>NC_053390.1:157640654-158896729 GCF_905171765.1 Bufo bufo | reverse complement strand
AAGAGACTGATTCTCTGCTGACATGAAGCCAGATTCTTTGCTATGGCATGAAGAGACTGATTCTCTGCTGACGTGAAGCCAGATACTCTGCTATGGGACCTCTGTCCAATTGATATTGGTTAATTTTAATTTTTTTAATTTTTATTTTAATTCATTTCCCTATCCACATTTGTTTGCAGGGGATTTACCTACATGTTGCTGCCTTTTGCAGCCCTCTAGCTCTTTCCTGGGCTGTTTTACAGCCTTTTTAGTGCCCAAAAGTTCAGGTACCCATTGACTTCAATGGGGTTCGGGTTCGGGACGAAGTTCGGGTCGGGTTCGGATCCCGAACCCGAACATTTCCGGGAAGTTCGGCCGAACTTCTCGAACCCGAACATCCAGGTGTTCGCTCAACTCTATATAAGACCAGTCAATTCTGTCAAAAGTTTTTCATGGTCCACCTCCTGTAACTTGGAGTATATGGGGTGTAAAGCCTCTTCCAGGGCTTGTTTAATGAAGCGACGGGAGATCGGGAGGTTTTGTGACTCACCGGCTTCTCCTGAATCATCTTCACAGTCGGATTGGCTAGGTGCGCGGCAACACGCAGTGCTGTTGAGAGCCGCGGCCATCTTGGGATCTCTGGTCGGTCCGACTGCTTGTTGTTTTTTTAAGAATTTAGTCATATCTGACACAGCGGGGGATGCTTTAGCTTGCGGGGTGGGATCCCCATGCTTAGGTCCACCGTATTTTACCATTTTGCGATCTATTGGCTTAATAATGCTGTCCCCACAGCAGGTTGAAAGCAGGAGCTTCAGCCGGATGCAGCCATTTAGCACAGGTGCTAGCTCCGCCCCCCTAAATCTCCCATGCTTTAAAGGCTATTTTATTGCTGCTCAGCTATGGATGTGTAATGAATGGCCAAATAGTACACTTCTAAGTAGCCTAGTAAGAAGCTCTGCGCACAATAACATATTCACGCTTCTGGAATCTGGGCTATTGACTAATAGGGATCGGGGTTATAAAGGGACTACAAAATTACTATCGAAAATGTGGGCTATTACTAGAGGATGGTTGGGGGTAAAGGGATCACTTATATTCATGCCTCTCTGGCACAATATTCACTTACAGATTTTAGATGGTATGGATCAATTCTCGCAAAAGAATGGGATTATTTATATGGCACAGGTTGTTAAGTATAGAGAAATTAAGTCGTTTGTGGAATTTTCACACAGTGTAGAGAATTTATCTTGGTTTAGGTATTTTCAGCTTCGGTCGGCACTTTATAGTCTGGATGATAAATCACTGTTAGAAATAGACAATTCTTCTCTGTTAAATGAGAGGTTCGGGAAGACACCATTAAGAATGAAGATTTCAAATATATATAAATTACTAATTAACCCTTTAAGGACTCAGCCCTATTTCACCTTAAGGACTTGGCCATTTTTTGCAAATCTGACCAGTGTCACTTTAAGTGCTGATAACTTTAAAACGCTTTGACTTATCCAGGCCGTTCTGAGATTGTTTTTTCGTCACATAATGTACTTCATGACACTGCTAAAATTGGGTCAAAAAAGTTAATTTTTTTTAAATAAAAAAATACCATATTTACCAAAAATTTAGAAAAATTTGCAAATTTCAAAGTTTCAGTTTCTCTACTTCTGTAATACATAGTAATACCCCCAAAAATTGTGATGACTTTACATTCCCCATATGTCTACTTCATGTTTGTAGCATTTTGGGAATGATATTTTATTTTTTGGGGATGTTACAAGGCTTAGAAGTTTAGAAGCAAATCTTTAAATTTTTCTGAAATTTACAAAAACCCAATTTTTAGGGAACACTACAGGTCTGAAGTCACTTTGCGAGGCTTACATAATAGAAACAGCCCAAAAATTATTTTACAAACTTCGTTAACCCTTTTACAAGAGTTATTGGCAAATGGGGATGAAATTTGAGAATTTAATTTTTTTGCCTAATTTTCCATTTTAACCCATTTTTTCCACTAACAAAGCAAGGGTTAACAGCCAAACAAGACTGTATCTTTATTGCCCTGACTCTGCCGTTTACATAAACACCCCATATGTGGCCGTAAACTACTGTACGGGCACACAGTAGGGCGTAGAGGGAAAGGAGCGCCGTATGGTTTTTGGAAGCCAGATTTTGCTGGACTGTTTTTTTGACACCATGTCCCATTTGAAGCCCCCCTGATCAGGCCCGTCGCTAACAGACAGACAAAACAAGCAATTGCTTGGGGCCCCGAGCTCGCCCGGGGCCAAGCAGAGCCGATGCTTGTTTTGCTTCCTTTAAGGCTGCAGCCGCCTGAGCTCTCTATAGAGAGCCTCAGGCGGCTGCAGCACTCCTGGTTACCTCCCGAGTTCCTCCTCTGCTGACTGCTGCTCTGTAGCGTGGCCGAGCTCTCCTCCTCTACCTCCTGGCTGTCACTCAGTCCGGCCGGGTACCGCGCGGTACAGGAACAGGGGATTCAGTTTCCTGTTCCCGGCCGGACTGACAGGAAGTGTACACTGGAGTGCTCACTTCCTTTTAGTCCGGCCGCGGCCGGGAACAGGAAACTGAATCTCCTGACCTGTACCACGCGGTTCCCGGCTGCACTGAGTGACAGCCAGGACTGGAGGTAGAGAGCGAGGAGCTCGGCCACGCTACAGGGTCCAGGGAAGCATCCGGAGGACTGAATTAACTTAGGAACTTATCTAAGGTAGGGTAGGGAGTAAAAAAAAAAAAAACAGGGAGGGGGAGAGTAAGTAGGACATTTGTTGAAAATGTTCAAATTTCATGCACATTAAATGCAACAGCAGTATTTGCACTGTAAACCTCCTTTTTTATTTATATAAAGTGTGGGTGAACTTAAACTGTATGGCTATACTGTGGTTCCTGTAGGCTTTGCGTGCGTAAGGTGGGGAGGGCATGGAGGGGGGGCCTCCATGTCTATTTTGCTTGGGGCCCCCAAATTCCTTCAAACGGCCCTGCCCCTGATGCACCCCTACAGTAGAAACTCCATAAAAGTGACCCCATCTAAGAAACTACACCCCTCAAGGTATTCAAAGCTGATTTTACAAACTTTCTTAACCCTTTAGGTGTTGCACAAGATTTTATGGAAAATAGAGATACAATTTTAAAATTTCACTTTTTTGGCAGATTTTCCATTTTAATATTTTTTTTCCAGTTACAAAGCAAGGGTTAACAGCCAAACAAAACTAATTATTTATGGCCCTGATTCTGGAGTTTACAGAAACACCCCATATGTGGCCGTAAACTACTGTACGGGCACACAGTAGGGCGTAGAGGGAAAGGAGCGCCGTATGGTTTTTGGAAGCCAGATTTTGCTGGACTGTTTTTTTGACACCATGTCCCATTTGAAGCCCCCCTGATCAGGCCCGTCGCTAACAGACAGACAAAACAAGCAATTGCTTGGGGCCCCGAGCTCGCCCGGGGCCAAGCAGAGCCGATGCTTGTTTTGCTTCCTTTAAGGCTGCAGCCGCCTGAGCTCTCTATAGAGAGCTTCAGGCGGCTGCAGCACTCCTGGTTACCTCCCGAGTTCCTCCTCTGCTGACTGCTGCTCTGTAGCGTGGCCGAGCTCTCCTCCTCTACCTCCTGGCTGTCACTCAGTCCGGCCGGGTACCGCGCGGTACAGGAACAGGGGATTCAGTTTCCTGTTCCCGGCCGGACTGACAGGAAGTGTACACTGGAGTGCTCACTTCCTTTTAGTCCGGCCGCGGCCGGGAACAGGAAACTGAATCTCCTGACCTGTACCACGCGGTTCCCGGCTGCACTGAGTGACAGCCAGGACTGGAGGTAGAGAGCGAGGAGCTCGGCCACGCTACAGGGTCCAGGGAAGCATCCGGAGGACTGAATTAACTTAGGAACTTATCTAAGGTAGGGTAGGGAGTAAAAAAAAAAAAAAACAGGGAGGGGGAGAGTAAGTAGGACATTTGTTGAAAATGTTCAAATTTCATGCACATTAAATGCAACAGCAGTATTTGCACTGTAAACCTCCTTTTTTATTTATATAAAGTGTGGGTGAACTTAAACTGTATGGCTATACTGTGATTCCTGTAGGCTTTGCGTGCGTAAGGTGGGGAGGGCATGGAGGGGGGGCCTCCATGTCTATTTTGCTTGGGGCCCCCAAATTCCTTCAAACGGCCCTGCCCCTGATGCACCCCTACAGTAGAAACTCCATAAAAGTGACCCCATCTAAGAAACTACACCCCTCAAGGTATTCAAAGCTGATTTTACAAACTTTCTTAACCCTTTAGGTGTTGCACAAGATTTAATGGAAAATAGAGATACAATTTTAAAATTTCACTTTTTTGGCAGATTTTCCATTTTAATATTTTTTTTCCAGTTACAAAGCAAGGGTTAACAGCCAAACAAAACTAATTATTTATGGCCCTGATTCTGGAGTTTACAGAAACACCCCATATGTGGCCGTAAACTACTGTACGGGCACACAGTAGGGCGTAGAGGGAAAGGTGCGCCGTATGGTTTTTGGAAGCCAGATTTTGCTGGACTGGTTTTTTGACACCATGTCCCATTTGAAGCCTCCTTGATGCACCCCTAGAGTAGAAACTCCATAAAAGTGACCCCATCTAAGAAACTACACCCCTCAAGGTATTCAAAACTGATTTTACAAACTTTGTTAACCCTTTAGGTGTTGCACAAGATTTAATGGAAAATAGAGATACAATTTCAAAATTTCACTTTTTTGGCAGATTTTCCATTTTAATATTTTTTTTCCAGTTACAAAGCAAGGGTTAACAGCCAAACAAAACTCATTATTTATGGACCTGATTCTGTAGTTTACAGAAACACCCCATATGTGGTCGTAAACCGCTGTACGGGCACACGGCAGGGCGCAGAAGGAAAGGAATGCCATACGGTTTTTGGAAGGCAGATTTTGCTGGACCGTTTTTATTTTTATTTTTTTACGGTGGTGACCTGAGGGGTTAGGTCATGTGATATTTTTATAGAGCCGGTCGATACGGACGCGGCAATACCTAATATGTATACTTTTTTTTTATTTATTTAAGTTTTACACAATGATTTCATTTTTGAAACAAAAAAAATCATGTTTTAGTGTTTCCATAGTCTAAGAGCCATAGTTTTTTCAGTTTTTGGGCGATTATCTTGGGTAGGGTATGATTTTTGCGGGATGAGATTACGGTTTGATTGGTACTATTTTGGCGTACATGCGACTTTTTTGAACACTTTTATTACCTTTTTTGCGAAGTAAGGTGGGCAAAATTTAAATTTCCTAATAGTTTTTATTTTTATAGCGTTCACCGTGCGGGGAAAGTAACATGACCGTTTTATAGATCAGGTCATTACGGACGCGGCGATACCAAACATGTGTAGGGAATTTTATTTTTTTTCATTTTTAATCAGTGATAAATGTGTTTTTTGATTTTTACTTTTTTTTTCACTTATTTTACTTTTTTATTTACCCAGACTCACTTGGTTCTTGAAGATCCAATGGGTCTGATGTCTGTATAATACAGTACAGTACAATATATAGTGTACTGTACTGTATTTTACTTACAGTACTTTGTCTGAACAGATCTCTGCCTTTAGCACAGATCTGTTCAGCACCATGGACAGCAGGATGCCTGAGACTGCGTCCTGTTGCCATGGGAACCTTCCCCGTCTGCTCAGTACTGGTCAGAACTTCGCAGACGGGGAAGGGTAAGGACGGGGCTGTCGGGGGGCTGTCTGGGAGCTCTCTCCCTCTCCATCAGGGGGCTGCAAGGGCACTGCAGCCCCCCGATGGGAGAGGGAGGGAGCTCCCTCTTACTGTTAACTTTTTCCATACAGCGGTCCGTACGGACCGCGGTATGGAAAGGGTTAAATGGCTGACATCTGCACAGATGTCAGCCGTTTATACCAGGGTGTCAGCAATGTGCTGTCACCCTGGTATACCCACTGTCCACCAACGATTATTCAAGGGGAGGCGGGCGGGGGATCGTGATCCCGCCTGCCGCACCGCCCACCTCCCGCACCGCCCCCACCGCCCACAACTCCCCCCCCCCCCCCCCCTGCACCACCCACCAGCAAAAAATCATGCAGGGGTGCAGGGGGGTTGCAAAATCTTCATTTTAGGGACACTAAAGTTTCTGATCCCCGCGGTCAGGGACCACGGGGATCAGAAACTGCAGAAATCACAGCAAATCGCAGGTCTGAATTGACCTGCGGTTTGCGGGGATCGCCGATACGGGGGGTCACATGACCCCCCCTGGCGTTGTGACAGGATGCCGGCTGAATGATTTCAGCCGGCATCCCGTTCCGATTAACCTCCGCGGCGCCGGAATAACGATTTAAAGTTAGGACGTACCGGTACGCCCTGAGGGGTTAAGTCACGATTTTCTGTGACACGATCACCAGGACAAAGGGCCTGGGAGATGGATTGCCCAAACATACAAATGGTAGGGGGAGTATTTTTACTAACCCAGATGTACTTTCTCACAATTTTAATCACGTTTTAATACAGTTTAGTATTTATCATAGACTATATGTTCCCCCCATCTGGTTAAACAAGTGTGGAATAAGAGCTACCTCCAAGTGTCCTCGTTGTGATACTGTTGGTGCGGATTATTTGCATATGGTCTGGGCATGCCCAGAACTCGGATCATATTGGAATGGTATTAACAATCTCCTCACCCATAAGTTAAAAATACGGATTACTCTTGAGCCACAATTGTTTCTACTGAACGATCTTTCGACATTAAGTAATCACAAATCTCAAAAGATACTATTAGGTAGAACACTACTATTGGCCAGGCTCCTGATCAGTCGGAGATGGTTCGCACGCCATGCCCCAGAGGTAAACAATTGGATAAACCTGGTTAACAAGGTTAAAAACTATGAACGGATTCTCTGTAAGCAGAGAGGTGGAATAGAGAAATGGGTTAAGATATGGGACGGCTGGTAGTTCTGATATGACTGCATGTGGAATAAATTTTTTATTTTTTTTCCTTCTTCTCTCTCCCCCCTTCTCCCTATTTCTTTTTGAGGAGGGTTGGGGGGGAGGGGATGGATGCATCGCAGGGTGGGGGGGAGAGTAATGGGGTCAAGGGGAAAAAATTGTGACAATTTATAATAAGAATGAATTTCTTTTTGTGTACTTGTTTTGTATAGTAATAAAGATGTTAAATAAATAAAAAAAAAGGGGCGGTTACTGTAAAAGTTACTGTTAAAGGTGCGGTCACTGTGAAAGTCACTGTTAAAGGGGCGGTCACTGTGAAAGTCACTGTTAAAGGGGCAGTCACTGTGAAAGTCACTGTTAAAGGGGCGGTCACGTTTAAAGGGGCGGTCACTGTGAAAGTCACTATTAAAGGGGTGGTCACTGTGAAATTTACTGTTAAAGGGGCGGTCACTGTGAAAGTCACTGTTAAAGTGGCGGTCACTGTAAAAGTCACTGTTAAAGGGGCGATCACTGTTAAAGGGGCGGTTACTGTAGAAGTCACTGTTAAAGGGGTGGTCACTGTGAAAGTCACTGTTAAAGGGATGGTCACTGTGAAAGTCACTTTTAAAGGGGCTGGCACTGTGGAAGTCACTGTTAAAGGGGCGGGCACTGTGAAGGTCACTATTAAAGGGGCGCCCACTATGAAGGTCACTGTTAAAGGGGTGGTCAATGCTAAAGGGGCGGTCACTGTTAAAGGGGCAGGCACTGTGGTGGTCACCGTTAAAGGGGCAGGCACTGTGGAGGTCATTGTTAAAGAGGCCGGTACTGTAGAGGTCACTATTATGGGGAAACTGTCGATATCTTTTTACGACACGTGGAAACAAAAAACGAAATAGATGAAATATATTCATCCGAAGCCGGTCCTTCTGCTAGTATCTTATATATATAAAAATGAGTTTCTGTCTGTCTGTCTAGACATCTAGACATTCTTTATGCGCGACCAAACGACTTGACTGATCTTCACCTAATTTGGCACACAGGTACATCAGGTGTCCGGGAAGGTTTTAGACCGGGTCAAAGCTTTCTAGGCTGTACCATTCCTGATATATTCCCAAAAAATTACCTGCATTAGCCAATAGAAGACTGCAAGTATTTTATCTTCATATACCAACTGCCATACACATGTTCACATGTCCCTCATCAGTCAATAGAAGCTCGCAGGCCCTTAGTCTCCACATACACACAGTTTTACTCCAGGTTTCCATAACAACCCAGCCATTTTTCTTCACTGCTGTAGGTCAGCTTTAGGCTAGGGCTACACGACGACAATAAGTCGCACAACACATAGGGCACAACTATACTGCTACACGCATCCATCCATCTTGAATGTCGTGTCGCAGTCACAGAATGTCACATGTCGCAGTGCGACAGCATAGTCTATCATTATAAAAATTGTTGTGCGACAGGTCGTCATGTAGCCCTAGCCTTGAAGGGGCAGGGAGCTGTGGAGATCACTGCTAAGGGGGCAGTGGCCACTATTAAAGGGACAGCTGCTGTGCTGGTCACTGTTAAGGGAGCAGGGGTCACTATTAAGGGGGCAGCTGCTGTGGAGGTCACTGTTAAAGGGGCGTTCACTGTGGACTGTTACTGTTAAGAGGGCAGGCCGCTGTGGAGGTCACTGTTAAAGAGGCAGGTACTGTGGAGGTCACTGTTAAGGTGGCAGGGGCCACTATTAAAGGGGCAGCTGCTGTGGAGGTCACTGTTAAGTCAGCAGGGTACTATGAGGTCACTGTTAAGGGAACAGGGTACTGTGGCAGTTATTGTTAAAGGGATGGGTGCTGTGGAGGTGTCTGTTAAGGGGGCAGAGAAGAGTGGAGGTCACAGATAACGGTACGGTCGCCTATGGAGGTCACTGTTAAGGGGCAGGGTGCTGTATAGGTCAAAGTTAAGGGGATGGGCTGCTGTGGAGGTCCCATTTTAAGAAGGAGGAGCACTGCGGGGGGTCAGTGTTAAGGGGTGAAGGGCTGTGGAGTTCACTGTTAAGGGGGCGGGGTACTGTAGAGATCGCTGTTATGGGGGATACTGTCAATATCTTTTAACACAGAAACATTAAATAAAATATACATAGAAATATACCTGTGTGAAGTCCTTCTGCAAAAATTTTATAAAATTTGAGTTTTTCTTAAAACTCCAATGAACCTCAAACATTTTTAAAATTTGAGCACATAGGGAGACTGCAGGGACAGTGCAGGTTGAGTGTAATCACTGTGCATATTGTTCACCTGCACCACAATCCCAGTTAATCTTTTAGTTTATATATAGAATGACTGTGCCTCAGTATTAAAGCGCGGTCTAATATATTACCGTCTGCATCTTGTTGAACTGCTGACACATTTGCAGTTAGTCTCTTAGTCTCTCTTGAGCTCTCTCCTTTGTCTCTCCAGGAATTCCCCATGACCATTTTTCAGTTCCAGTTCCTTGGATCCAACGAGGATCATCTGCTGTATCACAAGGTACTCTTTATATCTAGTTTCAGGATGCAAGGGTTAAAGGGAAGTATAACTTTTATTATTAGGTAAAATGTATATAGTGGTCTACTATTGGCTCCACGGGGCCACTTTATGTAATTCTCATACAAAAGGGGCTTTTTCAGGAGATTGCAAGTCACAACAACAATAACTGGCATATTGTGCCACGCACCAAACCAGACAAACCCTATACTAACAACAGCCCCTGTTTGGCCAACATATTATATTTCAGCTACTATTTTTGAGGCTCCTGTCCCTTATGGTAATAATCCTGTGGCCATGTTGTATCCATCCACCATGTTCGGCCATCTGGTATTAAAGGGAGTCTGTCACCTCCATATGGCCATATACAGTGCTTACATGGCTCTGTAGCAAACCTATACAGGATTGTAACGGTACCTTTGTTGTTTTCTTTAGACTTGCACAAGCAGGAAAAACTAAGTTGAATTCATATGCAAATGAGCACTCGCAAGTGCCCAGGGGCGGCGTTCAGTGTGTAGGTGCCCAGGCTGCTCTGCCTTCTTTACACTTTACTCCTCCCCAGCCTCTTCCTTTGCCCTATCTATGAGGCAAGAGACTTGGAGGGCGGGCAAAGGCAGAGACTGGGGTGGAGTAAAGTAAAAAGAAGGCAGAGCAGCCTGGGTACCTACACACTGAACGCCGCCCCTGGGCCCTTGCGAGTGCTCATTTGCATATGAATTTAACTGAATTTTTCCTGCTTGTGCAAGTCTAATGAAAAGAACAAAGGTACCGTTACAATCCTGTATAGGTGTGCTACAGAGCCATGTAAGCACTGTATATGGCCATATGGAGGTGACAGAATCCCTTTAACTGTAATAGATGTTTAACCCCTTAAGGACTCAGCACTATTTCACCTTAAGGACTTGGCCATTTCTTGCAAATATGACCAGTATCACTTTAAGTGCTGATAACTTTAAAACGCTTTGACTTACCCAGGCCGTTCTGAGATTGTTTTTTCGTCACATATTGTACTTCATGACACTGCTAAAATTGGGTCAAAAAAATGTTTTTTATTTATAAAAAAATACCAACTTTACCAAAAATTTGTAAAAAATAGCAAATTTCCAAATTTCAATTTCTCTACTTCTATAATACATAGTAATACTTCCAAAAATTGTTATTACTTTACATTCCCCATATGTCTACTTCATGTTAGGATAATTTTGGGAATGATATTTTATTTTTTGGGGATGTTACAAGGCTTAGAAGTTTAGAAGCAAATCTTGAAATTTTTCAGAAATTTTCAAAAACCCAATTTTTAGGGACCAGTTCAGGTCTGAAGTCACTTTGCGAGGCTTACATAATAGAAACCACCCAAAAATGACCCCATTCTAGAAACTAAACCCCTCAAGGTATTTAAAACTGATTTTACAAACGTCGTTAACCCTTTAGGTGTTCCACAAGAATTAATGGAAAATAGAGATACAATTTCAAAATTTCACTTTTTTGGCAGATTTTCCAATTTAATATTTTTTTTCCAGTTACAAATCAAGGGTTAACAGCCAAACCAAACTCAATATTTATGACCCTGATTCAGTAGTTTACAGAAACACCCCATATGTGGTCATAAACTACTGTACGGGCACACGGCAGGGAGCAGAAGGAAAGGAATGCCATACGGTTTTTGGAAGGCAGATTTTGCTGGACTGTTTTTTTTTACACCATGTCCCATTTGAAACCCCCCTGATGCACCCCTAGAGTAGAAACTCCAAAAAAGTGGCCCCATTTTAGAAACTACGGGATAGGGTGGCAGTATTGTTGGTACTAGTTTAGGGTACATATGATTTGGTTGATCTATATTACACTTTTTGTGAGGCAAGATAACAAGAAATAGCTGTTTTGGCACCGTTTTTATTTCTTGTTATTTTCAACATTCATCTGACAGGTTAGATCATGTGATATTTTTATAGACAAGGTTGTCACGAATGCGGCGATACCTAATATGTATACTTTTTTTTATTTATGTAAATTTTACACAATGATTTCTTTTTTTAAGCAAAAAAAAATCATGTTTTAGTGTTTCCATAGTCTGAGAGCCATAATTTTTTCAGTTTTTGGGCGATTACCTTGGGTAGGGTATGATTTTTGCGGGATGAGATGATGGTTTTATTGGCACTATTTTGGGGTGTGTGTGACTTTTTAATCTCTTGCTATTACACTTTTTGTGATGTAAGGTGACTAAAAATTGTTTATTTAGCACAGTTTTTATTTTTTATTTTTTTACGGTGTTCATCTGAGGGGTTAGCTCATGTGATATTTTTATATAGCCGGTCGATACAGACGCGGTGATACCTAATATGTATACTTTTATATTTAATGTAAGTTTTACACAATGATTTCATTTTTGAAGCAAAAAAAATCATGTTTTAGTGTCTCCATTTTCTGAGAGCCATAGTTTTTTCAGTTTTTGGGCGATTATCTTAGGTAGGGTCTCATTTTTTGCAAAAAGAGACGACAGTTTGAATGGTACTATTTTGGCGTACATACTTCTTTTTTGATCACTTTTATTACCTTTTTTTGGAAGTAAGGTGAGCAAAATTTCAATTTCATCATAGTTTTTATTTTTTATTTTTTATGGTGTTCACCGTGCGGGAAATGTAACATGACCGTTTTATAGATCGGGTCGTTACGGACGCAGTGATATATAACATGTGTAGGGAATTTTATTTTTTTAATTAGGGATAAATGTGTTTTTTTTATTTTTACTATATAGTGTATTGTACTGTATTTTACTTACACTTTGAACAGATCTATGCCTTTAACACAGATCTGTTCAGCACCATGGACAGCAGAATGCTAAGTACGCCCTAAGTCCTTAAAGGGATTCTGTCACCTCCTTTTACGATTTTAAGCTGGCACCATCGCTATGTTGACTAAAGTAGCTTATTTCCAGGACTCTTCTTTTTACTTTATTTCGTTTAGTAGTTTTGATGTAAAAGCGATTTGTATGTTATGCTAATTAGGGTCCAAGGTGCCCAGAGGGGCATTTTTCTCACTCTCCGGTGCCCAGTGACGCCCCCCTGCAGTGCCCAAGAACGCTTCCTGATAATCAAAACACCTCCCACAGCCCGGCAAATGGTTCCGCCCCCCTCCCCAGGTCATAATCTACCTTATAAATATGCCCCGTCCTCCTTCCTGTCTGAGGCCAGAAAACTCGCGCAGGCGCAGTACCGCCTGTGGCCTGCGTGATCATCAACCTCCTGAGGGCAACAGCCTCAAAAGTCTCACTGGGCATGCGCCGAGCCCAGTGATGTGACCTGAGCGCTGTTGCCCTCAGGACGTTGATGATCGCGCAGGCCGAGTTTTCTGGCCGCAGACAGGAAGGAGGATGGGGCATATCTATAAGGTAGATTATGACGTGCGGAGGGGGCGGAACCGTTTGCCGGGCTGTGGGAGGTGTTTTGATTATCAGGAAGCGTTCTTGGGCACTGCAGGGGGGCGTCACTGGGCACCAGAGAGTGAGAAAAATGCCCCTCTGGGCACCTTGGACCCTAATTAGCATAACATAAAAATCGCTTTTACATCAAAACTACTAAACGAAATAAAGTAAAAAGAAGAGTCCTGGAAATAAGCTACTTTAGTCAACATAGCGATGGTGCCAGCTTAAAATCGTAAAAGATGGTGACAGAATCCCTTTAAGGGGTTAAAGCAAAATACCACCCGGTTCATAGTATATATTTGTATAGTTTTCGATTTTACACTTGGAATACGGAAATCATTCATTTTTTATGCACCCCAGGTCTTAATGATGACCATCCTCATCTTTTGCTGGCTTTAATTCTTCCCACTCATCCTTTAATGTCTCCATGTCCTAGAAAAGTCCACAAAATGCAGAGAGATGAGAAGCTGGATGTTCCTGATGACATATCAGTGGTATTAGAAGATGTGAAAAACGAGGAAAAGCAGATTGCAGAAGAAGGGCTCCCACCTGTAGGGCAGGAGATCGGCTTAAGGTTTGGATAAGTAGGTTTGCAACTAGGGGGTGGGATGGGGAGGGGCTTTTTTCTTGTGTCAATCCAGGAATGCAGCAGTACCATTTTTTCCTCTCTTTTAAGAGTCCTTGGATTTAACTGCCGGTTACCTGCTGCACCACGAGGTAATTTTCATATGTAGTTTCAGGATTCAAGGGTAAAAGGTAAGTATAAGGCTACATGCACACGTCCGTGCCGTTTTTTGCGGTCCACAAACCGCGGATCCGCAAAAAACGGAAGCCGCCTGTGTGCCTTTCGCAATTTGCAGAACGGAACGGGCGGACCATTGTAGACATGCCTATTCTTGTCCGCAAAACGGACAAGAATAGGACATGCTATTTTTTTCGCGGGGCCACGGAACGGTGCAACAGATGCGGACAGCACAAATCTTTTGCGGCCCCATTGAAGTGAATGGGTCTACATCTGAGCCACAAAAAAAACGGCGGCTCGGATGCGGACCTAAACAACGGCCGTGTGCATGAGGCCTAACTTTAATTATTAAGTAAAATGTTTATAGTGGTCAACTATTGGCTCCATGTGACCATACAAAAGGGGAATTTTCAGGAGATTGCAGGCCACAACAGAAATAATTGGCATATTGTGCCACGCCCCTAACCAGCCAAACCACATACCAGCAACAGGCCATGTTTGGCCAACATTAGGTTTGGAAAAAGATACAAAACATCCTACACGATATGATAGTAAATATGCGGTTGTGCATGGCTACATTTATAAAATCACGGAAAAAAATGCACTAATACAATGGATGCAAACATAACAAGCCCTCACTCTAATAATAAAATATATGCCTGCTGTGGGGATTCGCTCTGGTAGTTAGGATAAGCGGGCGCAGTACAGAGGCAAAATACAAGTTCGTAATTCAAACTTCAGTGTTTATTCACACATAATGTCAAAAACAAAACGTCACTTTTGCAGTGTTGGTGCTACTTCACACCCAATGGCAAGTTAATATAACAAAAGTCACCTTGGTTGCAGTTCTGCCTCAGAAAGTTCAAATACAGGCTTTAGACGGCCTGTTCCCCTGACACACCGGTCTCCGCTCTCCAGCCCAGCACAGGCCTCAGATCCCAGCACTCAGACCTCCTGAGCTCCACTGTCAGACAGAGGTAATCCTCTCCACCTGGCAGTGCTGGCTGGTTTTATGCCTGGCAAAACCCGGCCTGGAATGTGGGGAGTAGTCACCCACCCAGCACTTTGACTACTCCCAGTAAGAGCCGTCCTGGAACAGCTATTACAGCCATGCTAAGTACCAAGGTGTCAAAAAGCAACTGCTGCTGACACATAAAAACCGGCTCTTACTCCACCGAGGCCAGGAACCTCGGTGACACTTACCTATCATCCACAATGATTCCTTGTACCTTCTTACATACCTCCCCCATTTGTTCAACCCTGAGGGGGTGAACACATGCCATACAGTATACTCGGGACAGGGCATTCCCGTTTCCCTGCAACCGGCCTGCCCTGTGTTCAACAGAGAACTTAAAGTTTTGTAAGGACAGGAACCACCTGGTGGCTCGGGCATTTCTTTCTTTGGCCTGGCTCATCCACTTGAGAGGGGAGTGGTCAGTCACCAGGCGGAATGTTTTCCCCAAAAAATAATAGCGGAAAGACTCGAGTGCCCACTTGATAGCCAGGCACTCTCTCTCCACTATACTATACCGGGTCTCGGCTGGGGTGAGCTTACGGCTGAGAAAGACAACGGGATGCTCCTCCCCGTTGACTTCCTGAGACAGTACAGCACTGAGGCCTACTTCAGAGGCATCGGTCTGTACTATAAACTCCCTTTTGAAGTCGGGCATCACCAAAACCGGTGACCCACACAAGGCCGACTTCAAAGCGGAGAAAGCCTCTTCCGCCCGATCATCCCAGCAAACCATCACTGACTTGTGCCTTTTCAAGAGCCCTGTCAATGGCCGCGCGCCACTGTAGCAAAGTGGTGGACAAACCTCATGTAATAGCCCACCATTACCAGAAATGACTTTACTTGCCTAGTGGTGACAGGTGGGGGCTAATTTCGTATTGCCTCTATTTTGTTCACTTGGGGTTTGATGACTCCGCGCCCAATGACATACCCCAGGTACTTAGTCTCTTCTAACCCTATCGCACTAGGGGTTAGTCCCTAGTCGGTACTGTGGATGACAATATCGTCCAGGTAAGCTGAAGGGTACCGACTATGTGGACGCAGAACAATGTCCATAAGCCGCTGAAAAGTGGCGGGGGCACCATACAGACCAAAGGGTAGCACCCTGTACTGATACAGCCCTTCATGTGTGATGAAGGCAGTTTTCTCTTTGGCAGCCTCTGTTAAGGGTACCTGCCAGTACCCTTTCCTGAGTTCCAAAACAGAAAAATACCAGGCTTCTCCTAACCTCTCAATAAGCTCATCCACGCGGGGCATGGTATACACATCGAATTTGGAAATCTCGTTCAGTTTCCGAAAATCGTTACAGAACCGCAACGTCCCATCTGGCTTGGGTATTAAGACTATAGGACTGGCCCACTCACTTTTAGACTCCTCAATGACATCTAGTTGCAGCATTAACTGCACTTCCTCCAAGATGGCTTGTCGCTGAGCCTTGGGTACCCGATATGGTTTTAACCGGACTTCGGTCTGAGATTCCATGACAATGTCATGCTGGATTGTGGAAGTGCGTCCAGGGAGGTCCAAGAACACATCCGTATTCCGACTAACGAACTCTCTGGCCTCCTGAGCCTGTTTAGAGGAGAGGCTATTAGCAACTTTTACGGCGGCAACCGCTTCCCTTGTATCACCTTGGACATAAAAGGGGTCCCCTGATCAGTCAGAACCTCTTTAGGTAGCCCTACTCAGGAGAACATTTCAATTAGCTCCTAAGCTATCATTTTAGCCGATGTATGCCTCCGGGTACCGAGTGGCGTAGTTTAGGATGATTAAGATGTGTTGGTGTCATCTAGTGGACTTCGGTACTGGGCCTACGAGGTCCATAGCGATACGCTCAAACGGTACCTCGATAATCGAGAGAGGTACCAAGGGACTACGGAAAAGGTGCTGGGGGCTAGTTGCCTGGCAGGTCGAGCAAGAGTTACAGAATTCCTCCACCTTCCGAAACACACTGGACCAGTAAAACCGGTGTAGATTACGGTCTTGTGTTTTCTGCATTTACAGATAACCCCAGAGAACATGTTGGTGGACTAACTCGAACACGAGTTTGCAATAATCCTGGGGCACCACCAACTGTTCAATGGGTTCACCCCGCAGCTGGTTTACTCGATACAACATATCCTGCTGAACCACAAAATGGGGGAACACCGACTCTGCCCCAGCTTGTTGTGCTTCACCATCTGCTAATAATACATTTTCCCAGGCTCGGGATAGGGTGGGGTCCTGGTGTTGTGCAGTACCAAAATTATCCCTGGAGTCATTGAGGTCTGCCAGCTTAGGCCCCGGCGGCAAGTCCTCCACATCTCCCACCATTACACTAAGTGGGGTTGTCTCCCCCTCTTCCACCGAAGTGGAGGTCACCCCTACCGCTGGCCCTTCGGCCTCTGGTTCCCAGGGTTCTGGCCTCCCCCCGGAGCAAGGCCACTCTGCTGGGGTTACCCCTATCTCATGGGTATCAGTCACTTTGGTAGCAGGCCACAGTGCTGGGAAATCAGGGAAGTCTCTCCCAATTATAAGTTCGTAGTGTAAGTTTGTGGCAACTGCCACTTCATGAGTCCACCTGCCGGCCCCAGTGGTTAGAGACACCAGGGCGTGGGATAGTCTTTTAAGTCCCCATGAATGCACATGACCCCGACTTTCCAGCCAGTATACTCAGCGGACCATACCAGGGGAGCCCTTACTAGGGACACCAGACTCCCTGAGTCCAGCAGGGCCTCCTCTGGAGTGTCTCCCACTTCCACCTGGCACAAGTGATTTAGAGTTTCTGGGGTACCCGCTGCACACAGCTTCCTGGCATAAAGCGACTGACGGATATTTCGTGTCCATGGGTTTCATCTGATGTGGACAGTCAGCACATACATAGCCAGGCTCCCGAAACCGCCAGCAGACTATTAGAGCCGTGTCCATAGGGGGTACATCCTGGGCGCATTTTGTTGACACAAGTCGCCGGGTCTGGGGTGGAGATTAACGGGATTTGACTGCTCCCCTTCCAAAAGAACCCCCCTATAGATTCCGGGTAGCCTCATAGCATTCCACCAGGTCGACCATCTCAAGGGCATTACCTGGAGAGACCTGGCTGATCCATTGCTGGAGAGGGAGTGGCAAAGCCCTCCAGAGCATATCAGCAAATAGTCTATCCAGCATAGCCATGGGACTCAGCACCTCAGGCTGTAGCCACTTTTGCAAAAGGTGGAGTAAGTCATAATACTGGGGTCTCGCGGGCTCAGCCGGCTTAAACCCCACTGATGTACCAGCTGGGCCGGGACCAACACATTCACCCCCAGTCTTGCAAAAATCTCACCCTTTACCTTTTGGTAGTCGGCCGCTTGATCGTCCGACAAGTCGAAATACACCCGCTGGGAGTTAGATGCCAGGAATGGAGCAACGACCTCAGCCCACTGGTAACGGGGTAGCTTTTCCCTGGTGGCCACTTTCTCGTACATCGCCAGGTAGGTTTCGATGTCATCTGCGGGGGTCATCTTAGGAATCACAACACGGACTGCTTTCAGGGCATCGTGGACACTCAGAGTTGCTCCTGCTGTATGCAAAGCCATCACGTGTTGTAGCAGCAACTGGTTAGTCTCCTGCTGCTGCTTATTAGCTTCGCATTGCTGCAGGATTGTCTCTTGCTGCTGCAGATTAGCCTCCGTGAGGGCCTTCACAACAGCTTCCATTTTATTGTCGGGCACTGGTTGTAATAAAGCTGGTTTAATGTACGACATACAACTGTGCCTGAAAAATGCAGAAACCAAAAATATCGGCATTCACGCCAGCCTCATTGCTTTTGCACGCATCTTCCACCAATTTTTATCTCTGGTAGATAGGGTAAGCGGGAGCAGTACAGAGGCAAAATACAAGTTCTTAACTCAAAACGTCAGTGCTTATTCACACTTAATGTAATTGTACAAAACAGCATGTAACTTTGAAGTCTTGGTGTTAATTCACATACAATGGAAAGTTCATATAACACAAGTCACCTTGCTGGCAGTTCTGCCTCCAGAAGTCCACAGCAGGCTTTTGGGGGCCTGTTTCCCCAGCGTGCGGCTCTCAACCCTCCAGCACAGCACAAAGCCTCAGATCCCAAAAACAAAGACCTCTATGCTGATAGAGATGGCGGTCGTTTCGCGTCAAACTATGCTCGTTTGCTATTCGCCGAACGGGCGAACATATGGTGATATTCGCGCCCCCCCATATTCTTTTACATTGTAAAGAACTTTGACCCATGACACATCCATTAGGTGGTACAGGACAGCCAATCGAGACTTTTCAGCACATGTTCATCCACCCTACCTTATAAATAAACCTGATCTGGCTGCCATTTTACATTGTCTTTTGCCAGTGTAGGGATAGGTTGCTGTGTGGAGCAGGGACAGACTGTTAGAGACACAAATCACTAGCTAATAGGGCCACAAAAGTCCTTTTAAGGACTGGTATAGGTGTGCTATCGATAGGTGTAACATACTGAGGGGTGTAATATACTTATAAAATACTTTCTAACATAGAAAGTATATTATAGTGCAATTCTATTGTGCAGCAGTTGTGTGCGGTTCTGCTGCGATACTGCAGCCACACAGTGACAAACACTATTGGAACAAATAATTTCTACTGGTGTTATTTAACAGTTGCCCCCCAAAGAAACTGATTGAAGCAGGGGTGTTATATACCAATAATACACAGTCCAGACCAAAAGTTTGGACATACCTTCTCATTCAAAGAGTTTTCTTAGTTTTGATGCCTTCATAGTCATGAAAATAATGAATTAACACATGTGGAATTATATACATAACAAACAAGTGTGAAACAACTGAAAATATGTCACATTCTAGGTTCTTTAAAGTAGCCATCTTTTGCTTTGATTACTGCTTTGCACACTCTTGGCATTCTCTTGATGAGCTTCAAGAGGTAGTCCCCTGAAATGGTCTTCCAACAGTCTTGAAGGAGTTCCCAGAGATGCTTAGCACTTGTTGACCCTTTTTCCTTCACTCTGCGGTCCAGCTCACCCCAAACCATCTCGATTAGGTTCAGGTCCGGTAACTGTGGAGGCCAGGTCACCTGGCGCAGCACCCCATCACTCTCCTTCATGGTCAAATAGCCCTTACTTTCAAAGTTTTCCCAATTTTTCGGCTGACTGACTGACCTTCATTTTTTAAAGTAATGATGGCCACTAGTTTTTCTTTACTTTTTTTTCTTGCCATAATACAAATTCTAACAGTCTATTCAGTAGGACTATCAGCTGTGTATCCACCTGACTTCTCCTCAACGCCACTGATGGTCCCAACCCCATTTATAAGGCAAGAAATCCCACTTATTAAACCTGATAGGGCACACCTGTGAAGTGAAAACCATTTCAGGGGACTACCTCTTGAAGCTCATCAAGAGAATGCCAGGAGTGTGCAAAGCAGTAATCAAAGCAAAAGGTGGCTACTTTGAAGAAACTAGAATATGACATATTTTCAGTTGTTTCACACTTGTTTGTTATGTATATAATTCCACATGTGTTAATTCATAGTTTTGATGCC
The DNA here is from genome assembly GCF_905171765.1 of Bufo bufo. Classification (NCBI taxonomy): domain Eukaryota; kingdom Metazoa; phylum Chordata; class Amphibia; order Anura; family Bufonidae; genus Bufo; species Bufo bufo. The sequence continues at coordinate 158,876,636 of NC_053390.1, read as the reverse complement.
TTTATAGTCATGAAAATAAAGAAAACTCTTTGAATGAGAAGGTGTGTCCAAACTTTTAGTCTGTACTGTACTTCCTATATAGTGCATTTAGGTAGTGCAGCATTTGTCTGCAGTTTTGCTGCGTTACCGCATCTACACAGAGTGACAAACGCTATTGGAAACAATAGTTTCTACTGGTGTGATTTACCAGTTGCCCTACAAAAAAACTGATTGAAGCAGGGGTGTTATATACCTGTAATATAATTTATATATAGTGCATTTAGGTAGTGCAGCATTTGTGTGCGGTTCTGTTGAGATACCACAGCTATACAGAGGGACAAACGCTATTGGAACAAATAATTTCTACTGGTGTGATTTACCAGTTGCCCCCCAAAAAAACTGATTGAAGCAGGGGTGTTATATACCAATAATATACTTTCTATATAGTGTATTTAGGTAGTGCAGCATTTGTCTGTGGTTTTCCTGCATTTCCGCATCTGCACATAGTGACAAACACTATTGGGACCAATAATTTCAACTGGTGTGGTTCACCAGTTGCCCCCCAAAAAAACTGATAGAAGCAGGGGTGTTATATACCAATAATATACTTGTCACAGATGAAGTTTGCAGATAGCGGGAACTTATACATAAACGACTGGCTTGATCCCAAACTAAGGAGCTATTAGGTGAGCCCTATAAAACCCTAAGAGCTCTCCCTGACTGCAATGCACATGCAAGGGTCTCGATGGTAGACGATTGCATGCCCTCGTACCTAAGCCTGTGTGACACCTGAAAACCCTATAATAATGAGGGGACACGACCACCAGCTCCCTGCACTTAATACGGACAGAGTCAGGGTCACCTACAATCAAGCCAGCAAGGAAACACAATAAAGTAAAGTACTTATCTGAGCAAACAGCAGAGGCAGCCTCCAGCAGTGAACACTTCATCCAGGAAGTAGTATAAACCGCAAAGTGAGGCAGTATGGGAGGGAATATAAAGGAAGACGATTAGTCTAAATAAGTGACACCTGGCAGAAGGAAAAGAGATGAGAAAGTGAAACCAAAACAAATAACATCATACAAGAGGTAGAGAAGAACGTATGCCAGACCTTCTCACAGAACTGGCGGTGACAGTACCCCTCCCTCTACGGGTGGACTCCAGACACTCAGAGCCCACCTTCTCAAGATGAGACCTATGGAAAGCCCTGATGAGACGAGTGGCCTTAATGTCCGCCACTGGGACCCACATCCTCTCCTCAGGACTATAACCCTCCCAATGAACGAGGTACTGGAGAGTACCGCGGATAAGGCAAGAATCCACAATCCTAGAGACCTGAAATTCAAGATTACCATCAACAATAATCGGAAGAGGAGGTAAAGAGGAGGGTACAGTGGGTTCTACATAAGGTTTTAATAGGGACTTGTGAAAAACATTATGGATCTTCCAAGTCTGAGGAAGATCAAGACGGAAGGCAACGGGATTGATGACGGACAAGATCTTGTAAGGCCCAATAAACTTAGGACCCAACTTCTAGGAGGGAACCTTCAGTTTGATATTCTTTGTAGACAACCACACCAGATCACCCACATTCAGGTCCTGACCAGGCACACGTCTCTTATCAGCCACACGCTTATATCTCTCACTCATCCTCTTCAGATTACCCTGAATCTTTTGCCAAATAAATGACAAAGACGAGGAAAATATCTCCTCATCAGGTAAACCAGAAGACCCCTCTCCAGAGAATGTCCCAAACTGCGGATGAAACCCATATGCACCAAAAAATGGTGACTTATCAGAGGACTCCTGGCGACGGTTATTCAAAGCAAACTCAGCAAGGGACAAAAAAGAATACCAATCCTCCTGATTCTCTGCCACAAAACAGCGCAGATATGTCTCCAGATTCTGATTGACGCGTTCGGTCTGACCATTCGACTGCGGGTGAAAAGCAGAAAAGAACGACAACCGAACCCCCAAGCGAGAACAGAAAGCCTTCCAGAATCTGGAAACAAATTGCGTGCCCCTATCAGAAACGATGTCTGAAGGGATGCCATGCAATTTAACAATATGATCAACAAACGCTTGCGTCAGCGTCTTAGCATTGGGTAACCCAGGAAAGGGAATGAAATGTGCCATTTTACTAAAACAGTCCACTACCACCAGAATCACAGTCTTCCCCAAGGAACGAGGCAGGTCCGTAATGAAGTCCATGGACAGATGCGTCCAAGGACGGGAAGGAATGGGTAAAGGGAGGAGAGAATCCGATGGCTGTGAATGAGGGACCTTGGCACGAGCGCAGGTCTCGCAGGCTGCCACAAAACCCTCAACCGTCTTACAAAGAGCCGGCCACCAGAATCTCCGAGCAATGAGATCCACTGTGGCTCTACTCCCCGGGTGCCCAGCAAGGACAGTATCGTGGTGCTCCTTAAAAACCTTGTGTCGTAAAGCGAGAGGCATAAATAACCTCCCAGGAGGACAAAGATCAGGAGCCTCTGCCTGGGATGCCTGAACCTCTGCCTCCAAAACAGGATAAAGAGCAGAGACGACCACCCCTTCAGCCAAAATGGGACCCGGGTCTTCAAAATTCCCCCCTCCCGGAAAACAACGTGACAGGGAATCCGCCTTCACATTTTTAACCCCAGGGCGGAACGTAACAACAAAATTAAACCTAGAAAAGAACAAAGACCATCTGGCCTGTCTTGGGTTCAGACGCTTGGCCGTTTCCAAGTAGGCCAGGTTCTTATGGTCGGTAAACACAGTAATAGGGTGTCTGGCTCCCTCTAACCAATGGTGCCATTCCGCAAAAGCTAATTTGATGGCCAACAACTCCCTATCTCCCACATCGTAATTTCTCTCTGCAGAGGATAGTTTCCTTGAGAAAAAGGCACACAGTCGCCATTTGGCAGAAGAGGGACCCTGAGATAAGACTGCACCCACACCCACCTCAGAAGCATCCGCCTCAACAATAAAAGGTAGAGAGACATCAGGTTGTACAAAAATGGGAGCGGAAGCAAAACTCTCGTTAATACTAGAAAAGGCTTTAAGCGCATCTACCGACCACGAGGAAAAACCCACCCCATTTTTAGTCATATCAGTGAGTGGCTTAACAACAGAGGAATAATTCAAAATGAACTTTCTGTAATAATTGGCAGAACCCAAAAACCGCATCAGCGCCTTCTGATTTTCAGGAAGCTCCCAATCAAGCACAGCAGAATCAGCAAGACCTGACATAGGTGGTCCCAATGAGTCTTGAAATCAGGAGAAAAAATAAAAATGTCATCTAGATACACCAGTACAAATTTCCCCATTAAATGATAAAAAATGCTGTTCACAAACCAAAGGGCATAACTAAATCCTCGAAATGACCCTCAGGGGTATTGAAGGCCGTCTTCAATTCGTCCCCTTCCCTGACCCTGACTAGGTTGTATGCCCCTCTTAAATCCAACTTAGAAAAAACTTTAGCCCCAACAATCTGGTTAAACAGGTCCGGGATCAGAGGAAGTGGATATGGGTCACGAATCGTGATACGGTTCAGCTCCCTGAAATCCAGACAAGGTCTTAAAGAAGCATCTTTATTAACAAAAAAAAAAAACAGCGGCAACAGGTGACTTCGAGGGTCGGATGTGTCCCTTTCTCAGGCTCTCAGAGATATAAGTACGCATAGCGACCCTTTCAGGTTGGGAGAGATTGTATAGTCGTGATTTTGGCAACTTGGCGCCTGGGATGAGATTAATAGGGCAGTCATACTCCCAGTGAGGGGGCAACTCCTGGACACCACTCTCGGAAAACACATCCGAAAATTCAGAGAGAAAAGATGGCACAGTCTTGGTAGAAACCTCTGAAAGAGATGCCGTGAAGCAATTCTCTATGCAAATCTCACTCCAACCATTTATTTGCCTTGCTTGCCAATCAATGGTGGGGTTATGTTTAGTGAGCCAGGGTAGCCCCAACACTAGAGGAGTAGGTAATCTGCTTAAGATGAAACATGACATATCCTCAACATGAGCGTTACCCACAGTCAAACGGCTATTGTGAACTATTCCCTTTAACGATCTTTGAGAAAGTGGAGCGGAATCGATAGCAAAAACAGGTATATCCTTTTCCAAAGTGCATACCTGGAAACCATGCGTTGATGCAAATTGATTATCAATGAGATTGACAGCTGCTCCACTATCTACAAAAATCTCACAAACAATGTTCTTGCTCTCTAGTGCCACCCTGGCAGGTAGGAGAAAACGGGAACTACAAGCAAACGGCAAACCTTCAATTTCCGCATCAACCTTGCCAATAGTAGCAAATGGAAAGTTTTAGAGGTTTTTTTTTGTTTTGTTTTTATTACCCTCAGAAAACTTCATGAATCTCCTAGAGGGGCAAACATTAGCTAAATGATTTATACCCCCACAACAGAAAGAAACCCTCCTCTGAGAGCTGAATCCTCTACTATCAGAGGCAAGCAAACCCAGCTGCATGGCCTCCTCCTCAGAGGGGATTGAGACAGACTGAGACCCCTGCGCACTGAATGAGACAGCCCCACTGTCCTTGGGCTGAATATGACAGGAAAGAGTAGTCTCCTCTCTCTCTCTAAGACGCCTGTCAATACGAACAGCTAGAGACATGGCTGACTCTAACGACGGTGGTCTCTCATGAAAAGCGAATGCATCTTTCAATCTTTCCGAAAGACCATGGTAATGAATCGCATTATTAGCAAGAGTTTAAAGTGCCCACATATAGCACATATTGGAACACTGCATCAAGATGAATCAGGCGTGGATCAGCCAGGATTTCAACACACCAATGCCTGATGCATCAGACTAGATCATCCATGGTGCCACACCAACATTTTGACAAAATAGACCGTTTTCTTCTTGCTACCTGCCTCAGCTACTATTCTGATGCTGTTTCCCGTCTGATGCCAAACATCTCATGCCAAGTGCTCCTTCTTTCACCCACCATCTTCAGCGAGTACTAGTATTGCCACCCACCTCCACACTATGTCACCTTGCCACTCTGTTGGCTACTGATGCTGCCATGTCCACACTATATCACCTTGCCACTCTGTGGCCTCCTGGTGCTGCCATGTCCACACTGTGTCACAGTGCCACTCTGTTGTATCATGCTGCTGATGCTGCTGCCATGTCCACACTAAGTCACCTTGCCACTCTGGCCTCCTGATGCTGCCATCTCCACACTATGTAACTTGGCCACTCGGTGGCCTTCACATACTGCTGCCAACTACATACTCTGTGATTGTGCCACTCGGTGGCCTCCTCATACTGCTGCCACCTCCACACTGTCATTGTGCCACTCTGTGGCCTCCTGATGCTGCCGCTACCTTCAGACTTTGTCATTGGGCCACTGTGTGGTCTCCTCATGCTGCTTCCACCTCACCACTCTGTCATAGGAACACTCTGTGGACTTCTCATGCTGTTCACACCCTCCCCACTTCATGACTGAGCCACTATTTTGGTTTTCGGCCTGGCTGGCATCATAATTTATTTGACCTTTCTTCTGATCTGTCAGATCCTGTCTGTTTAGCAGCTGTAAAGTCTGTATGGTCCCATCAGAATTGGCTTATGATTTGGTAGAGTGGGTACAAAACACAGAAGACATGCAGATATTCCATTCACGTGTCATCTCTGTTTTAGATCCACTCCTGTTTTTATTGGCATTAGCAATACTGAGCAAATGCTTACCGGGTGAAGGCGTATGCTTCAAAGACAGGATACGCTTTTTGTGGGTTATTGTTCTGACGGATCAGAGGAAGGGCAAATTAATCAGTGACGTCAACACAAACTTACTGCTGACATCCTCTCCACTCTATCAGGGGGGCTCTACTTGTATGAGTGTGTAATAGAACAGGATCTGTAGACATTTATGTGGAATCAGCTGACAAGGGTTTAAAAGGAGTGCACTTCTTGACACTAACGTCAATCTATAAGGCAGAGTTCATACTTGAGTTATTAGGCCAGTTTTGGCAAATTTAAGTATACACTGCGTGCAGAATTATTAGGCAAATGAGTATTTTGACCACATCATCCTCTTTATGCATGTTGTCTTCTCCAAGCTGTATAGGCTCGAAAGCCTACTACCAATTAAGCATATTAGGTGATGTGCATCTCTGTAATGAGAAGGGGTGTGGTCTAATGACATCAACACCCTATATTAGGTGTGCATAATTATTAGGCAACTTCCTTTCCTTTGGCAAAATAGGTCAAAAGAAGGACTTGACAGGCTCAGAAAAGTCAAAAATAGTGAGATATCTTGCAGAGGGATGCAGCACTCTTAAAATTGCAAAGCTTCTGAAGCGTGATCATCGAACAATCAAGCGTTTCATTCAAAATAGTCAACAGGGTCGCAAGAAGCGTGTGGAAAAACCAAGGCGCAAAATAACTGCCCATGAACTGAGAAAAGTCAAGCGTGCAGCTGCCAAGATGCCACTTGCCACCAGTTTGGCCATATTTCAGAGCTGCAACATCACTGGAGTGCCCAAAAGCACAAGGTGTGAAATACTCAGAGACATGCCCAAGGTAAGAAAGGCTGAAAGACGACCACCACTGAACAAGACACACAAGCTGAAACGTCAAAACTGGGCCAAGAAATATCTCAAGACTGATTTTTCTAAGGTTTTATGGACTGATGAAATGAGAGTGAGTCTTGATGGGCCAGATGGATGGGCCCGTGGCTGGATTGGTAAAGGGCAGAGAGCTCCAGTCCGACTCAGACGCTAGCAAGGTGGAGGTGGAGTACTGGTTTGGGCTGGTATCATCAAAGATGAGCTTGTGGGGCCTTTTCGGGTTGAGGATGGAGTCAAGCTCAACTCCTAGTCCTACTGCCAGTTTCTGGAAGACACCTTCTTCAAGCAGTGGTACAGGAAGAAGTCTGCATCCTTCAAGAAAAACATGATTTTCATGCAGGACAATGCTCCATCACACGCGTCCAAGTACTCCACAGCGTGGCTGGCAAGAAAGGGTATAAAAGAAGAAAATCTAATGACATGGCCTCCTTGTTCACCTGATCTGAACCCCATTGAGAACCTGTGGTCCATCATCAAATGTGAGATTTACAAGGAGGGAAAACAGTACACCTCTCTGAACAGTGTCTGGGAGGCTTTGGTTGCTGCTGCACGCAATGTTGATGGTGAACAGATCAAAACACTGACAGAATCCATGGATGGCAGGCTTTTGAGTGTCCTTGCAAAGAAAGGTGGCTATATTGGTCACTGATTTGTTTTTGTTTTGTTTTTGAATGTCAGAAATGTATATTTGTGAATGTTGAGATGTTATATTGGTTTCACTGGTAAAAATAAATAATTGAAATGGGTATATATTTGTTTTTTGTTAAGTTGCCTAATAATTATGCACAGTAATAGTCACCTGCTCACACAGATATCCCCCTAAAATAGCTAAAACTAAAAACAAACTAAAAACTACTTCCAAAAATATTCAGCTTTGATATTAATGAGTTTTTTGGGTTCATTGAGAACTTGGTTGTTGTTCAATAATAAAATTAATCCTCAAAAATACAACTTGCCTAATAATTCTGCACTCCCTGTACTTTCTTATCATTTTAATCAAGTTTTGGTTTAATAAAGTCAATGTTAAAATATTTAATAAATGTAATAATACAAATTAAATGTTGCGTAAGACAGGAGAGAATTGGCCAGTCTTCTGTTTATTCAACGACATGGTGTTGCGATGAAGAAAGCATTCCAAAAATAAAATTACTCTCCACCTGGAGCCGAATCCTGTCAAGATTGATGCAAGTGTGGTATTGGCTGCTCATCCAGCAAGATACTTCTGGGGGAACCTGCCTGGCATGCTTGGGCCTCTACTAGCGACAGACAATGAGAAGAAGAAAAAGCTTCAAGATTGCTTGGAGCCTCAAACAGTTGCAAATTTAATCACGATTCAAACCAACCAGGGCCCAGTCACTTCATTAGGGGTTCCCAGTCATCATGGAATGGAAAGGATCCATTGGCATCGTTATTATATTTAATACATTTAATAATAAAATGTTTAATAAATTTTATAATAAAAATGAAATTTTTCCTAACACAGGAGGAGGAGGAGGACATACTGTGGTGCACGGAGATGGAGATGGTCTTCGGATTCCCACACAGACGTCTCAGAAATGAATCGCGGCTCCCAAAAGCAGCTCCTGGGAAGATCATGGAGCGTCCTGATCATCCGTCATCTATTCACCCCACTTTATTTTGGAAGTGTGTAGAACCTGTGTGGGACCCCAACGCTGAAGATTGATCATGGAGACACCGAATTTTATAATATATTTGGAATAGATTTCATAATAAAATGTTTAATAAATCTAATAATAACATAAAATATTTTTCTTAGGAGAGAATCGGCCAGTCTTCAGTTTATTCAACGACGTGGAGGGTGTTGCGATGTAGAAAGCGTTCAAGATTGATGCAAGTGCGGTATTGGCTGCTCATCCAGCAAGATACTTCTGGGGGAACCTGCCTGCCATGCTTACACCTCTACTAGCGACTGTCACAGATGTAGTAGGGGAGAACACCAAAAGACAATCAAGAAGGAAGGGTAAAGACACTAGGCCTCACCGCTAGGGAAGGAAAAGGGTCACCACATATAAAACCCTGCTCCTGGCCCTAACTCCTATCCGTATGGGCACCTCTCGATGGTAGAGATACCCATACACGGGAACCTAGAAAACCCTGGTAACCCTCAGATGCCCTAAAGATAATGACAGGGCAGAGACCACCTGTTCCTTCCCTGGTAAAGGAACTAGCGTCTCACTGAGGCCTAGTAAACAACCGAGGGGGGGGAATACAAAACACGACAAGCGGAACACTTAACTTCAGAGGATGAAGGATGAGCAGGACTTCAACACGAACCACACTCCAGCTCTTCCAAGACCAAATGAAGCTATCCCAAGCAAGGAGAGATGGGAAAAGTCAGACTAAATAGGGTGTGGTAGAGGTCACATGATCCACACCTGAACAGGAGGTGTGGACATACCAGCAACACACAGACAAAGTGAAACCAAAAGAGGCTGTCAGATCACTAATGCATAGATAATCTCTCAGACCTTCTGGGACCTGTCACAGATATGACAGTACCCCCCCTTCTACGGGTGACCTCCGGGCACCCAGGACCGACCTTATCAGGATGAGCTCTGTGGAATGCTCTCACCAGACGACTAGCATTAACATTGGTCGCTGGAACCCACATCCTCTCTTCTGGTCCGTACCCTCTCCAATGAACAAGATACTGGAGGGATCTCCGGAGAACTCGGGAGTCCACAATCCTGCTGATCTGAAATTCTAAATTGCCGTCCACCATGACCGGAGCGGGAGGCAAGGTGGACAGCTCAACAGGTTCGACACATTTCTTTAGCAACGATTTATGAAATACGTTATGGATTTTCAATGCCTGAGGAAGTTCAAGACGGAAGGCTACAGGGTTAACAATGGCAGTGATCTTATATGGACCAATAAATCTTGGGCCCAACTTCCAAGAAGGTACCTTAAGTTTAATGTTTCTTGTAGACAACCCCACAGAATCACCCACTCTCAGGTCTGGACCACTCATACGTCTCCTGTCAGCCACACACTTATACCTGTTGCCCATCTTTTTCAGGTTATTTTTGATTTTCCGCCAAATAGAAGACAAAGAAGAGGAAAATCGTTCCTTCTCAGGAATGCCGGAATTTTGAGCACCAGAAAATGTACCAAACTGTGGATAGAACCCATATGCCCCAAAAAACTGTGATTTATCAGTGGATACCTGTCTACGGTTATTTATAGCAAACTCAGCTAACGACAAAAATGAAGACCACTCTTCCTGATTCTCTGAAACAAAAAATCTCAAGTAAGTCTCCAGATTCTGATTAGTGCGCTCCGTCTGTCCGTTCGACTGAGGATGAAAAGCCGAAGAGAAGGACAATTGTACACCAAGACGAGTACAGAACGCTTTCCAGAATTTGGAAACAAACTGAGTCCCTCTATCGGACACCACATCAGAGGGAATGCCATGTAGTTTCACAATGTTGTCGACAAACACCTGTGCAAGAGTTTTAGCATTGGGTAGACTAGGTAATGCAATAAAGTGTGCCATTTTACTAAAACGATCTACAACCACCAGAATCACAGTTTTTCCCGAAGAATTCGGTAAATCCGTGATAAAATCCATGGACAAATGGGTCCAAGGTCTGGACGGGATGGGCAATGGAAGCAGAAATCCGGAAGGCCGAGTATGTGTCACCTTAGCACGTGCACAGGTACCACAGGCTGACACATAGTCCTCAACACACTTACGCAAACCCAGCCACCAGAATCTGCGAGAGATGAGATCGACAGTCGATCTGCTCCCAGGGTGCCCAGCAAGCACCGTACAGTGATATTCCTCAAACACCTTGTGACGTAATTCGGAGGGAACAAACAACTTCCCTGGAGGACAAGAGTCCGGAGAATCCTCCTGTGCCTCCAACACCCTGGCCTCAAGATCAGGATAAAGAGCGGATATGACTACCCCTTCAGATAAAATGGGACTAGGGTCATTAGACTCACCCCCCCAGGAAAGCTACGCGACAAAGCATCCGCCTTGACATTCTTAACCCCAGGGCGGTAAGTGACGATGAAGTTAAATCTGGTGAAAAACAATGACCATCTGGCCTGCCTTGGGTTCAGTCGCTTAACCGACACCAGGTAGGCCAGATTCTTGGGATCCGTAATTACTGTAATAGGGTGAATTGCTCCTTCCAACCAATGCCGCCATTCCTCGAACGCCAACTTAATGGCCAGCAATTCCCTATTCCCCACATCATAATTCCTTTCAGCAGTATAGAGTTTTTTAGAGAAAAATGCACATGGGCGCCATTTACTAGGTGAAGGACCTTGCGACAAGATTGCTCCTACCCCTACCTCGGACAATAAATGGCTGAGTCACGTCCGGTTGCATCAGAATAGGGGCCGAAACAAAACATTCTTTCACAGCAGAAAAGGCCTATAATTTTGCATCAGACCAGAAAGAAATATCCGCACCCTTCCTAGTCATGTCTGTTAAAGGTTTAACCACCGATGAATAGTTCAAGATAAATTTACGGTAGTAGTTGGTAAATCCCAAAAACCGCATAAGCGCTTTCAGATTTTCAGGTCGATCCCAGTCCAACACGGCACGGACCTTCTCGGGATCCATACGAAAACCTGAGGATGAGAGCAGGTAACCCAGAAATTGCACTTCCTGTACAGCAAATACACACTTTTCCATCTTAGCATACAACTTATTCTCTCTTAGGATCTGTAACACCTGTCTCACATGATACTGATGAGTCTCTATATCAGGCGAATAAATTAGTATGTCATCAAGGTATACAACGACAAACCTCCCCACCAGATGATGAAAGATGTCATTGACAAAGTGTTGAAAAACCGCAGGAGCATTGGTTAACCCAAAGGGCATGACCAGGTTTTCAGAACATTGCAAAATTGGTGCCCTTCAATGGTAAATGCAATTGACAAAATATGGCTAAACACTGCCTTTAGTGCCTTCGGAAATTATAATTCCTCAGCCCCTCCACTATACAGCCCCATGCAAATGACACTATTTCCCTCTCTCCCCCATAGAGTATATGTATATAACATCACACCATCTCTCCAGCTCCCTCCAATAAACAGTCCCATATAAATAACATCCTTATCTACAGCCCCCTTCAAACTACAGTCCCATGTAAATAACATCACTTCCCTCCCTTCAGCCCCTCCAATATACAGTCCCATGTAAATAGCATCACCCCCTCCCCAGCCACCTTCAACATACAGCCCCATGTAAATAATATCACCCCCTCCCCAGTTTTCTATCATCTCCTAACCTGGAGTCCCAACAGTGTTATCCTGCTGCTCACTGTTCTCCCCAATACCCCCAAATACTATCCTGAAGAAATATTGGTGCCATACAGATAGTCCCCCATAGTAATAGTGCTCCTCCAAGTCGCACCAATAGTAATTCCCTTCTAGAATGCTCTCATTAGCAATACTGCCCCCTACAGTGCACCCAACAGTGATAAATCCTTCATTAGTAGAATAGCCCTGCAGTATTAATAATGCCCTCACAGAGCCCCCAATGGAAATAAGGCCCCCAATTGTTCCCCCAGTGGTAATAAAGCTCTCTACAGACCCCTCAGTAGTAAGAAGGCCCTCCATAGTGCTCTTAGTAGAAATAAGGGTCCATTCACACGTCCATAGTGTACTGCGGATCCGCAATACACCCGGCTGGCACCCCATAGAACTGCCTATTCTTGTCCGCGGACAAGAATAGGACATGTTCTATTTTTTTTACGGAGCTGCGGACCGGAAGATCGGGGGCGCACTGTGTGCTGTCCGCATCCTCCATTCCTGCCCCATAGAGAATGAATGGGCCTGCACCCGTTCTGCAGAATTGCGGAACGGGTGCGGACACATTCACGGACGTGTTAATGGACCCTAAGGCGGATCTATAAGTCACTCCTATAGAGCCCCCGGTAGTAATAAGAACGCCTAATGTCCCCTGTGCTTAAAATGCCCCTACAGTGCCCCCAGTATTTATATCACCCCCTACTGTTATAATGCTCGCCCTGAAGTTCCTCCAGTATTTATAATGCCCCTACTATTATAATGCTCACCCTGAAGTGCCCCCAGTATTTAGAATGCCCCCTGCAGTGCCCCCTGTAGTTATATTCCTCCCTTTAGTAAAACATAACATTGCAAAAATTGGTGCACTACAATGGTAAATGCAATTGACAATATATGACTAAACACTGCATTTAGTGCCTTCGAAATTATAATTCCTCAGCCCCCCACTATACAGCCCCATGCAAATAACACTATTTCCCTCTCTCCCCCATAGAATCCCATGTAAATAACATCCTTATCTACAGCCCCCTCCAAAATACAGTCCCATGTAAATAACATCACTTCCCTCCCTTCAGCCCCTCCAATATACAGTCCCATGTAAATAACATCACCCCCTCCCCAGCCACCTTCAACATACAGCCCCATGTAAATAATATCACCACCTCCCCAGCCACCTCCTACATGTAATCCCATATAAACAACATCACCCCCTCAGCATTTAGTCACATGTAAATAACATCACTCCCTCCCCCAGCCACCTTCAGCATGGAGTCCAATATAAATAACATCAGTTCCATCCCCCAGCCGCCTTCAACATATAGTCCCATGTAAATAACAATCCCCCCTCCCCAGCCACCTCCAACATTCAATCCAATGTAAATAACATAACTCCCTCCCACAGCCGCCATCAACGTACAGTCCCATGTAAATAACATCACCCCCCTCCCACAGCTGCCTTCAACATACAGTCCCATGTAAATAACATTATCCCCTCCCCAGCCACCTCCAACACTCAGTTTCATGTAAATAACATCACCCTGCCCTGGCCTGGCCACTTTCAACATGCAGTGCCATGTAAATGACATCCCCCCTTCAGCCCTAACATACAGTCCTGGTTAAATAACCACAACTCCCAGCATTACTCTTCCTCTCACACTGATAATCTAATCCTTCTCTTACCTCTCCTCATGTAGCAGACCTCACCACAGCTTCTTTCCCAGGACTTCTCCTCTTCACTACTGTGCGCCATTCTCTCCTGCACTGGTCACATCATGGTGACATCATCGCAGGTCCTCAGCCACTGCCTTCAGCACTAATCACATGTTATTTGGACAGTTATTTCCATCAGTTATTTTGAGCCAAAACCACTAGTGAAGCCTACTCAGATATAAGGTATATTGTAAAGATCTACACCTGCTCTGTGTTTTTTGAGCCTAGTTTTGGCTCACACTTAGGCTCCATTCACACGTCCGCAAAATGGGTCCGCATCCTTTCCGCAATTTAGCGGAAAGGGTGCTGACCCATTCATTCTCTATGGGGACGGAATGTGCTGTCCGCATCCACATTTGCGTATCCGCACTTCCGCATCCGTGCTTCCGTTTCCGCAAAAAAATAGAACATGTCCTATTCTTGTCCGCAATTGCGGACCAGAACAGGCATATTCTATTATGTCGGCAATGTGCGGTCCGCAAAATGCGGAACGCACATTGCCGCTTTCCGTGTTTTGCGGATCCGTGGCTCCGTGTTTCCGCAAAACACATTGCGGACGTGTGAATGGAGCCTAAGGCCTCATGCACAAGACCGTATTTTTTCACGGTCCGCAAAACGGGGTTCCGTTGGTCTGTGATCCGTGACAGTTTTTTCGTCCGTGGGTCTTCCTTGATTTTTGGAGGATCCACGGACATGAAAAAAAAGTCGTTTTGGTGTCCGCCTGGCCGTGCGGAGCCAAACGGATCCGTCCTGAATTACAATGCAAGTCAATGGGGACGGATCCGTTTGACGTTGACACAATATGGTGCAATTTCAAACGGATCCGTCCCCCATTGACTTTCAATGTAAAGTTAGAAGTCCCTATTATACCATCGGATCGGAGTTTTCTCCAATCCGATGGTATATTTTAACTTGAAGCGTCCCCATCACCATGGGAACACCTCTATGTTAGAATATACTGTCGGATATGAGTTAGATCGTGAAACTCATATCCGACAGTATATTCTAACACAGAGGCGTTCCCATAGTGATGGGGACGCTTCTAGTTAGAATATACTATGAACTGTGTACATGACTGCCCCCTGCTGCCTGGCAGCACCCGATCTCTTACAGGGGGCTGTGATCTGCACAATTAACCCCTCAGGTGCTGCACCTGAGGGGTTAATTGTGCATATCATAGCCCCCTGTAAGAGATCAGGGGCTGCCAGGCAGCAGGGGGCAGACCCCCCTCCCTCCCCAGTTTGAATATCATTGGTGGCCAGTGTGCTGCCCCCACCCCCGGCCCCCCCTCCCTCCCTCTATTGTATTATAATTGGTGGCCAGTGTGCGCCCCCCCCGCCCCCCCCCTCCTTCCCTCTATTGTATTATCATTGGTGGCCAGTGTGCGGCCTCCCCCGGCCCCCCCTCCCTCCCTCTATTGTAATATCATTGGTGGCCAGTGTGCGGCCTCCCCCAGCCCTCCCCTCCCTCCCTTTATTGTATTTTCATTGGTGGCCAGTGTGTGGCCCCCCCGGCCCCCCCTCCCTCCCTCCCTTTATTGTAATATCATTGGTGGCCAGTGTGCGGCCTCCCCTCTCCCCCCAACCCGATGATTGGTGGCAGCGGAGAGTTCCGATCGGAGTCCACGTTTAATCGCTCTGGGGCTGGCTCCGATCGCCAGGACGCTACTGCAGGCCTGGTTGCCATGGTTACTTAGCAATATGGGAACGCCTCTGTGTTAGAATATACTGTCGGATTTGAGTTTTCACGTAACCTACGGCCACGGATCACGGACGCGGATGCCAATCTTGTGTGAATCCGTGTTCTTTCACGGACCCATTGACTTGAATGGGTCCGTGAACCGTTGTCCGTCAAAAAAATAGGACAGGTCTTATTTTTTTGACGGACAGGAAACACGGATCACGGATGCGGCTGCAAAACGGTGCATTTTCCGATTTTTCCACGGACCCATTGAAAGTCACAACGGTCGTGTGCATGAGGCCTAACTCATGGAAATAACTGATTAAATAACTGAAGTGTGAACTCAGCCTTAGCTGAGGGTGTTTACTTTTCTGCATGCCTACTGCTCTGTCCCTGCTGCTGCTTCCCAATCACCTGAGCTGCACCTGTATCACATTGGCACCATTGGCATCACAAAGTAATCATTCTTGAAAGGTGGTCTGCTGCTGTTAACTATTCCCTGCTCAGTGCTGCTTATTCAGGTCTAGCCAGGTCTACTCTGGCCAATACTCCGTGTACAGCAGGCTCATGCTTTCAAGTGTCGCTCCACCTCCAGAAGATTGCCCCCAGCAAGTATGAGAAAAAGCCCTGCTCAGCTGTGTATTATGAGAATTACACACTCCTCTGGAAGTCCTCAGGTAGGTAGGTAGATTGGAGGGGAGGAGCACAGAGTAAATGTCCGCTCAATCCTACTATCTTTTTTACTTAAAGAGCACCTGAGAGCAGGATTAACCAGTATGCCTAGTTTAATAGGGTTGACCCTGCTGACAGGTGACTTCATATAATTTATTATTTATTAACAGAAATCCCTGCTCAGTGTGTGTGTAGGTGTCCAGTGGGTAAAGTGACAGCCTTCACTATATGTCATGTATACTGTATATAGAGATAGCTGTCAATCACTATGTAGAACTGAATAACAATGCTCACCAGACAGAAGGAATTCAAATGGATAATATGCAATTCCTACTGAATCATTTCCCATAAAACTAAATATTAATCTGCACTAGTGTTGAGCGAGCATGCTCGGCCAAATACCTGTTCGGCTCGAGCATTGCTATGCTCAGCACATGGCGGTACTCGGCCGAGTACCGCATGTGCTCGAACGCCATGCTTGAGTCTCCTCCCCGCACGTTTCGCGGCTGCTAAGCAGCCAATAAACGTGCAGGTAAGTACTGCCATCACTGTAATGCCAGTAGCCATGATTGGCTGGCGGGAATGCATCATCAGGTGCTATATAGCACCCGATAACGAGGGTTCGGCTCATTGCGAGTCAGGGAGAGCTGCACTTAGGAAGGGACAGATAGTGTAGGGAGTTTGTGATTGCAATTTATTCAATTTTAAAATGTTTCAAAGACCCAAAAGTAATTTTTAAGGACTATTGCGTGTGGTGGTAGCAATTTAATCTTGCAAAGTAGTCTCTACTTTGCGATTCTTTTTTTATAGAGGGTGTCTGCAGTGACTTGTGACATCTGTTCAGCAATACCTTCTGTGTGTCAGGGGCAGAGATAGGAAAAATATTATTGAAAACAATTTATCCACATTTTTCCTATAAACGGTCCCTGCAGTGAATTGTCACATCTGTGCTGCAATAGCGTCTGTGTATCAGGGCCAGATATTGGGAAAATATTACTGACAAATATATTTTTTCCATAATTTATCAATAATTTTCCTATAAACAGTCCCTGCAGTGAATTGTCACATCTGTGCTGCAATAGCATGTGTGTGTATCAGGGCCAGATATTGGGAAAAATATTTGCGAAAACAATTATATATTTTTCATAATTTATCCATCATTTTCCTATAAACGGTCCCTGCAGTGAATTGTCACATCTGAGTTTCAGGGCCAAATATTGTGAGAAATATTAGCGAAAACAATTATATTTTTTCCATAATTTATTCACACTTTGCCTTTAACCTCTTAAGGACACAGGGCGTACAGGTACCCCTGATGTCCTGGTACTTAAGGACACAGGGCGTACGTCCTGTGTATTTCCGATCACTGCCGCGTGGCAGGCAGTGATCAGAACAAGGTGCCTGCTCAAACCGCAGGTCAATTCAGACCTGCGGTTTGCGGCTTTTACAGGAGTTGCGGCTGGCGGGCGGAGGTGCCATCGGGTCCCCGTGCGGTGACGAGCCTTCTGGTGACAAGCCTGTGAGATCCAGCCCCCTGGATCTCACAGGCCGGAAGCTGTATGAGTAATACACACAGTATTACTCATACAGCCAATGCATTCCAATACAGAAGTATTGGAATGCATTGTAAAGGGGATTAGACCCCCAAAAGTTGAAGTCCCAAAGTGGGACAAAAAATAAAGTAAAAAAAGTTGAAACAATAAAGTTTTCCCCCAAAAAAATTAAGTTTCAAGTAAAAAAAAACAAAAAACGTAATTTCCCCCAAATAAAGTAAAAAAAATTGGCAAAAAATAGGGGGGAAAAAAAGTTTACATATTAGGTATCGCCACGTCCGTATCGACTGGCTCTATGAAGATATCACATGACCTAATCCCTCAGATGAACACCGTAAAAAAAAGAAAAAAAAAAAAACTGTGCTAAATATACAATTTTTTTGTCACCTTACATCACAAAAAGTACAACAGCAAGCGATCAAAAAGGCGTATGCCCACCAAAATAGTACCAATCTAACCGTCACCTCATCCTGCAAAAAATGAGCCCCTAGCTAGGACAATCGCCCAAAAAATAAAAAAAACTATGGCTCAGAATATGGATCATTTTTTTTGTTTTAAAAAAGCTGTTATTGTGTAAAAGTAAATTTAAAAAAGTATACATATTAGGTATTTCCTGATCGTCCTTGGCAGCACATAACGAAAGGGTTAAGTCCCCTAGGTACAACCTGGATAGAGACACATTAGCAAGCAGTAGACTTGATTAATTGGCAATTAGCAGGCTATATAGGATAACACATGACACCAGAGCCTTGTATTTTTTTTTCTCTAGGCATCAGAAGGTCCTGCAAAGGACCCGATCCCTGCCAGGCTGTATACAGGCTCCCTGTCCCTCAACCTGAAGGTGGAACGAGCGCACCTCCCCTGTGTAAAAACTTACAGTGCCTCGTTCCACAGCCGATGTGATATTCCGGCTTGGTGTCTTATTATGTGCACGTGTGGCTGTGGGGAGCTAAGGCCGTGCACGTGACACCCGACGAGAGCGTCCCGGAAGTTAGGCTTTTAAGCTCACTCCAGCGTGATACCTGTGCGCTCAGCCAGAACGTCTCACCCGCTGCTTACTGCAGTAAGTATGGTGACTCTGGGGATCCGGGGGCCGACTGCTTGAAAGTAAGATATTGTTTGCAGGCTGCAGGATGTCTTGGTTTTCTTGGATGTTATGTTCCTCCTCTAGTTTATGAGTAGAGGATTTTTATCCTGTATGTTTGCCTCTGCTACAACCATGAACCATGTGTTTGGCTGTGTTGTAATGCACAGCCATCTAGGCCACTAAGTGTGCCTGTGTTTCCTGCTATTAGGCTGTTTGCTCTCCTGAGTTAGGAGTGATCCATGCTTTTACTGCTGTGCATCTATGATTACTCTGCAGGATTAAATTCCCTATATGTTGCTTTTGTCCTTGCATACTCAGGGATCTGGCTGTATACATCCTAATTGACTTTTTTGTATGTTTAACTATAGATGTCTGCCTCACATGAGGAATCCAGCAAAAGGAAAACTAGGCATCGTTTATGTCAGAAATGTGAACAGCCTCTTCCTGACGAAATACACACTAATGTCTGCACTGACTGCCTGTCACCTACTACGTCTATCCAGTCTGGGAACTTTCTTATATGTGGTTTAAGGAGCAGCTTACTTCAGTATTTGATGAAGTCAGGTCTATAAATAAAAAGCCTAGACATACAAACAAGTCTCCACCTCCACAGATGATTTCTTCCTCCTCTGAAGACGAGTATCTGTCTGAAGGAGAAATCTATTCTGACAAGTCTTCTAATGATCCTGATGAATTTTTTATATTTCATAAAGAAAAATTACATTAATTAATTAAAGCAGTAAAACATACATTAGAGTCTGATAAAGACACCTCAGGAAAATCCAAATCAGATAAACTTTTTTATTTTCCCAAGACTAAAGGGAATGTGTTTCCAGGGCATCCAGTCCTGGATGAATGGATTAAACAGGACTGGGATACACCTGACAAAAAATCAAATCCAGGATCCAGACAAAAATCCATTTATAAATTGGATGAAAATTTTTCTGCGCAATGGGGTTCTGTGCCCAAAGTAGATTTAGCAGTCGCCCGTCTGTCTAAAAAAGCGATTTTTTTTCCAGCGGAGGAAGCTTCCCTTATAAAAGATCCTATGAATAGAAAAATAGAAACCTTATTAAAATCCTTGAATCCTTGAACGAGGGCAAAGGTTCAGTTTTTCCACAGTCAAAAAAGAGACCATCGTTTAGACCCTTTCGCTCACAAAGGAGAAGATCTCCTAGATTCAGGAACAGACAACAGTTCTCTAAACAAAGAAGATTTCGGGGCAGACAGGAAAGGGCTGAATATAAGAAGAAAACTAACCAAAAAACCTCTGAATTATGACGCCAACCTAAAGCCAAAAGTTGGCGCAAGACTAAAGCTATTCTATTCCGTCTGGTCTCTCACATCTACAGACGCTTGGGTCATGTTCACGGTCAAAAACGGATATGTACTAGAGTTCGCACAATTTCCCCCAGACCGATACTATATAAATCATCCCAGGGTTTAAGTTGTTTTACATCTACTTCAAGAATTCATCCAAAAAGGAGCATTAGAACCAGTGCCTCCAGAAGAATAGTTCAGCGGGGTATATTCCAAAGTATTTCCCGTACCCAAACCAGGGAAGAAATGGAGGCTAATCATCGATCTCAGGTTCCTGAACAAGTTCTTGGTGAAAAGGAAATTCAAAATGGAATCTATAAAAATCAGTTCTAATGGTTCTGGAAAAGGGAGATTATATGGCGTCAATAGACCTGGCAGACGCTTATTTACATATTCCGATTCACCCCAGCCACAGAAAGTTCTTGAGAGTAGCAGTTCGGACGACAACTTGTATTACACATCTCCAGTTTACATGCCTCCCCTTCGGCATAACTTCTGCTCCGAGAGTATTTACGAAGGTGTCAATTGTCCTAACAGCAGCGCTAAGCTTGGAAGGTATAATGTGTATCCCATACTTGGACGATTGGCTTTTAATAGTGAGTTCTAGCCAACAACTGAACCTCCATCTACAAGCCACGATACAAATGCTCCAGTCCCATGGATTCCTAATAAACAAGGGAAAATCTTCTCTAATTCCATCTCAACAAATAAAATTTCTAGGATATGTTCTGAATTCGGATCAAATGACAATCAAATTATCTCCGCAAAGAATATAATCTGTTCACAGGGGAGTGCATCAACTCCTGTCCAATCACAAGATCTCTATCCGTCATGCAATGAGGGTGTTAGGTCTCCTAATGTCATCTATAGAGGCTGTTCCTTGGGCCAAAGCTCACATCAGAAGTTTACAAAACAATATTCTAACCAGCTGGAACAAAAATTACAGCTCCCTGGACAAGAAGATGGTAATAACAACCGCAACACGCCAGGACCTGAAGTGGTGGATTTCGTCTCCTCACCTAAAGCAAGGCAGGGGTCTGAATCCCCATGCCCAAAAAATCCTCACGTCGGATGCCTCCTCTTGGGGCTGGGGTACTCATGTAGACAATTTATGGATACAGAGGAAGTGGACGAAGAAAGAAGCATTAATGTCCTCCAATTGGAGGGAGCTCAGAGCAGTGAGGCTAGCCCTTCTTCATTTTCAAACACATCTTTCGGGGTTAAAAATACTGATTCAGTCAGACAATCTACCAACTGTCTATTATATCAACAAACAGGGGGGCACAAGGAGTCAGTCTCTCCAAGGAATGTGCTATCCTTATGGCCTGGGCAGAGAAGTTCACGAAAGACATCTCAGCTATCCATATAAGGGGAATTTTGAATCTCTCTGCAGATCTACTCAGCCGCACCCCTCTACATCCAGGGGAATGGAGCTTAAATCCGACAGTCTTCAACAGCATTGTATCTCGCTGGGGGAAACCCTGTCTCGACGCCATGGCAACAGATCAGAATAAGAAACTCAATCAATTCTGTTCCATTCATCGCTCCTGCCAAGCATTATCAATAGACGGACTGTCAATCAGTTAGAAGAAGGGCCTGATTTATGTATTTCCTCTGATTCCCCTTATACCAAAAGTCCTAAAAAAGATAAGGGAAGATCATGCAGAAGTCATAGCAGTCCTTCCTTTTTGGCCCCGAAGAACATGGTTCGCTCTAGCCCTATCTCTCTCCAGGGGCAGAGTCTGGAAAATCCCTCCTCGCCCAGACTTGCTGATCCAGAGAGGATTTCTTCACCACAATCCCAACAGCCTACAGCTTGCGGCTTGGAGGCTGAGCGGCAGTCACTAACATCACTTGGTTTTTCTTCTGAGCTAGTTAATACCATGCTAGCAGCCCGTAAATAGAGTTGAGCGAACACCTGGATGTTCGGGTTCGAGAAGTTCGGCCGAACTTCCCGGAAATGTTCGGGATCCGAACCCGACCCGAACTTCGTCCCGAACCCGAACCCGAACCCCATTGAAGTCAATGGGGACCCGATATTTTGGGCACTAAAAAGGCTGTAAGGAAAGAGCTAGAGGGCTGCAAAAGGCAGCAACATGTAGGTAAATCCCCTGCAAACAAATGTGGATAGGGAAATGAATTAAAATAAAAATTAAAAAAATAAAAATTAACCAATATCAATTGGACAGAGGTCCCATAGCAGAGAATCTGGCTTCACGTCAGCAGAGAATCAGTCTCTTCATGCCATAGCAAAGAATCTGGCTTCATGTCAGCAGAGAATCAGTCTCTTCATGCCATAGCAGAGAATCTGGCTTCATGTCAGCGCAGAATCAGTCTTCATGTCATAGCAGAGAATCAGGCTTCACGTCACCCACCACTGGAACAGGCCACTGTCACATATTTAGGCCCCGGCACCCAGACAGAGAAGAGAGGTCCCGTAACAGAGAATCTGGCCTTATTTCAGCACAGAATCTGTCTTCATGTCATAGCAGAGAATCAGGCTTCACGTCACCCACCACTGGAACAGGCCACTGTCACATATTTAGGCCCAGGCACCCAGGCAGAGGAGAGAGGTCCCGTAACAGAGAATCTGGCCTTATGTCAGCACAGAATCCGTCTTCATGTCATAGCAGAGAATCGGGCTTCACGTCACCCACCACTGGAACAGGCCACTGTCACATATTTAGGCCCAGGCAGAGGAGAGAGGTCCCGTAACAGAGAATCTGGCCTTATGTCAGCACAGAATCTGTCTTCATGTCATGGCAGAGAATCAGGCTTCACGTCACCCACCACTGGAACAGGCCACTGTCACATATTTAGGCCCCGGCACCCAGACAGAGGAGAGAGGTCCCGTAACAGAGAATCTGGCCTTATGTCAGCACAGAATCTGTCTTCATGTCATAGCAGGGAATCAGGCTTCACGTCACCCACCACTGGAACAGGCCACTGTCACATATTTAGGCCCAGGCACCCAGGCAGAGGAGAGAGGTCCCGTAACAGAGAATCTGGCCTTATGTCAGCACAGAATCTGTCTTCATGTCATAGCAGAGAATCAGGCTTCACGTCACCCACCACTGGAACAGGCCACTGTCACATATTTAGGCCAAGGCACCCAGACAGAGGAGAGAGGTCCCGTAACAGAGAATCTGGCCTTATGTCAGCGCAGAATCAGTCTTCATGTCATAGCAGAGAATCAGGCTTCACGTCACCCACCACTGGAACAGGCCACTGTTACATATTTAGGCCCAGGCACCCAGGCAGAGGAGAGAGGTCGCGTAACAGAGAATCTGGCCTTATGTCAGCACAGAATCTGTCTTCATGTCATAGCAGAGAATCAGGCTTCACGTCACCCACCACTGGAACAGGCCACTGTCACACATTTAGGCCCCGGCACCCAGACAGAGGAGAGGTTCATTCAACTTTGGGTTGCCCCGCAATATAATGGTAAAATGAAAATAAAAATAGTATTGAATGAGGAAGTGCCCTGGAGTAGAATAATATATTGTTAAGGGGAGGTAGTTAATATCTAATCTGCACAAGGGATGGACAGGTCCTGTGGGATGCATGCCTGGTTCATTTTTATGAACGTCAGCTTGTCCACATTGGCTGTAGACAGGCGGCTGCGTTTGTCTGTAATGACGCCCTCTGCCGTGCTGAATACACGTTCAGACAAAACGCTGGCCGCCGGGCAGGCCAGCACCTCCAAGGCATAAAAGGCTAGCTCTGGCCACGTGGACAATTTGGAGACCCAGAAGTTGAATGGGGCCGAACCATCAGTCAGTATGTGGAGGGGTGTGCACAGGTACTGTTCCACCATGTTAGTGAAATGTTGCCTCCTGCTAACACGTTCCGTATCAGGTGGTGGTGCAGTTAGCTGTGGCGTGGTGACAAAACTTTTCCACATCTCTGCCATGCTAACCCTGCCCTCAGAGGAGCTGGCCGTGACACAGCTGCGTTGGCGACCTCTTGCTCCTCCTCTGCCTTCGCCTTGGGCTTCCACTGGTTTCCCTGTGACATTTGGGAATGCTCTCAGTAGCGCGTCTACCAACGTGCGCTTGTACTCGCGCATCTTCCTATCACGCTCCAGTGTAGATAGTAAGGTGGGCACATTGTCTTTGTACCGGGGATCCAGCAGGGTGGCAACCCAGTAGTCCGCACACGTTAAAATGTGGGCAACTCCGCTGTCATTGCGCAGGCACTGCAGCATGTAGTCGCTCATGTGTGCCAGGCTGCCCAGAGGTAAGGACAAGCTGTCCTCTGTGTGAGGCGTATCGTCATCGTCCTGTGTTTCCCCCCAGCCACGCACCAGTGATGGGCCCGAGCTGCTTTGGGTGCCACCCCGCTGTGAACATGCTTCATCCTCATCCTCCTCCTCCTCATCCTCCTCCTCCTCGTCCTCCAGTAGTGGGCCCTGTCTGGCCTACCTGGCCTCTGGTGTTGCAAAAAACCTCCCTCTGAGTCACTTCGAAGAGACTGGCCTGAAAGTGCTAAAAATGACCCCTCTTCCTCCTCTTCCTCCTGGGCCACCTCCTCTTCCAAGTGTTTTCTCAAGGGGACATAGAAGTGGTATTGTAACGCTGATAATGGCGTCATCGCCACTGGCCATGTTGGGGGAGTACTCGAAACAGCGCAACAGGGCACACAGGTCTCGCATGGAGGCCCAGTCATTGGTGGTGAAGTGGGTCTGATCCGCAGTGCGACTGACCCGTGCGTGCTGCAGCTGAAACTCCACTATGGCCTGCTGCTGCTCGCACAGTCTGTCCAGCATATGCAAGGTGGAGTTCCACCTGGTGGGCACGTCGCATATGAGGCGTTGAGCGGGAAGGCCGAAGTTACGCTGTAGCGCAGACAGGCGAGCAGCGGCAGGGTGTGAACGCCGGAAGCGCGAACAGACAGCCCGCACTTTATGCAGCAGCTCTGACATGTCGGGGTAGTTGCGAATGAACTTCTGCACCACCAAATTCAGCACATGCGCCAGGCAAGGGATGTGCGTCAAACCGGCTAGTCCCAGAGCTGCAATGAGATTTCGCCCATTATCGCACACCACCAGGCCGGGCTTGAGGCTCACCGGCAGCAACCACTCGTCGGTCTGTTGTTCTATAGCCCGCCACAACTCCTGTGCGGTGTGGGGCCTGTCCCCCAAACATATGAGTTTCAGAACGGCCTGCTGACGTTTACCCCGGGCTGTGCTGAAGTTGGTGGTGAAGGTGTGTGGCTGACTGGATGAGCAGGTGGAAGAAGAGGAGGAGGAAGCTGAGTAGGAGGAGGAGGCAACAGGAGCCAAAGAATGTTGACCTGCGATCCTTGGCGGCGGAAGGACGTGCGCCAAACAGCTCTCCGCCTGAGGCCCAGCCGCCACTACATTTACCCAGTGTGCAGTTAGGGAGATATAGCGTCCCTGGCCGTGCTTACTGGTCCACGTATCTGTGGTTAGGTGGACCTTGCCACAGATGGCGTTGCGCAGTGCACACTTGATTTTATCCGACACTTGGTTGTGCAGGGAAGGCACGGCTCTCTTGGAGAAGTAGTGCCGGCTGGGAACAACATACTGTGGGACAGCAAGCGACATGAGCTGTTTGAAGCTGTGTGTGTCCACCAGCCTAAATGACAGCATTTCATAGCCAGTAGTTTAGAAATGCTGGCATTCAGGGCCAGGGATCGAGGGTGGCTAGGTGGGAATTTACGCTTTCTCTCAAATGTTTGTGAGATGGAGAGCTGAACGCTGCCGTGTGACATGGTTGAGATGCTTGGTGACGCAGGTGGTGGTGTTGGTGGTACATCCCATGTTTGCTGGGCGGAAGGTGCCAACGTTCCTCCAGAGGCGGAGAAAGAGGCCGAGGCGGCGGCAGCAGCAGAAGAGGCCGAGGCGGCGGCAGCAGCAGAAGAGGTAGCAGGGGGAGCCTGAGTGAGTTCCTTGTTTTTAAGGTGTTTACTCCACTGCAGTTCATGCTTTGCATGCAGGTGCCTGGTCATGCAGGTTGTGCTAAGGTTCAGAACGTTAATGCCTCGCTTCAGGCTCTGATGGCACAGCGTGCAAACCACTCGGGTCTTGTCGTCAGCACATTGTTTGAAGAAGTGCCATGCCAGGGAACTCCTTGAAGCTGCCTTTGGGGTGCTCGGTCCCAGATGGCGGCGGTCAGTAGCAGGCGGAGTCTCTTGGTGGCGGGTGTTCTGATTTTGCCCACTGCTCCCTCTTTTGCTACGCTGTTGGCTCGGTCTCACCACTGCCTCTTCCTCCGAACTCTGAAAGTCAGTGGCACGACCTTCATTCCATGTGGGGTCTAGGACCTCATCGTCCCCTGCATCGTCTTCGACCCAGTCTTGATCCCTGACCTCCTGTTCAGTCTGCACACTGCAGAAAGACGCAGCAGTTGGCGCCTGTGTTTCGTCATCATCAGAGACGTGCTGAGGTGGTATTCCCATGTCCTCATCATCAGGAAAAATAAGTGGTTGTGCGTTAGTGCATTCTATCTCTTCCACCCCTGGGGAAGGGCTAGGTGGATGCCCTTGGGAAACCCTGGCAGCAGAGTCTTCAAACAGCATAAGAGACTTCTGCATAACTTGAGGCTCAGACAGTTTCCCTGATATGCATGGGGGTGATGTGACAGACCGATGGGCTTGGTTTTCATGCGCCATCTGTGCGCTTTCTGCAGAAGACTGGGTGGGAGATAATGTGAACGTGCTGGGTCCACTGTCGGCCACCCAATTGACTAATGCCTGTACCTGCTCAGGCCTTACCATCCTTAGAACGGCATTGGGCCCCACCAAATATCGCTGTAAATTCTGCTGGCTACTGGGACCTGAGGTAGTTGGTTCACTAGCACGTGTGGCTGTGGCAGAACGGCCACCTCCTCTCCCAGCACCAGAGGGTCCACTAACACCACCACGACCAGGGCCGCTGATAGAAATCATGGGGCCCCGTACAGCATACATGACGGGGCCCCCTTCAGCTCCACCCCCTGATCCCTCCTTCAGCCACACCCCTGGCCCCGCCCTTGGCCCCTCCCCAGACGCCGCCTTGAAACAACATGCAGATTTGTCTACAAGTGATATTTATGGCGCTGGGGGGTCGTCTGTGAATGGCGCTGTTATGGAGGGGATCTGTGAATGGCACTGTTATGGAGGGGATCTGTAAATGGCACTGTTATGGAGGGGATCTGTGGATGGCACTGTTATGGAGGGGATCTGTGGATGGCACTGTTATGGAGGGGATCTGTGGATGGCACTGTTATGGAGGGGATCTGTGGATGGCACTGTTATGGAGGGGATCTGTGGATGGCACTGTTATGGGGGGATCTGTGGATGGCACTGTTATGGGGGGGATCTGTGGATGGCACTGTTATAGAGGGGGATCTGTGGATGACACATACCGTATATAGCATCTTATGCTATGTGTCATCCACAGATACCCCTCCATAACAGTGCCATTCACAGATACCCTCCATAACAGTGCCATCCACAGATCCCCCCCATAACAGTCATCCACAGATCCCCCCATAACAGTGTCATCCACAGATCCCCCTCATAACAGTGTCATCCACAGATCCCCCATCATAATGGTGCCATCCACAGATCCCCCCCATAAGTGTCATCCACAGACCCCCCGGCCCCCCCCATAAGTGTCATCCACATGACAGACCCCCCCCCCATAACAGTGCCATCCACGGATCCCCCGCCCTCCCTATAACAGTGCCGTCATGACGTCATCCATATAGATCCCCCCCCGCCACTCACAGTAGTATACATTAATAAATCGGTGCAGCCGTGCAGGCTGCAGACAGTAACTTTAATTTTAGCACAGGCACAGCGCTCATCTCTTTACTAAAATACTACCTTACATTCAGCTCCTGCCTCCTCCCTCCACCCTCCAGCCTCCAGTAACAAGTGCGGGCGGCAGCGCTCACTCACTGACGTCACGCGCCTGCGCCGCCTAGTGGGAGGAGCAGGCGTGTGACGTCAGTGAGTGAGCGCCGCCCCCACACTGCCTGCTGTTATTGGGGCCAGCCCACTGACAGCAAAAAAATTAAAATGGCTCGGGAGTCGGCAGCCCGGGCCCCCCTGCCAGCCGGGCCCGGTACAACTGGGCCAGCTGTACTGGCCTATCAGCGGCCCTGACCACGACCATGTCCACGTCCGCGTCCGCGTCCCTTATTAGATGTTTTCCTCATTGTTCCCATTCACCACAATTTTGAGAATGGCAAATTTGGGAATAGTTTTTCAACCCAGAACAAAAAATGTGCTTTTACGGTCACTACAAATAACTTGACCAGCTAAAACAGTACAGATTTGGTTGAATAGAAATGTGAGGCCTGTTTTTTTTTTGCGCTGTGTGACAGGTATAGGTTTAATCACAGAATTAGACTTGTATCTGCACGGTAGCGTGTGTGTTAGGTTTTTCTGAATGACACTATCAGCACCTTCAATGTAAGATATCCTTTTTGGGATAGATTTCAAGTAGGCCTCGTATAGCAGAAACTAGTTATTTTGAGAATGGCAAATTTGGGAATAGTTTTTCAACCCAGAACAAAAAGTGTGTTTTTACGGTCACTACAAATAACTTGACCAGCTAAAACAGTACAAATTTGGTTGAATAGAAATGTCAGGTCTATTTTTTAGGCGCTGGGTGACAGGCTCAACTTGCCCCTGATGTAGTATATGGCCAAAAAATAACCACACTATTGATGGTTAAATGCACTTGGGTGACACAGGCTCAGCCTGCACCAGATGTAGTATATGGCCAAAAAATAACCAGACTGTTGATGGTTAAATGCATTTCGGTGACACAGGCTCAGCCTGCAGCTGATGTAGGATATAGCAAAAAATAACCACACTATTGATGGTTAAATACACTTGGTGATAGCTTGTGCTGGCGCACCACAAGCCACAAAATGGCCGCCGATCACCCCAGAAAAAAGTGATCTAAAAACACTCTGGGCAGCCTCAAAAAAGTGAGCAAGTCGATATTAGCACTTCAATGATCCACAGCTGCAGATCGATCACAGAATGAAGCCTTTTGGAGGAGTTAATCTGCCTAATCTCGCCCTAACATCGCAGCAGCAACCTCTCCCTATGCTTGAATCAGCAGAGTGACGTGCAGCGCTACGTGACCCAAGCTTATATAGAGGCTGGGTCACATGCTGCACTGGCCAATCACAGCCATGCCAATAGTAGGCAAGGCTGTGATGGCCTCTTTGGGCAAGTAGTATGACGCTTGTTGATTTGGCTGCTTTGCAGCCTTTCAAAAAGCGCCAAGAAAGCGCCGAACACCGAACCCGAACTTTTACGAATAGGTTCGGGTCCGTGTCACGGACACCCCAAAATTCGGTACGAACCCGAACTGTACAGTTCGGGTTCGCTCATCCCTACCCGTAAACCAACAACTATTAAAATATACATTAGAGTATGGAAGACCTTTAATGGCTGGTGCCAAAGAACTACTCTTCCTGAAGATTTTAAATCTGTTCTGCAGTTCCTTCAAGAAGGTTTTAGCAAAGGTTTAAAAACAAACACCTTGAAAGTACAGTTCACCGCGATCAATGCCCAGTTACAAGGGAAATTTTTGAATAATCAAATAATGCGTACATTTTTTAAAGCTCTGAAAAATCGAAGACCTCCTACCAGTGTGCCGATCCCTTCCTGGGATTTGTCTGTGGTATTGTCTGCTATGTTAAAAGAACCCTTTGAGTCAATAGAATCCTCGTCTCTGAAGCATATATTTATGAAGGCCCTCTTTCTGGTCACAATCACTTCGGCCAGACGTGTTAGTGAACTTCAAGCTCTGTCACATAAAGAACCATATTTTAGAGATATTGGCGACTGTATTATTCTACGAACCATGCCAGTTTTTCTCCCGAAAGTAGCATCGGTAGTAAACATTAACCAAGAGATTTCTCTTCCAGTTCTTCACTCAGATCCTCAAGAGAAAGTGCATTGGCATTTACTGGATGTCAAGAGCATTGCAGGCATATCTTCAAAGTACTGCTTCCTTCAGAAAATCAGAAGGATTATTCTTACAGATCCAAGGACCAAATAAAGGAAAGAGAGCTAGTAAAGCAACACTACCAAGATGGATCAAGCGTGCAATTGAAGAGTCCTATACTGCTGCCGGCCTAGAGTGCCCTATCTGGTTAAAAGTACACTCTACGAGATCTATAGCTTCATCTTGGGCAGAATTTGCACAGGTTTCTCTTGATCAGATCTGTAAAGCGGCTACGTGGTCTTCTGTGTCCACATTTATGAGGCATTACAGACTTGACGTATTAGCAGCTGAAGGGTCAACATTTGGCAAAAGAGTGCTTCAAGTGGCGGCCAGTGCTCCCTCCCAATGAGTACTGCTTATCAAGTCCCTTAGGTTATGTGCTGCCAAGGACGATCAAGAAAATGAAAATTTACTCACCGAAATTTTTGTTTCCTGGAGTCCGTAGGCAGCACAACTCTTCCCCCCCTTTAATAAATTTATTGCTGCATACAAATACAAGGCTCTGGTGTCATGTGTTATCCTATATAGCCTGCTAATTGCCAATTAATCAAGTCTACTGCTTGCTAATGTGTCTCTATCCAGGTTGTTCCTAGGGGACTTAACCCTTTCGTTATGTGCTGCCTACGGACTCCAGGAAACAAAAATTTCGGTGAGTAAATTTTCATTTTCCGTGTCTGTAAGAACCTGCTCTATAAAAACATCACTTGACCTAACCCCTCAGGTGAACACCGTAAAAAAAAAATATATAAAAACGGTGTTTTATGGAGACACTAAAACCAGATTTTTTTTTTTTGTTTCAAAAATGATATTGTGTAAAACTTACATAAATAAAAAAAGAGTATACATATTTGGTATTGCTGCGTCTGTAATAACCTGCTCTATAAAAATATCACATGAGACCTAACCCCTCAGGTCAACACCGTAAAAAAATAAAAATAAAAACGGTGTAAAAAAAGCAATTTTTTGTCACCTTACATCACAAAAAGTGTAATAGCAAGCGATCAAAAAGTCATACGCACCCCAAAATAGTGCCAATCAAACCGTCATCTCATCCCGCACAAATCATACCCTACCCAAGATAATCGCCCAAAAACTTAAAAAACTATGGCTCTCAGACTATGGAGACACTAAAACATGATTTTTTTTTTGTTTCAAAAATGAAATCATTATGTAAAACTTACATAAATAAAAAAATTGTATACATATTAGGTATCGCTGCGACCGTGACAACTTGCTCTATAAAAATACCACATGATCTAACCTGTCAGAATGTCGTAAATAACAAAAAAATAAGTGCCAAAACAGCTATTTCTTGTTACCTTGCCGCACAAAAAGTGTAATATAGAGCAACCAAAAATCATATGTACCCTAAACTAGTACCAACAAAACTGCCACCCTATCCCGTAGTTTCTAAAATGGGGTCACTTTTTTGGAGTTTCTACTCTAGGGGTGCATCAGGGGGGCTTCAAATGGGATATGGTGTCAAAAAAACAGTCCAGCAAAATCTGCCTTCCAAAAACCGTATGGCATTCCTTTCCTTCTGTGCCCTGCCGTGTGCCCGTACAGCAGTTTACGACCACATATGGGGTGTTTCTGTAAACTACAGAATCAGGGCCATAAATATAGTTTTATTTGGCTGTTAACCCTTGCTTTGTCACTGGAAAAAAATTATTAAAATGGAAAATCTGCCAAGAAAGTGAAATTTTGAAATTGTATCTCTATTTTCCCATTAATTTTTGTGGAACACCTAATGGGTTGACAAAGTTTGTAAAATCTGTTTTGAATACCTTGAGGGGTGTAGTTTCTAGAATGGGGTAATTTTTGGGTGGTTTCTATTATGTAAGCCTCACAAAGTGACTTCAGACCTGAACTGGTCCTTAAAAAGTGGGTTTTTGAAAATTTCAGAAAAATTTCAAGATTTGCTTCTAAACTTCTAAGCCTTCTAACGTCCCCAAAAAATAAAATATCATTCCCAAAGTGATCCAATCATGAAGTAGACATATGGGGAATGTAAAGTAATAACTATTTTTGGAGGTATTACTATGTATTATAGAAGTAGAGAAATGAAAACTAATTTTTCAACATTTTTGGTAAATTTGGTATTTTTTTATAAATAAAAATGAATATTTTTGACTCCATTTTACCAGTGTCATGAAGTACAATATGTGACGAAAAAACAATCTCAGAATGGCCTGGATAAGTCAAAGCATTTTAAAGTTATCACCACATAAAGTGACACTGGTCAGATTTGCAAAAAATGGCCTGGTCCTTAAGGTGAAAATGAGCCACATCTGCGCTGCAATAGCGTGTGTGTGTCAGGACAAGAGATAGTAAAAATGTAAGTGAAATCTATTTTCCTTTTTCCATATACTGTGCTTGCTGTGAACTGACATCCATGCCACATCTTGTGTGTCAAGCGTGCATATAACATTTAATATGAAGAAGGCGAGCATTAAGGGATGGGGAAGTGGCCGTGATGCTGATGGTGCATGCAGAGGCCATGGCCCTGGGCGCCTTGAAACTGCCTGCTGCCAGAGCACAGGAAAAACAATCATCCAAGATACCTAGCTTTATGTCCCAGTTTGCAGGGCGGCACAGGCGACCACTCTTGAAGTCAGCCCAGTGCAAGCAGGTGGTTGGTTAGATTGCAGCAGATAGTGCTTCCAGTCGGTTAAGCACCACCCTGTCTTCCACCAAGTCCAGTCTCAGTAGCCAGGAGTCTGGTCCACACAATCCTCACCCTGGTCCTCCTTCCTCCCACTATTTACAGTCTGGCCAAACAAGTGATCCCACACTCGGATATTCCGAGGACCTCTTTGCATCGCCATTAATTGATTTGGCCCTCTCGCCAAGCGCGCTTGAAGAGCTACCTGTGATCTTGTGCCCCGATTCCCAACCTCTTGAGCATTCAGAGTCATAAGAACATTATGCTGGGGAACGGTAATTAGTGTTTAATGAGGTGGATGATGATGAGACACAGTTGCCAATGACTCAACCGCAATCACTGTCTCAAGAGGTTGAGGAAGAGGATGCCACACAGTTGTCAATCACTGAGGTTGTGGTTATGTCAACAAATCAGGAGGATGATCAGAGTGAGGAAGTGCAAGCACCATTAGCGACCACATCCACTTCCCTGTCCCAACGCAGCGTCCAAATGTCATTACCCCAGGCATTTTAACGCAAGCGCAAATACCCAGCCACCCACCCACAGACCATAGCACTAAATAAATACGCAGTTTTCCAAATTACTGGCCTTGGAAATTTTGCCATTTAGGCTTGAGGACACTGAAGCCTTCCGCAGCCTGATGTCGGCGGCCGTCCCTTGTTACGCAGTCCCCAGCCACCACTATTTTTCAAGGTGTGCCTTGCCAGCCTTACACCAACATGTGTTCCTTAACATCACACGTGCCATGACCAACGCAGTTACTGGGAATGTCCACTTAACCACGGACACATGGACAAGTGCTTTCGGCCAGGGACACTACATTTCCATGACAGCACACTGGGTGAATGTGGTGGAGGCCGGGAGCAACTCATACCCTGGAATGGCACAGGTGCTACCGACGCCAAGGATTGCGGGCCCCAATTCCATCAGGGTTTCTGCCACCACCTAAGTTAGTGGCTCCAACCCCCACTTCTCCTCCTCCTCCTCCTCTACTTCCACCTCAGAATTATCCTCTTACAGCACCAGTCAACCATCAGTCGGTAGCTGGAAGCAGTGTAGCACTGCAGTGGGGAAGCTGCAACAGGCCGGGCTGAAGCTGATCTGCCTAGGTGACAAACAGCACACCGCCACAGAGCTGTGGCAGGGGATAAGAGACCAGACTGAGCTGTGGCTCTCGCCACTCAACCTAGAACCAGGAATGGTTGTGTCTGATAATGGCCGTAACTTGGTGGCGGCTTTGGAGCTGGGCAACCTTAGACAAATCCCATGCCTTGCCCACGTATTCAACCTTGTGGTTCAGCGGTTTCTCAAAACATAACCCAATTTGCCCGAGCTACTGGTGAAGGTGCGCCACGTGTGTGCACATTTCCGCAAGTCACTGATGGCTTCAGACAGTCTGTCAACACTGCAGCAGCGCTTGATATTGCCAGCTCACCGGTTGTTG
This sequence comes from Bufo bufo, assembly GCF_905171765.1. NCBI lineage: Eukaryota > Metazoa > Chordata > Amphibia > Anura > Bufonidae > Bufo > Bufo bufo. Next base: position 158,842,684 of record NC_053390.1, on the reverse strand, counting down.
TGCGATGTGAGCACGCGCTGGAACTCCACGTTCCCCATGTTGGCCAGGCTTTGTGAGCAGCAGAGGGCAGTTGTGGAATACCAGCTGCAACATGGTCGTCGCCTTTCCAGTTAGCTTCCGCTATTCACAAGTGAAGAGTGGGCATGGATGTCTGACCTCTGTGAGGTTTTACGCAACTTTGAGGAATCAACACAGATGGTGAGCGGTGTTAACGCTATTATCAGCGTCACCATCCCACTTCTGTGTCTTCTCAAACGCTCGCTGCTCACAATTAAGGATGACACTTTGCATGTCGAAGAGGTGGAAATGGGGGAAGGCATTACACAGGTTGATGATAGCCAGACCACCCTTAGTTCATCTTCTCAGCGTGAATTGGAGGCTGAAGAGGAGGAGGAGCAAGTAATGGTTGCCTCCGCTACAGAGGGTAGTAACCATGGAAATTTAATTCCATCTGTTCAGCGTGGGTGGGCAGAAGAGGAGGAAGAGGATGAGGAGATTGGGAGTGATCCTGCTGATGATGACAGCGAAGTCTCGCCTGTTGGTACTCTGGCAAACATGGCTGACTTCATGTTAGGCTGCCTTTCCCGCGACCCTCGAGTTATATGCATTTTAAACAACACGGATTACTGGTTGTTCACCCTTCTCGACCCCCGCTACAAAGATAACTTCTCATCTCTCATTCCTCTGGTGGAGAGGACGAGCAAAATGGTGCAATACCAGAAGATCCTTGTTGAAAAATTGCTCCAAAATGTTCTATCTGACAACGCTGGCGGCAGAGTCCGTACTTCCTTGGCCAAACGAGGAGCGGAGACAAGGGGAACACACAGCAGATACAACAGAGACAGGGCAACACTCTCCAAAGCCTGGGACAGTTTCATGACACCCCGCCAGCACCCTCACCCTGATTTGCGGCCTACTGCCACAAGGAGAGAAACATTTTGTAAGATGGTGAAGGAGTACATAGCAGACCATGTCAGCGTCCTCAATGATCCCTCAGTGCCTTACAACTACTGGGTGTCCAAGCTGAACACGTGGCACGAACTGGCGCTCTATGCTTTGGAGGTGCTGGCCTGTCCTGCCGCCAGCGTTTTGTCTGGGCGTGTATTTAATGCTGCTGGTGGCATTATAAAAGATAAGCGTATCGGCGTGTCAACTGAAAATGCTGACAGGCTGACTCATATAAAAATGAAGAAGGCCTGGATTGACCATGACTTCTCAACTCCACCAGAGGAATGCTGATGAACATAAAGGCACTTTACATGTGTTGTTTTTAATGTAGTTAATAGACTGTATTCCCATGCACCCCTTCCACCAAAAACAAGGGTATATGGTTGAATCTTCAATTTCTTATCCTCCTTTTCCATCATATCAACCTGCATTGCTTATTCGTCACATATATGGCTCACCAGCAGGCCCTCACATATAATTTTTTAGAAGGTCCGCTCACCAGCAGGCCCTCACATATAATTTTTTACAGGGTCCGCTCACCAGCAGGCCCTCACATATAATTTTTTACAGGGTCCACTCACCAGCAGGCCCTCACATATAATTTTTTACAGGGTCCGCTCACCAGCAGGCCCTCACATATAATTTTTTTACAGGGTCCGCTCACCTGCAGGCCCGCAACTCAATGTGAATGAGGCCCTCATTTATGTGATATACAGGTTGTATCGGAGTGCCTCTTCCTTGTAATTTTTGGCAGCACTTGCACTCTATATACAAGTAAATATACAGGAAAGAATGTTTTCAATAAATTCATATAAAATCTATTTTTTTACTTTGGTTTTGTGTGTAAAACCTTAATTAGATTGTGGGCCTTGTGATCAGTTTAAGGCCTTTTAAGCAGCATCAGCAGCAGCATGGTGATAAAAATTAGTGGCAAGGTGACATACTGTGGAGATGGCAGCATGAGTCTGGATAAAAGACTAAGGCCACAGATTGTATAGAAAGATGCAGATGGAAACAAATGTGTGGAGCTGTGTGACGTTCACTTGCAGATTAATGCAGACCAGGGGCGTAGCTATAGGGGAAGCAGGGGAAGCTGCAGCTTTGGGGCCCTGACCTAGAAGGGGCCCATCCAGGAGGAGAAGGACTAAAGGATTTGGTCAGGGACCCCTTAACAGTATTACACAATGAAATTATATACAGTGACAGTATAGACAGTGTATAAAACGGATGAACAGCTGCCGGCCCTGTTCTGAGAGAGCGATATTTACTAGACACAGGAATGGGGGCGGCATGAAAGGAAGGGGTCGCTAAAAAATTACTGTGGGATGGAGCCCCAATCATTTCTAGCTACGCCACTGATGCAGCCAACAAAAGCAAGTTGGATTTATCAATTCCAAAACCTTAATTAAATTGTGGGCCTGGTGATCAGTTTAAGGCCTTTTAAGCAGCATCGGCAGCAGCATAGTGATAAAAATGAGTGGCAAGGTGACATGGTGTGGAGGTGGCAGCATGAGGAGGCCACATAGTGGCGCAATGACAGAGTCTGGATAAAAGACTGAGGCCACAGATTGTTGAGAAAGATGCAGATGGAAACAAATCTGTAGAGCTGTATGACGGTCACTTGCAGATTATTGCAGCCATCAAAATCAAGTTGGGTTTGCCGGTTCCACCTCAGCTCACCAGCAGGCCCGCATCTAAAATCTTTTACTGGGTCAGCTCACCTGCAGGCCCGCAACCTAAATCTTTTTCAGGGTCAGCTCAGCTGCAGGCTCGCAAATCAAATCTTTTACTGGGTCAGCTCACATGCAGGCCCGCACCTAAAATCTTTTAAAGGGTCAGCTCACCTGCAGGCCCGCAACTCAAATCTTTTACAGGTTCAGCTCACATTCAGGCCCGTAACTCAAATCTTTTATAGGGTCAGCAGGCCCTCGCATATAATTTTTTAGATTGTCAGCTCAGCTGCAGGCTTTCTCATATAATGTTTTACAGGGTCAGCTCACCAGCAGGCCCGCAACTCATGCTGCCTGGCTTTGAAGTAGTAGCCATTGCCGTTTATCAGGCTCCCTCTCCGAAATCGAACAATGATTCCCCGTTACCGGTGGTCACCATGTTAGGCGCATAAAAGAACATCGAAAGTTGATAGAGAAGCTATCAAAATGGATCGTGGATGTGCGATCAGGCAGAAGTTATCTAGAGTCAACAAAGCGGCAGCAGGGCCTCTCCTGTATAACGTTTCCTCATCCAAAATACCACAGGGACATTCCCTGTAATTTTTTAATACTCCTTCCAATAACAGGGCATCTTAAGAGTCCTGTATTGCTATTTATCGTCACGACCTCCACGAGTTGGGAGTGTGTGATTTGCGCGCCACCCGCTTGCCTTCCTTGGATGTGGTAGCAGTTTCTCAGGCTCCTACTCCGGAATCAAACACTGATTCCCTGTTACCCGCAGTTTACAATGGTTTTGAGCTGACAATTACATCGAAAGTTGATAGGCCAGACATCCGAATGGATCGTCGCCGTCACGGGGACGTGCCATCGGCCCCAGGTTAACTAGAGTCACCAAAGCGGCAGCAGGCCCTCACCCATAATGTTTTAGATGGTCAGATCGGCAGGCCCTTGCTCCTAATGTTTTTGAGGATCACCAGCAGGCCATCAATCATAATTTTTAAAGGGTGTGTATGATGCCCTCCTTTATGTGTAACTAAGGGTGTATCGGAGTGCCTCTTCCTTGTAATTTTTGGCAGCACTTGCACCTTATATACAAGTAAATATTCAGGAAAGAATGTTTGCTATCAATTTTTACTCTAAAATCGTTTTTTTTTTTACCTTGGTTTTGTGCGTATTATTGTCATTATGTAAAAGTGGCGTACTATTTGGACAATATAGTTCCCAGCAGCGACCAGCGAGTCCAAGATGCATCCATACATCCTCCCTATGCTGTTAGAGAACCATTTCAGTGGTGTTACCAACAATTTCTGACATTTTCTCATGAACCAGGCACCCTCCCCTCTTCAGAGCAGGGGGTACCTGGTTTAATGCTCGGGTTCTCCCATTGACTTCCATTATACTCGAGTGCTCGGTCAAGCACCTGAATATCACAATGTGTTCGGCCCGAGCACTACGGTGCTCGATCAACACTAATCTGCACAGATCCTTCTGCTCTGTAACATATTGTCAGATCAGACTGCAACATCAAAGAGATGGTTTGCCCTTAAAGAGTTGTTGAAGACAATTAAGAATCATGTTGAATGTACTAAAATAAAAAAATTAATTATTACGCATCTGGTAAACCCCCTACCGCTCCAGCACTGCCACAACAGTGCTCATTCCAGTCTCTGTCGTTGTCCTACAGGATAATGTTGCGAGTATCCTCACAAAAGCACAACACCTAATCTAGAATTTTCCAGGAGAGTAATATTTTTTTTTTAGCACATCCCCAATTCAACACAATCTTCAAATGACCTGGAAATCCTTTTAATGCTATGGCCCTTAGGGATCCAGAATTGGGAAAACTGTATGAGTTACTTGATTATATAAACTGAAACGTGAAGCATTTTGCATTGTCTGAAGTTTTAAAAGGAAAATGATGTTCTAAACTTCTTATATAATCAATGCTTATGATATTTAATTGAAAATTTATCCTCATATCCCTTCTCATAGCTGTCACACTGAAGACGCCAACAAATGTCTATTTTTCCAGGTTTTATTGGAGGAAACTTAGACATGTTTGTTGATCACAGTCTCCACCTGTTCTGCTGCAAGGAACATATGGTGACTCACCAGATGTATAGTAGTTAATCAAGAAATGAGGGCAAAGATTTTCAATTCAAGTGCTCATTATATTATATAATGAAACCTAAATGACAGAAGGTATGGAGATAAAGCCTAACCTTAACAGACAATTAAAACAGCTATTGAAAGGAAGACTAGAAAAATACAATTCAGATGGCACCAGTACAAAATGTTCCAGAAATATTATGTTTCCACCAATAAATATGTCAGTGAAAAATATTTTTGGAATATTTTCTGTTGTGCTAAAAGTCATGCTGCTAGTCTAAACCTACAGACATTAGTATTTTCCATGAGTTTATTATTTCAGTTTATATTGTCATTTATAGGAATTTTTATTAGCTTGCTATATGTCAGGAAGGGACATAAACAGTAGTAAAGACCCTGTGAAAACTAGTATGAGGGTCCTTGTTTTACAAAAAATTACTTAAAGGGATTTTCCAAGTTAAAAAAAATAAAATAAAAAGCTTGTAAATTTCATCCCCTTCCCCTGTACATATAATATGGCCAGTATTTTATTTATTTTTCTTTGGGGGGGGGGGCATATACTTTGAGAGTTTTTTTGATGTTCTGAAATCTAGCTGCATGTTTGTTTGCTCACCATCATTCTGAGACTCCTCCTCCGTCACCTTTACAAGTCAAGTTGTAGACGGGGTTTATAAGGCTCCTCCTCTGCCTGCACAGCCAAGACCTTTGTAAGGACAGCCAGAAGCCTGCTAATACTAAAATGTCTGGCATATTCACACAGCTCATTCCCAAATTTCCAATACTACTAAATATTGCTAAACATGAGTGAGTTTCACATATGGATGATCTCCATGTTTAAAATGGACAATACCCTCAGGGAAAACTGCCTCATTAAAGTCAATGAGGGTCATTTATCAAAATGTTTTTTGTGCAAATGGCACTCACCACTTTCCAAAAAGGGGTCATTGTGGCGCAAAGGCGCAAATGACTAAAGTCTTCGCCAGTTAAACGTTGGTCTTTATAAATGACTTCCAGTTGGTTTATGTACATAGTTGCTTTCTCTCATGTTCTGCATAAAAAAAGGCATCATGAGTTTGTGAAGAAAGAAACCAAATGCAGGGCATGTGTTTCATTGCGTTTTTAATGGACCATTGGTTAAAAAAAACTGAACTACACTGAAGGACAGTCCTTTTTTTCAATAATAGTTTCTTTGAGATGCTGTGTGTTATTCTATTTTTTATGCGAGTGAAAAATACATAAAAGCTGATAACATCTGTGAGGAAAAAAATGGAAAAACGTAATCGAAAAGAATGTTTAATGTTCACTTATGTGCAGGCTCCAATTAATAGACCCATGCAGCCATTGAAAATGAAGATGGACTAAACAATAGTGGTATTGTGGCGCACTGGAGCGACAAGGAACCAAATGAGGTGCTCTCAGTAGAGTAGGCTCACCCTGTCTACTCAAGAGGTGTGCAACAAAAAACAGAAGGAACTGGGCACTCTCAGATCTTGAGACTTAGGCCCCTTTCACACGAGCGAGTATTCCGCGCGGATGCGATGCGGGAGGTGAACGCATTGCACTCGCATGGAATACTGACCCATTCATTTCTATGGGGCTGTGCACACGAGCTGTGATTTTTCACGCATCACTTTTGCGTTGCGTGAAAATCGCAGCATGCTCCTCTTTGTGCGTTTTTCACGTAACGCAGGCCCCATAGAAATGAATGGGGTTGCGTGAAAATCGCAAGCATCCGCAAGCAAGTGCGGATGCGGTGCGATTTTCACGCACGGTTGCTAGGAAACGATCGGGATGGAGACCCTAACCTTATTATTTTCCCTTATAACATGGTTATAAGGGAAAATAATAGCATTCTGAATACAGAATGCATAGTAAAACAGGGCTGGAGGGGTTAAAAAAAATAATAAATCATTTAACTCACCTTAATCCACTTGCTCGCGATGCCCGTCATCTCCGTCTGACTCTTTTACTGTATATGACCTGTGGAGAGCATTAACTATAGTTTAAGGACCTGGGATGACGTCACTCCGGTCATCACATGGTACGTCACATGATCTTTTACCATGGTGATTCACCATGGTAAAAGATCATGTGACGTACCATGTGATGACCAAAGTGACGTCATCCCAGGTCCTTAAACTATAGTTAATGCTCTCCACAGGTCCTTTACAGTAAAAGAGTCAGACGGAGATGACGGGCATCGCGAGCAAGTGGATTAAGGTGAGTTAAATGATTTTTTTGTTTTTTTTAACCCCTCCAGCCCTGTTTTACTTAGCATTCTGTATTCAGAATGCTATTATTTTCCCTTATAACCATGTTATAAGGAAAAATAATACTATTTACAGAACACCGATCCCAAGCCCGAACTTCTGTGAAGAAGTTCGGGTTTGGGTACCAAACACGCGCGATTTTTCTCACGCGAGTGCAAAACGCATTACAATGTTTTGCACTCGCGCTGAAACATCGCGGGTGTTCCCGCAACGCACCCGCACATTTTTCCGCAACGCCCGTGTGAAAGAGGCCTAACACTGAATTTATTAAAAAAGCCAATAAATAAATAAAACCTATTACTCCCCCATACGTGGGATAAAATAATAAAACCACAATCACGTAAAAATTAATAAGGATAATAAATCGGCAATATCGTATATAGCAGCGCAATGGGGCGTAATAAGGAGTCCAACAAAAAGCGATAAAGTGCACCTAGTGCATAGATGCCTATATGATCTAGGTCTGATCTCCAATGGGCCAAATTTATCATGACTCTGACAGCTCACTCCACTTTCACATATGGCTAAAGTCAGTTTTAGCCAAGTCAGATTTATGATCGGCCCTTTAAGACTGTAATAAATGATGTTTGACGGTAGCAGTTTATCCGTCAGTAAGCAGCTTTACAAAAGTCGCACATCTTTACGAAAAAGTCGCCCATTTTTACGAAAAAGTCGCATGTTATATTAAAAAGTCTCATAAGATAAGCATGGTCCTCACTGAAGTGAAATTGCGAATTTTTTTTGCGACTTTTTTGCGACTTTTTAAATAGTTCCAATAGTAAATCTGTCTAGAGATTCATTTACATAAGAAAACACACCCACTTTCAGAAAACTGCCGAGCATAGTGCAGAGCAGAAAAAAGTTGCAAATTTGTGCGCAGTTTTAGCGTTTGCGAATTTTTTTGTGACTTTTTCACTCCATTATTCTGACTTGAGCTAATGATAAATCTGGCCCAATGTCTCTTTCTTGAATATGTGAATTAATGGCTCAGGTTCCAATACATAGTCTTTCAAACTGCAAGTGAGCGATTATTCAAATGGAGTCAGTTGCTAAATACATTCGCTCCAACAGAGATACGTTGAAATATTTATGTTTGTCATTTCTCCACCGTAGAAACTAATAGTAGCGGCGTCTCTCTATGGTGGGGTGTCAGCGGTGTCCCGCTGGAGCGCAGTTCACTGCATACTGTGTAAGTGTATTATCTCTTGCCGGCATATATTATGAAACAGTCTTACCAGATATTGAAGTATGGACTTGAATATCGCTCTAGACAATGGTCTTGGAGTAGAACGAACCAGTGTCTTGCAAGCTGTTCCCGTCTGAACTCCCACGCCAGGGGCTTGTATGCACGTGGACCTTAGGTTTTGCTTGCGGTCTTTGTTGCAACTTTATTCATGCCACCTATCATGCGACAGACGGAACTAAAATCGGTACTTCAATACAAACTTTCTGGCTCTATCACAATATAAAGTGGTCCTTTGGGGGATCAAACCAGACGTGTTTTGGGGTAGCAGGTGACCCCTTCCTCAGTGGTTATGATTGTGGTTATGATACATGATTGTGGTTTTATTATTTTATCCCACGTATGGGGGAGAAATAGGTTTTATTTATTGGCTTTATAATAAATTCAGTGTTAGTCTCAAGATCTGAGAGTGCCCAGTTCCTTCTGTTTTTTAATGGACTAAACAATGCAGTCCCAGTTAGTTAATTAAACCCTGCTACGGCTCACCTTTATTTAATGGCCAAAACTCCCATGAAATCTACTCTTCCTATAACTTTTACTTAATTGAAACACCTTTTGCCAATTAGCTCCTGGAGGAATCATTAATAGAGGTTAATCTAATTATTATCTCTGCACTGTAGGTGTTTACTCAATGTGCTCAATAAAAGACATGAACAGTACAACTGTTTTGCATTATTAGGTTAGCTAGATTGTGTTTGTTTATAATTGTGACTTAGATAGCCACATTGTAGTAGTAAGCAAATGCAGAAATCTTTCACTTTCTCAGCTCCCAGGAGGAGAAGTGTTGCGCTATGGAGAGAGCACTTATTGGAAACTGAAAAACAAATATTTCCTGATTGGATGTTCATTTTTGAGACCTAATGTGACTACTGACTGTATAAATAAACATATCTATCTTTTTGAATTGCATTTGAAGACTGCTATATTTTCTACTCTATAGCACCTCTACCTCATGCCAATGAGTGTGATTCTCATCTATTATGCACATTGCAGTAAGTTCCCAGTCAGTCTCCTTTCCCCCCGGCACCTCCGAATCTGGCAGAATTATAGTCCCCAGTACATTCCCCTGCTAATATGTAGGGAATATTTGTACCATTGAGTCTGGAACAATGGGAATTAGCACTTGATATCACAAGTAGGGTTGAGCGAACCCGAACTGTAAAGTTCGGGTTCGTACCGAACTTTAGGATTTTTGGACCCCGATCCCGAACTTTTCAGTAAAAGTTTGGGTTCAGGTTCGGTGTTCGGCGAGTTAATGGCGCTTTTTGAAAGGCTGCAGAGCAGCCAATCAAAAAGCGTTTAACTCGTGTGCTCTTAGAAGCCATCACAGCCATGCCTACTAATGGCATGGCTGTGATTGGCCAGTTCAGCATGTGACCCAGCCTATATATAAGCTGGAGTCACGTAGTGCTGCACGTCACTCTGATCTTATTCGTGTAGGGATAGGATGCTGCTGCTGTGAGGGAGAGAATAGGAAAGAATCAGTTATCAGAAGTGCTTGTTAACTCAGCAATCTACAGCGATTTTGTTTTGTGGGTGCAGTGCACATTTTTTTACCCTGCTCTGAGCCCAGTGACACAGAAAAAGAACTTTTATCCGTCTGTTAGTTAGGTGGGCATCGGCGGCCATTTTATGCAAGTTGCACCAGCAAAGCATATTTGCATTTGTGACAGTGAAATACAAGCTTTAACCACCTCCGGACCGCCTAACGCACGGATGCGTCCGGAAGGTGGTTGATTCATTCCTCCTGGACGCATCCGTGCGTCATCTCGCGAGACGCAAGATTTCGGTCAGAGCCGGCCCGCGCATGCGCATCGCGGGCCGGCAAAAGTTAAAGTACAAGTTCGTCACCAGCCTGCCAGCAACGATCATTGGCTGGCAGGCTGGCGATTTTCAAAAAAACTAATCACTAGCCGTATAACAGATCATATTAGTAAATATGATCTGTTATATGGCTTGTCTGCTCCTCTGCTGGTCCTTTTCGTCGGTTGGATCCAGCAGAGGAGCAGAGATCACAGTAAGTAGCACCAACAGTACACTTTAGCCCCAGATCACCCCCCTGCACCCCAATTAACCCTTTGATCACCCCTTTGATCGCCCCTGTCAATCACTAGTGAAAGGAAAAAAGTGATCAGTGTAAACTGTCACTTTTTTTTTTCACTGGTATTGACTGTTAGGTTTTAGGGATAGTTTAGGCCCCTTGGTTAGGTAGTTTAGGGATCAGTTAGCGCCCAGCCCACCGCACCACAGTCACTTATTCGCTGTTTAGCGTATCGCTAATCAGCATTTGTACTTTTATAGTATCTGTAAGTGATCAAAACTGATCACGGTCAGATCTATAATAGTATTAGTGTCACCTTAGCTCGCCCTCCACCCAAAACGCAGTGTTTGCCCAATCAGGCCTGATCGGTCGCCCACACGTGCGTTCACCCACGCCCGCCCCACCGCAGTAACAAAAATATATATTTTTTTGATCACTGCACATTCACTTTACACGCGCTGCGGCGATAAAAAAATCAGTTTTGATATTTTTTATCAACCGCAGCGGCCTCCGGTACTTCGCTAGCCTCCCATTTGTAAGACAGGCTTGCTTTTTTTCTTGGGTAGTCTCAGGGAATACCCCTAAATTTAGTTGCCCAAATGTCAAACAGGGGGTATTCTTCTGAAGAGGCCTACAGGATTCTGACCCAGTCGAATGAGGAGTGGGAACCCTCATCTTATGAATCTAGCGGGTCAGAATATGAACCTGTAGAAAGCAGTGGCTCTCTGACCCAAAGTTCGGACGAGGAGGCTGAGGTCCCTGATAGCACCAGGCATACCCGGCCCCGTGTCGCTAGACCACAGGTTGCGCAGGATCCGCTTCAAGAGCAGCAGAGTGGGGCTGGCGCTGCCGGATCACGTGGTGAGGCATACACCAGCAGCGCAGCCCTTCCTGGACCTAGTACCAGCACTGCCGTACAACATGGTGAAGTAGCGAGCACCAGAAGGGCAGTTGAGCATATGTCAGTGAAAAATATTTTTGGAATATTTTCTGTTGTGCTAAAAGTCATGCTGCTAGTCTAAACCTACAGACATTAGTATTTTCCATGAGTTTATTATTTCAGTTTATATTGTCATTTATAGGAATTTTTATTAGCTTGCTATATGTCAGGAAGGGACATAAACAGTAGTAAAGACCCTGTGAAAACTAGTATGAGGGTCCTTGTTTTACAAAAAATTACTTAAAGGGATTTTCCAAGTTAAAAAAAATAAAATAAAAAGCTTGTAAATTTCATCCCCTTCCCCTGTACATATAATATGGCCAGTATTTTATTTATTTTTCTTTGGGGGGGGGGGGGCATATACTTTGAGAGTTTTTTTGATGTTCTGAAATCTAGCTGCATGTTTGTTTGCTCACCATCATTCTGAGACTCCTCCTCCGTCACCTTTACAAGTCAAGTTGTAGACGGGGTTTATAAGGCTCCTCCTCTGCCTGCACAGCCAAGACCTTTGTAAGGACAGCCAGAAGCCTGCTAATACTAAAATGTCTGGCATATTCACACAGCTCATTCCCAAATTTCCAATACTACTAAATATTGCTAAACATGAGTGAGTTTCACATATGGATGATCTCCATGTTTAAAATGGACAATACCCTCAGGGAAAACTGCCTCATTAAAGTCAATGAGGGTCATTTATCAAAATGTTTTTTGTGCAAATGGCACTCACCACTTTCCAAAAAGGGGTCATTGTGGCGCAAAGGCGCAAATGACTAAAGTCTTCGCCAGTTAAACGTTGGTCTTTATAAATGACTTCCAGTTGGTTTATGTACATAGTTGCTTTCTCTCATGTTCTGCATAAAAAAAGGCATCATGAGTTTGTGAAGAAAGAAACCAAATGCAGGGCATGTGTTTCATTGCGTTTTTAATGGACCATTGGTTAAAAAAAACTGAACTACACTGAAGGACAGTCCTTTTTTTCAATAATAGTTTCTTTGAGATGCTGTGTGTTATTCTATTTTTTATGCGAGTGAAAAATACATAAAAGCTGATAACATCTGTGAGGAAAAAAATGGAAAAACGTAATCGAAAAGAATGTTTAATGTTCACTTATGTGCAGGCTCCAATTAATAGACCCATGCAGCCATTGAAAATGAAGATGGACTAAACAATAGTGGTATTGTGGCGCACTGGAGCGACAAGGAACCAAATGAGGTGCTCTCAGTAGAGTAGGCTCACCCTGTCTACTCAAGAGGTGTGCAACAAAAAACAGAAGGAACTGGGCACTCTCAGATCTTGAGACTTAGGCCCCTTTCACACGAGCGAGTATTCCGCGCGGATGCGATGCGGGAGGTGAACGCATTGCACTCGCATGGAATACTGACCCATTCATTTCTATGGGGCTGTGCACACGAGCTGTGATTTTTCACGCATCACTTTTGCGTTGCGTGAAAATCGCAGCATGCTCCTCTTTGTGCGTTTTTCACGTAACGCAGGCCCCATAGAAATGAATGGGGTTGCGTGAAAATCGCAAGCATCCGCAAGCAAGTGCGGATGCGGTGCGATTTTCACGCACGGTTGCTAGGAAACGATCGGGATGGAGACCCTAACCTTATTATTTTCCCTTATAACATGGTTATAAGGGAAAATAATAGCATTCTGAATACAGAATGCATAGTAAAACAGGGCTGGAGGGGTTAAAAAAAATAATAAATCATTTAACTCACCTTAATCCACTTGCTCGCGATGCCCGTCATCTCCGTCTGACTCTTTTACTGTATATGACCTGTGGAGAGCATTAACTATAGTTTAAGGACCTGGGATGACGTCACTCCGGTCATCACATGGTACGTCACATGATCTTTTACCATGGTGATTCACCATGGTAAAAGATCATGTGACGTACCATGTGATGACCAAAGTGACGTCATCCCAGGTCCTTAAACTATAGTTAATGCTCTCCACAGGTCCTTTACAGTAAAAGAGTCAGACGGAGATGACGGGCATCGCGAGCAAGTGGATTAAGGTGAGTTAAATGATTTTTTTGTTTTTTTTAACCCCTCCAGCCCTGTTTTACTTAGCATTCTGTATTCAGAATGCTATTATTTTCCCTTATAACCATGTTATAAGGGAAAATAATACTATTTACAGAACACCGATCCCAAGCCCGAACTTCTGTGAAGAAGTTCGGGTTTGGGTACCAAACACGCGCGATTTTTCTCACGCGAGTGCAAAACGCATTACAATGTTTTGCACTCGCGCTGAAACATCGCGGGTGTTCCCGCAACGCACCCGCACATTTTTCCGCAACGCCCGTGTGAAAGAGGCCTAACACTGAATTTATTAAAAAAGCCAATAAATAAATAAAACCTATTACTCCCCCATACGTGGGATAAAATAATAAAACCACAATCACGTAAAAATTAATAAGGATAATAAATCGGCAATATCGTATATAGCAGCGCAATGGGGCGTAATAAGGAGTCCAACAAAAAGCGATAAAGTGCACCTAGTGCATAGATGCCTATATGATCTAGGTCTGATCTCCAATGGGCCAAATTTATCATGACTCTGACAGCTCACTCCACTTTCACATATGGCTAAAGTCAGTTTTAGCCAAGTCAGATTTATGATCGGCCCTTTAAGACTGTAATAAATGATGTTTGACGGTAGCAGTTTATCCGTCAGTAAGCAGCTTTACAAAAGTCGCACATCTTTACGAAAAAGTCGCCCATTTTTACGAAAAAGTCGCATGTTATATTAAAAAGTCTCATAAGATAAGCATGGTCCTCACTGAAGTGAAATTGCGAATTTTTTTTGCGACTTTTTTGCGACTTTTTAAATAGTTCCAATAGTAAATCTGTCTAGAGATTCATTTACATAAGAAAACACACCCACTTTCAGAAAACTGCCGAGCATAGTGCAGAGCAGAAAAAAGTTGCAAATTTGTGCGCAGTTTTAGCGTTTGCGAATTTTTTTGTGACTTTTTCACTCCATTATTCTGACTTGAGCTAATGATAAATCTGGCCCAATGTCTCTTTCTTGAATATGTGAATTAATGGCTCAGGTTCCAATACATAGTCTTTCAAACTGCAAGTGAGCGATTATTCAAATGGAGTCAGTTGCTAAATACATTCGCTCCAACAGAGATACGTTGAAATATTTATGTTTGTCATTTCTCCACCGTAGAAACTAATAGTAGCGGCGTCTCTCTATGGTGGGGTGTCAGCGGTGTCCCGCTGGAGCGCAGTTCACTGCATACTGTGTAAGTGTATTATCTCTTGCCGGCATATATTATGAAACAGTCTTACCAGATATTGAAGTATGGACTTGAATATCGCTCTAGACAATGGTCTTGGAGTAGAACGAACCAGTGTCTTGCAAGCTGTTCCCGTCTGAACTCCCACGCCAGGGGCTTGTATGCACGTGGACCTTAGGTTTTGCTTGCGGTCTTTGTTGCAACTTTATTCATGCCACCTATCATGCGACAGACGGAACTAAAATCGGTACTTCAATACAAACTTTCTGGCTCTATCACAATATAAAGTGGTCCTTTGGGGGATCAAACCAGACGTGTTTTGGGGTAGCAGGTGACCCCTTCCTCAGTGGTTATGATTGTGGTTATGATACATGATTGTGGTTTTATTATTTTATCCCACGTATGGGGGAGAAATAGGTTTTATTTATTGGCTTTATAATAAATTCAGTGTTAGTCTCAAGATCTGAGAGTGCCCAGTTCCTTCTGTTTTTTAATGGACTAAACAATGCAGTCCCAGTTAGTTAATTAAACCCTGCTACGGCTCACCTTTATTTAATGGCCAAAACTCCCATGAAATCTACTCTTCCTATAACTTTTACTTAATTGAAACACCTTTTGCCAATTAGCTCCTGGAGGAATCATTAATAGAGGTTAATCTAATTATTATCTCTGCACTGTAGGTGTTTACTCAATGTGCTCAATAAAAGACATGAACAGTACAACTGTTTTGCATTATTAGGTTAGCTAGATTGTGTTTGTTTATAATTGTGACTTAGATAGCCACATTGTAGTAGTAAGCAAATGCAGAAATCTTTCACTTTCTCAGCTCCCAGGAGGAGAAGTGTTGCGCTATGGAGAGAGCACTTATTGGAAACTGAAAAACAAATATTTCCTGATTGGATGTTCATTTTTGAGACCTAATGTGACTACTGACTGTATAAATAAACATATCTATCTTTTTGAATTGCATTTGAAGACTGCTATATTTTCTACTCTATAGCACCTCTACCTCATGCCAATGAGTGTGATTCTCATCTATTATGCACATTGCAGTAAGTTCCCAGTCAGTCTCCTTTCCCCCCGGCACCTCCGAATCTGGCAGAATTATAGTCCCCAGTACATTCCCCTGCTAATATGTAGGGAATATTTGTACCATTGAGTCTGGAACAATGGGAATTAGCACTTGATATCACAAGTAGGGTTGAGCGAACCCGAACTGTAAAGTTCGGGTTCGTACCGAACTTTAGGATTTTTGGACCCCGATCCCGAACTTTTCAGTAAAAGTTTGGGTTCAGGTTCGGTGTTCGGCGAGTTAATGGCGCTTTTTGAAAGGCTGCAGAGCAGCCAATCAAAAAGCGTTTAACTCGTGTGCTCTTAGAAGCCATCACAGCCATGCCTACTAATGGCATGGCTGTGATTGGCCAGTTCAGCATGTGACCCAGCCTATATATAAGCTGGAGTCACGTAGTGCTGCACGTCACTCTGATCTTATTCGTGTAGGGATAGGATGCTGCTGCTGTGAGGGAGAGAATAGGAAAGAATCAGTTATCAGAAGTGCTTGTTAACTCAGCAATCTACAGCGATTTTGTTTTGTGGGTGCAGTGCACATTTTTTTACCCTGCTCTGAGCCCAGTGACACAGAAAAAGAACTTTTATCCGTCTGTTAGTTAGGTGGGCATCGGCGGCCATTTTATGCAAGTTGCACCAGCAAAGCATATTTGCATTTGTGACAGTGAAATACAAGCTTTAACCACCTCCGGACCGCCTAACGCACGGATGCGTCCGGAAGGTGGTTGATTCATTCCTCCTGGACGCATCCGTGCGTCATCTCGCGAGACGCAAGATTTCGGTCAGAGCCGGCCCGCGCATGCGCATCGCGGGCCGGCAAAAGTTAAAGTACAAGTTCGTCACCAGCCTGCCAGCAACGATCATTGGCTGGCAGGCTGGCGATTTTCAAAAAAACTAATCACTAGCCGTATAACAGATCATATTAGTAAATATGATCTGTTATATGGCTTGTCTGCTCCTCTGCTGGTCCTTTTCGTCGGTTGGATCCAGCAGAGGAGCAGAGATCACAGTAAGTAGCACCAACAGTACACTTTAGCCCCAGATCACCCCCCTGCACCCCAATTAACCCTTTGATCACCCCTTTGATCGCCCCTGTCAATCACTAGTGAAAGGAAAAAAGTGATCAGTCTAAACTGTCACTTTTTTTTTTCACTGGTATTGACTGTTAGGTTTTAGGGATAGTTTAGGCCCCTTGGTTAGGTAGTTTAGGGATCAGTTAGCGCCCAGCCCACCGCACCACAGTCACTTATTCGCTGTTTAGCGTATCGCTAATCAGCATTTGTACTTTTATAGTATCTGTAAGTGATCAAAACTGATCACGGTCAGATCTATAATAGTATTAGTGTCACCTTAGCTCGCCCTCCACCCAAAACGCAGTGTTTGCCCAATCAGGCCTGATCGGTCGCCCACACGTGCGTTCACCCACGCCCGCCCCACCGCAGTAACAAAAATATATATTTTTTTGATCACTGCACATTCACTTTACACGCGCTGCGGCGATAAAAAAATCAGTTTTGATATTTTTTATCAACCGCAGCGGCCTCCGGTACTTCGCTAGCCTCCCATTTGTAAGACAGGCTTGCTTTTTTTCTTGGGTAGTCTCAGGGAATACCCCTAAATTTAGTTGCCCAAATGTCAAACAGGGGGTATTCTTCTGAAGAGGCCTACAGTATTCTGACCCAGTCGAATGAGGAGTGGGAACCCTCATCTTATGAATCTAGCGGGTCAGAATATGAACCTGTAGAAAGCAGTGGCTCTCTGACCCAAAGTTCGGACGAGGAGGCTGAGGTCCCTGATAGCACCAGGCATACCCGGCCCCGTGTCGCTAGACCACAGGTTGCGCAGGATCCGCTTCAAGAGCAGCAGAGTGGGGCTGGCGCTGCCGGATCACGTGGTGAGGCATACACCAGCAGCGCAGCCCTTCCTGGACCTAGTACCAGCACTGCCGTACAACATGGTGAAGTAGCGAGCACCAGAAGGGCAGTTGAGCTGGTACGGTGGCACGTGCAGTAGTTACCCCGTCGCAGCCACCGCACAGACAGGCCCGTAGAGCCCCTAGAATCCCTGAGGTGCTGGCAAACCCTGATTGGCAGTCACCAACTTCAGCCGCACCATTAGTTCCCCCTTTCACCGCCCAGTCTGGAGTTCGGGTTGAGACTGCTCAGATCGGTTCGGCCCTGGGATTTTTTGAGCTGTTCTTGACTGCGGAGCTCTTAGACTTAGTTGTGGCAGAAACAAATCGGTATGCCACACAATTTATAACCGCCAACCCGGGAAGCTTTTATGCCCAGTTAAGTTTCCGAAATTAAAATTTTTCTGGGCCTTCTCCTCAACATGGGTCTAACTAAAAAGCATGAATTGCGGTCATATTGGTCCACGAACCCAATTCATCACATGCCCATGTTCTCTGCTGCTATGTCCAGGACACGATTTGAGACCATCCTGCGTTTCCTGCATTTTAGCGACAACACCACCTCCCGTCCCAGAGGCCACCCAGCTTTTGACCGGCTCCACAAAATTCGGCCCCTCATAGACCATTTCAACCAGAAATTTGCAGATTTGTATACCCCAGAGCAAAACATCTGCATAGACGAGTCCCTAATACATTTTACCGGGCGCCTTGGCTTCAAACAATACATCCCAAGCAAGCGTGCCCGGTATGGGGTCAAATTGTATAAGCTCTGTGAAAGGGCCACAGGCTATACCCACAAATTTTGTGTCTATGAGGGAAAAGATCAGACCCTGGAGCCGGTCGGTTGCCCTGACTACCTGGGGAGCAGTGGGAAGACAGTCTGGGACTTGGTGTCACCCTTATTCGGCAAGGGGTACCATCTTTATGTGGACAATTTCTACACAAGTGTGGCCCTCTTTAGGCATTTGTTTCTAGAACAGATTTGCGCCTATGGCACCGTGCGACCTAGTCGCCGGGGCTTCCCCCAACGGCTCGTTACCACCCGTCTTGCAAGGGGGGAGAGGGCTGCCTTGTGTAATGAAGAACTGCTCGCGGTGAAATGGAGAGACAAGCGTGACGTTTACATGCTCTCCTCCATTCACGCAGACACGACAATCCAAATTGAGCGAGCAACCCGTGTCATTGAAAAGCCCCTCTCAGTCCACGACTATAATGCGCTCATGGGAGGGGTGGACTTCAATGACCAGATGTTGTCTCCGTATTTAGTGTCCCGCAGAACCAGACGCTGGTATAAGAAGGTGTCTGTATATTTGATTCAATTGGCTCTGTATAATAGTTTTGTTCTCTACAGTAAGGCTGGGAGAACACGATCCTTCCTAAAATTCCAGGAAGAGATCATCGAGAACCTCCTGTATCCAGAAGGTTCCGTGGCCCCATCCACCAGTGTAGTTAGCCATCTACACGAGCGACATTTCCCCAATGTCGTTGCTGGTACCTCAACCCAACCGTCACCCCGAAAAAGATGTTGTGTCTGTAGCAGGAGTGGAATAAGGCGTGACACCCGCTATTTCTGTCCTGACTGTCCTGACCACTCTGCCCTATGCTTAGGGGAGTGTTTCCGGAAGTACCACACACAGGTACACCTAGCATAGGGATCACATCTCACCAGGACAGTCACACAGGGCTATTAGGGCCCATTCACTCACAGCTGCTGCAAACGTCTCCTTTCACATGGGACAAAGTGCATAACGCACTTCGCCACATCTTTGGGCGATTTGCGCTTTGCACATTGACCCATGGGGAAGGAGAGGTTTGTTCTATAAAGGTAAAAAAAAAAAAAAAAAAAAAACACCAGTAAGCAAAAAGGTTAATGTTCAGTTCAGTTTTTTTTTTTTTTTTTACCTTCCAGGTGGACCAACCGATCGACTAGCTGCAGCACTGATGTGCATTCTGACAGAAGCATTGCTCTGCTGTCAGATTACACGCAAATCGGTGTATGCGGCGCTGCAAGACGGGATTTCTCCTCTGCAGTAAAAGATACGTTTGCCAAGGCATATGAGCTGAGGAGGTGGCGGTGTTCCTATGCTTTGGCAAACACTTTGTAAATAAAAAAAATAAATAAAAATCCCGGCAATGATTTATTCATCCACAAGTGAATGGAGAAATCTGGTTTGCCAGGGCATACGAGCTAAGTGGGTATGGATGTTGGGCGGAGCTCCTATGTCCTGGCAGACGCCTTTCCCCTCCTTTTTTTTTTGGGCAGAGATTTTTTCATCCACATTGATCGATGCGAATGAAGAAATCTGTGCCGTTCATTTTTTTCTTTCAGCCCAGAGGCTGAACGAAAAAAAAAAATCTCATTACCTATATGCTCAATATAAGGAGAATAGCAGAAACTCGGAATGCTGGCCATACATGTAATGATTGCGGTGGCCATACATGTAATGATTGCGGAGACCCTCAAATGCCAGGGCAGTACAAACACCCCACAACTAACCCCATTTTGGAAAGAAGACACCCCAAGGTATTCGCTGAGGGGCATATTGAGTCCATGAAAGATTAAAATTTTTGTCCCAAGTTAGCGGAAAGTGAGACTTTGTGAGAAAGAAAATATAAAAAATCAATTTCCGCTAACTTATGCCAAAAAAATAAATTCTATGAACTCGCCGGGCCCCTCATTGAATACCTTGGGGTGTCTTCTTTCCAAAATGGGGTCACATGTGGGGTATTTATACTGCCCTGGCTTTTTAGGGGCCCTAAAGCGTGAGAAGAAGTCTGGGATCCAAATGTCTAAAAATGCCCTCCTAAAAGGAATTTGGGCCCCTTTGCCCACCTAGGCTGCAAAAAAGTGCCACACATGTGGTATCGCCGTACTCAGGAGAAGTTGGGGAATGTGTTTTGGGGTGTCATTTTACATATACCCATGCTGGGTGAGATAAATATCTTGGTCAAATGCCAACTTTGTATAAAAAAATGGGAAAAGTTGTCTTTTGCCAAGATATTTCTCTCACCCAGCATGGGTATATGTAAAATGACACCCCAAAACACATTGCCCAACTTCTCCTGAGTACGGAGATACCACATGTGTGACACTTTTTTACAGCCTAGGTGGGCAAAGGGGCCCACATTCCAAAGAGCACCTTTCGGATTTCACCGGTCATTTTTTACACATTTTGATTTCAAACTTCTTACCACACATTTGGGCCCCTAGAATGCCAGGGCAGTATAACTACCCCACAAGTGACCCCATTTTGGAAAGAAGACACCCCAAGGTATTCGCTGAAGGGCATAGTGAGTTCATGGAAGTTTTTATTTTTTGTCACAAGTTAGTGGAATATGAGACTTTGTAAGAAAAAAAAATATCATAATTTTCCGCTAACTTGTGACAAAAAATAAAAAATTCTAGGAACTCGCCATGCCCCTCACGGAATACCTTGGGGTGTCTTCTTTCCAAAATGGGGTCACTTGTGGGGTAGTTATACTGCCCTGGCATTCTAGGGGCCCAAATGTGTGGTAAGAAGTTTGAAATCAAAATGTGTAAAAAATGACAGATGAAATCCGAAAGGTGCTCTTTGGAATGTGGGCCCCTTTGCCCACCTAGGCTGCAAAAAAGTGTTACACATGTGGTATCTCCGTACTCAGGAGAAGTTGGGCAATGTGTTTTGGGGTGGCATTTTACATATACGCATGCTGTGTGAGAGAAATATCTTGGCAAAAGACAACTTTTCCCATTTTTTTATACAAAGTTGGCATTAGACCAAGATATTTATCTCACCCAGCATGGGTATATGTAAAATGACACCCCAAAACACATTCCCCAACTTCTCCTGAGTACGGCGATACCACATGTGTGACACTTTTTTGCAGCCTAGGTGGGCAAAGGGGCCCACATTCCAAAGAGCACCTTTCGGATTTCACTGGTCATTTTTTACACATTTTGATTTCAAACTTCTTACCACACATTTGGGCCCCTAGAATGCCAGGGCAGTATAACTACCCCACAAGTGACCACATTTTGGAAAGAAGACACCCCAAGGTATTCGTTGATGGGCATAGTGAGTTCATAGAAGTTTTTATTTTTTGTCACAAGTTAGTGAAATATGAGACTTTGTAAGAAAAAAAAATAAAATCATCATTTTCCACTAACTTGTGACAAAAAATAGAAAGTTCTATGAACTCACTATGCCCATCAGCGAATACCTTAGGGTGTCTACTTTCCGAAATGGGGTCATTTGTGGGGTGTTTGTACTGTCTGGGCATTGTAGAACCTCAGGAAACATGACAGGTGCTCAGAAAGTCAGAGCTGCTTCAAAAAGCGGAAATTCACATTTTTGTACCATAGTTTGTAAACGCTATAACTTTTACCCAAACCATTTTTTTTACCCAAACATTTATTTTTTATCAAAGACATGTAGAACAATAAATTTAGAGAAAAATTTATATATGGATGTCGTTTTTTTTTGCAAAATTTTACAACTGAAAGTGAAAAATGTCATTTTTTTGCAAAAAAATCATTAAATTTCGATTAATAACAAAAAAAGTAAAAATGTCAGCAGCAATAAAATACCACCAAATGAAAGCTCTATTAGTGAGAAGAAAAGGAGGTAAAATTCATTTGGGTGGTAAGTTGCATGACCGAGCAATGAACGGTGAAAGTAGGGTAGGTCAGAAGTGTAAAAAGTGGCCTGGTCATTAAGGGTGTTTAAGCTATAGGGGCTGAGGTGGTTAAATACTGCAATTATATTCTGGGTTTTAAAAAAACAAACGCTTTTTTGCAATACTCTACATCTGGGGCCTTTGCTGCATTTGTCACAATGAAATACAAGCTTGAAATACTGCAATTATATTCTGGGTTTAAAAAACAACAAAAAATTTTGCAATACCCTACATCTGGGGCATTTGCTGCATTTGTCACAGTGAAATACAAGCGTTAGATAGTGCTGTTATATTCTTGTATTAAAAAAACACCCATTTTGGGCAAGATAATAAATTTGCAGCATTTGCTGCATTTCTGACAGTCCAATACAAGTGTGATATACCGCTGTTATATTCTGGTATTCTTAAAACACCCATTTTGGGCAAGATAATACATTTGTAGCGTTTGTTGCATTTGTGACAGTCAAATACAAAGTTTAAATACTGCAGTTATATTCTTGGTTTAAAAAACACAATTTTTTTGCAAGACCCTACATCTGGGGACTTTGCTGCATTTGTCATAGTGAAATACAAGCTTAAAATACTGCAATTATATTCTGGTTTTAAAAAAACACCCATTTTTTGCAATAACCTACATCTGGTGACTGCTGCATTTGTCACAGTGAAATACAAGCTTGAAATACTGCAATTATATTCTGGGTATTAAAAAAACACAAATTTTTTGCAATACCCTACATCTGGGGCCTTTGCTGCATTTGTCACAGTGAAATACAAGCGTTAGATAGTGCTGTTATATTCTGGTTTAAAAAAAAACACCTATTTTGGGCAAGATAATAAATTTGCGGCCTTTGCTACTTTTCTGACAGTCTAATTCAAGCGTGATATACCGCTCTTATATTCTGGTATTAAAAAAACTGCCATTTTGGGCAAGATAATAACATTTTTGGCTTTTGTTGCATATGTGACAGTCAAATACAAAGTTTAAATACTACAGTTATATTCTTGGTTTAAAAAAAACACCAATTTTTTGCAAGACCCTACATCTGGTGCCTTTGCTGCATTTGTCACAGTGAAATAGAAGCTTGAAATACTGCAATTATATTTTGGGTTAAAAAAAAACACCAATTTTTTGCAATACGCTACATCTGGGGCCTTTGCTGCATTTGTCACAATGAAATACAAGCGCTAGATAGTGCTGTTATATTCTGGTATTAAAAAAACACCCATTTTGGCCAAGATAATAAATTTGCGGCCTTTGCTGCATTTCTGACAGTCCAATACAAGCGTGATATACCGCTGTTATATTCTGGTATTAAAAAACACCCATTTGAGGCAAAATAATACATTTGTGGCCTTTGTTGCATTTGTGACAGTGAAATTCAAGCTTGAAATACTGCAATTATAATCTGTGTTTTAAAAAAAACACCCATTTTTTGCAAGACCCTACATCTCGGGCCTTTGCTGCATTTGTCACAGTCAAATACAACCAGTCAATACTGCAGTTACATTGTTGGTTGACAAATTAACATTTTTTGGGACTGTGAAGTAATTGTTTAAAATTCACCTGTCACAATGTTGTGTGACCTCAAGAAATTTTTCCTCTTTATTACACCGGCACTGCCTTACCCTCAGTGAACTTAATTGTTGACTATTGGCGGTTACATTGTCGACTGACAAAAAACATCTGTTAGTTTGGTGGGTGAATGCAAAGAATGAGGAGAGCGTCAAATAAGGGACGTGGCCCCGGTTGTGGTGCTGCTGGTGGAGCTTCTGTTGCAGGGAGAGGACGTGGTCGATCTGTGCCAGCTACACGCACAAGTGAAACACCTTCCTTAGGTGCGAGTAGGCGACAGAACCTTCAGCGTTATTTGGTATGGCCGAATGCGACTCTACGAATGGTGAGGCCAGAACAAATACAGGCGATAGTAGATTGGGTGGCTGACAGTGCCTCCAGTTCCTTCACATTGTTTCCCACCCAGTCTCCTGCTGAAAGATCAGAGTTGGCACCTGCAGCCCATGTCCATCAGTCCTTCACCTCACCCCCTTGCAAATCAGCAAAGCAATCTGAGCCCCAAGTCATGGAGCAATCTCTTCTGCTTTTTGATGTCTCTGCTAGCAGGGTTTCCCAGGGCAATCCACATAGCCCTGCCCCAGAAGTGGAAGATGCCCAACCACTTATGTTTCAGGGTGAGTACATGGGAGGACCATCGCAGCACGTCTCGGATGATGACGAAACACAGGTGCCCACTGCTGTGGCTTTCTGCAGTGTGCAGACCGACAAGGAGGGCAAGAGTGAAGACTGGGTGGAAGATGATGTGGAGGACGATGAGGTCCTCAACCCCACATGGAATCAAGGTCATGCGAGTGACCTGTGTAGTTCGGAGGAAGAGGCGGTGGTCGCACAGAGCCAACATCACAGCAGAAGAGGGAGCAGGGTGCAAAAGCAGAGTGGCCGTCCCCTAGACGCCTGCTACTCACTACCGCAGCAAGGGACCGAGCACACCCAAGCCAGCTCCAAGGAGTTCCCTGGTGTGGCAGTTCTTCAGACAATGTGCTGACGACAAGACACGAGTGGTTTGCACACTATGCAATCAGAGCCTGAAGCGAGGCATAAACGTTCTCAACCTGAGCACAACCTGAATGACCAGGCATCTAAGTGCAAAGCACGAGCTGCAGTGGAGTAGACCCCTCAAAAACAAAGAAAGATCTCTGGCTCCTCCTGCTTCTTCTTCTGCTGCAGTCTCGGCCTCTTCATCCACCTCTGGAGTGACAGTGGCACCTGCAACCCCGCAAACAGAGGCTCTGCCAGCAACGCCACCACCTGGGTCACCAAGCATCTCCACAATGTCCCATGGAAGAGTTCAACTCTCTATCTCCCAAACACTGGAGCGAAAGAGGAAGTACCCCCCTACCCAAACGCAATCTCTGGCCCTGAATGCCAGCATTTCAAAATTACTGGCCTTCGAAATGCTGTCATTCCATCTGGTGGAGACAGAGAGTTTTAAAAGCCTTATGGCGGTGGTTGTCCCACAGTACGTCATGCCCAGCCGCCACTACTTTTCCAGGCGAGCCATCCCTTCAATGCACAACCAAGTGGGGGACAAAATCAGGTGTGCACTGCGCAACGCCATCTGTGGTGGATATGTGGACCAGTAAGCACGGTCAGGGATGTTATAGCTCCCTAACAGCACACTGGGTAAATGCAGTGGCAGCTGGGCCTAAGGCGCATAGCAGTTTGGCACATGTCTTTCCACCACCGAGGATTGCAGGGCGCTTCAGTTTGCCTCCTGTTGCTTCCTCCTCCTACTCCGCTTCCTCATCCTCTACCGCCTCCTTATCCGGTCAGCGAAACACCTTCACCACCAACTTCAGCACAGCCAGGGGTAAACGACAGCAGGAAGTTTTAAAACGTAACACCACGCAGGAGCTGTGGACGGGCATGGAACAACAGACCGATGAGTGGTTGGTGCCAGTGAGCCTCAAGCCTGGCCTGGTGGTGTGCGATAATGGGCGAAATCTCGTAGCAGCTCTGGGACTAGCCGGTTTGATGCACATCCCTTGCCTGGCGCATGTGCTGAATTTGGTGGTGCAGATGTTCCTTAAAAATTACACCGAAATATGTCAGAGCTGCTGCAGAAAGTGCAGGCTATCTGTGCGCGCTTTCGGTGTTCTAACCCTGCTGCTGCTCGCCTGTCAGCGCTGCAGCGTAACTTCGGCCTTCCTGCTCACCGCCTCATATGCGACGTGTCCACAAGGTGGTACTACACCTTGCACATGCTAGCCAGACTGTTCGAGTAGCAGCAGACGATAGTGAAGTTTCAGCTGCAGCACGCACGGGTGAGTCGCTCTGCGGAACAGCACCACTTCACCACCAATGACTGGGCCTGCATGCAAGACCTGTGTGCCTTGTTGCGCTGTTTCAAGTACTCCACCAACATGGCCAGTGCCGATGACGTCGTTCTCAGCGTTACTATCCCACTCCTATGCCTCCTTGAAAAAACGCTTTGGGCGATGATGGAAGAGGATGTGGCACAGGAGGAGGAAGAGGGATAATTTTCAAGGGTTTCAGGCCAGTCATTCACAAGTGGCTCCGAGGGTGGGTTTCTGCACCCAGAAACGCCAGGTACACAATTGTCCAGCCAGGGCACAGTTCTGGAGGATGAGGAGGTGGAGGATGAGAAGGAGGAGATGGAGGAGGAGGAACCGTACTCACAGCAGGGTGGCACCCAAACCAGCTCATCGCCATCACTGATGCGTGGCTGGGGGATACAGAGGACACATACGATACACCTCCCACAGAGGACAGCTTTTCGTTGCCTCTGGGCAGCCTGGCACACATGAGCGATTACATGCTGCAGTTGTGAGATTGTGGATAAGCTCTGCCTGTATGATATTTATGTTTAAATTGTATTAGAGCTGTCATTTGGCATTCCGGGCACTAGAGGCCACTGTTTTGCAGCACAGTCAGCACACTCTGGGATCTGCATATGCAAAGCAGATGATGACTCATGTTTCTGTGTGAACCAGGAAGTGTTAATCTGACATGGTGGAAAGATTGTGCTGTGAGGGACTGAATCCGATTCCATCCTGGCTTGCGGATGTCCGGCAGTGAATGGACACTCAAAGGAAGGAGAGTATCTGCTGTCCCCTGTCTGGATCCAGCTCTTTGAAAGAGAGGTTGTCCCAGGAAGACCAGTTCCAGTGTATGGGCAGAAAACCTTATCATCAAGCAAGGCCGCACGGTTGCTGAGAGCTTGGTGGCCATCCCGGGTAAGCGGCATCCTAGGGCCCAGAACGGACGCAGGTCAGTACACCTGATTACCAATTGTACTTTACTGTTTGGCGCCTAAAGTAACAGAGACTAGCCTAGGCCTTGTATTAGCTAGTTAGATAGGGTTATAGCCTTGTTAGGCCTTACTGTACTGGACTGCAGCGCAGTAATTGACTTGCAGGCTCTGCTGCGTCTGCCACCGGTTAGGTGTGTCCTCTATAGCGGCACAGTACGACTTGTAGGCTCTGCTGTGTACCCCAATGGGCTAGGCCTGTCCCTCGGACAGGGACAGTGACTGTGGGCCTGGGGTATTACTTATACTGTTTGTACTTGTGTTAATACTGTTTCCAAAGCAAAGTTTACATTCTTGCATATAAAGCTGGTGTCAGTGTCGCTTTCCTTGTCTGTGACTTCGCTGTATTCTGGGGAGCCCACCCCGGTACACGGCTTACACAGTGTCTCCGCAATGACCGCCGAGTTGGCCACATTCTAACTTGTGCTGATTACTGGTAGGCCACGCTGCTGGATCCCTGTTACAAGGATAACGTACCTTCCTTAATTCCATCACTGGAGTGTGATCGTAAGATGCGCGAGTACAAGCGCACGCTGGTAGACACGTTGCTGGTGGCATTCCCATCTGACAGCGGGGGCACAATGGAAGCACAAGGCGAAGGCAGAGGAGGAGGTTGCCAACGCAGCTGGGGCACCACCAGCACCTCAGAAGGCAGGGTTAGCATGGCCGAAATGTGGAAAAGCTTTATCAGCACGCCACAACAACCAGCACCACCAGCTGATATGGAACGTCTTAGCAGGAGGCAGCATTTCAGTAACATGGTGGAGCAGTATGTGTGCACACGTATACACGTACTGAATGATGGGTCTGCCCCCTTCAACTTCTGGGTCTCCAAATTGGGCACATGGCCTGAGCTTGCCCTTTACGCCTTGGAGGTGCTGGCCTGCCCTGCAGCCAGTGTATTGTCTGAACGTGTGTTTAGCACTGCAGGGGGCGTGATCACAGACAAGCGCAGCCGTATGTCCACAGCCAATGTGGACGAGCTTACGTTCATTAAAATGAACCAGGCATGGATCCGACAGGACTTGTCCGTACATTGTGCAGAATAGACATGTATAACGGCCTTACCCAGTGTCACCGCCAGCTCTCTGAGAAGCTGTGGCAGACGTTCTTCTGTACCTCTTGCATGATGTCCTTTGTTTTGGTTTCACTTTGTGATCTCTTTTCCTTCTCCCAGCTGTCATCTATTTACACTGATTGCCTCCCTTTATATTCCCTCCCATACTGCCTCACTTTGCGGTTTATACTACTTCCTGGATTGTGTTCACTGCAAGAGGCTGCAACTGCTGGTTCCTCATATAAGTCTTTTCCTTTATTTGTGTTTCCGTGCTGGCTTGATTCTAGGTGACCCTGACTCCCTCCGTATTAAGTGCAGGGAGCCGGTGGTCGTGTCCCCTCACTATTATAGGGTTTTCAGGTGTCACTCAGTCTAGGTACGAGGGCATGCAATTTTCTATCATAAAGATCTTTGCATGGGCAAAGCAGTCAGGGAGAGCTCTAGGGGTTTTATAGGGCTCACCCATATGTTCCTTAGTTTGGGATCAAGTCAGTCGGATGTTTATTTATAACTTCCAGTTTTCTGCAACACCATCCGTGACACCCAGCCATTGTTATACTAAAGCACAATTGCTCATTGTTGTATTTTTGATATTTCCCACTCGTTTGGGGTGTACCCTAATTTAAACTAAATAAATAAATAAAACAAAAAAACGTGTTGGTTAACTCCTCCTCCTCCACCGCCGCTTCCACCTACACCGATACGTTCACCGCCTCCTCAACCTCCTACTCCATATGAAACTCCACCTCATAGATCAAGACTATTTTTTTTATTTTTACGTATTTTATTTTATTTTAAGTCTTTTCACTAATTTGTCTGATACATTGTTGGGTTACATATCCCAAATTTTTTGCTGTGACATACCCCTGCTCTACCTTGTGGACAAGTTAATACATTTCACTAAGTTGTCTGTTACATTGTCAGGTGAAATTCACCAATTTTTGGCTGTGATATACCCCTGCTCTACCTAGTAGACAGGTAAATAAATTTCACTAATTTGTCTGTTACATTGTCGGGTGAAATTCACCAATTTTTGGCTGTGATATACCCCTGCTCTACCTAGTAGACAGGTTAATAAATTTCACTAATTTGTCTGTTACATTGTCAGGTGAAATTCACCAATTTTTGGTTGTGATATACCCCTGCTCTACCTAGTGGACAGGTTAATAAATTTCACCAATTTGTCTGTTACATTGTCGGGTGAAATTCACCAATTTTTGGCTGTAATATACCCCTGCTGTACCTAGTAGACAGGTTAATAAATTTCACTCATTTCTCTGTTACATAGTTGGGTGACATTCACCAATTTTTGGTTATGATATACCCCTGCTCTACCTAGTGGACAAGGAAATACACTTCACTAATTCATCTGTTACATTCTTGGGTGACATTTTACCATTTTTGCAGTGAATAAACACCTGCTCTGCATAGGTGACAGGCACCTAAATTTAAAAAATCGTCTGTTACATTGTCAGGTGACATTTTACCAATTTTGTCATATACAAACCCCTGCTCTGCTTAGGTGACAGGGACCTAATTTTTGTAAAATCATCTGTTCAATTGGTGGGTGACATGAACACAGTTTTGCCATGAATAAACCCCTGCTCTACATAGTTGACAGGGCCCGAAATTTTAAAAAATCGTCTGTTCCATTGGTGGGTGACATTAACCCATTTTTGCTGATGAAAAACCCCTGCTCTACATAGGTGACAAGGACTTAAATTTCTAAAATTCGTCTTTAATTGGCCCTTTCATTCGATCCTTCCGCTTTAATAACTTGTCCCACATTTCAGCTCGATCACATTGCAGCCATTGACCTCCCTTGGATGTGGTATCCCTTTCTCACGCTCCCTCTCAGGCGTGGAACCCTGATTCGCCGCTAACCGTGATCAACATGGTAGGCGCAGAAAAGAACATCTAAATTTGATAGAGCAGATATCCAATTGGATCGTGGACATCACAGGGACGTGCGACATGGTGGAGCAGTATGTGTGCACAAGCCTACACGTACTGCCTGATGGGTCTGCCCTCTTCAACTTCTGGGTCTCCAAATTGGGCACATGGCCTGAGCTTGCCCTTTATGCCTTGGAGGTGCAGGCCTGCCCTTCAGCCAGTGTATTGTCTGAATGTTTGTTTAGCACGGCTGGAGGGGGTTATCACAGGTTATATTTCCCAATGTTTTGGGGTGTACCCTAATTTAAACCAAAAAAAATATTAAAACCAAAAACCAGTGTTGGCTACCTCCTCCTCCACTGCCGCTTCTACCTACACTGCCACATCTACCGCCTCCTCAACCTCCTACTCCATATGGACCTCGTCCTCCTAGATCAAGTTTATAATTTTTTATTTTTATGTATTTTATGTTATTTTAAGTCGTTTCCCTATCCACATTTGTTTGCAGAGCACTTGCCAAGCTCTTAACCACATTTGTATGCCATTTGCAGCCCTCTAGCCCTTTCCATGACTTTTTTAGAGCCATTTTAGTGCTCCAAAGTTCGGGTCCCTTTTGACTTCAATGGGGTTCGGGTTCGGGGTCAAGTTCGGGTCCCTAACTCGAACCTTTTTGTGAAGTTCGGCCGAACCCGTCGAACCCGAACATCCAGGTGTCCGCTCAACTCTATTTACAAGTCTGTCCTCACAAGCAGTCTTCTCTACTTTTGCTGTACAGTCGTGGCCAAAAGTTTTGAGAATTACATAAATATTGGAAATTGGAAAAGTTGCTGCTTAAGTTTTTATAATAGCAATTTGCATATACTCCAGAATGTTATATTGAGTGATCAGATGAATTGCAGAGTCCTTCTTTGCCATGAAAATTAACTTAATCCCAAAAAAACCTTTCCACTGCATTTCATTGCTGTCATTAAAAGACCTGCTGAGATCATTTCAGCAATCGTCTTGTTAACTCACGTGAGAATGTTGACGAGCACAAGGATGGAGATCATTATGTCAGGCTGATTGGGTTAAAATGGCAGACTTGACATGTTAAAAGGAGGGTGATGTTTGAAATCATTGTTTTTCCATTGTTAACCATGGTGACCTGCAAAGAAACGCGTGCAGCCATCATTGCGTTGCAGAAAAATGGCTTCACAGGCAAGGATATTGTGGCTACTAAGATTGCACCTCAATCAACAATTTATAGGATCATCAAGAACTTCAAGGAAAGAGGTTCAATTCTTGTTAAGAAGGCTTCAGGGCGTCCAAGAAAGTCCAGCAAGCGCCAGGATCGTCTCCTAAAGAGGATTCAGCTGCGGGATCAGAGTGCCACCAGTGCAAAGCTTGCTCAGTAATGGCAGCAGGCAGGTGTGAGCGCATCTGCACGCACAGTGAGGCGAAGACTTTTGGAAAATGGCCTGGTGTCAAGAAGGCCAGCAAAGAAGCCACTTCTCCCCAAAAAAAACATCAGGGACAGATTGATCTTCTGCAGAAAGTATGGTGAATGGACTGCTGAGGACTCGGGCAAAGTTATATTCTCCGATGAAGCCTCTTTCCGATTGTTTGGGGCATCTGGAAAAAGGCTTGTCCGCAGAAGAAAAGGTGAGTGCTACCATCAGTCCTGTGTCATGCCAACAGTAAAGCATCCTGAGACCATTCATGTCTGGGGTTGCTTCTCATCCAAGGGAGTGTGCTCACTCACAATTTTGCCCAAAAACACAGCCATGAATAAAGAATGGTACCAAAACACCCTCCAACAGCAACTTCTTCAAACAATCCAACAACAGTTTGGTGAAGAACAATGCATTTTCCAGCACGATGGAGCACCGTGCCATAAGGCAAAAGTGATAACTAAGTAGCTCGGGGACCAAAACGTTGACATTTTGGGTCCATGGCCTGGAAACTCCCCAGATCTTAATCACATTGAGAACTTGTGGTCAATCCTCAAGAGGCGGGTGGACAAACAAAAACCCACTAATTCTGACAAACTCCAAGAAGTGATTATGAAAGAATGGGTTGCTATCAGTCAGGAATTGGCCCAGAAGTTGATTGAGAGCATGCCCAGTCGAATTGCAGAGTCCTGAAAAAGAAGGGCCAACACTGCAAATACTGACTCTTTGCATAAATGTCATGTAATTGTCGATAAAAGCCTTTGAAACGTATGAAGTGCGTGTAATTATATTTCACTACATCACAGAAACAACTGAAACAAAGATCTAAAAGCAGTTTAGCAGCAAACTTTGTGAAAACTAATATGTTTGTCATTCTCAAAACTTTTGGCCACGACTGTACTTTTTTGTGCTACTACATATGCTCTGGTGGAAATATTTTAAAAGACAATAAGGAATGTGAATAAGAATAAGAATGAGGATGCGACAGAGGGGATAGTGATTGAGCATGCTTTTAAAACCAGTAGGCTCCATACTATGTAAGTACATGTCATAGCTCTTCAATGATATACATATACATGGCAAATAAAGTACATTTTCATGATCTGTAAAATAAACATAATATTTACTGCTGGGGCAAAAACTTTATTACAAACCGGATTCCAAAAAAGTTGGGACACTATACAAATCGTGAATAAAAACTGAATGCAATGATGTGGAGGTGCCAACTTCTAATATTTTATTCAGAATAGAACATAAATCACGGAACAAAAGTTTAAACTGAGAAAATGTACCATTTTAAGGGAAAAATATGTTGAATCAGAATTTCATGGTGTCAACAAATCCCTGGGACAAGGCCATTTTCACCACTGTGTGGCATCTCCCCTTCTTCTTACAACACTCAACAGACGTCTGGGGACCGAGGAGACCAGTTTCTCAAGTTTAGAAATAGGAATTCTCTCCCATTCTTGTCTAATACAGGCCTCTAACTGTTCAATCGTCTTGGGCCTTCTTTGTTGCACCTTCCTTTTTATGATGCGCCAAATGTTCTCTATAGGTGAAAGATCTGGACTGCAGACTGGCCATTTCAGTACCCGGATCCTTCTCCTACGCAGCCATGATGTTGTGATTGATGCAGAATGTGGTCTGGCATTATCTTGTTGAAAAATGCAGGGTCTTCCCTGAAAGAGATGTCGTCTGGATGGGAGCATATGTTGTTCTAGAACCTTAATATATTTTTCTGCATTGATGGTGCCTTTCCAGACATGCAAGCTGCCCATGCCACACGCACTCATGCAACCCCATACCATCAGAGATGCAGGCTTCTGAACTGAGCATTGATAACAACTTGGGTTGTCCTTGTCCTCTTTGGTCCGGATGACATGGCGTCCCAGATTTCCAAAAATAACTTCTAATCGTGACTCGTCTGACCACAGAACAGTCTTCTATTTTGCCACCCTCCATTTTAAATGATCCCTGGCCCAGTGAAAACGCCTGAGCTTGTGGATCTTGCTTAGAAATGGCTTCTTCTTTGCACTGTAGAGTTTCAGCTGGTAACGGCGGATGGCACGGTGGATTGTGTTCACTGACAATGGTTTCTGGAAGTATTCCTGAGCCCATTCTGTGATTTTCTTTACAGTAGCATTCCTGTTTGTGGTGCAGTGTCGTTTAAGGGCCCGGAGATCACGGGCATCCAGTATGGTTTTACGGCCTTGACCCTTACGCACAGAGATTGTTCCAGATTCTCTGAATCTTCGGATGATGTTATGCACAGTTGATGATGATCTTGGCTTCTGAGAGACACTGCCACTCTGAGAAGCTCTTTTTATACCCAGTCATGTTGCCAATTGACCGAATTAGTGTTAATTGGTCTTCCAGCTCTTCGTTATGCTCAAATTTACTTTTTTCCAGCCTCTTATTGCTACTTGTCCCAACTTTTTGGGGATTTGTTGACACCGTGAAAATTGGAATCAACGTATTTTTCCTTTAAAATTATACATTTACTCGGATTAAACGTTTGATCTGTCATCTACGTTCTATTACAAATAAAATATTGTCATTTGCCATCTCCACATCATTGCATTCAGTTTTTATTCACAATTTGTTTAGTGTCCCAACTTTTTGGGAATCCGGTTTGTATATTTTTTTTTTGGTGGTGCTTCATGTGCTGTATGTATTCCACTCAGACTAGGTTAATTTATGCAGGGTATATTATATATGCACATTACATTAATTTGAATAAGAGCAACAGTAAAGTGCTACTGAAGGAGATTCTAGTATTCCCATTCCACCCTTCCTATAAAGTCTCTACTTGCCCCTGGGCTACAGAATATACTGTAAGCATGCGTTTTAGGCTATTTTCACAGTAGTGTTCAGAGATCTAGCAAGCTGTTCCATCAAGGAACAGCCTAGCAGAGCTCTCTGTATCTGGCATTGCTGGACGCTGCCTGATTGCCGACTGTCCCGATTAACTATAATGTGGACCGGCAAAGATCTCACCACAAGAATTCACTGGACTAAAACTACTGTACGAGATTCTCAGCTTATTTGCCTGGTTGTGGCCGATCTCTAATTAATGTGGCCGGCAGGCATTCTGGAAACATCCAGCAATGCCAGATTCAGAGAGCTCTGGTAGGCTGTTCGCTGCCAGGACAACCTGCTGGATCTCTGAAGGCTAGCATGAAACTAGCCTTAGTGAAGTATATTATGTCTGTATGCATGTAGTTTATATGAATATAACAATATTCCCTGATGTGGTTTACATACATCAAAAGCCGATGAAAGATCTGTCAGATTTATACTGACACTATTTCTCTGTAGATTTGCACTGTTGGGTAATGACTAGGGTTGAGCGAACCCAAACTGTAAAGTTCGGGTTCGTACCAAACTTTATGATTTTTGGACCCCAGACCTGAACCTGAACATTTCAGTAAAAGTTTGGGTTCGGGTTCGGTGTTTGGCTATTTTATGGCGCTTTTTTAAAGGCTGCAGAGCAGCCAATCAACAAGCGTTTAACTCTGTGCCCTTAGAAGCCATCACAGCCAAGCCTGCTAATGGCATGGCTGTGATTGGCCAGTGCAGCATGTGACCCAGCCTCTATATAAGCTGGAGTCAAGTAGCGCTGCACGCCACTCTGCTCTGATTAGTGTAGGGATAGGATGCTGCTGCTGTGAGGGAGAGAATAGGACAGAATATTTAATCAGAAGTGCTTGTTAACTCAGCAATCTACCTAGATCTAGTTTTGTGGGTGCAGTGCACAATCTTTTTACCCTTCCCTGAGCCCAGTAACACAGAAAAAAAACTTTTATCCGTCTGTTAGTTAGGTGGGCGGCGGCGGCCATTTTATGCAAGCTCAGTGCACCAGCACAGAATATGTGCTTTTGTGACATTCAAATCCAAGCTTGAAATACTGCATTAAAATCTGTGTTTAAAAAAACACTCATTTTTGACAATATCCTACATCTGGTGCCTTTGCAGCATTTGTCAGTGTGCAATTTAAGCTAGAAATACAGCTATAATTTTCTGGGTTTTAAAAAACACCTCATTTGGGCAAAATACTTAATTTTTACAGCCCTTACTGCATATGTACATGTGAAATTCAAGTGTTATATACTGCTGTCATATTCTGTTATTAAAAAACACCCTTTTTGGGCAAAGTACTTGAAATACTTCTATAATTTTCTGGGTTTTAAAAAACACCCCATTTGGGCAAAATGCTCAATTGTACAGCCCTTGCTGCATCTGTACGTGTGAAATTGAAGCGTTATATACTGCTGTCATATTCTGTTATTAAAAAAACACCCTTTTTGGGCAAAATACTTAATTTGAGGCCTTGTCTGCATCTGTCAGTGTGAGATACATGCTTTAGATACTGCCGTGCTATTCTGGTATTAAAAAAACACCCTTTTTGGGCAAAATACTTAATTTGAGGCCTTGTCTGCATCTGTCAGTGTGAGATACATGCTTTAGATACTGCCGTGCTATTCTGGTATTAAAAAAACACCCATTTTCCCAGTATCTAAAGCGTGTATCTCATACTGACAGATGCAGACAAGGCCTCAAATTAAGTATTTTGCCCAAAAAGGGTGTTTTTTTAATAACAGAATATGACAGCAGTATATAACGCTTCAATTTCACACATACAGATGCAGCAAGGGCTGTACAATTGAGTATTTTGCCCAAAAAGAGTGTTTTTTAAAACCCAGAAAATTATAGCTGTATTTCTAGCTTAAATTGCAGACTGACTAATGCGGCAGAGGCCCCAGATGGAGGGTATTGCCAAAAATGGGTGTTGTTTAAACCCAGAAAATTATAGAAGTATTTTAAGCTCTTTTTTTAACAATGTCAGATGCAGCAAAGGCTGCAATATTAAGTACTTTGCCCAAAAAGGGTGTCTTTTTTAATAACAGAATATGACAGCAGTATATAACGCTTGAATTTCACACTGACAGATGCAGACAAGGCCGCAAATTAAGTATTTTGCCCAAAATGGGTGTTTTTTTAAATAGCAGAATAGCACAGCAGTATCTAAAGCGTGTATTTCATACTGACAGATGCAGACAAGGCCGCAAATTAGGTATTTTGCCCAAAAAGGGTGTTTTTTAATACCAGAATAGCACAGCAGTATCTAAAGCGTGTATCTCACACTGACAGATGCAGACAAGGCCGCAAATTATGTGTGAGTTACACGCTTTAGATACTGTTGTGCTATTCTGGTTTAAAAAAAACACCTATTTTGGGCAAAATACTCAATTTGCGGCCTTGTCTGCATCTGTATGTGTGAGATACACACTTTAGATACTGCTGTGCTATTCTGGTTTTAAAAAAACACCTATTTTGGGCAAAAATCTTTACATTGTCTCCCACCCAGTCTACTGCTGAAAGATCAGAGTTGGCACCTGCAGCCAATGTCCATCAGTCTGTCACCTCACCCCCTTGCAAATCAGCCAAGCAGTCTGAGCCCCAAGTCATGCAGCAGTCTCTTCGGCTTTTTGATGACTCTGCTAGCAGGGTTTCCAAGGGCCATCCACCTAGCCCTGCCCCAGAAGTGGAAGAGATTGAGGGCACCGATGCCCAACCACTTATGTTTCAAGATTACATGGGAGGACCACCGCAGCACGTCTCGGATGATGACGAAACACAGGTGCCAACTGCTTTGGCTTTCAAAAGTGTGCAGACCGATAAGGAGGGTAGGGGTGAAGACTGGGTGGAAGATGATGTAAAGGACGATGAGGTCCTCGACCCCACATGGAATCAAGGTCATGCGAGTGACCTGTGTAGTTCAGGGGAAGAGGCGGTGGTCGCACAGAGCCACCAGCACAGCAGAAAAGGGAGCAGGGTGCAAAAGTGGAGCGGTCGTCCCCTTTACAGTACGCCTGCTACTGCCCTACCGCAGCAAGGGACCGAGCACACCAAAGCCAGCTCCAAGGAGTTCCCTGGCATGGCAGTTTTTCAGACAATGTGCTGACGACAAGACACGAATGGTTTGCACGCTGTGCAATCAGAGCCTGAAGCAAGGCATAAACATTCTCAACCTGAGCACAACCTGCATGACCAGGCATTTAAGTGCAAAGCACGGGCTGCAGTGGAGTAGACACTTCAAAAACCAAGAAAGGTCTCTGGCTCCTCCTGATTCCTCTTAAACTGCAGTCTCGGCCTCTTCATCTACCTCTGGAGTGACAGTGCCACTTGCCACACGACAAACAGAGGATCTGCCAGCAACGCCACCACCTGGGTCACCAAGCATCTCCACAACGTCCCACAGAAACTTTCAGCTCTCCATCTCCGAAACACTGGAGTGGAAGATGAAGTACCCCCCTATCCACCCGCAATCCCTGGCCCTGAATGCCAGCATTTTAAAATTACTGTCCTTTGAAATGCTGTCATTCCGTCTGGTGGAGACGGACAGTTTATAAAGCCTTATGGCGGCAGCTGTCCCACAGTACGTTGTGCCCAGGTGCCACTACTTTTTCAGGCGTGCCATCCCTTCCCTGCACAACCAAGTGGGGGACAAAATCAGGTGTGCACTGCGCAACGCCATCTGTGGCAAGATCCACCTAACTACGGATACGTGGACCAGTAAGCACGGTCAAGGACGTTATATCTCCATAACAGCACACTGGGTAAATGCAGTGGCGGCTGGGCCTGAGGTGGATACCAGTTTGAAGCATGTCCTTTCACCACCGAGGAATGCAGGGCGCTTCAGTTTGCCTCCTGTTGCTTCCTCCTCCTACTCCGCTTCCTCATCCTCTACCGGCTCCTAATCCGGTCAGCGCAACACCTTCACCACCAACTTCAGCACAGCCAGGGGTAAATGACAGCAGGAAGTTTTAAAACTTATCTGTTTGGGGGACAAACCCCACACCGAGCAGGAGCTGTGGACGGGCCTTGAACAACAGACCAATAAGTTGTTGGTGACAGTGAGCCTCAAGCCCGGTCTGGTGGTGTGCGATAATGGGCGAAAATCTCGTAGCAGCTCTGGGACTAGCCGGTTTGATGCACATCCCTTGAATGGCGCATTGTCATGCCCCGCTCTGACGATGTGCGGAGGTCGGCCAGGATAGCAGCACAAGTTTAGTGTTTGTTTTGGAGCCGTGCTGGATCCGCCTCTCATCAGGTGCACTGGGTGGGGTCATTAGTTTAAATAGCACACCATCCCAGTGCTCTGAGCGGATTATAGGAATCATTGTGGTCTTGGAAGCTAGGAAGGAAGGTTGTCTGTTCCAGCTCAGAAAGATAAGTGTGATTTCTAGTTTGGTTGTTTTGTGTCATCTCTCCCATCCAGGTTCTGTGCGAGCAGGCTGCTCCTATTTCCCCTCTTCACCATCTTAGGGAATTTAGGGTGTTTCAGCCCAGGCACGGGGACACATCATACCTACCATTAAGGTCTGCATGTGGGCTGAGCAGTGCAGGGAAAGAGGTCAGGGATTAGCTAGGAGCTGACCCTTCCCCTGTCTCTCGCCCAGAGCCTGGTTGGTGGGTTATCTGTGAGTCTGAGTGCACGCCCGCCGTGACACGCATGTGCTGAATTTGGTGGTGCAGAGGTTCCTTAAAAATGACCTCGATATGTCAGAGCTGCTGCAGAAAGTGCGGGCCGTCTGTGTGCGCTTTCGGCGTTCTCACCCTGCTGCTCGCCTGTCAGTACTGCAGCGTAACTTCGGCCTTCCCGCTCACCGCCTCATATGCGACGTCCCTACAAGGTGGAACTCCACCTTGAACATGCTGGCCAGACTGTGCGAGCAGCAGCAGGCGATAGTGGAGTTTCAGCTGCAACACGCACGGGGGAGTCGCTCGGTGGAACAGCACCACTTCACCACCAATGACTGGGCCTCCATGCAAGACTTGTGTTCCTTGTTGAGCTGTTTCGAGTATTCTACCAACATGGCCAGTGCCGATAACGCCGTTCTCAGAGTTACTATCCCACTCCTATGCCTCCTTGAAAAAAGACTTCGGGCGATGATGGAAGAGAATGTGGCACAGTAGGAGGAGCAAGAAGAGGGATCATTTCATAGGGTTTCCGGCCAGTCATTAACAAGTGGCTCCGAGGGTGGGTTCCTGCACCCACAAACGCCAGGTACACAATTGTCCAGCAAAGGCACAGTTCTGGAAGTTGACGAGGTGGAGGATGAGGAGATAGAGGAGAAGGAACCGTGTTCACAGCAGGTTGGCACCCAAGCCAGCTCATGGCCATCACTGGTACGTGGCTGGGGGGACACAGAGGACACAGACGATACACCTCCCACAGAGGACAGCTTTTTGTTGCCTCTGGGCAGCCTGGCACACATGAGCGATTAAATGCTGCAGTGTCTCCCCAACGACCGCCGAGTTGCCCACATTCTAGCACGCCACAACAACCAGCACCACCAGCTGATATGGAACGTCTTAGCAGGAGGCAGCATTTCAGCAACATGGTGGAGCATTATGTGTGCACACGCCTACACGTACTGAATGACGGGTCTGCCCCCTTCAACTTCTGGTTCTCCAAATTGGGCACATGGGCTGAGCTTGCCCTTTAAGCCTTGGAGGTGCTGGCCTGCCCTGCAGCCAGTGTATTGTCTGAACGTGTGTTTAGCACAACTGGAGGGGGTTATCACAGGTTATATTTCTCAATGTTTTGGGGTGTACCCTAATTTAAAAAAATAAAAATAAATCTAAAACCAAAAAGAAGTGTAGGCTACCTCCTCCTCCTCCACCGCTGCTTCCACCTACACCGCCACATCCTCTGCCTCCTCAACCTCCTACTCCATATGGACCTCGTCCTCATAGAAAGATTATTTTTTATTATTACGTATTTTATGTTATTTAAAGTCATTTCCCTATCCACATTTGTTTGAAGAGCACTTGCCATGCTCTTAACCACATTTTGATGCCATTTGCAGCCCTCTAGCCCTTTCAATGACATTTTTGCAGCCATTTTAGTGCTCAAAAGTTCGGGTCCCTATTGACTTCAATGGGGTTCGGGTCAAGTTCGGGTCCCAAACTCGAACTTTTTGTGAAGTTCGGCCGATGCCGTCGAACACGAACATCCAGGTGTCTGCTCAACTCTAGTAATGACAAATAAATAGCCTTCAATAATAAATATTTATGATACCAGAGTCAATGAATAATTCTTATAGACATGTTGAATTAAGTTATATATTTTTATTGTCAGTGTAATTGATTGCCTATCTTTGTCTATAAATATGTAACACATTTTTAATTTAAGAGCGTTCCGCAGCTTGCTGGATTGAATTACAATTTAAGAGCAGAAATAGGTTTATTGATGTTGAAATTTCTTATTAATCAAGCAGTACCATCTCTATTCTACAATCGATAACTAGTGGCAGCTTGGTTCTGTTCAATTAAGCATCAACTAATCACAAAATTCGGCTTGTTAAAACAGATTCACAATTGGTAACTCTACATCCTGTGTGTACAATAATTACCATTGAGTATTATCACATGTGTTTGGATTATTGTTCTTACTTAGTGACATGGACAGGCGGGAATAAGATGTAGATAGTGAGGGGGATTCAAGCTTCCGGGGTTCACCATCACAGCATGGTTTGATATGGTGACTATGAGGGAAAAGCTAAATTGCTCTATTTTAAAAAAATATTCAAATATTCGCTATATTGCTATATATTTTTGTTTTTGAATATTACGAATATTCTAAAAAACAAATATATTCATTTTCTAGAATATTCGTCTTTAAAAAAAAAATCTGTACAGTTGTTCCACTTTGGCATACTCCTCCCCGACAAGCGTCCCCGTCACCATGGGAATGCCTGGGGGATAGAATATACCATCGGATCTGAGTTTTCACAATCTCATTGATTCTCATTACGAAAATTCGCATCACAAAAATTCTCATTACGAAAATTCTCATTACGAAAATTCGCAATCAACACTACTCCTAATGAATATTCGAATTCGCAAATATTCGATGAATATTCAATGAAATATTCATGAAATATCATGAATTCGGGTACATTCAGG
This sequence comes from Bufo bufo, assembly GCF_905171765.1. Taxonomy (NCBI): domain Eukaryota; kingdom Metazoa; phylum Chordata; class Amphibia; order Anura; family Bufonidae; genus Bufo; species Bufo bufo. The sequence continues at coordinate 158,801,372 of NC_053390.1, read as the reverse complement.
TAATCAGAATAACTCCCTGGATCAACGAGCCATCTCTAGTAGCTATAGCCTTTAATATTATTGCACTCCAGAATAACATCCAGGCCCCTCTTGAGCTCTTTTAGTGAATTCACCATCACCACCTCATCAGGCAGAAAGTTCCATAGTCTCACTGCTCTTACCGTAAAGAATCCTCTTCTATGTTTGTTTACAAACCTTCTTTGCAGAGGATGTCCCCTCATCACAGTCACAGTCCTGGGAATAAATAGATGATGGGAGAGATCTCTGTACTGACCCCTCATATATTTATACATAGTTATTAAATCTCCCCTTAGTCGTCTTTAGTCATGAATAACCCCAATTTTGATAATCTTTCAGGGTACTGTAGTCCACCCATTCCAGTTATTACTTTAGTTGCCCTCCCCAGCTCTGCTATGTCTGCCTTGTTCACAGGAGACCAGAACTCTACACAGTACTCCATGTGTGGTCTGACTAGTGATTTGTAAAGTGGCAGAACTATGTTCTCATCATGGGCATCTATGCCCCTTTTGATTCAACCCATTATCTTATTGGCCTTGGTAAACAAACAAGTTATCTGTATAAAAAAAAAAAAACACCTGTGGTTTTGTTGTAATTTACGATGGCATAGATAAGACTATTGTCTGAAATTGTCAATTTGAAAATATTATAGGACTTGAAATTTTATAGCCTTTTACTCTACAGAATTAACCACTTAATGATACAGCTATTTTGATCTTTAAAGGAGTTTTTCAGGAGCTCAATGATGTTTCAACAGCAGAGACCTGCGGTTAATTAACGTGACCAGCAATAATGCCGATCGTGGTAATTAAAGGCTTTAGATGCCCTGATCAAGTGAGATCACGGCATCTAAAGTATAAAAACCCAGGCTTCTTACCGACACCTGACACCCCCTGCGGCCAATGGGGGTGTTGGTAGTTGCTTTGAATGCACTGAGCCTCGCTGACAAGGCTAACAGCATTCATGTTGCAATTCTTATTTTGTCAACAGGTGGCAGGCCAACATAAGAAATGAGCAATGTACAGTAATAAACTTATTTTTAAAATCCCTGGTTGTTCAAAATTAAAAATTTAAAAACAGATTTTATAGGATCATATATGAGCTTCAAAATCATTACAAATAAATAAAAAAAAATGTTAAAAAACAAAAAATTGAAAAATATCGTTTAAATCACCCCCCGACCTTTCTGTATAATAAAAAATAAATACCTAAATAACAAAAAAATATAAACATCATGGGTATCACCGCGACCGAAAACATCCGTACTATTAAAATAAAAAATAAAAAATCCAATGCAGCGAACGGCGTAACGGAAAAAAAGGGTCAAAATGGCCATTTTGCCATTTTTTTCATTGCTTCTCTTACCCAAATTTTTTTTTATATAATGTGATCAAAAAGTCACACACACTCCAATATGTGAAAAAAGGCAAAGAGGCTGTGCTCACCTGTAACAAATGTAATGTGGAGGCACGGACCACGCTGGGAACTAACGCAACACAATATACAAAAAACTGAGGACGATGTCCACCTTCCAAATAGGTGACAGCCTTTATTTCATGTGCACAGTAAAATCCGATACAAAATCCATGTCTATGCGTTTTGGATCATGTGATGCTGGTCCTTACTCATGACAAAATGGACATACAAACTTGGGCTTATATAACGAGAACCACTAATTACAAGCGGCTAAAACCGGAAGGGATAAGCCCATACATATATGCATAAAAAGAAATCAATGACATACAGAAAATGTAAACCAAACTAGTGAAATGAATCCATGAGAGTAAAAAAGTAAAATTAAATCATGTTTGCGATTTAAACCTGAAGGGCCACAAGAGGCAATCCGGAAGATCCAAAAGGATTCCCTGTTCAGGAGTTTGCGTTTATGATCTCCATCCCTGCTGGGGAGATTAACTCTTTCCAAACCCTAAACCTGGAACCTGGAAACCTGTGGTATCTCCCTGGTGCACAACCACATAATGAAGACTAACTGCTGAGACATTTATATTTTTTGTATGCGGTATGTCTGACAAATGTTTGCGAATTCTTACTTTCAGGTTATTTGTAGTGCAACCAACATATTGTAAATGACCAATGGAACAAGTGATACAATAAACAACAAAGCTGGTGTTGCAATTAATATATTGGTTCAATTCATATGAACGTTGAGTAGCTATGGAGAAAACAGAAGAACCAGTCTGTACAGGGAGTGCAGAATTATTAGGCAAGTTGTATTTTTGAGGATTAATTTTATTATTGAACAACAACCATGTTCTCAATGAACCCAAAAAACTCATTAATATCAAAGCTGAATATTTTTGGAAGTAGTTTTTAGTTTGTTTTTAGTTTTAGCTATTTTAGGGGGATATCTGTGTGTGCAGGTGACTAATACTGTGCATAATTATTAGGCAACTTAACAAAAAACAAATATATACCCATTTCAATTATTTATTTTTACCAGTGAAACCAATATAACATCTCAACATTCACAAATATACATTTCTGACATTCAAAAACAAAACAAAAACAAATCAGTGACCAATATAGCCACCTTTCTTTGCAAGGACACTCAAAAGCCTGCCATCCATGGATTCTGTCAGTGTTTTGATCTGTTCACCATCAACATTGCGTGCAGCAGCAACCACAGCCTCCCAGACACTGTTCAGAGAGGTGTACTGTTTTCCCTCCTTGTAAATCTCACATTTGATGATGGACCACAGGTTCTCAATGGGGTTCAGATCAGGTGAACAAGGAGGCCATGTCATTAGATTTTCTTCTTTTATACCCTTTCTTGCCAGCCACGCTGTGGAGTACTTGGACGCGTGTGATGGAGCATTGTCCTGCATGAAAATCATGTTTTTCTTGAAGGATGCAGACTTCTTCCTGTACCACTGCTTGAAGAAGGTGTCTTCCAGAAACTGGCAGTAGGACTGGGAGTTGAGCTTGACTCCATCCTCAACCCGAAAAGGCCCCACAAGCTCATCTTTGATGATACCAGCCCAAACTAGTACTCCACCTCCACCTTGCTGGCGTCTGAGTCGGACTGGAGCTCTCTGCCCTTTACCAATCCAGCCACGGGCCCATCCATCTGGCCCATCAAGACTCACTCTCATTTCATCAGTCCATAAAACCTTAGAAAAATCAGTCTTGAGATATTTCTTGGCCCAGTCTTGACGTTTCAGCTTGTGTGTCTTGTTCAGTGGTGGTCGTCTTTCAGCCTTTCTTACCTTGGCCATGTCTCTGAGTATTGCACACCTTGTGCTTTTGGGCACTCCAGTGATGTTGCAGCTCTGAAATATGGCCAAACTGGTGGCAAGTGGCATCTTGGCAGCTGCACGCTTGACTTTTCTCAGTTCATGGGCAGTTATTTTGCGCCTTGGTTTTTCCACACGCTTTTTGCGACCCTGTTGACTATTTTGAATGAAACGCTTGATTGTTCGATGATCACGCTTCAGAAGCTTTGCAATTTTAAGAGTGCTGCATCCCTCTGCAAGATATCTCACTAATTTTGACTTTTCTGAGCCTGTCAAGTCCTTCTTTTGACCCATTTTGCCAAAGGAAAGGAAGTTGCCTAATAATTATGCACACCTAATATAGGGTGTTGATGTCATTAGACCACACCCCTTCTCATTACAGAGATGCACATCACCTAATATGCTTAATTGGTAGTAGGCTTTCGAGCCTATACAGCTTGGAGTAAGACAACATGCATAAAGAGGATGATGTGGTCAAAATACTCATTTGCCTAATAATTCTGCACGCAGTGTATATAATTGCCACAGGTGCAAATACGATGTCCACATTTGTAATTGCCCTTATGTCGTAGCCAGGTAAATTCTCTGCAGTTATTATCAGAGAACATGCCAGGACTGATTTTTTTGTGCCAAAGTAGGTGCACGACGAGCAATGCATATGATTCCTGCATCGGCAATATCAGACCACTGTTCATCATAGTTTAAAACTGTTAGATGTTTTTTTATAATTTTACATATCTGCGGATATTTAACACTATAGTTGATAACAAACACTGGAGTAGATGCAATTATATTTCCAGTGTTTTGTGTTTTTTTATATTGAATAGTACTTGGAAAAATTAAATCAAACCTAGGTTTTGATAGGGCAAATGCTTTTTGATCACCTGTAAAGGTCAAATTCAGGAAGGGAATGGTGGAGATATCATGTGAAACTACAAATTTAAGGTGGCATTTATTGTTATTGAGAAAGCTTTAAAAACGCGGCACGGCTGCCCTATCGCCCCACGACCACACAAGAAGCAGGTCATCAATGTAGCAACCGTTCCACTTCAAGGAGCTCCCCCATGGATTAACCTCAGAAAATAAATAATGATATTCCCACCATGCCCTATAAATATTAGCCATGGAGGGTGAGAATTTCGCCCCCATGGACACACCTGTTAACTGCAGAAAAAAACGCCGGTCAAACATAAAGCAATTATGTTTTAACAAAAACCAAACAATTTTGCAAATGAAATCCTGAAAAGCAAGAGGAAAATCAGTGTAAAGTGACATCCACTGTGACCCAGGAGTACTCCGGTTGCCATGAGAAATCAAAGAATTCCTGAAGCACAGCTCGGGTGTCTTGCAAAAATCCGGGAATGGATTGAACTAGGGGCTGTAATAGACTGTCCACCCATGCAGAAAGCCTTTCTGTAAAAGAGCCGATACCTGCTACTATTGGTCTCATGGTGGGGTGAAACCCCCTTTATGGATTTTTGGTAATGCATGAAAAATTGGAATAACAGGAAGTAAAAATATAGTCAACCTTTTTCTGGCTAAAAAATCAATTTTGTAAACCATGGGACAAAAGGAGCAGTAATTCTTGCTGATAAAGAGGGGTAGGATTGTGATCTAATTCAAGATAGGTAGTTTTATCTTCTAACAAGGAAAGGTTTTGATGTTTAAAAATATAACGATCCATGACAACTACTGACCCCCTTATCAGCTTGCTTTATTATGATTAAATTAATATTTTCAAGCTCCTTTAGTGCACTGCGTTCCCTAAGAGTGAGATTATCATAGGTGCTGCTCATATTAGTTGAACAAACCGCATCATTTGAAGCAAATAAATCTTTCTCTATTAACTCTTGGAAGCAATCCAAAGCAGTTGATCGCGACTGGATGGGATAAAAGTCGTGGTTATTTGTGGTAAACCTGTAAGAAAAATCATTAGCAGGGCCCTTATCTTCAATAGGGCAAGATTGTTGCATATGTGAAAGGTTTGCTAACTCTTCAAAAGAGAAGGAAACAGTACTTTCTTGAGATGAAGAGGCATCAGTAAGAGTAGAAAAAACGCCATCAGTGGTATTCAAATCCGCAAAGTGCTTCCTTAAAGTAAGGTTCCGGGCTAGTCTATTGACGTCAATGATGGTTAGATAAATATCAAAATGACACATTGGAGAGAAGGAGAGTCCCTTTGCCAAATCGTCTATTTGTGATTGAGATAGTAATTTAGAAGAGATCTTGACAACCTGTGTATTACTCACTGTTTCTTGTTGCATGATGGATACCGGCTGTTTCCTGGCATGCTTGCGCCCAGTGCAGTGTTTTTTGAAGGCCTTTTATTAGCCATTGTATTAACATCCGAGAAACCGCTTGGTGTGATTGAACGGCTCTCTGATTAACCTGGTAGTAGAGTCTCAGATGCAGAGTCTGAGGAATCTGGCTCCGTTGAGCTGAAGTTAACTCTAGGGCCCCGTGTTTTTTTTACCTAAAAACATTTGTCTCATAATAGATTGCGGGATATTGGCCCTTACTTCTGTTCTGGTTATGATCAATGGTCAGGTAGGTTGATACACTGCTCCAAATTAGATAGATAGATAGATAGATAGATAGATAGATACGTGCATGCACGGCGGGAGAAATAAAACTGACACTAGATAAGGTCAAAGCATAACTCTAATTTATCAGGTGGAGCCTTCACATTATATACCCTCCATATTAGTGGGAGGAGTGGGCTCACATGATTGGTCTTTTAGCAAGAAGGAATGTAAACAGGGAATAAGTTTAAGGCATGTGTATGATAGACTCGGAGGAATTCCTGACAGTTTCAAGTTTTTGCTGCAAATAGTTTCAATCATAGAATGCATACTGGGGGTTGTCTCTCGGACAGACACCATTTTGTAAGTGACAAGCAAGTGTCGATTATATTCCATAACAGTCCCCCCTTGGATTCTTGATTGTAGAACTTTCCCTGCCTAGTGAATCCCTGGGAATACCATTCGCAATCCTCCTAACCCACAGTGGCGACAACCTACCCCTTTTGGGTAGACTCCCGGTTAATCGGACTTATGATAGTACCCTGGGATTCATCTTTCCCTATCTCGGTACAACATCGTAATTGGTGGGGGAACTTGTTTTGAATTCTTTGGTTTCCATTTCTTCTTCACCATATAGCAGCATGATGGACTGTTCAGTAGTTGAAATCAAAAAATGTTCCGATATTTTTCTGACACAGGGTACAATGCAACATAACACTACTGACATTAATACTAGCATCAAGACTATCACCATACCTATCTGGGTGAGGAAGGATTTCCAATTTTTGAACCATCCAAAGAACTCATCCCATGGGTCTGTTATCCCTGAGTTGCATTTTAATTCCTCTGAGAGGTTAGTAAGCTTGTTTATTGCTTCAGTTACCTTCCCTTTGTGGCCAGTGTTATCTGGGATGTAGGTGCAGCAAGTTTCCCCAATCATTTTACAAACTCTCCCAGTCTCAGCTAGGATCATATCTAGGGCCATCCTGTTCTGAAAGGCCACAGCAGAAGTAGACTCTAACTGTTCTGCAATTCCTTTTAGGGCATCACGGGTGTAGTTTACAAAACTTTGCTGATTATAATATATGTCGTTTTTCCAGTCGCATTTCTTGTTGATTGTCACTGTAACGGCACCCAGGGCATAAAAGGGGTTAAAACCGTTTAGGCGATCTTCCCCTTCCAGAGCTACAGGCACAGCTACTTACAGAACACCAACTTCCCGAACGGCATACAAGGGAATGCTCCAAACTCCAGAACGGAATACAGCATAGCACTCCAAACTCCCGAACGGAACCTCACGAATAGCTGCTAGCAGACGAATAGGAAACGCACCCAAGCGGCTTACACTCTTAGCAATCAGTCTCTAACAGCATGCAGTGAATACCCCCAAGAAAGACACCAAGCTCTGTGTTGAGTGTCAAGCAGTGGACAGACAGAACTGTGGGTTTATTGTTCTTATATACACATTAGTACCACCCACAGGGTTTTGTAAAAACACCCAATAAACACGTACAATACAGTAAAACACTCCCACACAAAATCCTCCCCTCTGCCTGTGATACAATTACCTTACACAATGGGTTAATGTAATCATCACAGGCAGGAAAATACACAGTTTTACAGAGTCTTCTGTCCTGGAGATAATTGGGAAGTAATCCAATTTATCTCCAAGGACAGAGGCAGCAATTCAGGATACACAGACACAATACATCCCCACAATGCATCCTGGTTTCCTCCTCTCTGCCCTGGAGACAACCGAGGAGTAATTCAATTATCTCTCAGGACAAAGGGACATCGCCATTGTACACGTGGGGACAACAGGACAGAAATCACTATTCAAATATACAATGTAAACACAGACATTTAACATACAGTCAGGTCCATAATTATTGGGACATCGACACAATTCTAACATTTTTGGCTCTATACACCACCACAATGGATTTGAAATGAAACAAACAAGATGTGCTTTAACTGCAGACTGTCAGCTTTAATTTGAGGGTATTTAGATCCAAATCAGGTGAACGGTGTAGGAATTTAAACAGTTTGCATATGTGCCTCCCACTTGTTAAGGGACCAAAAGTAATGGGACAATATGGTTCTTAGCTGTTCCATGGCCAGGTGTGTGTTATTCCCTCATCATCCCTATTCTAATGAGCAGATAATGAGTCCAGAGTTCATTTCAAGTGTGCTATTTGCATTTGGAATCTGTTGCTGTCAACTCTCAAGATGAGATCCAAAGAGCTGTCACTATCAGTGAAGCAAGCCATCATTAGGCTGAAAAAACAAAACAAACCCATCAAAGAGATAGCAAAAACATTAGGCGTGGCCAAAACAACTGTTTGGAACATTCTTGAAAAGAAGGAACGCACCGATGAGCTCAGCAACACCAAAAGACCCGAAAAACCACGGAAAACAACTGTGGTGGATGACCAAAGAATTCTTTCCCTGGTGAAGAAAACACCCTTCACAACAGTTGGCCAGATCAAGAACACTCTCCAGGAGGTAGGTGTATGTGTGTCAAAGTCAACAATCAAGAGAAGACTTCACCAGAGTAAATACAGAGGGTTCACCTCAAGATGTAAACCATTGGTGAGCCTCACAAACAGGAAGGCCAGATTAGAATTTGCCAAACGACATCTAAAAAAGCCTTCACAGTTCTGGAACAACATCCTATAGTCAGATGATACCAAGATCAACTTGTACCAGAGTGATGCGAAGAGACGAGTATGGAGAAGGAAAGGAACTGCTCATGATCCTAAGCATACCACCACATCAGTGAAGCATGGTGGTGGTAGTGTCATGGCGTGGGCATGTATGGCTGCCAATGGAACTGGTTCTCTTGTATTTATTGATGATATGACTGCTGGCAAAAGCAGCAGGATGAATTCTGAAGTGTTTCGGGCAATATTATCTGCTCATAATTAGCCAAATGCTTCAGAACTCATTGGACGGCGCTTCACAGTGCAGATGGACAATGACCCAAAGCATACTGCAAAAGCAACCAAAGAGGTTAAGGGAAAGAAGTGGAATGTTATGCAATGGCCAAGTCAATCACCTGACCTGAATCCGATTGAGCATGCATTTCACTTGCTAAAGACAAAACTGAGGGGAAAATGCCCAAGAACAAGCAGGAACTGAAGACAGTTGCAGTAGAGGCCTGGCAGAGCATCACCAGGGATGAAACCCAGCATCTGGTGATGTCTATGCATTCCAGACTTCAGGCTGTAATTGACTGCAAAGGATTTGCAACCAAGTATTAAAAAGTGAAAGTTTGATTTATAATTATTTTTCTGTCCCATTACTTTTGGTTCCTTTACAAGTGGGAGGCACATATGCAAACTGTTGTAATTCCTACACCGTTCACCTGATTTGCATGTACATACCCTCAAATTAAAGCTGTCAGTCTGCAGTTAAAGCACATCTTGTTCGTTTCATTTCAAATCCATTGTGGTGGTGTATAGAGCCAAAAATGTTAGAATTGTGTCGATGTCCCAATATTTATGGACCTGACTGTATCCCCCGATAGCTCAGGTCTGAGTGCATTCAATTATTAGGTAAATGGCACTCAGACTACACGAATACAGTTCAATTGCCATGGAGCCAAATTCTTTCACATAGTCTTTGCAGGGGAAAATCAAGCGTTTCAACATGGGGCCATAGTCTAAAGGAAGCAGGCGGGCAACCAGGCTTCTCCAATGCAATGTGGCGAGATTGGTCTCTTGGTTGACACGCGTTATTATTAGGGATGAGCGTACCCGAACTGTATAGTTCGGGTTCGTACCGAATTTTGGGGTGTCCGTGACACGGACCCGAAACCGAACATTTTCGTAAAAGTCTGTGTTCGGGTTCGGTGTTCACCGCTTTCTTGGTGCTTTTTGAAAGGCTGCAAAGCAGGCAATCAACAAGTGTCATACTACTTGCCCCAAGAGGCCATCACAGCCTTGCCTACTATTGGCATGGCTGTGATTGGCCAGTGCAGCATGTGACCCAGCCTCTATATAAGCTTGGGTCACGTAGCGCTGCACGTCACTCTGCTGATTCAAGCATAGGGAGAGGTTGTAGCTGCGACGTTAGGGCAAGATTAGGCAGATTAACTCCTCCAAAAGACTTCATTCTGTGATCGATCTGCAGCTGTGGATCATTGAAGTGCTAATATTGACTTGCTCACTTTTTTGAGGCTGCCCAGAGCGTTTTTAGATCACTTTTTTCTGGGGTGATCGGCGGCCATTTTGTGACTTGTGGTGCGCCAGCACAAGCTATCACCAAGTGTATTTAACCATCAATAGTGTGGTTATTTTGTGCTATATCCTACATCAGCTGCAGGCTGAGCCTGTGTCACCGAAGTGCATTTAACCATCAACAGTCTGGTTATTTTTTGGCCATATACTACATCTGGTGCAGGCTGAGCCTGTGTCACCCAAGTGCATTTAACCATCAACAGTGTGGTTATTTTTTGGCCATATACTACATCAGGGGCAAGTTGAGCCTGTCACACAGCGCAAAAAAAAACAGGCCTGACATCTCTATTCAACCGAATCTGTACTGTTTTAGCTGGTCAAGTTATTTGTAGTGACCGTAAAAGCACTTTTTATTTTCTGGATTGAAAAACTATTCCCAAATTTTCCATTCTCAAAATAACTAGTTTCTGGTATTTGAGGCCTACTTGAAATCTATCCCAAAAAGGATATCTTACATTGAAGGTACTGATAGTGTCATTCAGAAAAACCTAAGACACACGCTAGCGTGCAGATAGAAGTCTGATTCTGTGATTAAACCTATACCTGTCACACAGCGCAAAAAAAAACAGGCCTCACATTTCTATTCAACCAAATCTGTACTGTTTTAGCTGGTCAAGTTATTTGTAGTGACCGTTAAAGCACACTTTTTTATCTGGGTTGAAAAACTATTCCCAAATTTGCCATTCTCAAAATAACTAGATTCTGGTATTTGAGGCCTACTTGAAATCTATCCCAAAAAGGGTATCTTACATTGAAGGTACTAATAGTGTCATTCAGGAAAAACCTAAGACACACGCTAGCGTGCAGATAGAAGTCTGATTCTGTGATTAAACCTATACCTGTCACACAGCGCAAAAAAAAACAGGCCTCACATCTCTATTCAACCAAATCTGTACTGTTTTAGCTGGTCAAGTTATTTGTAGTGACCGTAAAAGCACTTTTTATTTTCTGGATTGAAAAACTATTCCCAAATTTGCCATTCTCAAAATAACTAGTTTCTGGTATTTGAGGCCTACTTGAAATCTATCCCAAAAAGGATATCTTACATTGAAGGTACTGATAGTGTCATTCAGAAAAACCTAAGACACACGCTAGCGTGCAGATAGAAGTCTGATTCTGTGATTAAACCTATACCTGTCACACAGCGCAAAAAAAACCAGGCCTCACATTTCTATTCAACCAAATCTGTACTGTTTTAGCTGGTCAAGTTATTTGTAGTGACCGTAAAAGCACACTTTTTGTTCTGGGTTGAAAAACTATTCCCAAATTTGCCATTCTCAAAATTGTGGTGAACGGGAACAATGAGGAAAACATCTAATAAGGGACGCGGACGCGGACATGGTCGTGGTGGTGTTAGTGGACCCTCTGGTGCTGGGAGAGGACGTGGCCGTTCTGCCACAGCCACACGTCCTAGTGAACCAACTACCTCAGGTCCCAGTAGCCGCCAGAATTTACAGCCATTTTTGGTGGGGCCCAATGCCATTCTAAGGATGGTAAGGCCTGAACAGGTACAGGCATTAGTCAATTGGGTGGCCGACAGTGCATCCAGCACGTTCACATTATCTCCCACCCAGTCTTCTGCAGAAAGCGCACAGATGGCGCATGAAAACCAAGCCCATCAGTCTGTCACATCACCCCCATGCATATCAGGGAAACTGTCTGAGACTCAAGTTATGCAGCAGTCTCTTATGCTGTTTGAAGACTCTGCTGCCAGGGTTTCCCAAGGGCATCCACCTAGCCCTTCACCAGGGGTGGAAGAGATAGAATGCACTAACGCACAACCACTTATGTTTCCTGATGATGAGGACATGGGAATACCACCTCAGCACGTCTCTGATGATGACGAAACACAGGTGCCAACTGCTGCGTCTTTCTGCAGTGTGCAGACTGAACAGGAGGTCAGGGGTCAAGACTGGGTGGAAGACGATGCAGGGGACGATGAGGTCCTAGACCCCACATGGAATGAAGGTCGTGCCACTGACTTTCAGAGTTCGGAGGAAGAGGCAGTGGTGAGACCGAGCCAACAGCGTAGCAAAAGAGGGAGCAGTGGGCAAAATCAGAACACCCGCCGCCAAGAGACTCCGCCTGCTACTGACCGCCGCCATCTGGGACCGAGCACCCCAAAGGCAGCTTCAAGGAGTTCCCTGGCATGGCACTTCTTCAAACAATGTGCTGACGACAAGACCCGAGTGGTTTGCACGCTGGGCCATCAGAGCCTGAAGCGAGGCATTAACGTTCTGAACCTAAGCACAACCTGCATGACCAGGCACCTGCATGCAAAGCATGAACTGCAGTGGAGTAAACACCTTAAAAACAAGGAAGTCACTCAGGCTCCCCCTGCTGCCTCTTCTGCTGCTGCCGCCTCGGCCTCTTCTGCTGCTGCCGCCGCCTCGGCCTCTTCTGCTGCTGCTGCCGCCACCTCGGCCTCTTCCTCTGCCTCTGGAGGAACGTTGGCACCTGCCGCCCAGCAAACATGGGATGTACCACCAACACCACCACCTGCGTCACCAAGCATCTCAACCATGTCACACGGCAGCGTTCAGCTCTCCATCTCACAAACATTTGAGAGAAAGCGTAAATTCCGACTTAGCCACCCTCGATCCCTGGCCCTGAATGCCAGCATTTCTAAACTACTGGCCTATGAAATGCTGTCATTTAGGCTGGTGGACACACACAGCTTCAAACAGCTCATGTCACTTGCTGTCCCACAGTATGTTGTTCCCAGCCGCCACTACTTCTCCAAGAGAGCCGTGCCCTCCCTGCACAAACAAGTGTCCGATAAAATCAAGTGTGCACTGCGCAACGCCATCTGTGGCAAGGTCCACCTAACCACAGATACGTGGACCAGTAAGCACGGCCAGGGACGCTATATCTCCCTAACTGCACACTGGGTAAATGTAGTGGCAGCTGGGCTGTTTGGCGCACGTCCTTCCGCCGCCAAGGATCGCAGGGCAACATTCTTTGCCTCCTGTCTCCTCCTCCTCCTACTCAGCTTCCTCCTCCTCTTCTTCCACCTGCTCATCCAGTCAGCCACACACCTTCACCACCAACTTCAGCACAGCACGGGGTAAACGTCAGCAGGCCATTCTGAAACTCATATGTTTGGGGGACAGGCCCCACATCGCACAGGAGTTGTGGCGGGGTATAGAACAACAGACCGACGAGTGGTTGCTGCCGGTGAGCCTCAAGCCCGGCCTGGTGGTTTGCGATAATGGGCGAAATCTCGTTGCAGCTCTGGGACTAGCCGGTTTGACGCACATCCCTTGCCTGGCGCATGTGCTGAATTTGGTGGTGCAGAAGTTCATTCGCAACTACCCCGACATGTCAGAGCTGCTGCATAAAGTGCGGGCCGTCTGTTCGCGCTTCTGGCGTTCACACCCTGCCGCTGCTCGCCTGTCTGCGCTACAGCGTAACTTCGGCCTTCCCGCTCACCGCCTCATATGCGACGTACCCACCAGGTGGAACTCCACCTTGCATATGCTGGACAGACTGTGCGAGCAGCAGCAGGCCATAGTGGAGTTTCAGCTGCAGCACGCACGGGTCAGTCGCACTGTGGATCAGACACACTTCACCACCAATGACTGGGCCTTCATGCGAGACCTGTTTGCCCTGTTGCGCTGTTTCGAGTACTCCACCAACATGGCCAGTGGCGATGACGCCGTTATCAGCGTTACAATACCACTTCTATGTCTCCTTGAGAAAACACTTAGGGCGATGATGGAAGAGGAGGTGGCCCAGGAGGAAGAGGAGGAAGAGGGGTAATTTTTAGCACTTTCAGGCCAGTCTCTTCGAAGTGACTCAGAGGGAGGTTTTTTGCAACACCAGAGGCCAGGTACAAATGTGGCCAGACAGGGCCCACTACTGGAGGACGAGGAGGACGAGGATGAGGAGGAGGTGGAGGAGGATGAGGATGAAGCATGTTCACAGCGGGGTGGCACCCAAAGCAGCTCGGGCCCATCACTGGTGCGTGGCTGGGGGGAAACACAGGACGATGACGATACGCCTCCCACAGAGGACAGCTTGTCCTTACCTCTGGGCAGCCTGGCACACATGAGCGACTACATGCTGCAGTGCCTGCGCAACGACAGCAGAGTTGCCCACATTTTAACGTGTGCGGACTACTGGGTTGCCACCCTGCTGGATCCCCGGTACAAAGACAATGTGCCCACCTTACTTCCTACACTGGAGCGTGATAGGAAGATGCGCGAGTACAAGCGCACGTTGGTAGACGCGCTACTGAGAGCATTCCCAAATGTCACAGGGGAACCAGTGGAAGCCCAAGGCGAAGGCAGAGGAGGAGCAAGAGGTCGCCAACGCAGCTGTGTCACGCCCAGCTCCTCTGAGGGCAGGGTTAGCATGGCAGAGATGTGGACAAGTTTTGTCAACACGCCACAGCTAAGTGCACCACCACCTGATACGGAACGTGTTAGCAGGAGGCAACATTTCACTAACATGGTGGAACAGTACCTGTGCACACCCCTCCACGTACTGACTGATGGTTCGGCCCCATTCAACTTCTGGGTCTCCAAATTGTCCACGTGGCCAGAGCTAGCCTTTTATGCCTTGGAGGTGCTGGCCTGCCCTGCGGCCAGCGTTTTGTCTGAACGTGTATTCAGCACGGCAGGGGGCGTCATTACAGACAAACGCAGCCGCCTGTCTACAGCCAATGTGGACAAGCTGACGTTCATAAAAATGAACCAGGCATGGATCCCACACGACCTGTCCATCCCTTGTGCAGATTAGATATTAACTACCTCCCCTTAACAATATATTATTCTACTCCAGGGCACTTCCTCATTCAATACTATTTTTAATTTCATTTTACCATTATATTGCGGGGCAACCCAAAGTTGAATGAACCTCTCCTCTGTATGGGTGCCGGGGCCTAAATGTGTGACAGTGACCTGTTCCAGTGATGGGTGACGTGAAGCCTGATTCTCTGCTATGACATGAAGACTTATTCTGTGCTGACATGAAGCCAGATTCTCTGTTACGCGACCTCTCTCCTCTGCCTGGGTGCCTGGGCCTAAATATGTGACAGTGGCCTGTTCCAGTGGTGGGTGACGTGAAGCCTGATTCTCTGCTATGACATGAAGACTTATTCTGTGCTGACATGAAGCCAGATTCTCTGTTACGCGACCTCTCTCCTCTGCCTGGGTGCCTGGGCCTAAATATGTGACAGTGGCCTGTTCCAGTGGTGGGTGACGTGAAGCCTGATTCTTTGCTATGACATGAAGACTGATTCTGCGCTGACATAAGGCCAGATTCTCTGTTACAGGACCTCTCTCCTCTGTCTGAGTGCCGGGGCCTAAATGTGTGACAGTGGCCTGTTCCAGTGGTGGGTGACGTGAAGCCTGATTCTCTGCTATGACATGAAGACTGATTCTGCGCTGACATAAGGCCAGATTCTCTGTTACGGGACCTCTCTCCTCTGCCCGGGTGCCTGGGCCTAAATGTGTGACAGTGGCCTGTTCCAGTGGTGGGTGACGTGATGCCTGATTCTCTGCTATGACATGAAGACAGATTCTGTGCTGACATAAGGCCAGATTCTCTGTTACGGGACCTCCCTCCTCTGCCTGGGTGCCTGGGCCTAAATGTGTGACAGTGGCCTGTTCCAGTGGTGGGTGACGTGAAGCCTGATTCTCTGCTATGAAATGAAGACTGATTCTGCGCTGACATAAGGCCAGATTCTCTGTTACGGGACCTCTCTCCTCTGCCTGGGTGCCTGGGCCTAAATATGTGACAGTGGCCTGTTCCAGTGGTGGGTGACGTGAAGCCTGATTCTCTGCTATGACATGAAGACTTATTCTGTGCTGACATGAAGCCAGATTCTCTGTTACGCGACCTCTCTCCTCTGCCTGGGTGCCTGGGCCTAAATATGTGACAGTGGCCTGTTCCAGTGGTGGGTGACGTGAAGCCTGATTCTCTGCTATGACATGAAGACTGATTCTGCGCTGACATAAGGCCAGATTCTCTGTTACGGGACCTCTCTCCTCTGCCTGGGTGCCTGGGCCTAAATGTGTGACAGTGGCCTGTTCCAGTGGTGGGTGACGTGATGCCTGATTCTCTGATATGACATGAAGACAGATTCTGCGCTGACATAAGGCCAGATTCTCTGTTACAGGACCTCTCTCCTCTGTCTGGGTGCCGGGGGCCTAAATGTGTGACAGTGGCCTGTTCCAGTGGTGGGTGACGTGAAGCCTGATTCTCTGCTATGACATGAAGACAGATTCTGCGCTGACATAAGGCCAGATTCTCTGTTACGGGACCGCTCTCCTCTGTCTGGGTGCCGGGGCCTAAATGTGTGACAGTGGCCTGTTCCAGTGGTGGGTGACGTGAAGCCTGATTCTCTGCTATGACATGAAGACTGATTCTGTGCTGACATGAAGCCAGATTCTCTGCTATGGCATGAAGAGACTGATTCTGTGCTGACATGAAGCCAGATTCTTTGCTATGGCATGAAGAGACTGATTCTCTGCTGACGTGAAGCCAGATTCTCTGCTATGGGACCTCTGTCCAATTGATATTGGGTCATTTTTATTTTTTTTATTTTTATTTTAATTCATTTCCCTATCCACATTTGTTTGCAGGGGATTTACCTACATGTTGCTGCCTTTTGCAGCCCTCTAGCTCTTTCCTGGGCTGTTTTACAGCCTTTTTAGTGCCCAAAAGTTCGGGTCCCCATTGACTTCAATGGGGTTCGGGTTCGGGACGAAGTTCGGTTCGGGTTCGGATCCCGAACCCGAACATTTCCGTGAAGTTCGGCCGAACTTCTCGAACCCGAACATCCAGGTGTTCGCTCAACTCTAGTTATTATTTAACTAAAAATTAACATTTATTCCTTGTCATTAAAATACCCTTAACTATAACTATCTTAAAACTATCAGCCATATCGGCACTACCGCTATTTAATTATCTGAACTGAGCTGAGGGACTGACTAGAGGGCAATATGTTCACTGCAACTCCATGGCTCACTTTTCCCAATTTTGGTCTGCCGTGCTATGTTTAGTGCACACTGTTTGCGTCACAGTGCGCTGCCACGGATGGTGGATGCCTTCCTTGCACTCACTATACGCTCATAAACGTTGAGACCTATTAGCTTTTGCAGTACTGGCTGTCTAAAATGTTAAATCACACTCTGCCTCTCGACATGTTTCGCCAAACACTTGCCGTCTTCAGGGGCTTAGGCAGTGAGCTGTGAAGGGGGTGGGACCGAGTTTATGTGACAATCAGTTTGTTATGTCTCAACACGCGATAGTGGGTCAAATGTAATAAAAGAGATTGGTCTCGTCACAGTCACCATTGGGAGTAGGGATTCAAATCCAGCTGCCACCTGATCTCTGGCCTTAAACTCGTTGTGGACCCGCCTTGGGACTCCTATTGTGTCTATATACACATGTGGGTCAAAGCTTCCCTGTGGGGAGGCCTCCCTTTTTGACCTCCCTTAATAGAGGTCAACAGAGTATACCCTCTAACTGTGGGGTCATCTTCTAGTATGTGAAGGGGCATTATGGCTCTCGCTAAGGCGCATTCACCGGACCAATTGCCTTCTAACCTAGTTCTTATTTTTCCGTCTCCACAGATCCAATAGATGTCCCCTAAAGATACCCTCTGATTCTGTGTTTCGGTGGACAGGTTGCTATAGGATGAGCAGTACCCTCTGTAAAGTTGCCCAAGAATCTCTGACTGCCAGGGCTGAAGTAACAGGTGTAGTTACCGGGGTATATGGTTATGCCTTCACCTGGTTTGGGTTTTTTTACTACCAGGGGGTATTTTCTCTTCCACTTTTCACAAGCAGAGTCATTCATGCTAGTGTTGGTGTATAGGCTGAGGAAGCAGCTTTCAGTCTCAGGAGGCAGATGCAAGGGCACATCCTTTCTAACCACAGGTTGGTGTCAGAAAATCCTCGAGTTTTACAGAAGCTGGGGTGGTCAGCAGCACCTGGTAAGGTCCCTCGTATGGTGGTTCGAGGGTGCTTCTGATATGCTTTTTGACCACCACCCACTCTCCAGGTGCAGAGTGTGGCTTCCTTCTAGGGACTTAGGATCTGGAAAGGAAGAGAAAACTTGTGCATGTATGTTAGACAATTGTTTACTCAGAGCTATCACATATTTGGCAACAGATTCATAATGCATTTGCAACTGTTGCAGAAAATACTGTTCCATTCTTGACCCTATTCCAAACAGGATCTCATATGGTGTCAGTTTGTGTGGAGGCCTTGGTGTGTGCCTAACTGAAAAGAGTGCTATAGGCAAGCACTGAACCCAATTGAGCCCTGTCTCCCTGGTCATCTTCAATATTTTTTACTTCAACACCCCGTTCAATCTTTCAAATTTGTCGCTGCTTTGGGGCCTGTAGGGGGTGTGATACGCCAGGTGCGACCCTACCATTTCCCAGACTTCTTCGGTTAATCTGGCAGTGAATGCTTGGCCCTGATCCAGTGGCGTCTCTAGCTTTCAAATTTTGGGGGGGCACACTGGGGGCCAGGACAAAAGTAGGGGGGGCAGCTATAACAACGATACATTTACACAAGTATGCTTAGAAATGCTGTAATACTTTACCCAATACCTAAAACCGCAACAGGGAAGAAAAGTCCAGCTGTCTGTGGATGACACTTTTATAGAGAGGGGGATCTGTGGATGACACTGCTATGGGGGGGGGATCTGTGGATGCCACATACCGTATATAGCATCTTATGCTATATGTGTCATCCACAGATCCACCCCATGACAGTGTCATCCCCATTTCCCCCTCCATAACAGTGTCATCCACAGATCTCCCTCCCTATAACAGTGTCATCCACAGATCTCCCTCCCTATAACAGTGTCATCCACAGATCTCCCTCCCCGCCTCTCACAGGAGTGTACATATATAAAATAAACATATTTCACATGAACACTTACAGTTACTTGGCTTGGCCCTTGGGGATCTCGGACGTCACTTCAACACTTGGCCGGGGGCTCGGCGGAGCTGATGTTGTGTTTTATCCTAATGAGAAAGATTTCATAATAAGGATTTAGAGAAGGGGCAGAGGGATAGCAGAGCAGAGAGAGGCTGGTGCTGCTACTAGGGGGTCATACCATGGGGGAGTAATAAAACCCACCATAATGCCCCTTAGTAGAAATAATTCTCCTTATAATGTGCAAAACATACCCCCTTATGCCCCCAGTTGAGCTAATGTCCCCCATAATGTGCCAGTATAAAAAAAAACTATATAGTGCCCCAGTAAATGCCTCCATAGTGCTCCTCTCCCCCCTTCCTGCTAGTGCCCCCCATAATGTACCAGTATAAAATGCCCCATATATCGTGCCCCAGTAGATGCCCTCAGTGTCCCCCATAATTTGCAAGTATAAAATACCCCTTCTTAGTGCCCCCCGTAGATGACTCCATAGTACTCCTGTCTCCCCTTCTCCATAGTACCCACCATAATGTGTCCCAGTATAAAATGCTACTGTACAGAGCCCCCCATATAAAACACCCCTTCTTTGTGGCCTCAGTAGATGCCGCTATAGTCCCACCAATAATGTGCCAGTAATAAGTGCCCTCAATAATGTGCCACTGCCAGTAACAAGAGCCCCCCAATGTGCCAGTAATAAGCCCCCATCACGTGCCAGTTACAAGAGCCCCCATCACGTGCCAGTAATAAGCCCCCATCACGTGCCAGTAATAAGCCCCCCATCACGTGCCAGTAATAAGCCCCCCATTACGTGCCAGTAATAAGCCCCCCAATGTGCCAGTAATAAGCCCCCCCATTACGTGCTAGTAATAAGCCCCCCCATTACGTGCCAGTAATAAGCCCCCCCATTACGTGCCAGTATTAAGCCCCCCATCATGTGCCAGTATTAAGCCCCCCCATCATGTGCCAGTATTAAGCCCCCCCATCATGTGCCAGTATTAAGCCCCCCATCCTGCCAGTATTAAGCCCCCCCATCATGTGCCAGTATTAAGTCCCCCCCATCATGTGCCAGTATTAAGTCCCCCCCATCATGTGCCAGTATTAAGTCCCCCCCATCATCATGTGCCAGTATTAAGTCCCCCCCATCATCATGTGCCAGTATTAAGTCCCCCCCATCATCATGTGCCAGTATTAAGTCCCCCCCATCATCATGTGCCAGTATTAAGTCCCCCCCCATCATCATGTGCCAGTATTAAGTCCCCCCCCATCATCATGTGCCAGTATTAAGTCCCCCCCATCATCATGTGGCAGTTTTAAGTCCCCCCCATCAGGTGCCAGTATTAAGTCCCCCCCCATTGTAATAAGCCCCCATAATGTGCCAGTAACACTATTGTAAAAAAACAAACAAAAAAAAAACACTTATACTTACATCAGTGTCAGCGATGCGATGCAGACTCTTTCTGTGTCCCGCGCTGTAAGGCTCAGGCGTTTGCCGGCCTCTGATAGGCTGCCGGCCTAGTGCCTGCAGCCTATCAGAGGAAGGGGAAGGGACACGCCTCTCCCTCCCCCAGTGGCGTAGCGTGGGTTGCCAGCACCCGGGGCAAGCCAAAAATTGCGCCCCCCCCCCTTCCCCAGGCACGCCCCTTTTAACAGATACTGTAGTAGATCACCTGCAGTCCTATGTAACACCACAGATAACACAGTGATAACTCAGAGTACAGATAATGTAGTAGATGGGTGTAAGCCCCCAGAATTCAGAACACACACAGTGTGACCTGAAGTCTGGGGCCGAATGCGGCGGGGTGGGCCATATTCTCAATCTCCTCCCCCAACCCTACTGTGAAACAGATATGTGCATGGACATTATTATTACAGTATAATACCGCCCCATACCTGTTACATCCAGTGACGTCTCCTGTGATGTAGACTCTCCTCGACGTCTTCATTCAGAGATAAGACCGCCATGATACCTTCTTTCAGCCGCTTCTCGCCTCTGCAGAGTTTCACAGAATTTTTTTTTAGGTTCCTCACTTTACTCTCATCCTCTCCTTCCTGGTGTCTCAACAACTCATCCTGTTGCCCCCCAATACTGGGCTAGAGCCAGACAGATAGTCCCCCATTCCTCATAATATTATTTCCCCTGTATATTATAATGTCCCCCTCTTTGTTAATAATACAATAGCCCCCTTTTTGTTATTAATATAATGTCCCCGCTTTATTATTAATATAATGTCCCCTCTTTGTTATTAATATAATGTCCCCCTCTTTGTTATTAATATAATGTCCCCCTCTTTATTATTAATATAATGGCCCCCTCTTTGTTATTAATATAATGGCCCCCTCTTTGTTATTAAAGAGGGGGCCATTACATTAATAATAAAGATGGGGCCATTACATTAATAATAAAGAGGGGGACATTATATTAATAATAAAGAGGGGGCCATTACACTAATAATAAAGAGGGGGCCATTACATTAATAATAAAGAGGGGGCCATTACATTAATAATAAAGAGGGGGCCATTACATTAATAATAAAGAGGGGGCCATTACATTAATAATAAAGAGGGGGACATTACATTAATACTAATGTATTGGCCCCCTATTTATTATTAATATAATGTCCCCCTCTTTGTTATTAATATAATGGCCGCCTCTCCCCTCCTCTCACCTAATTACACAGGGTGGGACTCAGGGACAGTCACTGACTCAGACTGTCACTCACTCTGGGTCGCTTGAATCACTCTCTGCCTGGAGTCTGGACTTCAGTTCTTCATCTTCATTCTTGCTCCGGCTACTGGCTCTGCACTCACTGCCTTTCGTGCCTGGAAGGTGGGCGGAGCCTATCGGGAACTGCCGTGCATGCCCCGCCCCCTCTCCCCTTACTCTGCTCTGCAGCCGGACGCTGTGTGAAGACGCTGGCGGCTCACTTCACTTAGGGGGGTGGGGGCATTTTAGTTGGGGGTAAAATCTACAAAGGGAGTAATAGAATCCTGAATGATTTTAATCTCCTCTCTTAGAATGGACAACGTTTCCTCCTCTGCATCTGAGACTCTATTATCAGGTTCAACAGAGAGATCAGCTCCTGGAATACCCGGGCAAGTGCCGCGGCCAACAGCTCCTGCGGGGGCCCACAGCACAGCTGCCAGAAGCAATGAGCGCTTCCATCAATACAGATGGAAGTGCAAATTGCTGAAGCACAGGGAGCTGCAGTCCTGTCACTCACCGCTCATCTCCGCGCGCTCCTCCCCTTCTTCAGGCCAGCCGCGCTCTGAATGGTGAAGCAGGAAGACCTCTCCATGCTCGACTATTCAGCCTGCAGGCACGGATCGCGCTGCCAGCCTGTGTGGGCGGAGCCTGCAGCCCGGTAATCTGCATCGGCTCTGCCCACACAGTGCTACAGAGCCATCTGTGCCTGCAGGGAAGAGAGGACTGTGAGTAGTTACTGTGTTTTTTTGTTTTTAATACACAGGGGTCACAGAGGACTTTATTACTATGGAGGGGGCACAGAGGACTTTATTACTATGGAGGGAGACCAGATGTCTTTGTTACTATGGAGGGGGCACAGAGGTCTTTATTACTATGGAGGGGGCACAGAGGACTTTATTACTATGGGGGGAGAACAGAGGTCTTTGTTACTATGGAGGGGGCACAATGGGCATTTCTACTATGGAGGGGGCACAGAGCCAGAGGGCATTACTACAATGAAGGGGGCACAGTGGGCATTATTACTGTGAAGGGGGCACAATGTGGATTTCTACTATGAAGGGGGCACAATGGGGATTATTACTATGAAGGGGGCACAATGGGGATTATTACTGTGAAGGGGGCACAATGGGGATTATTACTGTGAAGGGGGCACAGATAGGGCATTAAAACTGTGAAAGGGGCACAGAGAGGGCATAACTACTGAGAGAGGGCACAATTTGGGCATAACTACTGTGAGGGGGCACACTTCTGTACAAAACTACTGTGAAGGTTGTACAATGAGGGCAATACTACTGTGAGGGGGTACAATTTTTTTAAAAGTATTGGGGTTGGTGCCAGAGAAAGGACCCCCATGGGTGCCAAACACTGTAGGCACGCCACTGAAGAAGGGAACTATTTGCTCCTTGCTTCACCATTGAGCCGCCAGCGCTTTACAGCAGCAGCACGATGTCCTCACACATCGTCCTGCTGATCTGTGTAGGAGGAGGAGCGGGGAAGGCTGGGAATCAGCTTCTGCTCCTCCTACACAGCAGCGCGATGTGTTACAGTATCCTGCTGCTGCTGATGGGAGCGCAGATCATGGAAGGAGTCAGGTGACTAAGGCGAGGAGTATTTATTGTTTCTTTTTTTCACTTCCTGTGAAGGGGGCACATCTGGGCATGATCACTGTGAAGGAGGCACTGGGCACATATCTTGGCATATCTACTGTGAAGGGGCACACATCTTGGCATATCAACTGTGAGGGGGCACATATTTTGGGATATCTACTGTGAAGGGGCACATATCTTGGCATATGTACTGTGAGGGGGCATATATATTGGCATATGTACTGTGAGGGGGCACATATCTTGGCATATCTACTGTGAGGAGGCACATATCTTGGCATATCTACTGTGAGGGGGCACATATCTTGGGATATCTACTGTGAAGGGGGCACATATCTGTGAGAAGACCTGAGGGACTGAAACACTGGGTAGAAAATAAAAGTAGGCACATAAGGACTGATTCACATATATCCGCTCTGTAGCATGCTCTGTGTAAGGTATTTAATTTATAATACATGCAGTTTCATTGCTGTAAGCACCGTGAAAAATGCCACAAAAGGCTGAGACTTTATCCACATAAACCTGGAGCCCGGCCCTGCTGAGCTCAAGCACGCCAGGAAGCAAGAAATCGTGAGTAATACACAGGTTGTCAACATCTCTTTTAAATCTCAATCACAAATAGACGATTTGGCAAAGGGACTCTCCTTCTCTCCAATGTGTCATTTCGATATTTATTGAAACCATCATTGACGTCAATAGCCCGGAACCTTAATTTAAAGAAGCACTTTGCGGATTTGAATACCACTGATGGCGTTTTTTCTACTCTTACTGATGCCTCTTCATCTCAAGAAAGTACTGTTTCCTTCTCTTTTGAAGAGTTAGCAAACCTTTCACATATGCAACAATCTTGCCCTATTGAAGATAAGGGCCCTGCTAATGATTTTTCTTACAGGTTTACCACAAATAACCGCAACTTTTATCCCATCCAGTCGCGATCAACTGCTTTGGATCGCTTCCAAGAGTTAATAGAGAAACATTTATTTGCTTCAAACGATGCGGGAACGCAGTGCACTAAAGGAGCTTGAAAATATGAATGATATCATAATAAAGCAAGCTGATAAGGGGGTCGGTAGTTGTCATGGATCGGTATATTTATAAACATCAAAACTAGAGTTGAGCGGACACCTGGATGTTCGGGTTCGACGAGTTCGGCCGAACTTCGGAAAAAAGTTCGGGTTCGGGACCCGAACTTGACCTGAACTTGACCCCGAACCCCATTGAAGTCAATGAGGACCCGAACTTTTGAGCACTAAAATGGCTGTAAAAATTTCATGGAAAGGGCTAGAGGGCTGCAAATGTCGTCAAAATGTGGTTAAGAGCATGGCAAGTGCTCTGCAAACAAATTTGGATAGGGAAATGACTTAAAATAACATAAAATACGTAAAAATAAAAAATAATAATCTTGCTCTAGGAGGACCAGGTCAATATGGAGTAGGAGGTTGAGGAGGCGGTGGATGTGGCGGTGTAGGTGGAAGTGGCGGTGGAGGAGGAGGAGGTAGCCTACACTTCTTTTTGGTTTTAAATGTATTAGTATTTTTTTTTATTAGGGTACACCCCAAAACATTGGGAATTATAACCCTCCAGTAGTGCTAAACACACGTTCAGACAATACATCGGCTGCAGGGCAGGTCAGCACTTCCAAGGCGTAAAGGGCAAGCTCAGACCATGTGCCCAATTTGGAGACCCAGAAGTTGCAGGGGCTGACCCCTGTCAGTTAGGTAGTGTAGGCATGTGCATACTTACTGCCCCACCATGTCGCATGTCCCCGTGATGTTCACAATCCAATTTGATATCTGCTCTATCAACTTTCGATGTTCTTTTATGCGCCTACCATGGTGATCACGGGTGGTGGGGAATCAGGGTTCCAGGCCGGAGAGGGAGCGTGAGAAAAAGACACCAAATTTAAGGGAGATAAATTAATTTTAAAAAATTGGGATCGAGCAGAAATGTGGGAAAAGCTATTGAGGCACAAATGTGGGACAAATTACAGAAGCCCAAATGTGGGCCAAAAGAGTCAAGCGGAATTGTGGGAAAAGCTATTAAGGCGCAAATGTTGGCCAAAAGAGTATAGCGGAAATGTGGGACAAAGTATTGAAGCTTAAATGTGGTACAACTTGTTTAAGTTTAAGCATTAAATCAAAGGAGGTGGCGCGCATCAATTAAAGAAGCATTTCAGAAATTTTATTCCCTGTCACCTATGCAGAGCAGGGGTTTGTTCACGTCTAAAATTGTATAATGTCAACCCAAGAATATAACAGAAAAATTACAGAAATTAATTAACCTGTCTACTTGGTAGAGCAGGGGTCTATGACAGAAAACAATTGTTTATTGTCATCCGAAAATGTAAAATAAAAATTATTGAAATTTATTAAGCTGTCAACTAGGTAGAGGAGTGGTATATTATACCCAGAAATTGGTGAATGTTTTTTTTTTTTTACCGGTCTACTAGGTATAGCAGTGGTACTTCACACCAAAAAATTGCTGAATTTCACCGGAAAATTTAACTGACAAATTTTTATTTTTTTTGTTAACTGGCCTACTAGGTATAGCAGTGATACTATACACCCAAAAATTGGTGAATTTCACCCGAAAATGTAAATGACAAAGTAGTGAAATGATATAAAATAAAACACGTACAAAAAAAATAATAATTTTGAATTATGAGGTGGAGTTCCATATGGAGAAGGAGTGTGAGGAGCCGGTGGATGTAGCGGTGTAGGTGGAAGCAGCGGTGGAGAAGGACGAGATAGCCAATACAAACATGAGCAATTGCGCTACAGTATAACAATGGCTGGTTAGTGCTAGTATACATGTCTATTCTGGACAAGGTACGGACAAGTCCTGAGGGATCCATGCCTGGTTCATGACCCAGAAGTTGAAGGGGGCAGATCCGTCATTCAGTATGTGTAGGCGTGTGCACATATACTGCTCCACCATGTTGGTGAAATGCTGCCTCCTGCTAAGACGTTCCATATCAGCTGGTGGTGCTGGTTGTTGTGGCGTGCTGACAAAGCTTTTCCACATTTCGGCCATGCTAACCCTGCCTTCTGAGGTGCTGGCGGTGCCCCAGCTGCGTTGGCGACCTCTTCCTCGTCCTCTGCCTTCGCCTTGTGCTTCCACTGTGCCCCCGCTGTCAGGTGGGAATGCCACCAGCAGCGCGTCTACCAGCGTGCACTTGTACTCGCGCATCTTACGATCACGCTCCAGTGACGGAATTAAGGACGGTACGTTGTCCTTGTTACGGGGATCCAGCAGCGTGGCCACCAAGTAATCAGCACAAGTTAGAATGTGGGCAACTCGGCAGTCATTGCGGAGACACTGCAGCATGTAATCGTTCATGTGTGCCAGGCTGCCCAGAGGCAATGAAAAGCTGTCCTCTGTAGGAGGTGTATTGTCTGTGTCCTCTGTATCCCCCCATCCACGCACCAGTGATGGCCATGAGCTGGTCTGGGTGCCACCCTGCTGTGAACATGGTTCCTCCTCCTCCATCTCCTCCTCCTCATCCTCCACCTCGTCATCCTCCAGAACTGTGCCCTGACTGGACAATTGTGTACCTTGGGTTTGTGGGTGCAGGAACCCACCCTCGGAGCCACTTATGAATGACTGGCCGGAAACCCTACGAAATGATCCCTCTTCCTCCTCCTCCTCCTGTGCCACATCCTCTTCCATCATCGCCCGAAGCGTTTTTTCAAGGAGGCATAAAAGTGGCATAGTAACTCTGAGAACGGCGTTATCGGCACTGGCCATGTTGCTGGAGTACTCGAAACAGAGGAACAAGGCAAACAGGTCTCGCATGGAGGCCCAGTCATTGGTGGTGAAGTGGTGCTGTTCCGCCGAGCGACTCACCCGTGCGTGCTGCAGCTGAAACTCCACTATCGCCTGCTGCTGCTCGCACAGTCTGGCCAGCATTTGCAAGATGGAGTTCCACCTTGTGGGCACGTCGCATATGAGGCGGTGAGCGGGAAGGCCGAAGTTACGCTGCAGCGCTGACAGGCGAGCAGCAGCAGGGTGAGAACGCCGAAAGCGCGCACAGATGGCCCGCACTTTATGCAGCAGCTCTGACATATCGGGGTAATCTTTAAGGAATCTCAACACAACCAAATTCAGCACATGCGCCAGGCAAGCGATGTGCGTCAAACCGGCTAGTCCCAGAGCTGCTACGAGATTTCGTCCATTATCACACACCACCAGGCCGGGCTTGAGGCTGACTGGCACAAACCACTCATCGGTCTGTTGTTCAAGTCCGTCCACAGCTCCTGCGCGATGTGGGGTTTGTCCCCCAAGTTTTAAATCTGCCTGCTGTCGTTTACCCCTGGCTGTGCTGAAGTTGGTGGTGAAGGTGTTACGCTGACCGGATGAGGAGCTGGTAGAGGATGAGGAAGCAGAGTAGGAGGAGGAAGCAACAGGAGGCAAACTGAAGCACCCTGCAATCCTCGGTGGTGGAAGGACATGCGCCAAACTGCTATCCGCCTCAGGCCTGCATTTACCCAGTGTGCTGTTATGGAGATATAACGGTCCTGACCGTGCTTACTGGTCCACATATCCATAGTCAGGTGCACCTTGCCACAGATGACGTTGCACAGTGCACACCTGATTTTGTCCCCTACTTGGTTGTGCAGGGAAGGGATGGCTCACCTTGAAAAGTAGTGGCGACTGGCCACGACGTACTGTGGGACAGCCACCACCATAAGGCCTTTAAAACAATCCGTCTCCACCAGGCGGAATGACAGCATTTCAAAGGCCAGTAATTTTGAAATGCTGGCATTCAGGGCTAGGGATCGCGGGTGGGTAGGGGGGTACTTCCTCTTCCTCTCCAGCGTTTGGGAGATGGAGAGCTGAACACTTCCGTGGGACATTGTGGAGATGCTTGGTGACCCAGGTGTTGGTGTTGCTGCCAGATCCTCTGTTTGCGGGGTGGCAGGTGCTACTGTCACTGCAGAGGTGGATGAAGAGGCCAAGACTGCAGCAGAAGAGAAAGCAGGAGTAGCCAGAGACCTTTGTTGGTTTTTGAGGTGTCTACTCCACTGCAGCTCGTGCTTTGCACTTAAATGCCTGGTCAGGCAGGTTGTGCTCAGGTTGAGAATGTTTATGCCTCGCTTCAGGCTCTGATTGCACAGCGTGCAAACCACTCGTGTCTTGTCGTCAGCACATTGTCTCAAGAACTGCCACGCCATGGAACTCCTTGGAGCTGGCTTTGGTGTGCTTGGTCCCTTGCTGCGGTGGGCAGTAGGAGGCATACTGTCTAGAGGACGGCCGCTCCACTTTTGCACCCTGCTCCCTCTTCTGCTGTGCTGGTGGCTCTGTGCGACCTCCGCCTCTTCCTCCGAACTACATAGGTCACTCGCATGACCTTGATTTTATGTGGGGTCGAGGACCTCATCGTCCTCCACATCATCTTCCACCCAGTCTTCACCCCTGCCTTCCTTGTCGGTCTGCACACTTTTGAAAGCCCCAGCAGTTGGCACCTGTGTTTTGTCATCATCCGATGCGATGGTCCTCCCATGTACTCATCTTGAAAGATAAGTGGTTGGGCATCGGTGCACTCAATCTCTTCCACTTCTGAGGCAGGGCTAGGTGGATGGCCCTGGGAAACCCTGCTAACAGAGTCATCAAAAGCAGAAGAGACTGCTGCATGACTTGGGGCTCAGACTGTCAGCAACCCAATCTACTATCGCCTGTACTTGTTCAGGCCTCACCATTCGTAGAGCAACATTAGGCCCGACCAAATACCATTGCAGGTTTTGTCGCCTACTCGCACCTGAGAAAAGGGGTTTCACATGTGTAGCTGGCACAGATCGACCACGTCCTCTCCCTGCAACAGGAGCTCCACCAGCAGCACCACGGCCTGGGCCACGTCCCTTATTTGACGCTCTCCTCATAGTTTTTGAATTTATGATCTTGCCCTAAATGGGTGTTTAATTAATAGTAGAATAGAACGACAGTATGTAAAGGGTGTTTCTCACACGGCCTGAATTAGACTAGGCCTGAATTAAAGATTTTTTTGTCCAAAATCGCTGTATTTCAAATGCCTGAATCAAACCCCTGTATGTAAAGGGTGTATCTCACAGGGCCTGAACCAGTGTAGGCCTGAATTAAATATTTCTTTGCACAAAATGGCTTTATATCAAATGGCTGTATTTCAAATACCTGAATCCAACCCCTGTATGTAGAGGGTGTATCTCACAGGGCCTAAACCAGTGTAGGCCTAAGGCTACTTTCACACTAGCGTTCGGGTGTCCGCTCGTGAGCTCCGTTTGAAGGGGCTCACGAGCGGCCCCGAACGCATCCGTCTGGCCCTAATGCATTCTCAGTGGAGGCGGATCCACTGGGAATGCATCCGCCTGCCAGCGTTCAGCCTCCGCTCCGCTCAGTGAGCGGACACCTGAACGCTGCTTGCAGCGTTCGGGTGTCCGCCTGGCCGTGCGGAGGCAAGCGGATCCGTCCAGACTTACAATGGAAGTCAATGGGGACGGATCCGCTTGAAGATGACACCATATGGCTCAATCTTCAAGCGGATCCGTCCCCCATTGACTTTCAATGTAAAGTCTGAATGGATCCGCTCAGGCTACTTTCAGACTTAGAAATTTTTCTAAGTTATAATGCAGACGGATCCGTTCTGAACGGATGCGAACGTCTGCATTATCGGAGCGGATCCGTCTGATGAAACATCAGACGGATCCGCTCCGAACGCTAGTGTGAAAGTAGCCTAAATTAAATATTTCTTTGAGCAAAATGGCTGTGTTTCAAATGGCTGTATTTCAAATGTCTGAATCAAACCCCTGTATGGTATGTAGAGGGTGTATCTCACAGGGCCTGAACCAGTGTAGGCCTAAATTAAATATTTCTTTTGCACAAAATGGCTGTATTTCAAATGCCTGAATCAAACCCCTGTATGTAGAAACATAGAAACATAGAAACATAGAATGTGTCGGCAGATAAGAACCATTTGGCCCATCTAGTCTTCCCAATATATCTGAATCCTATGAATAGTCCCTGGCCCTATCACTTCTGCAGGAAGGCTATTCCATGCATCCACTACTCTCTCAGTAAAGTAATACTTCCTTATATTACTTTTAAACCTTTGCCCCTCTAATTTAAAACTGTGTCCTCTTGTGGTAGTTTTTCTTCTTTTAAATATGCTCTCCTCCTTTACCGAGTTGATTCCCTTTATGTATTTAAAAGTTTCTATCATATCCCCTCTGTCTCTTCTTGTAGAGGGTGTATCTCACAGGGCCTGAACCAGTGTAGGCCTAAATTAAATATTTATTTGCACAAAATGGCTGTATTTCAAATGCCTGAATCAAATCCCTGTATGTAGAGGGTGTATCTCACAGGGCCTGAACCAGTGTAGGCCTAAATTAAATATTTATTTCAAATGGCTGTATTTCAAATGCCTGAATCAAACCCCTCTATGTAGAGGGTGTATCTCACAGGGCCTGAACCAGTGTAGGCCTGAAGTAAATATATCTTTGCACAAAATGGCTGTATTTCAAATGGCTGTATTTCAAATGCCTGAATCAAACCCCTGTATGTAGAGGGTGTATCTCACACGGCCTGAACAAGTGTAGGCCTGAATTCAATATTGGTGCACCAAATGGCGGTATTTAAAATCTCTGAATGTAACCCAAATGTTTTAAGGGTGTATCTCACAATGACATCTGCATCAAAGGCTGCCAACTAAATTTTTTGTGCCCAAACAAGTGTTTGTTTAACAACTGAATTTGACGGCAGTATATAAGCCTGTAATTTCACCCGTGCTGATGCTGCAAGGCCTGAAAATAGTGTTTTTTGTCAAAAAAGTGTGTTTTTAAAACCCCAGAAAATGATGGGTATATTTCTAGCTTAAATTGCACACTGCCTAATCAAGATGTTGTAGATTGCCAAACAAGTGTTTTTTTGGTAACAGAATAGTAAAGCTGTATATATTAAACTTGAATTTAACACTTGCAGATCAGGAAAATATTGTTTTTTGAAGAAAAAAAAATGTTTTTTTCAAACCCCAGAAAATGATGGGTGTATTTCTAGCTGAAATTGCACACTGACTAATCAAGATTTGTAGATTGCCAAAAAAGTGTTTTTTTGGTAACAGAATATGAAAGCTGTATATATTAAACTTGAATTTAACACTTGCAGATCAGGAAAATATACAGTTTTTGGGGAAAAAAAGTGTGTTTTTCAAACCCCAGAAAATGATGGGTGTATTTCTAGCTGAAATTTCACACTGACTAATCCAGATGTTGTAGATTGCCAAAAAAGTGTTTTTTTTGGTAACAGAATATGAAAGCTGTATATATTAAACTTGAATTTAACACTTGCAGATCAGGAAAATACATTTTTTTTTACAAAAAAAGTGTGTTTTTAAAACCCCAGAAAATGATGGGTGTATTTCTAGCTTAAATTGCACACTGACTATCCAAGATGTTGTAGTTTGCCCAAAAAAATTGTGATTTGCAATGTCCCAAAAGCTCAGATGCAGTGCTGGTGCACTGAGCTTGCATAAAATGTCTGTCGCCGCCCACCTAACTAACAGAATTATAAAAGTTTTTTTTTTGGTCAATGGGCTCAGGGCAGGGTAAAACAATTGTGCCCTGCACCCACACAACTATTTCTCTGTAGATCACTGAGTTAGATTCTCTCCTATTCTCTCCCTGAAATCACAAGTCCAGCAGCATCCTCTCCCTACACTTGTAACAGCAGAGTGACGTGCAGAGCTACGTGACTCAAGCTTATATAGAGCATGAGTCACATGCTGCTGTCGCCAATCACAGCCATGCCATTAGAAGGCATGGCTGTGATGGCTTCTAAGGTCAGACAGTTAACCGCTTGTTGATTGGCTGCTCTGCAGCCTTTCAAAAAGCGCCAAGAAAGCGCCGAACACCGAACCCGAACTTTTAAGGAAATGTTCGGGTTCGGGTCCGGGGTCCAAAAATCCTAAAGTTCGGTACGAACCCGAACTTTACAGTTCGGGTTCACTCAACCCTAATAAAAACCGTTTCCTTGTTAAAAGATAAAACTACCTATCATGAATTAGATCACAATCCTACCCCTCTTTATCAGCAAGAATTACTGCTCCTTTTGTCCCATGGTTTACAAAATGGATTTTTTTAGGCAAAAACAGGTTGACTATATTTTTACTTCCTGTTATTCCAATTTTTTATGCATTACCAAAAATCCATAAAGGGGGTTTTCACCCCGCCATGAGACCAATAGTAGCAGGTATCAGCTCTTTTACGGAAAGGCTTTCTGCATGGCTGGGCAGTCTATTACAGCCCCTAGTTCAATCCATTCCGGGATTTTTGCAAGACACCCGAGCTGTGCTTCAGGCATTCTTTGATTTCTCATGGCAACCGGAGTATTTCTGGGTCACAGTGGATGTCACTTCGTTATATAATGTCATTCCGCAAGGCTATAACTTCTTTAAAATGGTTTCTGGCTATTGACACAGATTTTTCTCTTGCTTTTCAGGATTTCATTCGTCAAATTGTTTGGTTTTTGTTAAAACATAATTGCTTTATGTTTGACCAGCGGTTTTTTTCTGCAGTTAACAGGTATGTCCATGGGGGCAAAATTCTCACCCTCCATGGCTAATATTTACATGGCATGGTTGGAATATCATATTTTCTGAGGTTAATCCATGGGGGAGCTCCTTGAAGTGGAACATTGCGACGACCTGCTTCTTGTGTGGTCGGGCGATAGGGAGGCCGTGCCGCGTTTTGAAAGCTTCCTCAATAACAATAAATGCCACCTTAAATTTGTAGTTTCACATGATATCTCCACAATTCCCTTCCTGGATTTGACCCTTACAGGTGATCCAATTAAATGCAAAGTATCCACTATCACCTTTCGTAAGGACACTGCTGATAATACAACCCTTGTACCCTATGTAATACAACCCTATGTTTCTATGTTTTTGAAAGGCTGCAGAGTAGCCAATCAACAAGCGTTTAACTCGTGTGCCCTTAGAAGCCAACTA
This sequence comes from Bufo bufo, assembly GCF_905171765.1. Classification (NCBI taxonomy): domain Eukaryota; kingdom Metazoa; phylum Chordata; class Amphibia; order Anura; family Bufonidae; genus Bufo; species Bufo bufo. The sequence goes on along the minus strand of NC_053390.1, from coordinate 158,768,156 downwards.
AGCCATTCCTACTAATGGCATGGCTGTGATTAGCCAGTGCAGTATGTGACCCAGCCTATATATAAGCTGGAGTCACGTAGCACTGCACGTCACTCTGCTCTTACTAGTGTAGGGATAGGATGCTGCTGCTGTGAGGGAGTAGGAAAGAATCTGTTATCAGAAGTGCTTGTTAACTCTGTGATCTACAGCGATTTTTATTTGTGGGTGCAGTGCACCATTTTTTTACCCTACCCTAAGCCCAGTCACACAGAAAAAAAACTTTTATCTGTCTGTTAGTTAGGTGGGCGTCGGCAGCCATTTTGTGCAAGTTCAGTGCACCAGCACAGCATATGTGCATTTGTGACAGTCAAATACAAGGTTTAAATACTGCAGTTATATTCAGGGTATAAAAAAAACACCCATTTTTTGCAAGAAAATACATTTTGGGTCCTTTGCTGCATTTTTCACAGTGAAATACAAGCTTTAAATAATGCAATTATATACTGGGTTTAAAAAAAAACACAAATTTTTTGCAAGATAATACATTTTGGGTCCTTTGCTGAATTTGTGACAGTCAAATACAAACTTTAAATACTGCAGTTATATTCTGGGTTTAAAAAAACACCCATTTTTTGCAAGACCCTACAGCTAGGGGTTTTGCTGCATTTGTCACAGTGAAATACAGGCTTTAAATACTGCAATTATATTCTGGGTTTAAAAAAACACCCATTTTTTGCAAGATAATACATTTTGAGTCCTTTGCTGAATTTGTGACAGTCAAATACAAACTTTAAATACTGCAGTTATATTCTGGGTTTAAAAAAACACCCATTATTTGCAAGATAATACATTTTGGGTCTTTTGCTGCATTTCTGACAGTCCAATACAAGCATTAGATACTCCTGTTATATTATGGTATTAAAAAAACACCCATTTTTGGCAAGATAATACATTTGCGGCATTTGTAGCAATATGTGACAGTCAAATACAAACTTTAAATACTGCAGTTATATTCTGGGTTTAAAAAAACACCCATTTTGGGCAAGATAATACATTTGCGGCCTTTGTTGCAATTGTCACAGTCAAATACAAGCGTTAGATACTGCTATTATTTTCTGGTATTAAAAAAACACCAATTATGGGCAAGATAATAAATTTGCGGCCTTTGCTGCATTTCTGACAGTCCAATACAAGCATTAGATACTGCTGTTATATTCTGAGTTAAAAAAAAAACACCCATTTTGTGCAAGACCCTACATCTGGGGCCTTTGCTGCATTTGTCACAGTCAAATACAAGCGTTAGATACTGCTATTATTTTCTGGTATTAAAAAAGCACCCATTATGGGCAAGATAATAAATTTGCGGCCTTTGCTGCATTTCTGACAGTTCAATACAAGCATTAGATACTGCTGTTATATTCTGGTATTAAAAAAACACCCATTTTGGGCAAGGTAATACATTTGCGGCACTTGTTGCATTTGTGACAGTCAAATACAAACTTTAAATACTGCAGTTACCGGTATATTCTGGGTTTAAAAAAAAACATTTTGTGCAAGACCCTACAACTGTGGCCTTTGCTGCAATTGTCACAGTCAAATACAAGCGTTAGATACTGCTGTTATATTCTGGTTTAAAAAAAACACCCATTTTGTGCAAGACCCTACATCTGGGGCCTTTGCTGCATTTGTCACAGTCAAATACAAGCGTTAAATACTGCTGTTATTTTCTGGGTTTAAAAAAAAACACCCATTTTGTGCAAGACCCTACATCTGGGGCCTTTGCTGCATTTTTCACAGTCAAATACAAGCGTTAGATACCGCTGTTATATACTGGTTATAAAAAAAACACCAATTTTGTGCAAGACACTACATTTGGGGCATTTGCTGCATTTGTCACAGTCAAAAACAACCAGTCAATACTGCAGTTACATTGTTGGTTGACAAATTAACACTGAAGTAATAGTATAAAATTGTTGTGTGACCTCTAGAAATGTTTCCTCTTTATGACTCCGGCACTGCCTTACTCTCAGTGAACTTAATTGTTGACTATTGGCGGTTACATTGTCGCCTGACATAAGCCATCTGTTAGTTTGGTGGGTGAACGCAAAGAATGAGGAGAATGTCAAATAAGGGATGTGGCCCTGGTCTTGGTGCTGCTGGTGGAGCTTCTGTTGCAGGAAGAGGATGTGGTCGATCTGTGCCAGCTACACGCACAAGTGAAATACCTTCCTCAGGTGCGAGTAGGCGACAAAACATTCAGCGTTATTTGGTAGGGCCGAATGCGGCTCTATGAATGGTGAGGCCAGAACAAGTACAGGCGATAGAAGATTGGGTGGCTGACAGTGCCTCCAGTTCCTTCACATTGTCTCCCACCCAGTCTCCTGCTGAAAGATCAGAGTTGGCACCTGCAGCCCATGGCCATCAGTCTTTCAACTCACCCCCTTGCAAATCAGCCAAGCAGACTGAACCCCAAGTCATGGAGCAGTCTCTTCTGCTTTTTGATGACTCTGCTAGCATGGTTTCCCAGGCCCATCCACATAGCCCTGCCCCAGAAGTGGAAGAGATTGAGTGCACCGGTGCCCAACCACTTATGTTTTAGGATGAGTACATGGGAGGACCACCGCAGCACGTCCCGGATGATGACGAAACACAGGTGCCAACTGCTGTGGCTTTCTGCAGTGTGCAGACCGACAAGACGGGCAGGGGTGAAGACTTGGTGGAAGATGATCTGGAGGACGATGAGGTCCTCGACCCAACAAGGAATCAAGGTCATGCAATTGACCTGTGTAGTTCGGAGGAAGAGGCGGTGGTCGCACAGAGCCACCAGCACAGCAGAAGAGGGAGCAGGGTGCAAAAGCGTCCCCTAGATAGTACGCCTGCTACTGCCCACCGCACCAAGGGACCGAGCACACCAAAGCCAGCTCCAAGGAGTTCCCTGGTGTAGCAGTTCTTCAGACAATGTGCTGACGACAAGACAAGAGTGGTTTGCATGTTTAAGCGAGGCATAAACGTTCTCAACCTGAGCACAACCTGCATGACCATGCAAATCAAGAGCTGCAGTGGAGTAGACACCTCAAAAACTAATAAAGGTCTCTGGGTCCTCCTGCTTCCTCTTCTGCTGCAGTCTCGGTCTCTTCATCCACCTCTGGAGTGACAGTGCCACCTGCCACCCCGCAAACAGAGGATCTGCCAGCAATGCTACCACCTGGGTCACCAAGCATCTCCACAATGTCCCATGGAAGCGTTCAGCTGTCTATCAACCAAACACTGGAGCGAAAGAGGAAGTACTCTCCTACCCACCCACGATCCCTGGCCCTGAATGCCAGCATTTCAAAATGACTGGCCTTTGAAATGCTGTCATTCTGTCTCGAGACGGAGAGTTTTAAAAGCCTTATTGCGATGGCTGTCCCACAGTGCGTCATGTCCAGCCACCACAACTTTTCCAGGCGAGCCATCCCTTCCCTGCACAACCAAGTGGGGGACACAATCAGGTGTGAACTGCGCAACATCATCTGTGGCAAGGTCCACCTAACTACGGATACGTGGACCAGTAAGCACGGTCAGGGACGTTATATCTCCCTAACGGCATACTGGGTAAATGCAGTGGCGGCTGGGTCTGGGCGGATAGCAGTTCGGCGCATGTCCTTCCACCACCGAGGATTGCAGGGCGCTTCTCTTTGCCTCCTGTTGCCTCCTCCTCCTACTCCGCTTCCTCATCCTCTACCGCCTACTCATCCAGTCAGCGTAAAACCTTCCCAACCGCCAACTTCAGCACAGCCAGGGATAAACGACAGCAGGCAGTTTTAAAACCCCACACCACGCAGGAGCTGTGGACTGCAGGAGCTGCATGGAACAACAGACCGATGAGTGGTTGGTGCCAGTGAGCCTCAAGCCTGGCCTGGTGGTGTGCGATAATGGGCGAAATCTCGTAGCAGCTCTGGGACTAGCCGGTTTGATGCACATCCCTTGCATAATGCATGTGCTGAATTTGGTGGTGCAGAGATTCCTTAAAAAGTACCCCGATATGTTATTTCTGCTGCAGAAAGTGCAGGCTGTTTGTGCGCGCTTTTGGCGTTCTCACCCTGCTGCTGCTTGCCTGTCAGCGCTGCAGCGTATCTTCGGCCTTCCCCCTCACCGCCTCATATGCGACGTGCCCACAAGGTGGAACTCCACCTTGCACATGCTGGCCAGACTGTGCGAGCAGCAGCAGGCGATAGTGGAGTTTCAGCTGCAGCACGCACGGGTGAGTCGCTCTGCCGAACAGCACCACTTCACCACCAATAACTGGGCCTCCATGCGAGACCTGTGTGCCTTGTTGCGCTGTTTCAAGTACTCCACCAACATGGCCAGTGCCGATGACGCCGTTCTCAGCGTTACTATTCCACTTCTATGCCTCCTTGAAAAAACGCTTCGGGCGATGATGGAAGGGAATGTGGCACAGGAGGAGGAGGAAGAGGGATCATTTCCAAGGGTTTCCGGCTAGTCATTCACAAGAGGCTCCGAGGGTGGGTTCCTGCACCCACAAACGCCAGGTACACAATTGTCTTGCAAGGGCACAGTTCTGGAGGATGACGAGGTGGAGGATGAGGAGGAGGAGATGGAGGAATCATGTTCACAGCAGGGTGGCACCCAAACCAGCTCATGGCAATCACTGGTGCGTGGCTGGGGGGATACAGAGGACACAGACAATACACCTCCCACAGAGGACAGCTTGTCGTTGCTTCTGGGCAGCCTGGCACGCATGAGCGATTACATGCTGCAGTGTCTCCGTAATGACCGCCGAGTTGGCCACATTCTGACTTGTGCTGATTACTGGGTGGCCACGCTGCTGGATCCCCGTTACAAGGACAATGTACCGTCCTTAATTCCGTCACTGGAGCGTGATCGTAAGATGTGCGAGTACAAGCGCACGCTGGTAGACGAGCTGCTGGTGGAATTCCCACCTGACAGCGGGGGCACAGTGGAAGCACAAGGCGAAGGCAGAGGAGGAGGAAGAGGTCGCCAACGCAGCTGGGGCACCGCCAGCACCTCAGAAGGCAGGGTTAGCATGGCCGAAATGTGGAAAAGCTTTGTCAGCATACCACAACAACTAGCACCACCAGCTGATATGGAACGTCTTAGCAGGAGGCACCATTTCAGCAACATGGTGTAGCAGTATGTGTGCACACGCCTACACGTACTGCATGATGGGCCTGCCCACTTCAACTTCTGGGTCTCCAAATTAAGCACATGGCCTGAGTTTGCCCTTTATGCCTTCAAGGTGCTGGCCTGCCCTGCAGCCAGTATATTGTCAGAATGTGTGTTTAGCATGGCATATTGTTGAATGGATTAGGCAGTGCCTGAGGGACAGGCAACAGAGGGTTGTAGTCAATGGAGTATATTCAGACCAAGGTCTTGTTACCAGTGGGGTACCTCAGGGATCTGTTCTGGGACCCATATTGTTTAATATCTTTATCAGCAAAATTGCAGAAGGCCTCGATGGTAAGGTGTGTCTTTTTGCTGATGACACAAAGATTTGTAACAGGGTTGATGTTCCTGGAGGGATACACCAAATGGAAAAGGATTTAGGAAAACTAGAGGAATGGTCAAAAATCTGGCAACTAAAATTTTATGTTGATAAGTGCATGATAATGCACCTGGGGCGTAAAAACCCAAGAGCAGAATATAAAATCAGTGATACAGTCCTAACCTCAGTATCTGAGGAAAGGGATTTAGGGGTCATTATTTCAGAAGACTTAAAGGTAGGCAGACAATGTCATAGAGCAGCAGGAAATGCTAGCAGAATGCTTGGGTGTATAGGGAGAGGAATTACCAGTAGAAAGAGGGAGGTGCTCATGCCGCTCTACAGAGCACTAGTGAGACCTCATTTGGAGTATTGTGCTCAGTACTGGAGACCATATCTCCAGAAGGATATTGATACTTTGGAGAGAGTTTAGAGAAGAGCTACTAAACTGGTACATGGATTGCAGGATAAAACTTACCAGGAAAGATTAAAGGACCTTAACATGTATAGCTTGGAAGAAAGACGGGACAGAGGGGATATGATAGAAACTTTTAAATACATAAAGGGAATCAACAAGGTAAAAGAGGAGAGAATATTTAAAAGAAGAAAAACTGCTACAAGAGGACATAGTTTTAAATTAGGGGCAAATGTTTAAAAGTAATATCAGGAAGTATTACTTTACTGAGAGAGTAGTGGATGCATGGAATAGCCTTCCTGCAGAAGTGGTAGCTGCAAATACAGTGAAGGAGTTTAAGCATGCATGAGATAGGCATAAGGCCATCCTTCATATAAGATAGGGCCAGGGGCAATCCATAGTACTCAGTATATTGGGCAGACTAGATGGGCCAAATGGTTCTTATCTGCCGACACATTCTATGTTTCTAAGCGCAGCCGCCTGTTCACAGCCAATGTGGACAAGCTCACGTTCATTAAAATGAACCAGGCATGGATCCCACAGGACTTGTTCGTACTTTGTGCAGAATAGACATGTATACCGGCCTTAACCAGCCATTGTTATACTACAGCACAATTGCTCATTCTTGTATTTTGGATATTTCACACTCTTTTGGAGTGTACCCTAATAAAAAAATAATAATTAAAACCAAAAACCAGTGTTGGCTACCTCGTCCTCCTCCACCACCGCTTCCACCTACACCGCTACGTCCATTGCCTCCTCAAACTCCTACTCCATATGGACCTCCAACTCATAAATCAAGTTTTTTTTTTATTTGTACGTATTTTATTTTATTTTATGTCATTTCACTAATTTGTCTGTTACATTTTCTGGTGAAATTTACCAATTTTTGGGTGTGATATACCCATGCTATACCTAATAGACAGGTAAAACAATTTCACTAATTTGTCTGTTACATTTTCGGTTGAAATTCGCCAAATTTTGTGTGTGATATACCACTGCTATACCTAGTAGACAGGTAAAAAGAATTCACTAATTTGTCTGTTACATTTTCTGGTTAAATTCACCAATTTTTGGGTGTGATATACCACTGCTATACCTAGTAGACAGGTAAAAATAATTCACTAATTTATCTGTTACATTTTCTGGTTAAATTCACCAATTTTTGGGTGTGATATACCACTGCTATACCTAGTAGACAGGTAAAAAAAATTCACTAATTTGTCTGTTACATTTTTGGATGAAATTCAGCAATTTTTGGGTGTGATATACCACTGCTATACCTAGTAGACAGGTAAAAAAAATTCACTAATTTGTCTGTTACATTTTCGGGTGACATTCAACAATTTTTGGCTGTGATAGACCCCTGCTCTACCTAGTAGACAGGTTAATAAATTTCACAAATTTTTGCCGTGAATAAACCCCTGCTCTGCATAGGTGACAGGGACTGAAATTTTGAAAAATAATCTGTTTCATTGGTGGGTGACATTAACCCATTTCTGGCGATGAAAAACGTCTGCTCTGCATAGGTGACAGAGACTTAAATTTCTTGTAATTTTTGTTTATTTAAGGGAAATTATATATATATATAAACAGACAGTGGAGTTACAGCACTCCACATGTGCTTAAGATTGATACAAAAATAGATACAATAATCACATTTTACAATTTTTTTTATTATATAAACTCGTAAGAGGTTGTGTTTTAAACATGAATAAAAGGGTAAGAAAGGGGGGGGGAGTTCTAAAATTCATCTTTAATTGGCTCTTTCATTCGATCCTTCTGCTTTAATAACTTGTCTCACATTTCCGCTCCATTCCATTGCAGCCATTAACCTTCCTTGGATGAGGTCTCCCTTTCTCAGGCTCCCTCCCCGGCGTGGAACCCTGATTAGCTGATAACCATGATCAACATGGTAGGCTCAGAAAAGAACATTGAAAGTTGATAGAGAAGATATCCAAATAGATCGTGGACGTCACAGGGACGAGCGATCAGGCAGAAGTTATCTAGAGTCAACAAAGCGGCAGCAGGGCCTATCCTGGCTAACGTTTCCAAATCATAAATACCCCAGTGACATTCCCTATAATTTTTTTATTAATGATTCCAATAACAGGGCACCTTAAGAGTCCTGTATTGTTATTTATCGTCACTACCTCCCCGAGTCAGGAGTGGGTAATTGCCGCTCGCCCCCTCCTTTCCTTCAATTCTTCAGTTTTAATAGCTTCTCCCACATTTCCGCTTGATCACAATAAAATTTCATCCATTGATCTCCCTTGGATGTGGTCTCTCTCTCACGTTCCCTCTCTGGCGTGGAACCCTGATTCGCCGCTAACCGTGATCAACATGGTAGGCGCAGAAAAAAACATTGAAAGTTGATAGAGCAGATATCCAATTGGATCGTGAACATCACGGGGACGTGCGACATGGTGGGGCAGTATGTTTGCACACGCCTACACGTACTCACTGATGGGTCTGCCCCCTGCAACTTCTGGGTCTCCAAATTGGGCACATGTCCTGAGCTTGCCCTTTACGCCTTGGAGGTGCTGGCCTGCCCTGCAGCCAGTGTATTGTCTGAATGTGTGTTTAGCACGACTGGAGGGGGTTATCACAGTTTATATTTCCCAATGTTTTTGGGTGTACCCTAATTTAAGCAAAAATAAATAAATAAATTAATTAATTAAAATTAAAAAACAGTGTTGGCTACCTCCTCCTCCACCGCCGCTTCCACCTATACACCGCCTCATCAACCTCCTACTCCATATGGACCTCGTCCTCCTAGATCAAGATCTTTTTTTTTTTTTTACGTATTTTATGTTATTTAACCACCTGCCATCTGGGCCATTTGCCCCCTTCCTGACCAGGCCTAATTTTGCAAAACTGACATATCTCACTTTATGTGATAATAACTTTGGAACGCCTTTATTTATCCAAGTTATTCAGAGATTGTTTTCTCGTGACACATTGTACTTCATGATAGTCATAAATTTGAGTCAATATATTTCACCTTTATTTATGAAAAAATCCCAAATTTACCCAAAAAATTGAAAAATTTGCAATTTTCTAAATTTCAATTTCTCTGCTTTTAAAACAGAAAGTGATACCTCATACAATATTTATTACTTAACATTCCCCATATGTCTACTTTATGTTGGCATCATTTTGGAAATGTCATTTTATTTTTTTAGGACGTTAGAAGGCTTAGAAGTTTAGAAGCAATTCTTCAAATTTTTAAGAAAATTGCCAAAACCCACTTTTTAAGGACCAGTTCAGGTCTGAAGTCACTTTGTGGGGCCTACATAGTGGATACCCCCATAAATGACCCCATTGTAGAAACTACACCCCTCAAGGTATTCAAAACCGATTTTACAAACTTTGTTAACCCTTTAGGCGTCCCACAAGAATTAAAGGAAAATGGAGATCAAATATTTAAATTTCACTTTTTTGGCAGATTTTCCATTTTAATCCAATTTTTTCTTTAACACATCGATGGTTAACAGCCAAACAAAACTCAATATTTATTACCCAGATTCTGCGATTTACAGAAACACCCCACATGTGGTCATAAACTGCTGTATGGGCACACGGCAGGGCGCAAAAGAAAAGGAACTCCACATGGTTTTTAGATGCCATGTCCCATTTGAAGCCCCCTGATGCACCCTTACAGTAGAAACTCCCAAGAAGTGACCCCATTTTGGAAACTAGGGGATAAGGTGCCAGTTTTATTAGTACTATTTTTGGGTACATATGATTTTTTGATCATTCATTATAACACTTTATGGGGCAAGGTGACCCAAAAATTGGTTGTTTTAGCACAGTTTCTATTTATTTATTTTTACAGCGTTCACCTGAGGGGTTCAGTCAAGTGACATTTTTATAGAGCAGATTGTTACGGACGTGGCGATACCTAATATGTATACTTTTTCCCATTTATTAAAGTTTTACACAATAATAGCATTTTTGAAACAAATTATGTTTTAATGTGTCCATGTTCTGAGAGCTATAGTTTTTTTTATTTTTTGAGAGATTTTCTTATGTAGGGGCTCATTTTTTGCAGGATGAGGTGACGGTTTTATTGGTACTATTTTGTGGGACATACGCGTTTTTGATCACTTGGTGTTGCACCTTTTGTGATGCAAGGTGACAAAAATTGCTTGTTTTGACACAGTTTTTTTGTATTTATTTTTACTGGGTTCACCTGTGGGGTTAGCTCATGTGATATTTTTATAGAGCTGGTTTTTACGGACGCGGCAATACCTAATATGTATACTTTTTTTTATTTGTTTCACTTTAACACAATAATAGCATTTTTGAAACAAAAAAAATGATGTTTTAGTGTCTCCATGTTCTAAGAGCTATAGTTTTTTTATTTTTTGAGAGATTTTCTTATGTAGGGGCTCATTTTTTGCGGGATGAGGTGACGGTTTTATTGGTACCATTTTGTGGGACATACGCGTTTTTGATCACTTGGTGTTACACCTTTTGTGATGTAAGGTGACAAAAATTGCTTGTTTTGACACAGGTTTTTTTTTTTTACGATGTTCACCCGAGGGGTTAGGTCATGTGATATTTTTATAGAGCTGGTTTTTACAGACGCGGCAATACCAAATATGTCTATTTTATTTTATTTTTTCTATATTTTCTATTTTTTTTTATTCCTATTTTTTTTATCCCCTTCCTTGGGGACTTTTTTTTTTTTACATGTGAAACTTTTTTTTATTTATTTTTTTCAACCCTTTATTTATTTTTTATTTTACACTTTTTGTCCCCCATAAGGTCATACAAGACCTCTGGGGGACATTTACTTCACTTTTTCTTTTTTTTTTCCACTGTTGATTTCTCCTGTAACTGGGGCTGACATAGTAGCCCCAGTTACAGAAGAAATATACCCCCCAGAGAGGCTGTACAGCGTAATTCTGCGCTGTACAGCCTCAGAGCATGGCTGATCGAGGTCTGTGAAAGACCTCACACAGCGCCTGCACTCTCCGGTCACGGCGGTCACATGGGCCGGGAACAGGAAGCGCATAGCGTGATCCGTTTTACTCTCATGGATTCATTTCGCTTGTTTGGTTTTAATTTTCTGTATTTCATTGATTTCATTTTATGCATATATGTATGGGCATATCCCTTACAGTTTCAGCCGCCTGTATCAGACCAGTATCGGACCAGACCGAGCTAGTGACCACATTAGAAACGATGGAAGGCAAATTTGGGGAACGGGGTTATCCCCGTAGATTGTTAGATGAACAAAAGAATAAAATCTTACATAGTAACACAGAAAAGACATCAACTACCTCTCAAAAGATCCAGAGGATACCGTTCATGTCCACATACTCTGAATGTAGTATGGAGATAGGACGTATCCTTAAGGATAATTGGAGCATTCTAGGTAGGTCCATAAAAGATGTGCCAGAACTTAAATTTCCTCCCATTCTATCATATCGGAAAAATAAAAACATTAAAGACCATCTAGTTAGAGCGGATGTCGGCCCTAAGAAAATCAGTGTGCAGCGAACATTGACGCACTCGGGACTTGGTTGCTATCCATGTCTCAATTGCGTCAATTGCCGCTATATATGTAAATCCAGGTCTTTCATACATCCATCTACACATAAGGAATATCCTATTAAATTTCATCTGAATTGCTCATCATCATATGTAATTTATGTGTTGGCCTGCCCCTGTAACTTGATATACATTGGTGAAACGTCCACAGAATTGAAAGTGAGACTGAATAACCATAGGAATTCAATAAGGAAAAAACGCATCGATTTACCAGTCTCCAGACATTTTGGATCCCTTGGACACTCTGAGCGGGATCTAAGATGCTGGATTATAGATCAGGTTGCACTTCCCAGAAGAGGCGGTGATCGCCTAACAATTTTGAAGAAAAGAGAATTACGTTGGATATATGATTTGGATAGCTTGCACCCTAGAGGTCTGAATGTAGAGTTTAGGTAGGAGCATCTAGATCTGTCGCTCACTCTGGTTTTCTCTGCGAGTGTGTGATGTACCTTCCTCATACATGTAATAGTGCAGGAGTATTGTGAAAGAATAATGTGTAATTATAACTGTAACATAATATCAATTTGGAAACTAAAGTATGTAATTCTTTTTGCCTTTTTAGAATTTTTAATCTTCGCAACATTGGATGTGGATCCTTGAACTTTGACCTGTTGGAAGCGATGCAGCCCAGTACTGACCTCAGTGTCCTCTCTTTTATGCGCTATTCCAGATATGTAATAAGTCCTTAGTGTGATGCTGTTTCTGTAATGGTGAGGGATAACCCCTCTATGACCGCGTCATTGCTAGTAAGTGGGTTATGGCTGTCGGCGGGGTTCATGGAGATGTCCCCCTCCGACATGCACGGCCCCATGGTCTGGTATCCCTCCTGACAGGATGGGACCCCGGTCCTGATACTGGTTTATGTAGGAGATCCCTACTGCGGTCCTCTATATATTCCGTTCTATATCTTGTTGAGCAAACATTTTGTATAGTTAACATCTATGTGATGAATGTGAACGGACGTATAGGGCATGTTTCCCATAAGTAAAATGGCGATTTCAGATTGGCCTTACAGAACGCATGCGCACGACCTTCATACTGTGATCCACACGATGACGCCACCCTGGTTATGCGCACTAAGGAGATGGAGACGCTCAAGGAACGTGACGGTATATGTGGGCCCCATGGCTTCCTAAGGTCTAACTTCTATGATCCCTATTCACTTTATTGTCACTATCTTATGATTCAAATTGGAACAAAGTTTGGACATGTTTTGTTCTGCATAATAGGGACTATATCCTGAAATTGTAGATCGTATGACACTGATCACTTTATACACATGCACTTTATTTATTTGTATCAGATGTATGCAATTCAAGTTGGTTGTAACCACACCTTTATGGGTGGGACACTTTTTGTAATGCTTTATATGTCTTCACTTTCACTATCTCTATGCTTGAGGAAGGCTCGTGTGAGCTGAAACGTCGCAAGATTTGCCACATTATGGGTGAATAAAACTTTTTTGCTTTCATCACTATTTGGAGTGCAGTCCTGCTTTCTTTGCGTATATATATATATATATATATATATATATATATATATATATATATTTGCCCCTTGTATTGGCCAGTGAGGATATATGTATGTAGGTATATCCCCTATATATACATATTTCCTAGTAAATGGACGTATGGGTTCCCTGTACATGGGCCCAGTCCTAATATTGTGTAATATATATATATATATACAGTATATATATATATATATACACTCACCTAAAGAATTATTAGGAACACCTGTTCTATTTCTCATTAATGCAATTATCTAGTCAACCAATCACATGGCAGTTGCTTCAATGCATTTAGGGGCGTGGTCCTGGTCAAGACAATCTCCTGAACTCCAAACTGAATGTCAGAATGGGAAAGAAAGGTGATTAAAGCAATTTTGAGCGTGGCATGGTTGTTGGTGCCAGATGGTCCGGTCTGAGTATTTCCTAATCTGCTCAGTTACTGGGATTTTCACGCACAACCATTTCTAGGGTTTACAAAGAATGGTGTGAAAAGGGAAAAACATCCAGTATGCAGCAGTCCTGTGGGCAAAAATGCCTTGTGGATGCTAGAGGACAGAGGAGAATGGGCCGACTGATTCAAGCTGATAGAAGAGCAACGTTGACTAAAATAACCACTCATTACAACCGAGGTAGGCAGCAAAGCATTTGCGAAGCCACAACACGCACAACCTTGAGGCGGATTGGCTACAACAGCAGAAGACCCCACCGGGTACCAATCATCTCCACTACAAATAGGAAAAAGAGGCTACAATTTGCACAAGCTCACCAAAATTGGACTGTTGAAGACTGGAAAAATGTTGCCTGGTCTGATGAGTCTCGATTTCTGTTGAGACATTCAAATGGTAGAGTCCGAATTTGGCGTAAACAGAATGAGAACATGTATCCATCATGCCTTGTTACCACTGTGCAGGCTGGTGGTGGTGGTGTAATGGTGTGGGGGATGTTTTCTGGGCACACTTTAGGCCCCTTAGTGCCAATTGGGCATCGTTTAAATGCCACGGGCTACCTGAGCATTGTTTCTGACCATGTCCATCCCTTCATGACCACCATGTACCCATCCTCTGATGGCTACTTCCAGCAGGATAATGCACCATGTCACAAAGCTCAAATCATTTCAAATTGGTTTCTTGAACATGACAATGAGTTCACTGTACTAAAATGGCCCCCACAGTCACCAGATCTCAACCCAATAGAGCATCTTTGGGATGTGGTGGAACGCGAGCTTCGTGCCCTGGATGTGCATCCTTCAAATCTCCATCAACTGCACCATGTAAACATTCACAGTGCAGGTGGAAAAAGTATGTTTACCCTTGGATTTAATAACTGGTTGAACCTCCTTTGGCAGCAATAACTTCAACCAAATGTTTCCTGTAGTTGCAGATCAGACGTGCACAACGGTCAGAACTGTTTCAGTTCAGCAATATTCTTGGGATGTCTGGTGTGAATCGCTTTCTTGAGGTCATGCCACAGCATCTCAATCGGGTTGAGGTCAGGACTCTGACTGGGCCACTCCAAAAGGCGTATTTTCTTCTGTTTAAGCCATTTTGTTGTTGATTTACTTCTATGCTTTGGGTCGTTGTCCTGTTGCAACACCCATCTTCTGTTGAGCTTCAGCTGAACAGATGGCCTTAAGTTCTCCTGCAAAATGTCTTGATAAACTTGGGAATTATTTTTTCCTTCTATGATTGCAATCCGTCCAGGCCCTGACGCAGCAAAGCAGCCCCAAACCATGATGCTCCCACCACCATACTTGACAGTTGGGATGAGGTTTGGTGTTCTGTGCCTCTTTTTCTCCACACATAGTGTTGTGTGTTTCTTCCAAACAACTCAACTTTGGTTTCATCTGTCCACAGAATATTTTGCCAGTGCTGCTGTTGAACATCCAGGTGCTCTTGTGCAAACTGTGAACGTGCAGCAATGGTTTTTTTTGGACAGCAGTGGCTTCCTCTGTGGTATCCTCCCAAGAAATCAATTCTTGTTTAGTGTTTTACATATCATAGATTCGCTAACAGGGATGTTAGCATATGCCAGAGACTTTTGTAAGTCTTCAACTGACACTCTAGGATTCTTCTTCACATCATTGAGCAGTCTGCGCTGTGCTCTTGCAATCATCTTTACAGGACGGCCACTCCTAGGGAGAGTAGCAGCAGTGCTGAACTTTCTCCATTTATAGACAATTTGTCTTATCGTGGACTGATGAACAGCAAGGCTTTTAGAGATACTTTTATAACCCTTTCCAGCTTTATGCAAGTCAACAATTCTTAATCGTAGGTCTTCTGAGAGCTCTTTTGTGTGAGGCATCATTCACATCAGGCAATGTTTCTTGTAAAAAGCAAACCCAAAACTGGTGTGTTTTTTTATAGGGCAGGGCAGCTGTAACCAACACCTCCAATCTCATCTCATTGATTGGACTCCAGTTGGCTGACACCTCACTCCAATTAGCTCTTGGAGATGTCATTAGTCTAGGGGTTTACATACTTTTTCTAATTGCACTGTGAATGTACACATGGTGTGTTCAATAAAAACATGGTGACATTTAATTATTTGTGTGTTATTAGTTTAAGCAGACTGTGATTGTCTATTATTGTGACTTAGATAAAGATCAGATCACATTTTATGACCAATTTGTGCAGAAATCCATATCATTCCAAAGGGTTCACATACTTTTTCTTGCAACTGTATATATATATATATATATACTTATATCATGTAATATGGCCAATAATACCACCCCGCCAAGCATGGGTCCCCCCCCCAGCTGATGCGGCCTAGATGACTGGACAATTATGTCCAGTTGCGGTCACTTCAAAAGACAGAGGATCATTAGAGTTCCTATGCCTTTTGATAACATGTCCAGCAGGGCCGGAAATGTTTTGCATAACAGGGACAGGAGAACAAAGAGCTCCCCTGCCCCTGTATGCCGAGTACCTCCGGCGGTGTAATTACAGCGCCAGAGGTATGCGATCTCTTCACAGGCGGGAGGATCAAATCATCCCCCTGCCTGGAAACGCGAGCCAGGACGTGCATGCTGCTGCAGTGATGTCATATCACCGTGCCAGCCCGCGTGGACTTGCCTGCAGGCGTGCGCGCACAAGTGCAGCACAGGCTGCTCGGGAGTGAGCGCTGAAGGGTTGGGCGTCTGCCCTGAAGCCGGTGTTGCAGCGGGTTCCTCCTGCAGATGGTCAGTGGTCCGCAATCCAAATTAATTATATCAAACCTTTACCAGCTTATCTCCTCTTTATTGAAAGGGTCAGTAATGTTAAACCCTAAATAATCCGTATAGGCAGGTATCTCTCCCTGTTTAATGGGTGTTTGTTTGGGTGGTGAATCTTTAAACATTTTTTTCAGATGTAGTTTACGGACAGATTTATATAGGTCAATCTCAAAATCAACAGGGTTAAATTGTTCTACCAGACTGTATCCCAGTCCTAGATTGAGGGCTGAGATACAGTCCGAGGACAATTCGTAGTCCGTGAGGTTAAGGACTGTGTTCGGGTTGGTTGGTAGGTAGTCATCACATGGCACCGAGGTTACTGCTTCCGCGAAACTTGTCTCCTTTTCCAGGTCGATTTCCTTTGCGCTCTTATTCCTCCTTTTCCCCCCTCTTCGGATCTTCCTTCTAAAGGGTCTTTTCCACCAATGTTATTTCCTTGGCCCCCTTCTGAAACACTCGAGTTTGAATCTGTGGTCCAGAAATCGTTCTTAATTTTGCGCATTGGGCGTCTTTTTCGTTGTTTACGTTTATTCCATTCGAACACTTTGCCATTACCGTAGTCACTCTTGTCCCTCAGAAATTTGTCCTTCTTTCTTTCTTTAATGAAAGTGCTTTGTGGTCTTTTAGACATAAAGAAAAGGTTTCATGTGCCTTACCATCCTCGGTCTGCGGGCATTGTTGAGCGGATGAACTAGACCATTAAAACGCGGCTTTCCAAAGCACTACTGGAGAAAGTTTCCTCGTGGGTAACCTCTCTTCCAGCCGTGCTAATGGGTATCCGAGCTACCAAGGCAACTAGTACCAGTATCACGCCATTCGAACTCATGACCGGATGCAAAATGCCCCTATGCCTGCCCAATAAATCTCTAGCGTCGGAGCCCATAAAGAACGCTATTGCTAGAGACATCTTTCTCCAACAGGTTCAGCAGAACCTGAAAGAGTTACTGCCTCATAATGTGATACGGCTGCACAAACCGTACCTACAGGGGGAGACACCGATGCCCTCTGTAGGAGAACTGGTAATGGTCAAAATCTTCCGTCGGGGGCGGTCCTTGGGACGCAAACTGGGAAGGACCCTATCAGATCCTCGAAGTGATGGGTGACACTATGCTGAAGGTACAAAGGCCTATGACAACCAAGAAAAAATCTGGTCTTTTAATGGTGGAATGTTTGGGTGGCAAAATCCTGGAACCATACGAGAACTTCACATTTACACCAGGATCTGTATGGTTTCCAGAGAGAGGGTTTTGCCAAAGGTGTAATTCAACATTATACCCCAGTGGAGAATGTGTCTGCCATACAACATAACTTACGGAATTTAGACATTTTTCAAGACTCAGGCCCTACATCTATCAAATCTTTAAGATGGGTGTCTAGGGACCCTCACTAGGGTCTAGGGACCCTTACAAGCAAGTGGAAGTCAACACTACCACGGTGTTGTGTATGAAGGAATGGGTTCTGAGTCCTGAATATGTCACTGGGGCAGAGTATAGTGGCTGGTATATCCTCAAAGCTACCTTCACAAGGAAGGATAGCCATGATGGTTTGAGAGTAAGGTCATATTTTGATAGACCCATTCTGGTAAAGGGCACCATAAAAGCTTAATGCATGTTGAGGGATTCCCATATGATTATCACTAGGGAATCTAGTTATGTTCAGGGACATGTGTCCACAGATTACTTACGAACCAGTGTAATGATGTTAAAGTTAAACTGCACTAACTCTGGTCAGGCCCTATGGAATGACCAGAGTGGTCCGGTAAAACTGGAAGGCTTGTTTCGAGCAACAGTTTTAAAGTGTTGTGCATTTTCATAAGTGTACAATGTATCTGATGATACCATATTCAATATGGATGATCATTGCCTTTAACAACATGTGATCAGCATGAACCTGAAAAAAACCAAGATGGGTTCATAGCAAGTTCAATGTGTTAAAAGTGAATATATAGAGAAGACTATACTTTTATTATTGTTTAGAGACATGGATTTATCTACACAGGTTTCTCTAAACTTGTCTGTCTGAGGAACAATGGGTGTTTCATGGCTAAACCATGATCTGATAAGAGACGTCCATAAAACACATCTGGTGTGGAACAGATATCTATTCATATATTCGCATATAGATATATTCCTGTGTGCATTTATTTAGCGTTTGAACTTATTAATGATTCATATATACTATGTGATATTGATGTATTATAACCAAATATTATTAATGTATCTTTATATGTCTATATCTCACTGAGAGGGTATATTCTAGGGGATATAAAACGCGTTTAAGTGAAAATTTCTTAAATAGGGTTTATTTTAGAGGAGCTGATGTTATTTCAAACATCATTACTCAATAGCTGAAGACAGTTAAGGTACACAAACCAGAAAAACCATCATTACTCCTATCTGCCCCATAAATTCAGGGATTAGGGAAACTTCTGATACCGCCAGTCAGTCTGAGCAAAGTGTCAGAAAGAGCCCCTCCTAATTGATTTAAGGTGTGAAAGGGCAAAGTTTAAGTAGTAATAAAACAATCTGTATATATGTTAATTCTTAAAATATTCAAAATTGTTATATGATACAACAGTGCCATCAAGTGGTAGATGGGCAGAAGTTTCTGAGGAATGTCAGTTAAGTGACATCATCCCCATTTTTAACATACGTCACACCCACCTTATCTAATTGGTAATCCCTATTCCAAGAGGGGATGGGCATAGATAAGGATGGGGATATCTGATCCAGTTTTTGGGAGAGCAAAAGGACTTCTTCAAACACTTCACAAACTTCACAAAAGGAAAAACTTCACAAGGACTTCTTCACAACGGAACTCTTTACAAAGATTCATTCATCAGCATCACTTCACACGTCAGGAACATACCATAGGACGGGACATATCTGAACCTTGGAAAGCTGGGTCCATTCTAAAAGTTCTTTATCCCAAAGCCAGGGGTAATGTATAATCTATTTCATTTGCAGTAATTATAAATCGCTCCAATTGGCACATAGTTGAGACCCCATTATTAGTGGGTCAGTAGTGTTAAAACAATAATTTTATGGGAAATTTTAATGAACGTGCACATCATTAGAATTCTTGTAATATTGCTATCAGAGTGGAATCTCTGATCGGATTTTATTATCCGTAGTTAGGCCAACGGGCGTATTTATAAGATGTCTCTTACTGCCATATTCTTTGATTGAGCATAAGGGATTTTCCACAGATTCATTTCTATTGTTTTGTTGTTATTGTTACATTATAATATTTTAATAATCGATAATAATTTGATAATAATTTGAATAACATTGTATTGTACTTGGTGTACTAAATTAAGTAAGCCCGGCGTAAACGGCGGAGCATCATTTTGTGGTCAATTTTGATATTATCCTTGTATTCATTTGTATGCCATTTTTACTGCATGTATTTATTTGTAATAAATTATATTTTATATAATTAATTGCACCCTGTTTCATTATCTGCACAAATTAACTTTAGATCTCATCAATAAAAGAACTGGCGTTTATATGTCCGCCAATAAAAATTTTAATTTTTAATTTTTCATATTTCATAAAAATATGAAATCATAATTTTTCATATTTCATATCTTATATGAAATAAATACCTGACATATTTTGGAGGCCCCAGCGAGATTGATTGAGATATTTCTATAACCAATTTGTGCAATTAGTGAAAATATTCCTTAATCCTTATTGGCAAGTCAAATTGTTGTTGTTATTGATTATTGATCAAAATCATGAGTGTAACAGGCAGCGACCCAGGTAATGGCCAGGTTTTAGCAGATAGTCCATCTGACCCAGATAAAATAATCTCTAAGGTTATCAAATATGTTTATTCCCGTTTGAAGTTAGATAAAAATATAGATGAATGGACTAATGAGCTGCAGGCAAGAGCCTATGAAGAACGTGGAGATATATGGAAGTTAGGTGGCATGGTTGATAGATACCTGACATATATGCATTTGGCAACTGATAATACCAAAAGGGACCAACACCTCTTATGTGCATTGCCACCTGTTTTGTATGCATTGTTGGCAGTCAGTACTCTTTCAAAAGTTAGGTATGAGTCTATAATGGGTACAAAAATATATGTATCCAAGATAGAATCAGAACTACAATCCGCAGAAGCGAAGATCAAAGACTTAGAGTACAACCTTAGTCACAGCCATGATGCATACCAAAAGGCAAAAAGTGATTTAGAGGATTTATATCTCCAGTATTCCAAAATTAAACAGACAGATGGATCAGCCCATAATATAGTCAATGATGAAAGGGATCCATCTAACGCTGTGGGATATCCTGACCCTCCATGTCTTACTCCCCACTATCCAGACATGCCATCACATGCTCTTAAAGCAGACCCAATCCAAGATACTCAGCAACCTGAAAGTGTTGGCATGGTTACACGGGAGGCATTCACCCAATTGAGTCGGGCATTCCAAACTGCAACCGCCTTACTAGATGCCAATAACATGGAAGCCCCTAGAAGTTCCTCTCCACATGTTCCCCTGAGAAGAGATGTTAGGGTTAAATCACCTGTGCCGTATAAGTCTCATGAAAGTTGTGAAAGTGCATGTGAGTTTGACAGTGGTGTAGGTAAGCATGTGACTTATTCCTTGCCACAGGATCACAGGCGACCAACATATGCTGAGGTGGTTTCTAGGAATAAAAATTCCCAATATTCAGATAAGGATCAGAGCTCCTCCAGCATAATACGTTTTTGAATACTACAGTATCCAAATTTGCCAAGAAAGGTTCTTCTCAGATAGCCAATCACTTGGAACTGTATGAATCCACTATGGATTCTTTAAAATTATACTCTGATGCTGACAGGATCAGATTCCTTCCATGGGCATTTGATGATAAGTATCGTCATTACTTTACCTCATTTGGGGAGAGAGGCATTCAAGATTGGCCAAGTGTTTTGCATGAGGTTAAATTGGAATTCGGACCGTACCGAACCACCACTGCTGCAAAACGGGACATATATAGCCTTACATGTAGACCCAATCAGAGTCCCCGTGAATTCCTCTCTGTCCTCAAAAATGCCTATGGGTTAGCATATAGATCCCCAAAATGGGAATCTGAAGAATTCAAACAGTTATTCTATGATGCTATGCCAACCCAGATCAAATTTAACTTAGCCAGAGATCTGGATATTGATGCCCCCTTGGATTGGTTGGTGACTGCTGCCACCACGCTGTATAATATCAGTGAGTGCCATGCAATAGAGGAGAGAAGGTTTAAAAAATCCCCAGAGCAAAAGGTAGCTGAAGCTAAGGTAAACCCTAGCTTGGGATTTGAAAGCCAGCCACGAAGGTTCCCTCAGTCTACAGGACCTGCTCAACAAGCCCAGCAACAACAGGTAGGACCGCCCAAACAGACCAAACCCCAAAATACTAATGGATAAGAGGGGAATAATTCAGGTAATGGGAGGTCTAACTACCGTCCCTATTACAATAGAGGCCCCCAGGGGTACGGGCCCTATAACTATAGGAATTACCAGGGTTACAGGCGCTGGGATAATAGACCCAGACAACAGAGGGAAGATAAGCAGGAATCCTCAAATTCACCCAGGAGTAGGTCACCTACCGATAACCAGGGTGCCCAGCAAAGCCAAAATGTGCCCAGACCAAACAGGTTTGATCAGCTGGCAGAACAAGTGGCCCAGTTGAGTGACATTGTGAGAAAGTTGGTATCTCCAGGAAAACAGCCTGAGCCTTTTTTAGGGGCAACTCCAGGTCCCAGCTCAACATCATAAAGCAAATTGGGCCGGGTCAGAACCCAGGCCACTGTAAGGATATTAAGTTGATTGTGGTAGAATCTGATGTGATTCCTAATTCTAAATTTCCTTGCAGTACCTCTGACCCTGAAATTAGGGCCAGGGGGGAAATGTCTAATATGTCATTTGTCTTGCAGTCTAATGATGTCAATTCATATGACCAGATGTCTGTTCCAGTGTGTAATCCTATCGTTCCAGCATCTAGCCGTGAGCCAGCTGTGACTTGTGGTGTCACACAGCTTGTCCCAAAGGGGGGGGGCTGATGCTGCTCCTCCCGCTTGTCCTGAGAGACTCAGGAATGCAGAGGTCACGGAGCTGCAAAGAGGTCAACCTCTCAGACAACAGATGGGTAAACATCCTAACTTTCTCTGTGATTTGTTGCAGGTGGATGGCCGATACTTTGTGGAGATATATCTCCAAAATGAACTTATCGGACCAATCAAAGGATTAATAGACACTGGATCACAAGCCACCCTTTTATCTATCAGTTATTTCGAAAGGATTTTGAATTTAACATCAAAGAAGCCACGATTAAGGTCATTTGATGGCTCTTTGATAAGTGTAGGTGGAGATGCCTTACAGGTAAAAGGAACATCCTGGTTGACATTTAAGATTGGCAAGAAAACAATTAGACATCCCACATTGATTGTGGATCTTCCATATGATCGGATGATCATAGGAATCGATTTATTAAAAAGATTGAGTCCCATAATTGATTTCATTAATGAAGCAGTATGGACTCAGGTGAAGGCACCCATTTTCTATGAATACTCTTGCAACACACAAGCACAACGCAGTTGTCATGTGATTGAAGAGAAACCTAGCTCTATTGAAGTGCATTTCAGGAACAATCAAACACCGGAGGTCACAATCCTGAAGAATGGTAAGCCCGAGGAAGATGTCAATGGTGCCGCTCACATCATTACCATCCAGAGGGACAAAATCAAAAAGGTAACTCTGGATGTTGATATATTAACCATTTCTCTTGAAAGGGGTAATCACGAAGTCGCGGACCTGACAAGGCACATTCAATCGATGGTACGGATTAAAAAGGTCAATGACAATTTATTAATTCCCGTACAGGTAAACAATATAGCCCGGGTGAAATTTGCCAAGTTGGATTTGAAATCCGAAGCAAGTTACATAAGCCTAGGACTCTTGAAACAGATCACCAATCCTAAAATGATTAAAAGTTTCTCTCCACAGGACCAATGGGTTCATGATCTGGATGGAGATTCCCAAAGTCATAATGTGGTTGCAAGATGCGTTTTGTCTATCTCCATAGGAAACAAAACTACGGAGCACGTTTTCATCGTGATAAATGAACCACGGTATCAAATGTATATAGGTAATGACCTTCTGCACCGATTTGCCGTACAGATTGACCTGGTGAATAACACCTTATGGTCCAGATTGCCGGGAAACCCAGAGGGATTCCAGGATGTAGAACAAGCCTTACGATGGGGACAACAGATGCCCTATGCCGGTTGCTGAGAAAGTTGAAATTCCTGAAGGATGCAAACCATTTCTTCTACCCATTAAAATAAAGAAGGGACAGAATCTGAAGAACACAGACGCGTTGATCTGTTTATCCAACAGAATACAGCAACTCGGCCTAAAGGTAAAGCCTACTCCCCTGATCAATATCCATCAGGATCCGTTACATATGGTAATTCATAACATGGTTTCCCATAGCATATCCCTACAAAAGGACACCGTAATTGGTTTGGCTATGGATTCGGAATACTACACATTTGGATTCCAAAATGATGTTATTGGAATAATTCCTGATGAATACCTGACAGAGGAACAAACAGTGGAACAACATTTTTCCTCAACCCCTGAGGGGTTATTTAACATCCACTCTGTTTATCCTTTCAGCTCTGAAGAAGGTACATGCCACATCGAAGAATCATCATTGGTTTTCAACCATGAGGTCGATGAAAAAGAGTATGAATCGTACCAGCCAGGAAAGGATAAGGTATGCTACACCCAGAACGATTTAACTAGTAAGCTGGAAGAAGCTTACGAGTTAAGTCAACCTGAGATTTTCCCAGAATTTCAGGAGCGGGTGGAAGAACAAATCTCCATGGCTGACGCATGCTCCGATGAGTCAAAGCGTCAACGGCTAAAGGAGCTCTTCGCAGAGTTCCAGGAGATGTTCGCAAAGGATTCTTATGACTGTGGGGAAACAGACCTACACGTTACAAGAATCCAGACAGATCCCGATGCACCCCCTGTTTTTGTCAAACAATACCGACTTCCGCTGGCAGCTTACGAGTCACTATCGGAAATCGTCAAAAACTTGGAGGAGAGGGGTATCATCCGTCCAGTACACAGTTCATTCAATCATCCGATACTTGGAGTCCTCAAACCTAACGGTCAATTTCGTCTCTGCTCGGACCTAAGACAGTTAAACAAACGTGTTTACATGTCCGGATGGCCCGTGCCATACATTGACCAGTGTTTGGCACAAATACAAGGATCCAAAATCTTCACTGCCCTTGACTGTGCACAAGGATATTGGACGATTAAGGTAGATGAAAGGGATCAGTACAAACTGGCCTTTACATTTGGCAAACGACAGTATGCATGGACCCGACTGCCCTTCGGGTACATAAATGCAGGCCATGAGTTTGCAGTGTTCATGCATAAGGCAATGCCTGATGCCACTGAACGAGGTACCTTGTCTTATGTGGATGACATCTTGATAAAAAGTACAACTTTTGAGGAACATATTCAGGAGTTGAGGCATGTACTAACCCAGCTGAGGAAAGCAGGTGTAAAACTTTCTTTGCAAAAGGCTCAATGGTGCCGGAACAAGGTTAATTTCCTAGGTCATGAAGTCACTGCGGATGGAATTAACCCACAGAAAAAGAAGGTGGAAGCAGTGACCAAGACAAAATCTCCTACAAATCTCAAGGAGTTGAGATCATTCCTGGGCATGATGAACTACTCACGTAAGTTCATAGATAATTATGCCGAAATTACAAAACCTCTTTTACAGTTGCTAAAGAAGGGAGTAAAATGGGAATGGAGTGAGCGTCATGAGCAAGCTGTAACCGAGCTCAAGGCCAAACTTATCCAGGCTCCATGCCTTGCTTATCCAGAAGGGGGAAAACCTTTCTTCGTGGAAACAGGTTTCACTAATAAAAGCATAAGTGCAGTTCTTTTCCAAAAACAGGAAAACCGAAACAAGATCATCGCCTATGCCAGCAAGTCCTTGTCACCGGTTGAGGTAAAATTCAATGATTGTGAGAAAGCATTGTTGTCAACTGTGTGGGCTTTGCAATATTTTAGGAGTTTCATCCAAGGCGAAAGGATCATTGTGGAGACCGCACATCAGCCACTGCAATACTTGCAGAGTGATCGTATAAGAGATGGAAACTTGTCAAACAGCAGGATAACCGCCTGGACAATGTCCTTAATGGGATGGCCATTGGAAATCAGGTACAAACAAAATAATAAAAACCCAGTTGCTCAAGGATTAGCAGAACTCCATGACTGTACCCATAGGGAACATAAAAGTGAGTCAACGATAAATGATTTCCTGGATGAACAATCATCATCACCATATAAATCTTATGAAGAGGAGTATTGCAAATTGTTACCATGTGTGTACGTAGACGGCTGCTCCTTCCATGTCGATGAAGGATCCGAACGTACATTGGTTGCAGGTATTGGAGTCGTATGGAATAATACATTCCTGGATGTATCCGTTGGATACAAGATTGGTTCCAAAAGCAGCCAAGTTGCAGAACTTACTGCTGTGTACAAAGCCGTACAAATGGCTATCGAATATGATGTTAAGGAATTTGTAATCATCACAGATTCTGACTATATTCGTAACAGCTTTGTGGAGTACTTTCCCGGATGGAAAAGGTCAGACTGGATGAGAAGTAATAACAAGCCAGTAAAGCATGGTAAGATGTTTTGTAAAATTGATGAGATGGTTACCGCCCACAGTCTTACTGTTTATTGGAAGAAGGTAAGAGGTCATTCAAAATATCCAGGCATGGATAAAGAGGGGAATGACCTAGCGGATTCCCTTGCCAAGCAAGCAACCATTGATGGAGAAGTCTTTGACGTTGATGACCTCATGGGAACTATCCAAGTGGATGCTATGACAAGGAGTCAGGCCCAAAAGGGAGCTGAAGCCAATGTGGCGCAGTGGAGCCAAAATTCCCCTAGTGAGGATCTCATTGCAAGCCAAAAGGGGGATCCAATTATTGGTCTCTTTTATAAGCACATTGAGGATCCACATAACTATCCCATAACCACGGAAGACTGTGTGGGTAAGGAGGAGTTACGAATTTTGATGAAAGGTAAGTCCCAATTCTCATTACAGGATGAACTGCTGATAAGAACCTCTAAGAATGGTATCACGCAATGGATAGTACCTGCAGCATACCGAGGTCTGATGTTACAACATGCACATGATGCCCCAACAGCTGGTCATCGAGGTGAGAAAATAACGTACGAGTTACTACGGGACTACGCTTACTGGCCACATATGCTGCAAGATGTGCGAACATATTGTCAGGGATGTCTAATCTGCCCTCAATTCCAGCCACAAGGACCCACTCATCGGGCACCATTGATGAAAAGGGGGATGTCCATGCCATGGTCAGACATCCAAATTGACTTCATTGGACCAGTAACAACCTCATCAAGAGGCAACAAGTATATGTTAACCGTAACTTGTTTGTTCACCAAATGGGTGGAATGTTTGCCGTGCAAAACATGCAGTTCAAGCGCATGTGCATCTCTACTCATTAACCATGTATTTTCTAGATTTGGTCTTCCCCAGCGCATCGAATCCGATCGTGGAAGTCACTTCACCAGTGAGGTGATGACAAAGATGTGGGAAATCCTGGGGGTAAAGAGGAAGCTACATATAGCTTATCGACCAGCCTCTAGTGGTGGAGTAGAACGTTACAACCAGTCCATTGTGAACATCCTGAAAAAGTTTGTCATTGAATCTGGTAAGGACTGGGATGTCAAGTTGCCTTTGGTGCTTATGGCCATCAGAGCCACCCCAAGCGCAGCAACTAAACTTTCTCCCTTCGAGATGATCACGGGAAGGAAGATGGTGTTACCCCAGCATTTACTTTACAGGACAACAGACCATAACTTGATCAATGCTACAACGTCGCATCAGTATGTGGAAAATTTACGCAAGCACCTTCAACATGCTTTTGCGTTCGCCCAGAAAAATATAGAGAAAGCCGCAGTGAGTGCTAAGACATACTATGATCTGAAGACTACACAGAAGGAGTATCAAATTTCCGATCGGGTATATCTCTATAACTTCGCTCGGGATCAAGTGAAGGAGAGAAAATTCCTACCTTCCTGGAAAGGTCCCTATGTCATCACTGACAAATTATCTCCAGTGGTCTACAAGATCAAAATCCCTAAGGGGGATGAATTTATTGAAAAATGGGTGCACATTAATCAGCTACGTGTTTGTCATCCCAGTGCACGACTTCGAGAGATTGAAGGAGTTGGATGAAAAGAGGTGAAAAGACTTTATGGTTCCAGCTAAAGACGGAAATAAGGATTGGTATCGTATGAACGGAAAAACGTTATCTGTTATACTACATCTTTAACGCATACTAACCCATCCTGATGTATGTTTCCTCTGTAACAAAATGTCTCCTAACTCACCTCTGAAACCAGAACTTACTCTGTTCAAGAAAAGAACTTATGCCAATCAGAGGTATATGGTATTAGTAACTCTTTTCTTGCAGGATAAAGTAAAAAAAAATGTATATACTCATATGTGTCATATAATATTTTATAGGCGTAAGATGTCATCAAAGATGATTGCCATTATCTACGTCGTCCTGATCTTGGGGAAGGAGTTCCATGCTGAGCCGATTGCTGTGCCAGGTCCTTCATCGGGGATCATGCTACAAGATACAGCGGGGTTCATCTTGACGAACAAGAGGATATTATCCCAGAAGGTCTACATCAGCCTGGATCCACGCGTTTTCGTCGAAAGGCAATTCAACGTGTCCGAAATCCAGTCCCCGGAAATCCAAGCCTGGTACCAGATGCACATCGGATATTCCCAAGAACGGATTACGCAAATCCTGGAGCAAGCAAGGAAGACTTTGACCAGAGAACAGTTTTCTACAAACCAAAGTGATTCATGTTTTTGCAGTCGTAGCCGCCATAATCTTTGGCGTAGTGGGCACTGTTATTACTACCGGTATGACAGTTGCCGATTCCATCTCCATCAAGATATTGGAACTTGAAATTGGTTCATTGAAAAGGAACCTATTAAACATTCACGTGGAGATGGAGAATCAAAACAAACCTTTATCGAACTTATATCCTGTTTTGCAGGATCTATGGGATGGTTGAGTTTGTTGACCATCCAAGTCATGCATTAGATAAGGTTCTCCAGAAGAACTTTAGTCAAACTCTGGTTAGAACATTATAAGCCAAGTCTACGCATCGAAGAAGATATGTGAAAAGCCCTTTTAAGCATTCCAAATACATTCACATTTTATGGAATATTTTGGAATGAAGGGGGATTTGTTGTGCATTTTCATAAGTGTACAATGTATCTGATGATACCATATTCAATATGGATGATCATTGCCTTTAACAACATGTGATCAGCATGAACCTGAAAAAAACCAAGATGGGTTCATAGCAAGTTCAATGTGTTAAAAGTGAATATATAGAGAAGACTATACTTTTATTATTGTTTAGAGACATGGATTTATCTACACAGGTTTCTCTAAACTTGTCTGTCTGAGGAACAATGGGTGTTTCATGGCTAAACCATGATCTGATAAGAGACGTCCATAAAACACATCTGGTGTGGAACAGATATCTATTCATATATTTGCATATAGATATATTCCTGTGTGCATTTATTTAGCGTTTGAACTTATTAATGATTCATATATACTATGTGATATTGATGTATTATAACCAAATATTATTAATGTATCTTTATATGTCTATATCTCACTGAGAGGGTATATTCTAGGGGATATAAAACGCGTTTAAGTGAAAATTTCTTAAATAGGGTTTATTTTAGAGGAGCTGATGTTATTTCAAACATCATTACTCAATAGCTGAAGACAGTTAAGGTACACAAACCAGAAAAACCATCATTACTCCTATCTGCCCCATAAATTCAGGGATTAGGGAAACTTCTGATACCGCCAGTCAGTCTGAGCAAAGTGTCAGAAAGAGCCCCTCCTAATTGATTTAAGGTGTGAAAGGGCAAAGTTTAAGTAGTAATAAAACAATCTGTATATATGTTAATTCTTAAAATATTCAAAATTGTTATATGATACAACAGTGCCATCAAGTGGTAGATGGGCAGAAGTTTCTGAGGAATGTCAGTTAAGTGACATCATCCCCATGTTTAACATACGTCACACCCACCTTATCTAATTGGTAATCCCTATTCCAAGAGGGGATGGGCATAGATAAGGATGGGGATATCTGATCCAGTTTTTGGGAGAGCAAAAGGACTTCTTCAAACACTTCACAAACTTCACAAAAGGAAAAACTTCACAAGGACTTCTTCACAACGGAACTCTTTACAAAGATTCATTCATCAGCATCACTTCACACGTCAGGAACATACCATAGGACGGGACATATCTGAACCTTGGAAAGCTGGGTCCATTCTAAAAGTTCTTTATCCCAAAGCCAGGGGTAATGTATAATCTATTTCATTTGCAGTAATTATAAATCGCTCCAATTGGCACATAGTTGAGACCCCATTATTAGTGGGTCAGTAGTGTTAAAACAATAATTTTATGGGAAATTTTAATGAACGTGCACATCATTAGAATTCTTGTAATATTGCTATCAGAGTGGAATCTCTGATCGGATTTTATTATCCGTAGTTAGGCCAACGGGCGTATTTATAAGATGTCTCTTACTGCCATATTCTTTGATTGAGCATAAGGGATTTTCCACAGATTCATTTCTATTGTTTTGTTGTTATTGTTACATTATAATATTTTAATAATCGATAATAATTTGATAATAATTTGAATAACATTGTATTGTACTTGGTGTACTAAATTAAGTAAGCCCGGCGTAAACGGCGCAGCATCATTTTGTGGTCAATTTTGATATTATCCTTGTATTCATTTGTATGCCATTTTTACTGCATGTATTTATTTGTAATAAATTATATTTTATATAATTAATTGCACCCTGTTTCATTATCTGCACAAATTAACTTTAGATCTCATCAATAAAAGAACTGGCGTTTATATGTCCGCCAATAAAAATTTTAATTTTTAATTTTTCATATTTCATAAAAATATGAAATCATAATTTTTATGATTTCATATCTTATATGAAATAAATACCTGACAAAAGGTACGGACTTGTGCCAAAGATCTTGGCTGTACTCAGTTAGAGGGATCTCCATCCATATGGTTTTTCATGATCACTATCATGAGAGACAACTGTGTACCATGAGGTGACGGGGTACTTTTTCGTTACCTATGCCCACTGGGAGCAGGATACCCAGATGGTGATGTTGGACATTAATCCCTGGAGATAAGATTTAGTGTGCAATGGGGTGGATACCCCTACAGTGGATGTATGGATGGACGGTACCCCTGTGACAGAGAAATACCGGGATAGGTATGTGTCTTCTGATTGGAAAGACACCAGCGGCAGATATATTAACTTTGACATCAATATAGATGGGTCGTTTAAGTGGCCTTTTTGCGAGGCAGTAGACGAAGGGTGCTGGACATTTACACAGTGGGTCTATCTGTCCAAATCCAAACCTGTAGGAAAACTAGTGTTACAGGCTGGAGAGAGTGATCAGTGGTACCAGAGGTAGAGGGCAAGTGTGTGTAATGGTGGTGAGGATCCCCTATGAAACGGAAGGTCTCCAACCTGTGAAACCACACCTGGACTCTTGCAACACCCCTATCCATAAATTGGCCGATCCTATAATTCCTCAAATGTCATCCCCATGAAAAGTCATCATGGGAACAAAATTCGTCCTATACACCTGGAGAGTTTCCATTAATTACTTCAGAGTTGACCATTGGGATCACAGATGTGAGGAGTTTGTGAGGAACCAATTTGATATGATAAGAGGTTGGGTAGAGGCAGGGCAAGAGGTAAGAAAATATGACCCCCGACACAGGAAATACAGGGGTAGAAGAGACCTGGTAGCCATGGGACTAGGCGGAGGTGCATTGGGAGTGGGCGCCCTGAACACTATGGATATGGAAGTCCTGAGAAGTAAACGTGGGGATTTTGCACGACACACCGAGGAAGGATTCAAGACTCAGCTTGATGTAAACCACGTCCTTGAGGGTTTTTGGCATTTGCAAAATGATGCCACTAACTCTCTATCTTCTGCTCTACGAGAGAAGTTTAGAAGGTTAGTTGTGGGTCTCTTGGAGGAGCAGGACAGAGCTCATCTTGCCCTGGTGTGTACGCAAGTCCAAAGTGAACTCCCGGAAAACCTTAAACATATTGTATCATCCTTGTACAGCGCCCACTACCCATTCAACCTCCGTCAACAGGTAAGTCCCCTGAACTCTCCATTTGCAGCCAATCACACCAACTGGTGGGTGGTCCAGTGGCACGGATGTCGGAATCTCACCTGTACTGCATCGTCGTTGGCACCTGTATCTGGCCATTAACTTGGGAATTGTTGTGAATAACCGGACGGTACTTCATCCACAGCTCCCCTCGAACGTTCTAACCTATGAGGGAGGCCATCCTTATCTGTTTGACACAGAGGGATGTTGGAATAAAGAGGATGCTATCCCATGTCAAGGTAGTTAGGATCGGGTGCTTAGACACCAGTGTTGGAACACCGAGGGGTCCTGTGAGATGATGGCCAGCCCAATACCCTCCTCCCATCTAAAATACTTGGGGCAGGGGTATTGGTGTTGGTACCAAGGGCAAAATATGTCATATACCATCTTTGGAACTAACTGCACCGAGAGAGGAAAACTCCTCCCAGGAGCGTATTGCACCCTTAGTCCCGTCCTAGGTTTAGACGTCGCAGAACAACAGGGAATGACAAGACCAAGATAAAGGACTCAAACGTTTCATGGTGGGAGAGTTTATTTGATACACCCGGTGATAGTTCTTCTGGTTCTGGTTATCATCATGTACATGGGACTGTGCCTAATTTACCAAAGGGTCAAGGGACTTGCAGACCAACTAAACCAGAACCCGACAGAACTTCTCAAAGTTAATCGGAGGAGGCTCAGGACATAACTCCAACAAAGTCCTGAAGCCAGGGATCTCATGGACATGCATTGTTTCCTATGAGGGTTCAGGATGTAAATCCAATGCAATCCTGAAACCCCATAGTATTGTGTATATATCAGTTGTAGGTTTTTCTATGAATTAGGAGTGTTGGGTGGGGGGTGAAAACATAGGATTTGTTTGAATGGGGACGAGAATAGGGCACTATAGGGACAGGCACCCTCCTTTACTGCGATATTTGCCACTTTAACCCCAAGAATGGTGAAGATCGTAAGGAAGGGGCTGAATGTTAGTAAGTGCTGTGTTCTTTCCTGCAGTTAGAATTTAGGTACTATGACTTTCACCTCTTACTCAAGAAATTCTGACCTGCCTTGTAAAGACCTACGTATCTGTCCATGGGAGAACCTCAACACTTCAACCAAGATGGAAGAAGAAGTGTCAGAAGAAAGTCGTGCCTTTGTTGAAAGAAGGCCAGTCCACGGTTGCCAGAGATTAGGAGGGTGAAGCCATTGCAGAGTCAGAAAAGACAACAGTGGGAGCGGCTGATACCTGAAGATCGACATTGACAGCAGAAATGAAAGGAGGCCAGTCCACGGTTGCTAGGTGGATCGACCTAGAGACTGTGAGAGTGAAGCCATTCCAGAGTCAGGAAAAGACTATGCTGGGAGTGGCTGATACCTGAAGATCGACACTGACAGACCGCATACCAAGAAAGTTCCAGACCAAGATCTGTATTCTGTGGATGGAGACGTTTGGTTACGTTGAAGGGCAGGTCATAGGTGTCGGTCGTGATGAGCAATGTCTAAGTACCTAAGAGCCAGATTTATACTTCAGTCCTTCCTGAACTGTTGCCAACAGTGAGTGGGGTTGAGGAGGCAAATATATACCAACCATTCCCTCTAACTTTATTGTTATGTTCTCAACAACAGGGGGATTGTAGAGGGAAGTGGTATAATTGTGTATATATGTCTAATATATGTATATATATTTTTATATATATATATATATATATATATATACAGTACAGACCAAAAGTTTGGACACACCTTCTAATTCAAAGAGTTTTCTTTAATTTCATGACTATGAAGGCATCAAAACTATGAATTAACACATGTGGAATTATATACATAACAAACAAGTGTGAAACAACTGAAAATATGTCATATTCTAGGTTCTTCAAAGTAGCCACCTTTTGCTTTGATTACTGCTTTGCACACTCTTGGCATTCTCTTGATGAGCTTCAAGAGGTAGTCCCCTGAAATGGTTTTCCAACAGTCTTGAAGGAGTTCCCAGAGATGCTTAGCACTTGTTGGCCCTTTTGCCTTCACTCTGCGGTCCAGCTGACCCCAAACCATCTCGATTGGGTTCAGGTCCGGTGACTGTGGAGGCCAGGTCATCTGGCGCAGCACCCCATCACTCTCCTTCATGGTCAAATAGCCCTTATTTTCAAAGTTTTCCCAATTTTTCAGCTGACTAACTGACCTTAATTTCTTAAAGTAATGATGGCCACTCGTTTTTCTTTACTTAGCTGCTTTTTTCTTGCCATAATACAAATTCTAACAGTCTATTCCGTAGGACTATCAGCTGTGCATCCACCTGACTTCTCCTAAACGCAATTGATGGTCCCAACCCTATTTATAAGGCAAGAAATCCCACTTATACAGGGCACACCTATGAAGTGAAAACCATTTCAGGGGACTACCTCTTGAAGCTCATCAAGAGAATGCAAAGCAGTAATCAAAGCAAAAGGTGGCTACTTTGAAGAATCTAGAATATGACATATTTTCAGTTGTTTCACACTTGTTTGTTATGTATATAATTCCACATGTGTTAATTCATAGTTTTGATGCCTTCAGTGTGAATCTACAATTTTCATAGTCATGAAAATAAAGAAAACTCTTTGAAGGAGAAGGTGTGTCCAAACTTTTGGTCTGTACTGTATATAGATGAAAGTTCAGGGCAGCACTCCTGGTGGTGAATGTTTGGGTGCCAGCGGTGGAAACACCTTACCAAGGTGTATGATGTAAAATAAAATAAAAGAATGACACTGCGGCACATCCGTTGGTGATGAAAAAGTGGAATCCTTTATTCACCTATGCGACGTTTCGGTCCGCTTACTGGGACCATTCTCAAGCAATACAGCATTGTGAAGACTGTGAGTATTTATGAAGTCATAACCAATTAACATACATAAGTGACAATTGACAAAACATACAAAAAAAGGTGTCTAAATACATCTCATATAAATATAAAAGTGACAAGCCCGGAAGATAACTAAAGTCAAAGCCATAATTTGGTATATTCAAAGCTTCCAGGTATATACATTGAGTAATATTACAATAAGTTACAAAAGTGACAATCAACAGTGAATCATCATGTGTAGACGAACGTGGAGTCAGGCATGCTCAATGGTGGGAGGATACAATGTAGCGAGTTGCACCGCATGGATACGGCGTCCCGGAACTGCAGCTGCGCATGTCCGTGATGTCACTCTAAACAACTCACGTGATCTCTCAGTGAGGCATCACCTGACAAGCAGCAAAATTGTGTAGATACATGCGTCCTAACAGAAAATTCTGAAAATCACAAAGTAGTTCAGGGATAAAACACCCAGGGTATAACGTCGGACGACGTGCTATCTAACGATGCACTGTCGTCCAGCGTCTGCGGGCAAGAGGGGGGAGGGGACAGCGGCAGCCATCACCCTCCCACTACGCTCGTCACAAATTAACCCTTGTCGGGTGAAAATCCTCCATAGTAACTATGCAGATACGCATGTAACAGTAATTAATATATGTAAATGAATACGCAGTAGTCAAGGGATAAGCCGCACATGTCCAAAAAAGCATCCCGCCTCCCGTTGAGGAAAACCCTTCCAACTCAAGGTCCTGTAAGTGAAATAATAAAAGAAATATATTATCCAAATATATTCATTAAAAACAATGGAACAAATTTTTCAACACATACACCGGCAGGAACAGAACTGAGGGAAATCATATGAAAAGCCATGGCCTATATTCTACATTCAAGCCCATCGGTCTAATGGTTTGTAGCTTGAAAATCCATTCGGACTCGCGTTTTTTGAGCATTTTTATGCGATCACCACCAGTCCGCGGTAACGGAACATGATCAAGGATCATAAACTTAAGATCTCCTTCGACATGGTCCATATTCTCGAAGTGGTGTGAGACAGGCAGGTCCTTGCGTTTTTTCCGTATGGTATAGGTATTAACCAGTGACTTAAATTCACGTTGTATGTCAAATCTGGGATCCCAAGATCTTGCAGACGTATGTGGTCACCTCTAGATCTTATTTGAGGGACACCACCGATTTTTTGTCTAAGTTAGCAGACGTGACGATGCCATTTTGGCCTCCTTCGACATCGTCAGTCTGTATACTTCCATACAGCATGACATAGGGATGGCAGTTGTGGAATCCGCCCTAGTTAACTCTGACTATACTACTGAGGCGCAAACTTTCTTTTTGGCTTTATTACATATGATTTTATATAATAATTATTTCCTCTTCGGAGATGATTATTATATGCAAATCAGAGGGACGGCCATGGGGACGAATGTGGCCCCTACTTACGCCAACATAGTCGTCTCCCATTTGGAGGAACAGCACGTCTATGTGTCCCACCACTTCAGCCATGTGCTGAGGTGGTGGAGATACATAGACGATATTTTTGTTATTTGGACGGGTACTGCCTCTGAGCTACACTTGTTCCATAATTATTTAAACAGCCTGATTCCTGACATACAATTTACTTTGGAATTTTCCACCAATACTTTACACTTTCTAGACGTAAATGTTCGATGCACTGGTGGTGCACTGAGCACTGGGGTCTATACTATACCCACTGACCGCAACACCGTCCTGAGGTTTGACAGTGCTCATCCTCGGACGATGGTGCGGTCATTACCTTATAGCCAGTTTATCAGAGCTAAACGAATAGTCAGTGATACTTCTGTATTAAATACAACTTTGGAAACCATGACACAAAGTTTTAGACAAAGACAATACCCCGCTTCTATATTGCAGAAACAACTAAAACGCATTAATGAAAAAGAAAGAAGCGAATTATTTCAAGGCACTAAACGAGACCAATTTCAGAGAATACCCTTTGTTTCTACTTTTTGTGAAACAAGTCCACATGTCAGTAAAATTCTTAATAAACACTGGTCAATTCTCAAAACTGAACACAAAAACATCCCCGAATTCTGCAGTAGACCGCTCATCTCTTATAAGAGAGCCCGTAACTTAAAAGACAAATTAGTCAAAAATGATATAGGCTCACAAAAAAGCATACGCCAATCATTTTTGGCCCCGAAAAATAGTGGCAGTTATCCGTGCCTTCACTGTGTAAATTGCAAATACATGGTGAAGGGACGTGAATTTATCCACCCAAAAACAGGGATCTGTGATTCGTGTTTTGTGATTTACGTTTTATGGTGCCCCTGCAAATTATTATACGTGGGCGAAACCACATGCGACTTTAAGTCCCGTTTTAACCAACATCGTTTTTCCATATGGAAAAAACGCAAGGACCTGCCTGTCTCACACCACTTCGCGAATATGGACCATATCGAAGGAGATCTTAAGTTTATGATCCTTGATCATGTTCCGTTACCGCGGACTGGTGGTGATCGCATAAAAATGCTCAAAAAACGCGAGTCCGAAAGGATTTTCAAGCTACAAACTATTAGACCGATGGGCTTGAATGTAGAATATAGGCCATGGCTTTTCATATGATTTCCCTCAGTTCTGTTCCTGCCGGTGAATGTGTTGAAAAATTTGTTCCATTGTTTTTAAAATTAATGAATATATTTGGATAATATATTTCTTTTATTATTTCACTTACAGGACCTTGAGTTGGAAGGGTTTTGCTCAACGGGAGGCGGGATGCTTTTTTGGACATGTGCGGCTTATCCCTTGACTACTGCGTATTCATTTACATATATTAATTACTGTTACATGCGTATCTGCATAGGTACTATGGAGGATTTTCACCCGACAAGGGTTAATTTGTGACGAGCGTAGTGGGAGGGTGATGGCTGCCGCTGTCCCCTCCCCCCTCTTGCCCGCAGACGCCGGACGACAGTGCATCGTTAGATAG
This sequence comes from Bufo bufo, assembly GCF_905171765.1. Classification (NCBI taxonomy): domain Eukaryota; kingdom Metazoa; phylum Chordata; class Amphibia; order Anura; family Bufonidae; genus Bufo; species Bufo bufo. The sequence continues at coordinate 158,730,837 of NC_053390.1, read as the reverse complement.
CACGTCGTCCGACGTTATACCCTGGGTGTTTTATCCTTGAACTACTTTGTGATTTTCAGAATTTTCTGTTAGGACGCATGTATCTACACAATTTTGCTGCGTGTCAGGTGATGCCTCACTGAGAGATCACGTGAGTTGTTTAGAGTGACATCACGGACATGCGCAGCTGCAGTTCCGGGACGCCGTATCCATGCGGTGCAACTCGCTACATTGTATCCTCCCACCATTGAGCATGCCTGACTCCACGTTCGGTCCTGTTACGTCTACACATTTGCAGGTGATGATGATTCACTGTTGATTGTCACTTTTGTAACTTATTGTAATATTACTCAATGTATATATCTGGAAGCTTTGAATATACCAAATTATGGCTTTGACTTTAGTTATCTTCCGGGCTTGTCACTTTTATATTTATATGAGATGTATTTAGACACCTTTTTTTGTATGTTTTGTCAATTGTCACTTATGTATGTTAATTGGTTATGACTTCATAAATACTCACAGTCTTCACAATGCTGTATTGCTTGAGAATGGTCCCAGTAAGCGGACCGAAACGTCGCATAGGTGAATAAAGGATTCCACTTTTTCTTCACCAACGGATGTGCCGCAGTGTCATTCTTTTATTTTATATATATATATATATATATATATATATATATATATATATATATAGAAGAAAAGAAAAAAAGCAGCACACATTAAACGCGGGTGCAAGTCCTTATAGGGGCCTGTGACCAAGGTCCCAAGTAGGTATAGAAGAAAAAAGGCAGCACTCCAGATTAGTGAAAAAAGTGGATGTTTATTCACCCATCTAGCAGCAACGTTTCAGCTCTCTCATTGGAGCCTTTGTCTAGCTGAATAACATGTGCATAGTGGCATACATAAATAGTGCAAACAATTTCATAATCACAGATCAATGATTAAACAATAAAGTGCAAGTGCATCAAGAATATAGCAATATCAAAAGTACAATTCATCTATCATCATGATTATATCTAAATTGATTGTGAACATCGTCATATAAAGTGCATAACGTGATCCGTACAGTGGAAAAATCAATAAATATACATGATTGCCAATCAACGTATAAAGTGTACACAGTGCATAACAATCACAAGTTGATTAAAACCTTAAAAAACTTTGGATGGGTCACGTTGAGTCATGGAGACATAGTGGAGTCTGCTGGCGTCCTGAAGGGCGATCTGCGCATGCTCCACTCCATGTGCTCTCGCGAGACACGTAGTAATATAGGAGAATATGGGAACCACAATAAAGATGGCCGCTATCTAACTTTCTAGCAGGGCGCATGCTCATGCCCATACAGGCTGGCAAGTTCCCTATACAGAATTGCAAAGACACACTCAAAGTGTCCAAAGCTCCTCAGTTTTCAGCAGACAAAAGCTGATCCACAAACGGAAGATCGGTGGGTAACCACCAGTCTCCGTACCAGAATGTCTGTGTCAGGGGGGCATCACGGAGTGTCAGACCGTATACACCTCACTGTCCAGACCTGTCAGCATGTCCGCTCCATGTCAAAATCCCACCGCACTAAGGATGGGCTTAAGGGTATCACAGTGATGTAATCCCGATTCCCTCACTAAGCGGGGGGAATCACGGATAGACTGCATCGGAGCATTACATGATATAATATAGTGTATAACTAATATACAGATGGAGCAGGGTTAGCACTCCAGCTCTTAACTCAAATTTCTTAACTCATCGCGTTATCTTGCGACAAAAGCCATTGAAAAGCAATTAAAGGTGTTTGCTTAGATTAGATAACACAACTCAGAAATCTCAATGTTAACTGTACTCCATCCATATATACAGGGAGTGCAGAATTATTAGGCAAGTTGTATTTTTGAGGATTAATTTTATTATTGAACAACAACCATGTTCTCAATGAACCCAAAAAACTCATTAATATCAAAGCTGAATATTTTTGGAAGTAGTTTTTAGTTTGTTTTTAGTTTTAGCTATTTTAGGGGGATATCTGTGTGTGCAGGTGACTATTACTGTGCATAATTATCAGGCAACTTAACAAAAAACAAATATATACCCATTTCAATTATTTATTTTTACCAGTGAAACCAATATAACATCTCAACATTCACAAATATACATTTCTGACATTCAAAAACAAAACAAAAACAAATCAGTGACCAATATAGCCACCTTTCTTTGCAAGGACACTCAAAAGCCTGCCATCCATGGATTCTGTCAGTGTTTTGATCTGTTCACCATCAACATTGCGTGCAGCAGCAACCACAGCCTCCCAGACACTGTTCAGAGAGGTGTACTGTTTTCCCTCCTTGTAAATCTCACATTTGATAATGGACCACAGGTTCTCAATGGGGTTCAGATCAGGTGAACAAGGAGGCCATGTCATTAGATTTTCTTCTTTTATACCCTTTCTTGCCAGCCACGCTGTGGAGTACTTGGACGCGTGTGATGGAGCATTGTCCTGCATGAAAATCATGTTTTTCTTGAAGGATGCAGACTTCTTCCTGTACCACTGCTTGAAGAAGGTGTCTTCCAGAAACTGGCAGTAGGACTGGGAGTTGAGCTTGACTCCATCCTCAACCCGAAAAGGCCCCACAAGCTCATCTTTGATGATACCAGCCCAAACCAGTACTCCACCTCCACCTTGCTGGCGTCTGAGTCGGACTGGAGCTCTCTGCCCTTTACCAATCCAGCCACGGGCCCATTCATCTGGCCCATCAAAACTCACTCTCATTTCATCAGTCCATAAAACCTTAGAAAAATCAGTCTTGAGATATTTCTTGGCCCAGTCTTGACGTTTCAGCTTGTGTGTCTTGTTCAGTGGTGGTCATCTTTCAGCCTTTTTTACCTTGGCCATGTCTCTGAGTATTGCACACCTTGTGCTTTTGGGCACTCCAGTGATGTTGCAGCTCTGAAATATGGCCAAACTGGTGGCAAGTGGCATCTTGGCAGCTGCACGCTTGACTTTTCTCAGTTCATGGGCAGTTATTTTGCGCCTTGGTTTTTCCACACGCTTCTTGCGACCCTGTTGACTATTTTGAATGAAACGCTTGATTGTTCGATGATCACGCTTCAGAAGCTTTGCAATTTTAAGAGTGCTGCATCCCTCTGCAAGATAGCTCACTATTTTTGACTTTTCTGAGCCTGTCAAGTCCTTCTTTTGACCCATTTTGCCAAAGGAAAGGAAGTTGCCTAATAATTATGCACACCTAATATAGGGTGTTGATGTCATTAGACCACACCCCTTCTCATTACAGAGATGCACATCACCTAATATGCTTAATTGGTAGTAGACTTTCGAGCCTATACAGCTTGGAGTAAGACAACATGCATAAAGAGGATGATGTGGTCAAAATACTCATTTGCCTAATAATTCTGCACGCAGTGTATATATATATATATATATATTTGTGGTCATGGCTATGGAAAAGAGAACCTGGATCCCTAATAAATAACAACCTAACTGACCTATCCTACCTAACGGCTTGCTGACTTGACAGGAAGGCTGGTGGGGTGCCCTTAGCCATGTCATGGGTAGGCCTATAAGGGGGCATTCCCTTGGGAAATATAAAAAGAAGGGAGGGTGGGTGGGGACACCTGGAGTGCACAGGTGACAGGTGAGGCCGTGCCTCCGTATTTATGAGGCCTTCGCCCCTCCCACAAATGCAGGCTTACTTATCAGCCTTACCTATTTGTGGTCATGGCTACGGACAAGAGAACCTGGATCCCTAATAAATAACGACCTAACTGACCTATCCTAGCCCCAACGGCTTGCTGACCTGACTGGAAGGCTGGTGGGGTGCCCTTAGCCATGTCGTGGGTAGGCCTATAAGGGGGCAAAAACCACGCCATGTAGTATAGAGAATAACTTTATTGAGTATATACAACCGAATCATAAAGCCAAGCTGCGAAAAGCCTCGGATATTTCAGCGTGAGGATTCGGGATATATCGAGCAAAACCCATAGAGTGCCAACCACCCATCTTGCAAATGATATGGACTGGGACATTATACCTTGAAGCCGCCGATGCGGCCCCAATGCGGAACGAGTGCCCGAAATGGCTTTGGGATCAAAACCCAAGCCAGTCACTAGGGTACGGATTTGGGAGATGAACTGAGATGAAGTGATGGCCCTGACCCTGAATGGAAGCAATGGGCTGTCCGGGGCGGAGTCACCTAAAACCAACAATAATTTCTTAAAAACCTGAACTGGGCACCATTCATTAAATGTCTGGAAGTACTTGACCTCCACCGGTGGTCCAACTTGAGACGTTTTGGAAAACATGAGATATAATGAGAAATGGTCGTTGCACCATACTAAAAGACAGGCTTTTGGCTTTGGCAGAAATTCTGGTTAATTCCCCTGGCCTCAAGAACCCGTAAAAACTAAGGTACATGGCCGCTTTGATGACTATACTAGAATGAAGCCCGAAAGGATTACCATCTAGGGAGGTGGAAAGTTTTCTGAATAGTTCCCCTGATACCAGCTGTCTGCTTGGGACCGTCCCCCCGCTACTCCTCTGTATGCCTCTAAGAGTGGCTTTGATTGCCTGGGACGTAAAAACCGACCTACTATCCGGGTCTTCTAACATGAAAAAATGCTGAACCCCGGCCAAATGCAATTTAATTGGGTTGTAGGAAAGTTTAAGGCCAGTGTGGAAGTATGCTATGAAAGCCATGAAATACATAGTCTTTTCAGTGTTCTCCCTTGGGTGACGGAGTGCGAATATGTTAAAAACATTCCAGGCGGTTTTGTAATTCCTGGCCATGTTAACAGACAGAGACTTTTGCACAAGAGACCTGGCTGAAGAGATGTATGGTTTTGATTAGGGATGAGCGAACCCGAACTGTATAGTTTGGGTTCGTACCGAATTTTGGGGTGTCCGTGACACGGACCCGAACCCGAACATTTTCATAAAAGTCTGGGTTCGAGTTCGGTGTTCGGCGCTTTCTTGGCGCTTTTTGAAAGGCTGCAAAGCAGCCAATCAACAAGCATCATACTACTTGCCCCAAGAGGCCATCACAGCCTTGCCTACTATTGGCATGGCTGTGATTGGCCAGTGCAGCATGTGACCCAGCCTCTATATAAGCTTGGGTCACGTAGCGCTGCACGTCACTCTGCTGATACAAATGTAGGGAGAGGTTGCAGCTGCGACGTTAGGGCGAGATTAGGCAGTGATTAACTCCTCCAAAAGACTTCATTCAGTGATCGATCTACAGCTGTGGATCATTGAACTGCTGCTATTCAATTGCTCAGTGTTTTTAGGCTGCCCAGAGCGTTTTTCAGTCACTTTTTTCTGGGGTGATCGGCGGCCATTTTGTGGCTTGTGGTGCGCCAGCACAAGCTGCCACCAAGTACATTTAACCATCAATAGTGTGGTTATTTTTTGCTATATCCTACATCAGGGTCAAGCTGTCATCAAGTGCATTTAACCATCAATAGTGTGGTTATTTTTTGGCCATATACTACATCAGGGGCAAGCTGAGCCTGTCCCCCAAGTGCATTTAACCATCAATAGTGTGGTTATTTTTTGCTATATCCTACATCAGGGTCAAGCTTTCATCAAGTGTATTTAACCATCAATAGTGTGGTTATTTTTTGGCCATATACTACATCAGGGGCAAGCTGAGCCTGTCCCCCAAGTGCATTTAACCATCAATAGTGTGGTTATTTTTTGCTATGTCCTACATCAGGGTCAAGCTTTCATCAAGTGCATTTAACAATCAATAGTGTGGTTATTTTTTGGCCATATAATACATCAGGGGCAAGTTGAGCCTGTCACAAGTGCATTTAACCATCAATAGTGTGGTTATTTTTTGGCCATATACTACATCAGGGGCAAGTTGAGCCTGTCACCCAGCGCCTAAAAAATAGGCCTCACATTTATATTCATCCAAATCTGTCATTACTGTTTTAGCTGGTCAAGTTATTTTTAGTGTCCGTCAAAGCACAGTTTTTGTTCTGGGTTGAAAAACAATTCCCAATTTTGCAATTCTCAAAATTAGTGGTTTCTGCTGTATCAGGCCTACTTTAAATCTATCCCTAAAAGGGTAGATTAGATTCAAGGTGCTGATAGGGTCATTCTCAAGAACTTCACACACACGCTACAGTGCAGATCCAAGTCTAATTCTGTGATTAAACGTATACCTGTCACCCAGCACCTAAATAATAGGCCTCAAATTTATATTCATCCAAATCTGTCATTACTGGTGTGCCTGTATTAGTGTAATACGGTACCTAAATAGATAGCCAGATAGTGTTAGCTGCCACCAAGTACATTTAACCATCAATAGTGTGGTTATTTTTTGCTATATCCTACATCAGGGTCAAGCTGTCATCAAGTGCATTTAACCATCAATAGTGTGGTTATTTTTTGGCCATATACTACATCAGGGGCAAGCTGAGCCTGTCCCCCAAGTGCATTTAACCATCAATAGTGTGGTTATTTTTTGCTATATCCTACATCAGGGTCAAGCTTTCATCAAGTGTATTTAACCATCAATAGTGTGGTTATTTTTTGGCCATATACTACATCAGGGGCAAGCTGAGCCTGTCCCCCAAGTGCATTTAACCATCAATAGTGTGGTTATTTTTTGGCCATATACTACATCAGGGGCAAGTTGAGCCTGTCACCCAGCGCCTAAAAAATAGGCCTCACATTTATATTCATCCAAATCTGTCATTACTGTTTTAGCTGGTCAAGTTATTTTTAGTGTCCGTCAAAGCACAGTTTTTGTTCTGGGTTGAAAAACAATTCCCAATTTTGCAATTCTCAAAATTAGTGGTTTCTGCTGTATTAGGCCTACTTTAAATCTATCCCTAAAAGGGTAGATTAGATTCAAGGTGCTGATAGGGTCATTCTCAAGAACTTCACACACACGCTACAGTGCAGATCCAAGTCTAATTCTGTGATTAAACGTATACCTGTCACCCAGCTCCTAAAAAATAGGCCTCACATTTATATTCATCCAAATCTGTCATTACTGTTTTAGCTGGTCAAGTTATTTTTAGTGTCCATCAAAGCACAGTTTTTGTTCTGGGTTGAAAAACAATTCCCAATTTTGCAATTCTCAAAATTAGTGGTTTCTGCTGTATCAGGCCTACTTTAAATCTATCCCTAAAAGGGTAGATTAGATTCAAGGTGCTGATAGGGTCATTCTCAAGAACTTCACACACACGCTACAGTGCAGATCCAAGTCTAATTCTGTGATTAAACGTATACCTGTCACCCAGCACCTAAATAATAGGCCTCAAATTTATATTCATCCAAATCTGTCATTACTGGTGTGCCTGTATTAGTGTAATACGGTACCTAAATATTTAGCCAGATAGTGTTAGCTGTCATCAAGTGCATTTAACCATCAATAGTGTGGTTATTTTTTGGCCATATACTACATCAGGGGCAAGCTGAGCCTGTCCCCCAAGTGCATTTAACCATCAATAGTGTGGTTATTTTTTGCTATATCCTACATCAGGGTCAAGCTTTCATCAAGTATATTTAACCATCAATAGTGTGGTTATTTTTTGGCCATATACTACATCAGGGGCAAGCTGAGCCTGTCCCCCAAGTGCATTTAACCATCAATAGTGTGGTTATTTTTTGCTATGTCCTACATCAGGGTCAAGCTTTCATCAAGTGCATTTAACCATCAATAGTGTGGTTATTTTTTGGCCATATAATACATCAGGGGCAAGTTGAGCCTGTCACAAGTGCATTTAACCATCAATAGTGTGGTTATTTTTTGGCCATATACTACATCAGGGGCAAGGTGAGCCTGTCACCCAGCGCCTAAAAAATAGGCCTCACATTTATATTCATCCAAATCTGTCATTACTGTTTTAGCTGGTCAAGTTATTTTTAGTGTCCGTCAAAGCACAGTTTTTGTTCTGGGTTGAAAAACAATTCCCAATTTTGCAATTCTCAAAATTAGTGGTTTCTGCTGTATCAGGCCTACTTTAAATCTATCCCTAAAAGGGTAGATTAGATTCAAGGTGCTGATAGGGTCATTCTCAAGAACTTCACACACACGCTACAGTGCAGATCCAAGTCTAATTCTGTGATTAAACGTATACCTGTCACCCAGCGCCTAAAAAATAGGCCTCACATTTATATTCATCCAAATCTGTCATTACTGTTTTAGCTGGTCAAGTTATTTAGTGTCCGTCAAAGCACAGTTTTTGTTCTGGGTTGAAAAACAATTCCCAATTTTGCAATTCTCAAAATTAGTGGTTTCTGCTGTATCAGGCCTACTTTAAATCTATCCCTAAAAGGGTAGATTAGATTCAAGGTGCTGATAGGGTCATTCTCAAGAACTTCACACACACGCTACAGTGCAGATCCAAGTCTAATTCTGTCCGTAAACGTATACCTGTCACCCAGCGCCTAAATAATAGGCCTCAAATTTGTATTCAGCTAAATCTGTCATTACTGGTGTGCCTGTATTAGTGTAATACGGTACCTAAATAGATAGCCAGATAGTGTTAGGTGTCTGTAAAAAAAAAAGGCCTGATTTTGAATTCAATACATTGGCCCGAATAATATTTTTCTTATTGTGGTGAACGGTAACAATGAGGAAAACATCTAGTAAGGGACGCGGACATGGTCTTGGTGGTGTTAGTGGACCCTCTGGTGCTGGGAGAGGAAGTGGCCGTTCTGCCACAGCCACACGTCCTAGTGTACCAACTACCTCAGGTCCCAGTAGCCGCCAGAATTTACAGGGATATTTGGTGGGGCCCAATGCCGTTCTAAGGATGGTAAGGCCTGAGCAGGTACAGGCAGGGGTGTAGCTATAGGGGGTGCAGAGGTAGCAGTCGCTACCGGGCCCAGGAGCCTGAAAGGGCCCAAAGACACTTGTGCCGCATAAGAAGACACACAAAGCACTGAGGGAAGGGGGGCCCAAGCTGAACTCTTGCACCGGGGGCCCATGAGCCTTTAGTTACGCCCCTGGGTACAGGCATTAGTCAATTGGGTGGCCGACAGTGCATCCAGCTCGTTCACATTATCTCCCACCCAGTCTTCTGCAGAAAGTGCACAGATGGCGCATGAAAACCAAGCCCATCAGTCTGTCACATCACCCCCATGCATATCAGGGAAACTGTCTGAGCCTCAAGTTATGCAGCAGTCTCTTATGCTGTTTGAAGACTCTGCTGGCAGGGTTTCCCAAGGGCATCCACCTAGCCCTTCCCCAGGGGTGGAAGAGATAGAATGCACTAACGCACAACCACTTATGTTTCCTGATGATGAGGACATGGGAATACCACCTCAGCACGTCTCTGATGATGACGAAACACAGGTGCCAACTGCTGCGTCTTTCTGCAGTGTGCAGACTGAACAGGAGGTCAGGGATCAAGACTGGGTGGAAGACGATTCAGGGGACGATGAGGTCCTAGACCCCACATGGAATGAAGGTCGTGCCACTGACTTTCACAGTTCCGAGGAAGAGGCAGTGGTGAGACCGAGCCAACACCGTAGCAAAAGACAAAGAGGGAGCAGTGGGCAAAAGCAGAACACCCACCACCAAGAGACTCCGCCTGCTACTGACCGCCGCCATCTGGGACCGAGCACCCCAAAGGCAGCTTCAAGGAGTTCCCTGGCATGGCACTTCTTCAAACAATGTGCTGACGACAAGACCCGAGTGGTTTGCACGCTGTGCCATCAGAGCCTGAAGCGAGGCATTAACGTTCTGAACCTTAGCACAACCTGCATGACCAGGCACCTGCATGCAAAGCATGAACTGCAGTGAAGTAAACACCTTAAAAACAAGGAAGTCACTCAGGCTCCCCCTGCTACCTCTTCTGCTGCTGCCGCCTCGGCCTCTTCTGCTGCTGCCGCCGCCTCGGCCTCTTCCTCCGCCTCTGGAGGAACGTTGGCACCTGCCGCCCAGCAAACATGGGATGTACCACCAACACCACCACCTGCGTCACCAAGCATCTCAACCATGTCACACGGCAGCGTTCAGCTCTCCATCTCACAAACATTTGAGAGAAAGCGTAAATTCCCACCTAGCCACCCTCGATCCCTGGCCCTGAATGCCAGCATTTCTAAACTACTGGCCTATGAAATGCTGTCATTTAGGCTGGTGGACACAGACAGCTTCAAACAGCTCATGTCGCTTGCTGTCCCACAGTATGTTGTTCCCAGCCGGCACTACTTCTCCAAGAGAGCCGTGCCTTCCCTGCACAACCAAGTATCCGATAAAATCAAGTGTGCACTGCGCAACGCCATCTGTGGCAAGGTCCACCTAACCACAGATACGTGGACCAGTAAGCACAGCCAGGGACGCTATATCTCCCTAACTGCACACTGGGTAAATGTAGTGGCGGCTGGGCCCCAGGCGGAGAGCTGTTTGGCGCACGTCCTTCCGCCGCCAAGGATCGCAGGGCAACATTCTTTGCCTCCTGTCTCCTCCTCCTCCTACTCAGCTTCCTCCTCCTCTTCTTCTTCCACCTGCTCATCCAGTCAGCCACACACCTTCACCACCAACTTCAGCACAGCCCGGGGTAAAAGTCAGCAGGCCGTTCTGAAACTCATATGTTTGGGGGACAGGCCCCACACCGCACAGGAGTTGTGGGGGGGTATAGAACAACAGACCGACGAGTGGTTGCTGCCGGTGAGCCTCAAGCCTGGCCTGGTGGTGTGCGATAATGGGCGAAATCTCGTTGCAGCTCTGGGACTAGCCGGTTTGACGCACATCCCTTGCCTGGCGCATGTGCTGAATTTGGTGGTGCAGAAGTTCATTCACAACTACCCCGACATGTCAGAGCTGCTGCATAAAGTGCGGGCCGTCTGTTCGCGCTTCCGGCGTTGACATCCTGCCGCTGCTCGCCTGTCTGCGCTACAGCGTAACTTCGGCCTTCCCGCTCACCGCCTCATATGCGACGTGCCCACCAGGTGGAACTCCACCTTGCACATGCTGGACAGACTGTGCGAGCAGCAGCAGGCCATAGTGGAGTTTCAGCTGCAGCACGCACGGGTCAGTAGCACTGCGGAACAGCACCACTTCACCACCAATGACTGGGCCTCCATGCGAGACCTGTGTGCCCTGTTGCGCTGTTTCGAGTACTCCACCAACATGGCCAGTCGCGATGACGCCGTTATCAGCGTTACAATACCACTTCTATGTCTCCTTGAGAAAACACTTAGGGCGATGATGGAAGAGGAGGTGGCCCAGGAGGAGGAGGAGGAAGAGGGGTCATTTTTAGCACTTTCAGGCCAGTCTCTTCGAAGTGACTCAGAGGGAGGTTTTTTGCAACAGCAGAGGCCAGGTACAAATGTGGCCAGACAGGGCCCACTACTGGAGGACGAGGAGGACGAGGATGAGGAGGAGGTGGAGGAGGATGAGGATGAAGCAGGTTCACAGCGGGCTGGCACCCAACGCAGCTCGGGCCCATCACTGGTACGTGGCTGGGGGGAAACGCAGGACGATGACGATACGCCTCCCACAGAGGACAGCTTGTCCTTACCTCTGGGCAGCCTGGCACACATGAGCGACTACATGCTGCAGTGCCTGCGCAACGACAGCAGAGTTGCCCACATTTTAACGTGTGCAGACTACTGGGTTGCCACCCTGCTGGATCCACGGTACAAAGACAATGTGCCCACCTTACTTCATGCACTGGAGCGTGATAGTAAGATGCGCGAGTACAAGCGCACGTTGGTAGACGCGCTACTGAGAGCATTCCCAAATGTCACAGGGGAACAAGTGGAAGCCCAAGGCGAAGGCAGAGGAGGAGCAAGAGGTCGCCAACGCAGCTGTGTCACGGCCAGCTCCTCTGAGGGCAGGGTTAGCATGGCAGAGATGTGGAAAAGTTTTGTCACCACGCCACAGCTAACTGCACCACCACCTGATACGGAACGTGCTAGCAGGAGGCAACATTTCAATAACATGGTGGAACAGTACCTGTGCACACCTCTCCACGTACTGACTGATGGTTCGGCCCCATTCAACTTCTGGGTCTCCAAATTGTCCACGTGGCCAGAGCTAGCCTTTTATGCCTTGGAGGTTTTGTCTGAACGTGTATTCAGCACGGCAGGGGGCGTCATTACAGACAAACGCAGCCGCCTGTCTACAGCCAATGTGGACAAGCTGACGTTCATAAAAATGAACCAGGCATGTTCCAGTGGTGGGTGACATGAAGCCTGATTCTCTGCTATAACATGAAGACTGATTCTCTGCTGACATGAAGCCTGAATCTCTGTTATGGGACCTCTCTCCTCTGCCTGGGTGCCTGGGCCTAAATATGTGACAGTGGCCTGTTCCAGTGGTGGGTGACATGAAGCCTGATTCTCTGCTATGACATGAAGACTGATTCTCTGCTGACATGAAGCCTGGATCTCTGTTATGGGACCTCTCTCCTCTGTCTGGGTGTCGGGGCCTAAAAATATCTGACAGTGGCCTGTTCCAGTGGTGGGTGACGTGAAGCCTGATTCTCTGCTATGACATGAAGATTGATTCTCTGCTGACATGAAGCCAGATTCTCTGTTACGGGACCTCTCTCCTCTGCCTGGGTGCCTGGGCCTAAATATCTGACAATGGACTGTTCCAGTGTTGGGTGACGTAAAGCCTGATTCTCTGCTATGACATGAAGACTGATTCTCTGCTGACATGAAGCCAGATTCTCTGTTACGGGACCTCTCTCCTCTGCCTGGGTGCCTGGACCTAAATATCTGACAATGGACTGTTCCAGTGGTGGGTGACGTAAAGCATGATTCTCTGCTAGGACATGCAGACTGATTCTCTGCTGACATGAAGCCAGATTCTCTGTTACGGGACCTCTCTCCTCTGCCTGGGTGCCTGGGCCTAAATATCTGACAATGGACTGTTCCAGTGTTGGGTGACGTAAAGCATGATTCTCTGCTAGGACATGCAGACTGATTCTCTGCTGACATGAAGCCAGATTCTCTGTTACGGGACCTCTCTCCTCTTCCTGGGTGCCGGGGCCTAAATATATGACAATGGACTGTTACAGTGGTGGGTGACGTGAAGCCAGATTCTCTGCTATGGCATGAAGAGACGGATTCTCTGCTGACGTGAAGCCAAATTCTCTGCTATGGGACCTCTCTCCAATTTATATTGGTTAATTTTTAATTTTTTAATTTTTATTTTAATTCATTTCCCTATCCACATTTGTTTGCAGGGGATTTACCTACATGTTGCTTCCTTTTGCAGCCCTCTAGCTCTTTCCTGGGCTGTTTTACAGCCTTTTTAGTGCCGAAAAGTTCGGGTCCCCATTGACTTCAATGGGGTTCGGGTTCGGGACGAAGTTCGGGTCGGGTTCGGATCCCGAACCCGAACATTTCCGGGAAGTTCGGCCGAACTTCTCGAACCCGAACATCCAGGTGTTCGCTCAACTCTAGTTTTGATCCATGATTAGAGTTTGGAAAGCTGGAGGGGATAGTCCCACTTGTTCCGCCTCCGGCATAACCTGAAAAAGGCATGAAAATTAAAATGCGACAATGCATCTGCAGCAACATTTCGTATACCCTGAATGTACCTACATGACACATGTGTAACGGTCGCGTACACACACACACACAGGGGGAAGGGAAGTGACCACTGCGCTCCACCCTTACCCCTGGCCCTGCCTACTTGCCTCGCGAGTCCTAATGACAGGGGACAACTGGACGGCAATCCCTAACTTGGAATAAGTGCAGGGATGACAGACAGACAAACAACGGGACGTGAACGGACCGAGTCAATACCAGGAAAGCTACAAAGTACAAAGGGAGCAAGCAGAGAATTGTCAGGAGGAGCCGGGGTCATAAATACCAGGAGAGCAGCAAGGTACACAAGGAGCAGGCAGAGGATCGTCAGGAATTCAGCAGGAGGTAAGTACGCCAGGAAAGACCAAATCACAGGTGGAACCTAAATTAACAGGCAACCTGTGGCCAGCATGCTGCCTGTATTTATAGTGGGGAGTGAGGGTCATGTGACGTGGCCAGCGTCACATGACCGACAGACCAACCAGTCGAGCACCGAGTGATCAGCTCGGCGCTCAAGGCAGACTTAGGAGCAGGGAGCCACCCAGCTAGTAACGCCGCCCTGGGAATGAGGTCAAACACAGATCCTCATTCCCAAAGCTAAGCAACAGGTCTGCGGGTAATGGGAGACTGAGTGCACCTTCGGAACCCCGTTACAGTACCCCCCCTTTTACGAGGGGCCACCGGACCCAACACTTCAGGCGATGGCTTTTCAGGGTGTTCTAAATGAAATTTTCGAACAAGTCTAGGAGCATGAACCTCCCTGGCAGGTACCCAAGATCTCTCTTCAGGTCCATACCCCTTCCAGTGAATCAGGTACTGCAAGGAATTACGCACCTTCCTGACATCCACTATTTTAGACACCACATACTCGACCGCATCATTAACAAGAACCAGCGGAGGCGAGGCTTTCGATGGTACTACCGGTTCAAAATATTTTTTAAGTAGAGACTTATGGAACACATTATGAATGTGGAATGACTCGGGCAGCTCCAACCTAAAAGATACCGGGTTAATCACTTCCGTGATCTTATATGGTCCAATAAAATGAGGAGCAAACTTTTTAGAATCTACCTTAAGAGAGAGATTCTTGGAGGACAACCATACCTTATCCCCAACCTGAAAATTCACCCCCCTTGAACGTCTCCTATCGGCCTTGAGTTTCTGAGAACTTTGAGCCTTTTCTAAGTTCGATTGAACCCGGGCCCAAACTGTGCACAGTTCAGAGGAGAGCCTATCCGCCTCAGGGTTAGAGGAGGAGACGGATGACCCAGAATGAAAACGGGGATGGAAACCATGGTTACAAAAGAAAGGTGAAACCCCAGCAGAAGAATTGACACGGTTATTCAAAGCAAATTCAGCCAATGGAAGAAATTTCACCCATAATTGCTGGTCCTCAGCAACATACGACCTCAAGAATTGTTCGACAGACTGATTAAGGCGTTCAGTCTGCCCATTACTCTCAGGGTGGTAGGCAGAGGAAAAAGACAATGAAATTTTACATTTTTGACAGAAGGCCCTCCAGAATTTGGACACAAACTGCACACCCCTGTCAGAAACAATATTTTCCGGGATACCATGCAATCAAACAATTTCTTTCACATAAATAGACGCCAAGGTTTTGGCATTCGGGAGTTTAGACAGGGGAATGAAATGGACCATCTTGCTAAACCTATCGACCACTACCCAAACTACAGTCTTACCCTCTGCTGGCGGTAGGTCAGTTATAAAGTCCATCGAGATATGGGACCAGGGTCTACTGGGAATGAGTAGGGGTCGTAGGTTACCAGCAGGGCTAGTCCTAGGTGTCTTGGACCTGGCACAAATCTCACAGGCTGACACGTAGGACTTGACATCCCTAGTTAGAGTGGGCCACCAATAAGATCTAGAAACCAGATCCTTAGTGCCCTCAACACCCGGATGTCCACAAAAGGCAGAATCGTGACACTCACCCAACAGCTGGAGACGAAATTGTACGGGAACAAACAACTTATCTGTTGGGGTGGATACCGGTGCCAGATGTTGTTCAGACCTAATGCGAGCCGAGATATCCTGGGTAAGAGCTGCTAAGAAGATTTTTGCTGGCAGGATGGATTCAGGTGGTACCTCAGTAGGTTGAAAAGCCTGGAAGCTCCGAGATAATGCGTCCGCCTTCACATTTTTACTTCCCGGCCTGAACGTAATGGAAAAATCAAAACAAGTAAAAAACAGAGACCATCTGGCTTGACGGGGATTCAACCTCTTAGCAGACTCGAGAAACATAAGGTTTTTATGGTCAGTGACAACAGTTACACAATGCCTTGCCCCCTCCAGAAAATGCCTCCACTCCTCAAATGCCCATTTAATGGCCAGCAGCTCCCTATTCCCTATGTCGTAGTTTCTCTCCGTGGGAGAGAATTTCCTGGAGAAGAAGGCACATGGTCTCAGATTAGTGAGGCTAGCAGGACCTTGTGAAAGGACTGCTCCTGCACCGTCCTCGGAGGCATCCACCTCCACAATAAAAGGTTTCTCCTGATCAGGCTGGATCAGAATGGGAGCGCTACTGAATGCCTTTTTTAATTTTTCAAATGAAGAAATGGCCTCAGTAGACCAATTCTCCAAATCCGCCCCTTTCTTAGTAAGGTCGGTCAACGGTTTAGCAATTACGGAAAAATTCATAATAAATTTACGATAGTAATTGGCGAAACCTAAGAACCGTTGTAAGGCCTTTAAGGATGAAGGTCTTACCCATTCCTTAATTGCTAATACCTTACCAGGATCCATCTTGAAGGCATGAGGAGTCAGAACATGCCCTAGAAACAGAATCTCCTGTACACCAAAGACACATTTCTCTTGTTTAGCGGATAGCTGATTCTCCCTCAACACCTCTAATACTTGTTTAACATGAGACACATGGGATTCGAAGTCAGGAGAGAATATCAAAATCTCGTCAAGATAGACAATAACAAATTTACCTAAGAACTCCCTAAGAATGTCATTCATGAAGTTTTGGAACACAGCTGGGGCATTGCTGAGTCCAAAAGGCATCACCTGATATTCAAAGTGTCCTACCGGAGTATTGAACGCCGTCTTCCATTCGTCTCCCTCCTTGATTCGGATTAGATTGTATGCCCCTTTCAGGTCAATTTTGGAAAACCAGGTTGCCCCCAGAACCTGGTTAAATAAATCCGGAATCAATGGGAGGGAGTATCTATTCTGGACAGTGATTTTATTTAATCTCCGGTAATCGATACATGGCCTAAGACCACCATCTTTTTTCTTAACGAAGAAAAACCCCGCCCCCATAGGAGAGACAGAAGGTCTAATATGCCCTTTACCAAGGCTCTCCTTAATATAATCTTCCATGGCCTTGCGTTCGGGCATAGAAAGATTATAAATTCGTCCTTTAGGAAACTTGGCCCCATCTACTAGCTCTATGGTACAATCATAAGGTCTATGGGGGGGGTAGAACCTCCGGGGTTGGTGATGAGAATACATCTGAATATTTCATAACAACAGTGGGTAAAGAAAGTATCAAACTTTATTTAGACCCCAGCCTATACCACGGACAAGCACGAGTCACACTTAGGCCCCCATCTCACCAACTCCCCATTGGACCAATCTATAGTGGGGTTATGTAGTCGGAGCAAAGGCAACCCTAGTACCACCTCAGCCGGTAGGTTCTCCAGGACTAAAAGCGAACATCTCTCTGAGTGGCACACACCCACGGTTAGAGAAATCTCTGAGGTACGTAAGCTCACCGTACCACCAATAAGAGGAGTAGCATCAATAGCCATGACATGGATAGGAGTTGGTAAGGCAAACATAGGAATACCCAATCTTACAGCATACTCAGAGTCAATAAAGCTAGCCGCTGAGCCAGAATCAATAAAGGCCTTACCCGGCCATTTATCTACTCCCAGAGAAATCGTAATGGGTGCCGAAAGCTTACATTTAGAAAATTCAGGGTGTACCTGGTCTTTAGGTTGCCTTGCCTTAGGAGACTTGACAGAGAGGACCTTCTTAGGACACTGGTTGATCCAATGGTCAGGATCTCCACAGTAAAAGCATTCTCCTTAAAAGAGAGAAACTTCTTCCGGTCTCCAGAAAAGGGTTCTGGGAGCTTAATTTGGGACTGGAGGCCTGAGGAGTGGAAGAACCTTGCCCTAACTCAAAAGAACTGAGTTTTCCCCCTAACTCCTGCACCCTCTGTGTCCGATTAGAGACATGGTCAGTCAGGGTCACCAGAGGATTCATAATACAGTGGTTATTGGGCCTGTTAATCTGTAACGGTCGCGTACACACACACACAGGGGGAAGGGAAGTGACCACTGTGCTCCACCCTTACCCCTGGCCCTGCCTACTTGCCTCGCGAGTCCTAAAGACAGGGGACAACTGGACGGCAATCCCTAACTTGGAATAAGTGCAGGGATGACAGACAGTCAAACAACAGGACGTGAACGGACCGAGTCAATACCAGGAAAGCTACAAAGTACAAAGGGAGCAAGCAGAGAATTGTCAGGAGAAGCCAGGGTCATAAATACCAGGAGAGCAGCAAAGTACACAAGGAGCAGGCAGAGGATCATCAGGAATTCAGCAGGAGGTAAGTACGCCTGGAAAGACCAAATCACAGGTGGAACCTAAATTAACAGGCAACCTGTGGCCAGCAGGCTGCCTGTATTTATAGTGGGGAGTGAGGGTCATGTGACGTGGCCAGCGTCACATGACCGACAGACCAACCAGTCAAGCACCGAGTGATCAGCTCGGCGCTCAAGGCAGACTTAGGAGCAGGGAGCCACCCAGCTAGTAACGCCGCCCTGGGAATGAGGTCAAACACAGATCCTCATTCCCAAAGCTAAGCAACAGGTCTGCGGGTAATGGGGGACCGAGTGCACCTTCGGAACCCCGTTACAACATGAAAATTGTTCTGCAAGGAGAGCCAGACCAGCCTGCGGACAAAAGACATGATTCGGAGTGCCGTTGATCTGCCCTTGGTAATTATCTCTACCATGGCCTAAATATTGGTAATGAATGCCACCGAAGAATCGGCCCATTGCCTGCCCCAAACTTGGGCAGCCGCTACGATTGGGTAGATCTCCAATAAAGGTGAAGACTTTAAAAAATCTCTGGCTGAAGTGATTTCCAAGGGCCAAGAACCTGCAAACCTCTGATTCCCGCAAATTGCTGCGAAATCCCCGGAAGAGGCAGCGTCCGAGAAAATCACAGCAGATGGCCAAGGAACGTTTTCCACATGGCCAAATCGGCTATTGCTTGGGCATCTAAACATATGGGTCTGTCTTGCTCAGGGGCTGAGGGGAGTAACTGTAATAACCTGGGGCATGACTCTGGTAGCGAAATTTAACATGCCTAGCAGAGATTGTAATTCTACTTTTGTAAATATCCTAGTACCTACTGATTTGGAGATGACTTCCTTGGTTTTTAAAAGCTTCTCCTCTGGTAGCCTGGTTTCCATTTTGATGGTATCTAAAACTATGCCCAAGAATTACCGTTGTGGGGCCTTCTATTTTGAAGGTGCCACCGGGACATTGAGTTTTGAAAAGACTTGGAGAAGGGTCTCGAGGTTACAGGGTTTGCAGTCTGGTTTCTCTATCAATAGGAAATCGTCCAAATAATGGATGACCAGCAGACAGTCGCAACGGTTGACCAAGATCCAATGCAAAGCCTGCGCGAATTGATCAAAAAGCCAGGGGCTGCTCTTGGACCCAAAAGTCAGGCGATTTGCAAAGTAGTAGAGATCTTGCCACTTTATCCCATAGAACTTCCAAAGATGCGGCCTGACGAGCAGCAGTTTGAAAGCGTCCGCGATGTCCGCTTTGGCCAACCATGCCTCTCTGTCCACCTGGAGAATGAGTTGGATGGCCTCGTCTACTGAAGAGTACTGCATGGAAAATTCCTCGGGGGGAACTAGGGAATTGAGACTGGGGATGCTAGAACCATGAGGTGCGGAAAGGTCATAAATCAATAGTTTTTTATTGGAAAATTTCTTTGTCACAATGCCAATAGGATTGACCCTCTAATAGTCGAAGGGGACAGTGGAAAATGGCCCAAAGAGGAACCCCTTTTCCAGTTCTAACTGAATTAGTGCCCCTACTGACTCGGGATCCCTGGTATCTGACAGAAGATTGGGGCCTTCTTAAGTGGACTGGGGAAGAGAAACTAGACCCATATGGAACCCTTCGGTGAACCCGGAAACCAAGAATTGGATAAACTGGGGTTTGTGGTGACCTTGGAGGAAGGCTGCTAATAGGTCCACATTGACCCCAGCTAGTCATGTGGGTCTGGAAGATCTTTGAGGACAAGCCGTTTGGGGGTGTGCCCTAAAACACACTGAACACACATGAAGGGCCCTACATTTATTGTAGTTGCAGACTGACTAGTTGTAATTGTTGCACACCTGGTTGTTGCCCAAGAAAACAATGGCTCGACCAAATTTGTCTGTGGTTGTACCAGGCCTTTGCTGGAACCAAGAGCTGCTGGAAAAAAATCTACCCTGAGTAACGGAAGAACCTACATTGGGGCACCAATCTGAGGAGTGGGAGATGGACTGTCAAGAGGCACACGCTGGGGCCTTGAGTCCCGCGAAATGCCGGCAAAAGAGCTCCATGTCCATGGAAGCCCAGTTGGTGACGTGCTGGATTTGGGCAAGGGCGGCGGCAGCCTTAGTGGAAAACGAGCGGTGGTAGTCATAAAAGGCATGCCCGCCGTACTTGTACCCCAGGTCCGTGATTCTGTACAGGTAGGTGTCCAACTCCTCCCGCCTCCCGGGGTGGGCTGAACAGATGATATCCCTGAATAAACTGAAGGCTAGGACAAACTCTGTGATGGACAATTTTTTATTGAGGCGGGGATCCCTGGTTTTAAGAATGATAGATATGTCGCCGCAAGCGATCATTTTGTTTTCTACCATGTCGTGGGTGGCTATAAGGATGGAGGCCAAGTTAACATCCTTTCCTTCCAGGATGTCTCTTTCAATGTTGGCAGGGAGGAAATGTGAGGGAGCTACCTCAGGCATATTCGGGATCCTACCTGGGGAAATCGTCCATGTGGTAAAGGCTACTGGAATGGGCGATGTGGACTGGCTGGTTGCTGGCCCCCTGGATTCTACTGCCAGCAGCCTAGCTTGCACATCCGAGACTGAGGTGGAAATGTTATTTATCATGGAGTGTAGCTGTGTCAATGAAAGTTGGAGGGTGCACATGGAAACTAGCTCCAATGCTGGAGCTGCTGGCTCGGACATCAAGAGCCTGTATATTTCTGCCTTCCGGGCAGAAGCTGGGTAATTAATCCCTTTCTTGTTTAGTTCTGCAATTAGTTTAGGAATTGTCCAACTTCTTAGGGACGGGATGCTGGCATGCTCAGATACAGGAGTTTCTAGGACCGACAGGGCCTCCTCGATGTCTGATATGTGCGACATGATGCGACTGAAATTTGTACGGAAGGATGACAGTTGACGCACGTAAACCTGAATAATGTAACAGGCAACGGACATTAGTAATCAGTAAACGTGAGCCTGAATAACGTAACAGGCAACAGACATTAGTGATTAATAAACGTAAGCCTGAATTACGTAACAGGTAACAGACATTAGCAATTGATAAACGTGAGCCTGGATATCGTAACAGTCAATGGACCCTAGTGGTTCGGAACTGCCGCACGTAAGCCTGAATAAAGTAACAGGCAACGGACATTAGCAATTAGTAAACGTGAGCCTGAATAACGTAACAGGCAACAGACATTAGTGATTAATAAACGTAAGCCTGAATGACGTAACAGACAACAGACATTAGCAATTGATAAACGTGAGCCTGGATATCGTAACAGTCAATGGACCCTAGTGGTTCGGAACTGATTATTATTTTTTTTTAAAGTGATAGATGAATGACATGGTGATTTACGACTAGTTGCTTGAGGTGTTCCCCTTTATGGATATTTGAGTAAAAATGTACTTACCATACTTACTCTTTTTGGACTGGAACTGCCGAAAAACTGAGCCTGGTGGTAGGCGCTGGTAGTGGAGTTAGTGGCCGGTCCCCCTGATAAGGCTTTTGACTGCCTCCTGCCTAGATACCTGACTTGGTCTACCCAATTGAAAATAATCGGACAGAACAGGACCCCCAATCCAGGGGGGGGAGATGAACCTGAAGCCTGAAAAAGACAATTGGGTGTTAAGCAGCCCGGGCCGAGATTGAGCAGGGCAAAAGAACGTGGTGTTTTTGTTTTCTTTTTGCACCTCAGTCGTGCTGATTTATATGAGTGCGTTTGCGTTTCCCCCCTTGCCCTGGCATGGTGATTGAAGAATTTGAGCCGATGCAGTGGATCTTATGGCTCAAAAACGCACCGCCACACCGGCGGACGGACATGTGCCGGAGAAGCGCGGCTCCTATGCATGCAATGACCGGACCTCCCCATGTGCAGCAGATTGAACCCCCCACGTGACATGCGCGGTGCACCAGGAGGACACCATCTGTTATGCCGCCCATGACACCCCTGCACAAGCGCAGGCGGTGGCCCCCTACACAGCCATCTCCAGCCCTCGGCACACACTGCCCTGCGGGGCACAATACCGCGACGCGAGCCGGTCCTCCCGCGCCATTGATGACGGTCCCCACGGTGCAGTCGCACCATGACACAAGACACCCTGCAGAGGGAGCCCCCACGCAACAGCCACCGCGGGCGACGCAGAAAGTGGCCGGAGCCAGCAAGGAGCAAGACAGGCCAAAGCAGGAGAGCCAGATTCCGCCTCCGATCTCGTGGGGGCTGTATTGGCCCGTGCAGCACGAAAATACTCCACCACGCTGGCTGGCATAATTGTACGGATGCCACAGCGGAAGGCGAGCCCGTGCCGTCTTGCACAAGAAGAGCGCCAGCCGGCTTTAGCGAGCTGCGGCTCATTTGTACTTACGGGACCCGGCGCGTGCCTCAGTCTCGCTGCTGCCAAAGTGGAGGATGATGACCCGCTTGATCCTCTGGAGTGAAAAGGAGAACGAAAACTCCAGCCATGTGGAGCTCCTGTACCAGCGACGAACACGCCCCCTTAGACACCTGGAGCGCACAGGTGACAGGTGAGGCCATGCCTCCGTATTTATGAGGCCTTCGCCTCTCCCAGAAATGCAGGCTGACTTATCAGCCTTACATATATATTGGAACCTTGTATTGGCCAGTGAGGATATATCTATGTAGGTATATCACCTATATATACATATTTCCTAGTAAATGGACATATGGGTCCCCTGTTCATGGGCCCAGTCCAAATATGGTGTATTATATATATCTATATATATATATTGTGGGGATTTGCTCTGGTAGACAGGCTAGCGGACGCAGTATAGAGGCAACCACAAAGTCTTAAACTTAAACAGTTCAGTGTTTTCTTCACACATAAGGAAAAACTAAAAGTGACATTTTGCAGTCTAGGTGTTTGTTCACACCATGAAAAGTCCACAGAACAAAAACCTTCACTTGGTTTGAAGTTTCTCCACCTGTGGTCCACAGCAGGCTTTAGGGGCCTGTTTTTCAGCATGCAGCTCCCAGCCCTTTTGCACGGCACAAGTTTTCAGATCCCAAAACACACAGGGACTAACAGCGCTCCACTGTCAGAGAGGAATAATCCACACCTAGCTGAGACTGCAGGCTGGGTTTGATATAGGCCAGTAAAGACCCAGCCTGGAGCGTGGGGAGAAGTCACCCACCCAGCACTTTGGCTACTCCCAGTAAGAGCTGGCCCGGATCAGCTTACAGCCATACTAAAATAGCAACGTGTCAACCAGCACTAGATGCAGCTGACACTTGAAAATACCGGCTCTTACTTCATCGAGGCCAGGATCCTCGGTGACACATACCTTCCGTCAACGACGGACCCTTGCACCTTCCTACATACCTCCCCCCTTTGTTAAACCCTGAGCAGGTGAACACTTGCTAGACAGTGCACCCGGGACAGGGCATCTGCGTTTTCCTGTAAGCGGCCTGCCCTGTGTTCCACTTGAACTTGAAGTTCTTTAATGACAAGAACCATCTGGTGACCCGAGCATTCCTCTCTTTGGAAAATGCAAATGTGATCGCACTCTACATCCAGCACTCTGCCCTGCCTCCATGCTGGATGAGACATTGGTGTACATTTTGGCCAAAGCGTAATAAGCCACTCACCACGTCAAGGTCACCTCATTTGAGTGGTCCCTAACACTAGTTCCTACCTGTTTATGGGCCATGACAGCCACACAAAGTCCAGGGAATGCAGGTCAGCATGCAAGCCAAGCACACTCTGCTTTTAACCCCGTCCGGTGCCATTACAGCTTTCATCGGATCCAGGGATGCAAGTACCAACATGCATGCTGAGCCCACCATATACTTCTCATCGGTTGGGATGGTTGTCTTGGTGGGTCTAGTGGGGAGAAAGGGGAAAAAAAAAAATGAAATTACAGGTGGGAGGCACACATGAGTAGGATTATGACATGGAATGTACGCGGACTGGGAGATAAGGTTGAGAGGGTTATGGTTTTTGATATGGTCACCAGACATCTCCCGGCCATTGTGGGATTAATGGAAACACACAATACAAAGGATAAGACAAACCTATTTATAAAGAAATGGGCTATGTACCAGTATCATTCATGTTTCTCAACCTACTCATGTGGAGTCAGCGTATATATCCATCATAAAGTAGACTACCTCCCACTTGACCAGAAGATAGATGATAGGGGTAAATATGTATTCCTGCACTGCTAGTGGAATGGGATAGTCTGTATTTTGGCTTTTGTGTATATACCCCCGCCATTTTCCCTATGCGTTATCCACCGTCTGGTGGAGTTTATAGACTCTCGAGGTAAATGTCCCATACTTATAATGGGAGATTTTAACAACGTTATGAACAGTAAGTTAGACGGATACTCAGTGCTCTCAAATGATAAATGCGATGCAAGTCAACCAACACTTCTTAAAAGAATATCCCAGGAATTGCTATTAATAGATGTGTGGAGGTATCTCTATGATGATAAGCGAGCGTATTCATGTTTCAGCTGCGGAAGCAAAATAATGTCAAGAATAGACATGGCACTAGCTAGCCCGGAATTGATAGATCAGATAGTAAGAATGAGGTATGAGCCCAATAGTATCTCAGACCACTCCCCTATTAGCCTGACATTGAAAATTAACGCCAGGTTAAAAAGCCGAGATTTTCGGTTAAATCCGCACTGGTTGAATCTGCTAAATAAGGATGAAAGCATTATTGCAGACATCAATGAGTATTGGCAAATTAATTTAGGATCTACTCAAATAGGGTATGTATGGGATGCATTCAAAGCATACCTATGGGGTATTCTTGTCGGCAGAATCAAGGGGTTAAAAAGGGAATTTGCTAAAAAGGAGAGAGAGTTGGGAGATAATATAAAGGAAATAGAGGAGATACTCCTAGCAAATAACCTCCCTGAAATGGTGGGTCAGTTAGAAGAGGCTAAAAATTCACTAAAAAACTACTTGACGGATAAGGCACAACAAAAAGTGTTTTCGAGTGGGCACGATATTTCAGGGAGTCTGGAAAACCGGGGAGATTGCTGTCCACACTTATACAGAATCAGAAGGGCGGCTGTAGAATCAAGAGTGTTGAGAGGAGAGATGGGGGGATGACATCCAACCAGGGTGAAATGGAGCAGGAATTTATTAAATATTATAAGGATCTTTACTCCTCGGAGGGAGTGGGGGGGTGTGGAGACATAAAACTCTTTCTGGAGGGTGTACCGCTCCCTAGACTCGCCGAGGAGGATAGTGAATTGCTGAATGGCCCTATTAAACTGGAGGAATTATGGGATACTTTGAAATCTATACAGGGTAACTCTAGTCCCGGGTTGGATGGTCTCCCCTTCGAGATTTATAGAAGATACGGAGAGGTTATTCTCCCAGTTTTCTTGCAGGTCCTCAACGAATCAATGGACAGGGGTGAACTCCCTGCCTCTTTGTCGGAGGCTGTAATAACCCTGATAGGGAAGAAGGGGAAGGATGAGAGTAAGGTGGATTTGTATCGCCCCATCTCTCTTCTCAACACCGATTTTAAAATATGTGCTAAACTATTGGCAAATCGCCTAAAAAGAGTTATAGAAAAAATAATACTCCCAGACCATTCAGGGTTTGTGCCAAAACGTCAGGTTCAAACAAATATTCGACAGACCCTGTTGAACATCCAGATGAGCGGGGAGGGCGCCCACTCCATCCTGTCTTTGGACGCGGAAAAAGAGTTTGACAGGGTGGAGTGGGCATACCTCTGGAAAATAATGCATGAATTGAATTTGGGGGAAAAATTCATTAGATGGGTACAGCTGCTTTACCATCACTCGAAAGTGAGGATAAAAATCAACGGTGTGATATCAGAGTCGGTAATACTGCAAAGGGGAACCAGTCAGGGGTGCCCACTTTCCCCACTATTGTTCGCCATATTTGTCGAACCGCTGGCGTGCAAGGTGCGAGCAGATGATAAAATCAGGGGGTTCGGGGGAAGGGGTGTGTCAGATAAAATATGTCTATATGCGGACGACATACAGTTTTTTTTAAAAGGGGATGTGTCAATGGTGCCATATCTGATGGGGATAGTAAATCAGTTTGGACAAATTTCCGGCTTCAGGGTTAACTGGACAAAATCGGTGTTGCTCCCAATTAGATATGAAATAACGCGAAAGGATATAAATGTCAAAATTCTGAAACCAACAGAATCATTTGATTATCTCGGAATAAAAATTAGCTCCAGGATTCAGGAATATATAGAACTTAATATTTCCCCTCTGCTTAAAAAGGTTAAAAATAAAATAAGCACCTGGCAAAAATTATTGATTCGACAGGTTGATCGAATTGCCACCGTTAAGATGGTCCTGTTACCGCAGATCCTATATGTTATTTCCTCTTGCCCCGTATGGATAGAGGACCATTTTTTTTAACGCATTGGAGGGATTGATAAATGATCTCATATGGGGGAGAAAAAGGGTTAGGTTGAAACAAAAATATTTGTGGTTAGATGAAGAAGATGGTGGTTTGTCCGATCCCTGCTTTCGTGGCTACTATTATAAATCCCAGCTTCAGTGGCTAATGATGGAGGACGACAGACTGCATCGTTTTCTGGTGGGTGAGTTCGAAAGTTTCCAATATAACATGGTTAGTGTCCTAGAAACTGGGATTATAAAAATAAAGGGCAGGAGGTGCCCAATTAGTAATATGATGCACTTAATATGGGTTAAAGTTAAGAAATTACTGGGTATAAATTCCTCACTAAGGATCACCCCTATTTGGGGAAATATAAATTTAGGTGAGTTTCAGAAGTTAGATGATTATGTATTTTGGGGAAAAAATGGTATAAAGTTTATTTCACAGATTGAGGTGAAAGGAAAGCTTAAGACACTAGAGGAAATGGGGCTTAGTATAGAGCTAGATACCCTTACACGATTTAGATATTATCGATTAAAGCACGCATTTGACTCAACTGAGAATAAAGAATACTTAATCACAAAACACTCAGAATTTGCAGAATTCTGTTATCACAGTAATGGGACTAAAATATCAATCTCACAGATATATAAAAAAAATCAAGAGGGGGCTAGAGGGTGTGATTAAATTTAAAAGTGAAAGTAAATGGGCACAAGAAGCAGAGTCTAATACTTTAGATTGGGGTTGTATCTATAAAAGTATAAAGAGGAGTACTATATCGAGTAATTTCCGGTTGATACAGTTTTTTATTCTCCACCGAACCTACATAACTCCTTGGGTGGTGAGTAGGATGTACAAAACAAAGTACTCTAGATGTTAGAAGTGTAGAATGGATAATGCAGATTTTATTCATATGATCTGGTATTGTCCTCCTATGCAGTTTTATTAGACCCAGGTATTTCAGGAGCTTACCAGAGCAACTGGGTGTACTGTGCCACTGGAGATCTCGATAGTGGTGCTCGGGTATATTAGTGAAATTGGATTGGACAGAAAAAGGGAAATGAAATGGGAAAAAGGCTTAATGCTGGCACGGGTTGTGGTGGCTAGAGAGAGGGGGGCGGATAGACCACCAAATATTGAAGAGTGGAAGAACCTATGTGAGAGGGTGCAGAGATATGAATATGCCTGCAAGAAAATGAAATAGGGAATGTAAACGCATAGGAGGAAAGAAGTGGGGGGGAAAGGAGATAGGAAGGAAGAGTTCAAAATACAGAATAAAAAATAAATAAATAAACGAAGGAAGGAAGGATGACTAAAATCCCTGATATGAGATCATGAAATCAATCTTTCTAGAGTAACTTCCAAGACAACCATGGGGAAGGGGGGGGGGGGTTATATATCTTCTTCATATATTTTTTCTTTTATGTGAAATGAAACAAGACAAGGATAGAATTTTGATGTTATTAACGATAATTATGTATCAAATGCGTGTGCATATTTTTGCACCTTTATTGTCTATCCCTTTTGTGCTTTTGTATTTTTATATGTTGAAAATGAAAAAAATAAAAAAAAAGATAGAGCGGAGGTGCACCCCCTGAGCTGCCACCCGGTCCCCTGTCCCTGCCTACTTGCACCACCTGCCCTAGGTGACGGAACGCAACTGGGCGACAGTCCCTAACCTACTAAGTGCAAGCAGAAAGAAAGAGACAGCAGGGAAGAGGACAGCCACTGAGAAGTTACAATAAGCAGACAAGAGGTAGAAAAAAAACGGAAGGCGAGGCGGGTCAACTAGCCGAGGTCAGTCCAGGAGGTCACGTCAGAACAAGGGAAGAGGCAAAGACAAATCCGTAAACAAGCCGAGGTCAAAATCCAAGAGGTAGCATCAAGGTACAGGGAGCAGGCAGAAGAGGTGTCAAGAGGCGGATCGAGGTTCAATTCCAGAGGTAGCTTAATAACAATAAAGTACACAGCCTATAGGATGAAAATCACAGGCAACCTGTAGCCAGCAGGCCGCCTGTATTTATAGTGGGGAGTGAGGGTTATGTGACGTGGCCAGCGTCACATGACCGACAGACAGACAAGTTGAGCACTGAGTGATCAGCTCGGCGCTCAAGGCAGACCTACGAGCAGGGAGCCTCCCAGCTAGCAAAGGCACCCTGGGAACGAGGCCAAACACAGATCCTCGCTCCCGAAGCTAAGCAGCAGGTCTGCGGCTGATGGGTGACCGAGTGCGCCTTCGGTGCCCCGTTACAGTACCCCCCTTTTACGAGGAGCCACCGGACCCAAGCATTGTGGACGAGGTTTCTCAGGGTGTTCCCGGTGAAATTTAGTAATTAACCTGGAAGCATGCATCCTATACATAGGTATCCAGGACCTCTCCTCAGGTCCAAAAGCTTTCCAGTGGACCAGGTATTGAAAGGAATTTCTAATCTTTCTGACATCTATTAATTTAGAAATAATGAATTCCTCCTGACCCTCAACCTCCACAGGTGGAGGAGGTTTTTTAACCGGAACCACTGGTGACACATATTTCTTAAGTAACAACTTATGGAACACATCATGTATACGGAGGGTAGCTTAAGTCTAAAAGATACTGGGTTAATAAGCTCAATAATATTGTATGGTCCAATGAAACGCAGTGAGAATTTCTTAGAACATTGTTTCAAAGCAAGATTTTTAGTCAACAACCACACCTTATCGCTGAGTCAAAAATTTACCCCCTTGGAACGTCTCTTATTGGCATGTTTACACTGGATTTCCTGGGCCTTTTCCAGGTTCGATTGAACCTGTGCCCAGACTGTGCACAGTCTAGAGGTAAAAGAATCTGCCTGCGGGTTGAGTGAGGATACAGAGGGATTAGAACTAAAGCGAGGATGTAAACCACTGCTACAAAAAAAAGGAGACACCCCCGTGGAAGAATTAACCCGATTGTTGATGGCAAATTCTGCCAACGGGAGGTATCTCACCCATTGGAGTTGATTATGCGATACATAGCACCTTAGAAAAAGCTCCACTGCCTGGTTTAACCGTTCCGTCGGCCCATTAGTCTGTGGATGGAAAGCAGACGAAAAGGACAAAGAGATGTCGCATCTTCTACAAAA
This sequence comes from Bufo bufo, assembly GCF_905171765.1. Classification (NCBI taxonomy): domain Eukaryota; kingdom Metazoa; phylum Chordata; class Amphibia; order Anura; family Bufonidae; genus Bufo; species Bufo bufo. The sequence continues at coordinate 158,701,353 of NC_053390.1, read as the reverse complement.
AGCCCTCCAAAAGCTAGAAACAAATTTAGTGGCAGCAATACCTGGATGACAATCACAGAAATAAGATAATAATGCACTTAGTAAAGTAGATGCAAGCATTATATATGGACAAAGTCCTCACTCTGATATGATAATATCTGAGACACTTAGCCAATATATTTTGATCAAAACACATCTGTGCCCGCCTACCAAGCGCCAAGGTGGTCTCAGGTCAGGCGGGTCCTATGCTAAACCTACCTAAGCCATTGGGCTTCTATGTTCAGGAGAGCAGACGCCGCACATATGGTGTGCTGCTTCTAGTCACCTCCATGTGCATCAAGCAGCCAATGGGAGGAGGAGCAAGCACACCCATATGTACCACCTAATCAAGGAGCTCTATTGGATAGGAAGGGCAAAAGTGATTAGGTGGTACATATGGGTGTGCTTGCTCCTCCTCCCATTGGTTGCTTGATCTACTTTACTAAGTGCTTTATTATCTTATTTCTGTGATTTTCCTCAATAATATGGCCAGGGACATCCGCACATTTGTATATCATACCGTGCAGGATGTTTTTATCTTAGTTTTTTCTGTGATTTTTTTGTTTATGTAGTATTTGCTTGAGGGAGTGGCACCTTCAAGTGTGAATGCGCACCTATTTTATCTTGGGAGTAGCATTCCTCTGCACTTTTGCCCTTCCTATCCAATAGAGCGCCTTGATTAGGTGGTACCTATGGGTGTGCTTGCTCCTCCTCCCATTGGTTGCTTGATGCACATGGAGCTGACTAGGAGCAGCACACCATATGTGCGGCGTCTGCGCTCCTGAACATAGAAGCCCAATGGCTTAGGTAGGTTTAGCGTAGGACCCGCCTGACCTGAGACCACCTTGGCGCTTGGTAGGCGGGCACAGATGTGTTTTGATCAAAATATATTGGCTAAGTGTCTCAGATATTATCATATCAGAGTGAGGACTTTGTCCATATATAATGCTTGCATCTACTTTACTAAGTGCATTATTATCTTATTTCTGTGATTTTCTTCAATAATATGGCCAGGGACATCCGCACATTTGTATATCATATCGTGGAGGATGTTTTTATCTTAGTTTTTTCTGTGATTTTTTTGTCTAAATACCTGGATGACCACAGAGCATGGAGTCATGACATTAACTCAATAATTGAACACGAAAGCATTCAGGAACAAAAAACTTATCTGCCGGTGTTTGTGGAGGAGCAAGTTGCTGAGCCTGTTGAATCTCAGAAGAAATATCCGCAGAAACTACTGCCACAAAGATGTTTGTTGGCAAGATGGGTTCCGGGGGGGTATCAGGAGGTTGGACGGCATTAAAACTCCGGAACAAAGCATCTGCCTTAACATTTTTACTTCCTGGTCTTAAAGTAACAGAGAAGTTAAAACGAGTAAAAAAACAGGGCCCATCTGGCTTGTCTAGGATTAAGGCGTTTGGCCGCCTCAAGAAACACTAAGTTCTTATGATCAGTGAGAACAGTAATACGGTGTCTAGCCCCTTCTAAAAAATGCCTCCACTTCTCAAATGCCCATTTAATGGCCAGTAACTCGCGGTTTCCAATATCGTAATTTCTCTCCGAAGGAGAGAACTTGCGAGAGAAGAAGGTGCATGGCCTTAAATTAGTGAGGTTAGAGGACCCCTGTGAAAGGACGGCCCCCAAACCCTCCTCTGAGGCATCAACCTCCACCACAAAAGGTTCCTCGGTATCGGGCTGAACCAAGACAGGAGCCATTTGGAAACAAATTTTTAGGGTATCAAAGGCTCGACAGGCCTCCAATGACCAGTTAACCAGATCCAAACCTTTTTTAGTTAGATCCGTGAGGGGTTTGGCAATAACAGAAAAATTCTTTATGAATTTACGGTAAATATTGGCGAATCCTAAAAAACGTTGGAGTGCCTTTAAGGAAGATGGTCTTACCCAGTCTTGGATAGCCTGAACCTTACTGGGATCCATTTTAAATGAATGAGGCGTAATAATATAGCCAAGATAGGGGATCTCTTGAACGCCAAATACACATTTCTCTAATTTAACAGACAAATGGTTCTCACTGAGGATTTTAAGAACCAGTCTGATGTGAGACACATGAGAATCCCAGTCAGGTGAAAAGACAAGAATATCATCGAGATAAACAATCCTAACTTTGCCAATAAGTTCTCTAAAAATGCAGTCAGGTACATAAATATTGGGACATCAACACAATTCTAACATTTTTTGCTCTATACACCACCACAATGGATTTGAAATGATAAGAACAAGATGTGCTTTAACTGCAGACTGTCAGCTTTAATTTGAGGGTATTTACTTCCAAATCAGGTGAACGGTGTAGGAATTACAACAGTTTGCATATGTGCCTCCCACTTGTTAAGGGACCAAAAGTAATGGGACAATTGGTTTCTCAGCTGTTCCATGGCCAGGTGTGTGTTATTCCCTCATTATCCCAATTACAATGAGCAGATAAAAGGTCCAGAGTTCATTTCAAGTCTGCTATTTGCATTTGGAATCTGTTGCTGTCAACTCTTAAGATGAGATCCAAAGAGCTGTCATTATCAGTGAAGCAAGCCATCATTAGGCTGAAAAAACAAAACAAACCCATCAGAGAGATAGCAAAAACATTAGGCATCGCCAAAACAACTGTTTGGAACATTCTTAAAAAGAAGGAACGCACCGGTGAGCTCAACAACACCAAAAGACCCGGAAGACCACGGAAAACAACTGTGGTGGATGACCAAAGAATTCTTTCCCTGGTGAAGAAAACACCCTTCACAACAGTTGGCCAGATCAATAACACTCTCCAGGAGGTAGGTGTATGTGCGTCAAAGTCAACAATCAAGAGAAGACTTCACCAGCGTGAATACAGAGGGTTCACCACAAGATGTAAACCATTGGTGAGCCTCAAAAACAGGAAGGCCAGATTAGAGTTTGCCAAACGACATCTAAAAAAGCCTTCACAGTTCTGGAACAACATCCTATGGACAGATGAGACCAAGATCAACTAGTACCAGAGTGATGGGAAGAGAAGAGTATGGAGAAGGAAAGGAACTGCTTATGATCCTATGATTACCACCTCATCAGTGAAGCATGGTGGTGGTAGTGTCATGGCGTGGGCATGTATGGCTGCCAATGGAAATGGTTTATTGATGATGTGACTGCTGACAAAAGCAGCAGGATGAATTCTGAAGTGTTTTGGGCAATATTATCTGCTCATATTCAGCCAAATGCTTCAGAACTCATTGGATGGCGCTTCACAGTACAGATGGACAATGACCCAAAGCATACTGCAAAAGCAACCAAAGAGTTTTTTAAGGCAAAGAAGTGAAATGTTATGCAATGGCCAAGTCAATCACCTGACCTGTATCCGATTGAGCATGCATTTCAATTGCTGAAGACAAAACTGAAGGGAAAATGCCCCAAGAACAAGCAGGAACCGAAGACAGTTGCAGTAGAGGCCTGGTAGAACATCACCAGGGATGAAACACAGCGTCTGGTGATGTCTATGCATTCCAGACTTCAGGTTGCAATTGGCTGCAAAGGATTTGCAACCAAGTATTAAAAAGTGAAAGTTTGATTTATGATTATTATTCTGTCCCATTACTTTTGGTCCCTTAACAAGTGGGAGGCACATATGCAAACTGTTGTAATTCATACACCGTTCACCTGATTTGGATGTAAATACCCTCAAATTAATGCTGACAGTCTGCAGTTAAAGCACATCTTGTTCGTTTCATTTCAAATCCGTTGTGGTGGTGTATAGAGACAAAAGTATTTGAATTGTGTCGATATCCCAATATTTATGGACCTGACTGTATCATTCATGAAATTCTGAAACACAGTTGGGGCATTGCAAAGACCGAATGGCATAACCAGATACTCAAAGTGTCCCTCTGGAGTATTAAAATCAGTTTTCCACTCATCTCCCTCCTTAATATGAACTAGGATATAAGCTCCTCTCAAATCAAATTTAGAAAACCAAAAAGCACCCAAAATCTGGTTAAACAAATCAGGAATCAACAGGATAGAATACTGATTTCTAATAGCAATTTTATTCAAATTTCTGTAGTCAATGCAGGGCCTGAGACCACCGTCTTTCTTTTTAATGAAAAAGAATCCTGCTCCCAGGGGAGAGGTGGAGGTAAAATATGTCCCTTCTTGAGACTCTCCTGGATGTAGTCTTTCATGGACTTGCGCTCAGGACCGGACAGATTATAAATCCGTCCTTTAGGAGATAAGACCTATGGGGAGGGAGAGTATCTGTCTCAGTGATGGAAAAAACATCTGAATAATCAGCAATAAAATGACGAATATCTGATGAGACCCCAGCTTGAACTACGGTTAAGCAAGAATTACAGTTAGGCCCCCATCTCTCTAACTCCCCCGAACTCCAGTTAATGACCGGATTGTGTTGCTGAAGCCAGGGCATACCAAGGACTACCTGAACTGGAAGATTCTCTAAAACAAAGAAGGAACATTTCTCAGAGTGTCAGATCCCTACAGATAGGGTAAACTCCGGTGTACAGAGTTTTACTGTGCCCCCTAGCAGGGGGGTAGAATCGATGGCGACAACCTGGATCAGGGTGGGTAATTCTAGTATAGGAATTCTGATCAACGAAGGCATTTCCTGACCCCTTTAAGACCCCAAAGGCAATAGAAACCGGCAGCAATAGTTTACTTCTTACCACCTCCGGGAGTACCTTGTCCTTGAATCCCTCAGACTTGGATGATTTTCCAGAAGGCGGAGCTTTAGGACACTGACGGATCCAGTGTTCGGGATCCCCACAATAAAAACAAGAGCCGCGACGACGACGTAGTTCTCTTCGCGTCTCTCTCTTCGCGTATTAAATATTAATAGTAAGCAAAATATTAATGGAAAACAGTCCCTTTTACACCCACTACATTTTATGCCATAATTAATGGTGGTATTAGAAAGTACAACTTGGTCCGCAAAAAATAAGCCATCATACAGCTACGTGAACAGAAATATAAAAAATGTATGGCTCAAGGAAGATAGGCAAGAAAAATGAAAACAGAAAAACCTCCGGTATCCTAAGGGTTAAGGACACAGTTTAAGGACACTTTAATTTTTCCATCAACATCAACATTTGAGGATTTTTTTTTCCAGGACAAGTTTTATTTTAATGGCACTATTTTGGGGTATAAGTTATCAAAACTTTTATAAAAAAAAAATTCTGCAAGGTAATGGAAAAATAGTAAACATGCAATTGTTTCTTGGGTTTTGCCTATATGGTGTTCAACGTGTAGTATATACCAAATTTGTAGTTACATTTTATTACATGCACAATAACAAAAATGTTTAAAATATAATTATTTCAGATTATGTTATCTCACCGAGTACCGTGACATTTTTTTTTTTCAATCACCAAAGCAGTATAAGGACTAGCCTTTTTGAGGGACAAGCTGTATTTTGGGCTACATAGGATTTATTGATTATATTTTGTTCCTTTTTTAGTGAGAGGAATGATCAGCAAACGCTATTCCAACATTCTTTTTATGGCGCTCAACATACGTGAGAAATATTGTATTATTTTCATAGTATGAGTTGTTATGGTTGTTACAATACCACAATGATTTTTTTTATATATATTGATTTAATATTTGCATGTTTTTTAGTTCGAATAGAACACTGTACCATGCAATTGCTTTATTGATTTAAGTCTGTTTATTAAGATTTTTACTGTTTACCTAATTATAAAACTAATAATAGTAATAATACAATATTTATAAATAAAGCACATTTTGTTATAGCTTAAAATATGCACTGACCATTTAATACAATGTGAACATGTCCTATCTGGTTTGGACATAATGTGCCAAAATGTTTTTCCAGTACTTTTCTTCCCGTAATGAGAGATTTATATGACTATGTTGTAAAAGAAATTTCCTATTCATATTACAAAAGAAACAGTTTCTCAGTGAAAGCACAGTGTCTCCTGAGGTGTGCATTGGGCAAGGAGCCAAGGCAGCAAAAGAAATAAGGTAGAATAAAAATTTCATTTTGTCACAGTAGTGATTAGCACTCAAAACACTTTCATATGTGTGACTGTAAGGTGTAGCTTACCTAATTCCATATGCAAAACTTGTGGCATGAAATTTTATGTTGAGTTTTAGTTTAAGATTTTTACCTAACTTTATAAGGAGACCTGTAACATCTACAACCAACTCACCATCGCAATTATATAATATGAAAACAAAATTCCAAATTTGATATGTACATGTCTATCCATAGTTAAGAACCATTAAAAACATAATAGAGGACAGAGCACAAGCCAATTATCAAGTTAGGGAATGTGTTGTAATGTTCACTCTAGTGGTTCTTTTCCTTTAATTATTATTTTTTTATGTAGTAAACATAGTTACATAGTTAATACAGTTTAAAAAAGACATACGTCCATCAAGTTCAACCAAGGGATAGGTGTGGATGCGAATCCCAGAAGGAAGTGAGACTCAGATTTCTACACGTTTTCATAAGCATTAATGTTTGTTACTTTTAAGAATTCATCTAAACCCTTTTTAAAACTGTCCACTATTCCTGCTGTGACCATGTCCTCAGGATGTCTATTCCACAGATTCACAGTTCTTATAGTAAAGAAGCTTTAATGCTTCTGGAGACTAAACTTTTTTTTCTGCAGTCGGAGGGAGGGCCACCTTGTTTTTTGAAGGCATTTGACATGGAACAGTTTTTCACCATATTTTCTGTATGGTCCATTTATATATTTGAATAGATTAATCATGTCTCCCTTAGACGTCTCTTCTCAAGACTAAATAAATGTAATTCTTTTAATCTTTAACTAAGACCCTTCATGCCCCTTAGCAGTTTAGTGTCTCTCCTCTGTACTTTTTCCAGCTGCAGAGCATCCTTTCTATGGACTGGTGCCCAGAACTGAACTACATATTCCAGATGAGGCCGCACCAACTCTTTGTAAAATGGTAGTATTACATCCCTGCCCCGCGAGTCCATACCTCGTTTAATGCATGACAGTATCCTGGTGGCCTTAGAAGTAGCTGATTGACATTGTATGCTGTAATTTAATCTACCATCTACAAGAGCACCCAAATCTTTCTCTATAAGTGACTCTCCCAGTGTTACATCACCTAGGACATATGAAGCACAGAGATTATTACTACCAAGATGCATAACTTTACATTTGTCCACATTGAACCTCATTTGCCAAGTTGATGCCCAATCACTCAGAGTGTTCAAGTCAGCTTGTAGAATATGGACATCTTCCATAGACTGTACAGTTCTACATAGCTTAGTGTCATCTGCAACAAATAGAAATGGTGCTATTAATCTCATCCTCAATATCGTTAACAAATAAATTAAATAATAAAGGGCCCAGCACTGAACCTTGGGATACAGCACTTTCAACCTGGGACCATTCTGAATAGGAATCATTGACCACAACTCTCTTGACACGGTCCTTCAGCCAGTTTTCAATCCAATTACAAACTATACATTCCAAGCCTATAGACCTTACTTTACCTATTAAACGTCTATGAGGGACAGTATCAAAAGCCTTTGCAAAATCTAGAAACACTACATCCACCGCCGCCCCTCTGTCCAGGCTACTACTCTCCTCCTCATAAAAACAAATCAGGTTAGCCTGACAACTTCTGTCCTTGGTAAACCCATGTTGGTTATCACTTATAATATTGTTTACAGTCACATACTCCTGTATATAGTCCCTAAGAGACATTCAAGCATTTTTCCCACAACAGAAGTTAAACCTAACTGGTCGGTAATTACCTAGATCCTTTTTTGAATATGGGCACCACATTTGCTTTGAGCCAATCACTTGGCACTGTACCAGTACCTAAAGAATCTTTAAAAATTATAAACAAGGGCAGAGCAATGATTGAACTGAGTTCTTTATGAACTCTTGGGTGTAATCCATCTGGACCCGGAGCCTTGTTCACATTTACCTTATTTAACTTAGCTTGGACCATATCTACAGTTAGCAAATTGAGTATATTACTGGATGTACTAACAGCCCCAGCACCACAGATATCAGCTCCTTTCTCTTCTTTTATATAGAGTTACAAAAAACCACTTAGTAACTCTACCTTTTCCTTATCTTCAGTGACTAACCCCCCTTTACCATTATTTAGGAGACCTACCTGCTCAGACCTTGGTTTTTTAGCATTTATATATTTTAATAATTTTTGGGGATTTATTTTGCTCTCTTTTGCCACCTGATTTTGTATTTTTGAAAATTGTTTCTCCTTTTTACAGATTTTATTAAGCCCTTTGTAAGCTCCAAAGGCTACAGCTGACTTCAGATTTGTATTTTTTAAATGCCCTTTTTTGTCATTTATTGCCCTTCTTACAGTAGCTTTAAGCCATGGGGGTTTAATTTTAGCTGTTTATACTTGATACCTAAAGGAATACATTTTTTAGTGCAATTACTCAATGTGGATTTAAAGCTCGCCCATTTATATTCAGTATTATTATGTGACAGTAGCTGCTCCCAGTCTATGCCCTGAAATGCTGCCCTCAACCCAGGGAAATTAGCCTTTTTAAAATTCTGTGTTTTTGCTCTGCCTGACAGAGTTTGCTTCTTATAGTTTAGGGGGAATATGATTATATTGTGGTCACTATTACCTAGTGTTTCTCGAACAGTAACATTTCCAACAAGCTCTGCATCATTAGAAATTACCAGATCCAACAGAGCATTGCCCCTAGTGGAAGCTTGTATAAACTGGCCCATAAAACAGATACAAAACTTTATTATTCTGTAGTGTCTAGTATGGATGAGTACAAGGTTGCATTCCTAAGGGCTGAAGTCACTGAATATGAATACTTTTCACTGGAGGGGGCACTGGGGGGGTATAAAGGATCTTGACTTGTAAAGCTCTAAACCAGATGTCTGTGTGACAAAACTACCCTGCATCTCTTGTATCTACCATGTTGGGAGCTTTCCCAAGTATTGATTTCAGGTTACTCTATGCTGTATGTGATCTGTTTATGTCTTTTCTGTATATGTATTTTGTCACTGCTCAGTAAATCTTTTATTGACAGAAAACTACTACCATAGAGACATTATTGTTTCAAAAGGCTGCATAGCACTCTAAGGCTGGATATTATACCACCCAAATATCATATAATAAAGGCAAAATATCTAATTGTGAGCAGTGCAACCAATAAATTACAAACTAGTGTTAGACATAATTGCAGATAAGGGCTTGACCTAGTCCTCAGACTGCAATGTTAATTTTGCCTCACAGCTTCCTCTGGAGGTAAACACTATGGCGGTCATTTATTATTGGCATACTTTTTGGCCTATTTAGGTAGCAGATTTTGTCGCAAAGGTGTTTTCTGCGACACAATCTGTGACATTTCCCCGCTCATTGCACTTTTGCGAAGTGGGGGGAAAAGGGTGTGTGGCGTGGGTGGTGAAGAAAGCAGGCCAGCCGTCCCATCTCATTCATCATTTTCCACGGCAGTTTATGGCGTGGAAAATGGCTTTAAACTACATCAGCAAAGGAGCTGGCGTAGTTTAAAGCATGTCTCACAGCCAGCAGCAAGAGCCAAAGTTATGTAGATGCCTGCGTCTCATCCAGCTAGTCTAAATAAATGTCCCTCTATGTAGCCCAAAATGGCTCCAATGAAAACTACAACTCATCCTGTAAAAAGCAAAGCAATCTTTCACACAGCTTTCTACAGAAACATGAAATTCTTATGGGTCTATGAATATGGAGAAAAAGAAACAAGTTATTTAAAAAAATATATCGTTTTTATTGTGCAAAAGTAAAAAAAAAATTAAAAAGAAAAGTACATTTTGTTTTATCACCATAATACTGAACTGATGAATGAAGTTATCATGTTCACCATGTCATATAAATGACACCATAAAAACATAACCCAAAAAACTATGGAGGAAGTGCTGTGTTTTTTTCACACCATCACTTCACAAAATGAGTTATACTTGTTAGATGGTACATTAGATGTACCTCAAAATGGTGCCATTTAAGGATACAACGCATCCTTCAAAATACAAACCCTCATATGGATATAGACGGAAAAATACAAATGTTATGGCTTTTGAAATGGGGAAAAGAGAAAGCAAAAAAAATGTCTTGGAGTGCAAAATGGTCTGTATTCTTAAGAGGTTAATGGTGCTTAAGGTTTTAACAATAATAATAATAATAATAATAATAAAATAATTATACCCAGTGTGCTACCATCTAACCTTTTCTGGTGAAGTGTCTGATAGTTTTGTTATGTTAGATGCCTCTTTCATTGTTTATTTTTATTTCTGCAAGAAATACATGTTTTAAGGTTTCTTCTATACAGTAATTTTTGTATTACTGCTCCCAAAGCAAGAAGTCAGAAATCCCTTTTTTTACTCCTCTCTATCAGTGATAGTGTCCTACAGTATTATAACCAGAAGAGATTGCTGTTTCATTAAATTAAAGTGCAAATACATACAGGAACATCAAATTGAAAATTGAAAAATATTAATACAAAAACAGAGACACAATGCTGAATCTAATTTTCCAAGTCAGTGACGACATTCTTCACTTGCTTATGACATATATCACCAATTAAATGTGTGATTCACATCATAAAGTCTCCAATCAATATGCCTTGAAGAGTAAAAATAAGCAAATGTAAAAGAAGCCCTGTATTAACTATGTTTACAATGCATTATTCCTGGAAACTTTTAATCCACATTCTGTTGAATGCTGATATCAGGAAAAAAATTGAATTTTCATTCCTAATTTTTGGTCTTTTCATTTATGAAACAATATCACATGATATCCCTAAAATGCTTTAAATTAAAAAAAATTAAAAATCTTGATACTCAACTTTCTCCAGCGCCATTCTCTGTGGCACTGGTCCGGTTCTCCTGCTGCTGTTCGTTTACAAACATCAGTGGTCATGTGCCTGGATAAGGCGTGTGACCACTACAACCAATCACTGCCTTCAGTGGTCTAACACTGACAGTAATTGGCTGCATTTGTGATGATCCTTATCAAGGCACATCACCACTGATGTTTGTAAGCAAACAGCAGCAGGAGAGATGGACAGGTGCCATAGACAATTGCTCTTGAAAAAGATCATAACAGTATAATATTTTTTTATTTAATTAATTTTTTTAAAGCATTTTAGGGATTGTACAAGATATGTAATTATCTTGGGATAGCCACTCTAAATGTAATTAAATACTCCTGGTGCAATGCCAGAAGTAGGTCCTGATAGGCTATTTCTCATAGATCCAACAAAACGTTTCACTCATAGTCCATTTGTACTCTTAGCAGCTATTAACTGTACATATTATATTGTGGCATTTAGCCCAGTGGACCAGTTATTATAATATACTGGTCGTAAATTATTTAAAACCCAGCTATTTTTGGACTTCAGCACCAAACATTATTTTTTTTCATCTTCCCATTTCAACAGTAATAACATTTTATTTTTGATATTGACAAAGAAATATAAGGTCTAGTATTTTGCAGGACAAGTAGTATTAAGTATAAGACAGCATTTAACTTTTATGGGGAGCAAGTAGAAACAAAATTATCTGCTATGTTTTTCCCATTTTTCACGGCTGATCTAATATATCTGTGCATACTATATTTAGAATAATTATGGGGATAGCAAATATGTGGGGGTTATATTACTATATATAGGTTCTATGAAATGAAAGTATTTTGCAAAAAAAAAAAGTATAATTTTTTCAAAAACCTATTTGTAGCTCAACATTTTTTTTTTTGTTCTATTATTTTTACTTACCCATATACTGGTTTACTTATGGAAGGCAATCAACTCTGGGGATCATTGTGAGGTCCTAGGATGCATCAATAGTGATACCAGCCCTTGTCTACTAACGGAGGTTCCCCTTGTATAATGCAGTTATCAGGTTTGATTACAGCAGTGCACAAGTAAACTGAACAAAAAAACTCTGATCCTGGCAGTAATGGTGGTAGAGTGACTTTGTATAACAGTGGATCTTCGACTGGAGATCTTGCAGACATAATATAGTATCAATGTGCCAATGTTTTTTTATGTGCAATATATAAAGAGAATATTTTTTTAAAAATTGTAAAAAAAAACTGAACAATTTACTTCCAGATGCTATGAACTGTCTACAAAAACAAATGAAAGATTATTAGTCTGAGGTCTCACACATTCATTTATATTTAATAAATTACAGTGTGAGAACAGAGTGAAATCTTTTTAATTAGAACAGAACAGGGACCCAGTACTCATTCCTTCCTTGTAATCACTTAGATTGTCCTTGGGGTAAAAATTAACATTTTTTTTTCCCTGTAATTAGAAAAGCTATAAGATGCCCAGGCCATAAATTCCAACCATTCCAGAATAAACAAACACAGGGAAACAGTTAATTATTGTCACCTCTGGAATGAAGCAGCGAACAAAGCATTTTATCTGATAAGTAACATTTAATGCTGATTGCTTTTTATTTTATTACATCACACAGAAATTCACCAGAGAATTATTCACAAAAGAATTTATGTCAACTTGCACTGTCAAGCTGTGAGTTATCACAGTGGAGAAATTGGTAGAGTCTTACTAGTCACATAAAAAGAACTTACATATATATTTTACGACACAGACTTGTCAAGAAAATTAAAAAAATCATAATGCATTGTCATTTATAATTTCCAAGATTATAATATTCAAAGTACCATCGAAAAGTTATCCTAGCTATTCTTAAGGGAAATTTGCCCTCACTGCTTTGTAAAAAAAAAAAAAAAAAAAAAATTGTCATTTCATGTTCTCAATAAAGACAAACACAAAAATATATTTTTGGAAATGCAAATCCAAACTTTGTTCGATGTATAGCTTACAATTCTAAATATTTTTTCTCACTTTTGAATAACATTTTTATAACATTACAAGCTTTAAATCTGCATAATCTACATCACATTTTTTCAATTTGTGGTACGCATCGCAGGGTAAGTGGATACACAAGAACACCCTATCATTCAACAGCATTTTATATCTGGTTGCTGGGGCTATTCCACATTCAACTGCATCGCCAACCTCAAGACGGCGATACAGTTGTACAGGGAGTGCAGAATTATTAGGCAAGTTGTATTTTTGAGGATTAATTTTATTTTTGAACAACAACCATGTTCTCAATGAACCCAAAAAACTCATTAATATCAAAGCTGAATATTTTTGGAAGTAGTTTTTAGTTTTAGCTATTTTAGGGGGATATCTGTGTGTGCAGGTGACTATTACTGTGCATAATTATTAGGCAACTTAACAAAAAACAAATATATACCCATTTCAATTATTTATTTTTACCAGTGAAACCAATATAACATCTCAAAATTCACAAATATACATTTCTGACATTCAAAAACAAAACAAAAACAAATCAGTGACCAATATAGCCACCTTTCTTTGCAAGGACACTCAAAAGCCTGCCATCCATGGATTCTGTCAGTGTTTTGATCTGTTCACCATCAACATTGCGTGCAGCAGCAACCACAGCCTCCCAGACACTGTTCAGAGAGGTGTACTGTTTTCCCTCCTTGTAAATCTCACATTTGATGATGGACCACAGGTTCTCAATGGGGTTCAGATCAGGTGAACAAGGAGACCATGTCATTAGATTTTCTTCTTTTATACCCTTTCTTGCCAGCCACGCTGTGGAGTACTTGGACGCGTGTGATGGAGCATTGTCCTGCATGAAAATCATGTTTTTCTTGAAGGATGCAGACTTTTTCCTGTACCACTGCTTGAAGAAGGTGTCTTCCAGAAACTGGCAGTAGGACTGGGAGTTGAGCTTGACTCCATCCTCAACCCGAAAAGGCCCCACAAGCTCATCTTTGATGATACCAGGCCAAACCAGTACTCCACCTCCACCTTGCTGGCGTCTGAGTGGGACTGGAGCTCTCTGCCCTTTACCAATCCAGCCACGGGCCCATCCATCTGGCCCATCAAGACTCACTCTCATTTCATCAGTCCATAAAACCTTAGAAAAATCAGTCTTGAGATATTTTTTGGCCCAGTCTTGACGTTTCAGCTTGTGTGTCTTGTTCAGTGGTGGTCGTCTTTCAGCCTTTCTTACCTTGGCCATGTCTCTGAGTATTGCACACCTTGTGCTTTTGGGCACTCCAGTGATGTTGCAGCTCTGAAATATGGCCAAACTGGTGGCAAGTGGCATCTTGGCAGCTGCACGCTTGACTTTTCTCAGTTCATGGGCAGTTATTTTGCACCTTGGTTTTTCCACACGCTTCTTGCGACCCTGTTGACTATTTTGAATGAAACGCTTGATTGTTCGATGATCACACTTCAGAAGCTTTGCAATTTTAAGAGTGCTGCATCCCTCTGCAAGATATCTCACTATTTTTGACTTTTCTGAGCCTGTCAAGTCCTTCTTTTGACCCATTTTGCCAAAGGAAAGGAAGTTGCCTAATAATTATGCACACCTAATATAGGGTGTTGATGTCATTAGACCACACCCCTTCTCTTTACAGAGATGCACATCACCTAATATGCTTAATTGGTAGTAGGCTTTCGAGCCTATACAGCTTGGAGTAAGACAACATGCATAAAGAGGATGATGTGGTCAAAATACTCCTTTGCCTAATAATTCTGCACTCCCTGTATACTGCAGCAGGGCACAGGAGCTGATGTCTCCCAGCCTTACCTTTCACTCTCATAAGTGACAGGCCACTAGGCATTGTGACTGCCTGAGCTGAGACATCTCAGGATGCAGTTCATATGGTGGGCTTAATTGCTACTGGGGTCATTATAGGGGGTATTGGTACTACAAAGAGGAGACATGGTGGCGGAAGTCATCATTGCAGTCTTGGCTGACTGGAGAACAGTAAATAGAATTAAAGTAAATGTCACGGAATGCAATAGGTATATAGTGCTGCATTCTCCTGTATGTTTGTTATTACAGGACATAACTTTATAAAAAAGTAAATTGCAATCCATACAAATCTGGTGTCTGCCATTTTGAAAGGAAGATTGGCACTGCATGATGTGCTATTCTTTCCATCAAATCTGAAGGAACTGCTAACAGAGGCTTAGAACATGGCCTCTGACTGCGGCATGAGAATAGATTTATTTTATTAACATTTGGCATGAAAAGATTGAGCCACACTGATCCACCTCACCTGTCTAAATAATGAAGCAGAGGTGTTTGCCTGTCATGAGGGAGAACCACCCTTGTTGGTTGTGTTGCCTACAGTAAAGTATTACATCTCATGTCTGGATGCTTAAGTCCAATTCAGTTAATGAAGTTCAGGATAAGGAAGATTGCTTTAGCTGCTTTAAAGAGACACCCTGTGGCCTATTGCCTACCTATGCAGCTGTGAGTACCATCTTGCCAGTCCACTGTAGGTAAGAACTGTCCTGACGTGTTTGCATTTGAATTCTTCAGTAAGCTGCGCAACAATCTCTTCATTATTTCCTACACTACATTTACACTGTAAGGTGTTGGCGTCACGACAACTGGAACCCTGCCTGGCACCTCAAAACCTTCACCATCGAGAGCACCTCAAACATCAAGACAGGATTAGTGTTGAGCGTGAATATTCGAATATCGAATTTTTACCGCAAATTCGCAAATATATTCAGAATATAGTGGGCAGCACGGTGGCTGAGTGGTTAGCACTGGTGCCCTGCAGCCCTGGGGTCCTAGGTTCAAATACGACCAAGGACAACACCTGCATGGAGTTTGTATGTTCTCCCCGTGTTTGCGTGGGTTTCCTCCGGGTACTCCGGTTTCCTCCCACACTCCAAACACATACTGATAGGGATCTTAGATTGTGAGCCCCATTGGGGACAGTTGGATGCTAATGTCTGTAAAGCGCTGCGGAATATTGTAGCGCTATATAAGTGCATAAAATTAAAATAAAAAAATATATATTCGTTATATCGAATATTCAGCATTTTTTTCCATCTGAACACATGATTCCTCTCTGCTTCTTGCTAGTGGGCCAATGAGAAGGAAGCAATGTCAAGCTATTGTAATGTTCTGCCATGCCAACCATTTTCTCCAGTCTCAGGAGAAACTCATGAAACTTCTAGCAGCTTGAAAACTGTAGCCAAAGTGACCCACGCCTGTATTTTGGGTTACGAATTCGCATTACGCAATTTTTACATTGCTGATTTTTTGCATTCAATAAAATAATCTCGAATTCACGAATTCGCGAATATATGACAAATATTCTACAAAACATTGGTGAAATATTGCGGATTTGAATATAGCCCCTGCCGTTCATCACTAGACAGGATGACCATAGAACTGGAGTGTGCCCTAAAGGGAAGAACAGGTGCGCCTTTCCCATCACTACACATCGGCCACTACACTCATATGCTCCTGGTTGCTGCACAATAATTGCCCTAATTTATAGCCTGTGTAATAGGACTTTAAGGGCAAAAGTATCCAGGGATAGTAGGAAAAAAAGCATGGCTGCTTTTTGAGAAAGCTGATGTCGGCACAGGTACCGTACTTAGATTACATGTTTTATTTCCATGACAGATTCTCCTTACAATCGATCCAATTTACTATAACAAATAAACTACAACAAACAAATAAAGCTTGTAGGTCAAAACCCTTGTGTATATGGTTGTAGGGATTTATCAATTTACAGCAACATGCTTTATTTAAATGCATAAAAAGTTTTTACCAGATCCGCACTGCTCACTGTATTTTATATGGAAATATATCAGGAAAATGGAAGGATACCAGATGACATTTTCTATCATACATCCAGAATCCGCAATCACCTGTGTCAATCACTGAGATTCACTCTACTGGAACAGCCTCATACACCTGGATCACCACCTAGATCATCTCCGCAAACATAAAAGGATGGAACCCAATAGTCAAGTATATTAAGATCAATAAGGATTTATTATACTCACAAACATATAAAATTAAAGCTCATTTCATTAAAATCTATGCCTTTCTTTCAGACTTGCCTGCCCGGGTTTCACACTGCTTCAACAAGGGCATGATTGTTGTATATGACATCAGTCCTTTTAAATACAATCCTTTTCATCATTTTACATTCAAAAAATCATATACAATATACACTACTCACAAAAAGTTAGGGATATTTGGCTTGTGGGTGAAATTTCAGGATTAACATGAATTGCATATATAAACTTCAAATTGGCGTGGTGATGAAAAGCAGGAAGTGCTCAACCCCATGTGCAGTGGTGCATCTATACCGGGGGGCAGATCCTGCACTTGTAGCTATCGCGGTCGGCGTGGCTATCACATACGTGACACAGAGGGAGGGAACGAGGAAAGCCCTGCCCAAGTGAGAGGGAAGATGGTGACCCCTGACTCACCTGGCGGCTGGCACCTGGCTGCCCTGACATCCCTAGACGGGTTCCTCACCCGTACGCCGATCACGTGCCTAAAGCCCTGGCTTTCCCTGAGCTGAGCCCTAGGTAGTGAACAGGGCGATGGGAACACTAGTCCGCACCACTAACTCTAAGGGAAAACACCAAGGGGAGGACAGACAACACAGACTCAACAAATATTCCCAGGTGGGCGACAACAGGGGACAACAATAAGCCCAACAGGGATCCGGAGGGTAGCACTCAGGAACGACAAGCAGGATTCACCACTCCAGTGGGTCAGTATAGATGTCCAGGCAGGAAGCTCTATAACTGGCAACTAGAGAAGTGTGAGGGGAGAATATAAGGAGGTAGGGAGTGGCAGACAAGAAACAGCTGAGGAGGAGAAGCTACGGATCCCTGAGAGAGACAAAAAGGATAGCAAGGCAAACACAGAAAACAATCACTAAAAAACAACGTGATCTTTAGATATAGAGCGCGCAGCCACCCGCTGCGACTTCCTGACCCCGGGTATAACGGAGTCAGACGTGGCTATTGATACCCTCGTGACAGTACCCCCCCTTTCACGAGGGGCCTCCGGACACTCAGGACCAGGTCTCTCCGGATGAGAGGCATGGAAAGTCTGAATTAACCTGTTGGCGTTTACCTCTGACGCTGGAACCCACATTCTTTCCTCGGGACCGTAACCCCTCCAATGCACCAGATACTGAAGAGAGCGGCGGACGAGAATCAACAATTCTGGCTATTTGAAACTCCAGATTACCAGCCACAATGACAGGAGGAGGTGGCAGCGGCGATGGTTCTAGAGGTGGAACATACTTCTTGAGTAACGATTTATGGAAGACGTTATGGATCTTAAAAGTCTGAGGTAGCTCCAGGCGAAAAGCCACAGGGTTAATGACGGCTACTATTTTATAGGGACCAATGAACCTAGGACCCAGTTTCCAAGAAGGAACCTTCAACTTAATATTCCTAGTAGACAACCACACATAGTCATTCACTCCTAGGTCCGGACCTGGCGACCGTTTCTTATCGGCCATGCATTTATATTTACCACTCATCTTTTTCAAGTTAACTTGCACCTTCTGCCATACCGATGAAAGAGATGAAGAAAACCTTTCCTCTTCGGGAACCCCAGAAGACCCCCCCTCTTTGAAAGTACAAAATTGGGGATGAAAACCGTATGCACCAAGGAATGGTGACTTGCCAGTGGACTCCTGATAATGATTATTTATGGCAAACTCAGCTAACGGTAAATATGATGACCACAACTCTTGGTTTTCAGACACAAAACACCTTAAATATGTTTCTAGGTTTTGGTTGGTACGCTCAGTCTGTCCATTCGACTGAGGATGGAAAGCTGAGGAAAAGGACAAGTGAACCCCCAAACGGGAACAAAAAGCTTTCCAAAACTTAGAAATAAACTGGGTTCCCCGATCCGAAACCACATCGGAAGGGACCCCGTGAAGCTTCACGATTTCACTGATAAACACCTGAGCGAGAGTTTTAGCATTAGGAAGTGCGGGTAGCGCAATAAAGTGTACCATTTTGCTAAACCTGTCTACTACTACCAAGATAACTGTTTTACCCGCCGACAACGGTAAGTCAGTGATGAAATCCATTGACAGATGTGTCCATGGCCTACTGGGGATGAAAAGTGGCAATAAAGACCCTGCTGGACGTGTATGAGAGACTTTCGCGCGTGCACAAGTAGAACAAGTAGACACGAAATCCATTACATCCTGACGCAACCTTGGCCACCAAAAACGACGAGATAAAAGCTCCAAGGTTGCTTTACTACCCGGGTGTCCAGCAAGTGCCGAATTATAATGTTCTTTTAATAATTCAAGACGCAGGTTTAACGGTACAAACAATTTCTCTGAGGGGCAAGAGGCCGGGGCGTCCCCCTGAGCCTCTAACACCTTTCCCTCTAGAACAGAGTGTACAGCAGAGACAACCACTCCTCTTTGTAAAATAGGTACCGGATCACAAACATTCCCCCCTCCAGGGAAACTACGAGATAATGCGTCTGCCTTGGTATTTTTTTGCCCCAGGACGATAGGTGATTACAAAGTTAAATCTGGTAAAGAATAGCGACCACCTAGCTTGTCTAGGGGTGAGATGCTTAGCCGATTCTAGGTACAGAAGGTTCTTGTGATCCGTAATCACCGTGACGGGGTGGATTGCTCCCTCTAAGAAGTGACGCCACTCTTCAAGCGCCAGTTTAATCGCCAACAGTTCCCTATTTCCAATATCATAATTCTTCTCCGCAGAAGATAATTTTTTGGAAAAGAAAGCGCAAGGACGCCATTTGCCAGGAGACGGACCCTGAGACAATACAGCTCCCACCTCTGACGCATCTACCTCGACAATAAAAGGCTGGGAGACATCAGGTTGAATTAGAACAGGTGCCGAGGTAAACCTCTCCTTTAGAGAGGAAAATGCATCTTTAGCGGCGACAGACCATTTGGAAAAATTCGTCCCCTTCCTAGTCATGTCGGTAAGGGGTTTAACGATCACTGAATAATTTTTAATGAACTTTCTATAGAAATTAGCGAAACCCAAAAACCGTTGTAGGGCTTTAAGGTTCTCAGGAAGATCCCAATCTAAAATTGCCTGGACCTTCCCAGGATCCATGCGGAAACCTGAAGCAGATAATAGATATCCCAGGAACTGTAATTCCTGAACAGCGAAGACACATTTTTCAATTTTCGCATATAATTTATTCGTCCGTAGGACCTGCAGTACTTGCCTGACATGCACCTCATGTGTTTTCAGATCAGCCGAATAAATTAAGATATCATCTAGGTATATGACTACAAACCTGCCGATGAGATGACTAAAAATATCATTAACGAAATGTTGGAAGACAGCAGGGGCATTGGTCAGACCGAAAGGCATAACTAGATTTTCATAATGCCCCTCAGGGGTGTTAAAAGCTGTCTTCCACTCATCCCCTTCCCTGATACGAATCAGATTGTAGGCCCCCCTAAGATCAAGTTTGGAGAACCACTTAGCACCCGCAATCTGATTAAAAAGGTCAGGAATGAGAGGAAGAGGGTATGGGTCACGGATGGTTATCTGGTTTAACTCACGGAAATCTAAGCAAGGACGCAGGCCCCCATCTTTCTTTTTAACAAAGAAAAACCCTGCAGCCACGGGTGAAGAAGAGGGTCTGATGTGTCCCTTAGCCAGACTCTCGGAGATATAATCTTTCATGGCTTGTCTCTCGGGACCCGAAAGATTATACAACCTGGACTTGGGTAATTTTGCCCCGGGAATCAGGTTAACCGGGCAATCATAAGGACGATGAGGTGGTAGTTTCTGACAACCCTTTTCAGAAAAAACGTCCTCAAAGTCCGAAATAAATGTAGGTAGGGAAGCTATGGAGGCGATTAAGCAATTGTTATTTAAGCAATTCTCTCTGCAATGCTCACTCCACTCCAATATCTCCCTGGCCTGCCAATCCACCACTGGATTGTGCGCTATCAACCAGGGAAGACCCAATACCACCGGAGAGGGAAGGCCCTCCAGAACGTAACATGCAAGACACTCATTATGGTGGTCCCCTACCCGAAGGTGTAAATTACGAACAATGTGGGTGAGGTTTCTCTGAGACAGAGGAGCAGAATCTATAGCGAATACGGGAATAGGTCTCTGCAGCGTACAGAGAGACAAACCCATAGTGCGGGCAAAATGGGCATCAATCAAGTTTACCCCTGCTCCACTGTCTAGAAAAACAGAAATAGACTCCGTCTTAACACCAAAAACAATGACCGCTGGTAACACAAATTGAGATGTTCGTATGGAGGAAACGTATACCCCCCGGCTGACATCCTCCGCACAGCCCGGGGTTAGTAGTTTTCCGACGGTCTTTTGTTTTTGAGAAAGGAGGGACAGACATTAATGAAATGACCCCTCCCCCCACAGAAAAAACAAGCCCCCCCCCTACGGCGAACCCTCGGGAGGACGGACCTGACGAGAAGTTCCGCCTAGCTGCATAGGCTCATCTAAGTCAGTACAGGCTGACTGTTGCTTGGGAGAGGTAACCAATTGCTCCGGAATTTTCGATCTCTCCCTAAGACGTCTATCTATTCTGATAGAGAGGGACATAACAGCATCAAGGGAAAGGGGGGTCTCATACAGCGCCAGTGCATCCTTAACCCTTTCAGATAACCCAGAGCAGAACTGACTCCTGAGAGCCGGGTCGTTCCACTGAGTATCCGTAGCCCACCTACGGAACTCTGAGCAATATTCCTCTGCTGACCGATCTCCCTGTCGGAGTCTCCGTAACTTCGACTCAGCCAGGGCGACTCGGTCAGGGTCATCATATATGAGACCCAAAGCCCCAAAAAATCCCTCCACTGACCGAAGAGCCTGAGAACCAGGGGGTAACGAGAACGCCCAGGATTGCGGATCCCCCTGAAGCAGGGAAATGACAATCCCTACCCGCTGTTCTTCATGACCTGAGGAGTAAGGGCGCAACTTAAAATATAATTTGCAGGCCTCACGGAACGTCGCAAATTTGTCCCTTCCCCCAGAAAATCTGTCGGGAAGAGCAACCTTGGGTTCAGTGACAACCTGGTTACCCATAGCAACCGCTGGGGGTGCGGTCTGCTGCATTTGCTGCTGTTGTTGGAGAACAGACGCCTTCAATCCTGCCACCTCCAAAGACAGGCTTTGAAGCTGTTCTGCCAAGGCATCAATAGGATCCATATTGGATTCTAAGTAGAGAGAGAAAAAAAAACAACAAATAAAAAATTATAAAAATTTTTATTTTTTTTATTTTTTCTCAAAAAGTAAGGGCCAGTTATAATATCACGGTCGGCGTGGCTATCACATACGTGACACAGAGGGAGGGAACGAGGAAAGCCCTGCCCAAGTGAGAGGGAAGATGGTGACCCCTGACTCACCTGGCGGCTGGCACCTGGCTGCCCTGATGTCCCTATACGGGTTCCTCACCCGTACGCTGATCACGTGCCTAAAGCCCTGGCTTTCCCTGAGCTGAGCCCTAGGTAGTGAACAGGGCGATGGGAACACTAGTCCGCACCACTAACTCTAAGGGAAAACACCAAGGGGAGGACAGACAACACAGACTCAACAAATATTCCCAGGTGGGCGACAACAGGGGACAACAATAAGCCCAACAGGGATCCGGAGGGTAGCACTCAGGAACGACAAGCAGGATTCACCACTCCAGTGGGTCAGTATAGATGTCCAGGCAGGAAGCTCTATAACTGGCAACTAGAGAAGTGTGAGGGGAGAATATAAGGAGGTAGGGAGTGGCAGACAAGAAACAGCTGAGGAGGAGAAGCTACGGATCCATGAGAGAGACAAAAAGGATAGCAAGGCAAACACAGAAAACAATCACTAAAAAACAACGTGATCTTTAGATATACACTGCGTGCAGAATTATTAGGCAAATGAGTATTTTGACCACATCATCCTCTTTATGCATGTTGTCTTACTCCAAGCTGTATAGGCTCGAAAGCCTACTACCAATTAAGCATATTAGGTGATGTGCATCTCTGTAATGAGAAGGGGTGTGGTCTAATGACATCAACACCCTATATTAGGTGTGCATAATTATTAGGCAACTTCCTTTCCTTTGGCAAAATGGGTCAAAAGAAGGACTTGACAGGCTCAGAAAAGTCAAAAATAGTGAGATATCTTGCAGAGGGATGCAGCACTATTAAAATTGCAAAGCTTCTGAAGCGTGATCATCGAACAATCAAGCGTTTCATTCAAAATAGTCAACAGGGTCGCAAGAAGCGTGTGGAAAAACCAAGGCGCAAAATAACTGCCCATGAACTGAGAAAAGTCAAGCGTGCAGCTGCCAAGATGCCACTTGCCACCAGTTTGGCCATATTTCAGAGCTGCAACATCACTGGAGTGCCCAAAAGCACAAGGTGTGCAATACTCAGAGACATGGCCAAGGTAAGAAAGGCTGAAAGACGACCACCACTGAACAAAACACACAAGCTGAAACGTCAAGACTGGGCCAAGAAATATCTCAAGACTGATTTTTCTAAGGTTTTATGGACTGATGAAATGAGAGTGAGTCTTGATGGGCCAGATGGATGGACCCGTGGCTGGATTGGTAAAGGGCAGAGAGCTCCAGTCCGACTCAGATGCCAGCAAGGTGGAGGTGGAGTAATGGTTTGGGCTGGTATCATCAAAGATGAGCTTGTGGGGCCTTTTCGGGTTGAGGATGGAGTCAAGCTCAACTCCCAGTCCTACTGCCAGTTTCTGGAAGACACCTTCTTCAAGCAGTGGTACAGGAAGAAGTCTGCATCCTTCAAGAAAAACATGATTTTCATGGAGGACAATGCTCCATCACACGTGTCCAAGTACTCCACAGCGTGGCTGGCAAGAAAGGGTATAAAAGAAGAAAATCTAATGACATGGCCTCCTTGTTCACCTGATCTGAACCCCATTGAGAACCTGTGGTCCATCATCAAATGTGAGATTTACAAGGAGGGAAAACAGTACACCTCTCTGAACAGTGTCTGGGAGGCTGTGGTTGCTGCTGCACGCAATGTTGATGGTGAACAGATCAAAACACTGACAGAATCCATGGATGGCAGGCTTTTGAGTGTCCTTGCAAAGAAAGGTGGCTATATTGGTCACTGATTTGTTTTTGTTTTGTTTTTGAATGTCAGAAATGTATATTTGTGAATGTTGAGATGTTATATTGGTTTCACTGGTAAAAATAAATAATTGAAATGGGTATATATTTGTTTTTTGTTAAGTTGCCTAATAATTATGCACAGCAATAGTCACCTGCACACACAGATATCCCCCTAAAATAGCTAAAACTAAAAACAAACTAAAAACTACTTCCAAAAATATTCAGCTTTGATATTAATGAGTTTTTTGGGTTCATTGAGAACATGGTTGTTGTTCAATAATAAAATTAATCCTCAAAAATACAACTTGCCTAATAATTCTGCACTCCCTGTAGAGCGCGCAGCCACCCGCTGCGACTTCCTGACCCCGGGTATAACGGAGTCAGACGTGGCTCTTGATACCCTCGTGACAGTAGCCCGCTGCTAATGGCAATCCCCAGAAAAAATGCATACAATGGAGGACCACAAGTACCACAACAGACATCCTACACAGGATAGCAAATGTGTGGATGTGATAAACAATAAAACAAAATAACAATAACTTATACAAAGACAGGTGCACTCTGCGGTCTTACTAAACCCTCATACTAATAAAGGTATATAATGGAAAACCGGCACTCTACATCTATCAATAATGCTAAAGAAGCAATATACACAGGTGATAGTGGAAAATATATATTTATTTTTAGGAGGATGGGTTGACGTTCTAAAAGTTCTAAAAAGTGGGGTACTCAAGGAAAAATGTTGATTTGCAATATGTGGCAATGGAGGTGCACAGAAGAAAAAAAAAATAATTTGTGCAAGGTGGGGGTATGACAATGTTGTGATTGTCTAGTGATGAGAGCCCCCTTTTCAGCAGGTACAATGAGTAGCTGTGTCCATTAATATACAGTCCATAGAAAATTGTCTTTATGTATTACCACATAGAAAAATATAGTAAAAAATATATATATAAAATATGGATAGAACAATAAAAAAATAAAAGGTAAAAATAAAGATAAGTGGTATGTCAGTCGGGTGCTGTACTTTAGTGTGGCGTCCCACACATTTAGTAAAGACTGCACCCTGACTGTGTACCTTCTTTGTGGGGTATGGATCTCCTGGCTGTTGGAGCGGCCTCACAGCGCTCAGCGATGTCTGTTTCCCGGTCTTCTCGGCGTGCCGCGTGTGTGTGACGTCACTTCTCTGGCGTCTCGCGTGTCTTTGCCGGGTTCGGTATTGGGATCTTCGCTGGTGGTCTTTTTTCGATCCAGGGGACTTGGATGGAGTCGGTGGTGTGGAAGCGCTTCCAAAATAGAGTTCTTTAGCAGGTTTTTTAGAGGGAAGTCACCATAAAAAATATATATATATTTTTCTATGCGGTAACACATAAAGACAATTTTCTATGGACTGTATATTAATGGACACAGCTACTCATTGTACCTGCTGAAAAGGGGGCTCTCATCACTAGACAATCACAACATTGTCATACCCCCACCTTGCACAAAAAATTATTATTATTATTATTTTTTTTTTCTGTGCACCTCCATTGCCACATATTGCAAATCAACATTTTTCCTTGAGTACCCCACTTTTTAGAACTTTTAGAACGTCAACCCATCCTCCTAAAAATAAATATATATTTTCCACTATCACCTGTGTATATTGCTTCTTTAGCATTATTGATAGATGTAGAGTGCCGGTTTTCCATTATATACCTTTATTGTTATAAACTACTTTCCTGATTGGGTGAATCAGTCCAAAACCAGAGCACCTACACATTGCAGTGATCAGGTGAGCCACCAATAACCCACCCTTTTCTTTAAACCCTCATACTGATGTAAAATTGAGAGATTAGCCAACATAGCCTACTGTGGAGGACATGTCTGAGCCCGAGCACCGTGCCAAGGTTTAGCGTTAGGTCCCGAGCTACTTGAGAAACCTTGGCGCGGTGCTATTGTTTATCACATCCACACATTTGCTATCATGTGTAGGGTGTCTGTTGTGGTACTTGTATGCATTTTTTCTGGGGATTGCCATTAGCAGCAGACCACAAGTGCATGATTTGCCCCCCCCCCCTCCCCTCCCGGGTATAGATGCACCACTGCATATGGGGTTGAGCACTTTCCGCTTTTCATCACCACACCAATTTATAGTTTATATATAGAATTGTTTGGAGGTGTAAAAACTCCTAGTCTGAATGTGCCTTTATTTCCATCTACATGCAACATTCTGGTGCACATCTGAGGCCTGGGCTATATCAGTCAGTCTTGGGTGGGGCTCAGAGCTCTCTCCCTCCTCTCATTGTAAGCATGGCTGCATGCTGAAGGTAACTGGGAGTGTGCTGTGAGTCAGACCTTGCGCTCCTTAATTTGCCCACTGGCTCCTGGTATTGCCCATACGGCACAAATAGGTTTAGCGTTAGGTCCTGAGCTACTCTAGGAACCTTGGCGCGGTGCTCGGGCTCAGACATGTCCTCCACAGTAGGATATGTTGGATAATCTCTCAATTTTACATCAGTATGAAGGTTTAGTAAGACCGCAGGCGCAGAGTGCACCTGTCTTTGTATAAGTTATTGTTAACCTGAAATGCACTCTAATCTTTACAAGTGAACTTAATGTGACGTTCTCTAAACTTTTGAATGCACATGTCCAACTGTTCAATGTTATAGTACTTTTTGCACCACTTACTTAACAGCAAAATTCACAACAGGTATTTGATCCATGAATCGGCCAATAATTTTCCTGGTTCAATTAGAATTTGTATTTAAACAGTCCTTCTGATCATGCTGTTCACATTTTGACATCATGAGACCAAGGCAACACTTAACAATTCATCAACAGTACCTCGCCATTGCAAGGCTTAAAGCAGGATGCTCTTAGACGGAAGTGGCCACTGAGCTTAAGAATGTCACGGAATGTCATCAACAGGTTGCAACAGAGATAGGGCTCATTCAGACGGTCGTATGCTGTCCGCAAAAATGCTGATCAGTTTTTTTGCGGACAGTTCAGTATGTCCGCAAAAAAACTGAATGCATTCCGTTTTTTTGCTGATAGACTTCAATAGGGCCATGTCCTGATTTTCACTGACAAGTATAGGACATGTTAAAAATTTTTGCAGAGTCGTGCAATGGAAGAAAAGGGCCCCATAGAAGTGAATGGGACAGCATCTAATCCGCAAAAAAAACGGATCCGCATTTTTGCGGACAACATACGGTCGTCCGAATGAGCTCATACAAAGAGACTGAAAGAGTCACAGAAAGGCATACAAGTGGACATACTTTGGCCATATCCCACACTGATGACCACTTCATTATGAACAATGCCCTGCAGAACCAGATAATGAATGCCACACAACTCCAAGCACATTTAAGGTAAGTGAGAGGCACCCAAGTATCACGTCAGACAATCCCTGAATTGCCCAATAATTTTCCTGATTAAATTACAATTGCCATTTAAACAGTCTTTCTCATTATGCTGTTCATGTTTTTACAACATGAGACCAAGGCAACACCTAACAATTGATCAACAGTTCCTCACCATTGCGAGGCATAAAGCAGGATGTTCTTAGACAGAAGTGGCCACTGAGCTTTAGAATGTCATAGAGTGTCATCAGCAGGTTGCAACAGAGATACAAAGAGACTGGAAGAGTCACAGAAAGGCATAGAAGTGGATATCCTTTGGCCACATCCCACACTGTTGACCACTTCATTGTGAAGAATGCCCTGCGGAACCGAATGATGAATGCCACATAACTCCAGGGACATTTAACGTAGGTGAGAGGCACCCAAGTGTCACGTCAGACCATTCAAAACCATTTACATCAGCGTTGTCTGCATGCTAGATGACCTGCAAGGGTACCTGACCACAGGCATCATCGTCTTGCATGGGCCAGGGAGTATCTATGCTGGACGAGGGACCAGTGGGCGATTCGTCCTGAGCAGAAATGATGGCTGCCAACAATGTTGGAGATGTCAAGGAGAGCTCTATGCATCAAACACTGTTGCCACCAGACAAGCCTTTGATGGTGGTGATAGTGTTACAGTGTGGGCAGGTGTGTCTAGTCAATACAGAAATGCCCTATACTTTGGGAATGGTACAGTGCCAAGACCATACTACATCAATAACATCATTAATCTAGCCATTGTGCCCCTGCATGAACAACACAAGCCTAGTTTCATCTTCATGGACGACAATGCACCAGCTCATCGAGGTCACATCATTAGAGAACAGCTGCTAGACACTGGGGTACCTCAAATGGAGCGGCCTGCACTTTCTCCATACCTGAATCCCATTAAAATCCTATGTGATCAGCTGTGGTGCCATGTAGAGGCTAGTAGCTCTGTACCCCAGAACCTCAATGATCTGAGGGCCGTCATTCAAAAAGAGTGGGATGCCATGCCTCAACAGACAATAAGTTGACTTGTGAACAGCATGAAACGTTGTTGTTAAGCTGTAATTGATGCTCAGGGCCACATGACAAGTCATTGAGACATTGACATTTTTTGTGGGGGTATACCCATTAGAGATATACAGTGGCAAGAAGGTGACCTTTTAGCGTCAATAAATGTGGAGAGTTTATATACAAGGATGCCACAGGAATTGGGGGTTCAGGCAGTGAATAAGATATTGGAATGCCAGAATAAAAGTGAAAAATATATTGAGTTTGTGAGAGAAGCTCTAGAATTTGTGTTGACACACAATGCCTTCATGTTCGATGGTAGTTGGTACTACCAAAAATCAGGGACAGCAATGGGGACACCAGTCTCCTGTACCTTTACAAATCGGTTTTTGGCAACCTTTGAGGACGAGTATGTGTTCACCACCAGGAATATGTTTGTGAAAAATATCAAGATTTATTGATGATGTTTTTATAGCGTGGAGAGAATTTTTGAGGAATGCAATTTGAGGAATTTGTGGAGTACTTGAACACCCAGAATAATATGAAAATGAGGTTCACTAGTAAAATAGATTCAAGGGAATTGGAATTTTTAGATGTGAAGGTTAGTGTACAAGGAGGGACATTAGTCACTTAGGTATACAGAAAATCTACTGCTACAAATTCCCTCTTGCACTTTAGGAGCTCCCACCCCCCACATAAAAAAAAAGCTATATCATACGGGCAATTTACAAGACTAAAAAGAATAGCAAGTAAGGACATAGACTTCATTGAGCAATCTAAGGAATTAAAGAGAAGACTATTGGAGAGGGGTTACCCCAAGAAAATGATAGATACTTTGTTTGTGAGAGCAATGAAAAGAGAAGAACAAGGAAGTAGGAACAGGAGTGATATTAGACAGGAAAAAGAGAAAAAAAGGAGAGAGCAGTGTTTTCTTTTAATCATAAAGAAAGCCATCCTTAATAACTGCCATATATTGGCATATGATGAAGATCTAAAGGAAAAAACTAAAAATCTCCCCATTATCAGTTTTAGAAGAAGTAAGACCATTAAAGACAAGATAGTGAGGAGTAAGTTTGAGGATAAAAAAGATAATTGGTTAGAAAAGGGTATTCCACAAGGGAATTATAGATATGATATAGGTATGTACACTGCTCAAAAAAATAAAGGGAACACAAAAATAACACATCCTAG
The DNA here is from genome assembly GCF_905171765.1 of Bufo bufo. Lineage (NCBI taxonomy): Eukaryota > Metazoa > Chordata > Amphibia > Anura > Bufonidae > Bufo > Bufo bufo. Next base: position 158,671,827 of record NC_053390.1, on the reverse strand, counting down.
ATCTGAATTAATTAAATATTCTTCTGAAATACTTTGTTCTTTACATAGTTGAATGTGCTGACAACAAAATCACACAAAAATAAAAAAAAATGGAAATCAAATTTTTCAACCCATGGAGGTCTGGATTTGGAGTCACACTCAAAATTAAAGTGGAAAAACACACTACAGGCTGATCCAACTTTGATGTTATGTCCTTAAAACAAGTCAAAATGAGGCTCAGTAGTGTGTGTAGCCTCCACATGCCTGTATGACCTCCCTACAACGCCTGTGCATGCTCCTGATGAGGTGGCGGACGGTCTCCTGAGGGATCTCCTTCCAGACCTGGACTAAAGCGTCTGCCAACTCCTGGACAGTCTGTTGGTGGATAGAGCGAGACATGATGTCCCAGATGTGCTCAATTGGATTCAGCTCTGGGGAAGGGGCGGGCCAGTCCATAGCATCAATGCCTTCGTCTTGCAGGAACTGCTGACACACTTCAGCCACATGAGGTCTAGCATTGTCTTGCATTAGGAGGAACCCAGGGCCAACCGCACCAGCATATGGTCTCACAAGGGGTCTGAGGATCTCATCTCGGTACCTAATGGCAGTCAGACTACCTCTGGCGAGCACATGGAGGGCTGTGCGGCCCTCCAAAGAAATGCCACCCCACACCATTACTGACCAAATGCCAAACCGGTCAAGCTGGAGGATGTTGCAGGCAACAGAACGTTCTCCACGGCGTCTCCAGACTCTGTCACGTCTGTCACATGTGCTCAGTGTGAACCTGCTTTCATCTGTGAAGAGCACAGGGCGCTAGTGGCGAATTTGCCAATCTTGGTGTTCTCTGGCAAATGCCAAACGTCCTGTACGGTGTTGGGCTGTAAGCGCAACCCCCACCTGTGGACGTCGGGCCCTCATATCACCCTCATGGAGTCTGTTTCTGACCGTTTGAGCAGACACATGCTCATTTGTGGCCTGCTGGAGGTCATTTTGCAGGGCTCTGGCAGTGCTCCTCCTGTTCCTCCTTGCACAAAGGCGGAGGTAGCGGTCCTGCTGCTGGGTTGTTGCCCTCCTACGGCCTCCTCCACGTTTCCTGGTGTACTGGCCTGTCTCCTGGTAGCGCCTCCATGCTCTGGACACTACGCTGACAGACACAGCAAACCTTCTTGCCACAGCTCGCATTGATGTGCCATCCTGGATAAGCTGCACTACCTGAGCCACTTGTGTGGGTTGTAGACTCCGTCTCATGCTACCACTAGAGTAAAAGCACCGCCAGCATTCAAAAGTGACCAAAACATCAGCCAGGAAGCATAGGAACTGAGAAGTGTTCTGTGGTCACCACCTGCAGAACCACTCCTTTATTGGGGGTGTCTTGCTAATTGCCTATAATTTCTACCTGTTGTCTATCCCATTTGCACAACAGCATGTGAAATTGATTGTCACTCAGTGTTGCTTCCTAAGTGGACAGTTTGATTTCACAAAAGTGTGATTGACTTGGAGTTACATTGTGTTGTTTAAGTGTTCCCTTTATTTTTTTGAGCAGTGTAGTTTATGTTATATTTTGCCCATGTGGGAGATTTTATATAGGGAAAACCATAAGGTGCCTGTATGTGAGAATAAAAAATCTATTGAGACAGGGGAAGGGTCACCCAGGTTAAAAGAGCACGTTAGAGAAGCACTGCACTGCTCACTATATTTTAACTAAAAGTATATCAGGAAAAAGGAAGGACACCAGATACTCTCTTGCACTCTGGCAAACATCCAGAATCCACACTCACCACGGTCAATCACTGGGACTTACTCTTTTCTCCTGTATAGCTCCACATTGTTGAAGTTCAGTGCAATTTCACTAGTTCTAATGAATTCTTATAAGCACCAAAACCATAACCCAAACTTTCTTCAGTGACCCTGAGGGAAGACAAGGATGGGAGGAGTGGTGGCTATTAGAGATGGCCTTGTGGTTCGCCTGGCGGTCGTTTTTCAGCGAACTTTGCGTGTTCACGTTTCACCGAACATGCGAACATATGGAGATATTCGCGCCCGCCATATTCTTTTACATTGTGAAGAACTTTGACCCATGACGCATCCATCAGGTGGTACAGGACAGCCAATTGAGACGTTTCAGCACATGGACATACCCCCTACCTTATAAATAAACCTGATCCGGCTGCCATTTTACATTCAGTGTTTTGCCAGTGTAGGGAGAGGTTGCTGTGTGGAGCAGGGACAGGCTGTTAGGGACACCAAACTCTAGCTAATTGGGCCACAAAAGTCTTTTTAAGGACTGGTATAGGTGTGCTATCGATAGGTGTGATACACAGAGGGGTGCGATATACTTATAATATACTTTTATAATGAGTCAAAAACACATAGATCTATATAGTGATCACCTGGAAGTCAGGGGTCTAGGGGCTAGGGGCTTACTAGGGCCATTTTTATATAGGGTAAGGTTCCGGACGGGGTCGCTCTTATCAGGGCGGGTGGTCTGTGGTTAGGCTATCAGGGCCAGAATAACACCCCCCTGTAGGGCAATATCAGGGACAGTTCTTTGCCCACCCTGTCCTTTAATAGCACATCATCATCTAGCCCAGAGATAGATGTTTTTTGCTCCGGGATTCATGGATGTGCACTGGAACCCCCCGGATTGTGGTAGGACATATGGTTTCTGATTTGGTGCCGCCGAGCACCTGATTTATTGCCGCCGAGCACTTGTTATTGCCTACCACATCTGTGCTTTTTGCTTAACTTTAATAATTTAATTTATTTTCATTTTGAGAGATATCTTTTCCATTCACACGTCCGCAAAACGGGTCCGCATCCGTTCCGCAATTTTGCAGAACGGGTGCAGACCCATTCATTTTCAATGGGGCCGGAATGTGCTGTCTGCATCCGCATTTGCGGATCCGCAGTTCCGCATCCGTGCTTTCGTTTCAGCAAAAAAATAAAACATGTCCTATTCTTGTCCGCAATTGCAGACAAGATTAGGCATTTTCTATTATAGTGCCGGCGATGTGCGGTCCGCAAATTGCGGAATGCACATTGCCGGTGTCCGTATTTTGTGGATCTGCAAAACACTTACGGACATGCGAATGGACCCTCATAGTAACATTATTAAAGGTCACGTTTTATCTTTATGTATATTCTAATGGATTGCCTTCCTTGTACAATGTTATAATATACTTTCTATGTTAGAAAGTATATGATAGTGCATTTGTATTGTGCGGCAGTTGTGTGCGGTTCTGCTGCGATACTGCAGGTATATAGAGGGACAAGCGTTATTGGAACAAATCATTTCTACTGGTGTGATATTCCAGTCGTCCCCCAAAAAACTGATTGAAGCAGGGTGTTATATATCAATATACTTTCTTTATAGTGCATTTGGGTACTGTATAGTGCATTTGCACATGCGCATAGGCGAAAATTATATTGTCGATATTTCGCATTGAAAAAAATAATGAATGGAGATCGCAAATTCGAATAATACATCTGGTATGTCACTGTCCATGTTGTGGGACTATTTGTGCACTTCTAGTAATTATTTCTTGGCTGCAAATATGAGCTGAAGGTTTTTCAAGTTCGCCTGCCATTAAAATGAATGGGACCCGCCGCGAACTTGCGGTTCGTGAACATTTGATCGCGTTCGCGAACCGTCTCGGCAGATGTTCGTCCATCACTAGTGGCTATGATCGTGGCATTAGTACTCGCAGTTCATTCTGGCAGTCTTCACCTTGGTTTCCCCGGGCCATGCAAGTGAAATGAGGATGCACCATTTCTTCCCTCTGGGCACTTGCTGACTTTCTGGGGCTCCTGCCTGATGGTAGTTGGGATGCCCTTGATAGGTGGTTGGCAGGCTGCATGGTAGGAGTATGGATGCAAGGTTAACAGGTGGATGATGGAGTCAATAAAGTCTTTCTTTACTAAAATCGATGATGGGAGTAGTAGTACAGATAGTAGCAAAAAGCACAGTTTTAAAGTATAGCTGTGTATGGGTAGCAACAATGGTAGTAATAGAAATGCTCGCTGACTCTCCTTCTAAGGACATTTTGCAGTCTCTCCAAATTACCACATGCATGCTATTTGATTCTTGTAAATTCTTTCAGCAACTCCTGAGCTGAGGGATGCAGATCTAGATCCGAACAACCAGTCTGTCTTAAAGTGTGGTGGGTGCAGGAGGCAATAAACCCTTTATACAGCAGTAAATACAATTAATTTACATGGTGAAAATGGGTCAGGAGAGCCCAAATTAAAAGAAAAAAAAAGCATGGGGAAGATGTACATGAGGTATGCAACTTCATGAGCATATCTGTTAAAAATAATATTAATCCTGACTGCATTGGTCTAATTCTGGGAACTAATTCTCATAACACAGGCAGCACCTTAGATGGATTACATTTTCTTCCAAAATTAATCTTCTGATTCTTCTAAACTCAGCAGAGACTTTGGACCTGGTCCATTGCAGCAAAGTCTTCATTACTCTACACAGGTTGAGTGCCATCATTTTAGGTTTATTTTTTACATTTTCTAAAAATGGATTTTGGGACTTGCTTTGATTTAGAATACAAAGCAAAAAGTGTCATACAAGTTCGTTTTTAAAGAACTGACCTATTTTTAATTACTAAAATATATCTGAATTACATTAAAAACTAAATGAAGTCTCCTGTGGCTTTGCCTTTAATGTTGCATCTATTATTTGCTGAATAGAAATCAGTATGAAATGCTACTTTTACTATTCCGCTAATGTTATCTGTGTACCATAGTCTCCTTTTTTTATTTTGTGCAATCAGGCTGTATGCATTTGATATGAACCGTAGATAATGGCAGAGCAATTTGAATTAGGATCCAGATGTAATCGCATTTTAATTTTCCTAATGAACATAATTATTTTATCATATCATTTGTTAATGGAATTCAGTAAAACGTAATGCAAATACTAGGATAAAAAAAGATTTAAGGAAAAAGTAATAAGTAATGTAAATGGCATTTAGAAATACCTGTATAAATTGTATCATCAAGGGTATATTTTATGTAAAAATACTTGATAAGGTCAATGCAGCTACCAAGAATCCACTAATGAAAAATCCACAAAAAGAAAACAAAAAACGAATCTGGCAGCATGAAAATGCAGCGCAATCCATAGTATGGTATAGAGAGGAGGAGCTGAGCAGATTCATGTATAGTTTAAAGGTAAAGACTCGTTATGGTTTATTTATTCATTTAACCCTTTGGTTTCATAAAGGATTTTTATTTTTTTCGCTTTGTTTATTCCTCAAGGGTCTTTTTTTTTCTTCTTTCTTTTACATTTCTCTTCTCATAGTTGTATCAGGACTTATTGTTTACCAGGCATTTAGAATTTTTAAATGTCACCATTTAACTTACGCTATCATGTATTGAATGGGATATAAATTGTTTGTGGGGTGAAAATGAAAAAAATAAGTGAACGATGGCCCATTGTTTATTAGGTTACTGTTTTACGCTGTTCACTGTGCACTAAAACTGATATATTACTTTTATTCTGCAGGTCAGCATGATTACAGCTACACCAAATTTACATACTTTTGCTTATGCTTTACTACTTGAAAAAAAAAATGTTTTGTGTTCACAGATAACTTTTTATATATTTTCATCTACAGGGCTGTGTGAGGGTTTAATTTTGTGGGGCAAGCTGTAGTTTTTTTATTGGTACCATTTACCATTACAACTTTTTGATCACTTTTTAATAAAAAATTTTTTGTCAGGAGGCGAGGAGACCAAAAAACAACAATTTGGGCATTTCAACTTTTTTTCCAGTACAGTGTTCACTGTGCATGATAAATACTTTTACATTTTACTAGTTTGGATATTTGCAGATATAGCCATGTAAATTATATATATTTTTTATTGTTTATTTGTTTTTATATTGTAAGAAGGTACAAGAAATCATCGTGGATGATAGGTATGTGTCACCGAGGTTCTTGGCCTCGGTGCAGTAAGAGCCAGTTTTCATGTGTCAGCAGCAGTTGCTGTTAGACACTTTGCTATTTAGTATGGCTGCAAATAGCTGATCGGGGATGGCTCTTACTGGGAGTAGTCAAAGTGCTACTTTGCTACTGGGTGACTACTCCCCACGTTCCAGGCCGGGTTTTGTCAGGCCTATGAAAAACAGCCAGCAGTGTCTGGGGTGGGGAATTATCTATCTCTGACATTGGAGCTCTGGAAATCTCTGTACAGGGATCTGAGCCTTATGCCAGGCTGGAGGCCTGAATCCGGGAGGACTCCTCTGTTCTGAGTTGTGGCAGTCGGGTGTGGATTAACACCCAGGACAAAAGGTGACTGTTTTGTTTTTGAGCTGTCGTACTGTGTACTTGCAACAAGTGTGAATAAACACTGAGTTATAAACTGGTCTTTGCCTCTATACTGCGTCCGCTTGTCCTGACTACCAGAGCGAGCCCCCACAATTGGTGGAGGATACGGGCAAGAGCAGTGAGGTTGGGGTGAATGCCGATATTTTTAGGTTCTGTATTTTTCCAAGAACGGTTGTATGTCGTACATTGAACCAGCTGTATTACAACCAGTGCCCCACAACAAAATAGAGGCTGTTGTGAAGGCCCTCATGGAGGCTAATCTGCAGCAGCGAGAGACAAACCTGCCTCAATGCGAGTGTCACGGTGCAGAGTTCCAGGAGGCGGGGACGGCCAGGGAGCGTTCGCGTCATCAGCGCTCCAAGCGTCGCCCGCTCCCATGGTAATCACAATGGGGCTGAGCGCCGAGCTGCTCACTTGGTGCTCGGTTGTATTGGAACTCAGGAGTCATGTGATGCTGGCCACGTCACATGACTCCACTAGCGCCCTATTTAAAAAGGCAATCTGCTGGCCACAGATTGCCTGTTATTGAGGTCCTTCCTGCGATTACTTACCTGGTTTGTTGTTCCCCTGCTCGTGTTGTACTTCTTATCCATCTCATCCCTTGGTCTTGGCGTTCCCTCCTGGTTTTGACTTTGGCTTCTTCCTGACAATCCTCTGCTTGCTTCTCTGGTACTTTGCTGCTCTCTTGGTTATTGACTTGGCTCGTTTGACTGCTCTGTTGTGTGTTTTGTCTGTCTTCCCTGCACTTATCCTAGCTGAGGGTTTGTCGTCCAGTTGTCCCTTGTCACTAGGACTTGCGAGGCAAGTAGGCAGGGACAGGGGTGCGGGTTGAGCTCAGTGGTCACTTCCCACACTGCCTGTGTGTGTGACAGCAAGGCTAATAAGCAGCAGCAGGAGACCAACCAGTTGCTGCTACAACACGTGATGTCTTTGCAGACAGCAGGAGAAACCCCGAGCGTCCACGATGCCCAGAAAGCAGTCTGTGCCACGATTCCTAAGATGACCCCTGCAGACGACATTGAAACCTACCTAGAGATGTATGAGAAAGTGGCCATCAGGAAGAAGCTACCCCGAGACCAGTGGGCTGAGGTCGTCACTCCATTCCTGGAATCCGATTCCCAGCGGGTGTATTTCGACTTGCCGGAAAATCAAGTGGCCGACTAAAAAAGTAAAGGGTGAGATTTTGGCAAGACTGGGGGTGAATGTTTTGGTCCAGGCCCAGCGGGTACATCAGTGGGGGTTTTAGCCGGCTGAGCCTGCGAGACCCCAGTATTATGACTTACTCCACCTCTTGAAAAAGTGGCTACAGCCTGATCTGCTGAGCCCCACAGCTATGCTGGATAGACTATTGGCTGATATGTTCTGGAGGGCTCTGCCACCCCCTCTCCAGCACTGGATTGGCCAGGTGTCTCCTGGCAATGCACTGGAAATGGTGGACCTGGTGAAGCGCTATGAAGCTACTAAGAATGTTACAGGGGGTCAGGGCCGATCCTAGGGTCACAGGCGCCTGGGTGCAGAAATATTTCTGGCGCCCCCACATGGGCGTGGTTATCTTACTAACTCCTCCCCTTTACAATGTTTCTATGGCAACAACTTCAGCCCCCAACTTCAGCCCCACCAATTTGCTTTGACAATAACTTAGTCAACGGCTTTGACAAGTCAAAATAAATGTCATGTGCCAGTAGCCAGAGCCCCCCCATATCATGTGCCAGTAGCCAGAGCCCCCCATATCATGTGCCAGTAGCCCCCCTTATGTGCCAGTAGCCCCCCTATGTGCCAGTAGCCCCCCTTATCATGTGCCAGTAGACCCCCTTATCATGTGCCAGTAGACCCCTTATCATGTGCCAGTAGCCCCCCTTATCATGTGCCAGTAGCCCCCCATATCATGTGCCAGTAGCCAGATCCCCCCCATTATCATGTGCCAGTAGCCAGAGTGCCCCCATATCATGTGCCAGTAGCCAGAGTGCCCCCATATCATGTGCCAGTAGCCCCCCATATCATGTGCCAGTAGCCCCCCTTATCATGTGCCAGCCCAGTAGTCCCCCCTTATCATGTGCCAGCCCAGTAGTCCCCCCTTATCATGTGCCAGCCCAGTAGTCCCCCCTTATCATGTGCCAGCCCAGTAGCCCCCCTTATCATGTGCCAGCCCAGTAGTCCCCCCTTATCATGTGCCAGCCCAGTAGTCCCCCCTTATCATGTGCCAGCCCAGTAGTCCCCCCTTATCATGTGCCAGCCCAGTAGTCCCCCCTTATCATGTGCCAGCCCAGTAGCCCCCCTTATCATGTGCCAGCCCAGTAGTCCCCCCTTATCATGTGCCAGCCCAGTAGTCCCCCCTTATCATGTGCCAGCCCAGTAGCCCCCCTTATCATGTGCCAGCCCAGTAGTCCCCCCTTATCATGTGCCAGCCCAGTAGTCCCCCCTTATCATGTGCCAGCCCAGTAGTCCCCCCTTATCATGTGCCAGCCCAGTAGCCCCCCTTATCATGTGCCAGCCCAGCCCAGTAGTCCCCCCTTATGTGCCAGCCCAGTAGCCCCCCTTATGTGCCAGCCCAGTAGCCCCCCTTATCATGTGCCAGCCCAGTATTGTACCTATATAAAAAAATAAAAAAAAATAATACACTTATACTTACCTCCAGCAATGCGATGCGATGCAGGCCGCCTCTTCCGTCTGTGTCCCTCGCTATACGGCTCAGGCGACGCGATGACGTCATCGCGCCGCCTGCACCGGCCTCTGATAGGCTGCCAGCACTAAGCCGGCAGCCTATCAGAGGAACAGGAGGGGACACACCTCTCCCTCCTCTGCCGCAGCACAGGCATCTGTATTGCCGTCCTGAGGACGGCAATACAGATGACTATGGAGATGAGCGCTTCCGCAATGGAGGCGCTCATCTCCTGCTCTGCCCTGCCGCCGGCCGCGGCCGCCCCCACTTGTCACCAGGGCCGCGGCCTTGCGGCACTCAGGCTTGCCGGCCCACCGGGAAATTTCCCGCTATCCCGGCAGGCCAGTCCGGCCCTGCGCTCGGCGCCTTTCGGGTGACAGCGCTGGGGTGCGGGGCACCCACTGCACCCCGTGTAGGATCGGCCCTGCAGGGGGTTCTTTTGGGAGGGGGGCAGTCAAACCCTGTAAATCTCCATCCCAGACCCGGCGACTTGTACCAACCAAACCAACCCGGGATGTACCCCCTACGAACCTGGCTCTGATAGTCTGCTGGCGGTGTCAGGAGCCTGGCCATGTAAGAGATGACTGTCCACATCAGGTGGAACAAACTTATAATAGGGAGAGACTTCCCGGCATTGTGGCCTGCTATGAGAGTGACTGATACCCATGAGACAGGGGTAACCCCAGCAGAGTGGCCTTGCTCCAGGGGGAGGCCAGAACCCTGGGAACTCGAGACCAAAGGGCCAACGGTAAGGGTGACCGTTACTTACTAAATGTAATGGTGAGGGATATAGAGGACTTGCCACCGGGGCCTGAGCTGGCAGACCTCAATGTCTCCAGGGATAATTTTGGTACTGCACAGCACCGAGACCCAACCCTATCCCGAGCTTGGGTAAATGTATTAATAGTAGATGTTGAACCACAACAACCAGGGGTAGAGTTGGTGTTTCCCCATTTTGTGGTACATGTGGATATGTTGTATAGGGTAAACCCACTGCGGGGTGAACATATTGAACAGTTGGTGGTGCCCCAGGCTTATAGCAAACTCGTGTTAGAGTTAGCCCACCAACATGTTCTCGGGGGGCATCTGGGAATGCAGAAAACACAGGACCGGATTCTACAACGGTTTTACTGGCCCAGTGTGTTTCGGGAGGTGGACGAATTCCGTAAATCTTGCCCAACCTGCCAGGCAACTAACCCTCAGCACCTTTTCTGTAGTCCCTTGGTACCTCTCCCGATCATCGAGGTATCAGATAGTTTTAACCTTTTCAGTTGCTCACGGTTCAATATTTTAACCTAATTGATTAAAAGTTAAGTTTTAGTGTCTGGGACAAGAGTGATTATAAGCCTAACCAGGCTCTGTGTTTAAATATATTGTAAATCCTTCCCAGGCAGGATCCCCCTGTGCGCATTTATTTATGCATATCCCACGCCCCGAGTCAATGAGCTAATTGAAAGGTTAGGACAAGCTTGGTATTTCTCAATTTTGGACCTCACGAAACAGTATTGGCAGGTGCCCTTAATGGAGGCTGCTAAAGAGAAAACTGCCTTCAACACACCGGAGGGGCTATATCAATACAAGGTATTAACCTTTGGTCTGCATGGCGCCCCCGCCACCTTTCAAAGGCTAATGGACATTTTACTTCGTCCACATTGTCGGTACGCTTTGGCATACCTGTATGATATCGTCATCCACAGTACCGACTGGGAAAGTCACTTACCCAAAGAACAGGATGTAGTGGACTCCCTTAGGAATGCTGTGCTAACCGCTAACCCAAAAAAATGCGTGATAGGGTTAGAGGAGGCTAAGTACCTGGGGTATGTCATTGGGCGTGGAGTTATCAGACCTCAAGTGAACAAAATAGAGGCAATTCGGAATTGGCCCCGACCTGTCACCACTAGGAAAGTAAAGTCATTCCTAGGAATGGTGGGCCATTATATGAGGTTTGTTCCCCACTTTGCTACAGTGGCCACGCCATTGACAGGGCTCTTGAAGGGACGCAGGTCGGTGATGGTTCGCTGGGATGATCAGGTGGAAGAGGCATTCTCCACTTTGAAGTCGGCCCTGTGTGGGTCCCTGGTTTTGGTGATGCCCGATTTCAAACGGGAATTCATAATACAGACGGACGCCTCCGAAGTAGGCCTCTGTGCAGTACTGTCTCAGGAAGTCAACGGGAAGGAGCATCCCCTTGTCTTCCTAAGCTGCAAGCTTACCCCAGCCGAAACCAGGTACAATATAGTGAAGAGAGAGTGCCTGGCTATCAAGTGGGCCTTAGAGTCTCTCCGCTACTATTTGTTGGGGAGAAAGTACCGCCTGGTGACTGACCACTCCCCTCTCAATTGGATGAGCCAGGCCAAAGAGAGAAATGCCCGAGTCACCAGGTGGTTCCTATCCTTACAGAACTTTAAGTACTCCGTAGAACACAGGGCAGGCTGGTTACAGGTAAACGCGGATGCCCTGTCCCGGGTATACTGTATGGCATTTGTTCACCCCCTCAGGGTTGTACAAAGGGGGAAGGTATGTAAGAAGGTACAAGGAAACATCGTGGATTATAGGTATGTGTCACCAAGGTTCCTGGCCTCAGTGGAGTAAGAGCCAGTTCTCATGTGTCAGCAGCAGTTGCTGTTTGACACTTTGCTATTCAGTATTTCTGCAAAAATAGCTGATCCGGGGTGGCTCTTACTGGGAATAGTCAAATTGCTGAATAGGTGACTACCAGTGATGGCCAGTTCGCATTGTTCACCCGCATATGCGGGCTGCCATCTTTTTTCGCAAGTCCGGTGAGGTACAGGTAAGCCCTCATCTGTGCCTGTGCGCGAGCCGGTCTGAAAACAAGTGCGGTCAGCAAGAGCAGGCAGTTCCGAGAACAGCCACCGGGAGCCTTCATCGGGCTCTTCTCGGAAACTGCCTGCTCCCGGTGACGGCATTTGTTTTCAGCCAGCAGTGTCAGGTGTGGGGAATTATCTATCTCTGACATTGGAGCTCTGGCAATGTCTGTACCGGGATGTGAGCCTTGTGCCAGGCTGGAGGCCTGAGTCCGGGAGGACTGCTCTGTTCTGAGCTATGCCGGTCCGGTGTGGATTAACACCCAGGATAAAAGGTGACTGTTTTGTTTTTGAGCTATCTGGGTGTGAACTAACACAAATACTGCAAATGAACAGTCGTACTGTGTACTTGCAACAAGTGTGAATAAACACTGATGTTTTTGAGTTATAAACTAGTCTTTGCCTGTTTCCGCTTGACCTGACTACCTGTCACGGTCCCTCCTGTGAGAGAGGTGAGAAGATCGGATAGACTTGCTGCACGTGAGGCTATCTGACAGGTCTCTCTGTTTTCCTCTATGTATGTTGTTGTTTGGCAAGATCTCACCTCTTCTCAGGTGCCGCTCATTATCAGTGATGAGGCTCTATTTAGATCCGCCTCACACTGCTGACCATGCGATTGATAGTTTCTGCTTGGAGTTGCTAGTGCTGGTTTGTCTTGGATCTCCTGCTTCTCCATTCATCTCTAAGCTAAGTACTTGTTGCCTTCGCTGTTTCTTATTATCTGGTGAGCGTTGTTTCTAGGCCTCAGGGAGACACAGGTTCCTTCATTCTGGAAGGAACCAGCTGTCTCATCCCCTGCTACCTATCCTAGGGCTCGTCAGTTTTAGCAGGGCTTTAGGTATCCGGTGTATGAGTATTTCCACCATCAGGATCTGCTCATACTGGCAGGAGTTAGGGAAAGGCCTAGGGATTACAAGGAGGTCACCATCCCTCTTCCTTAGCTTTTGAGGTCTAGATTGTTGTCTATTCGTTGTGGTGTGTATTTGGTGTTTTCTCTTCCCCTTAACCTGTAACACTACCAGAGCGAGTCCCCAAAATATGTAAAACTGGGAAAAAGGCTGATTTTAATTAATTTATTTATTTATTTTTTGTCTTCCTAGGGGGCTTAAACATTCAGAGTACAAACAGAGTAAAGCAGATGTGGTAGAACCCAGCTTCTAGTCATTGGTACTAAGGTGCAGTCAGAGAGTAAGCACAGGAATTCTTCCTTTACAACTGAGGGTTTAAATGACTGGGATTGGAGTTATCTCTGATCCCAGTCACTACCAGAGAGTGTCACCACTATTAAACAGACCCTTGACAAAGCCTTGTTGATGGCTATATATGGGAACTCTAACTCCACATAAACTCTCAGACAGGTATCAGGCTCTGATTATTTTTTAACAGGTTTACGTTCTGACATTTTTATACCTTTACCACATTATTGGGCAGTATTATCAGCATAATCCAAGGCAGGAAAAATAAAGTATGTGTAATAAATGTTTCCAATACATAAAACATGGATGATGAATAAAATAATAAGTAATGACAAAAAAGCCCATACTCACCTGTTAAACACCCCTGTTGTGGCTCTTTGTCAGAATGTGACCAATGCAGACAACTGCTGGCTGCTGTGGTGATGCCTGTAAGTAATGCACATTAAAGCTATGACCACTGATTGATTATAGCAGTCACAAGTCATTATGATTAGTGTTGAGTGAAATGTAGCATTTGAAGTGGAATTTGGTCCGAACTTAAAGAAAACTTCAGTTTGCAACAAATCTGAATTTTCTTGCGCTTTGTGGTAACAAATCAGTTTTTCCTTAAATGGCAGCTGCACTTGTTACAAAGTGAAAGCAAGAAGCCCGGGAACACAAGGTCACCCATAATGCTGTGCAGCCAGTCAATCTGCAGGTAGCCATCCCTGTGATGTCACAGCCCTAAGGACAGTGTTGCTGCAAAGTTTTATATTTGGGAGGAAGAGTGCAGGGAGAGTGCACTGCCGTGTGCACCATGTTCTAGAGCACCGACATTCAGAGTTAATTAGTTATTTTAGTGATACAGTTCGTGTGCCTCTGTATTAAAAGCAGGTGTGATATATCGCAAAGTGCTTCATGTTCTAGTGCACTGATATTCATAGTTAATCCGATATTTTAGTGATACAGTGCCTCAGTATTAAAGGCATGTGTAATATATCGCCGTGTGCATTACATTCTAGTGCACCGACATTGAGAGCTAATCCGTTATTTTAGTTATACAGTTACCGTTCACTACGGCCAACAGACAGTTGCCTGGGCGCTCCAAAGGAACAGTCAGTGGCAAAAATGTTGCCTTAGCTGGCACAAGTAGCAGAAGAAGAAGGTGGGTGGTAGCACCTGCAGCATCAAGCCAGAGCTGCAACTGTCATCCAGCGGTCATGTTTTGACCAACAATCCAGCTGTACTGGAATGGTTCACTCGCTCTTTAACATGATCTCAAGTGACAAAAGATACACACAGCCAGGAATCAGTGGGTTCCTTTGACATCATGCTTTGTTGGCATTGTTCTGGAAATGACTCTTTGCCCTTACATGTTCTGAACCTGCTTTTTTCTTTTGCTGCTCCTTCTGCCAACCAAGTAATGATAGCCACCGGCTCTGCTCTCCTTTCAGCGACGATGAGCTTTGTGAGTCAGTTGGTACAGGCCAGCCCAGACATGGAGAAGAGGTCTGCTGCAGACTCCTTTAGGCGCTCAACTGCCGATGATGACAGTCGGGTAGGAGCACATGTTGCGAGAGCTCAAGGACGTGCGGGTGACACAAGTGACGACTAAACATTTGTATAATGATGATTTAACCGATCGCACACTATCTATGCACGCAGTTTAGGTACTGTTACTGTATCTTGTTGTGCCTTTTCATAGGTAAATACATTCATATCCAATTCATTATTGTCAAGATGGATGTTCATTACCTTTAAGAGCCATGCTCGACTATAGTTACAATTTTGTATGTCTTGAGTAGGCCAAATTAAGGTCACACAAAGGTTTATACTCTTCAGTGTTATTCTTCTCATGAATGTACCAGTCTGAGAAGAATCCACCTTGTCTACTTTTACATTTATGATGGGAGATAAAGATAAGCTCTATGCAGCTGGTGATAATTACCTATACAATTAGGCATTTATTAATGAAGCAAAATATATAATATGTATGTATTCATTTAATGAGCCTTAGTTAGTCCTTAGCATAAGACAATCAGCAGGACATATATATATATATATATATATATATATATATATATATATATTATTTTATATTATATTGTTATATGTTATGAAAACAACATGTATCCAGTATATATACAGTACAGACACACCTTCTCATTCAAAGAGTTTTCTTTATTTTCATGACTATGAAAATTGTAGATTCACACTGAAGGCATCAAAACTATGAATTAACACATATGGAATTATATACATAACAAACAAGTGTGAAACAACTGAAAATATGTCATATTCTAGGTTCTTCAAAGTAGCCACCTTTTGCTTTGATTACTGCTTTGCACACTCTTGGTATTCTCTTGATGAGCTTCAAGAGGTAGTTCTCTGAAATGGTTTTCACTTCACAGGTGTGCCCTGTCAGGTTTAATAAGTGGGATTTCTTGCCTTATAAATGGGGTTGGGACCATCAGTTGCGTTGAGGAGAAGTCAGGTAGATACACAGCTGATAGTCCTACTGAATAGACTGTTAGAATTTGTATTATGGCAAGAAAAAAGCAGCTAAGTAAAGAAAAACTAGTGGCCATCATTACTTTAAGAAATTAAGGTCAGTCAGTCAGCCGAAAAATTGGGAAAACTTTGAAAGTAAGGGCTATTTGACCATGAAGGAGAGTGATGGGGTACTGCGCCAGATGACCTGGCCTCCACAGTCACCGGACCTGAACCCGAGATGGTTTGGGGTGAGCTGGACCGCAGAGTGAAGGCAAAAGGGCCAACAAGTGCTAAGCATCTCTGGGAACTCCTTCAAGACTGTTGGAAGACCATTTCAGGGGACTACCTCTTGAATCTCATCAAGAGAATGCCAAGAGTGTGCAAAGCAGTAATCAAAGCAAAAGGTGGCTACTTTGAAGAACCTAGAATATGACATATTTTCAGTTGTTTCACACTTGTTTGTTATGTATATAATTCCACATGTGTTAATTCATAGTTTTGATGCCTTCATAGTCATGAAAATAAAGAAAACTCTTTGAATGAGAAGGTGTGTCCAAACTTTTGGTCTGTACTGTATATTTCTCATTAGGAGAATCTTTGTCTCTAAAAGAGTGTCTGTGAAGATGTGTGTTTTGTAACAATTATTCACATCTTTGGTATGACAGGAGGTACTGATATCTCTGGGAGAAAACAAGGCCATTCAAGTTATTTATGATACATAAATCAACAGTGTGAGAAACATTCAGAGAGATGCCTAGAGGTCTGTCTCTAATTGCTACAAGTGTCAGAATTAATCCCTATGGCTTTGAATTAAAGCTTTTAAGGTCAAATGTATATTCAGACTTACATAAGTTAACTCTTTATACTATGATGCAAATAGCTTACACAGCAGTGCCACCTAGGTATGAGTAGGTGACATTACAACAGTAGCAAAAGTGCATTCTGGGTAAGGTTATGATGTCACATTTTTTATCAATGGTCACGCCCATCCGACAATGATTGGAAAGTTCCAAACTAGGAAGGTGTGTCTAACTGATAAGTTTGTGATCATAAACCATACACAGGGAGAGGAAAAAAAGAGAGAGAGAGAGGAAAAAAAGGAGAAAAAAGGAGAAAAAGAGAGAAAAGGAGAGAGGAGACAAGTAAAGCTCTCTAGACGGGTCTATCAAGATAAAAGCCATGGTGAGATGCGCTATGATGGACCACCCAGCTTTCCTAGGAGCAGAAGTGAGATTCCTACTAGGACTTGGTAAGAGACACAGAAAATGATATTTCATTTTATTAAGACTAATTTGATAGTGTGGGTGAAATTATACCATCTAGATTGGCGAATAAATAAATAATTAAATCAATTGATCATCTCCATATTAAGATGTAGTCTTAGGATATTGTGAGGCTTCATTCTACCTGCAGAAGAATCTAGACTCATAATCTAGCAAAGCATTAAATAATTGCATATATATATATATATATATATATATATACACTGCGTGCAGAATTATTAGGCAAATGAGTATTTTGACCACATCATCCTCTTTATGCATGTTGTCTTACTCCAAGCTGTATAGGCTCGAAAGCCTACTACCAATTAAGCATATTAGGTGATGTGCATCTCTGTAATGAGAAGGGGTGTGGTCTAATGACATCAACACCCTATATTAGGTGTGCATAATTGGGTCAAAAGAAGGACTTGACAGGCTCAGAAAAGTCAAAAATAGTGAGATATCTTGCAGAGGGATGCAGCACTCTTAAAATTGCAAAGCTTCTGAAGCGTGATCATCGAACAATCAAGCGTTTCATTCAAAATAGTCAACAGGGTCGCAAGAAGCGTGTGGAAAAACCAAGGCGCAAAATAACTGCCCATGAACTGAGAAAAGTCAAGCGTGCAGCTGCCAAGATGCCACTTGCCACCAGTTTGGCCATATTTCAGAGCTGCAACATCACTGGAGTGCCCAAAAGCACAAGGTGTGCAATACTCAGAGACATGGTCAAGGTAAGAAAGGCTGAAAGACGACCACCACTGAACAAGACACACAAGCTGAAACGTCAAGACTGGGCCAAGAAATATCTCAAGACTGATTTTTCTAAGGTTTTATGGACTGATGAAATGAGAGTGAGTCTTGATGGGCCAGATGGATGGGCCCGTGGCTGGATTGGTAAAGGGCAGAGAGCTCCAGTCCGACTCAGACGCCAGCAAGGTGGAGGTGGAGTACTGGTTTGGGCTGGTATCATCAAAGATGAGCTTGTAGGGCCTTTTCGGGTTGAGGATGGAGTCAAGCTCAACTCCCAGTCCTACTGCCAGTTTCTGGAAGACACCTTCTTCAAGCAGTGGTACAGGAAGAAGTCTGCATCCTTCAAGAAAAACATGATTTTCATGCAGGACAATGCTCCATCACACGCGTCCAAGTACTCCACAGCGTGGCTGGCAAGAAAGGGTATAAAAGAAGAAAATCTAATGACATGGCCTCCTTGTTCACCTGATCTGAACCCCATTGAGAACCTGTGCTCCATCATCAAATGTGAGATTTACAAGGAGGGAAAACAGTACACCTCTCTGAACAGTGTCTGGGAGGCTGTGGTTGCTGCTGCACGCAATGTTGATAGTGAACAGATCAAAACACTGACAGAATCCATGGATGGCAGGCTTTTGAGTGTCCTTGCAAAGAAAGGTGGCTATATTGGTCACTGATTTGTTTTTGTTTTGTTTTTGAATGTCAGAAATGTATATTTGTGAATGTTGAGATGTTATATTGGTTTCACTGGTAAAAATAAATAATTGAAATGGGTATATATTTGTTTTTTGTTAAGTTGCCTAATAATTATGCACAGTAATAGTCACCTGCACACACAGATATCCCCCTAAAATAGCTAAAACTAAAAACAAACTAAAAACTACTTCCAAAAATATTCAGCTTTGATATTAATGAGTTTTTTGGGTTCATTGAGAACATGGTTGTTGTTCAATAATAAAATTAATCCTCAAAAATACAACTTGCCTAATAATTCTGCACTCCCTGTATATATATATATATATATATATATATATATATATATATATTGATAGAACATTCTTCGCCAAGCTAAGTGATGGATTCCCACAGGAAAGACTTGTAAGACTAGCAAGATCCTAGATCCCTGTTATTTGTCTTAATAGTCTTACCAAAGTTATATATGTGAAAATAGTTCAGGATGGGGCGGAAGGATACAGTTGTCTCTTCTAAGTTATATCCTTGAATGGATTTGCCCATCTTGAAGTCATGTGATGTGTAGTTGGTTAGAGGGGGGTGGAATGTATTTAGCATTCTATATTGATGTCTAGGATTAGACATGCCCATCCTGATATCATGAGGTTTTCTCTGAACAGAAGTGATGTATATAACTTATTTTCATATTTTGATATCCTAACCTAATAATAGCTTGGTTATAATGTGACAAGTTATTTCCACTCACATGTATTGTTAAGCTTGTAATGCTTTATATTAACGCTATATATATTCATTTGCATGTATCATTGTGTTTATTTACTTATATATGTTTATAATCTTGTAACCAATAAATCTGCATATTTTTATAATACCTGTGTATTATTGTATAATGCAGACCTACATTTTATCATTTACGTCATCTGACGTCAAAAAGAACTTATTTATCTGAGGAAATAGTCGGACTCAGATGTGAATTGTATCAATTAGGTTGTCTACAATTCACCAGGTCATGATTTTAAGAATTTATGACAAATTTTATAAATTTCATTTTTTATGGTTAATTATTTTTATGACCATAATTAATAATTCTTAATTGAATTATTACCCCCCGACAATCTATACATGCAGCTTGGTTCTTTTACTGTATCTATGCACACAGCTTGGTTCTGTTTCTGTATCTATGCACGCAGCTTGGTTCTGTTACTGTATCTATACATGCAGCTTGTTTCTATTACTGTATCTATGCACACAGCTTGGTTCTGTTACTGTATCTATACACGCAGCTTGGTTCTATTAATATATCTATGCACCTAGCGTGGTTCTGTTACAGTATCTATGCATATAGTGTGGTTCTGCTGCTGTATCTATCCACAGAGCTTGGTTCTGTTACCTTATCTAAGTACAGAGCTTGGTATTGTTATGGTATCTAAGTACTGAGCTTGAAGGGGTGCCTAAGTTAAAATTTTTGAGGCCAATCTACAGGGACGCTGTAAAATAATAAAAAAAACACTACTCTGTTCTCTCCGCCAGGCTGCAGCTGGGACGTAATATTTTTGCTTGACTGCCACAGTAAAATGCCTGTGTACCGTACTTGACTGCTGTAACTAATCAGTGATCTCTGTGGGGTACAGCACCAAGGACACTGATTAGCTGCAGCAGTCATGTGCGCTATTACACCACAGCTTCCTACTGTATATAAAGGATTATTTTAAAGGATGTTGATAAAAATCAGAAAAACCCTTTAAGTATCAATATTTGCATGAAACTATAGAGTGGGCCCCTAGAGTCACTTCTACTGGGTGCACCATCTGCTACTGGGGAGACTACCTGTGAGGAACACACTAGCAGTGCAGGGGTTCATAAATGCAGGGGCAGCCAGGTGGTGTAGAGAAAATGCCATACTTAGCAGTGTGGGAATTTTTTAACAAGTCACTGGCAGACGTTAGTGTAGCAGTATGCAGGATGCATGGGCAGAAGATGAGAAACGGCCAGGGTTCTAATGTTGGCACGACAGCCCTGCGTCAACACATCAGAGCGTCACCATAAAGTGACGTGGGAAAAGTGTGCCACCCATTTAGTGTTACAGCCTGATGAAGCAACCGCTGCATCTCCCACCGAACTGCAGCCCTTCTCAAGCAGCAAGGGCTCATCAACATCAGCAGAACGAAGCTGTCATTCCTTCCCATTGACTTCAATGTCATCTACTGCTCCTAATGATCCTCCTACTCCTAGTAATTTGGTTCTACAGCAATCGATCACCAAGACGATTTAAAAAAGACAATAGTATGTGTGCATTCATCCAATGGCACAGAAGCTGAACGTGCGCCAATGTAACTTTTCCAAAATAGCTGTACCAGTCCTGCACATGTACGTTGAGCATAATGTGGGCCAACTCAGTGAGTTGTAACTATGACCAAGGACAATGTATGTCGTTCACAGCCGACTAGATAAATATGTTTCTGGCCCAGGCACACCAGCAACTTGGCCAGGAGTGTCACGGTGCGGTTCATTATCACAGTTTTGACCGTGTAGGCTGGCTGCATGCCCTCTGGCTGCAGGCTGACTCCTGTGTATGCTGGTTGCTTGGGGCTGCTTGCTGGATGCGATGTCTTGTGTGAACTGCTGCCTGCGAATGTTTGCACTCCCCGTGTCTGCTTCTCTGTGCAATTCTTGTCACTATTTCTGTGTAGGCTGGCTGCAGGCTCTCTCACGTACTGGCTGCAGGCTGACATCTGTGTATCCTGGGTTTTTAGGGCTGTGTGCGGGCTGCGGTGGTGTGTGTGTGTGAACTGTGGCCTGTGTGCTGTGGCTTCCGTGTCTGCATATCTGTGGTTCCGGTCTCTGGTGTAGTGCAGGCTGGCTGCATGTGCTTTGTGTACTGGCTGTGGGTGTTCCCATGCATGTTGGTTCTGCGATGTGTGCTGGCTGCGGCCTTGAGTGTGAACAGGGACTGAGTTTGGATTCACTTGTGATTGTATGTTCTGTGCTTCTTGTTAATCCTGATTCTGATGGGGTTAACATTCCCTGGTCTGGGCCTGGGTGTGGCTTATCAGGTGCACTCATTTATCCAGCTATATCTATCTGTGAACTGTGGTACTTGAGGTCAGTATGTCTTGTGCCTTGCTGGGTATAAGCCCCTTGCTGCTGACCCAGGGGGGTTCTGCCACCCGCCCTTGTTTGTGGTGTCGCCTGGTAATGTGTTGTTGTTGTTGCCTTGTCTGATGTTCTGTACCTCACCCTTGGGGATGTTGTTATCCTCGTCCATGTCTTGCTTGTTCTTCTGTACCTGTCCTCTGTCTGGTTCCACTTTGTTCCATGTCTAGCCTAGCAGTGCTCTAATTGCGTCTGATAGCCTGGCAGTGCTAAACCAGTGCTTTTGATTCTGTTCCTTGTATAGCCTGGCAGTGCTAACCTGCTTCTGATCCTGTCCTATGTCCAGCACTGCTAGTGTGTTCCTCGGAGGTAATGCCTACTGCTTCTGATCCTTGTCTGTTCCTTGTCTGTACTGGAGTGTCTTACTGCTTTTGTTCCTGTGTTTGTCCTGCCTTTGTGAGAGGGTCCCTGGGTTCTCTGGAGGGAGGATCTCTAGTCTATGTGCAGCTCTGCCTGAGACCGCCATGCTTCCATTCAGCTTAGGGTCCAGGCACCTGCATCTGTGCTGGTTCCCATTTGTCTTTTTGTCTGTTCCATGTCCTGTGTTTGTGTGGGTTCCAGTTCTTTTGTTGTCTGTTCCACTGGTGCTTGCAACTGTGTGGTTCCTTGCAGGTAGGGACCAAGTGTACCGGGACCTTCCTGGAGGTGCGATCAGTGAGCCCCCGGCCCAGTTCATCCCCACCACCAAGGGATCTGTTAAGAACGTGGCTCACTGGCTCTCCGCCCTCTGGGTTTTGCCTCTGGTCTGCCGATGCACTTGGTTCTGTGGTAGTGCTGCCACTATTGACTAACCTGCTTTATTGTCAGGTGCTTTTACCACCCTCCCCACTCTGCCATGGGGCCTCTACTGTTACTGTCACTGCTGCCACTCTCCCTACTCTGTCATCGGGCCACTATTGCCACTGCTGCTACCACTCTCCCCACTCTGTCATCCGGCCACTATTGCCACTGCTTCTGCCACCCTCCCCACTCTGTCATGGGGCCACTACTGTCACTGTTACTGGTACTGGCACCTTCCCCACTCTGTCATGGGGCTACTACTTGAAGATTGGTGCACTGCACAGTTATGTACAGAGTCTGTAGTTCAGCTGTCTCCTATGCTCTCCCTGAATTTTAACTTCCAAGCTTTCACACTGACATTGGGTCACCAATTAAGAAGTATATGATTAGTCAGATTGGCCTAGGTATACCTGATTTATCGTGATTCGTGACAAATTAATTCAGAGCTAATCAAATTTCTTGTCGAACTTTGGCGAAGCTGCCAAATCAAATTTCTTTAATTATTGTGCTTCATGACTGCCACTATATAGCCAGAGACCATTGAGGGGCCATGGGAGCAATGGCACTTGTTTCAGTAGTTGTCACTGTTGCATCCCTTATCTTCTCATAAAGAGAACCTGTAAATCTATAATATATATAGAACAATCACAGCCTCTACTCACAATAGAACATTGCACTGCTTATACAGAAATATTGTTGCTAGCATTTCAGTTTTTTGTCTAGTATAGAACTGGAAATAAGGAATACAGCAGCTGAAATGCAACCAATTATCATTATCTTTACATGCTATATGTAATGATCATTTTTACATGACATTGGTTAGGGTTGAAGTACCTACATGGCCTCTAGTCTGGTGGTTAATTTCCTGGATAACATTTAGTAGATGAGGAATCACCCCTTGGTGAGCGGCCTCTACACACTACAACTGTCCTATACACCTGCTTAGAATATAATCCTCCCTACATCTCCAGAAAGAAAATGAACACAGTTCACTATTATCGTACATATGCTTTTGAAAGATTTTTATTTTTTTATTTTAATTAAATATTTGTTTTATAATATTGCTGTTATTTTGGTCATTATTATTGGTATTATCGAGTCTTCCACTTCTAAACACTTCTTAATTTATTTATATATATTTTTCACAAGAATTTTTTCATAAAATTTTAGCTCCCTATGAGATTGTTCAGACAGAAACAAAAAAGTATCACTGCGGAATGGGTTAATTATAGCCAATTGAATTAACCATGTCCATTTAATTATCGGACCAATAGAACCCAGTCTCCTCATAGCCAACTATATATATATATATATATATCATGGCGAACGAAGATCCTCCACTCACTGATGAAGGGACCGTGCGTTGTCCCGAAACGCATATGAGGACGTGGAGGATACTGGAAAGTTACAAGACCTATATACAAAGATCGAACTAGATCGAATCATTACAGATTTCTTCATACAAGCGCTTTTACAGATAATGCGATTTAATTAGCAGCCGGCGAATTCGAGTCCGATCACGTGACCCCTGACGCGAACCTCGTCATATCGACCTAGCTACGCGAGACATCAGGTATCCACGTGGGACGCCAAGAGCTGGAGACTACAGCTGCCATACAGATGGATCGTATACCTCAGCCTACACTGGTAGGGTAACGGTACTCCAGGCTATTAACAGTGCGGGACGCCACACCGAGGCCTCGGAGCTCCATTTCCTACACAAGCAACTTGTATTCACAAGATATGAATTATTACCTATAATACACAAAGTTGAAATCTACGCTCTATGTTTGGAAAATACTATTACAACATTGAAACTTTGGAGACATTGTCACTAAGACGATACATTGTTTCCTCATACCAGCATTCCTAATCTGGACTTTCAATATTAAGTGGACTGAGAACACTGGTACAAGTCCAGTTATAGCACTGGCACGACGCTCCTATAGCCTGTCAGCTGCTATACTGACATCACGCTACTAACAATATTTGCCCTAGTGGCATAGATACTGCGCAACACCAGCGAGTCCGATTTGGGAGAACCATTTTATTTTATTTTATTTTTTATCATTGTATTACTGATTACCGTACTATTGCAGTTTTTATATGCCATTTTATATTGGGCGCCCAATTATATATCACAAGATTTATGCAATTATGTACATTACTGTTGTTTATAATACATCTATTTAGTATACTACAGTGTTCAGCCATATTCCATATAGAGAGTGCCTGCTATACTTTCACTTAGTACTAGTTATACCATTTTTTGCACCCCAGTTTTGCACCCCATTTTTTCTGAATAGTGGAGCCACCTTTCAAATCATAACCTAGGAATCAGACCAAGGATCAGTTATAGGAGCTCCAGTTACCAGCGCAATGACAAATGTAAAACTCACTACTGTGCCAGCAAATGTGTTCAGATGAAACAGAAACAAGGTCAGGCATTCAGCAACAAGAGTCAGTAAGATTCAGAAATTCGGTATCTCTGCCTACCCACGGCCAGCACTTACTCAGATTATTCCTACGTTGGCTATGAAAGGCTAAGATGAAAATAACCCTGTTCACTACCACATTTGGTTTATTGTCCTAAACATCTTCCCCCATATAAACCGCACAAGACAAAATGCATTAAATGTAATGTGTATTAACCACAAAGATAACCTGGGATATCCTATATAAGCCTGTCAAGATACTATTATTAACCCCTTAGTGACCACCTTTCCATGGCAGCCCGGTCTAAACGCTGAATGGGTCCACCGTGCAGTGGAGAGTGGGGGCTCATTTCTGACATGAGCCACACTCATGCTCTAATAGCCCGAACTGCCAGGAGTGCCGATACAGGCTGTTTAACCCCTTACATGCCACAGACAATGGCGACCCCCGCATGTAAACGGTGACAGAGGAACAGAGGGGACTCCCTCTGTCTCCCATCAGCACCCAGCAAATGCGATTGCGTGGTACCGATGTGTGTATAGGCTGGCTGGGAACTAGTGTAGGGCCCAATTCTGCCTTGAGTGTTCCACAGCATGCAGCGCCTCTCTGAAGGTCAATGTCAGTATAGCACTGACATTAAAATGCAATGCACTATAGGAATAGTACATTGTATTTTAAAAGCAATCAAAAGATTGCCTGTTCTAGTGCCCTTGCAGGACTATTTAAAACCCATTTATTAAATAAAAATTCCAATAAAAAATCCTTTTTTTCCATTGAAAATACACTTTTCAATTAAAAGAATTGCAAAAATAAAAACTCCCCCATATATTTGGTATTGCTATGTCCATAATTATCTGCACTTCACAAATATCATTTAAATTATCCCCTATGGTGAATGCTGTAAAAACAAAACAAAAAAAAAACAGGATTGCTAAATTATTCTTAGTTGCCACCGAAAAACTTAATAACAAGCAATCAAATAGTGTTATTTACCCAAAAATGATACCAATGAAAACTACAAGTCATCCCACAAAAATCAAGCCCTCACACAACTCCATAGAAATAAAAATAAAAAAGTTATGGGTCTTAGGATGCAGCACTGCCAAAAGATTTTCTTTTTAAAAAAAAAGGGGTTTTATTGCACAAAAGTAGTAAAACGTAAAAAAAAAACTATTTGTATTTGGTATCGCTGTAAATGTACTGACCCATAGAATAAAGATATTTTGTTATTTATGCCAAAAAATGAAACTTAGTGGCAGTATTGCAGTATTTCTTGAACTGTGCACATATTTTTTCACTAGAGACTACGCTGGCTGTGTACAGCAGTGGAAGTATCCCGGGCATACATTTTTGCATGGGCAGAGGTTTAACGGGGTTATCCAATGACTAATGTAAAAATTTTAAATCAGATATCATATAGTACATGACAACCTCTTTGGATCCAGAGATCTCCCCATTCATTGATCTGCTAGATTTATATCAAGCTGACAGCTCAAGGGGAGTGTCTCTTCTGCTGCACCTCTCTCCCTAGGCAGTTGAAGGATGGAGCTGAGCATGTGCGACCATCTCAGATGGACAAAGAAATAAGAAAAAGACAAGCAGCAGGTGGTGCTATGCAGATACATTTTATTGAATAACTCAGTGGCTATGCTAAATTTCTAATTACATGCAGTTACAAAAGTATTCATCTCTAGGTGCTGGTTTGTAAGCTGTAGAATATTTTCATGGGACAACCTATTTAAGTAGAAACAAATAGTGAGTCCAGCACTCGGGTCTTGAATAAAACCATACATTTTTTATTTCAAATATTTTTTTAAAAGTCCAAAAATGGCACACAGCATGAAATCGCCCCACAGCAGTCAATGAGTTTTGGACTGTACTCAGTGCTTATTCATGACATCAAACCATTTTAAGTAGTTGCAGCTACACATATTCTATTCAGAAAACAATGACATGGAGAATAGATGCAGTACACAGTTTTATACACATATGCAGCACTATTTCATGTAGCAAATTTCCAGATATTTTTACCTTAGAATACATAGAACTGTAACAGTGCAGCGCGCCATGAAGAAGAATCGAAGGCACAATTCAGGACACAGATATTGTTCTGAACTTTGCATTGACATTAAAATACTGAGGATAAAACTGCAGTTAGAATTACTGATCTGTATCCAATTGTTGTTTGTTTCAGTTTAGCTATTTAGTCTCACCTTTTGTAGCTGTTAAGCATTAATTATCTGTGAATATGCAGCTTTTCCATAACATTCAGATGAAATGTAATATTCATCAATGCTGAGCTCGCTCTTAAGAATGTGACAATATGTCTTTAACCTTGTTCCGTACAAAAGGAGAAATGAAAATAGTATAATATATTTCTCATACAAGAGTATGTTCATTAGAAAGATCGAACTTTTATCCCCCTACTTTCGGGTTCTTTCCACTGTGTGGAAAGCTGGGAATATAATGAAAGATTTGTCATTTAACAGATAATTATACAACATATTAATATAGATTATGTCTGAAATGTTAGCCGCCCTTTTTCAACACATGCCAGATGTAAGCATCATGGCCAAAGGTGTAGTCTAGTTTACTAAGTATGAAAGGGGATTTCTTGGTCCCAGCAGGTCCTATGAAGCCATCTTAATTACACAGAACACATCTATAGTAGAAAATTAGAAATTACCAGCAGTGGCGTTCCTAGGTTGTTTGTTAGCAACCGGGGCGGGTCCTTTCTCTGGCACTTCCCCCCCCCCCCCCCCCCAAAATACTTTTAAAAAAATTGTACCCCCTCAGAGTAGTATTGCCCTCATTGTACAACCTTCACAGTAGTTTTGTACAGGTGTGTGCCCACTCAAAGTAGTTATTATTATTATTTATTATTCATTCCATGTTATAGAGCAGGAGGAGCCTACCCCCCAAAGTGCCAGTATCATAGTGCCATCTCTCCCCCCAATGTTCCAGTATCATAGTGCAATCTCCCCCCCCCAATGTGCCAGTATCAAGTGCCTCTCTCCTTCCCACCCCCCATGTGCCAGTATCATAGTGCCAAACCCCCCATGTGCCAGTATCAAGTGCCTCTCCCCTCACCCCCCCCATGTCCCAGTATCATAGTGCCATCTCGCCCCCCCCCCCCCCCCCAAAAGTGCCAGTATCAAGTGCCTATCTCCTTCCCACCCCCCATGGGCCAGTATCAGTGCCAACCACCCCATATGCCAGTATCAAGTGCCAAACCCCCCCATGTGCCAGAATCAAGTGCCTCCCCCCATGTCCCAGTATCATAGTGCCATCTCCCCCCCAAAAGTGCCAGTATAAAGTGCCTCTTTCCTCCCCCCTCATGTGCCAGTATCATAGTGCCATCTCCTCCCCCCCCAATGTGCCAGTATCAAGTGCCTCTCTCCTTCCCACCCCCACATGTGCCAGTATCATAGTGCCACCTCTCCCCCAATGTGCCAGTATTAAGTGCCTCTCTCCTTCCCCCCCCCCCCCCCATATGTGCCAGTATCATAGTGCCATCTCCCCCCCCCCTTCCAAAGTGCCAGTATCAAGTGCCTATCTCCTTCCCACCCCCCATGGGCCAGTATCAGTGCCAACCCCCCATATGCCAGTATCAAGTGCCAAACCCCCCATTTGCCAGTATCAAGTGCCTCCCCCCCATGTCCCAGTATCATAGTGCCATCTCCCCCCCAAAAGTGCCAGTATAAAGTGCCTCTCCCCCCCTCATGTGCCAGTATCATAGTGCCATCTCCTCCCCCCCCAATGTGCCAGTATCAAGTGCCTCTCTCCTTCCCACCCACCCCCAAATGTGCCAGTATCATAGTGCCACTTCTCCCCCAATGTGCCAGTATTAAGTGCCTCTCTCCTTCCCACCCCCACCCCATATGTGCCAGTATCATAGTGCCATCTCCCCCCTCCCAATGTGCCAGTATCAAGTGACTCTCTCATAGTGCCAACCCCCCACCCATGTTCCAGTATCAAGTGCCAAACCCCCATGTGCCAGTATCAAGTGCCTCTCTCCCCCCCATGTCCCAGTATCATAGTGCCATCTCCCCCCCAAAAAAGTGCCAGTATCAAGTGCCTCTCCCCCCTATGTCCCAGTAGCATAGTGCCATCTCCCCTCCCCCAAAAGTGCCAGTATCAAGTGCCTCTCTCCTTCCCCCCCTCATGTGCCAGTATCATAGTGCCATCTCCCCCCCAATGTGCCAGTATCAAGTGCCTCTCTCCTTCCCACCCACCCCCACATGTGCCAGTATCATAGTGCCATCTCCCCCCCCTCCCAATATGCCAGTATCAAGTGCCTCTCTCCTTCCCATCCACCCCCCATGTGCCAGTATCATAGTGCCATCTCCCCCCCCCCTCCCAATATGCCAGTATCTGTCACCGCCAGTTCTGTGAGAAGGTCTGGCAGATGTTCTTCTCTACCTCTTGTATGATGTTCTTTGTTTTGGTTTCACTTTCTCATCTCCTTTCCTTCTGCCAGGTGTCACTTATTTAGACTAATCGTTTTTTCTTTATATTCCCTCCCATACAGGGAATATACTGCGATTTATACTATTTCCTGGATGAAGTGTTCACTGCTGGAGGCTGCTTCTGCTGTTTGCTCAGATAAGTCCTTTACTTTATTGTGTTTCCTTTCTGGCTTGATTCTAGGTGACCCTGACTCCGTCCGTATTAAGTGCAGGGAGCCGGTGGTCGTGTCCCCTCACTATTATAGGGTTTTCAGGTGTTACACACAGACTTAGGTACATGGGCATGCAATCGTCTACCATCGAGACCCTTGCATGTGCATAGCAGTCAGGGAGAGCTCTTAGGGTTTTTATAGGGCTCACCTATAAGCTCCTAAGTTTGGGATCAAGCCAGTCGCTCGTTTATTCATAAGTTCCAGCTATCTGCAAACTTCACCCGTGACATTATAAACCGCCATAACCGTCTTAAGCATGGATCCGGTCTCAGCCTTGATTGACCGCACGCAAGGTCTTTCGCTGGAGGTAACAGATCTCCGTAAAACTGTGTCTCAGTTTCAGATGACCGGTTCTGCTGGCGTTCATGGAGTTTGTTCCGAGCCTAAGATCTCGCTTCCGGATACGTTCTCCGGGGGTAGTGAGAATTTTGTTCGCTTTAGAGAGGCTTGCAAACTCCATTTTCGCCTACTTCCCCATTACTCTTTCCTGTCATATTCAGCCCAAGGACAGTGGGGCTGTCTCATTCAGTGCGCAGGGGTCTCAATCTGTCTCAATCCCCTCTGAGGAGGAGGCAATGCAGCTGGGTTTGCTTGCCTCTGATAGTAGAGGATTCAGCTCTCAGCGGAGGGTTTGTTTCTGTTGTGGGGGTATAAATCATTTAGCTAATGTTTGCCCCTCTAGGAGATTCATGAAGTTTTCTGAGGGTAATAAAAACATAACAAAACAAAGAAAAACTCAACATTTTTCCATTTGCTACTATTGGCAAGGTTGATGCGGAAATTGAGGGTTTGCCGTTTGCTTGTAGTTCCCATTTTCTCCTACCTGCCAGGGTGGCGCTAGACAGCAAGAACATTGTTTGTGAGATTTTTGTAGATAGTGTCAATCTCATTGATAATCAATTTGCAACAACGCATGGTTTCCAGGTATGCACTTTGGAAAAGGATATACCTGTTTTTGCTATCGATTCCGCTCCACTTTCTCAAAGATCGTTAAATGGCATACTTCACAATATCCGTTTGACTGTGGGTGACGCTCATGTTGAGGATATGTCATGTTTCGTCTTAAGCGGATTACCTACTCCTCTAGTGTTGGGGCTACACTGGCTCACTAAACATAACCCCACCATTGAATGGCAAGCAAGGCAAATAAATGGTTGGAGTGAGTTTTGCAAAGAGAATTGCTTCACGGCATCTCTTTCAGAGGTTTCTACCAAGACTGTGCCATCTTTTCTCTCTGAATTTTCGGATGTGTTTTCTAAGAGTGGTGTCCAGGAGTTGCCCCCTCACCGGGAGTACGACTGCCCTATTAATCTCATCCCAGGCGCCAAGCTGCCAAAATCACGACTATACAATCTCTCCAAAACCTAAAAGGGTCGCTATGTGTACTTATATCTCTGAGAGCCTGAGAAAGGGACACATCCGACCCTCGAAGTCACCTGTTGCCGCAGTTTTTTTTTTTGTTAAGAAAAAAGATGCTTCTTTAAGACCTTGTCTGGATTTCAGGGAGCTGAACCGTATCACGATTCGTGACCCATATCCGCTTCCTCTGATCCCGGACCTGATTAACCAGATTGTTGGGGTTAAAGTTTTTTCTAAGTTGGATTTAAGAGGGGCATACAACCTAGTCAGGGTCAGGGAAGGGGACGAATGGAAGACGGCCTTCAATAACCCTGAGGGTCATTTCGAGAATTTGGTTATGCCCTTTGGTTTGATGAATGCTCCGGCCGTCTTCCAACATTTTGTGAACAGCATTTTTTATCATTTAATGGGGAAATTTGTACTGGTGTATCTAGATGACATTTAGATTTTTTCTCCTGATTTCAAAACTCATCGGGACCACCTATGTCAGGTCTTGCTGATTCTGCGGGAGAATAAATTGTACGCTAATCTGGAAAAATGTGTGTTTGCGGTTCCGGAGATTAAATTTCTTGGTTTTCTTCTCTCCGCTTCTGGTTTTCTGATGGACACTGAGAAGGTCCGCGCTGTGCTTGATTGGGAGCTTCCTGAGAATCAGAAGGCGCTGATGCGGTTTTTGGGTTTTGCCAATTATTACAGAAAGTTCATTTTGAATTATTCCTCTGTTGTTAAGCCACTCACTGATATGACTAAAAAGGGGGTGGATTTTTCCTCGTGGTCGGTAGATGCGCTTAAAGCCTTTTCTAGTATTAAAGAGAGTTTTGCTTCCGCTCCCATTTTGGTACAACCTGATGTCTCTCTACCTTTTATTGTTGAGGTGGATGCTTCTGAGGTGGGTGTAGGTGCGGTCTAATCTCAGGGTCCCTCTCTTGCCAAATGGCGACCGTGTGCCATTATGGAGCACCACGATACTGTCCTTGCTGGGCACCCGGGGAGTAAAGCCACAGTGGATCTCATTGCTCGGAGATTCTGGTGGCCGGCTCTTCGTAAACTGTTAGCGGTTTTTCTTCAGGCAGGTTTATGCTGGTTATAAGATGAGGCATCAGACCTCCAACCCGTGAATATTTCCCTGTGCAATATCCGATTTGCTCTGATCAGGAGATAAACCTCAGCCCAGACTTAACTCGGGTTGCTAAATATCTGAAATCTTAATTTCCCAGCACATACTTATAGGGCTTTTTGAGGGTGGGAGCAGCATATTGTCTCTCAAGATCCAATTGGAACAATCCTGGTATTTTTAGGGTGCCTTGGGAAATATGTTTGTCAAGATACAGCTGAAACTTTGTTAACCACCTCAGCCCCCCTAGCTTAAACCCCCTTAATGACCAGACCACTTTTTACAATTCTGCTGTCACGGCTGTATGTGAGCAACAAGAGCATGCACAGAAAATAGAGCTACTGACCGGACCCAAACTAGGGAGGATAAAGGGTGACCCCTGTCAGACCCTCAAAAGCTCTCCCTATGCTGCTAAGCCCATGCCCGGATCCAAATGGTGGAAGGAGGCATGCCCGCGTACCTAAGACTGATGACCACTGTAACCCCTACAATAGTGGAAGGGGCACGGCGACCGGTGCCCTGCTCAGTATATGGAGGGAACCGTGGTCGGCTCGGATCCAGTCAGAAAACACACAGATACACAGCAATGTCTGCACACTTAGCTGAAGGGCTGCAGCCGCAGTGAAGATGGATCCAAAGACAGGCTGGCAATATCCAGAGTACTTGCTGCAGCAGAACACAGGTCCAGTGAAAGGATAGCATACAAGGGAAGATACTCAAGCAAGAGCTACAACCCAAATGAGAAATATAATCCACACCTACCATAGGAGGAGGGGGAATATAAAGGCAGGGAAATCAAACGGAGGAGGAACAGCTGGGAGGAAGGAAACAGAAAACTCCTCCCAGCTCTAGTAGTGACATCATCACAGGGGTGGAGAAACAGAGCTGTGAGAACGTCCCAAAGCTCTGGTAGTGACAGTACCCCCCCCTCTACGGGTGGACTCCGGACACCCAGGACCCACCTTCTCAGGATGAGCCCTATGAAATGCCCTGATGAGGCGAGTGGCTTTAATGTCCGACACCGGAACCCACATCCTCTCCTCAGGACCATAACCCTTCCAATGAACGAGGTACTGGAGAGAACTGCGGACAATGCGAGAGTCCACAATTCTGGAAATCTCAAACTCCAGATTGCCATCTACCAAAATCGGAGGAGGAGGCAAAGAGGAGGGTACCGTGGGCTGGACATATGGTTTTAAGAGAGATCTGTGAAATACATTATGTATCTTCCAAACCCGTGGAAGATCAAGACGGAAGGCAACAGGATTGATGACTGACAAGATTTTATAAGGCCCAATAAACTTGGGACCCAATTTCCAGGAGGGAACTTTCAGTTTAATATTTCTTGTAGACAACCACACCAGATCACCCACACTCAGGTCCGGACCAGGCACACGTCTCTTATCAGCCACA
Organism: Bufo bufo; assembly: GCF_905171765.1. Classification (NCBI taxonomy): domain Eukaryota; kingdom Metazoa; phylum Chordata; class Amphibia; order Anura; family Bufonidae; genus Bufo; species Bufo bufo. The sequence continues at coordinate 158,638,714 of NC_053390.1, read as the reverse complement.
CGCTTATACTTCTCACTCATCTTTCTAAGATTACTCTGAATCTTTTGCCAATTGGTAGACAAAGACGAGGAAAATCTCTCCTCCTCAGGCAAACCAGAAAGAGCCCCTCCCGAGAATGTCCCAAACTGCGGATGGAACCCATATGCACCAAAGAATGGCGACTTATCAGAAGATTCCTGACGGCGGTTGTTCAGAGCAAACTCAGCAAGAGGGAGAAATGAACACCAATCCTCCTGGTTCTCTGCCACGAAACAGCGCAAATATGTCTCCAGATTCTGATTGAGGCGCTCAGTCTGACCATTCGACTGCGGGTGAAAAGCAGAAGAGAAGGACAGCCGAACCCCCAGGCGAGAACAGAAAGCCTGGACACAAACTGCGTGCCTCTATCGGAAACAATATCAGAGGGAATGCCATGCAATTTTACAATATGGTCGACAAAAGCTTGCGCCAACGTTTTAGCATTGGGTAAACCAGGGAAAGGTACGAAATGAGCCATCTTGCTAAAACGGTCAACCACCACCAGGATCACCGACTTCCCTGAGGAACGAGGAAGATCCGTGATAAAGTCCATGGACAGGTGTGTCCAAGGACGGGAAGGTATGGGTAACGGGAGAAGGGAACCTGAAGGCCGTGAACGAGGGACCTTAGCGCGAGCGCACGTCTCACAAGCAGCCACAAAACCCTCCACCGACTTACGAAGAGCCGGCCACCAAAATCTCTGAGCAATGAGATCTACCGTGGCTCTACTCCCGGGGTGACCAGCAAGAACAGTATCATGATGCTCCTTGAAGAGTTTGTGACGTAGCTCAGGAGGCACAAACAACTTCCCAGAAGGACAACGGGCAGGTGCTTCAGTCTGGGCAGCCTGGACCTCGGCCTCCAAATCCGAATATAGAGCAGAAACAACTACCCCCTCCACCAAAATGGGACCCGGGTCCTCGGAGTTTCCTCCTCCCGGAAAACAGCGAGAGAGAGCATCAGCCTTCACATTTTTGATCCCAGGGCGGAATGTGACGACAAAATTGAATCTGGAGAAGAACAGAGACCATCTGGCCTGTCTCGGATTCATACGCCTGGCCGACTCCAAGTATGCCAGATTCTTATGGTCGGTAAAAACGGTGATAGGGTGCCTGGCCCCCTCCAACCAATGGTGCCATTCCTCGAAAGCCAACTTGATGGCCAACAACTCCCTATCTCCCACATCATAGTTTTTCTCTGCCGGGGAGAGTTTTTTTAGAGAAAAAGGCACAGGGTCGCCATTTGGCAGGAGAAGGGCCCTGGGACAAAACCACACCCACACCCACCTCGGAAGCATCCACCTCAACAATAAAAGGTAAGGAAACATCGGGATGCACCAAGACGGGAGCAGATGCAAAACTCTCTTTAATCTTAGAAAAAGCTGCAAGCGCCTCCTCCGACCAAGAGGAAAAATCCGCCCCCTTTTTTGTCATGTCAGTGAGGGGTTTGACCACAGAGGAATAATTCAAAATGAACTTTCTGTAATAGTTCGCAAAACCCAAAAAGCGCATCAATGCCTTCTGATTCTCAGGAAGCTCCCACTCAAGTACAGCACGGACCTTCTCCGGATCCATGCGAAAACCAGAAGCAGAGAGGAGAAAACCCAGAAATTGAATCTCCGATACCATAAAAAGACATTTCTCCAGCTTGGCGTACAATTTATTTTCCCGCAGAATCTGCAGAACCTGAAAAAGATGATCCTGATGGGTCTGAACATCAGGGGAAAAAATCAAAATATCATCAAGATACACCAATACAAATTTCCCCATTAAATGGTAGAAAATACTGTTAACAAAATGCTGAAAGACGGCCGGAGCATTCATCAGGCCGAAAGGCATAACGAGATTCTCGAAATGCCCGTTAGGGGTATTAAAGGCCGTTTTCCATTCATCCCCCTCTCTGACCCTGACCAGGTTGTACGCGCCTCTCAAATCCAATTTGGAAAAAACCTTGGCCCCAACAATTTGGTTGAAGAGGTCCGGGATCAGAGGAAGGGGATAGGGATCGCGAATCGTGATACGGTTCAGCTCCCTAAAATCTAGGCAAGGTCTCAGAGAGCCATCTTTTTTTTTTTTTTTTTAAAAACAGCGGCAACAGGTGATTTTGAGGGACGAATATGCCCCTTATCGAGACTCTCGGAGATATAGGTTTGCATTGCGATTCTTTCCGGTTGTGAGAGATTGTAGAGGCGAGCTTTTGGCAGCTTGGCGCCGGGAATGAGGTTAATGGGACAGTCAAACTCCCGGTGAGGAGGTAGCTCCTGAACACCGCTCTCGGAAAACACGTCCGAGAAATCAGAGAGAAATGATGGCACAGTTTTAGTAGACACCTCTGCAAAAGTCGCTGTAAGACAATTCTCTCTACAAAAGTCACTCCACTCATTTATTTGCCTTCCTTGCCAATCAATAGTGGGGTTATGTCTAGTGAGCCAGGGTAACCCCAAAACTAGAGGAGAAGGCAATCCGTTAAGGACAAAACAAGATATATCCTCCACATGAGTGTCACCTACAGCTAACCGGATATTGTGAACAATGCCCTTCAGAGATCTCTGTGAGAGTGGAGCAGAGTCAATAGCAAAAACAGGTATATCCTTTTCTAATGTGCAAACCTGAAAACCATGCATGGCTACAAATTGAGTGTCAATAAGATTGACGGCCGCTCCACTATCAACAAAAATCTCACAAGAAATGACTTTGCTCTCTAGCGCCACCCTGGCAGACAGGAGAAAACGGGAACTGCAGGTCAGAGGAAAAGCATCAATTCCTACATCAACTTTGCCCAAAGTAGCAGATGAAGCAGAGTTTGATGATTTACCTTTTGAGGTTTTTCTCTTATGATCGCTCTTAGTACAGTTCAAGAATCTCCTAGACGGACAAACATTTGCCAAATGACCTATGCCCCCACAACAAAAACACACCATACTCTGAGGACTAAATCCTCTTTTATCAGGGGCAAGTTGACCTAGCTGCATGGGCTCCTCCTCAGAGGGGAGCGAGACAGGATGAGGCCCCTGCACACTGAATGAGTCCGCACCACTGCCCCTAGACTGACAATGGCTGGACAGAGAGGTCTCGTTTCTTTCTCTTAGACGCCTGTCAAGGCGTACCGCCAATGACATGGCAGACTCTAAGGATGTTGGTCTCTCATGGAAAGCAAACGCATCTTTCAATCTCTCTGAGAGACCATGACAGAACTGACTCCGGAGTGCAGCATCATTCCAACCTGAATCAGCTGCCCATCTCCGAAATTCAGAACAATAAAGCTCCGCAGACAGTTTGCTCTGGCATAAAAAACGTAAGTTAGATTCGGCCAGAGCAACACGATCCGGGTCATCATATATCTGCCCCAGGGCCACAAAAAATCCTTCCACGGATCGAAGGGAGGGATCCCCTGATGGCAGCGAAAAAGCCCAAGTCTGAGCATTACCCCTGAGCAGGGAGATGACAATCCTCACCCTCTGCTCCTGATTACCAGAGGAATGTGGACACAAGCAAAAATGGAGTTTGCATGCCTCTCTGAAGCGAACAAAACTCTCACTGCCCCCGGAGAACGTTTCCGGAAGTGAGACCTTTGGCTCGCAACAGACTCCATGGGCCGGAGCAGAGCCCAATGCTTGAAGCTGAGTCATAGATTGACGGAGATCCGCTACCTCCAAAGAAAGACCCTGCATGCGGTCAACCAGGCCAGAAAGCGGATCCATGTCAAAAAATACGGTTTTGGTGGATTATAATGTCACGGCTGTATGTGAGCAACAAGAGCATGCACAGAAAATAGAGCTACTGACCGGACCCAAACTAGGGAGGATAAAGGGTGACCCCTGTCAGACCCTCAAAAGCTCTCCCTATGCTGCTAAGCCCATGCCCGGATCCAAATGGTGGAAGGAGGCATGCCCGCGTACCTAAGACTGATGACCACTGTAACCCCTACAATAGTGGAAGGGGCACGGCCACCGGTGCTCTGCTCAGTATATGGAGGGAACCGTGGTCGCCTCGGATTCAGTCAGAAAACACACAGATACACAGCAATGTCTGCACACTTAGCTGAAGGGCTGCAGCCGCAGTGAAGATGGATCCAAAGACAGGCTGGCAATATCCGGAGTACTTGCTGCAGCAGAACACAGGTCCAGTGAAAGGATAGCATACAAGGGAAGATACTCAAGCAAGAGCTACAACCCAAATGAGAAATATAATCCACACCTACAATAGGAGGAGGGGGAATATAAAGGCAGGGAAATCAAACGGAGGAGGAACAGCTGGGAGGAAGGAAACAGAAAACTCCTCCCAACTCTAGTAGTGACATCATCACAGGGGTGGAGAAACAGAGCTGTGAGAACGTCCCAAAGCTCTGGTAGTGACATCTGCACTACACTATTTTCACGGTTTATTGCTCGGTCATACAACTTACCACCCAAATGAATTTTACCTCCTTTTCTTCTCACTAATAGAGCTTTCATTTAGTGGTATTTGATTGCTGCTGACATTTTTCGTTTTTCTGATATTAATCAAAATAAGTGTATTTTTAACTTTTTCTGGTAAAATTGTTCAAATATAATTACATTTCTATACAAGTTTGTGTCAGAATTTATTGTTCTACATGTCTTTGATAAAAAAAATCCAATAAGTTATATTTATTGGTTTGCGCAAAAGTTATAGCGTTTACAAACTATGGTACAAAAATGTGAATTTCCGCATTTTGAATCAGCTCTGACTTTCTGAGCACCTGTCATGTTTCTTGAGGTGCTAGAATGCCAGGATAGTATAAATACCCCCCAAATGACCCGATTTTAGAAAGAAGACACCCCAAAGTATAGGCATGGTGAGTTCATGTATGATATTTTTTTTCACAAGTTAGCGAAAAATGACACTTTCTGAGGAAAAAAATAAATAAATAAAGTTTCCATTTCTGCTAACTTCTGGCAAAAATTTTTTAATCTCCCACGGACTTACTATGCCCCTTAGTGAATACCTTGGGGTGTCTACTTTCCGAAATAGGGTGATTTGTGGGGTGTGTTTACTGTTCTGGCATTTTTGGCGGGGCTAAATTGTGAGCAACCCTGTAAAGCCTAAAAGTGTCACACATGTGGTATCGCCGTACTCAGAAGAAGTAGGGCAATGTGTTTTGGGGTGTATTTTTGCATATACCCATACTGTGTGTGAGAAATATCTCTGTAAATGACAACTTTTTACATTTTTTTTATACAAAGTTGTCAATTTACAGAGATATTTCTCTCACCCAGCATAGGTATATGTAAAAATACACCCCAAAACACATTGCCCTACTTCTCCTGAGTACGGCGATACCACATGTGTGACACTTTTTTGCAGCCAAGATGCGCAAAGGGGCCCAAATTCCAATGAGTACCTTTAGGATTTCACAGGGCATTTTTACGCATTTGGATTCCATGAGGGGTATGGAGAGTTCATGTAAGATTTTATTTTTTGTCACAAGTTAGTGGAATATGAGACTTTGTAAGAAAAAACTAAAAAACAAAAAAAGAAAACAATTTCCGCTAACTTGTGCCAAAAAAATAAAATCTTCTATGAACTCGCCATGCCACTCAAAAGTGATCCTCATAGCGCCGCAGCGATTTTACGGTGTTTTTGCAGTGATCAGAAAAAAAAAATTCTGTCACTGCGGTGGGGCGGACTGAACGCAAGTGTGCACACAAGATCAGGCCTGATCGGGCGAACACTGCGTTTTTTGTAGAGCCTATAGAACATGTCCTATTCCTGTCCGCAATTGCGGACAAGGAAAGGCATTTTCTATATAGTTCTGGCAATGTGCGGATCCGCAAAATGCAGAAAGCACATTACCGGTGTCCGTGTTTTGCGGATCCGCGGATCCGTGGATCCGCGGATGCGCAAAACACATACGGACGTCTAAATGGAGCCTTACAGGGGGGTGATCAATGACAGGGGGGTGATCAGGGAGTCTATATGGGGTGATCAGGGGTTAATAAGGGGTTAATAAGTGACAGGGGGGGTGTAGTGTAGTGTGGTGATTGGTGCTACTTACAGAGCGTCTAATATACCTTTTTGGGGTTAAAAAAATCGCATCTACAGCGTGCCAGCGAATGATCGCTGCTGGCAGGCTGTAGATCAACTTCTCAGCTGCGCGTCGCTGTGAATGAGATGACGCGTAGATGCGTCCAGGAGGAATAACCCGGACGCCCGCAGGATGCATCCCTGCGTTAGGCGGTCGAGAGGTGGTTAAACAATACTGGTATCTGCTATATACAATACATGAAAAGGGTTATTTTACATATTGAACAGATTTACTCTACATGCTAATAATTTGAATGACTTATCATAGTTTGCTGTCTTTGTATGTGAGGTGAGATGTTAAATAGCCTTTTGTTAAGGGAGGCTGCTATTGAGTCCAGCAACTGGCAAAGGGTGAGAGATGTGCTAATTCGGGGTACTGTATTCCACAAGAGATGAGGCTTGTATAATCTATGTCTAATCTGTGATGTATCAATAGTAAGATTATGAAAAATCCCTTTCAAGACGGTTGAGGGTTTTGTGGCAGCCTGCGAGACCTGCGCGCGTGCCAAGGTCCCTCATTCACAGCCATCGGGTTCTCTCCTCCCATTACCCATTCCTTCCCGTCCTTGGACGCATCTGTCCATGGACTTCATTACGGACCTGCCTCGTTCCTCGGGGAAGACTGTGATTCTGGTGGTAGTGGACCGTTTTTGCAAAATGGCACATTTCATTCCCTTTCCTGGGTTACCCAATGCTAAGACGCTGGCGCAAGCGTTTGTTGATCATATTGTTAAATTGCATGGCATTCCTTCAGACATCGTTTCTGATAGGGGCACGCAATTTGTTTCCAGATTCTGGAAGGCCTTCTGTTCTCGCTTGGGGGTTCGGTTGTCGTTCTCTTCTGCTTTTCACCCGCAGTCGAATAGTCAGACCGAACGCGTCAATCAGAATCTGGAGACATATCTGCGCTGTTTTGTGGCGGAGAATCAGGAGGATTGGTATTCTTTTTTGTCCCTTGCTGAGTTTGCTTTAAATAACCGTCGCCAGGAGTCTTCTGATAATTCAAATTTTTTTGGTGTATATGGGTTTCATCCGCAGTTTGGGACATTCTCTGGAGAGGGGTCTTCTGGTTTACCTGACGAGGAGAGATTTTCCTCGTCTTTGTCATTTATTTGGCAAAAGATTCAGGGTAATCTGAAGAGGATGAGTGAGAGATATAAGCGTGTGGTGGATAAGAGATGTGTGCCTGGTCCAGACCTGAATGTGGGTGATCTGGTGAGGTTGTCTACAAAGAATATCAAACTGAAGGTTCCCTCCTGGAAGTTGGGTCCTAAGTTTATTGGGCCTTACAAGATCTTGTCCGTCATCAATCCCGTTGCCTTCCGTCTTGATCTTCCTCAGACTTGGAAGATCCATAATGGTTTTCACAGGTCCCTATTAAAACCTTATGTCCAACCCACTGTACTCTGCTCTTTGCCTCCTCCTTCGATTGTTGTTGATGGTAATCTTGAATTTCAGGTCTCTAGGATTGTGGATTCTCGCATTATCCACGGTTCTCTCCAGTACCTCGTTCATTGGGAGGGTTATGGTCCTGAGGAGAGGATGTGGGTCCCAGTGTCGGACATTAAGGCCACACGTCTCATCAGGGCTTTCCATAGGTCTCCTCCTGAGAAGGTGGGCTCTGAGTGTCTGGAGTCCACCCGTAGAGGGAGGGGTACTGTCACCGCCAGTTCTGTAAGAAGGTCTGGCAGACGTTCTTCTCTACCTCTTGTATGATGTTCTTTGTTTTGGTTTCACTTTCTCATCTCCTTTCCTTCTGCCAGGTGTCACTTATTTAGACTAATCGTCTTCCTTTATATTCCCTCTCATACTGCCTCACTTTGTGGTTTATACTACTTCCTGGATGAAGTAGTATAAAGTCCTTTACTTTATTGTGTTTCCTTGCTGGCTTGATTCTAGGTGACCCTGACTCCGTCCGTATTAAGTGCAGGGAGACGGTGGTCGTGTCCCCTCACTATTATAGGGTTTTCAGGTGTCACACAGACTTAGGTACGTAGGCATGCAATCGTCTACCATCAAGACCCTTGCATGTGCATAGCATCAGGGAGAGCTCTTAGGGTTTTATAGGGCTCACCTATAAGCTCTTAGTCTGGGATCAAGTCAGTCGCTCGTTTATTCATAAGTTCCAGCTATCTGCAAACTTCACCCGTGACAGTATCAAGTGCATCTCTCCTTCCCACCCACCCCCCATGTGCCAGTATCATAGTGCCAAACCCACCCCCATGTGCCAGTATCAAGTGCCTCTCTCCTTCCCCCCCATGTACCAGTATCATAGTGCCATCTCCCCCCTCCCCCGGTTCACCTAAACATACACAAAGAGGAAAACAATCTTTGTAACAAACTGTTTTTTTTATTACAGATAATTTAAGTGCAAGTGCAAACAAGTACAATCATACCCAGTGTCACCCATAGCCAGTCTCCTGCCCCCCTTAATCATACCCTGTCACCTTTACCCAGTCCCCTGCCCTTCTTAATCATACCCAGTGTCACCCTTACCCAGTCCCCTGCCCCCTCAATAAGACCCTGCCCCCCTTAAATTAAGTGTGACAGACACTGGGTATGATTAAGGGGGCAGGGGACTGGGTAAAGGTGACAGGGTATGATTAGGGGGGCAGGGGACCGGCTATGGGTGACACTGGGTGTGATTAAGAAGGGCAGGGGACTGGGTAAAGGTGACAGGGTATGATTAAGGGGGGCAGGGGACTGGCTCTGGGTGACACTGGGTATGATTAAGGGCCTTATAATCTCCCGGTAATAAGGGAACCCCATAATGCCCCCAATAATGTGCCAGTAAGTGTCCCCATAGATGCCCCTCATCATGTGCCAGTATCAAGTGCCTCTCTCCTCCCCCCACATGTCCCAGTATCATAGTGCCATCTCGCCCCCCCCCAAAGTACCAGTATCATAGTGCCATCTCTCCCCCCAATGTTCCAGTATCATAGTGCCATCTCCCCCCAATGTGCCAGTATCAAGTGCCTCTCTCCTTCCCACCCCCCATGTGCCAGTATCATAGTGCCAACCCCCCCATGTGCCAGTATTAAGTGCCAAACCCCCCATGTGCCAGTATCAAGTGCCTCTCTCCCCCCCCCATGTCCCAGTATCATAGTGCCTTATCGGGCCCCCCCCCCCCCAAAAGTGCCAGTATCAAGTGCCTCTCTCCTTCCCACCCCCCCTGTGCCAGTATCATAGTGCCAACCCCCCCATGTGCCAGTATCAAGTGCCAAATCCCCCCCATGTGCCAGTATCAAGTGCCTCTCTCCCCCCGATGTCCCAGTATCATAGTGCCATCTCCCCCCCCCAAATGTGCCAGTATCAAGTGCCTCTCTCCTTTCCCCCCCTCATGTGCCAGTATCAGAGTGCCATCTCCCCCACCCTCAATGTGCAAGTATCAAGTGCCTCTCTCCTTCCCACCCACCCCCACATGTGCCAGTATCATAGTGCCATCTCCCCCCCCAATGTGCCAGTATTAAGTGCCTCTCTCCTCCCCCCCATATGTGCCAGTATCATAGTGCCATCTCCCGCCCTCCCAATGTGCCAGTATCAAGTGCCTCTCTCCTTAATGTGCCAGTATCATAGTGCTAACCCCCCCTCATGTGCCAGTATCAAGTGCCTCTCTCCTGTCCACCCACCCCCCCATGTGCCAGTATCATAGTGCCATCTCCCACCCCCCCATGTGCCAGTATCATAGTGCCATCTCCCCCCCCCCCCCTCCCCCGGTTCACCTAAACATACACAAAGAGGAAAACAATCTTGGTAACAAACAGTTTTTTTTATTGCAGATAATTTAAGTGCAAGTGCAAACAAGTACAATCATACCCAGTGTCACCCATAGCCAGTCTCCTTCCCCCCTTAATCTCACCCTGTCACCTTTACCCAGTCCCCTGCCCTTCTTATTCATACCCAGTGTCACCCTTACCCAGTCCCCTGCCCCCTCAATAAGACCCTGCCCCCCTTAAATTAAGGGTGACAGACACTGGGTATGATTAAGGGGGCAGGGGACTGGGTAAAGGTGACAGGGTATGATTAGGGGGGCAGGGGACTGGCTATGGGTGACACTGGGTATGATTAAGAAGGGCAGGGGACTGGGTAAAGGTGACAGGGTATGATTAAGGGGGGCAGGGGACTGGCTCTGGGTGACACTGGGTATGATTAAGGGGGGCAGGGGACTGGGCAAAGGTGACAGGGTATGATTAAGGGGGGCAGGAGACTTGCTATGGGTGACACTGGGTATGATTAAGGGCCTTATAATGTGCCGGTAATAAGGGACCCCCATAATGCCCCCCAATAATGTGCCAGTAAGTGTCCCCATAGATGCCCCCCATCATGTGCCAGTATCAAGTGCCTCTCTCCTCCCCCCACATGTCCCAGTATCATAGTGCCATCTCTCCCCCCAATGTTCCAGTATCATAGTGCCATCTCCCCCCCAATGTGCCAGTATCAAGTGACTCTCTCCTTTCCACCCCCATGTGCCAGTATCATAGTGCCAACCCCCCCATGTGCCAGTATTAAGTGCCAAACCCACCATGTGCCAGTATCAAGTGCCTCTCTCCTCCCCCCAAAGTACCAGTATCATAGTGCCATCTCTCCCCCCAATGTTCCAGTATCATAGTGCCATCTCCCCCCCAATGTGCCAGTATCAAGTGACTCTCTCCTTCCCACCCCCATGTGCCAGTATCATAGTGCCAACCCCCCCATGTGCCAGTATTAAGTGCCAAACCCCCCATGTGCCAGTATCAAGTGCCTCTCTCCCCCCCATGTCCCATTATCATAGTGCCATATCGGCTTCCCCCCCAAAAGTGCCAGTATCAAGTGCCTCTCTCCTTCCCAACCCCATGTGCCAGTATCATAGTGCCAACCCCCTATGTGCCAGTATCAAGTGCCAAACCCCCCCCATGTGCCAGTATCAAGTGCCTCTCTCCCCCCATAGTGCCATCTCCCCCCCCCCAAAAGTGCCAGTATCAAGTGCCTCTCTCCTTTCCCCCCCTCATGTGCCAGTATCATAGTGCCATCTCCCCCACCCCCCAATGTGCAAGTATCAAGTGCCTCTCTCCTTCCCACCCACCCCCATATGTGCCAGTATCATAGTGCCATCTCCCCCCCAATGTGCCAGTATTAAGTGCCTCTCTCCCCCCCCATATGTGCCAGTATCATAGTGCCATCTCCCGCCCTCCCAATGTGCCAGTATCAAGTGCCTCTCTCCTTCCCACCCACCCCCCCATGTGCCAGTATCATAGTGCTAACCCCCCCTCATGTGCCAGTATCAAGTGCCTCTCTCCTGCCCACCCCCCCCCCATGTGCCAGTATCATAGTGCCATCTCCCCCCCTCCCAATGTGCCAGTATCAAGTTCCTCTCTCCTTCCCACCCACCCCCCCATGTGCCAGTATCATAGTGCCAACCCCCCCATGTGCCAGTATTGAGTGCCTCTCTCCTTCCCCCATGTACCAGTATCATAGTGCCAACCCCCCCCCCCACATGTGCCAGTATAAGGTGCCAACCCCCCTCCCTCCATGTGCCAGTATCAAGTGCCTCCCACTCCCCCCATGTGGCAGTAACAGTCGGGTATTTAAAAAAAAAAAAAAACACTTGAGATGCAGGCCTCTTCTGGCCTGTGTCCCGCGCTGTATGTCCATATATGGAGTCAGTGCTTGTGTATTCTAATTTAGCCTGTATTTCAGAAAAGTTTCTGCTGGGACTCGAACCCATGAAGTTCTGTATCAGAGGTAAGGCACTTAACCACACAGCTATAAGAGCTGCATGGCCACTAAATGAAAAAATATCAGACTTCTACTGTAGACTCGTTTATAGCTAGTGTACATCTATACACATGACAGCTGCCCCAGCGCACTCAGCTCTGCTATATCTCTATATATGATAGCTGCCCTAGCACACCCAGCTCTGCTACATCTATACACATGACAGCTGCCCCAGCACACTCAGCTTTGCTATATCTCTATATATCTATCTACTGTATAGTAATACTTAGAGATATATAGACATAACAGAGCTGAGTGTGCAGGAGCAGCTGTCATGTGTATAAATGTAGCAGAGTTGGGTGTGCTGGGGCAGCTGTCATATATAGAGATATAGCAGAGCTGAGTGTGCTGGGGCCAGGGCCGGCTGTCATATAGAGATATAGCAGTGCTGGGGCCAGGGCGGGCAGCACAGGGGGCCATGGCAACAGGGGCGCCCGACTGCCACAAACACCACACACTGTAACGACATGCAGGATGGCGGCGGCCTTCTCTCACCTCCCGGCAGCGCCCTTACTACTTTACGCCCTGCCTGTGTCACAACTTGCACGCTTCTCATTTACGAGATTCGAATCCGACAAATCCCAGGCATAGTCATTTGTATTGGGTGTGCTGGGGCAGCTATCATATATAGAGATATAGCAGAGCTGAGTGCTCTGGGGCAGCTGTAATGTGTATGGATGTACACTAGCTATCAAAGCTATAAACGAGTCTACAGTAGAAGTCTCATATTTTTTCAGTGAGTGGCAATGCAGCTCTTATAGCTGTGTGGTTAAGTGCCTTGCCTCTGATACAGAAGGTTATGGGTTCAAGTCCCAGCAGAAACTTTTCTGAAATACACAAGCACTGACTCCATATATGGACATACAGCGCGGGACACAGGCCGGAAGAGGCCTGCATCGCATCGCTGACATGAAGGTGAGGATAAGCGTTTTTTTGTTTTTTTTTAAATACCCGACTGTTACTGCCACATGGGGGGAGTGGGAGGCACTTGATACTGGCACATGGGGGGAGGGGGGTTGGCACCTGATACTGGCACATGTGGGGGGGGTTTGGCACTATGATACTGGTACATGGGGGGACGGAGAGAGGCACTCGATACTGGCACATGGGGGGGGTGGGAAGGAGAGAGGAACTTGATACTGGCACATTGGGAGGGGGGGAGATGGCACTATGATACTGGTACATGGGGGGGTGGGTGGGCAGGAGAGAGGCACTTGATACTGGCACATTGGGAGGGGGGAGATGGCACTATGATACTGGCACATATGGGGGGGAAGGAGAGAGGCACTTAATACTGGCAGATTGGGGGGGAGATGGCACTATGATACTGGCACATGTGGGGGTGGGTGGGAAGGAGAGAGGCACTTGATACTAGCACATTGGGGGGGGATAGCACTATGATACTGGCACATGAGGGGGGGAGAGAGAGGCACTTGAAACTGGCACTTTTGGGGGGGAGATGGCACTATGATACTGGCACATGGGGGTTTGGCACTTGATACTGGCACATGGGGGGGTGTTGGCACCATGATACTGGCACATGGGGGTCGGAAGGAGAGAGGCACTTGATACTGGCACTTTTGGGGGGGCCTGAGATGGCACTATGATACTGGGACATGGGGGGGGACACTTGATACTGGCACATGGGGGGTTTGGCACTTGATACTGGCACATTGGGGGGTTGGCACTATGATACTGGCACATGGGGGGTGGGAAGGAGAGAGGCATTTGATACTGGCACATTGGGGGGAGATGGCACTATGATACTGGAACATTGGGGGGAGAGATGGCACTATGATACTGGGACATGTGGGGGGGGAGGAGAGAGGCGCTTGATACTTGCACATGATGGGTGGGGATCTATGGGGACCCTTACTGGCACATTATTGGGGGTCATTATGGGGGTCCCTTTTTACTGGCACATTATAAGGCCCTTAATCATACCCAGTGTCACCCATAGCCAGTCTCCTGCCCCCCCTAATCATACCCTGTCACCTTTGCCAGTCCCCTGCCCCCCTTAATCATACCCAGTGTCACCCAGAGTCAGTTCCCTGCCCCCCTTAATCATACCCTGTCACCTTTACCCAGTCCCCTGCCCTTCTTAATTATACCCAGTGTCACCCTTACCCAGTCCCCTGCCCCCTCAATTTTACCCTGTCCCCCTTAATCATACCCAGTTTCACCCATAGCCAGTCCCCTGCCCCCTTTAATCATACCCTGTCACCTTTACCCAGTCCCCTGCGCCCCTTAATCATACCTAGTGTCAACCAAAGGCAGTCCCCTGCCCCCTTAATCATACCCAGTGTCTGTCACCCTTAATTTAAGGGGGGCAGGGTCTTATTGAGGGGGCAGGGGACTGGGTAAGGGTGACACTGGGTATGATTGTACTTGTTTGCACTTGCACTTGTGTATGTTTAGGTGAACTGGGGGGGGGGGCGCCACGAGATTAGCTCGCACAGGGAGCCTGAACACCTAAGGCCAGCCCTGGTTGGGGCAGCTGTCATGTGTATAGATGTACACTGGTGAGAGAAGGCTGCCGCCGTCCTGCATGTCGTTACAGTGTGTGGTGTCTGTGGCAGTCGGGTGCCCCTGTTGCCATGGCGCACACCCCAAAGGCCGGCCCTGCACATACATAATACAGACAATTGCACTAAGCATAAACAAGACGAGTTACAGACTGGTACAAAAGGAGAGAGGGCCCTGCCCATGAGGGCTTACAATCTACATGGTATGGGAGAAGGACATAGTAGGAGAGGGTGAAGATGGTCATGGCAGTATAGAGGCAGCAGGGTCACTGGTTGTAGGCTTGTCTGAAGAGGTGGGTTTTTAGGTTTCTTTTGAAGGATTCCACTGTAGGTGAGAGTCTGATATGTTGGGGTAGCGAGTTCCAGAGTATGGGGGATGCACGGGAGAAATCTTGGAGGCGATTGTGGGAAGAGGTGATAAGAGGAAAGGAGAGAAAGAGGTCTTGTGAGGATCGGAGATTGCGTGTGGGGATGTATCAGGAAAGTAGCTCAGAGATGTTGGGAGGGGACAGGTTGTGGACCGCCTTGTATGTATTTGTTAGTATTTTGAACTGAATTCGCTGGGCAATGGAGAGCCAGTGAAGGGATTGGCAGAGGGGAGAGGCAAAGGAGTAATAGGGTGAGAGGTGGATTAGTCGGGCAGCAGAGTTGAGGATAGATTGGAGGGGTGCGAGAGTGCTAGATGGAAGGCCACAGAGGAGAATGTTGCAGTAGTCTAGGCGGGAGATGATGAGGGCATGTACAAGCATTTTCGCAGATTCAAAGTTAAGGAAAGTTCGGATGCGGGAGATGTTTAGGAGTTGGAGGCGGCAGGTGGTGGAAAGGGCTTAGTTGTACGGTCAGAAGGAGAGGGCAGAATCCAAGGTCACTCCAAGGCGACAGACTTGGTTGACCGTGGAGAGTTATGCCCACATTGTGCCCTCTCACAGTAGTTATGCCCTCTCTGTGCACCTTTTACAGTTGTAATGCCCTCTTTGTGCCCCCTTCACAGTAATAATCCCTATTGTGTCCCCTTTATAGTAATAATCCCCATTGTGCCCCCTTCACAGTAATAATGCCCATTGTGCCCTCTTCACAGTAATAATGCCCATTGTGCCCCTTCACAGTAATAATGCCCACTGTGCTAGTAATGCCCTTTGTGCCCCCTCCATAGTAGAAATCCCCATTGTGCCCCCTTCACAGTAATAATGCCCATTGTGCCCCTTCACAGAAATAATGCCCACTGTGCTAGTAATGCCCTCTGTGCCCCCTCCATAGTAGAAATCCCCATTGTGCCCCCTTCACAGTAATAATGCCCACTGTGCCCCCTTCACAGTAATAATACCCACTGTGCTAGTAATGCCCTCTGTGCCCCCTCCATATTAGAAATCCCCATTGTGCCCCCTTCACAGTAATAATGCCCATTGTGCCCCTTCACAGAAATAATGCCCACTGTGCTAGTAATGCCCTTTGTGCCCCCTCCATAGTAGAAATCCCCAATGTGCCCCCTTCACAGTAATAATGCCCATTGTGCCCCTTCACAGAAATAATGCCCACTATGCTAGTAATGCCCTCTGTGCCCCCTCCATAGTAGAAATCCCCATTGTGCCCCCTTCACAGTAATAATGCCCATTGTGCCACTTCACAGCAATAATGCCCACTGTTCTAGTAATGCCCTCTGTGCCCCCTCCATAGTAGAAATCCCCATTGTGCCCCCTTCAAAGTAATAATGCCCACTGTGCCCCCTTCACAGTAATAATACCCACTGTGCTAGTAATTCCCTCTGTGCCCCCTCCATATTAGAAATCCCCATTGTGCCCCCTTCACAGTAATAATGCCCATTGTGCCCCCTTCACAGTAATAATGCCCATTGTGCCCCTTCACAGTAATAATGCCCACTGTGCTAGTAATGCCCTTTGTGCCCCCTCCATAGTAGAAATCCCCATTGTGCCCCCTTCACAGTAATAATGCCCATTGTGCCCCTTCACAGAAATAATGCCCACTGTGCTAGTAATGCCCTCTGTGCCCCCTCCATAGTAGAAATCCCCATTGTGCCCCCTTCACAGTAATAATGCCCATTGTGCCACTTCACAGCAATAATGCCCACTGTGCTAGTAATGCCCTCTGTGCCCCCTCCATAGTAGAAATCCCCATTGTGCCCCCTTCACAGTAATAATTCCCACTGTGCCCCCTTCACAGTAATAATACCCACTGTGCTAGTAATGCCCTCTGTGCCCCCTCCATATTAGAAATCCCCATTGTGCCCCCTTCACAGTAATAATGCCCTCTGTGCCCTCTCCATAGTAGAAATCCCCATTGTGCCCCCTTCACAGTAATAATGCCCACTGTGCCCCCTTCACAGTAATAATGCCCTTTGGCTCTGTGCCCCCTCCATAGTAGAAATGCCCATTGTGCCACCTTCACATTAGTAATGCCCTCTGTGCCCCCTCCATAGTAGTAATGCCCTCTCCCCAGCTGTTTGAAGAGAGGGCAGCGCTCATATGACAGCTGCTTTCTCTGTTCTGTTGACCTGCTCGCCATAGCATTTGCAGTGATGAGCAGGTAAACAGAGAAGAGAAGGCAGTGCTCATACAAAAAAAAGAAAAGCAGACAACCCCTTTAAAGACTTACTTAGAAAGCATTACATACAGCACTACAGAACATATAGGGTCATACAGCGCCACATACCTCTTACATCAATTGACTTCTCTTCTCTGATGTACATAGATATTCTCTTTCCTCTTTTTCTCCTGTTAGACCAGACCACCATGGTGACTTCTTTCAGCCGTGCCTCGTCTCTGCAGAGTTTAACAAACAGACATCTTACTTTCCTACTTTTCCATCATCCTCCCACCTTCTCAACACCCCATCCTGCCATCCCCAATACTGTGTCCACTGTGCTTCCCAATACTTTTCTGCAGAAACAGTCCCCTGAAAATACTGGTACCACAAAGATTTTTATTGTGCGCTAGTAATAAAAAAAAACACCTTCCTTTCAGATCAGACCCACATATAAAACCCTAAATGAGATCCCCCAATCTCAGACCAATCCCCCTTTAGACCTCTATGTCAGACCCCATATAAGAGCCCAGTTTTAAACTTCAGATCAGACCCCTATTATACCTCCATGTAAGACCCCGACCCAATATCAGACCTCAGATAATTCCCCAATATAAGACCCCCATTAGACCTCCAGACCCACATATCAGACCTGAGACCAGACCCCCATATCAGACCTCCAGACCCCCATTAGACCTCCAGACCCCATATCTGACCCCCATTAGACCTCCAGACTCCCAATCAGACCCCCCATTAGACCTCCAGACTCCCAATCAGACCCCCCATTAGACCTCCAGACCCCCAGTCAGACCTTCAGACCCCCAATCAGACCCCCATTAGACCTCCAGACTCCCACTAGACCTCCAGACCCCCATATCTGACTGCCATTAGACCTCCAGACCCCCATTAGACCCCCATTAGACCTCTATACCCCCAGTAAGACCTCCAGACCCCCAATCAGACCCCCGATAGACCTTTAGACCCCACAGTCAGACCCCCAGACCCCCAATCAGACCCCCATTAGACCTCCAGACCCCCAATCACACCCCCTTAGACCTCCAGACCCCAATCAGACTTCCATTAGACCTCCAGACCTCCAATCAGACCCCCAATCAGATCCCTCAATCAGATCCCCCAGTCAGACCTCCAGACCCCTAATCAGACCCCCATTAGACCTCTTGACCCCCAATCAGACCCCCATTATTATTATTATTATTATTATTATTTATTATTAAAGCGCCATTCATTCCATAGCGCTGTACATGTGATAAGCGGTGCACATATATAATACAGACAATCGCACTAATCATAAACAAGACAAGTTACAAACTGGTACAAAAGGAGAGAGGGCCCTGCCCGTGAGGGCTTACAATCTACATGGTATGGGAGAAGGACACAGTAGGTGCGGGTGAAGTTGGTCATGGCGGTATAGAGGCAGCAGGGTCACTGGTTGTAGGCTTGTCTGAAGAGGTGGGTTTTCAGGTTTCTTTTGAAGGATTCCAATGTAGGTGAGAGTCTGATATGTTGGGGTAGCGAGTTCCAGAGTATGGGGGATGCACGGGAGAAATCTTGGAGTCGATTGTGGGAAGAGGCGATAAGAGGAGAGGAGAGAAGGAGGTCTTGTGAGGATCGGAGAGTGCGTGTGGGGATGTATCGGGAAAGTAGCTCCGAGATGTAGGGAGGGGACAGGTTATGGACGGCCTTGTATGTATTTGTTAGTACTTTGAAGTGAATTCGCTGGGCAATGGGGAGCCAGTGAAGGGATTGGCAGAGGGGAGAGGCAGAGGAGTAATAGGGTGAGAGGTGGATTAGTCGGGCAGAAGAGTTGAGGATAGATTGGAGGGGTGCGAGAGTGCTAGATGGAAGGCCACAGAGGAGAATGTTGCAGTAGTCTAGGCGGGAGATAATGAGGGCATGTACAAGAATTTTCGCAGAGTCAAAGTTAAGGAAAGCACGGATGCGGGAGATGTTTTTGAGTTGGAGGCGGCAGGTGGTGGAAAGAGCTTGGATTTGCGGTCGGAAGGAAAGTGCAGAATCAAAGGTCACTCCAAGGCAGCGGACTTTGTTGACCGGGGAGAGTGTGCAGCCATTGATCATGATAGATAGGTCTGCTGAGGGGGTTGAACAAGATGGGGGAAAGATTGTAAATTCTGTCTTATCCATGTTAAGTTTTAGAAAGCGAGAGGCGAAGAAGGATGATATAGAAGATAGACATTGTGGGATTTGTGATAGTAAGGTGGTGATGTCTGGACCAGAGAGGTAGATTTGTGTGTCGTCAGCGTAGGAGTGATACTGAAAGCCATGGGACTCTATGAGCTGTCCCATGCCAAAAGTGTAGATAGAGAAGAGCAGGGGTCCTAGGACAGAGCCTTGCGGGACACCAACAGAGAGGGAATGAGACGACGAGGTGGTGAGAGAGTGGGAGACGCTAAACGTCCGGTCTGTGAGGTATGATGTGATCCAGAAGAGGGCCAGGTCGGTGATGCCAAGAGATGAGAGAGTTTGCAACAGAATGGAGTGGTCAACAGTGTCAAAGGCAGAGGACAGGTCAAGGAGAAGGAGGACAGAGTATTGTTTCTTGGTTTTGGCTGTCAGCAGGTCATTGGTGACTTTGGTAAGGGCAGTCTCGGTCGAGTGGTGGGGTCGGAAGCCAGATTGTAGGCGGTCAAAGAGGGAGCAGGAGGAGAGGTGGGAGGACAGTTCTGAATTGACATGTTGTTCAAGTAGCTTTGAGGCATACGGAAGAAGTGATATGGGGCGATAACTGGACAAGGAAGATGGGTCAAGTGAAGGCTTTTTGAGGATGGGTGTAATGGTAGCATGTTTAAAAGCAGAGGGGAAGACACCAGAGTTGAGTGATAGGTTGAAGAGATGAGTTAGGGTTGGGATAAACACTGTGGTGAGGTTAGGGATGAGGTGGGATGGGATTGGGTCAAGTGCACAGGTGGTCAGATGAGATTTGGAGAGTAGAGTGGAGAGTTTTTCTTCTGTAATGGTGGAGAAGCAGGTTTTGGGAGAAGAGGACCGAGCAGTTGTGTAGAGGGTCTGTGAGGACTGTGTAGTGAAGCTTTCCCTGATGTGGACTATCTTTTGTTTGAAGTATTTGGCAAAGTCCTCAGCTGAGAAGAGAGGAGAGGGTGGGGGCGCTGGGGGACGGAGAAGGGAGTTAAAAGTGCTAAAAAGTTGTTTAGGGTTGTGTGACAGGGAAGATAAGACCCCCAATAAGACCCCCATTAGACCTCCAGACCCCCAATCACAACCCCATTAGACCTCCATACCCTAATCAGACTCCCATTAGACCTCCAGACCTCCAATCAGACCCCCCAGTCAGACCTCCAGACCCCTAATAAGACCCCCATTAGACCTCCAGACCCCCAATCACACCCCCATTAGACCTCCATACCCCAATCAGACTCCCATTAGACCTCCAGACTCCCAATCAGACCCCCCAGTCAGACCTCCAGACCCCAAATCAGACCCCCATTAGACCTCTAGACCCCCCCAGTCAGACCTCCAGACCCCCAATCCGACCTCCAGACCCCCATTAGACCACTCCAGACCCCCCATTAGACCACTCCTGACCCCCCCAGTCAGACCTCCTGACCCCCCCAGTCAGACCTCCAGACCCCCCATAGACATCTGCAGACCCTCCATTAAACCTTCATCTCAGACCTCAGATCAAACTGTAAAATAATAAAGTCACTTACCTCTCCTGCCGCCACTCTCCCTGTTCTGGCTGTCTTCTCTTCTCAGGGCCCGTGCTTCAGTCACCTGACCTCCTGCAGCATCAGGTCAGAGTGCGCTCTGTATGTCCTGACGCTGCAGGCAGCCAGGAGACAGCAACGCCGGCCCTGAGAAGAGCGAGCAGGAGGAGGGGTAAGAGAACCCAATCATGGGAGGGTCCTCTTCTGAAAATCCTGCTTTAGCCAACATCACATCCTTTATGAAATTTCCAGCCTGGGCTATGGACAGTACCAGCATGCACACATTTCTGAGTACACCCCATGTACACCTGCACAAGTGACAGAAATAGTTCAGGCCCAATCCACAGGGGAAGTGACATCCCATCCACAGCATGTTCCAGAAACCTTGTAAAATTTGATTCGGCCGGTTTGCAAAAATTTTTAAAAAATTCAGTTTGATCCAAATTTATTTGCGGCGAATTGCGTTTAAAAACGGCTGTTTTCTGGCTGCAGAGAGCCTTTATAGTGGTGTAGAACACTGTGCTTTGTAGTAACACGCATAGGGAGTCTACTGTGGTAGTGAAATAATACTGTGAGTCAGTATGACATGCAGATGACAGGCGTCACTCTTAGAATCACTGCACACTTCACTTATTTGGGCAGTCACGGGGCCAAAACTGACCGACAGAGTGGAGAGGGTATCAGCAGTAAGTTTGTGTTGACGTCACTGATTATTTTGGCCTTCCTCTCATCCGTCAGAACAATAACCCCCAAAAAACGGATCCTGTCTGTTGAGCATCCGCCTTCACTCGTCAGCATTTGGTCAGTAATCCTTCAGTATTGCTAATGCCCAAAAAAACAGGAGTGGATCCAAAACAGAGATGACACGTGAATGGAATATTTCCATGTGTTCTGTGTTTTGTACCCACTCCTGCTTTTGGCTACCAAATCATAAGCCAAATTTTGATGGGATGATAATGGCCTTAGAGCTGCTACACAGACAGGTTCCGTTGTGCGTCTCATTTTTCCTTCCTTCTAACAGACCAGAAGAAGGGTCATATAAATGATTTTGTCAGCCAGGCCGGAAGGCAAAATAGTGGCCCAGTCATGAAGTGGGGAGGGTGGGAACAGCATGAGAAGTCCACAGAGTGGCCTTATGACATAGTGGTGAGGTGGAAGCAGCATGAGGAGACCACAGAGTGGCTCAATGACAGTGTGGAGGTGAAGGCAGCATCAGGAGGCCACAGAGCGGCACAATGACAGAGTGTGGAGGTGGCGGCAGCATCAGAAGGCCACAGAGTGTCGCAATGACAGAGTGTGGAGGTGGATGCAGCATCATGAAGCCACAGAGTGGCACAATGACAGAGTGTGGAGGTGAAGGCAGCCGCAGCATCAGGAGAAGGCCACAAGTTGGCACAATGACAGTGTGGAGGTGTCAGCAGCAGCATCAGGAGACCACAGAGTGACAAGGTGACAGTGTGGAGGTGACAGCAGCATCAGGAGACCAGAGTGGCAAGGTGAAATAGTGTGGAGGATATAGCAGTATTAGGAGACCACATAGTGACCCGGTGACAGAGTGGGGAGGTGGCAGCAGCATCAGGAGACCACAGAGTGGCAAGGTGACATAGTGTGGAGGTGACAGCAGCATCAGGAGACCACAGAGTGGCAAGGTGACTTAGTGTGGAGGTGGCAGCAGCATCAGGAGACCACAAAGTGACCCGGTGACAGAGAGGGGAGGAGGCATCAGACCAGACCTCCAATCAGACCCCCCAGTCAGACCTCCAGACCCCTAATAAGACCCCCATTAGACCTCCAGACCCCCAATCACACCCCCATTAGACCTCCATACCCCAATCAGACTCCCATTAGACCTCCAGACTCCCAATCAGACCCCCCAGTCAGACCTCCAGACCCCAAATCAGACCCCCATTAGACCTCTAGACCCCCCCAGTCAGACCTCCAGACCCCCAATCCGACCTCCAGACCCCCATTAGACCACTCCAGACCCCCCATTAGACCACTCCTGACCCCCCCAGTCAGACCTCCTGACCCCCCCAGTCAGACCTCCAGACCCCCCATAGACATCTGCAGACCCTCCATTAAACCTTCATCTCAGACCTCAGATCAAACTGTAAAATAATAAAGTCACTTACCTCTCCTGCCGCCACTCTCCCTGTTCTGGCTGTCTTCTCTTCTCAGGGCCCGTGCTTCAGTCACCTGACCTCCTGCAGCATCAGGTCAGAGTGCGCTCTGTATGTCCTGACGCTGCAGGCAGCCAGGAGACAGCAACGCCGGCCCTGAGAAGAGCGAGCAGGAGGAGGGGTAAGAGAACCCAATCATGGGAGGGTCCTCTTCTGAAAATCCTGCTTTAGCCAACATCACATCCTTTATGAAATTTCCAGCCTGGGCTATGGACAGTACCAGCATGCACACATTTCTGAGTACACCCCATGTACACCTGCACAAGTGACAGAAATAGTTCAGGCCCAATCCACAGGGGAAGTGACATCCCATCCACAGCATGTTCCAGAAACCTTGTAAAATTTGATTCGGCCGGTTTGCAAAAATTTTTAAAAAAATTCAGTTTGATCCAAATTTATTTGCGGCGAATTGCGTTTAAAAACGGCTGTTTTCTGGCTGCAGAGAGCCTTTATAGTGGTGTAGAACACTGTGCTTTGTAGTAACACGCATAGGGAGTCTACTGTGGTAGTGAAATAATACTGTGAGTCAGTATGACATGCAGATGACAGGCGTCACTCTTAGAATCACTGCACACTTCACTTATTTGGGCAGTCACGGGGCCAAAACTGACCGACAGAGTGGAGAGGGTATCAGCAGTAAGTTTGTGTTGACGTCACTGATTATTTTGGCCTTCCTCTCATCCGTCAGAACAATAACCCCCAAAAAACGGATCCTGTCTGTTGAGCATCCGCCTTCACTCGTCAGCATTTGGTCAGTAATCCTTCAGTATTGCTAATGCCCAAAAAAACAGGAGTGGATCCAAAACAGAGATGACACGTGAATGGAATATTTCCATGTGTTCTGTGTTTTGTACCCACTCCTGCTTTTGGCTACCAAATCATAAGCCAAATTTTGATGGGATGATAATGGCCTTAGAGCTGCTACACAGACAGGTTCCGTTGTGCGTCTCATTTTTCCTTCCTTCTAACAGACCAGAAGAAGGGTCATATAAATGATTTTGTCAGCCAGGCCGGAAGGCAAAATAGTGGCCCAGTCATGAAGTGGGGAGGGTGGGAACAGCATGAGAAGTCCACAGAGTGGCCTTATGACATAGTGGTGAGGTGGAAGCAGCATGAGGAGACCACAGAGTGGCTCAATGACAGTGTGGAGGTGAAGGCAGCATCAGGAGGCCACAGAGCGGCACAATGACAGAGTGTGGAGGTGGCGGCAGCATCAGAAGGCCACAGAGTGTCGCAATGACAGAGTGTGGAGGTGGATGCAGCATCATGAAGCCACAGAGTGGCACAATGACAGAGTGTGGAGGTGAAGGCAGCCGCAGCATCAGGAGAAGGCCACAAGTTGGCACAATGACAGTGTGGAGGTGTCAGCAGCAGCATCAGGAGACCACAGAGTGACAAGGTGACAGTGTGGAGGTGACAGCAGCATCAGGAGACCAGAGTGGCAAGGTGAAATAGTGTGGAGGATATAGCAGTATTAGGAGACCACATAGTGACCCGGTGACAGAGTGGGGAGGTGGCAGCAGCATCAGGAGACCACAGAGTGGCAAGGTGACATAGTGTGGAGGTGACAGCAGCATCAGGAGACCACAGAGTGGCAAGGTGACTTAGTGTGGAGGTGGCAGCAGCATCAGGAGACCACAAAGTGACCCGGTGACAGAGAGGGGAGGAGGCATCAGCATCAGGAGACCACAGAGTGGCAAGGTGACTTAGTGTGGAGGTGGCAGCAGCATCAGGAGACCACAGAGTGACCTGGTGACAGAGTGAGGAGATGGTAGCAGCATCAGGAGACCACAGAATAGTAAGGTGACATAGTGTAGAGGCGACAGCAGTATCAGTAGACCACAGAGTGGCAAGGTGACATAGTGTGGAGGTGGCAGCAGCATTAGGAGACCACAGAGTGACCCGGTGACAGAGTGGGGAGGTGGGTGGCAATACGGATACCAGTTGAAGATGGTGGGTGAAAGAAGGAGCACTTGGCATCAGATGTGTGGCATCAGGTGGGTGGCAGCATCAGAACAGTATCTGGAGCAGGTAGCCAGAAGAAACCGGTCTCTTTTGTTAGTGTTGGAGTGGCACCATGGACAGGGCCGTTTTTAGACAAAATGTGGCCCTGGGCAAAATCAAAAGAGTGGGCCCACATCTTGTAATAATGTGCTAAAAACACAGTCCGACATCCGACACCCCCACCGATCAGCTGTTTGAAGAGACGGCCCGTGCTGTTCACTGCTTCTGTCCCATAGACCTACAGCAGCAGAGCAGGAAGAGAGAAGAGAGACGGCACGTGCGCACAGGAGCACACGGTCTCCTCAAACAGCTGATCGTCGGGAGTGCCGGGTGTCAGACCCCTGCCGATCTAATATTGATGACCTTTCTTAACCCCTTCAAGACCAAGCTAGTTTTCACCATAAGGACCAAGCCACATTTTGCAAATCTGACATGTTCCACTTTATGTGGTTATTATACCTCTGGAACGCTTTTACTTATATAAGCGATTCTGAGATTGTTTTCTCGTGACATATTGTACTTCATGTTAGTGGTAAATTTGAGTCAATATGTTTCACCTTTATTTATAAAAAATTCCAAAATTTACAGAGAATATGGAAACATTCGCAATTTTCTAAATTTGAATTTCTCTGGTTCTCTGACAGAAAGGGGTAACTTACAAAATAGTTATTACTTTACATTTACCATATGTCTACTTCATGTTTGCATCATTTTGTAAATGTTATTTAATTTTTTGGGGATGTTAGAAGGCTTAGAAGTTTAGAAGAAAATTTTAACATTTTTCAGAACATTTCCAAAACCCACTTTTTAAGGACCAGTTCATGTCTGAAGTCACTTAGTGGGGCTTATATAATAGAAACCACCCAAAAAGGACCCCATTTTAGAAACTACACCCTCAAGGTATTAAAAACGAATTTTACAAACGTTGTTAACCCCTTAAAGGGTTTCTGTCACCCTGCAAAACTCTTCTTTTTTTTTTTTGGATAGTTAGATTGCTCATAGTGCGATATAGCAGAATATAATGCTCTTACTTACATTCATGCGGCCGATTCTTTATAAAACGAACTTTTATAATATGTAAATTCGGGCTCTACCAGCAAGTAGGGCGTCGACTTGCTGGTAGCTGCTGCAGAAATCCGCCCCCTCGCCGTGTTGATTGACAGGGCCAGCCGTGATCTCCTCCTCCGGCCGGCCCTGTCAGTAATTCAAAAATCGCGCGCCTCGCGTCATTCGGCGCAGGCGCTCTGAGATGAGGAGGCTCGTCTCCTCAGCACTCCCTCAGTGCGCCTGCGCCGATGACGTCTTCTCTTTCGGTGATGTCATCGGCGCAGGCGCACTGAGGGAGTGCTGAGGATACGAGCCTCCTCATCTCAGAGCGCCTGCGCCGAATGACGCGAGGCGCGCGATTTTTGAATTACTGACAGGGCCGGCCGGAGGAGGAGATCACGGCTGGCCCTGTCAATCAACACGGCGAGGGGGCGGATTTCTGCAGCAGCTACCAGCAAGTAGACGCCCTACTTGCTGGTAGAGCCCGAATTTACATATTATAAAAGTTCGTTTTATAAAGAATCGGCCGCATGAATGTAAGTAAGAGCATTATATTCTGCTATATCGCACTATGAGCAATCTAACTATCCAAAAAAAAAAAATGAGTTTTGCAGGGTGACAGAAACCCTTTAAGTGTTCCACCAGAATTAATGGAAAATGGAGGTGAATTTTTAAAATTTCACTTTTTTTGAAGATTTTTCCATTTAGATCCATTTCTCCTGCAACCCAGCATGGGTTAACAGCAAAATAAACCTTAATACTTGTTACCCTGATTCTTAAGTTTACAGAAACACCCCATATGTGGTCATAAAGTGCTATATGGGGGCACAGCGGGGCTCAGAATGAGAGGAACACTGTGTGGCTTTTGGAAGGCAGATTTCGCTGGAATAATTTTCAAGCACCATGTCGGATTTGAAGACACCCTGAGGCACCCCAACAGTGAAAAATCCCAAAAAGTTACCCCATTATGGAAAAAACACCCCCCAAGAAATTTTTCAAGGGGTGCACTGAGCACTTTGGCCCAATAGCCGTTTCATAGAATTTAGAAAGACTTGGCAGTGAAAATGAAAAATGTCATATTTTACAAGAATATCTCGCTTTAGGCCCAAATTTTTCATTTTAACAAGGGGTATCAGGAGAAAATGCACCCCATAATCTGTTACCCATTTTCTCCTGAATATGTCAACACCCCATATGTGGTTGTAAAGTGCTGTATGAGCACACAGCGGGGCTCAGAATGGGAGGAACACTGTGTGGCTTTTGGAAGGCAGATTTCGCCGGAATCATTTTCAGGCACCATGTCGCATTTGAAGACACCCTGAGGCACCCCAACAGTGAAAAACCCACAAAAGTGACCCCATTATGGAAAATAAACCCCCCAAGGAATTTTTCAAGGGGTGCACTGAGCACTTTGGCCCAATAGCAGTTTCATAGAATTTAGAAAGACTTGGCAGTGAAAATGAAAAATTTCATATTTTACAAGAATATCTCGCTTTAGGCCCAAATTTTTCATTTTAACAAGGGGTATCAGGAGAAAATGCACCCCATAATATGTTACCCATTTTCTTCTGAGTACGTCAACACCCCATATGTAGTTGTAAAGTGCTGTATGAGCACACAGCAGGGCTCAGAATGGGAGGAACACCGTGTGGCTTTTGGAAGGCAGATTTTGCTGGAATAATTTTCAGGCACCATGTCGCATTTGAAGACACTCTGAGGCACCCCAACAGCGAAAACCGCAAAAACGAGGCTCTAGGGGTGCCAGAACATAAAAGGAAATTAAATAATTGCCTCATTTAATAAAATGAAACCTTTCAATGTATTCATCTAGGGGTATAATGGGAATTTTTAAGGTTTTTATTTTATTAATTTTTTATTTTTTGGGGAGCTATTATTGAATTGCCAAATGGAAAAATGCTCAACTGAAAATGTGTTCCCATGGATTAATTAAGAAATTAGTGAAATGGACTTAATGGATATCAGTGGAGGTGTGATAAACTTGAAAGCACTCTCCAATTAAAAGGCCCGGTTTAGAGGGGCAGGTCTGACAGTAGTGAGTGGTGTCTTTCCTAATCCCTTTAACCGAGCAAACTCGACACCTTTTTTAGGGTCGCCTTGGGGGCATGGCAAGACAGTGAAGAGGGGTGTGATATAGAATATCTTTGTTCCAATACGAACGTATTGTTGTTTTTTTTATAATGCCCATGCTTAGGAGAAGTCCCCAAAACCTTTGAATTAGGTCATCATTGAAGAATAATTGGAAAAAATTAATTTCACTGAAGCCTGTTGTATCTACAGGGTGGTAATTAACCTACAAAAAACCTCTCTGTCAACCTAGACAGCTACAGTTACCACTTGTACAGTATCCAAAATAGACTAAAACAAGCAAGTTGAAGTAATGTATCAAAATATCAATTTATTATAAAATATAAAGTATGGGGAAAAGACAGGATGGTATACAGTATACAGAGAAGCGAAGGGCCATGCGACACCAAAACATGCACCTGTCTACCTGTGCATAATTAAAGCACAGGATGGTATAGCAGGTAAAAGGGGGAGGGGCTTTAGCTCCAGGACAACCAATGCTGCATAACACAAAAATAATCACCACAATGGGGCTATATGCTGTTAGTACAGAAAATCATATCTGGGTGTCCATGAGCTATCCCACACATCCCAAAATACATGAGCAACAAGACAGACAAGTATAAACAAAAAATCCTCAAGTAAAGTCAGTGTCTAGATCTCAGAAAGTGGCAATGGTAAACCTGGAATATCAGGAACCCACTATGGATGTATGTAGAAGTGCCATAAGGGATGCCATGCTATACTAAACACAGGACATACCTGAAGACATGGTGAATGTGATGGATGCCAGACCCTAAGCGCGAGACCTCGACGCGCGTTTCACCTCAGCGGCTTCGTCAGGAGGTACTAAGTGGTATGCAAGCAGGGTATATATAGTCTAAATGGGGGTGGGGGGATGTTGCCTGGATTCAAGCCACCTGCGGTCCACTCCAGCGGGCGCGGAAAACTCCATGATCCACGGAGCCATCTCTCAGCGCGTCTATGTCTGCGCACCGCGCATGCGCGGCGCTTGCAGACGTCACAGAGTACGTTGAGATGGCGCCGTGCAGCGCATGCCTTATCCGCGGTCCAGTGGAACGCAGGTGACCCGCAAATACCGGTAGATGAATCAAGGACAGGGAATTGATGCAATCACACAGATCGTATGACCTATGTGCAGGGGAAAAACACTCCATACATCCATATTGGGTCCCAGGCAACCCACCAGCGATAAATGTACCTACATACCCAAATAGGGAGGAAAATAAGAAATAAAAAAGAAATATAAATAAGAAATATCCATCCATGTGAAAATACAGGGAGTGCAGAATTATTAGGCAAGTTGTATTTTTGAGGATTAATTTTATTATTGAACAACAACCATGTTCTCAATGAACCCAAAAAACTCATTAATATCAAAGCTGAATATTTTTGGAAGTAGTTTTTAGTTTGTTTTTAGTTTTAGCTATTTTAGGGGGATATCTGTGTGTGCAGGTGACTATTACTGTGCATAAATATTAGGCAACCTTACAAAAAACAAATATATACCCATTTCAATTATTTATTTTTACCAGTGAAACCAATATAACATCTCAACATTCACAAATATACATTTCTGACATTCTAAAACAAAACAAAAACAAATCAGTGACCAATATAGCCACCTTTCTTTGCAAGGACACTCAAAAGCCTGCCATCCATGGATTCTGTCAGTGTTTTGATCTGTTCACCATCAACATTGCGTGCAGCAGCAACCACAGCCTCCCAGACACTGTTCAGAGAGGTGTACTGTTTTCCCTCCTTGTAAATCTCACATTTGATGATGGACCACAGGTTCTCAATGGGGTTCAGATCAGGTGAACAAGGAGGCCATGTCATTAGATTTTCTTCTTTTATACCCTTTCTTGCCAGCCACGCTGTGGAGTACTTGGACGCGTGTGATGGAGCATTGTCCTGCATGAAAATCATGTTTTTCTTGAAGGATGCAGACTTCTTCCTGTACCACTGCTTGAAGAAGGTGTCTTCCAGAAACTGGCAGTAGGACTGGGAGTTGAGCTTGACTCCATCCTCAACCCGAAAAGGCCCCACAAGCTCATTTTTGATGATACCAGCCCAAACCAGTACTCCACCTCCACCTTGCTGGCGTCTGAGTCGGACTGGAGCTCTCTGCCCTTTACCAATCCAGTCACGGGCCCATCCATCTGGCCCATCAAGACTCACTCTCATTTCATCAGTCCATAAAACCTTAGAAAAATCAGTCTTGAGATATTTCTTGGTCCAGTCTTGACGTTTCAGCTTGTGTGTCTTGTTCAGTGGTGGTCGTCTTTCAGCCTTTCTTACCTTGGCCATGTCTCTGAGTATTGCACACCTTGTGCTTTTGGGCACTCCAGTGATGTTGCAGCTCTGAAATATGGCCAAACTGGTGGCAAGTGGCATCTTGGCAGCTGCACGCTTGACTTTTCTCAGTTCATGGGCAGTTATTTTGTGCCTTGGTTTTTCCACACGCTTCTTGCGACCCTGTTGACTATTTTGAATGAAACGCTTGATTGTTCGATGATCACGCTTCAGAAGCTTTGCAATTTTAAGAGTGCTGCATCCCTCTGCAAGATATCTCACTATTTTTGACTTTTCTGAGCCTGTCAAGTCCTTCTTTTGACCCATTTTGCCAAAGGAAAAGAAGTTTCCTAATAATTATGCACACCTAATATAGGGTGTTGATGTCATTAGACCACACCCCTTCTCATTACAGAGATGCACATCACCTAATATGCTTAATTGGTAGTAGGCTTTCGAGCCTATACAGCTTGGAGTAAGACAACATGCATAGAGAGGATGATGTGGTCAAAATACTCATTTGCCTAATAATTCTGCACGCAGTGTATAAGGATATAAAATCACGTAGCCAGCCCACGCGATAGAACAGAACAGTGAAAAAATCTAAGAGAACCGTGGAAAATAGAACCGGAGCACCATATATAAGTAATAAAAAATATATAAATATGATAAAAGAGAAGTACTATGAAAAATACATATATAGTGAATATGTGATCAATACAATAATATAAGTATAATCAATACATGATCCATATAAGTCAAAAATAGATCATATATTCATGATTCAAAGTGAACATATCATGTAGCTATCAAAAGGTGTCAATAGAATAGGAATTGAATTAAATATTAAAAGTTACTCCTAACTAAATAGTAGGACAGGCTCGCTGGTGCTCATAAAAGCAACATGGCCAATGCGCCACAAAGTGGCTGTAAAAGTCAGAACGCCATAACTATATCAAAGATTACACAACCCATGAATATCTAGGGCCACAAGAGTATGGGGCGAGAGTGACAGGGGCGGCCCCACCGGCGGCACAGGTCGCCAATGGGGTCGACCGAGGCACTCCCAACCCGCCAGACATGAAGGAGTCATAACAGACCGGAATTCGTAAAAGAAGATCCATATATGTATCCTTCCCAACATGCGGGATATCAAGATATCAACACAAGGACTACCCCCGACCAAAGTAAGCCAGAGTAACCACAACAAAAATGTGGGGGGATGTATACATTCAAGGCATATAATAACCATAAATATACATTCTCCCATATACATATATATGTGTTGCTTGATGTTCCTTTCAGATCCTGTCCTTCATCTCGGCCGTGTCCTCCCCTGATTGGTTGCTGAATCCATCACCACCATATCCCAAGAATGCTGGGTTAATTGATCTCAAGAAAAGTAGAAGACACAAAATATTATAGTACAGGAAAAATATATGTAAAAACAAAAGAACTATACCCTGCAATTAAAATGTGTGCAGTACTTATAGAAAGGAGGAGAAGCTATTGGATTCATTTAGGCCGTACGGGGTAACAGTATCCAGGGTTACTATCCATCTAGTTTCTCTGCGGAGTAATGCTACTTTAATGTTCCCGCCTCTAGATCCTAAATGGATTCTATCAATACCTCTCACCGTCAATCCCCGTGGGTCAGACCCATGGAATCTGCGGACATGTCGAATCTGCGAAAGAGGGGAGAATTTCCACACTCTTCTGAAGAAAGAAATCGATAAACCTCCCCACATTTGTGCACAAGCTCCCAATCCCCGAGACAATCGGACGTCCGGGGGGGTGGGTGTGGCTTTTGTGCACCTTGGGGAGAAGGTAGAGGGTAGGTTTGACAGGAAAGTCAACTCGCAAACCGTCCATCATTTTAGGGGTGATGATACCTTGATCACAGGCATCCATCAAGATTTTTTGTTTATACTTGTCTGTCTTGTTGCTCATGTATTTTGGGATGTGTGGGATAGCTCATGGACACCCAGATATGATTTTCTGCACTAACAGCATATAGCCCCATTGTGGTGATTATTTTTGTGTTATGCAGCATTGGTTGTCCTGGAGCTAAAGCCCCTCCCCACTTTTACCTGCTATACCATCCTGTGCTTTAATTAGACAGACAAATGTGGGGAGGTTTATTCAGAAGAGTGTGGAAATTCTCCCCTCTTTCGTGAAAGACACTACTGACATGTTGAGACGTTTAAATGGGATCCACGTCGATCAGGACGTGGTTCTTGTTACATGTGATATAGAATCATTATACACGTCTATATACCACGACCAGGGAGCGCGGGCATCTAGATCCTTTTTATCCATGACCGATTATGATAACAACATGATTGAGTTTATAGAATAGATAGAATTTATGCTCACGCATTGTTATTTTCTTTTTAAAGACCGCCTCTTCCTACAGCTCCTGGGGACAGCAATGGGGGCGTCGTGCGTTCCCTCATATGCTAATTTGTTTCTGGGGCTGTGGGAAAGAGAGATTGTTCATGACACTCCTGGATACGATGCCGCACTCCTATGGTCGAGGTATATAGACGATGTGTTCTTCCTGTGGCAGGACACTATTCCTGTCTTGGAGGACTTTTTGGCTTGTCTGAACACCAATACACGTAACATCAAACTTACTTGGAAATATAGTCTCACGAATGTTGAGTTCTTGGACATTATGATCACAAAGGGTCCTGATGGATATTTGTCCACTAATCTCTTTAGGAAATCCACGGCTGTCAATGCCCTTCTCCACGCCTCCTCTGCACATCATCCGAAAACCATACGGGCAATACCCACAGGGCAATTTTTAAGAACCCGTAGGATCTGCTCCAATGACGAGCAGTTTGAACAGCAGGCATCTGTCTTGAAGCGGCGATTCCTTGAAAGAGGATATCAACCCAACACGATCCAGCAAGGCTATGAGAGAGCTAAAAAAACAACAAGAGATTCCTTGCTGGTGAGTAGAATTAAAAACAAGGAAAATAGGGACTCAGGGGTGAGATTTATTACCCCATTTAACAACAAGTGGTGGCTCATCCAAAATATTCTACGTAGGCACTGGTCGGTCCTAAAAATGGATGGGGATCTGGCAGTATGTCTTTCGGCACACCCCCAGATCACATGGAGGAGGTCACGCAATTTACGTGACATCCTGACCAAGAGCCACTATGTCCCTAAACCAGCAGGAGGCATATTTGGGAGTAAGGGCCCCAGATGGGGATCATTCTCTTGTGGATCATGTGCCGCTTGCCAATACATGGTCCGCTCCACTGCCTTCTGTGATTCTTCTGGTAAAAGGAATTTTAAGATTGTACATAACATCAATTGCAACACAGAGGCAGTGGTATATCTGATCACATGCCCATGTAACTTGTTTTACATTGGCATGACAAAGAGGGCCCTTAAGGTACGGGTATTAGAACACATTGGCAAGATCCGAGCAGCAGCAGAGATACCAGAGAGGGATTGGGAATCACTACAAGCCGTCCCACGACATTTCCGCAGATTCCATGGGTCTGAGCCACGGGGATTGACGGTGAGAGGTATTGATAGAATCCATTTAGGATCTAGAGGCGGGAACATTAAAGTAGCATTACTCCGCAGAGAAACTAGATGGATAGTAACCCTGGATACTGTTACCCCGTACGGCCTAAATGAATCCAATAGCTTCTCCTCCTTTCTATAAGTATTGCGCGAATTTTAATTGCAGGGTATAGTTCTTTTGTTTTTACATATATTTTTCCTGTACTATAATATTTTGTGTCTTCTACTTTTCTTGAGATCAATCAACCCAGCATTCTTGGGATATGGTGGTGATGGATTCAGCAACCAATCAGGGGAGGACACGGCCGAGATGAAGGACAGGATCTGAAAGGAACATCAAGCAACACATATATATGTATATGGGAGAATGTATATTTATGGTTATTATATGCCTTGAATGTATACATCCCCCCACATTTTTTGTTGTGGTTACTCTGGCTTACTTTGGTCGGGGGTAGTCCTTGTGTTGATATCTTGATATCCCGCATGTTGGGAAGGATACATATATGGATCTTCTTTTACGAATTCCGGTCTGTTATGACTCCTTCATATCTGGCGGGTTGGGAGTGCCTCGGTCGACCCCATTGGCGACCTGTGCTGCCGGTGGGGCCGCCCCTGTCACTCTCGCCCCATACTCTTGTGGCCCTAGATATTCATGGGTTGTGTAATCTTTGATGTAGTTATGGCGTTCTGACTTTTACAGCCACTTTGTGGCGCATTGGCCATATTGCTTTTATGAGCACCAGCGAGCCTGTCCCACTATTTAGTTAGGAGTAACTTTTAATATTTAATTCAATTCCTATTCTATTGACACCTTTTGATGGCTACATGATATGTTCACTTTGAATCATGAATATATGATCTATTTTTGACTTATATGGATCATGTATTGATTATACTTATATTATTGTATTGATCACATATTCACTATATATGTATTTTTCATAGTACTTCTCTTTTATCATATTTATATATTTTTTATTACTTATATATGGTGCTCCGGTTCTATTTTCCACGGTTCTCTTAGATTTTTTCACTGTTCTGATGTTCTATCACGTGGGCTGGCTACGTGATTTTATATCCTTATATTATCACATGGATGGATATTTCTTATTTATATTTCTTTTTTATTTCTTATTTTCTTCCCTATTTGGGTATGTAGGTACATTTATCGCTGGTGGGTTGCCTGGGACCCAATATGGATGTATGGAGTGTTTTTCCCCTGCACATAGGTCATACGATCTGTGTGATTGCATCAATTCCCTGTCCTTGATTCATCTACAGGTATTTGCGGGTCACATCAATAAGTTTGATGTGTCACATGACCCTCTTCCTATTGAAAAAACAAAAGTTGGATTCAAAATGGCCAACTTCACCGCCATGGTCACCATCCATCTTAAAAAGTTTCCCCCCTCACATATACTAATGTGCCACAAACAGGAAGTTAATATCACCAACCATTCCCATTTTATTAAGGTGTATCCATATAAATGGCCCACCCTGTACACCATTTGTTTAGACCTTTTAGGCCTAGGTTGAGGAATGATGCCTCGCACAAAAGAGCTCTCAGAAGACCTACGATTAAGAATTGTTGACTTGCATAAAGCTGGAAAGGGTTATAAAAGTATCTCCAAAAGCCTTGCTGTTCATCAGTCCACGGTAAAACAAATTGTCTATAAATGGAGAAAGTTCAGCACTGCTGCTACTCTCCCTAGGAGTGGCCGTTCTGTAAAGATGACTGCAAGAGCACAGCGCAGACTGCTCAATGAGGTGAAGAAGAATCCTAGAGTGTCAGTTAAAGACTAACAAAAGTCTCTGGCATATGCTAACATCCCTGTTAGCGAATCTATGATACATAAAACACTAAACAAGAATGGATTTCATGGGAGGATACCACAGAGGAAGCCACTGCTGTCCAAAAAAAACATTGCTGCACGTTTACAGTTTGCACAAGAGCACCTGGATGTTCCACAGCAGTACTGGCAAAATATTCTGTGGACAGATGAAACCAAAGTTGAGTTGTTTGGAAGGAACACACAACACTATTGTAACATCCCAGAGTATGTCACTAAACTCTGTCACCCAGCTTCATTATGTTAAGATGTGAATGTGTTAATATCTGATGTAATCTCAATGTGCATTGCCATGTTTATGTCTGTATTTTATATATTTGCTGTAATTTCCATGTACACCAGCAGGTGGCAGCAGTATGTAGCAGATAGTCTATAGGAAGATTTGTATAGCTAGACTGGAATCGACCATTCCAGGCTAACTTCCCCCATCTGAGGAGGAGTGGAATGTTCCCACTCTTACTTCAGAGGGAGGACAGAAGGTTCTAGCAGTGTGTGTGCGAGGTGTGCACCAGCTCCCCTGTTGGGGTAGGCTGTGTGAATAGGAGCTCCCAGAAACAGGGATCCCAACTAAGGATTCAGGCCTAACCTGAGGCCTAAAGCAACCTTCCCAGCCTGAGTGCCTTACCTCAGCTGGATGACAAAGAAAGCAGCAACTGCAGAACTTCTAGATCTCCAGGACGCCACCATCATTCCCTGCGAGCAGTCCTGTAAGTAACAGATTCCAAATACAAGGAGAAGATAAGTACCTCCTGAGCTAGTCAGACCCATACTAAGCAGAACCCAAGACAGAGCAGAAGACAGATACCTGCCAGACTCTTAAAGGCGTATGTTCAGATGCAGAATATAGATATAATTCCTGCCACATATTGCCAATACCTGCTGGGACCCTAGACTATTGCTGTAAATTGTATGGATCTAAAGCTGCCTCTTATAACATCAAGTAAAAACAAGTTGGACCCTCCTTTCTGTGTGGAATTCCATCATTCCTCTATTACTCCTATTTACAGCACTCATTTTGTTGCATGTGACCCAGGATACAGGAGTCCAGCCGTACCAAGGTAGGAGACACCGTTGACACAATACAGAGACAATATCCCCCTCTGGCATTCCTAACCTAGTACATGAGCTATACCATCTTAAAGGGCCCTTTTACAGTACCTGCGCAAGCTGCAAATGGCGTCACGAACTTAATTACACCTAAATCTGACCCACTGCATAGCAGCCCCAATGACCCAGTGTCCTGCTCATTGCACTATGTGTGGAGAAAAAGAGGCACAGCACACCAACATCAAAACCTCATCCCAACTGTGAAGTATGGTGGTGGGGGCATCATGGTTTAGGGCTGCTTTGCTGCGTCAGAGCCTGGACGAATTGCTATCATCGAAGGAAAAATGAATTCCCAAGTTTATCAAGACATTTTGCAGTAGAACTTAAGGCCATCTGGCAACCAGCTGAAGCTCAACAGAAGATGGGTGTTGCAACAGAACAATGACCCAAAGCATAGAAGTAAATCAACAACAGAATGGCTTAAACAGAAGAAAATACGCCTTCTGGAGTGGCCCAGTCAGAGTCCTGACCTCAATCCGATTGAGATGCTGTGGCATGACCTCAAGAAAGCGATTCACACCAGACATCCCAAGAATATTGCTGAACTGAAACAGTTCTGTAAAGAGGAATGGTCAAGAATTACTCCTGACCGTTGTGCATGTCTGATCTGCAACTACAGGAAACATTTGGTTGAAGTTATTGCTGCCAAAGGAGGTTCAACC
The DNA here is from genome assembly GCF_905171765.1 of Bufo bufo. Lineage (NCBI taxonomy): Eukaryota > Metazoa > Chordata > Amphibia > Anura > Bufonidae > Bufo > Bufo bufo. Next base: position 158,601,331 of record NC_053390.1, on the reverse strand, counting down.
AGTTATTAAATCCAAGGGTTAACATACTTTTTCCACTTGCACTGTGAATGTTTACATGGTGTGTTCAATAAAAACATGGTAACATTTAATTATTTCTGTGTTATTAGTTTAAGCAGACTGTGATTGTCTATTGTTGTGACTTAGATAAAGATCAGATCACATTTTATGACCAATTTGTGCAGAAATCAATATCATTCCAAAGGGTTCATGTACTTTTTCTTGCAACTGTATATGTAATCTCTCACAAGCCAGCAAACATTTGACCAGACTGAGCCACATACTTATTGTTGGTGCGGTTTTCTCTATCCATTTTCTTACAATACATCTCCTAGCCTGAAATAACAATTTAGTTATATTAAGAATTTCCCAGAATCCCCTATGTACTCCACCAAACCCAGCACACATGCCCTAAAGGTTAGGGGGATATCCACCTTATGAAGTACCTTAATATAAGCAAGCACTTCATTCCAAAAATTTTGGAGAGAATGGCACTCCCACAGTAGATGCACATCCTCAACTCCAATCTCCCCACATTTTAAACATCTAAATACCTTGTTCTTATAATATTTCATAATTTTGGCAGGGGAGTAATATAAACGATGCACAACAAAGAATTGAATAAGCCTATGTGCTGGGTTCTGGGAGATCTTGTTTATTACTTTAAATATTTTACTCCACCCTTCAGAATTTATCTGTTCCACTCTCCCATTCCATTTTCCCATATTAATCTTCACACCTTGTTTTTCCCTCTTTTTTTTTTACAAAATATTATACATATTTGATATTCTCCTCCTACCATTAATCATTTTTGAAATTACCTTGACTGGTGGAGGGCGTGAGGTAGCTATTCTTTTCCCCAGCAATGCTTGTTTAAGAGCCGCTCTGAGTTGAAAATAATGGAACCAATCTTTATCTATGAGACAATTTTACGTTTAAGATCTTCAAAACCCACCATTTCTCTATTTCCCCATATCTGGCCAAGAGTACTGATTCTATGTGTCTGCCAGAACCTCTCATCAATACCTAATAGTTATTTTAAATGATAATTTCCCCAAAGCATCGTATCGTCGTGATAGTCTGTCTTTTCCCATGCCATGTTTTATACATTAATTTCATAGTAGGGGATGCAGGTGTATACCAGCTTCTAATATCTGTGATATTCCAGTGGAAGTAACATTTTTATATATGCAGCTCAAAACAGAATTATAAAGTTGGGATTTACTCCAGTCCAAGCAGTTTTTAAACTGCCCTGCCACAGCATATGCTTGTAGGTCAGGGATTGCCAGACCACCCTCTCTAGTCTGCAATTGTAACAGTTGTAATCTCATTCTTGGCCTTCTACCCCTCCAAATTAAATCACTCAGGAGACTCTGTATTATCTTATAATATTTCTTAGGGATTTCGATTGGGGAGTTCCATAAAATATGGTTTATTATTGGGAGTAGACACATCCGAATCAGCGAAATTCTACCAGACATAGACAGGGGTAGTTTTTTCCAAATGCGTATCTTATTTCTAATTTTCGCTATTGTGGGAACTAGATTTAATTTTATATAGTCTTGAGGGTTAGATGATATCTGTATTCCCAAATACTGCAAATTCTCTCCCTCTTTTATAATCTTCAGGCAACCAGGAATAAAGTTCCCGATTGTATCTAACGGTATACAGTCTGATTTATTCCAATTTATGGACAGACCAGCCACCTTCCCGTAACTCTCAAATGACGCAACTGATCGAAGCAGGGAGTCATGGGACCCTACAAACAGCATCAGATCGTCCGCATACAAAGAAATTTTTTCCTTGTGCTGACCAAATTTGAAACCCACTATGTTCTTATCCTGTCTTATCCGAGCGTCGAGAGGTTCCACTACAATAGCAAAAAGAAGCTGGGATAATGGACACCCCTGTCGTACCCCCCTCTTGATGTTGAGTCCGATATCGCTCCATTAATTGAAATTCTTGCGGTTATGTCTGTATACAGAAGCTCAACCCAAGCTCTAAAGTTATTCCCAAAGCCCATTTTCCTTAGAGTGGCTACCATAAAGGGCCACTCTACTGTGTCAAAAGCCTTACTCGCATCCATTGAGACCACCAGTCGTTGACCGGTATTGGCACCTTTTATTTGCATATTTATGTAGCATCTTCTGATATTCTCTGATAAAGATTTATCTGGCATAAAGTCTGTTTGATCACCATGAATTACCGTAGATATCACCTCTTTTAATTTACAAACCGGATTCCAAAAAAGTTGGGACACTATACAAATCGTGAATAAAAACTGAATGCAATGATGTGAAGGTGCCAACTTCTAATATTTTATTCAGAATAGAACATAAATCACGGAACAAAAGTTTAAACTGAGAAAATGTACCATTTTAAGGGAAATATATGTTGAATCAGAATTTCATGGTGTCAACAAATCCCCAAAAAGTTGGGACAGGGCCATTTTCACCACTGTGTGGCATCTCCCCTTCTTCTTACAACACTAACCAGACATCTGGGGACCGAGGAGACCAGTTTCTCAAGTTTAGAAATAGGAATGCTCTCCCATTCTTGTCTAATACAGGCCTCTAACTGTTCAATCGTCTTGGGCCTTCTTTGTTTCACCTTCCTCTTTATGATGCGCCAAATAGGTGAAAGATCTGGACTGCAGACTGGCCATTTCAGTACCCGGATCCTTCTCCTACGCAGCCATGATGTTGTGATGCAGAATGTGGTCTGGCATTATCTTGTTGAAAAATGCAGGGTCTTCCCTGAAAGAGATGACGTCTGGATGGGAGCATATGTTGTTCTAGAACCTGAATATATTTTTCTGCATTGATGGTGCCTTTCCAGACATGTGGTACCACATTCAGTTTTTTATTACGCGCGTGCAAAACGCATTGCACCCGCGCGATAAAAACTGAACAACGGAACGTAATCGCAGTCAAAACTGACTGCAATTGCGTACCTACTCACGCGGGTTTGCCGCAACGCATCCGGACCTTATCCGGACACGCTCGTGTGAAAGAGGCCTTAGTTTGTTAAGGGATACATAATTAACAGGTTATTCGGTTCTCCGTTATAACGTGGATTAATGATTCCACTCATCCATAGACCAACATATGATGTAAGTAAACCTCTGTTCCCCTCCACCGTAGATCCTCCAGACACCCCTGGGCAGCAAAAGATTAAGGCCCCTTTCACACGGGCGAGTATTCTGCGCGGATGCGATGCGTGAGTTGAACGCATTGCACCCGCACTGAATCCCGAGCCATTCATTTCTATGGGGCTGTTCACATGAGCGGTGATTTTCACGCATCACTTGTGCGTTGCGTGAAAATCGCAGCATGCTCTATTTTGTGCGTTTTTCACGTAACGCAGGCCCCATAGGAATGAATGGGGTTGCGTGAAAATCGCAAGCATCCGCAAGCAAGTGCGGATGCGGTGTGATTTTCACGCACGGTTGCTAGGAGACGATCGGGATGGAGATCCGATCATTATTATTTTCCCTTATAACATGGTTATAAGGGAAAATAATAGCATTCTGAAGCCCGAGCCCGAACTTCTGTGAAAAAGTTCGGGTTTGGGTACCAAACATGCACGATTTTTCTCACGCGCGTGCAAAACGCATTACAATGTTTTGAACTCGCGCGGAAAAATCGCACATGTTCCCGCAACGTACCCGCACCTTTTCCCGCAAAGCCCGTCTGAAAGAGGAATAACTATTGCATATTTCTAGACATAAGGGCCTCTCAGCTCCTCTCATTATTACTATATCATGCAACCGAAATGAGTTGATTGTCCAGTCCAGGAATCCCCTTATTAGATAAAACGATACGGGTTAATAGTTGTTAGTCAAGTGCCAGATTTTAACGGATTTAACAGAGGCAGAAGCAGAGAATTTAGTCGGCAGAATGAAGCCAAAGTTCACAAAGAGAGAATTAACTCTCACAAGCAGGGTAATGAAGGGGTTGCCAATCTCTTTTTTTTTTTTTTTACCGGACACATCTGTGATCAGCTCTACTGTCGCCAGAAGTCCTCCAAATACCCCCTGCATATTCCTGGACATAAGCACGTCTCAGCTCCACTCATTACTGCTATATCATGCAACCGGAGTATATTGATTGTCCAGTCTGTACATCAGCTTGCTAGATGGAGCGATAGGGGTTAATAATTGTTAATCAGATGCCAAATTTTAGCAAATTTTTAGCAGAGGCAGCAACAGATAAGTTAGTCAGCAGGGTAAAGCCAGAAATCACAGACAAAGTTCAGATCCAGCAGGCAGCAAGGGTGACACATTTATGGCCAGCTCTGATTTCACAGACTCGCAATAGATAAGAGCCCACATCAGTGCCCCTGTCTCTTTGAACAAGCAGAGGAGACCACGGTCCATTGCCCAGCCACCATTAAAGGGGTTGTCCGAGTTATGAAAAAAATATATATAGCACTGAAAATCTGATGGGCAGCAATATATAACTAAGCTAAGCAAGTTTTATGCAAAAAAAATATATATATTTCCTCATTTCCCTGGTTCTTTTCTGGCCCTTTGTTTACATGCAATAAAAACAATCTCTGCCCCTCCCCTTGCTCTGCTAAGGGAGTGGATACAAGAGCTGCCCTGAATGACGTCTGCCTGCTGGGAGACTCTGCAGTATGTTGTATGTGTAGGACTACAAGTCCCACCTGTATAATGACACTGCTAAGGGAGTGAATACAAGAGCTGCCCTGAGTGACATGTCTGCCTGCTGGGAAACTCTGCAGCATGTTGTATGTGTAGGACTACAAGTCCCAGCTGTATAATGACACTGCTAATACACACAGGATCTTCCCCCTACCTTCTTGTGCAATGCTCTCTCTAGTCTGTCAGATCCTGTGCCCAGAATTGTCACTGCTGCAGATACCTAGTGTGTGCAGCTGAAGGGGTTAAGAATCCTAGGAGAGAGAGAGCAGACGGCAGTGAAGGGGGTGTGGCCAGCACAGTGACGTCTCGTTTACAGGCTTGTAAACGAAGTTTATCAGAGCAGGGAGAGAAGCTGACATCACAGGTCATGTGACCCTCAGTGAAATCTGAGAAACCAGCCACTGGAGATAAAGTGAGTTAATTGGAAAGCTGTTACATTTGCCCAGTAAGGAACATAGAAAGAACAAAAAAAAAAACTCAGACAACCCCTTTAAAGTGAACCTTTCACCTGGATTTCACTTAATAAACTATCACCAGTACCTTATAGATTATCCTCATTCTGTTTCAATGCATTCTTGTGCCGCTTTCCTGGGATGTATATTCATGAAAAAAATTACTTATAAAGTCCTCGTCTCCAGCTCCTGAAGTCACGGTAGAAGTCAAGGGGGTAGCCCTTCCCTCACTCCAGGCTTTAACTCCCCTGCCCTAACCCCTCCTCTAAGCAGTGTAACTGACACCCGGCTCAGTTGCCGGGACCGCGCTTGTACAGGCGGCGCATGCGCCGTCGGACTCAAGCGCGATCCTGTAACTGAATCGCGCATGCGCCGTCTCCGATGCCTGCCTATCTTCTCTTTCTCACGAGCGATTCAGTTACAGGATCGCGCTTGAGTCCGACGGCGCATGCGCCACCTGTACAAGCGCGGTCCCGGCGACTGAGCCGGATGGTCAGTTACACTGCTTAGAGGAGGGGTTAGGGCAGGGGAGTTACAGCCTGGAGTGAGGGAAGGGCTACCCCCTTGACTTCTACCGTGACTTCAGGAGCTGGAGAAGAGGACTTATAAGTCTTTTTTTTCATGAATATACATCCCAGGAAAGCGGCACAAGAATGCATTGAAACAGAATGAGGATAATCGGTAATAGTTTTATTAAGTGAAATCCAGGTGAAAGGTTCGCTTTAAGATATCAAATCAAATCAAATAAGCTTTATTGGCAGGACTAAAAACATTTTAGCATTGCCAAAGCAAGTTGGAAATAATTGGGTAGGGTTGGGGGATGGGGACATATACAGGGTCTCCCTCACTGCTGAGTATTTGGGGCACCGCAGCAGAAATGAGCCTCATCCTCCACGGCCTCATGGTCGCACTGCTGGCACAGTCTGCTCTCCCTGGGCATGTACCTCTGTCGGTGACGCCCGGTTCAATGAGGCAGGCTGTGGGCGCTTAGTCTGTACCGGCTCGGGATCTGTCAGTCTTTGGATTGGGGAGTTTCTCCAGATATGGGGCCAGTTTGTACTCCCTCTGCAGGCTCTGATATACTGGGATTTCGCCCTTTGTCAGGCTATATTGGTTGGTGGCTTGGTCAGGCTGGGTTTGGGTGACTTGTTGCAGGGTGCTTTGTTTTTCTGGGGCTTCTTGGTGTAGCAAGGCTTTGTGATCGTAGGAGCTGGGACTGCTGCTATGAATATGGGCTCTGAATGATAGCGCCCTCTTCTGTACAGCAAAGTAGAGTGGGAATCTGACCAGTTCTGCTCTACAGGCGCTGTTTGAGGTGCTCCTGTGGACCTGGAGAAAGTGTTTGCAGAGATTTAGGTGGATTAGTTCTGTTGGCCCAGAGTCCCACTTTGCCCAGTCTGGGTATATGTCTGGGCCCCAGACTTCGCTGCCATACAGGAGGATTGGGGCGATGATGGTGTCAAGGATTTTAAGCCAGACGGTCACTGGTGCTTTAAGGTGATACAGACGCCTTCTGATGGCATAGAAGTTTTTGCTCGCCTTGTCTTTCAGTGTTTCCATGGCTTTCTTAAAACTCCCTGATTGGCTAATTTCTAGGCCCAGGTAGGTGTAGCTGTCGATTTCTGAAATTGGGCAGTTGTTTAGCAGGAAGGGAGGACGCCCGGCTGCTTTTCCGTTTCTTTTCTGGAACACCATGATGTTGGTCTTCTTTGGATTGATGGGCAGTGACCACGTGTTACTGAACTTCTCCAGGATTTTCAGGTTATCTTGGAGACCTTTCTCAGTTGGCGATAGTAGCAGAAGATCATCTGCATAAAGGAGAAATTTCACCTCGGTGTCATGGAGGGTGAGACCAGGTGCTGTGGAGGACTCCAGAGCCGCCGCCAGCTCATTGATGTAGATGTTAAACAGGGTTGGACTGAGGCTGCAGCCCTGTCTGACTCCTCGGCTCTGCCGGAAATAAGCCGTTCTCCAACCATTTACCTTCACGCTGCATCTGTTCTCAGTGTAGGAACTTCTGAGGACATCATATGTTTTTCCTCATGTCTCGCAACAGGGCATAACTCAGCACGGCAGTCGAACTCACTGAGACACAGAAAGCCCACCCTGCTCCTTTTCATCTCACCACCGCCATCTGTGCAGTGGGGGTTGCAAGTCCGACACCGATCAGCACGATGTTTGTTCCACCCGAGCTTCTGCTTCTTCAACTTGCTTAGACAACTATACGGCAGGCGCTCTCCAGGGCAGAGGCGGCTCCCATCCCTGAAAGGCTTCACTGCCGGCAGTCTGTCGGCGTCCTCAGCATGTCATCCGGATGCCTCGCATAACTCACGAGGTGCTGAGCTTCAACGAACAAGGGGGGAGGTGGAGCCTAGCGTCAGACATCCGACACTCTCATGCACATCCTTTCATCCATCCATGTAGTTCGTGCCCATATATATATAATGTTTTACCTTAGTGCCAGTATGTACAGTATATAATGCTCCTCTATTTCTCCTAAGTAGTGCCAAGTATATACAGGTTCTTCTAAAAAAAATTAGCATATTGTGATAAAGGTTATTATTTTCTGTAATGTACTGATAAACATTAGACTTTCATATATTTTAGATTCATTACACACAACTGAAGTAGTTCAAGCCTTTTCTTGTTTTAATATTGATGATTTTGGCATACAGCTCATGAAAACCCCAAATTCCTATCTCTAAAAATTAGCATATCATGAAAAGGTTCTCTAAACGAGCTAACCTAATCATCTGAATCAACTAATTAACTCTAAACACCTGCAAAAGATTCCTGAGGCTTTTAAAAACTCCCAGCCTGGTTCATTACTCAAAACCGCTATCATGGGTAAGACTGCCGACCTTACTGCTGTCCAGAAGGCCATCATTGACACCCTCAAGCAAGAGGGTAAGACACAGAAAGAAATTTCTGAACGAATAGGCTGTTCCCAGAGTGCTGTATCAAGGCACCTCAGTGGGAAGTCTGTGGGAAGGAAAAAGTGTGGCAGAAAACGCTGCACAACGAGAAGAGGTGACCGGACCCTGAGGAAGATTGTGGAGAAGGACCGATTCCAGACCTTGGGGGACCTGCGGAAGCAGTGGACTGAGTCTGGAGTAGAAACATCCAGAGCCACCTTGTACAGGCGTGTGCAGGAAATGGGCTACAGGTGCCGCATTCCCCAGGTCAAGCCACTTTTGAACCAGAAACAGCGGCAGAAGCGCCTGACCTGGGCTACAGAGAAGCAGCACTGGACTGTTGCTCAGTGGTCCAAAGTACTTTTTTCGGATGAAAGCAAATTTTGCATGTCATTCGGAAATCAAGGTGCCAGAGTCTGGAGGAAGACTGGGGAGAGGGAAATGCCAAAATACCTGAAGTCCAGTGTCAAGTACCCACAGTCAGTGATGGTCTGGGGTGTCATGTCAGCTGCTGGTGTTGGTCCACTGTGTTTTATCAAGGGCAGGGTCAATGCAGCTAGCTATCAGGAGATTTTGGAGCACTTCATGCTTCCATCTGCTGAAAAGCTTTATGGAGATGAAGATTTCATTTTTCAGCACGACCTGGCACCTGCTCACAGTGCCAAAACCGGTAAATGGTTTACTGACCATGGTATTACTGTGCTCAATTGGCCAGCCAACTCTCCTGACCTGAACCCCATAGAGAATCTGTGGGATATTGGGAAGAGAAAGTTGAGAGACGCAAGACCCAACACTCTAGATGAGCTTAAGGCCGCTATCGAAGCATCCTGGGCCTCCATAACACCTCAGCAGTGCCACAGGCTGATTGCCTCCATGCCACGCCGCATTGAAGCAGTCATTTCTGCAAAAGGAATCCCGACCAAGTATTGAGTGCATAACTGAACTTAATTATTTGAAGGTTGACTTTTTTTGTATTAAAAACACTTTTCTTTTATTGGTCGGATGAAATATGCTAATTTTTGGAGATAGGAATTTGGGTTTTCATGAGCTGTATGCCAAAATCATCAATATTAAAACAAGAAAAGGCTTGAACTACTTCAGTTGTGTGTAATGAATCTAAAATATATGAAAGTCTAATGTTTATCAGTACATTACAGAAAATAATGAACTTTATCACAATATGCTATTTTTTTGAGAAGAACCTGTATAATGATCTCCTTCCCCCCCATCCCTGGCAGCAGTGTGGACATTTAGTATAAAAAAATAAAATGCCTCCCTCCCGTTCCCCAGTTTTATCTGTGGCTTGTGTTGCTGCATCCTGATGCATGCGGTCCCAATGACATCACCACTCCTGCTCCGGGTCTCACGTGATCAGTGAGGACATCATCATGCGAGACCCAGAACAGGAGGTTGCAGTGATGTCATTTCGGCTTCTTGCTCTGTTCTAACACCTCACAGGCTTGAGGCCTAGCGGCCTGAGGCTTGTGAGGTTGGACCGCCATTAGTGTGCCCCCCTTTAATATCAGAGCACATTACAGGGAGACGTATAAGAGGATGGGACTACAACTCCCAGCATGTCTAAGCTGTTATTATGTAATATCAGAGTACATTACAAGAGGAGGTATAAGAGAAGACTACAACTCATAGCATGTACAAGCAGTTATTATGTAATATCAGAGTACATTATATTTTGCTTCATTAATAAATATCTAATTGTACAGGTAATGATCACCAGCTGCACAGAGCTTATCTTTATCTCCCGTCATAAATTGAAAAGTAAAACAAGAAGTAAACAGTGTGTTGTAATGTACCCTATTATATAATAATGGCCTGGACACGCTGAGAGTTGTAGTCCTCTCCTCTTATACCTCCTCTCGTAATGTACTCTGATAATTGTATAGGTAATGAGGTAATGATCACCAGCTGCATAGAGCTTATCTTTATCTCCCGTCATAAATTTAAAAGTAAACAAGAAGTAAACAGTGTGTTGTAATGTACCCTATTATAATAATGATAATATAATAATGGCCTGGACACGCTGAGAGTTGTAGTCCTCTCCTCTTATACTTCCTATCGTAATGTACTCTAATAATTACATAACAAGCTGGACATGCTGGAGTTGTAGTCCTCTCCTCATACCTCCTCTTGGAATGTACTCTGATATTACATAACAGTAGGTATAAGAGGAGAGGTCCACTGTAAAACTCCCAGCATTCCATGGCACTTACATTGAATCCATACTTCTTCACATGCATGGCTGGTCTTGTTCTTCTTCAATACTTTACTGCAATGCTGAGCTCCGCCTCCTGTTCTGGTCACATGATGGTGAGGTCATCGCAGGTCCTTCATCCCCTCTTCTCTGCTGAGTTCTGCCTGCTGCATCTGACATTATCACAGGTCCTGTCAGCACTAGGCTAATAATTTATATGTGAGGGAGGGGACCTTACACTGCATTGTAAAGTGCAGCAGTTCAACAGTCCGCCCGTTTGCTTCCTCGGACGTTCAGCTGAACAGTAGCACTGAAGCAGGGGGCCCTTTAGTCAATGGGGGCCCTGGGCAATTGCCCAGTTTGCCCCCCCTAACGGCGGCACTGACCATGGATGATCTAGTCTGATGCATCAGGCATTGGTGGTTGGAAATCCTGGCTGATCCACACCTGATTCATCTTGACAAAGGTCAGTCTCTCCACATTTTGGGTGGACAGGAGAGTTCTTCTTGGAGTAACTATGGCCCCGTCGCACTAAACACCCTCTGATGCCACACTACTGGCCGGCAGGACAGCTTTTCCAGGGCAAACTCTGCTAAATGCGGCCACAAATCCAGTTTGGCTGCCCAGTAGTCCAGAAGATCTTCAATGTGGGTTGGCAGGGTGCTGTCCAAGTATGCCACCACCTGCTGGTTCACGTCCTGCTACAGGTCTAGCTGCTGCTGCTGGTGAGTAGTTTCGTCACTAGGTGGGTGAAGAAAGCTGCTCATCAACAACTCTAGACTCAAGTTGCTGCTGATGGAGTTGGAACTGCTCCTACCCCCCCACCCTGCCACAGCAGCCATGGCAGAGGAACGTGAGCGCAGAGGGCCCCCCGGTCAGACCTGGCGCAGATAGGCAGCGGCCAACTGACTACATAGGATGTCTCTATAGTAGTTCAGTTTGTCCTCCCTCTCAGTGGGTGTAAAAAAGGCCCCCATTTTGGACGGTTAGCGAGGGTCCAACAGGGTGGAGAGCCAGAAGTCATCCCTCTGCTGTTAGGTGACAATTTGGCTGTCATTACGCAAGCAAGTGAGCATGCATCGGGCCATTTGTGCAAGTGACTCGGAGGGACTCCCTGTCTCCATCTCCACTGCATACTGCCATGGTTTGTCTGGGTCCTCTGCCTCGTCTTCCTCATCGCCCTGTAGCTCCTCTGGCTGCTCCTGCTCCTCCTCTCCTGTCACCTATGTGTTGTTGTGCCTTTTCATAGGTAAATGCATTGATATCCAATTTATTCTAGTCAAGATGGATGTTCATTGCCTTTAAGAGCCATGCTCGACTATCTTTACAATTTTGTATGTCTTGAGTAGGCCAAATTAAGGTCACACAAAGGTTTATACTCTTCAGTGTTATTTCTCATGAATGTACCAGTCTGAGAAGATGCCTCCTTGTTTACTTTTAAATTTATGACGGGAGATAAAGATAAGCTCTATGCAGCTGGTGATCATTACCTATACAATTAGATATTTATTAATGAAGCAAAATATATAATATGTATGTATTCATTTAATGAGCCTTAGTTAGTCCTTAGCATAAGACAATCAGTAGGACATATATATATATTACTTTATATTATATTGTTATATGTTATGAACACAACATGTATCCAGTATATTGTATATATTTCTAATTAGAAGTGTATCTGTCTCTGAAAGAGTGTCTGTGAAGATGTGTGTTTTGTAACAATTAATCACATCTTTGGTATGACAGGAGGTACTGATATCTCTGTGAGAAAACAAGGCCATTCAAGTTATTCATATCAATAAATCAACAGTGTGAGAAACATTTAAAGAGACGCCTAGAGGTCTGTCTCTAATTGCTACAAGTGTCAGAATTAATCCCTATAGCTTTGAATTAAAGCTTCTAAGGTCAAAATGTATATTCAGACTTACATAAGTTAACCCTTTATACTATGATGCAGATAGCTTATACAGCAGTGCCACCTATGTATGAGTAGGTGACAATACAACAGTAGCAAAAGTGCATTCTGGGTAAGGTTATGATGTCACATTTTTTATCAATGGTCACGCCCATCCGACAATGATTGGAAAGTTCAAAACTAGGAAGGTGTGTCTAACTGAAAAGTTTGGGATCATAAGCCATACCCAGGAGGTAGAGAGAAAAAAAGAAAAAAAGGAGAAAGAGGCGAGAGAAAAAGAGAGAAGTGGAGCTCTCTAGAGGGGTCTATCGAGATGAAAGACATAGCTTTCCTAGGAGCAGAAGTGAGATTCCTACTAGGACTTGGTAAGAGACACAGAAAATGATATTTCATTTTATTAAGACTAATTTGATAGTGTAGGTGAAATGATACCATCTAGATTGGCGAATAAATAAATGATTAAATTAATTGATCATCTCTATATTGAGATGTAGTCTTAGGATATTGTGAGGCTTCATTCTACCTGCAGAAGAATTAAGACTCATAATCTAGCAAAGCATTAAATGATTGCTTATATATATATAGATATATATAAGATATGGTCTAGCAAGATCCTAGATCCCTGTTATTTGTCTTAATAGTCTTACCAAAGTTATATGTGTGAAAATAGTCCCGGATGGGGAGGAAGGATACAGTTATCTCTTCTAAGTTGTATCCTTGAGTGGATTTGCCCATCTTGAAGTCATGTGATGTGTAGTTGGTTAGGGGGGGCAGAATGTATTTAGCATTCTATATTGATGTCTAGGATTAGACATGCCCATCCTGATATCATGAGGTTTTCTCTGAACAGAAGTAATGTATATAACTTATGTTCATATTTTGATATCCTAACCTAATAATAGCTTGGTTATAATGTGACAAGTTATTTCCACTCACATGTATTGTTAAGCTTGTAATGCTTTATATTAACGCTATATATATTCATTTGCATGTATCATTGTGTTTATTTACTTATATATGTTTATAATCTTGTAACCAATAAATCTGCATATTTTTATAATACCTGTGTATTATTGTATAATGCAGAACTACATTTTATCATTAACGTCATCTCACGTCAAAAAGAACTTATTTATCTGAGGAAATAGTCGGACTCAGATGTGAATTGTATCAATTAGGTTGTCTACAATTCACCAGGTCATGATTTTAAGAATTTCATTTTTTATGGTTAATTATTTTTATGACCATAATTAATAATTCCTAATTGAATTATTACCCCCCGACATAAATGGAGGCCCTGCTGAGATCTGATTGATGAGATGACATATTAATGATAAATTGTCATGTATATTGTTGCTGGCATTAGAATGCTACAGCCAGATCACGTTTACAACCCTTAGAAGGGCGTGGTCTATACATAGTCAAAATTACTGTCCTGGTACTGAAGGGGTTAAGCCCATACCAGAACTGCAGATGAGTTGTTGCAGTAAAGTGTTTTTACACGAATGCAACCAGTGCATGACATGTAAATCAACTCAGGAGTTGTTAGTCTATGCTAAGCACAATTGATGTTTTTGTATCACCAGAAATTAATAGTAAATTGTCCCAAGATAGGGAACAGATGTAGGTCTCATTAGCCTAGGCGGTACAGGGTCCGGTTCTAGTCCTTTGTTTGACTCAGGAACCTTCCTATTAATTCCTGGCCAGTTAACTCCCATAGTTGGAGATTTACCCCCATATACAGGGAGGTTGAGTTTAGTAGCTCAGGGCGTTACAGGATAATAGAGGAACTTTATACATAAAGTCTGACCCAATGTTATTGAAAATATAATCTATAAGTGTCACGACCATGGTCATGGTCGTGACTCAGGATCCGCATGCATTTGCCTGCGGTTTAGTTTTATTGTCAACCACATGGTGAGGGCTGCTGGTATGTTGCCTCACGTGTGGTTGCCGCTGGCAACATGATTTTGTACTTGGCAGAATAGCAGCCTGAGCTGTTGCTGGGCAGCTTGCTGTCAAGTGCATGCGGTTACACCTGGTTGGGTGTGTGTGTGTATGTATGCACTTTGTATGTCTGGTGTGCACTGTGACACTTCCCTTCACTGTGGCTGCCCTGGCAACGTTTGGTATTGTGTACATGTGGTGGCAGTGTCTCGGCCTTCTGGCTGACTCCCAGGACATGGTTGCCACGCATGTCATTGCCTGCGGTAACAGCTGCAGTGTGATGTTTATTTGGACACTTCCTCTTTAAGTGGCTTTTTCCCTTGCCTGGTGTAGGAAGGGTTAACTCCATTTTTAGTTTGTGAACACTGGGTGTGTGTGTGGGGGTGTGGCCACTTGGGGCTATTTAGCTCCTGCTGGATGCCAGACTCTGAGGGGTACTTCAGCCATGGTTAGCTGAAGTCATCCTCCTGGCTTATACCATCTGTCAGTGAGGGCCACCCTTGTGGTCATAAATGACATTACATGGTGTTATGAAGGTGTGTGTGTGTGTGGTCTCATTGTTATTGCAGCTTATGGTCCTGGGTTCCTGTGTGATGTGTGGTGTGTGCTGTCTTCGTTTGTGTTCTGGACAGCAGCACTTGCACATGGGTTCCAGGCTTTGTTGTCTGTGGCAGGTGAGTGTGGTGTTTGTTGCATTTACCTGCCATTGCCATAAGTTGTTTCTGTTCCCCTTGTAGCTTGGCCACTTTAGACTCCTGTTTCTCTGCGTCCAGGAGGAACGGGCTGTCTACCCAGCTCCTAGCTCAGGGATCGGTGGAGGGTCAGAAGAGATCCGAGGTTCCTGAGCATGAGCCCTCCTACCTTCAAGGGCGGCTCATGCAGCTAGGAGTCAGGGTCAGATTAGGGAAGCTCTAGGAGGTGACCTGCTCCTTAATTCTGTGGTTCTGGCCAAGTAGCGACCTTTCCATCTTCTGGCATCGCACGGCTGAGGGTTTTCCCCAATCTCAGCCGTGACAATAAGAGAACAGTTTTAAACAGGTTAATTGCTATGTATGCTAATGTAACCATGCTTTCTTATAGGATCCTAATGTACAATTTGCAATTGCCGCAGATATGATAATTCCCTAAGGGGGGAATTGTTTTTTATCTCACTCTGATTAATCGTTTCAGATTATTTTTTTATCTGTTTGTGAATTTTTTTTTTAAGCAGAGTACCTAAAACCTGCTAATTTGTTTTAATAGTGCAAAGCACAAAACTGTATTTAAATTGCTCTGTTAACTAACCCTAATTGCCTTAAAAAGTCTCCTAAGGGAGGGGTGAGGAGTAGTTTGCGGTAACAGCAGACCACAGTATACTCCCAGGGGTCACAGAGCTGTGTCATGTATGCAATCAGTTTTACTGCAGATGCTGTATGTCCCAAAATGTTGCCCACCATCTTAAAGATGGGAGGGGGGGGAAGGAGCACATTCCTTACATGTCAGTGAAGAGGTCAGAGGTCGCAGAGCTGCGCTTCGAGCTGATTTTTTTTAAAGTCAGACTAATGGAAAGGAAGAGTAAGATTCTCCCAACTCCATTAAATGTAAATTCTTTATCTCATGAAGTGAATAAAGAGTAAAGGAAAAGTTGTTTAATACTTCGCTGACATAGGAATGTCCAGTAAACGAAGCGAACTGCTTCATTAAATTCATAATTATAACAAGTCAATAAATGATTAATGATATTGATTACTAATCAAATTTTTCCACAGGATCATTAACATAATGTTTGTGTAGAGTTTTATTTCAGTGCTAAAAACGCCAAGAGCTGAACTAAGATTGAAAAATCAAAAATTTGAAGATGGAGACACATCATACATTTCATATGATTGGTGGTGGTATCGTATGACTGAAAAGAGACTGAACAGTTATAATAACCATATTGTTTGTCTATCAATTGTGACTAACTTGTCGTCACTGTATTCCATGTAGATATATGGACGCATATATATTACTCTGTTTCGAGGTAGTCTCAAAGTATTGATTGGGTTATTATCCTAAATAAGCATAATACCTAAGGCTATATTAGCCTAGCAGAGGAAGAATAGTTATATCTATTCATGGTACCCTGTAGTTTGTTTTTCTTTGGAAAAAAATATAAAAGTCCTCAACTAGCTGCTGGCTAAAGTATCGCATAAGTCAAAGGCCTAAAATAGGCAGGTATATGTTTGATAAAGTTTTTGCTGCGTTGTTGCTCATAGTGTCTGTTGTTTTCTTAAGCTCAGATGATGGCCCAAGATGGGATCACGTGTAGATGGAAGGACAGATGGCGGAATCCTAAAAGTCTTTGTATCCGGAACCAAGAGAACCTGAGGTCAAGGCTATCCGTGACGCAAGAGACGTCCAGTCGGAGCCAACCCAGATGTATCCAAGATGTATCCAGGAGGTACAAGTGGGCAGAGCCCCAGGAGATTCAACAGCCGCTGCAAAAGTACATCACACCAGTGCAACATGACAAAGTATTCGAGATCGCAGACATGAAGATGCCAAGCACCGCTCGCTAATTCGAGTTGCCAAGTTGCTGACAAGCCAGGAAGCTATTACTTCCAGTTTTTCATTTTAGCAGCAACGTTATTAAGTTAGAGGACCAAAGAAAGATCTTAACTAGAGACACGTTTCCAGAAAGACCAGAAAACGACCGAAACGTCTTTCTCTCTACAGTGGTCATAAAAGAAAAGAACGAAACAATTGTATAATATGCGGTTTATGAACCGGCGCGTTTATCACTAATACAAGGAACGTAACATACTTGTAGTTAAACTAATCATAAAGTTTGTGCGTTAGATTTGTGTCGTAAAAGTACACACAAAATTGTGATAAATTTATTCCAAGGTAAAACCTGCGTTCCCCAATCCATAATGATTTGGAGCATTTAGCCCTTTATTGCATTTCAGCCTATTCAACCTTCTAATAACGAAATTAAATATGCTAAAAAGGGGGGATTTTTTGTGCCTTTTTATAGGTAAATGCATTGATATACAATTTATTCTAGTCAAGATGGATGTTCATTGCCTTTAAGAGCCATGCTCGACTATATTTACAATTTTGTATGTCTTGAGTAGGCCAAATTAAGGTCACACAAAGGTTTATACTCTTCAGTGTTATTTCTCATGAATGTACCAGTCTGAGAAGATGCCTCCTTGTTTACTTTTAAATTTATGACGGGAGATAAAGATAAGCTCTATGCAGCTGGTGATCATTACCTATACAATTAGATATTTATTAATGAAGCAAAATATATAATATGTATGTATTCATTTAATGAGCCTTAGTTAGTCCTTAGCATAAGACAATCAGTAGGACATATATATATTACTTTATATTATATTGTTATATGTTATGAAGACAACATGTATCCAGTATATTGTATATATTTCTCATTAGAAGAGTATCTGTCTCTGAAAGAGTGTCTGTGAAGATGTGTGTTTTGTAACAATTAATCACAACTTTGGTATGACAGGAGGTACTGATATCTCTGTGAGAAAACAAGGCCATTCAAGTTATTCATATCAATAAATCAACAGTGTGAGAAACATTTAAAGAGACGCCTAGAGGTCTGTCTCTAATTGCTACAAGTGTCAGAATTAATCCCTATAGCTTTGAATTAAAGCTTCTAAGGTCAAAATGTATATTCAGACTTACATAAGTTAACCCTTTATACTATGATGCAGATAGCTTATACAGCAGTGCCACCTATGTATCAGTAGGTGACAATACAACAGTAGCAAAAGTGCATTCTGGGTAAGGTTATGATGTTAAATTTTTTATCAATGGTCACGCCCATCCGACAATGATTGGAAAGTTCCAAACTAGGAAGGTGTGTCTAACTGATAAGTTTGGGATCATAAGCCATACCCAGGAGGTAGAGAGAAAAAAAGAAAAAAAGGAGAAAGAGGAGAGAGGAAAAGAGAGAAGTGGAGCTCTCTAGAGGGGTCTATCGAGATGAAAGCCATAATGAGATGCGCTATGATGGACCACCCAGCTTTCCTAGGAGCAGAAGTCAGATTCCTACTAGGACTTGGTAAGAGACACAGAAAATGATATTTCATTTTATTAAGACTAATTTGATAATGTGGGTGAAATTATACCATCTAGATTGGCGAATAAATAAATGATTAAATTAATTGATCATCTCCATATTGAGATGTAGTCTTAGGATATTGTGAGGCTTCATTCTACCTGCAGAAGAATCAAGACTCATAATCTAGCAAAGCATTAAATGATTGCTTATAGATAGATAGATAGATAGATAGATAGATATATAGATATATTAATAGAACATTCTTCGCCAAGCTAAGTGATGGATTCCCACAGGAAAGACTTATTTCAAGTCCTTCCCATTTAAGATATGGTCTAGCAAGATCCTAGATCCCTGTTATTTGTCTTAATAGTCTTACCAAAGTTATATGTGTGAAAATAGTCCAGGATGGGGAGGAAGGATACAGTTATCTCTTCTAAGTTATATCCTTGAGTGGATTTGCCCATCTTGAAGTCATGTGATGTGTAGTTGGTTAGGGGGGGGGCAGAATGTATTTAGCATTCTATATTGATGTCTAGGATTAGACATGCCCATCCTGATATCATGAGGTTTTCTCTGAACAGAAGTAATGTATATAACTTATGTTCATATTTTGATATCCTAACCTAATAATAGCTTGGTTATAAGGAAGTATTACTTTACTGAGAGAGTAGTGGATGCATGGAATAGCCTTCCTGCAGAAGTGGTAGCTGCAAATACAGTGAAGGAGTTTAAGCATGCATGGGATAGGCATAAGGCTATTCTTCATATAAGATAGGGCCAGGGACTATTAATAGGATTCAGATATATTGGGCAGACTAGATGGGCCAAATGGTTCTTATCTGCCGACACATTCTATGTTTCTATGTTTCTATGTTATAATGTGACAAGTTATTTCCACTCACATGTATTGTTAAGCTTGTAATGCTTTATATTAACGCTATATATATTCATTTGCATGTATCATTGTGTTTATTTACTTATATATGTTTATAATCTTGTAACCAATAAATCTGCATATTTTTATAATACCTGTGTATTATTGTATAATGCAGAACTACATTTTATCATTAACGTCATCTCACGTCAAAAAGAACTTATTTATCTGAGGAAATAGTCGGACTCAGATGTGAATTGTATCAATTAGGTTGTCTACAATTCACCAGGTCATGATTTTAAGAATTTATGACAAATTTTATAAATTTCATTTTATTATGGTTAATTATTTTTATGACCATAATTAATAATTCTTAATTGAATTATTACCCCCGACAGTGTAAAAACCACCCATTTCACAAAATATTGATTGTGCTCCAATGTCCTCCTCCTCCAGTTCAGCCCCCACAGGGCTCATGTGGCCATGATATCTAGGCGCCACGTCTCCAGTCCCCTGACCAGACAGATTTACCAGCATCTGTTCCAGAGCATGAGGCAGTGGAATGACGTTGTTCATCCCGTAGTCCTGGCGACTGACAACATGGCCTCTTCAAAGGGCCTGAGAAAACGGCAGGTGTCACGCATGAGCTGCCATTGGCTGACATCGAAGTTACACAGGGGAGTACTCCTGTCCGCTTGGATCATTAAGAAATCATTGATGGCCTTTCCCTGTTCGTATAGTCGGTCCAACATATGGAGGGTGGAATTCCAACGGGTGGAAACGTCGCATATCAGCCTATGTTGGGGAATGCCGTTCTGCCACTGCAGCTCAAGGAGGGTGTGCTTTGTGGTATGCGAGTGGCTGAAGTGCATGCAAAGTTTCCTGGCCATTTTAAGGATGTCTTGCAGATGGGTGGAAGACTTCAGGAACCGCTTGACAACCAGATTGAACACGTGTGCCATGCAGAGTGCATTGCTCAGCCCTCTGTGACTCAGCGTCGACACCATGTTCTTCCCGTTGTCGGTCAGCATGGTTTTGATTTTGAGTTGTTGGAGAAAGCCAGGATTCAATTTCTTGATGAAGGACACGGAGCAGTTCCTCCCCTTTGTGACTCCGTTCGCCCATGCAAACAAGGTGCAGAACAGCGTGACACTGCCGTGCCCTGCACATGTGGTATGCTGGAAGGGCACTGTGAATTGTCCCTGCAGTGGAGGCTGAGGACTGGGGGGAGGATGAGGAGGCAGAGGCGGACATTATCGCAAGACCAATGGTGTGACAACATGGAGGTGGAAGTGGCATCACCTGGCCAAGTTGCTGGTGTGGCTGTGCAGGAACAACATTCACACAGTGGGCCGTAAAGGACATGTATTGTCCCTGACCGTAGTTAGAGCTCCACATGTTGGCGATGCCGTGCACTTTGGCAGACACCGACAGGCTTAAGGACTGGCCCACCGTCTGTTCTACATGTGTGCAGGGCTGGTACTGCCTTTTTGGGAAAAAAAATTACGGCTTGCGACTCTCCACCTTGGCTTGGCACAAACCATCAGTTCTCTGAAATGTGCAGAGTCCACCACTTGGAAAGGGAGGGACTGCAGCCCCAGCAACTTTTACAGGAGCACATTCAGCTTCTGCGCCGTTGGATGAGTGCACGCATACTTTTGTCTTTGGGCAATCGCTTCGGTGATCGATTGCTGATGGAATGACTGATGAGGAGGAGGAGCAGGAGCATCAGGACCAGCAGATGATAGGAAGGACAGACAGCTCCCTTCGGCTGAGGTGGTGAAGCCTTGACTGCATGAAACCGGGTGCGTGCCACTGGGTGATGCAGCGGTTGCTGCGGAAGGCTGGACCACCACATCAGAGCCATGGTTCTCCCAGGCCACTTTATGGTGACACTGCATATGTTGATGCAGGGCCGTGGTGCCAACATGGCCACTCTTCACCTTCACCTGCCCACAGATTCTACATATGGCCATGTTCACCTCCTCCGGCGGCTTAACAAAAAACTGCCACACCACTGAGTAGGTGATTTTACCCCCAACACTACGCACTGACTGACTGCTACCGCCCTCTTCCCTGAACACGTGCACCACTACTTTCCGGGCAGGTAGGCTCCTGCAAAGCAGGTGGTCTACCCTGGGCACGTTTAGTTACCTACCTCCCACTGCTGCCACCCTGCTTACTCCCGGCCACGCTAGCCACTTGCTGGCTCCACCGCTGCCTCACGGGCAAGCTGCCACCCTCTTCTCCCGATGATGATAAAGCGCCTAATTCACCCGGCTCCCAAGTGTGATCAGCTACTTCATCACACTGATGTCCTCCTCAACTGTCTCTGGGTCAGAAGCCTCACCACTCGCAACACCAGCTCCCACGCCACTCTCCTCATCGCTACTTGCCCGCCTAGATGAGGAAGCGGCGAATGTCTCCTCCACATCTTGGCTGGCCAGTAGCTGCTGACTGTCCTATAGTAGCTCGCCCTTGCTGTATAGTGGGGCTGAGCCCACAGCATATAATACTTCTGTGGCTGAGGGAACAGAAAAGGACAGAGGCAGGTTGAGGACAGGTGACGGCACCCTTGCCAACTAAGGGTTGTTTGTGTCTGACGAACCCATCGACTCTTGGCTGGGGGTGTCTGATGTCACTGGGGATGAAGTGGATGACTAAGTCAACCATTCAAGAACTGCTGGGTTGCTGGTAAAGACACAATCGCTATATGACACCTGGAGCTCAGGCCTCTCGCTGTGACTCCTGATGCCACGCCCCCTTACTCTGCTGCGACCTGTGCCTGCGCCAGAAACATTTAGGCCTCTGTCACTCCCATGTGCAGGGCCTGTTACTTCTCTGTCTGACATACTGTTAGATCAGATAAATAAATAAAAAGGATATTAAAACTTCCCAAAAAAGTCTGTAATTTTCTCACTTCACCACACAACAGCTAATAAGCCCTTTTTTTCCCCACTAATACCTGCCAAAAAGGACTGTAATTTTCTTGCTTTACCACACAACGGCAAATATTTTTTGTGTGCCACTAATACACACAAAAAAGGGCTTTAGAACATATAACTGCACCGCTGAATGGCAAATATATTTTTCTTTTTTCCACTTATACACTCCACAAAAGGCTGTAGAACATATAGCTGCACCGCGGAAAAGCAAATATATTTTTCTTTTGCCACTAATACACGACAAAAAGGGATTTAGAACATATAACTACACCGCTGAACGGCAAATATATTTTTCTTTTGCCACTAATACACAACAAAAAGGGCTTTATAATATATAACTGCACCGCTGAACAGCAAATCTAAAAAAAAAAATTCCACTTATACACGCCACAAAAGGCTTTAGAACATATAACTGCACCGCTGAACGGCAAATATATTTTTCTTTTTTCCTCTTATACACTCCACAAAAGGCTTTAGAACATATAACTGCACTGCTGAACGGCAAATATATTTTTCTTCTTCGTCCTACAGCAGCACAGAAGGGATATTTCCCGTCCCAGTTACTCCATTCTAGGACCGCCCACCTAGAAATAAATCAAACAATCAAACAATTAACAAAATTGAATACACCTTAGGTAATCCTATAAGAGGAACCAGAGTACTGCACAAATTGTGTTTTTTTCAATCCTTTACTCTGGCAGGTGTTTCTCACCTGACTGCCCACCTGGAAAAAGGACTTGAGCCTTGCGTTGTTCAGGCTCCATCGTTTTGGCTAGTATGTTTCTGGCCCAGACCCGCTATAGTGCACTGTGGCTTTGCCTACCAGTGCGTTGGCCTGGTAATGCCTGTAGCGGATCGCCGGTCTGTGTCCAGTGCTTTTGCCTGGCTGACCTAGGTCCCGATATGCAGACTATTTTGACGGCGTTGGTAGGTATTAAGTGCGCTGTCTGCCAGTACTTTGCCTGGCTCATAGGTGTTCTGCCGGACCATATTGTAAGTAGAAGTGTACTTACGTGTCCCCAGTAGTTGCGGTTGCCTGTGGCTTCTGTCGGTATGTTAATCGAGTGCGCGCGTTTACAATCTTCTTACTTCCCTTCAAGTCTGAAGAGGTTCTTGCGCATGCGCCTTCCTCTCCATATCGCAGCGCTTGGAGGATGCGCATGACGTCACTACGTTGGGGGCGTGGCTTGAGCGGGAAATTCAAATTTATTATATAAAGACTCAGTGGCTGTGTGCACACTGCTGTAATGCCAGGCAGCAGAGTTCTGAGTTCTTTAAGGTATTTCCTGCTCTACTTGAGCTTCTATGGGCTTTTATTGCACATGTTATGCTGCAAAGGACAGAGGCAGTGTTTGAGGACAGGTGAGGGCACAGGGCCTGCTCCGGGCCTTGCCAACTAAGGGTTGTGTCTGATTAACCCATCGACTCTTGGCTGGGGGTGTCTGATGTCACTGGGCATGAAGTGGATGACTAAGTCAACCATTCAAGAACTGCTGGGTTGCTGGTAAAGACACAATCGCTAGATGACACCTGGAGCTCAGGCCTCTCGCTGCCACTCCTGATGCCACGCCCCCTTACTCTGCTGCGACCTGTGCCTGCGCCAGAAACATTTAGGCCTCTGTCACTCCCATGTGCAGGGCCTGTTACTTCTCTGTCTGACATACTGTTAGATCAGATAAATAAATAAAAAGGATATTAAAACTTCCCCAAAAAGTCAGTAATTTTCTCACTTCACCACACAACAGCTAATAAGCCCGTTTTTTTCCCACTAATACCCACCAAAAAAGGCTGTAATTTTCTTGCTTCACCACCAGGGCTGTGGAGTCGGAGGCAAATTTTGGGTATCTGGAGTCGGAGTCGGCAAAAATGAACCGACTCCGACTCCTACTAGATTTAAATTGGAATAAAAAAAAAAAGCAAGTTTAAATGTCCCAAATTCACAAAAAGTTATAATTAATTACTGTATTTTTCACCCTATAAGACACACCTGCCCATAAGACGCACCTAGGTTTTTGAGGAGGAAATAAGAAAAAATATATTTTGAACCAAAATGTGTGCTTTTGGTGGGTTTTGAACAAATGGTGGTCTGTGGATGACACTATTATGGGGGATCTGTGGATGGCACTGTTATGGGGGAATCTGTGGATGGCACTGTTATGGGGGCATCTGTGGATGGCACTGTTATGGGGGCATCTGTGGATGGCACTGTTATGGGGGCATCTGTGGATGGCACTGTTATGGGGGCATCTGTGGATGGCACTGTTATGGGGGCATATGTGGGTGGCACTGTTATGGGGCATATGTGGGTGGCACTGTTATGGGGGCATATGTGGGTGGCACTGTTATGGGGGCATCTGTGGATGGCACTGTTATGGGGGCATCTGTGGATGGCACTGTTATGGGGCATATGTGGATGGCACTGTTTATGGGGGCATATGTGGATGGCACTGTTATGGGGGCATATGTGGATGGCACTGTTATGGGGGATCATTGTGGGGGCATCTGTGGATGACACATATATAGCATCTTATCTTATGTGTCATCCACAGATCCTCCCCATAACAGTGTCCCTGTGTAGTGAATGGGGGCCAGCATCTGTTTCTGTAATGGCAGCGGGGCCCGGTGCCTGCTTCATTCATAAAGTGGGCGGAGCAGGCACGTGACGTAGTGAGCTACGCTACGAGCGCCCACCCGGCCTCCTGACTGCCAATAAGTTAGTAGTAAGTAGTACAGTGCTAGATTTAAGATGATTGGAATACTTTAACAATACCCACAAGTTAAATATGATTACGGTATACTACAGTGAGCGGGGCCCAGGGCCGGACTGGGGATAAAAACCAGCCCTGGAAAAAGTTGCATACCAGCCCCAAAGCGTTACGTCATTATTTACTTGTTTATAAAAGGGGAAAGCATTTATTGTAAACACGTGTGTAAACACGAATATGAACTTTGCCCCACGATAGCTCTTTTGTAGAACCCCATTGTTCATATTACCGTTTTACTGGCTAGGGCAGCGCTAAATCCCGGCCATCAGTGACGGTGACGTCACTGGGCTTCCTGGCAGCCCCATGGAGAGCCCCGGTACGTCACCAGATCTTCAAAAAATGCCTTTGCCCTGCGCGATTTAGGCAGGGCAAAGGAGAGCATCGGAGCATGAACTGCAGGGGGGCTGCCGGGGGGAAAATGGAGGGACGTCCGGGTTCAGAGCTGAACCCGGACAACCCCTTTAATTTATACTCAGATATAGTCCTCCTGTAAGTACCTGGCCTTCCCCCTCTTCCTTCCCCCCCCCCCCCCTTCCCCCTTCTGTACCCTTGAATGTATGTCTAGCAAGTGAGCACCAGGAGAAGGACTGGAGTTGCAGGCTGCACAGGGACAAATGAGTGACTGGCAACCCCTTCCTGCTGTCACAGAGTTGCTGGATTCTCCTGGAAAAGTTGTTGAAGTGCAGCTGCCTGGAGGTTGTGGGCTCCAAGCTTCTCACAGCCACTTGACCATCATGCATGGTGTTTCAGCTGCCTGGAAGTGACCTCCAGGCTTTCTATGTATGAAGGCACAGTAGACTGCTGGGAGCTGCCTGTGTGGAGGCTGAGCAGCCTGCTGGATGCAGAGAGCTGTGTGATCACTGTCCCCTCCTGTACAGAGAGCAGCAAGGGACTCTCCAGGAGTGGCATCAGCTGGGCAGATCAGCTTCTAGGATATGGGCTCCATGGGCCCTCTGTAGCCCTCACATGCTTCTTTATGCATCACAGCAAGGAGATGATTGGGGCAGTTGACAGCAGGGCTCTGGCTGGAGGTAGCACTTTGTGAAAGGTTGTCACACAGGTTGTCAGGGGCTGGGAGGGGAGAACATCTTGGTGTGTAACCTGGTGTCACTGTGCTGTACCAAGGATCTGCTGGGCATGGTGCCTCCACAGAGGGCAGGGAATCAGATGGACTGAGGAGGGCTTGTACTTTGGAGAAAAATATGTGGCTTCATGTGACAGAGCAGAGGAATCGCACAGAAGAGTGTGTGGATGAGGATACGTCGTGTCTCCAGGAGCTCTGCCCCTGACATCTCCAAGTGACAGACACTGCTGGACCCCCCTGGCACCCTGCACACAGAGCCTTCCTGTATGTATGGCTGGTGCCAACTTGTGATCAGATCTGACAGTCTGAAGCCAGGAAGCGCTGCCACCCTGTCCCCAGGTCTGCTCTGTGCATGCACCCGGAGCCCTCTGTGCCCACGCCGGTGATGCCATGTCCCGCAACCATAGTGGAGGTGATGTGGGAGGCTCTGGATAAAAAGCAGCTCTGGAGGTAAAGGTAGGGGCAGGGACCGTTACTACGGGTCGGGGCAAAGGGTGCCTGTTAACTCCAGTAGAGGGGACGGGCTGCTTTTCCTGGGCACCCAGTGACACTGGCAGGGGCAGCGGGTGTGCGACCGGAGGGGCTTGCAGGGAGAGCCGCCGGGGGAAGCAGGGAGCTTGCATGAGTTATTGGGGGAAGCCGCTGTCGTACAACCGCAGCCAGAGCTGCCGGAGGGAACGTGAAGTACCGGAGGCTGCATAACCTACTGTGCAACGTGCTGGGAGAGACCCCGGGAGCTGGGCATTTGTCTACCACGTCTTTGTGTAGAGTACCGGACACCGTGCTGCTGTGTATAATGCACGCCACTTGCCCACATGTGGGCATGGCCCTGGCATCCATACATATCAGGGGAAGCTATACTGTGCATTTATATTGTGTGCAGGGTGCCAGGGGGGTCCAGCAGTGTCTGTCACTTGGAGATGTCAGGGGCAGAGTCCTGGAGACACGACGTATCCTCATCCACACACTCTTCTGTGCGATTCATCTGCTCTGTCACATAAAGCGACATATTCTTCTCCAAAGTACAAGCCCTCCTCAGTCAACTCTGATTCCCTTGCCTCTGTGGAGGCACCATGCCCAGCAGCTCCTTTGTACAGCACAGTGACACCAGGTTACACACCAAGATGTTCTCCACTCCCAGCCCCTGAACAACCTGTGTGACAACCTTTCACAAAGTGCTACCTCCCAGCCAGAGCCCTGCTGTCAACTGCCCCAATCTCTCCTTGCTGTGATGCATAAAGAAGCATGTGAGGGCCACAGAGGGCCCCATGGAGCCAGATCTTAGAAGCGGATCTGCCCAGCTGATACAGTCTCCTGCAAACTGGAGACTGTATGCACACTAATATACACTACATAACCCCTGACAGCCTGCACAGTCACATGTGGGCACAGCCCTGGCATCCAATACATATCACAGAGAGCTATACTGTGCATTATAAGCTATACTGCACAGTATAGCTCTCTGTGACATGTATTGGATGCCAGGGCTGTGCCCACATGTGACTGTGCAGGCTGTCAGGGTTAAGTAGTGTATATAGTGTGGCATACAGTCTTATAAATTATAAGACTGTATGTAAATAATATACACTACATAACCCTGACAGACTGCACAGTCACATGTGGGCACAGCCTGGCCCCTTCTTACCCCCAGGGCTGTTTACATCGGCGGCGACGGCATACACAGGGGTCGGGCTCTGCTTCCGGTCTGCGGCCTGGGCCCGGCATATTTGAATCTGGTAAGGCGGCGGGAGCCTGAGGCCACTTAGGAAGAGAGGGGCGGCCACACACAGTCAGGACAGCCAGCCAGGCCGGGCCAGGAGGATCACGGGCTGCCGCTCACAGCGACACCAGGTGGTCGGAGGGAGCAGTGCCGCTCCCACGGAGGCCGGCCTGCTGTGCTGGCCGGCTCAGCTCCACCCACCTGCCAGTGCGGCCACCACTACAATGCATCAGACTGAGGCTAGCTTTCGGATTCAGCCCGCCGGCCGCAGAAAAAGTGCAGGCACATCTTAAAGCGGCCCCAGGGCCAGCGGCCCACCGGGAAATTTCCCGGTATCCCGGTAGGCCAGTCCGGCCCTGGCGGGGCCCGGTGTAGTAGAATACAGTGACTGCACCAGGCCCCGCTGCCATTACAGAAACAGATGCCGGCCTCCCTCTCAGCCTATTCACCGGACGGTCGCAGCATTCGCCCCCATAAGACACACTGCTATTTTTCCCCCACTTTTGCGAAAAATACGGTACTTCTCTACTGTAAGAATAAAGGCCAATGCATGCAGTGCGTCACGTTACCGCAAAACGAACACGTTAAGTGACCATGAAGAAGCATGCTTTTCATATGCTTCCCTATATGTCACGCAACGCACAGTTAAGGAGCGGCAATACTTATACTTTCCATTGTGTTGTGTTCCGCTGATACAGGGAACGCAACGCCCATGGTTAACCTAGCCTCTCACTGATAACTGATTAAGTAAATATGTTTTTTGCAGGACTAGAGACACTTGTATAACTGAAGGGAATGGATAGTCAATAATTCAAGACAGAAGCTGTAAACCATTTGAAAAACTGCTGTCATTCAGCTAAGGCTATAAAAACTTGTAAACTCAGATTGTTAGCTTAAACCTTAAACATGACTATGGGATTCTACTAGGGAAATCATGTTTTAAAATAAATGCCCCTTCCTGGATCCTCCCACTGCTCTATCTTCAGCAGAAGATCAGCACACAAAGGAGAAGGCAGCAGCTTCCTAGCCAGTAGTTCTGTGGTAATGACATGTATGTTGCCTTTCTTTCCTTCAAGGAATGTATAAAATACATTTGTATATTAAATAAAGAGGATTCGGAGTCGGGGAGTTGGAGTCGGACCATTTATCTACCGACTCCACAGCCCTGTTCACCACACAACGGCAAATTTTTTTTTTGTGCCACTAATACACACAAAAAAGGGCTTTAGAACATATAGCTGCACCGCTGAAAAGCAAATATATTTTTCTTTTGCCACTAATACACGACAAAAAGGGCTTTAGAACATATAACTACACCGCTGAACAGTAAATATATTTTTCTTTTGCCCCTAATACACGACAAAAAGGGCTTTAGAACATATAACTACACCGCTGAACAGCAAATATATTTTTCTTTTGCCACTAATACACGACAAAAAGGGCTTTATAACATATAACTGCACTGCTGAACAGTAAATATATTTTTCCTTTGCCACTAATACACGACAAAAAGGGCTTTAGAACATATAACTACACCGCTGAACGGCAAATATATTTTTCTTTTGCCACTAATACACGACAAAAAGGGCTTTATAATATATAACTGCACCGCTGAACGGCAAATATAAATATTTTTTTCACTTATACACGCCACAAAAGGCTTTAGAACATATAACTGCACCGCTGAACGGCAAATATATTTTTCTTTTTTTCCACTTATACACTCCACAAAAGGCTTTAGAACATATAACTGCACTGCTGAACGGCAAATATATTTTTCTTCTTCGTCCTACAGCAGCACAGAAGGGATATTTCCCGTCCCAGCTACTCCATTCTAGGACCGCCCACCTAGAAATAAATCTAAGAATTAACAAAATTGAATACATCTTAGGTGATCCTATAAGAGGAACCAGAGTACTGCACCAATTGTGTTTTTTTCAATCCTTTACTCTGGCAGGTGTTTCTCACCTGACTGGCCACCTGGAAAAAGGACTTGAGCCTTGCGTTGTTCAGGCTCCATAGTTTTGGCTAGTATGTTTCTGGCCCAGACAAGCTATAGTGCATTGTTTCTTTGCCTACCAGTGCGTTGGCCTGGTAATGCCTGTAGCGGATCGCCGGTCTGTGTCCAGTGCTCTTGCCTGGCTGACCTAGGTCCCGATATGCAGACTAATTTGACGGCGTTGGTAAGTATTAAGTGCGCTGTCTGCCAGTACTTTCCCTGGCTCATGGGTGTTCTGCCGGACCATATTGTAAGTAGAAGTGTACGTACGTGTCCCAACATGCCGGCTTCCGTCGGTATGTTAATAGAGCGCGCGCGCTCACAATCTTCTTACTCCCTTCGTGTCTGAAGAGGTTCTTGCGCATGCGCCTTCCTCTCCCTATCTCAGCGCTTGGAGGATGTGCATGACGTCACTACGTTGGGGGCGTGGCTTGAGCGGGAAATTCAAATTTATTATATAAAGACTCAGTGGCTGTGTGCACACTGCTGTAGTGCCAGGCAGCAGAGTTCTGAGTTCTTTAAGGTATTTCCTGCTCTACCTGAGCTTCCATGGGCTTTTATTGCACATGTTATGCTGCTCAAAAACGGCGTTGGTAGGTATTAAGTGCGCTGTCTGCCAGTACTTTGCCTGGCTCATAGGTGTTCTGCCGGACCATATTGTAAGTAGAAGTGTACTTACGTGTCCCCAGTAGTTGCGGTTGCCTGCTGGCTTCTGTCGGTATGTTAATAGAGTGCGCGCGTTTACAATCTTCTTACTCCCTTCATGTCTGAAGAGGTTCTTGCGCATGCGCCTTCCTCTCCATATCGCAGCGCTTGGAGGATGCGCATGAGGTCACTACGTTGGGGGCGTGGCTTGAGCAGGAAATTCAAATTTATTATATAAAGACTCAGTGGCTGTGTGCACACTGCTGTAGTGCCAGGCAGCAGAGTTCTGAGTTCTTTAAGGTATTTCCTGCTCTACTTGAGCTTCTATGGGCTTTTATTGCACATGTTATGCTGCTCAAAAAAAATAAATATATAAAATATTTTTTTCTTATTACAGATGTCTAGCCACAAAAAGAAAAAACTGAAGTCTGAGCACCGTGTTTGTGCAGGTTGTAAATTGCCGATTCCAGACGATTTACAAGAGGACATCTGTGATATGTGTGCAGAGAAGTTACGCACGCCTGTTCCGCAGCCTGCGAGATCTAATTTATGTTTCACTTGTTTGCAGCCCTTATCGCCGGAAGCAGTATCTAACATTTGTAATGATTGTAGCCCGCAAGATGCATTAGCAGAAGAAGCTAAAACGTTTTTTGCTTGGTTTAAAGAGAATATGCAGAATGTTGCCTCAACTTCTGGTAGCAAGAAAGAAAAGAGCCATTATCATCATCCAGAGACAGATGATACAGTCCTGATCAAAAGTTTAAGACCACTTGAAAAATGGCAAAAAATTATATTTAGCATGGCTGGATCTTAACAAGGTTCCAAGTAGAGCTTCAACATGCAACAAGAAGAAATGGGAGTGAGACAAAAAAAATTTGAGCATTCAATTTAATGAAAACAACAAATAAACTGAAACAGGCTGTTTTTCAGCTGATCAAAATTTTAGGACCACGTGCCTTTAAAAGGCCAAATCTGTGCAAAGATGTGCATTCATTGTCATTTCCTGTCAGGTAGTCACACGTTGTGATGGCAAAGGCAAAAAAAACTCTCCCTTTTTGAACGTGGTCGGGTTGTTAAACTGCATAAGCAGGGTCTCTCACAGCGCGCCATCGCTGCTGAGGTGGGACGCAGTAAGACAGTCATTTGAAATTTCTTAAATGATCCTGATGGTTATGGAACAAAAAAGTCAAGTGGAAAACTCAAAAAAATTTCATCAGCACTTAGCCGGAGGATTCAATTGGCTGTCCGTCAAGACACTGGAAGATCCTCGACCCAAATTAATCCCCTTACTGGTGCTGACTGCAGCCCCATAACCATCAGACGGCATCTGAGACTGAAGGGCTTCAAAAACAAAAAAAGTCTTCAAAGACCTCGTGTCCTTGAACGCCACAGAACTGCTCATTTAGACTTTGCAAGAGAGCACCAAACATGGGACATTCAAAGGTGGAAGAAAGTTTTATTCTCTGATGAGAAAAAATTTAACATTGATGGTCCTGATGGTTTCCAACGTTACTGGCATGACAAGCAGATCCCACCTGATATGTTTTCTACGCGCCACAGTGGAGGGGGCGCCATAATGGTCTGGGGTGCTTTTTCCTTCAGTGGAACAATGGAGCTTCAGGAAGTGCAGGGGCGTCAAACGGCCGCTGGCTATGTCCAGATGTTGCAGAGAGCATTCCTCATGACTGAGGGCCCTCGTCTGTGTGGTAACGACTGGGTTTTTCAACAGGACAACGCTACAGTACACAATGCCCGCAGGACAAGGGACTTCTTCCAGGAGAATAACATCACTCTTTTGGCCCATCCTGCATGTTCCCCTGATCTAAATCCAATTGTGAACCTTTGGGATGGATGGCAAGGGAAGTTTACAAAA
This sequence comes from Bufo bufo, assembly GCF_905171765.1. Lineage (NCBI taxonomy): Eukaryota > Metazoa > Chordata > Amphibia > Anura > Bufonidae > Bufo > Bufo bufo. The sequence goes on along the minus strand of NC_053390.1, from coordinate 158,569,265 downwards.
ATGGACAACAGTTCCAGACAGTAGATAGCCTTCGTGCGGCCGTCTTCACCACTTGGAGAAATGTTCCCACTCACCTCATGGAAACGCTTGCATCAAGCATGCCAAAACGAATTTTGGAAGTGATAAACAATAACGGCGGAGCTACTCATTACTGAGTTCATGTTTGGAAGTTGGATTTCTATTTTGGGGGGGGGTTTAGTTTTTTTATAGAGGTGTGGTCCTAAACTTTTGATCAGCTGAAAAACAGCCTGTTTCAGTTTATTCGTTGTTTTCATTAAATTGAATACTCAAAAAATGTTTTGTCTCACTCCCATTTCTTCTTGTTGGCATTTGAAGCTCTACTTGGAACCTTGGTTAAGATCCAGCCATGCTAAATATGATTTTTTGCCATTTTTCAAGTGGTCTTAAACTTTTGATCAGGACTGTATGTCACATTCCTTAGCTACTTATTCTCACTCTGAATTATCTGATTCAGACGCGGGCAGTGAAGATTTTTTCCTATTGAAGAAGGACTCTGCTGAGAAGCTCATAAGACGAGTAAAGCGTCTTGAAACTAATGATGAAGAGGAATCGGTTCAGGATAAAGGAAACCTGTATTACTTTCCGAAGAAGAAATCCAAAGTTTTTCCCGCTCATCCAGTTTTAAAAACTATTATGGAAAGAGAATGTAAGAGAGCCGACAAACGCCTGGACTTAGGTCCTCGCTTCAAGTCCTTGTCCTTCTTTCCCTCTGATGATTCTTCCCTATTAAAAGATCCAATGGATCGGAAAGCTGAGCAGTGGATTCAAGGGGAGTGGTCGTCAGCCACAATGAGGAGATCCTCAAACTTCAGGGAACTGAAAGCGATCCAACTAGCCCTGCAACATTTCGAACCTTATCTCTACAACAGAGCAGTTCTCTCACAGACAGACAAATCAACAGCGGCTTATTATGTGAACAAGCAAGGGGGAACGCATTGCCACTCTTTACTATCTGTTTGCATCAGAATGATGACTTGGACAGAACCAGTCCTACACAGTCTTGTAGCAGTTCACATCAAAGGTTCCGAAAATGTTACGGCAGACCGTCTCAGTCGAGAAAAAGTGTGTCCGGGAGAATTGGAGCCAAAAGTTTGTTTACCTGTTTCCTCCCAAAGGAAGACTTCCGAAAGGAAGACAATTTATTTATTCTGTTTGCTGGCCCAAGGAAGGGTATAAAGGCTTCTAAAGATATTTTAGGTCGATGGATAAAAGCAATGATCTCGGAAGCCTATATTTTAGAAGGTAAAGAACCACCTCAACCTTTAAGAGCGCATTCCACCAGAGCAACTTCAATGTCCTGGGCAGAAAGACAACAAGTTGACCTCTCGGACATCTGCAATGCAGCCTCCTGGACATCATCTTCTATGTTTGTTCGACATTATAGGCTCGACAGTGGAACTGAGAACAGCCTTCAGCACAGCAGTATTGTCAGCAGTAAAATAAAGCTTTCCCCCCTTTGATTTCTATGTTATATCCCTTCTGTGCTGCTGTAGGACGAAGAAGAAAGTGGGAATTTTACTTACGTAATTATACTTTCTTCGAGTCCGAAGGCAGCACACTAACCCCCCCAATAAATTTTACTTGCATGAGTTGGTCTATGTTATTACACAATTGGTGCAGTACTCTGGTTCCTCTTATAGGATTACCTAAGGTGTATTCAATTTTATTTAATTGCTTGATTGTTTGATTTATTTCTAGGTGGGCGGTCCTAGAATGGAGTAACTGGGACGGGAGATATCCCTTTTGTGCTGCCTTCGGACTCGAAGAAAGTATAATTACGTAAGTAAAATTCACACTTTCTTTTGCCACTAATACACGACAAAAAGGGCTTTAAAACATAAAACCACACAGCTGAACAGCAAATATATTTTTCCTTTGCCACTAATACACGAAAAAAAGGGCTTTAGAACATATAACTACACCGTTAAACGGCAAATATATTTTTCTTTTTTCAACTTATACACTCCACAAAAGGCTTTAGAACATATAACTGCAACGCTGAATGGCAAATATATTTTTCTTTTACCACTAATACACGAAAAAAAGGGCTTTAGAACATATAACTGCACCGCTGAACGGCAAATATATTTTTCTTTTGCCACTAATACACGACAAAAAGGGCTTTATAACATACAGTCCTGATCAAAAGTTTAAGACCACTTGAAAAATGGCAAAAAAAACATATTTAGCATGGCTGGATCTTAACAAGTTCCAAGTAGAGCTTCAACATGCAACAAGAAGAAATGGGAGTGAGACAAAACATTTTTTTGAGCATTTAATTATTGAAAACAACGAAATAAACTGAAAACAGGCTATTTTTCAGCTGATCAAAGTTTTAGGACCACACTCCAAAAAAATCTAAATCCCCCCAAAACAGAAATCCAACTTCCAAACATGAACTCAGTAATGAGTAGCTCCACCGTTATTGTTCATCACTTCAAAAATTTGTTTCGGCATGCTTGATGCAAGTGTTTCCATGAGGTGAGTGGGAACATTTCTCCAAGTGGTGAAGACGGCCACACAAAGGCCATCTTCTGTCTGGGAACTGTTGTCCATTTTTGTAAACTTCCCTTGCCATCCATCCCCAAAGGTTCTCAATTGTATTTAGATCAGGGAACATGCAGGATGGCCAAAAGAGTGATGTTATTCTCCTGGAAGAAGTCCCTTGTCCTGCAGGCATTGTGTACTGTAGCGTTGTCCTGTTGAAAAACCCAGTTGTTACCAAACAGACGAGGGCCCTCAGTCATGAGGAATGCTCTCTGCAACATCTGGACATAGCCAGCGGCAGTTTGATGCCCCTGCACTTTCTGAAGCTCCATTGTTCCACTGAAGGAAAAAGCACCACAGACCATTATGGCGCCCCCTCCACTGTGGCGCGTAGAAAACATCTCAGGTGGGATCTGCTTGTCATGCCAGTAACGTTGGAAACCATCAGGACCATCAAGGTAAAAAAATTCTCATCAGAGAATAAAACTTTCTTCCACCTTTGAATGTCCCATGTTTGGTGCTCTCTTGCAAAGTCCAAACGAGCAGTTCTGTGGCGTTCAAAGAGACGAGGTCTTTGAAGATGTTTTTTGTTTTTGAAGCCCTTCAGTCTCAGATGCCATCTAATGGTTATGGGGCTGCAGTCCGCACCAGTAAGGGCCTTAATTTGGGTCGAGGATCGTCCAGTGTCTTGACGGACAGCCAATTAGATCCTCCGGCTCAGTGCTGATGAAATTTTTTGGGGTCTTCCACTTGACCTTTTTTGTTCCATACCCTCAGGATCATTTAAGAAATAGTACAAATGACTGTCTTACTGCATCCCACCTCAGCAGTGATGGCGCGCTGTGAGAGACTCTGCTTATGCAGTTCAACAACCCGACCACGTTCAAAAAGGGAGAGTTTTTTTGCATTTGCCATCACAACGTGTGACTACCTGACAGAAAATGACAATGAATGCACATCTTTGCACAGATTTGGCCTTTTAAAGGCAGGTGGTCCTAAAATTTGGATCAGCTGAAAAACAGCCTGATTCAGTTTGATCGTTATTTTCAATTAATTGAATGCTCAAAAAATGTTTTGTCTCACTCTCATTTCTTCTTGTTGCATCTTGAAGCTCTACTTGGAACCTTGTTAAGATCCAACAATGTAAAATATGATTTTTTGCCATTTTTCAAATGGTCTTAAACTTTTGATCAGGATTGTATAACTGCACAGCTGAACGGCAAATATATATATATTTTTTCCACTTATACACGCCACAAAAGGCTTTAGAACATATAACTGCACCGCTGAACGGAAAATATATTTCTCTTTTTTCCACTTATACACTCCACAAAATGCTTTAGAACATATAACTGCACCGCTAAATGGCAAATATATTTTTCTTTTTTACACTTATACACTCCACAAAAGGCTTTAGAATATATAACTGCAATGCTGAATGGCAAATATATTTTTCTTTTGCCACTAATACACGACAAAAAGGGCTTTAGAACATATAACTGCACCGCTGAACGGCAAATATATTTTTCTTTTTTTCACTTATACACTCCACAAAAGACTTTAGAACATATAACTGCACCGCTGAACAGCAAATATACTTTTCTTTTGCCACTAATGCACGACAAAAAGGGCTTTAGAACATATAACTGCACCGCTGAACAGCAAATATATTTTTCTTTTGCCACTAATACATGAGAAAAATGGCTTTAGAACATATAACTGCACCACTGAACAGCAAATATATTTTTCTTTTGCCACTAATACACGACAAGAAGGGCTTTAGAACATATAACTGCACCACTGAATGGCAAATATATTTTTCTTTTGCCACTAATACATGACAAAAAGGGCTTTAGAACATATAACTGCACTGCTGAACGGCAAATATATATACACTGCTCAAAAAAATAAAGGGAACACTTAAACAACACAATGTAACTCCAAGTCAATCACACTTCTGTGAAATCAAACTGTCCACTTAGGAAGCAACACTGAGTGACAATCAATTTCACATGCTGTTGTGCAAATGGGATAGACAACAGGTGGAAATTATAGGCAATTAGCAAGACACCCCCAATAAAGAAGTGGTTCTGCAGGTGGTGACCTGACCACTTCTCAGTTCCTATGCTTCCTGGCTGATGTTTTGGTCACTTTTGAATGCTGCCGGTGCTTTCACTCTAGTGGTAGCATGAGACGGAGTCTACAACCCACACAAGTGGCTCAGGTAGTGTAGCTTATCAAGGATGGCACATCAATGCGAGCTGTGGCAAGAAGGTTTGCTGTGTCTGTCAGCGTAGTGTCCAGAGCATGGAGGCGCTACCAGGAGACAGGCCAGTACATCAGGAGACGTGGAGGAGGCGGTAGGAGGGCAACAACCCAGCAGCAGGACCGCTACCTCTGCCTTTGTGCAAGGAGGAACAGGAGGAGCACTGCCAGAGCCCTGCAAAATGACCTCCAGCAGGCCACAAATGTGCATGTGTCTGCTCAAACGGTCAGAAACAGACTCCATGAGGGTGATATGAGGGCCCGACGTCCACAGGTGGGGGTTGTGCTTACAGCCCAACACCGTGCAGGACGTTTGGCATTTGCCAGAAAACACCAAGATTGGCAAATTCGCTACTGGCGCCCTGTGCTCTTCACAGATGAAAGCAGGTTCAAACTGAGCACATGTGACAGACGTGACAGAGTCTGGAGACGCCGTGGAGAATGTTCTGCTGCCTGCAACATCCTCCAGCATGACCCGGTTTGGCATTGGGTCAGTAATGGTGTGGGGTGGCATTTCTTTGGAGGGCCGCACAGCCCTCCATGTGCTCGCCAGAGGTAGCCTGACTGCCATTAGGTACCGAGATGAGATCCTCAGACCCCTTGTGAGACCATATGCTGGTGCGGTTGGCCCTGGGTTCCTCCTAATGCAAGACAATGCTAGACCTCATGTGGCTGAGTGTGTCAGCAGTTCCTGCAAGACGAAGGCATTGATGCTATGGACTGGCCCGCCCGTTCCCCAGACCTGAATCCAATTGAGCACATCTGGGACATCACGTCTCGCTCTATCCACCAACGTCATGTTGCACCACAGACTGTCCAGGAGTTGGCAGATGCTTTAGTCCAGGTCTGGGAGGAGATCCCTCAGGAGACCGTCCGCCACCTCATCAGGAGCATGCACAGGCGTTGTAGGGAGGTCATACAGGCACGTGGAGGCCACACACACTACTGAGCCTCATTTTGACTTGTTTTAAGGACATTACATCAAAGTTGGATCAGCCTGTAGTGTGTTTTTCCACTTTAATTTTGAGGGTGACTCCAAATCCAGACCCTCCATGGGTTAAAAAATTTGATTTCCATATTTATTTTTTGTGTGATTTTGTTGTCAGCACATTCAACTATGTAAAGAACAAAGTATTTCAGAAGAATATTTAATTAATTCAGATCTAGGATGTGTTATTTTTGTGTTCCCTTTATTTTTTTGAGCAGTGTATATATTTTTTCCACTTATACACGCCACAAAAAGCTTTAGAACATATAACTGCACCGCTGAATGGCAAATAGGCACTTATTTTTTTCCACTTATACACTCCACAAAGGCTTTAGAACATATAACTGCACCGATGAACGGCAAATATATTTTTCTTTTGCCACTAATACACGAGAAAAAGGGCTTTAGAACATATAACTACACCGCTGAACGGCAAATATATATTTCTTTTTTCCACTGATACACTCCACAAAAGGCTTTAGAACATATAACTGCAACACTGAATGGCAAATATATTTTTATTTTGCCACTAATACACAACAAAAAGGGCTTTAGAACATATAACTGCACCGCTGATCGGCAAATATATTTTTCTTTTGCCACTAATACATGACAAAAAGGGCTTTAGAACATATAACTGCACCTCTGAATGGCAAATATATATATATTTTTTCCACTTATACATGCCACAAAAGGCTTTAGAACATCTAACTGCACCGCTGAACGGCAAATATATTATTCTTTTGCCACTAATACACGGCAAAAAGGGCTGTAGAACATATAACTGCACCGCTGAATGGCAAATATGTTTTTCTTTTGCCACTAATACACGGCAAAAAGGGCTTTAGAACATATAACTGCACCGCTGAACGGCAAATATATTTTTTCTTTTGCCACTAATACACGACAAAAAGGGGCTTTAGAACATATAACTGCACCACTGAACGACAAATAGGCACTTATTTTTTTCCAATTATAAACTCCACAAAAGGCTTTAGAACATATAACTGCACTGCTGAACGGCAAATATATTTTTCTTTTGCCACCAATACATGACAAAAAGGGCTTTAGAACATATAACTGCACTGCTGAACGGCAGAAAATTTTCTTTTGCACTAATACACGACAAAAAGGCTTTAGAACATATAACTGCAACGCTGAATGGCAAATAAAAAAAAAAATTGTGCCACTAATACAAGCTAAAAAGGGCTGTAATTTCGCACTTCATCACAACGGCTAATCAGCCCTTTTTTTCCCACTAAGTGGAGCCAAAAATGCTTTTGAACATATAACTGCACCGCTGAACGGCAAATAAGACATATAAATATTCCTTGTAATAAACCCTGTTAATGGCTGTATCAAACAGCACTTTAATAACAAGAACGGTTTGCTTAAATTACAGAGCTATATAATGGCAATTTGGATCCCCAGTCAGTGGAGCAAGGTGTAATAGGATTGTTCCTATTACCCAGGCTATAAACTCCCCTACTGAACCCTTCTCTACATAAATGCTGTGGAATGATTCCTCCCTATCCTTTCCCTACACCTTGAATAATCTTTCCCTAAATTTGTAAAATGTTTTTTTTAGCACAATGAAGTCTTTCCTAGCACTGAATCCAAGAGGCAATTTATAGGGCTGTGACATCACAGGGCTGGCTTGCTGCTGATTGGCTGCATGCATGGCATTATAGGAGATCTTGCGTTCCTAGAGTTCCTTGCTCCATGTCTTCACACGTGCAGCAGCCATTTTAGGAAAAACTGCAATTAGTTACCACGAAACGTGAGAAAATTCGGATTCGGTGCGAATCAAATTTTTTCTGAAATTCGGATCGAATTCCACTTCATCAACTTAGATTCACTCATCTCTATATGTGACATCAGCAGAAGTTGGTTTTCTGGAAGAGAAGCAACATGTGACCAGGTTTCCCGCAAGGCTGATTCACGCAACTTTGGAACAGTAAGTATATTACACACTTTCTCCTACAGGTGTGTTTTGTGTAATTAAGTTGATACAAAAAAACACAACTTGCCCCACAAAAACAAGCTCCCACACAGCTCTCTAGGAAGAAATATAACAGTTAGGGTACTTTCACAGTAGCGTTTTTCTTTTCCGGCATAGAGTTCCGTCACAGGGGCTCTATACCGGAAAAGAACTGATCAGGCATATCCCCTTGCATTCTGAATGGAGAGTAATCTGTTCCGGATGCATCAGGATGTCTTCAGTTCAGTCCTTTTGACTGATCAGGCAAAAGATAAAACCGTAGCATGCTACGGTTTTATCTCCGGCGAAAAAAACTGAAGACATGCCTGAATGCTAGATCCGGCATTTTTTCCCATAGGAATGTATTAGTGCCGGATCCGGCATTCAAAATACCGGAATTTTGGATCCATCCTTCCGGCCTACGCATGCGCAGACTGGTAAAAATGTAAAAAAAAATACAAGACGGATCCGTCTGTCCGCATGACAAGCGGAGAGACGGATCCGTCCTTGAGATGCATTTGTGAGACGGATCCGCATCCGGATCCTTCTCACAAATGCTTTCAGTCAGCGGCAGATCGGCGGATCCGGCGGCCAGTTCCGATGATGGAACTGCCCGCCGGATCACACTGCTGCAAGTGTAAAAGTAGCCTTACAGGGGTCAGATAGTTATGGCTCTCAGAGGTGAGACTAACACTAATATACACTCACCTATTATTAGGAAGACCATACTAATACGGTGTTGGACCCCCTTTTGCCTTCAGAACTGCCTTAATTCTATGTGGCATTGATTCAACAAGGTGCTGATAGCATTCTTTAGAAATGTTGGCCCATATTGATAGGATAGCATCTTGCAGTTGATGGAGATTTGAGGGATGCACATCCTGGGCACGAAGCTCCCGTTCCACCACATCCCAAAGATGCTCTATTGGGTTGAGATCTGGTGATTGTGGGGGCCATTTTAGTACAGTGAACTCATTGTCATGTTCAAGAAACCAATTTGAAATGATTCGAGCTTTGTGACATGGTGCATTATCCTACTAGAAGTAGCCATCAGAGGATGGATACATGTTCTCATTCTGTTTACGCCAAATTCGGACTCTACCATTTGAATGTCTCAACAGAAATCGAGACTCATCAGACCAGGCAACATTTTTCCAGTCTTCAACAGTCCAATTTTGGTGAGCTCGTGCCAATTGTAGCCTCTTTTTCCTATTTATAGTGGAGATGAGTGGTACCCGGTGGGGTCTTCTGCTGTTGTAGCCCATCCGCCTCAAGGTTGTGCGTGTTGTGGCTTCACAAATGCTTTGCTGCATACCTCGGTTGTAACGGTTATTTCAGTCAACGTTGCTCTTCTATCAGCTTGAATCAGTCGGCCCATTCTCCTCTGACCTCTAGCATCCACAAGGCATTTTTGCCCATACGACTGCCGCATACTGGATGTTTTTCCCTTTTCACACCATTCTTTGTAAACCCTAGAAATGGTTGTGCGTGAAAATACCAGTAACTGAGCAGATTGTGAAATACTCAGACCGGCCCATCTGGCAACAAAACAACAATGCCACGCTCAAAATTGCTTAAATCACCTTTCTTTCCCATTCTGACATTCAGTTTGGAGTTCAGGAGATTGTCTTGACCAGGACCACACCCCTAAATGCATTGAAGCAACTGCCATTTGATTGGTTGACTAGATAATTGCATTAATGAGAAATAGAACAGGTGTTCCTAATAATTCTTTAGGTAAGTGTATACCCTAAATGTTGAGGTGGAAATACCTTTTTTGGTTTGATGGATCATTTGTATTGAGGGCTCACTAGCTAAGGATACTTTCACATCTGCATTGTGCTGTCCGGATTTGAAATCCGCAATGACCAGGATTGGAGATAATGCCAGTCCTGGTCATTTAACTCCTTGGTCAATAAGGACCGTTGTATCTGAGTGGTTAGATAAAAAGAGCTGGCTCCTTCTGCCAACCCCACAGCAAAGTCACAGGATTCCAATTGGTTGGTATGTCATAGGAAACTGCCTGCAAAGCCATGGCTATTGCATGCTCAGACAGGCAGCCTGTAAAAATCTCATAGACTACAATAGTATTCAACGATTCCACTACCGAATAATTTCGCTAATATTATGCTGTTGTTTCTTTCAATGCTTAGGAGTCCAGTGGATGGTGCTACTAATTCCTATAAACAGGCATACAGCAATAGCTGTCAATCACTAATAGAACAGCCCATTGGACTCCTAAGCCTAGAATGAGCAGATATATAAATAAATAAATTAAAGTTATTACGAATCCTTTACAAAATATACATATATATATATATATATATATATATGTAGACGTAGATATATATATGAATATGCTTGGCTCCTCCTGCTTTATACCTTGCTGCTTGCAGATTGCATTGCATTTCCATGTGACAAGTTATTTTTAAATAATAATTTGAATGTTGTGACTACCTGCAGAAGGCTTTGTTTTCCTGTCATGAAAAAATCATATTTTTGAGCATAATAAATGTAAATAGATATTGGCTGGCCGAGCAGGATATTTTTTTGTCTGCTGAACACAAAATATCCATTACCAGGTAAACAGACTAATGTTCTGCTCTTCTGTAACCACATCGCTTTTCTCAGGAGAAATACAATAAAATGCACGTCACTCTCATTTTAAGCTAATATCAGGAATACACTTTCTGAAAATAAAAAAGATCTGAAGAGACTAATGATTATTTATAAGAAAGTAAAACGGAATGTACATAAGTGCTATGGTACATACTAGACAGGATGTGTCTGTGATAACTTCCAACATACAATTTAATGTGTTATGTGCATAGGCTGGAACATCTGAGCCAGACATTACAGTAATTTATTACATTCCCTATATTGAGTAATCATGATAGTGATTCTTGCACTATATATAGTGCCCTAGAGCAGGGAGTACTTTGACATTTGGACATTTGTGGACATTTGCCTATATCCCCTATGCAAAGTTAAAACTTCTTACTTTATTTCTCTTGAAAGGGTTAACTGATAGTGTTTATTACTGTGCTACTGCATTATGTTGTGATATATATCCTGTTCATTATCACTGTATTTACATTGCTCTGTGGAAAGGGTTTATGAATACCTGTTAGGGCTTTGATTGAGAAGCTGGTAATTTTCCACAGCTGCCACAGAGTTTAAAGAATACCATGTTTTGGAGGGAAAAAACTCAGACTTGTTTACCACCATGTTTTGGAGGAAAAAAAAACAGACTTCTTTGCCACCATGTTTTGGAGATTAAAACCCAGACTTGTTTACCACCCTGTTTTGGAGGGGAAAATCCAGACTTGTTTACCACCAAAAGCAGACAGCTTGAACTTTTAAATGTCTGGTTTTAGCTATGTTATGTCTGGAAACTTGTTTTTGTCTGGAAAACCTGTGTAATTGCCAGAGTATCATTGAAGCTTTAATGTAAGTCTATACCAGACGGGAGCTGAAACAGTGCATCTGTTTGTGCTGAGTTTCTCCCCTCCAACCCTTCCACTAGAAGGTTCTAGTCTAGCAAAAACTGTATATAAGGAGAGCAGTCAGAGCCCCTAGTGTGCTGTAGTTATGGAACAGTGCTTGGAGGGGAGACTCATGCCAGCCTGCATGAGTGACTAGAAGAAGAAGCTGAGATGGGGACGCTGATCCACAGACCATGGGGTCACTATCCCTGTGACCAAGGAGCCACCCGAACTACTGAGCTACAGACCATGGGCCCTTGACCAGGGTGCCAGCATTCTGAGACAGAGAGAGGGACAGCTAGCTCAGGCCTTTTCTCAACATCAAACCATTCTTCTGCCAGGGAGGAGACTCTGCCAGACTACTGAGTGACCAGAAGAAGATGCTGAGACGAGGATACACTGCCACAGACCCTGGATCACCAGCCTTGGACCAGGGTACCAGCCTTCTGAAGAGAAAGAGGGACAGCTAGCTCAGGCCTTTCCTCAGCATCAAACCCTTCTTCTTCCAGGGAGGAGACCAAAGAAGCCAGCCCAATGCCTCGCCTGTATTGTTTTGTACCTGAATTCCTCCAATAAAGAAGCACCCTGGTTTACTGAAGACCCTGACTCTCTGGACTTTTTTCCCATTGGGATGCACCACGCCATACCATCCCTTCCGGAGAGCAGCAACACGTGGTGACACCTTGACGGTGTCCGAGGGACCCAGCGTAGCATTGGGGCCTCCCCAAACATGGCCATTGCATATACCAGGGTACATAACTAAGCAGATTATACACGGAAGAAAGCTGTTGGTTGAGCATTTCTTCAATGGGAAGCGAGAAGCAAGCCACAGCCAGATATCTGAAGACTATGTTCACATGGGCAAAATCTGCCACTGATTCAACAGCAGAAGGGCTCATGCACACGAACGTATTTTATTTCCGTGTCCATTCTGTATTTTTTGTGGACCGTATGCGGAACCATTCACTTCAATGGGTCCGCAAAAAAAACTGAAGTTACTCCGTGTGCATTCCATTTCCGTTCCGTAAAAAAATAGAACATATACTATTATTGTCCGCATTGCGGACAAGGATAGTACAGTTCTATGAAGGGCCAGCTGTTCCGTTCCGCAAAATACGGAATGCACACGGATGTCATCCATAATTATTGCGGAGCGCAAAATACATACGGTCATGTGCATGAGCCCAAAAACAGATGCTGGCACACTGCTGGCACCACCACATAAAGGATCGGTATACTGTTTGTCGTTGTGCTGCTACACCTTTTTCCTTTTCTTATGACGTAGAATTAGATCATTCTCTACTTCTAAAATAGATAAATGAGACGGGTCAGTCAGCCTCCTTCCCACAACATTGGTATATACAGTGAGGAACAGAAGTATTTGAACACCCTGCGATTTTGCAAGTTCTCCCACTTAGAAATCATGGAGGGGTCTGAAATTCACATTGTACAGTCGTGGCCAAAAGTTTTGAGAATGACACAATCATTAGTTTTCACAAAGTTTGCTGCTAAACTGCTTTTAGATCTTTGTTTCAGTTGTTTCTGTGATGTAGTGAAATATAATTACACGCCCTTCATACGTTTCAAAGGCTTTTATCGACAATTACATGACATTTATGCAAAGAGTCAGTATTTGCAGTGTTGGCCCTACTTTTTCAGGACCTCTGCAATTCGACTGGGCATGCCAACGTTTTCGTCCCCGAGCCACTTAGTTATCACTTTTGCCTTATGGCACTGTGCTCCATCGTGCTGGAAAATGCATTGTTCTTCACCAAACTGTTGTTGGATTGTTGGAAGAAGTTGCTGTTGGAGGGTGTTTTGGTACCATTCTTTATTCATGGCTGTGTTTTTGGGCAAAATTGTGAGTGAGCCCACTCCCTTGGATTAGAAGCAACCCCACACATGAATGGTCTCAGGATGCTTTACTGTTGGCATGACACAGGACTGATGGTAGCGCTCATCTTTTCTTCTCCGGACAAGCCTTTTTCCAGGTGCCCTAAACAATCGGAAAGAGGCTTCATCGGAGAATATGACTTTGCCCCAGTCCTCAGCAGTCCATTCACCAAACTTTATGCAGAAGATCAATCTGTCCCTGATGTTTTTTTTTGGAGAGAAGTGGCTTCTTTGCTGCCCTTCTTGACACCAGGCCATCTTCCAAAAGTCTTCGCCTCACTGTGCGTGCAGATGCGGTCACACCTGCCTGCTGCCATTCCTGAGCAAGCTCTGCACTGGTGGCACTCCAATCCCACAGCTGAATCCTCTTTAGGAGACGATCCTGGCAGTTGCTGGACTTTCTTGGACACCCTGAAGCCTTCTTAACAAGAATTGAACCTCTTTCCTTGAGGTTCTTGATGATCCTATAAATTGTTGATTGAGGTGCAATCTTAGTAGCCACAATATCCTTGCCTGTGAAGCCATTTTTATGCAATGCAATGATGGCTGCACGCGTTTCTTTGCAGGTCACCATGGTTAACAATGGAAGAACAATGATTTCAAGCATCACCCTCCTTTTAACATGTCAAGTCTGCCATTTTAACCCAATCAGCCTGACATAATGATCTCCAGCCTTTTGCTCGTCAACATTCTCACCTGAGTTAACAAGACGATTACTGAAATGATCTCAGCAGGTCCTTTAATGACAGCAATGAAATGCAGTGGAAAGGTTTTTTGGGGATTAAGTTAATTTTCATGGCAAAGAAAGACTATGCAATTCATCTGATCACTCTTCATAACATTCTGGAGTATATGCAAATTGCTATTATAAAAACTTAAGCAGCAACTTTTCCAATTTCCAATTTTATGTAATTCTCAAAACTTTTGTCCACGACTGTAGGTGCATTCCCACTCTGAGAGACAGAAAAAATAAAAAATAAATCAGGAAATCACATTGTATGATTTTTAAAGAATTTATTTGTCTTGCACTGCTGAACATAAGTAGTTGAACACCTGAGAAACAGCAAGAATTCTGCCTCTCAAAGACCTGTTACTGTGCCTTTAAAAAGCCCACCTCTTCTCCACTTATTAATCTAACTTAGTAGCACCTGTCTGAGCTCTTTAAAGACACCTGTCCACCCCATAGTCAGTCAGACGCCAACTACTACCATGGGCAAGACCAAAGAGCTGTCAAAAGACACCAGAGACATAATTGTGGACCTCCACAAGGTTGGAAAGGGATACGGGGCAATTGCCAAGAAGCTTGGTGAAAATAGATCAACTGTTGGAGCAATTGTTAGAAAATGGAAGAGGCTAAAGACGTGGGGTATCACTGATGATAAGAAAGGTGAGGAATCAGCCCAGAACTACAAGGGAGGAGCTGGTCAATGACATGAAGTGAGCTGGGACCACAGTTTCAAAGGTCACTGTCGGTAGAACACTACGCCATCATGGTTTCTAATCATGCATTGCACGGAAGGTTCCCCTGATCAAGTCATCACATGTCCAGGCCCGTCTGGAGTTTGCCAATGACCATCTGAATGATCCAGAGGAGGCATGGGAGAAAGTTATATGGTCAGATGAGACCAAAGTAGAACTTTTTGGTCTAAACTTCACTCGTCATGTTTGGAGGAAAAAGAAGGATGAGTTGCATCCCAAGAACACCATCCCTACTGTGAAGCATGGGGGTGTTAACATCATGCTTTGGGGGTGCTTTTCTGCAAACGGGACAGGAGGACTGCACTGTGTTAAGGAGAGGATAAATGGGGCCATTTGTGATATTTTGAGCAACAACTTCCTTCCCTCAGTCAGAGCATTGAAGATGGGTCGTGGCTGGGTCTTCCAACATGACAACGACCCGAAGCACACAGCCAGGATAACCAAGAAGTGGCTCCATAAAATGCATATAAAGGTTCTGGAGTGGCCTAGCCAGTCTCCAGACCTAAATCCAATAGAACATCTTTGAAGGGAACTGAAACTCCATGTTGCTCAGCGACAGCCCCAAAACCTGACAGATCTAGAGGAGATCTGTGTGGAGGACTGGGCCAAAATCCCTGTTGCAGTGTGTGCAACCCTGATCAAGAACTACAGGAAACGTTTGACCTCTGTAATTGCAAACAAAGGCTTCTGTACCAAACATTAACACAGATTTTCTCAGGTGTTCAAATATTTATGTTGAGCAGTGCAAGACAAATAAATTCTTTAAAAATCATACAATGTAATTTCCTGAATTTTTTTTTGTGGGAATGCACCTACAATGTGAATTTCAGACCCCTCTTGAAGCTCATCAAGAGAATGCCAAGAGTGTGCAAAGCATTAATCAAAGCAAAAGGTGGCTACTTTGAAGAACCTAGAATATGACATTTATTCAGTTGTTTCACACTTGTTTGTTATGTATATAATTCAACATGTGTTAATTCATAGTTTTGATGCCTTCAGTGTGAATCTACAATTTTCATAGTCATGAAAATAAAGAAAACTCTTTGAATGAGAAGGTGTGTCCAAACTTTTGGTCTGTACTGTATATTTTGCTATGTGACTAGCCTTTTATAAACAGAGATCTACTTTGAGATATAATTACTATTTATTACCACTTGTTTTGTGTTTTTTGCTAGAAAAATATCTTCCTCACAAGTTTTCTTGCAGACTGCATCAGGTTTTCATATGGATATGTGTACAGTATATTTAGAATTTATTTTATCCTCTTCAATTACTTACATTATAAGGCCTCCAGGGATATTTATTAAACTGTGGATTGTGTATGTTCAGTTCTTTGTATTCAACAGCATATTAGTTGCTTAAAGAGGACCTTTCACCACTCCTGACATGTCTGTTTTAATAGCTTCATGCATTCCCTGTGTAATAACAATTCTGGAGCATCTATTCTTATGGCTCTATGTTGTTCCATTCCTTTATTATTTGCACTAAAAGTTATGAATGAATTGCTATTAGCCTTCAGTAATGGTACAGAGGAGAGGTAACCAGCTTGGGGGGGGGAGGGGTGTACCTGCACAGACTGACTCTATCCAATCAGTGCTGCCATTTTCAGAGGACACCCCCCCAACTGGTTATCACCCCTCTGTACCCTTACTTAAAGCTAATTCATAACATCTAATGCAAATAATAAAGGAATGGAACATAGAGCCATAAGAATAGATGCTCCAGAATTGTTATTACATGGGGAATGCATGAAGCTATTAAAATAGGCATGTCAGGAGTGGTGAAAGGTCCTCTTTAAACTTGCTCTTACTCCTTTAGAAGAGCTAAAAATGACCCATATGTGAAAATATCAGAGCACAAAGTCTCTGGTAAGAAAGCACGGTGATAACTTTAGCTCCTGTAGAATTTCCTTTGGGTCACTGGAAAACAGAGGGAGAAATGACAGTAACAGGCTGTGTTCTGTATTCCTGCTTTCACTTTCAGCTCCCCACCTCCCCACCTCTCCCCTTTACAGACACAGTACCAGTAAATAACGTTTTGTATCCTGCTCGTCAATCTTAGTATCACTTAGAAGTAGAGATGAGCGAAGTTATGAAAGAAATTTCACAAAGAAATTTGATTTGTCATTAATTAAGTTCCTTTGTATGTAGCGGGCGCAATGATGGGGAGCGCAGATCGTGCCCCCCCCATGACATTGAGCCCATCAGATGCCACGTTCATCACTGATCGTGGCATCTGAGGCTATAATTTAGGCTTTTTAGGGGTTACTCAGGATAAAAAATACTCACCTTATCCATTTGCTCGCATAGAGGCCGTCGTGGCCATCTTGATTGAAGACACCACGCAAAATCTTGTGCATTAACGTGAGGACATCATCACTGGTGATGTCAGCGCGCCAGCATGGTGATGTCATGCGTCACCCCGTGTGAGATTTTGTGTGGTTTCTGCAATCAAGATGGCCACGACAGCCTCTTCACGCGCAAATGGATGAGGTATGTATTTTTTATTTTATTATTATTATTGCCATTTCAGGAAAAATTGATTTGTCACCATGAAGCGCAAGGAAATTCGGCTTCACAACAAAACAACTTTTTCCTAAAATTCGGAACAAAGTCAATTTATTTGGCTTCGATTCACTGAACACTACTTAGAAGCTAAGAACTTGGCTTTTAAAAATACAGCAAATGCAGTAGCCCTTATATTTCATTTGCGGCAGTAACAACTTAATAGCATGTTACAGTTGAAAACCCAGGAATCATAGAAACTATTCCCTAAAAATTTAATTTCCATTTTTATTAATAAACCATTGTTTCAGTAATAAGTTTCCATACGACAAAACAGACTACACACAGAACATACATACCACCAAAATGAAGTTCTCTGCAGGTCTTCATTCTGAAGCCTGTTCCCATGTGTCTGCCTGGAACACCACTGAAGTGCATTTCAAGTTGCAAATTAATTCACCGTCCAACTTTTCAATAAAGGGACTGGAAAACTAACAGTAAACAGTGCTGGTAATTTCCACTGTTGTGACTGACAAGATCACGAAAGGCTGAAATTGTTTTCTTGTGCAGGCGATAATAGCAGGAAGGCTAAAATTAAAGTTGTTATTGACTTTTACAGACAGTGTCTGTGTGCGCCAAATACTCAAGCTGTTGTGTTTGCAGTCTATTTTGATTTGCTTAACCCTTCAGTTGATGAAATAAAAGTCAGCCAAGTGTTTTACGTAAAACCCTCATAAGAAAATACATCCTAATGTACATCAGAGTGCATCGGTATTTTCGGTCTTTGTTTCACCAGCATATTCAATTCTGTATATGAGTTGCACGCTACTACTATCTTTGTTAGGCTAGGTTCAGATCTGCTACGTTGTTCAGTTTTTCTGCTGCACTATTGAAACAGAAAAATTGCAGAACCAGATCCAGCATATGACGGACACCAAAGGCGCCCGCTGGATCAGATTACATGCAGCATTTTTTGTCCAGTATTTTTGACAGAACCTTTGCTGCTGATGTGATGATCTCAATACCAGAATTAAATGGATCAGTTTTGATTTTGCACATCAGGATGCATCCTTTCCGTTAGGATGCAGTTGTGTAAATTAAAACGGAAAAAAAAAACTGATCCGTCACTAAATACATTGAAAGTCAAAGGGTTATAGATCCATTTTTTTATGCTCCTAAAAAAACGGATTTGTCACCATCGACTTATATTTGTTTCAGTGACGGGTCCATTTTTTACCGTTTTTATGACCGGACACAAAACTGCAGCTTGCAGCGGTTTTGTGTCCCATCACAAAACAGAATGGTGACAGAACGGAAGACATCCTGATGCACCCTGAATGGATCTCTTTCTATTCAGTATGCATGAGCATGACTAGGGATGAGCGAACTTCTGTTTTCAAGTTATGGTCCGTGGTAGCGGAATCCATAACGGAATTCTTAGATATCCCGAACCCGAACCTTGTGCGCCGAACTTGAAAACAGAAGTTCACTCAACACTAATGAGGACTAAATGAAAACTTTTCTATCCAGTATTGAAATCCTCTGCCGGATCTCAATACCGGAAAACAACAACCAAAGTGTGAAACAGGCCTAAGAAGGGTACCTTGAGGATAAGAAGATTGAATGACTTCCCACTCAGTCTCCACAGTGATGTACTATAATCTCCAGGGGAAATTAGAAGTAAGTGATACATTTCCTTGCAGTACCATCAAAGACAAAATGTAGCGTTACCTGACTCCCACTGAAATCAATAAACCATGACATGTCAGGGTCATCCAGAAAAAGATCCACTCTTTGTAGTCTCTAGATGTGGAACCTGAATGGGAAACTCCTTTTCATTAAGGGTACATTACATGGCGAAGCTGGCTGCGCATCAGCTGTCAAGGCCAGGATTGCAGGGACATCGCAGTGTAGCAGTTATCCAATGGAAATGGATGGGGTCGCAGCACAACTCACAAGTGTGCTGCGACTGCGACCCCTGAATCATAAAAAATCCAGCATAGGATTTCAGGGTTTGCAGTCGCTCCACACTTGCGAGTTGCGCTACAACCCCTTTAATTTCTATGGGATCACCGCTACATTGCGATGACCCTGCGATCCTGCCCATGACCAGTTTCGCTGTACCTTATTGAAGAATTCCTTAACAGGGAATTTGAAAATTGCTTTTCTAAACTAGACCATTCCTTTAAATCTGACCTATCATTCCATACTGGCTACTAGGACATGGAGGATGATGTTGAGCCATGCCCTTCCACTAGGATAATATACTGGTAGTCCAGCATTGGGATTATTTTGTCCACTGCCACCAAATATCAAGGAATTATGATATACTGTATTGTAGATTAACAGATAATAATATGTATAGACAAGTATTAAAAACATAAGACTAAGGGCATCTCTGTGTTGGAGGCTCCATTCAGGGCCTCCGTTGCAGATTCTGCCAAAAAGAGCGAACAAAAAACTCCTGCATTCAGGACTTTTTTTTCCCCACTAAAAAAAGCAGGTGCTGAACAGAAACCAAATGGACCCCATTATAGTCAATGGGGTCTCTTCAGTTCTGATGCTTTTAGTTATGTGCAGAATCTGACACTTACGTTATTTTCGGAACAGAGCAATGGAAATAACTAGCACCGATATGAACATTGTCTTAGACTCAGCCTCAGGTTATCAGTGTATCGCTCTCTTATATGACCACACTGCTGGAGTGCGTTTATGAGAACATTTATTGTGAGATTACTACATAACTAAATAACAAAGCGTCATTGTAAAGATTGTCCTGTACATGAATTTATGCACATGAGTGAAGGTATAATGGGGCAAGTATAGTACATCTCTTTGATTGACGGCTTTAATTACATATTCTTTCAAGTAATTCAGTAAGTGCTGGGGCACTGCCTGAGCTGTCAAATTATAGTTTATGTAAGCAATTTAAAACGAAGAAATTCAATTTTCAAATGCTTTCAATGACAAATCAGAACACTTGCAGCATGGAACAATCTAAACCAATAACATAAAACTTTAATATTCTCATCACTTAGTCTAAAGTCTACTAGAAGATTGGCTGGTGCTACACAGTGATTTATTTAATACCTAACTTCTGAAAACAACAGTAGCTTGAATTTGATAAACAGTAGATGGAAAATGACATTAACGTCCTCTAACCCACACAAAATGGATTGTGCTTCTTATTTATCTTGACAATGGCTTCTAATTCCAGGCAGTAAATCACAAGAGCAAATGCCATGACCTATTACAATGGAAATGCAGATCTCAAAGCAGAGGACTTGAGTAATGACCTGGCTATTAATTGTGTCAGTTCTTCACAGTTTGGCAGCATTAGAAATGGTTATTAATATACAGTGTACAGTAAATAGCGATTAACAGCTTCTTCTCATGTTATAAACACATACAGAAGAAAGGATCTAAACTGTTACTCAGATATTTTATGCACTACTTGCCACGTAAGAACATATCTTTTTATGAAATTCGCTCTACATGGGTTGCTAATCATGCCAAAGTTGTCTGTTTTAGTCACTGTCCCCGATAAGCTTTCTATGAGTGTTATAGCCCCAGTGAACATGATTGAAATAGAGCCGCAGTGGTTGCCAAAACATCTTTACCACTTAGGCCGCACCATGAAGTTTATGGCAGGAGCTGCAAGCAATTACATCATTCCTACCCTCCTCTCTCTTTTGAGAGATTTACAGTAATTGATTCCTTCAGCAAGTAAAAACAATCCAACAGTTTACAATTCTGGCAGCTGGAGAAAGGGCGGCAGTGATTACATCAGTAATCTGCAGATACAGCCAATAGCTGAACAGCAATCACTTAAAGGGGCAGGTTTGGACAGCTGCTGCTACGCTCCTTGGATTGTGTGCTGATGGTTATCAAAATAGAAGTGAATGGGAGTGCACCGCGCTTGTAATCCTCATGTGATTCCTTCCCTCACCCCTCTGTGACTGACCACTGTGTTGACTCCTCATGCTGTTGCCACCACCCCATAATGTAACTGGGCCACTGTGTTGACTCCTCATGCAGTTGCCACCTCACCACTGTGTTGACTCCTCATGCAGTTGCCACCTCATCCTGTTGCCACCTCACCACTCTATGACAGTGCCTGTTTGGCCTTGTTGACATCACCATTTATTTTACCCTTCTTCTGATCTGTCAGAAGGACGGAAAAATAAGAAACACAGCGAATCCTGTCTTCGGAGCAGTCATAAGGCCTGTATCACACAGTCCCTATTTTGCATCAGGATACGCTCATGAATTGGAAGCCAAAAGCAGAAGTGGGTACAAAACACAGAAGACATGCAAACTTTGTTATCTCTGTAAACAGTGACTTCAACACAAACTTACTGCTGACACCCTTTCCGCTCTGTCATGGGGGCACTACTTGTATCAGCGTGTAACAGAAAAAGGTTCTGTCGAAATCTATGTGGAATCAGCTGACGATGGTGTAAAAGGAGTGCGCTCTTTCACTCTATAGTCCAGTTCAATCTTGGGCCACTACACGATTCTTTATACATGGCGCTAACACTGACCTGTAAGGCTGAGTTCACACTTGAGTTATTTGGTCAGTTTTGGCCCCGTAACTGACCAAATAAGTGAAGTGTGCAGTGATTCTAAGAGCGACGCCTGTCACCTGCATGTCATACTGACTCACAGTATTGTTTCACTACCACAGACTCCCTATGCGTGTTACTGCAAGGCACAGTGTTCTACACCACTATACAGACTTTCTGCAGCTGGGAAATAGCAGTTTTTTTTTTATGCGATTCATCACTAATAAATTTGGATCTAATCTTTTTGGGAAATTCAGCGAACTGCTTGACCGTACTTCTACAGAATCATAGAGACATAAAGCCATCAGTATGATCCTGTAGAAGTACTGTAAGGTCAAGCAGAGGCACATAGCATTATAAATCATGATAATGCTGTGCGTTCCTGCAGGTCCAGAACCGAGCATGATTCCTGTAATGGAATCGCTCGTGTGAAACAGCCCTTATGGTGGCTTACATTTTTCTCATATCTACAAACCTGACAACAGAAATGGTGGTGGAATCTGCATACTACTTCCCCAACTATGCACTTTCCAGGCTATTCCCCCAGTACCATCACTCTCATTCCCATCTTTTGAGGTCCACTCCCTCAGACTCTTCCATCCTCTCTATCACAGTGGCGGTAATTTAGTGACCCACTGGCTCAGCAACCCAGTTTCTGGATCACTTTGCTGCCTGGCTGTCGCACTTACTGTCCTCAGAATTACCAATTCTATATCCCAGTGTCACGACCTTGTGTTAAGGTCGTGGCTTCATTTAGTTGCCTGTGGCAACGTTTAATGGTGTTTTCCCTGCTTTGGTGTGCACGGGGTGAAACTTGTTGGTGTGTGGTGGGTGTGACCTCAGGCCTCCTTATATGTTGGTGTGGTGGAGGTCAGTTTGAGTTTGCTTGTTGTCAGTCTGTGTTGGAGCTCTGCTCCCTGACTGAATGTGTCATGCTGTGTGAGCCACCCTTAGTTGTCATTGTTATTATTTGTGTCTGTTTTCTGTACCCTTCCTCTCTGGTTTTGTTGTACGTCTAGTGTGGTGTGCCATGTCTGGTATTTGTGGTGTTGTTACCCGCATGGCTGCTTGACGGGTCACTTTTGGTGTGTGTATGTTGCACTGGAGGGGTTTAAGCAATATGCAAGACTGTGTGCTTCCCAGCCTGGAACCTCCATGCTTCTTGTAGCCGCAGGGAGGTCCGGGTTGTCGTTGGTGCCGTCCTTCCATCTCGGCTGTGGCAGGTAAGAGTTGATAGCATTTGTGGTGTTGCTGTGCTATTTACCTGCCGTACTGTTTATAGTCTTGCACCCTGCCAGCTACTGGGCCGCTGGAGACGCCTGTCATCCGTGTCCTGGATGAACAGGTGTTCTCTGCCCTGTCACCAGCTGTAGGGCAATGCAGGGATACTTAGACTTCTAGGCACGTGGGTATGAGTCCCCTTACCTTTGAAGGGGGCTCATACATCTAGGAGACTAGGGCCTGTTGAGGGAAGTTTTAGGAGGTGACCAGCTCCCTTTTCCCTGCATTGCAGCCCGGTAGCAAAGGACATTGCGCGATGGGGGGGGGGGGGGGGATTCCCCCACTCCCCGTCGTGACATCCAGTCTGCCTCCCAGCTTCTATTTCTAACCTCCTCTCTTGGCCTTTCACAACTTTCTAACTCTCATTTGCATAAATAAAATAACACACTTCAGCTAGTCTTTTTCCAGTTCTGCTCCATTTCTGACTTAACTAACTCTCCTCATCATCATTTTGTGGAAATTTCTTTGTTGACCTGATCCATTCCCATCTTAATTATTATAAACTCATTACTAATTGGTCTCTCCCTCAACAGACTCTTCCCTCTCCAATCTGTACTTGTACATCGTTATGCGTCTGCGGGTGTATGGAGCAGGCTTCTGCAGAGGCCTGCTCCATAAACGGCTGGTGCCGGCTATATCATACAGCCCGCACCGACAGATGGCGCGATCAACGCTAATAGCGGCACCTGTGAGTGATAACAGAAGGATGCAGCTTCCTCTGTTTTTCGATCGGAGGCCCAGCAGTGAAATCGCGGGGCTCCGATTGGGTGCCATGGCAGCCTGCATGCTGCTGAAGCCATCAAGGCCTGCCATGGCTTTCTCCATACTGAGCTATGCACAAGGCATAGCTCAGAAAGGAGAGAGTGCAAAAATCCCATTCAACCTAATAAATCTCTAAGGGTGAATTGGAGAGGGGATCAAAAGATCCCATGTTCTAGGCCCCTAAGGAGGTCTTATAGTTATTGAAAAACAAAAAACAAAAACACCAGTATATTAAATGTTTAAATCACCCACATTTCCCAATTTTACATATAAAAATATATAAACAATAAAAAATAAACATATAGGGTATCGCCACATCCAAAAATGGCTGAACTATTAAAATATTTAATAAGGATGTCAGGTAATTTTTAGTGCATAGTAAATGCTGTGGCAGAATTATTTTTTCTTTCAATTTTGGCAGACAAAGAATTTTTTTTCCCGTTTTCTAATACAAGACATGGTAAATAAAATGGTGGCATTAAAAATGCATCTTGTCCTGCAAAAAATAAGCCCTCATATAGCTATGTGAGCCGGAGCAGGAGCCAGGCTCATCTATACTCCGATGCTTCCACCCCTTGCCAGTCATTGCACTGGTTGTCCATACAGTATAGAATTCAGTTTGAACTGCTTATTCTCACCCACAAATCCATTGTCAGATATCCACAACCCATGAACTTAGAAGTACTGCAAATATCGGCTGATGATTGGCTCATGCAGCCTTATATTTAAGCCCCTAATGTGTTAGGATGGCTATACCATTGTACAAAACAACTTTCTACCTTCTGTGTTATCCCCATCTCATCATAGATTGTAAGCTCATTCCTCGTTTTAATTGTTGACTTGTTTGTTGTTGTTATTTATGGCTGTTTGTTCTTGAACCCTCTGACTGTAAAGCGCTGTGGAATATGCTGGCACTATATAAATATTATTAATTACACATTCAAAGCAAAGGGTCATTTAAATGAATGATGGTATGTCAGACCTCAGTGATGTCATAGGGGTTTGGGTGCTCTATAGTTTGAAAAATCAGCAGAGATACAAGCTTACAGGCACTATGGTGTCATGTACTAATACATCTCTTTGGCATATCAAAATGAAAACTAAGAGTAAGCAGACAATGATAATCATTTGTGTATGACAAAGATTTTATGTTGGGTTTTGCCTTTCTGAATGTCGACTGTTGAATAAAGCAAAAGTAACAAAATAAGCTAAAACATTGAAAAGATACAAATATGAAACATTTATTTGAATACAATATATTGCAGACACAATAGTGGTCCATTAAACAGAACTGGGGCAGATGAAAAATACATTTACCAGAAGGAAAATGCACACAATATAACTTGTTAGTTTAAGCACTATTACATAAGGTGGCGTTATTAGATCAAAAGTTAACATTGCTGAGTTAAACAGGTTCAGAAAATAAAAACTGTACTTTTTTCACTTTTAATGTTTACTTGGCAGCATATTTTTTGTAATATAAAATGACATTATTTTGCATGTTATATCGCAAAAGCACCCATTTCCAGTGTAGTATCTTGTATGTGGCTTTAAAATATATTACATTTAAAAAATGATAAAAAGTATTCTAGAAGACCTCACAAAAAAGGTATAAAAGGTGCTTTAAACATACATAAAAGACAATAGTTATTTTGGCACAATATAAAAAAGAAAGATCTGTATACTTTTCGGAAATCATCTTTACTTAAATTGGACTGACTTTATGTGCCACCTTAATTTAAAAAAAATGCAAAAAGCTGGTGAAGATGCTGTCCTATCTAGTCTGTATTGTGTTGTTTTACAAGAGAAACTGCAATTTGAACAGAAAAAAAGACTATAACATACCACCTGAGTACTGGCAGGTTTATTGTTCACTACAAGCCAATACGTAAGAAAAGCACCAATTTTGGTTCAAGAAATATACAAACACTTAACGCCATGATATTGTCCCTATTAAAACATCCATGTTAATTAACGTATACAGCAAACCACATAGGTTTGTTATGGCCAATTTAACAATCCAAATTTTCCTATACAGCAGTAATGCTGGTCAAAAAAGCTGTGCCAATACTTTCAAGTTGTCCAACACCTGCTATAGATGTTCATATTGTTACCAATACATTTCTTACTGCTATAATACTGTAAACATTTGTGTCAGATTTTAATCTGATAAAAAAAAAACCTAAGCAGAATACTACTGTATATGGTAATTATTGAATTAAAACAGAACAAAGAGCATTGTAAAAAAAAAAAAAAAAAAAATTAAAAAAGGAAAAAATAAATAAAACAAAACTGTCAGATAATATACTGATGTGTATGCCAGATGGTGAAAAATGGCAATACCATGACAAATAGAGAAAAACTTTTCACAGAATTCTTACTAAATAACCCAACACAAAATTTAATTAAAACTTGTAAATACAGGAGGCAAATTTCTAAATGTACTGTAGGATGAAAATACATTTTAGTTCAAATATCCTTTTCCTTGGAGTACTTGAATGATATAACATTTTACACTTAATGCACTTTAAGGAAATAAAAAGAAAATGTAGACAGCAATTGAAAGTGGTAAACCAGCAAAAATTTTAAAGTCACAACATCTGCAAGAAAATACAGAAAAGTATCAATCACTCGGTCTCAGTCTTTAGAAATGACAAACATTTTCCAATACGCCAAGTTGATAATGTTGTAGGCAGAGGGGATTATTCCATCTACTAATTTTGTAAGAATAGAAGATTTTATTCAAAAACTAAAAGCATATACTTTTTTTCAGAGCAGAAACAAAAAGGCACAGATAAATGAGAATAAAAAGAAAAGGAATTCACAATTACCATAAAAAAAACTAGGGTAATTCAGCAACCAAAATTTGCAAAAACTTGACTTTTTTAATCTTGTACAAAACATTTTTTTTTTAAATATATATATATATATATATATATATATACACACACACACACACTGGGGAAAAACGTGTTATGTTACACCAAGGGTACACAACAAAGTCAAATAGAAAAAGTTCCTACTAATAAGGGCTCATGCACATGACCGTATGCCCTCCGTATGATATTATGAGTGAGGGACAATAGCCCCACGGGCGGCCCGATGCGCACAGCATCATAGTAACCTATGATGCGGTGCGCTCCCGTGTGCACAATGTATGCCGCTCACGGACCGTATGTCTCGGAGGGAATACGGTCGTGTGCATGAGTGCTAAAAGTGATGGTCTGGTATAATGATTGATACAAGTTACATACCTTTTAAAATTTGTTTATTGTCTAAATGTGTTATGTACCCCATACTATAATCAAAATTCTCTAATTATAAATAAAAGCATTCTTACCACGAAAATGAAAATAAGCAAAAAAATCAAGTTTCAGTAAATAGCTGATAATATAAAAAAGAAATTGCTGCTCCTTTTGAATTCACAGTCCCATAGGAATGCAAACATCACTGAAGGCCTATTTGTCACTATGGGACACATTTATGGATGATATTGTTGGGTATAAAAACGTATTCAATTATGTAATTTCTGCAAAATATTGTTCATATATTGCATGGCCTATAATAATTAACTACAGCCTAATCTATAAAAGTCAAATGCTCCAGGCCATCTCTGACCTGTACATACTCTACATTTGTATTCCTTCAGATAGATATCGATATATTAAGCTGAACAAGCTGGAATTAAACCAGACAACTTCAGATCAATAATTTAACTTTTCTGAAATTTATGTTGACGTGCCAACTAATATAACAGTTTTTCTATTGGATTTTGAATCAGGCATCATATTATGGAGACATTGTACCCTAGAAGCATTCCATAGCACAAAGTCACAGGGGACCTTCTATGCCGCCGTACTGCCTCCTGTGGATGAGGGCGTAACTACACTTTGTGGAGCAGTGAGGGATGAACTATGTCGACTAATACCTAAAAGAAACGTTAAAAAGTTTTTTTTTTCCCCACAGAGTCTCTGTTTAAAGGAGGGCAAATCTTGCTGCTTTACATCGGGAGAACCGAGTAGATTTTTTTTAGTTTTTAAAATATTTTATTATGAGATCATAGAAATGTCATCTTCATATACAAACGAAGTACTTCAAGACGTGCACAAGCACTGAGCGCCATAGAATCTGACATTTACAATCACCATTGATAATTGTGAAAGAAAAAAAAGGGTAAAATGATAGTAAAGGAAAGGCAGGCAGAAATTCATAGATAAGACTAACATAAAGCATTTAGATAAGAACATGCCTAAGGTCCCAATACCATTAGTGTATTTGTTGGCCTAACCTGGTAAGAACAGTGGGTTCAGACAACCGTTTAATATGTGTGGGGAGCTCCTGACTCCCCATTTTTGTCCGATCCTTCTATACCCGGACATCATCTGTGAACAAGATGACTATTTTCCCTGGATCCTTTTGTTCTACCACAAGATAAGCTGCTGCCTGAAGTTTCTGGCAATGGCTCTCTCCCTATGAAATACACATACATGTTCTGCCACGCCAAACATATATGAGGAAGTTGCGGGATACTGGATGTGTATCGCTGCCTTAAGTGTGAGCTCGTCTAAAGGTACCTATACACAAGTTAGTCTAAACTTGATCAAAACAAAGGATTTCTACCTAAACAATCAAAAAGGAACGATTTAGCCGACCAATGACAAACGATTAGTGCCTAAAAAATATTCAATATTTGAACTAAAATATTTTGTTTAAAATAAATAAAAAAAATTATTTGCAAGAATGTTCCCATAAAGATTTTTTGGCAATTGCCCTGTTTCATTGAACATGTATGGCCAGTAAACAACTGTACTGGCCAATATGGACTAAAATGTGTATGGCGGTGTCTGAGAAATGATTGTTCACCTGCTGTTCAACCACTAGCCAAATTCTGTCTAAAGTGAATGACTACTTTAAGGCTTTGGCCCTTAAGCTGCCCATACACATTCAATAAGTGTCAACAGATCGTTCAGCCAACAGCTCTTAGTTCGGGAAATTGTTTTTTACAGTAGAAATCAATTTCTGAAGTTATTATGCAAAGTATCACAAGACTTTGCAAAGTAATAACTTCGGCTCATCAGAGCCAATACATTCCAATACTGTACGGAGCACTCGCTCCGTACAGTATTGAAACAAAGTTTTATGCGAATCTACTTCGGATGTTTCATTCGAAGTTGATTCACTCATCCCTAAATGCTAATCCATGGACTTTTTGAAAAGGACATTAACAGGCACTTAGCTATAGGGATTACATAGAGAGCAGACATACAAGGGGCACTAGTGCCTAAGGACCCAAACGTCCTCTGCCAAATAAGACAAGGTATTATAAAGCACACAATGCAAATGAGGGTCCTATTACCGATTTTTGGATTGGGGCATCTCTGTGAATGAAAGATGTAAGTTTCAGTAGCAATGAACTAGATGTACCATATATACAGGATTTTGAGTATGCATACAAGGAAGAAAAGGAGAAATTATTGGGTTCGTACATAAGGCTCTAGTTGTTTGATAGGGGCACCTAATGGCACACAGCTCTGCTTGTAGTACCTGACGACAGCATACACAACAGTCCTAAATAAAGTTCTATAGATAAGACCCTTATTCCATGGCACAGCGACACTACAGCACACAGTAATGATAGGCTTATAGTAAATGCTTGTTTTTGCTTGCTGGTGGATAGCATACAACTGAATATCCCGATTTACAGTCATTAGCACAGCTAATAAAGGTCCCACGTTATTGCCAAGGGCAATCCAATTACAGTACTTAACATAATTTGCTAAAATAAGCAAAACACAAGCTTCCTGTTATAATAATGCCGCCTCAGCTCAGAATAAGCCTGCCCTGGGGATGGATTTTGGAAACTAACAAATATGCTACAAATGAACCATATTAAGAACATACATAATTTTCCATAATCTGTCCTTCAAATGTTTTTAACAGGCAGGAAACACTATTGCCACCACTGTTTTTGCTTTAGTCACCTACCATTACAGCCATCTCTTTCTATTTTCATGATTATATGTGATATTACAGAAATACACGGTAGCAGGTTTAAAAGGCACTAAAAGCATCATGTTGGCTGAGATGCAATGTAAATAATCCATTCCCTCACAATCCTATCATCTTCAGTCCCCATCAGAAACCTAACGCTACCTCGAGTCTACTAAATGCAGACTTTGTTTTTTCTATTAATGGGTTTCCATTACGTATTATGTTCTATCTTTCCTGTCAATAAAAGTAAGAGCTTAATATAATCTGAATGGACTTTCTTTATTATCTTTCCGGTGGATGGGTGTAAAAATATCAGTTGTGGGAAAACTTTTAAATACATTCTAGAGTTCACTACACAGTGAAGGGACAAATTGCAGTATACATTGAATATAATAAAGGTTGAATATAATCAAGATCGCAACGAGGAAGAGTTTGGATGGAGCAGCGACTGAGCATGCACGTTACCTCTCCAAGGACTATGGAATGACATAGGTAGCCAAGCTCTTAAAGGAAATCTGTCACCAGGATAAATCGCTATTGAAGTAAAGTCTTAGCCTAATAGCACTTAGTTTCCCGTTTCCAGATGTGCCTTTGTTTCAGCAATAGATGTTTTCTATCTTCTGAAAATCCAGTTTATTTGGTATGCAAATGAGCCAATAAGGTGCCCAGAGGGGCGTTATTCTTGCAGGAAAGAGCCAAGGCCCGCCTCCTGCCACAATGTGTCCACCCACCCCTCCCGAATCACATTCAAGCCATAACTTTGCCCCCCTTTTCCCTGCTCCCAGCATGAGGGCGTGCCTGGGCTCCTTTCTGCAAGAATGACGTCCGTCTGGGCACCCTACTGGCTCATTTGCATACCAAATCAACTGGATTTTCAGAAGATAGAAAACATCTATTGCTGAAACAAAGGCACATCTGGAAATAAGGTACTAAGTGCTATTAGGCTAAGATTTTACTTCAATAGTGATTATCCTGGTGACAGATTTCCTTTAACTTGGCTACCTCAAAAAGTCCACTTCGAATGGAGTAAAAGCATGTATTGCTCAATTTACTGCTTAGTTATAGTGGCTGGAACCCTCATGATCATGTCTGCAACGAGGAAGAGTTTGGATGGAGCAGCGACTGAGCATGCACGTTACCTCTCCATTCAGACTGTGGAATGATGTGGGTAGCCAAGCGCTCAACTTGGCTACCTCCATCATTCCACTTCCATAGGAGTAGAAGCATGCATTGCTCCATTTACTGCTTGGCTCATATTATATTTTCAACCTACCGTAAATGCATCTAATAAGTGACAATTGTAGTAAACCATGAACATTTACTAAAGGTCCTCAAGTCAACTTGATTCAGAGAGTCAAGCATCACATCTGTTGCACCCTTTAGTGTGAACTTACAGTAGCTATCTGCCTAAAGATTTGTGGCATGGGACCTGCATTAGTCTATGGGCCCCTATTATAATTCAATACGCCTCTGGTTATATATGGAGAAATAAAGAAAGAAATTGAGGCATGTAAAAATATCTATAACACAGGGCCAAATAACAGCACACAAAGTGCCTATGGCTTTGTTGCACAGACACCCTGTTCCGACAGCTAGTCGTAGGTTATGGGGTAAAAGAATTTTACCAACTGATCAAGCAACAGAAAACATGGGACCCCCTTGCATTGTAGTAGGGAAAGAGGGAGATAAACCAAAGAAGATTTTAACAGTAAAGACTCATGAAAGTAAGTTATGTTGTACCTGTTATTTAGGTCTTCAAATACTTATTTCTGCATGATTATTAACGTCAATGGACGTGCCAGGTGACAATGACAATTTGATGTGTTTCATATACAGTTTGTCCTACAGAGGAAGTTATTCTTCATGCAACCTGTGTAAAAAGCTGTTTTTTGTCTGCGACTATTGCAGTAATTAGTTTAATTAAATCCAAAAGTTGTCAACCTCTGTCCAGCACTTCTATTCTCATTCTTTTGATGTGTAATTAAACAGGTCCAGAATACTGTCGCTGTTACCAGATATTTTAGTTGATGCCGTTATCCACTTTCTTTTTATAGACCAGAAACTATACTCAATTAATAAATAGTTTGTGCCAGACTGAATACACCACTGGAATAACCTGTCAAAGCTTATATAACAAATGGCAGGAAAAGAAGAACATTTTTAATATGTTGGGTACAAATACTGTAGTTGTACTGTAAAAGCTGGCTCTTCTATTTTTGTTTGTCCAATATCAGTAAATGTAAAGGACCCGTCACATGTCCAGTCTGCTCTGCGTTCACAGTGAGACCCCCAACCTGAGACTGGACAGGTCTCATAGGTGTCCAGATGGGATAACCCCTTTAAATTTATGTATAAAATTTAATTATCTCTGCAAACGATCTGCTTGATACATCTTGTAAAATTCTGCTGGGCCCTAGTTAATGCAGAAAGTACATTCTGAAAACTGAGTCTGGAAATGACAGGAATCTATAAAGTGCCGAAAAAACACATTCAGATTACAAAAAGAACCCAGCATGATTCTTTTTTATCTTTTTACTTTTGGTGTGAATGGAAAAATATATAAACTTATAGTTGAAATAAGTAAAGGACATTACATAGAAAGTTGCCCAACTTTTTTGTTCAGTTATCAATGTAAAAGTGGAGTGTTCTTTTAGACAGCTGTGCTATACATGTCCTATAAACCCATGACATTACAGAAATCTGGGCAGACTAGATGGGCCAAATGGTTCTTATCTGCCGACACATTCTATGTTTCTAAATCTAAGCAACGTGTTCAAATAAATTATTAATGTAACCCTCAATTCATCAAAGGGAATGTATCACCTACATTCTTTTAGTAATTAAAATCAGACAGAAAAGCATCACTTTTTATTTAATCTGATTGTTTTCCTATTGTAGATTTGTTGGCAGCCATCTTGCCTAATCTGCTGTTAACAGCATTCAGTGATATGCTTTACAGCAGCCACATGGCCCTAGACATGCTGAGGTAATGTACAGGGGAGAAACTATTGTGAATGATGGATCCTACATTATATCAGAATAGGAATTGGCAGTCTATTATTAGGCTTAGAAACCAATGTGAAAATAACAGGATTTTTGGATTTTTTTTTTTTAAATATAAATGACATGGAACATTAAAATGAACAAAAACAATTCTAAAAAATGTGTTTAGCATAAAACTTATTTGAACAGGTCATTTTTCTGATGACACATTCCATTTAATGTATGGTTAAATTAAAACAGTAGAAGACAACCCCCCCCCCCCCCTTCCCCCGGATCCCCAACCCAAACCAAGTCTTAAAATCATCCAAGAGCTTTTGTTGACCCCTGGCAGTACTCTACATCTAACAATACAACATTTATTTGGCTGAAAAGTTACTCTACAGGCCATTCCTCCATTAAAAGAAAACATCCTGTGGATTACAACCTAGAATGAAAAATATAATCAATGTTTTCCTCTTCCTCAACTTTGCACGCCCTTTAAATGCTACATGGCTAAGCAGAATTTCCATTCAAGAGCTGACAATTGGTAACCCTATGGGATCCGATGCTATAGGATCACTGATATCTGTACTTTCTACCATCACTTTTGGAAAACATAGAAGAAGCAATTAGAACTAATAACTGCTAAACAGAATCTTAAAAATGGATCTGCTTACTTGGTGTCCTCATGACGACAACAAGTGTCCGCTGGCCTCAGTGGTACATCGAAGAGGCCATTAACTGGCTGCAGCCATCGCGTTATCAAAGTGATATCACTGTTGCAGTTGGGTAAACAGAGAACAGGAGTGGCGGTGCGGTACCTGCCAGGGAAGTAATGATCACTTCATTATTGTAGATGGATCTCCTGTTTTATCTGGTTTCCATCTGAAACCGGACAACCCTTTTAAGGGCTTGTATATTATATGTATATACAGGTAGCTTTTTTTTTTATTCCAGGTGAAGATGCTATTTTATATATTGCTAAATTTTATTTTTTAAGTCTTCAAGAGCTTGAGTTAACAAACGAAAAGAAAGTTCACAACATAAGTCAGATTTTCAAGGTAACATTTGGTCCACGATAACTAAATACACTGTATCTATGGACGGAAAGTGACATTTCTGCACTTAAGTACAAAGTGTAAATCTCAAACGTTTCAGAATCGATTGTGTGCCATTGTCAACAATGAAAACTCCATTATCTTCTATGTGGTGTCAATAGGACGATATAAAGAGACGTAAGATTGAACTCTCTCAAGATACAAAGAGAAGGCATAGAGTCTGTGCACCACACCGTTACATTAATGGCACATACAGAGCACAAGTGTTAGATTTCAGGTGGTGACCATGATGCTGTTCAGTAAAAAGGCACATGCAGATTCACTAGACAAGATGACGGCAGTATTTGGTAAATGCAGTGTGTTTAACAAATATGCCAAACAGAACTACTATGCTACAAGGTAAGTAAATGTCCATCAGTGGGTTTGGTACTATGTAATTTTCTTTTTGATTGAAGAAAGCTCTTTCTGCATCTCAATGAACTTTGGGCGATTTTCTGGCTTATATTCCCAACACCGCTGCATGATTTTAAAAATTTCCTCTGGGCACTTCTGTGGAACAGACATTCGATAACCTGCAAGTAAAGTACCGTAAATAACAAGAAAATTAAGGTACATGTAATTGTTGTATGTAGAAAATAGCAAACTAATAATGCAAAAAAGGAACCTGCTAAAACTCAGTTTTCAAAAGTAAAGCCTGAATAGCATATTGACTTAGTATTAGGTGGAGGCAGATTCTGCAGTGTTTACATTGGTCTTAAAAGTATGGACACCATCTGGGGCAATTGTTTTAGCATTGCATTTTACTCATTTTGGACTAAAATCATTTTACAATAGTTTTTTATTTTATTTTATATAAAAACTGCTTTTACTTTAAAGGGATTTGCCGTTTTCTATATTTATGACATATCCATAGCTAAAAGAGTCGAACCCCCACAGATCTGATACTGATTACTTATCCTGAGCATAGGATATCGAAATAGGAAAATGGCCAACCCCTTTACGTTTATTTGCAGAAGAGCAGGCTCTCCGTTTATACTGAAGCACCTCAGAGAACTGCTCTGATGGCTCGATCTGCAGCCCTCATCTCTGAACTCCTGACAGCTTATAAAGCACTCATTATAGCTCCATTTTCATCAAACGTATAAGAACTGAGCTACATAATGACTGTTAACATCCAGATGTCAGGAGAGTTCTCTGATGGGATTCAATGTGAAGGAACAGCTAACCATTCTGCAAATACACAGAAACCGAAAGCTGCACAGGAAAAATACGGTATGTAATAAAAATCAATTAACTCAAAATAAGTAAAATGCAATAAATAATTGTCCAAAGTTGTCCAAAGCCTTTAATCGGGAACCTTATAACAATTTAAATACAATGCATAAATAATCTTTACTGAATATTAACATGAGCTAAGGAACAGTCAATTATGGAGCACTGGTAGACTCTCTCAAGCTAGACCAATTCCTGCACTGTTTCAGTCTTCCATTTATCCTTTGATTCAAATTTTATTTTTCAAATCTGTTAAATCACTTTAAACTGGACCGGTCACCTCTCCATGTCTGTTGTAGCAACTACTTGCATTCCCCATGTAATAACAAATTCTGGAGCACCAATTCTTATGACTCTGTGCTGTGCAATTCTTTGTAAACATTTCAAATCAATTGCTGGCAGTGTGCAGAGGTCTAGATGGGTGTTTCCATTTGGGGCTGTGCAACTTTACAGTCTCTTACTGGCAACACTATCTGGATACTGGATATTATCAGGGTCTCCCCTCCTCCCCTCTTTTTCTGATGACACATTTACCAAAGATTTGTATGTCACTACTGTCGTGTAAAAATTTCCACATCATGGCCTCATATAATTTGTGACTTTTTAAGCTTCTCTGCACTTTTCCAAAGTGCTGAGAAAGGGATGGTGCTTAGCAGGAGGAGTGGGGCTTAAATGTCCCTCAATCCCTTTAACATGATTCAGCTGGGCTATTTTGTGTGTGGTCGTCTGCCTTGGTTTGCCATTTATAACATACAGCATGGGGAAGCAGATCCCATGTGAAGGGAAGTCCATGTGAATTACATCACAAGATACAGTATGTGGTGAAATCCGCATTCAGAAATCCGCTGTGTGAAGTACCTACAATAGCGAGCAGTGGGCCACGGTGAAACTGACTGTACAGTATTTTACCTTTTTCTACTTGTTCCCGAGCTTGCTGATTGGTCATTCCTGGATAAGGGCACACTCCCAAGCTGAACGTTTCCCATAAAAGAATGCCAAAGCTCCACACGTCACTTTCAGAACTATATCGTCCTGTAGTAAGAAATTGTAGATCAGATTTTGAAAGGTAACACTATCAGTGAGACAATTAGTTCCCTGCCCTTCTCTCCATATGCTTACATCAAAGTGAAAATAAAAAATACATTAACAAAATGCACAAAAGAAAAACTATATCTCCCCCAAAAAGATTCCTCCACGTAAATATTTATATAACTTTCCCTGTTATATAGTCAATTCCTACTTGCCAGGACCATTTTCAAGAACACCCTGAAAGCACAGTAAGTAAATGACACTGTGCCCCATCATGTAATTGGCATCTTTATACTCTTGCATTCCAACACTGTGCTCCCACAAGTCCTCTCCATTATGTGTGTGAGCTCAGGAGTCCTCTCAATGCACTGTGCTGCTGGCTTGCAGGAACACAGCATAAGAATTCAGGTGATTATGAAGATACAAATAACACAATTGGGCTCAGTATCATTTACAATACACATCGCTCACTCTCTATTTGGGGGGCGTTGTTTCGGAACTGGCAGACTTCCTGTAATGGGAGTCTGCCACCAGGAATTTCAGTGTTAAACCAGGCACAACGCCTTGTAGGCTAGCTCACCTGAATGTAATGATACTTTTCATTTAGCGATCCGTTACTTCATTCTGAAGAAAAAGTACTTTTAATCCGTTACTTCATTCTGAAGAAAAAGTACTTTTAAACTATACAAATAACCAGTTACCGTATTTTTCGCCCCATAAGACGCACTCCCCCCCCCCTTCAAAAGTGGGGGAAAAATGCCCCTGCGTCTTATTGGGCGAATGCTGACATTTTACATCGCAGACTGCGATGTATCAGCTGGACGGGGGAGGGGCCGGGGTCATGCAAATGCAGCGGGGCGGTCACTGTACTCCAGCCCCGCCGCTCACTCACTGCTTTATTGCTTAAACATTTTATAATAATAGCTTTAATTGACATTCCGATCCGATCCCCAGCCCCATCTGTACTACTGTACTTACTAAATGTCCTGTAGCAGGCAGAGCAGGGCGGGCGGCCGGAACTCACTGACGTCACGTGCCTGCGCCGCCTACTTCAATCATAAAGTAGGCGGCGCAGGCACGTCACGTGACGTCAGTGAGTTCCTGCTGGCCGCCCGCCCTGCTCTGCCTGCTACAGGACATCCAGTAAGTACAGTAGTACAGATAGGGCTGGGGATCGAAACGTCAATTAAAGCTATTATTATAAAATTTTAGGCATTAAGGAAGTGAGTGAGCGGCGGGGAGTACAGTGACCGCACCGGCCCTGCCGCATTTGCATGACACCGGCCCCTCCTCCCTCCCACAGGTTTAGCTATGGTATATTAGGGCATCTGTGGATGCCATTATGATGGGGTGGGGGATATGTGGATGGCTTTGGTTTGGGGTGGGGGATCTGTGGGTGACACATATATAGCAGTGCCATCCACAGATCCACCCCCCATAACAGTGCCATCCACAGATCACCCCCGCTTCCATAACAGTGCCATCCACAGATCCCCCCATAACAGTGCCATCCACAGAACCCCCATAACAGTGCCATCCACAGATCCACCCCCCATAACAGTGCCATCCACAGATCCCCCTCAATAACCGTGCCATCCACAGATCCCCCTCAATAACCGTGCCATCCACAGATCCCCCTCAATAACAGTGCCATCCACAGATCCCCCATAACAGTGCCATCCATAGATCCCCTCCATAACAGTGCATCATCCACAGATCCCCCATAATAGTGTCATGCACAGACCACCATTAGTTCAAAACCCACCAAAAGCACACCTTTTGGTGTGCCATCCACAGATCCCCTCCATAACAGTGCGTCATCCACAGATCCCCCATAATAGTGTCATGCACAGACCACCATTAGTTCAAAACCCACCAAAAGCACACCTTTTGGTTAAAAATATTTTTTTTCTTATCAAAAACCTAGGTGCATCTTATGGGCCGGTGCGTCTTATAGGGCAAAAAATACAGTAAGTGCGCCGGGAGTTGGTTCAAGCCACTCTGTGCACTATTGCCCCCTCCTGCTTCCTACCAGTTCCTCCTTCTCCCTCTTGACTGACAGGGCCTGCATAGTCATCTCCCCTGGCCCTGTGAATGAAAGAGAAGGATGGCAGAGGAAGCAGGAGGAGCAAGGGTGCACACAGAAACTTAGGCTGGCCCTTGGTGCATTTAACTGCTCATTTGTATATAGATTAAAACTGCTTTTTCGCCAAAATGAAGCAACGGATCGCCAAGTGAAAAGTGTCATTACATTCAGCTGAGCGGGTCCTACAAGGCAATGTGCCTAGTTTAGCAGTGAATTTCCTGGTGACAGACTCCCTTTAAACAAGCCACATGCCTACATTAACAGTGCCACTCAGAAATATAACCAGCAGTTCTTCTCACAAAAATTATTAGCAGTGTAGTTCCATCAAGAAAGGTTCTTCTAACGTGTAACTCATGAGCAGCCGCAATATAGTGCTGGCATTTTTTTAAATCTACCTTAAATAAGTCTAAAGCTCTGCTATAAAATCTCCCGGCTAGTGGCGGCAGCCAGTAATCCTTGAAAGAGACTATGATAAAACCGCATACTGTTTATTCTACATTATTATGACCACTTTCTATTTTCAATGTCAGTAGTGCACAGCTCATGAAGGAAGTCACGTGTGGTGAGCTGGCTTGGTGGGTATATAAGGTGTGTGATAGGCTGTCTGCACACATATCCCTCATTGCTGTCACGGGTAAAAGGGGCGATTTATCAGAGTTGTAAAAAGGTAGGATTATTGGCTTTCAGGTCAACGGAGGCCCTCACCCGATTTGTGTATGAATCCACCCTTTTTTTTTATTTTTAAGTTTTTGTCATTTTAAGAAATAAACATTTAGAACAGTTCAAAGAACCAGATTCACACAAATCAGTGAAACATGCTGGAAACGGTTTGGTACATTAAACAGATGTCATAAAAGTCTGGCAGTGCGATTACTTCAGGACTGCCTTTTCGCTGTTGCTTCATAATAATCTTATACATTTTAATATTATTCACTCTCTCATATACCCCCCGCAGCGCCGCCGGGCTCTCGCATTCCTTTAGACCACTGATGTTCTAGCATCAGGATTATTTCTGGCCAAATATGTCATTTTATACATTGGTAAGGCTTCATCGTTAAGTTGCATCCAATGTTGGATTGAGGGGGCTTTCAGGGGCTTCCAATTCAGTAGGACAGACTTCCTAGCATAGAACATTAGAAGTCGATATAGTTTTTAGAGTATTTGGTTTGCAACAGATCATTCACAAGTCCTAACAAGCTATTTTCAGGGGAGCATACCACCGGCAATCTCAGTTTCAAGTTTAAAAACTCATGAATTGCTGACCAGAATTCCGTAATTTTCAGACATTCCCAGATCCTGTGCATTAGAGTGCCAGTCGCTCTATTACATCTAGAACATACAGAACTATTAAGTTGACACATTCGTTCCAGCCTGACCAGAGTCAAATAGACACTGTGCAACCAACATCACCTGTATCAACTGATCCCTAGCACTTATGACTGTACTCCTCCAGTTATACTTGAGCTCTCTTCCATGCCTGTCTTCTATTCTAGGGATATCCTTTTGCCATTTTGCCAAAGCTTTGGTCAGCGGAGAAGCCAGTTGGGATATGAGTACTGAGTAGAAGGAGGATACTGGTTTAGATAGATTTGTGTGTCTAGCAATTGTTTCAATCTCTCCATATTCTATATTGACCCTACCACTACCAAATTGCTCTGCACAGGCATGTCTTAATTGGTATGAACCCATCCTTGCAGATCACGTACACCCATACATGCTGATTGTCTTCCCTGGGGAGGATGGGATCTTCCAGCAAGACAATGAGACATGTCACATAGCTAGAAATGTCCATTGGTTGGAAGAGCATGAACAAGACTTCCAAGTACTACCCTGACCACCTAATTCCCCAGAACCTAATTGACCATCTGTGAGACCACCTCAATTGTCGTGCTCACTCTAGGGATCCTCCCACACACACCCTCCGGCAGCTGTGGGATGCACTGCAGTCATCATAGCTCCAGATACCTGTGACAACCTACCAGGACCTTATTGAATCACTGCTAGCCCATCTAGCTGCACATGGCGGCTACTCTGGATATTAGCTGGTGGTCATAATAATGTAACTAGGCTGTGTATTTGCTTACATTTGGAAAAATAAAGTGAAACCAGCAAACATGACCATGCTAGAACATCCTGCTTTAACTGAATAGAAAGTTTTCAGCCTTTGGGACTTCTGCAGGGTTTTTCACATTAAACTTGATACAGATTTCCAGTATTGTGAGCGCAGAACATTATCCCCGGACTCCAGCTGTGCTGCTAATTTCTTTTGGTGATACAGTACTATACTGCATCTAATGTATCTATAGAAAGAAAAGAAAAATCCCAAACAACTGAAAACCACATAAATATAGAAAAATAAACACTTTCCAGACCACAGGCACTTCCTAAAGATAACAGGGGTTTGGATTGGATTATTTTTTGCAATTTACATTGAATTTGTCTTGCATGTTTTAAAAGTACTATATTAGTTACCATAAATCCCAGTGGAGCTTACAATCTAATATACTATATCAAAAACAAAGGGGGAAATTTGGTAAATTACCAGCATATCATGGCACCAGTAAATTTTATGTGGATGGTGACAAGACCTAATACGAGGACTGGCCAATAAAAGCTGCTCCTAGGGTAGTTTAAGGGTACAGACATATCTGGCTGAAATCTACAGATGCAAAAACCACCCTAAACGGGCTGCTTTTGGTGTTGCACTGCTGCCACAATTGCGGAGGTTCTTCCTCTGCTTTCAACCTTTACAATGTATAAATCATCATTCTGCAGATGCAAAACCAGCAGAGAAAGGCAGTTTGTACTACTTGATGTCTTTAACTGGAGCAAATGAATGAGATCTTTGAAATGTCATCCACTTTGCTTGTACTGTAAATGCTGTAGATTTTCTGCAGGCCTTTCCACTGCAGTTAATCTGCAGCATTTACGTGTGACCGTACCCAAAAGGGATATCCACAGGAAAACTTGTACTTTGTACTACAAAATAACCATCCTTTTACATGGCCATGCGAAGAGATGTTATTAGAAACAGAATATGATATATATATATATATATCATACAGTTGTGTTATGACCCTTAAAGAGGTTATCCGACAAATAAAAACTTGTGTAGCAGTTGTAAAAGACCTAAAATAACAAAAGAAGTCATACTTTCTTCCCTGCTGCATCCAGCACTGTTCTCCGATCCTGCACCGTTAATTTTAATGGCTGCAGCAGTGACATTTCATGCACACAAGTCACCATGCAGCCAATCACTAATCTCAGCAGTACAGAGGATGTCACTGCTGAGGTCAATGATTGGCTTCAGAGGGATATGGTGTGTATGGGATGTTATAGCTGCAGTCGGGAAAACAAACAACCGGTAGGGAGGACCGGAGCATGATGCTAGAAGGGGAGAAAAGTGGTAAGCATTGCTTCTTTTGTTATTTTATCACATTTACAGCTGCCGCCCCAGTTTTTATTTCACTCAGACAACCCTTTTAAAGGAGTTCTCCTGGAAAAAGATAATGATGGTTTATCCTCAGGATAGGTAATTATCACATCAGCGGGGGTCCAAGTCCCGGCACCCCAGCAGATCAGCTTTCAGGTAGCCACTGCACTTGCCGACACTCTAGTGAGTGATGCAGGCTCCTGGCAAATTTCCAAGGACAGCACCATATCTCTTATAGTGCAAATGCTTGGTATTGCAGCTCAGCCCCATTGACTTGAATGGGTCTGAGCTGCAACTAGGCCATGTGACCAATGTACAGTGATAATTCGTGAATAACAAGACCGGCACTCGCACTGATAAATAATCTTGCAAATTTATTCAGTCACATATTAATTACATCATAGTGATGCGTTTCAGCAACTAAGTGCTTTCATCAGACTGTGTGTATACATCTTACCACTAGCTCTGACATACAGTACAGACCAAAAGTTTGGACACCTTCTCATTCAAAGAGTTTTCTTTATTTTCATGACTATGAAGGCATCAAAACTATGAATTAACACATGTGGAATTATATACATAACAAACAAGTGTGAAACAACTGAAAATATGTCATATTCTAGGTTCTTCAAAGTAGCCACCTTTTGCTTTGATTACTGCTTTGCACACTCTTGGCATTCTCTTGATGAGCTTCAAGAGGTAGTCCCCTGAAATGGTCTTCCAACAGTCTTGAAGGAGTTCCCAGAGATGCTAAGCACTTGTTGGCCCTTTTGCCTTCACTCTGCGGTCCAGCTCACCCCAAACCATCTCGATTGGGTTCAGGTCCGGTGACTGTGGAGGCCAGGTCATCTGGCGCAGCACCCCATCACTCTCCTTCATAGTCAAATAACCCTTACTTTCAAAGTTTTCCCAATTTTTCGGCTGACTGACTGACCTTCATTTCTTAAAGTAATGATGGCCACTCCTTTTTCTTTACTTAGCTGCTTTTTTCTTGCCATAATACAAATTCTAACAGTCTATTAAGTAGGACTATCAGCTGTGTATCCACCTGACTTCTCCTCAATGCAACTGATGGTCCCAACCCCATTTATAAGGCAAGAAATCCCACTTATTAAACCTGATAGGACACACCTGTGAAGTGAAAACCATTTCAGGGGACTACCTCTTGAAGCTCATCAAGAGAATGCCAAGAGTGTGCAAAGCAGTAATCAAAGCAAAAGGTGGCTACTTTGAAGAACCTAGAATATGACATATTTTCAGTTGTTTCACACTTGTTTGTTATGTATATAATTCCACATGTGTTAATTCATAGTTTTGATGCCTTCAGTGTGAATCTACAATTTTCATAGTCATGAAAATAAAGAAAACTCTTTGAATGAGAAGGTGTGTCCAAACTTTTGGTCTGTACTGTATATACAAGTAAATACAAAGGAAATGACATCACATTATTTCATTAGACTCCTCCCACAGCTGAATTTCTACTGAGTATACGTAGATCAACACAATCCCACAGGTGAAATGTATTTTCCAAAACATCTAGTTTCGCTATAGAAAAAAACAAAAGGGAAACATGGGAGATAATCGCATCATATGAAACCACCAAAAGGGGCATACTATATCACAATTACGCTATCAGGTCATAGAAAGTGTTTCATTACCTCGACGCGGTGGTGACCGAAACAAATTGCTCT
This sequence comes from Bufo bufo, assembly GCF_905171765.1. Lineage (NCBI taxonomy): Eukaryota > Metazoa > Chordata > Amphibia > Anura > Bufonidae > Bufo > Bufo bufo. Next base: position 158,526,012 of record NC_053390.1, on the reverse strand, counting down.
TAAAAAGAGAGGCATATTGGATCCATCGGTTACAAACCATGGATCCGAAAGGCCTAAATCGAGATTACAATGTTAGTGGTTTCATATGATGCGATTATCTGTAACCATGTTTCCCTTTTGTTTTTTTCTATAGTGAAACTAGATGTTTCGGAAAATACATTTCACCTGTGGGATTGTGTTGATCTACGTATACTCCGTAGAAATTCAGCTGTGGGAGGAGTCTAATGAAATAATGTGATGTTATTTCCTTTGTATTTACTTGTATATATATCAGAGCTAGTGGTAAGATGTATACACACAGTCTGATGGAAGCACTTAGTTGCTGAAACGCGTCACTATGATGTAATGTGACTGAATAAATTTGCAAGATTATTCATCAGTGCGAGTGCCGGTCTTGTTCTTCACAAATTATCTACTGGGATTCCTGCCCGCAGAGACGTGCACCGCCAAATTATTCGAGCAGTGCCGACCTTTTTTTGGATATACGCAATGTACAGTGATGTCACTGGCCTAAGAAGAGACTGCGGCACTCAAGGCCTCTTCTAACAAGGCAGCACAGTGGCTCAATGGTTAACACTGGTGCAGTGCAGCGCTGGGGTCCTAGGTTCAAATCAACCAAGGACAACATCTGCATGGAGTTTGCATGTTCCCCCCGTGTTTGTGTGGGTTTCCTCCAGGTACTCCGGTTTCCTCCCACACTCCAAAGACCTAATAAGGGGGAACTTAGATTGTGAGCTCCATTGGGGACAGCTTGATGCTAATGTCTGTAAAGCACTGTGGAATAGGTCAGCGCTGTACAAGTGCATTATATATATATATATATATTACAGCTGATCGGTGGGGGTCCTGGGTGTCACACCTATCCTGAGGATGTCATAAATATCTTTTCCTGGATAACCCCTTTAAAGTAAACTCCATGACCTGATTGAAGGGGGGAGACCCTTTTTTATCATTTTGTAGTCATGGGCCGTGGCTGTAGAACAGAAGGCTGCTCTAAGAACTGGAGCGCTCAATGAATAGCATTGCTGCTTCTACTACAGAGATGCTAAAAGGTGTAGCTAGTGACTGTGGACCTGAGCTGTGTGTGGTTGTGAAGGAGTTAATATTTTACCATATTTCTCTCTTAATATTTAGATTAAATGTTGGGAGCACTAAACTTTTTAATTTAATCGAGTTGTGATTTACAGATTTATGAGGTTTCCCCCTCCTACAACTAAGCTGTTACATGTCTGACAACAGAGTACCGCTAAACAGCTGTCAGCTTCTAGAGTGCGTGTAAACAGAATAAATTATATGAAAGAACAAAACAGTAAAAAAAAAAAGGTCTTTCACATCTATTGAATTTTTTTTATCTAGACTCTATAACCTAAAATCACAAAAGTAAGTTTCCAATTTCAGTATAATCGAGTGAACTTATTATTTTTCCAGGGTCTCTATCTCATAGCTAATTATACCATAATGTAGGGACTGTAACAGGTAAATTATCTAGCTTAACATTCACAGCGGCGGTTCTAGTAGGAGCTTCCTTTGAAGATTCCGGCAAAAATACAACAACAAAAAAAAAAAGTTTCATGCCTTAGCATTTTGTCTGTCAGAATGCCGAAATCCTTAACAGAAACTGGATGAATCCTATTACAGACCAGTGCCATTGGTGTCAGGCATATGCTGGATTTCATGCCCCAGTTTTTCTCTTCCTGAACTGGAACAGACCATCTGTACGGCACCGCCGATGTGAATCTAACCTAAGAGTGCTGCTAATCTACACCTTGCTTCAGCAGCCAATGGGATACACAAGGTCATACTTAGGGCTCATGCACACTACCGTATGCCCTCCAAGACATACGGTCCGTGAGCGGGCCATATGTCCCGGAGCGGCATACATCGTGCGCACAGCATCATAGGTTACTATGATGCTGTGCGCATCAAGCCGCCCGCAGGACTATTGTCTCGCACTCATATGATATTATGAGTGCGGGACAATAGCCCCGCGGGCGGCCCGATGCGCACAGCATCATGGTAACCTATGATGCTGTGGGCTCCCGTGCAAACAATGTATGCCGCTCACGGACCATATGTCTCGGAGGGCATACGGTAATGTGCATGACCCCCTTACTGTATATTTAAACTCCACAGTGCATTACAGTCATTAAGTAAAGAGAGTTTTGTGTCTAGACAAAGCCATGCTACCGTATATTACAATGGGGTACGACCATTGAAAGACAAGGCTTATTGAGTATTCTAAACCATGTTACATTCTGAAGCTATTTTGTGAATATTACAGTACAGCAACAAAGTGTTAACTGCCTTGACGTCAGTGTGCCCAGTGTGTACTTTAACTATCTTTTCTAGCTGCGCTAAATTTGTTTTTAGGTTTAATAGGCAATAATTAAGCCCATTCAATGTGCAGTTGGAGGTAACATTTGTTTTCTTGTCTGCTTCCCCACTCACTTCAAGCTTTGGCATGCTGTAATTTAACACTTTTCCTTGAAGTCACTTCTTTGGTATTATATGTTAACTGTTCTCAAAACGAGAAAGCTGAGCTAAAAAAAACACTGGTAAATACAGTAATAGGCAGATAAACTACAGAACTTTTTGAAAACATACAATGGGTTTTCATACAGCAAAGAGCTTCTTTCTAAGGGCTCATTCACACGGCCGTTGTTCAGCTATTCCATGCATTAGGGGCCACAATTTGTGGTCCCCAATGCACGGGCACAGTATGTGCAGCTGCCGCAACGGATCCAGCCCCATTCAACTTGAATGGGTCCGTGATCCGCCGGCAACACAAAAAAAATACAACAGAAACCCCACGGAAGTATTCCGTACTGCTTCAGTGCCGCCACAACCTTACGGATTGTGGACCCAATTACGGGCCGCAATACAGGCACGGCCGAAAAAACGGCCGTGCGCATGAGCCCTAACCAACACTATGGAGGTCATTTATCATCCAGAAAAACACCTACAGTGGATATAAAAAGTCTACACACCCCTGTTAAAATGTCAGGTTTCTGTGCAGTAAAAAAATGAGACAAAGATAAATCATTTCAGAACTTTTTCCACCTTTAAAGTGACCTATAAACTGTACCACTCAATTGAAAAACAAACTGAAATCTTTTAGTTAGAGGTGTTGTGCTTTTTCATAGGTAAATGCATTGATATCCAATTCATTATTGTCAAAATGGATGTTCATTGCCTTTAAGAGCCATGCTCGACTATAGTTGCAATTTTGTATGTCTTGAGTAGGCCAAATTAAGGTCACACAAAGCTTAATGTTATTCTTCTCATGAATATACCAGTCTGAGAAGAGGCATCCTTGTTTACTTTAAAATTTATGACGGGCAATAAAGATAAGCTCTGTGCAGCTGGTGATAATTACCTATACAATTAGGCATTTATTAATGAAGCAAAATATATAATATTCATGTATTCATTTAATGAGCCTTAGTTAGTCCTTAGCATAAGACAATCAGTAGGATATATATATATATATATATATTTGTTTATATTATATTGTTATATGTTACGAAGACAACATGTATCCAGTATATTGTATATATTTCTCATTAGGGGAATATCTGTCTCAAGAAGAGTGTCTATGAAGATGTGTGTTTTGTAACAATTAATCACATCTTTTGTATGACAGAGGAGGTACTGATATCTCTGTGAGAAAACAAGCCATTTACGATCCATAAATTAAGTGTGAGAAACATTCAAAAGAGACGCCTAGAGATCTGTCTCTAATTGCTACAAGTGTCAGAATTAATCCCTATGGCTTTGAATTAAAGCTTCTAAGGTCAAAATGTATATTCAGACTTACATAAGTTAACCCTTTATACTATGATGCAAATAGCTTATACAGCAGTGCCACCTAGGTATCAGTAGGTGACATTACAACAGTAGCAAAAGTGCATTCTGGGTAAGGTTATGATGTCACATTTTATCAATGGTCACGCCCATCCGACAATGATTGGAAAGATCCAAACTAGGAAGGTGGGTCTAACTGATAAGTTTGTGATCATAAGCCATACACAGTAAGGGGAGAGAGAAAGAGAAGGAAAAGGAGAGAGGAGTTGAGTCTCTAGAGGGGTCTATCAAGATGAAAGCCATGATGAGATGCGCTATGATGGACCACCCAGCTTTCCTAGGAGCAGAAGTGAGATTCCTACTAGGACTTGGTAAGAGACACAGAAAATGATATTTCATTTTATTAAGACTAATTTGATAGTGTGGGTGAAATTATACCATCTAGATTGGCGAATAAATAAATAATTTAATTAATTGATCATCTCCATATTGAGATGTAGTCTTAGGATATTGTGAGGCTTCATTCTACCTGCAGAAGAATCTAGACTCATAATCTAGCAAAGCATTAAATAATTGCATATATATATATATATATATATATATATATATATATTTATTGATAGAACATTCTTCGCCAAGCTAAGTGATGGATTCCCACAGGAAGAACTTATTTCAAGTCCTTCCTATTTAAGATATGGTCTAGCAAAATCCTAGATCCCTGTTATTTGTCTTAATAGTCTTACCAAAGTTATGTATGTGAAAATAGTCCAGGATGGGGCGGAAGGATAAAGTTATCTCTTCTAAGTTATATCCTTGAATGGATTTGCCCATCTTGAAGTCATGTGATGTGTAGTTGGTTAGGGGGGGCAGAATGTATTTAGCATTCTATATTGATGTCTAGGATTAGACAGGCCCATCTTGATATCATGAGGTTTTCTCTGAACAGAAGTAATGTATATAACTTATGTTCATATTTTGATATCCTAACCTAATAATAGCTTGGTTAGAATGTGACAAGTTATTTCCACTCACATGTATTGTTAAGCTTGTAATGCTTTATATTAACGCTATATATATTCATTTGCATGTATCTTTGTGTTTATTTACTTATATATGTTTATAATCTTGTAACCAATAAATCTGCATATTTTTATAATACCTGTGTATTATTGTATAATGCAGAACTACATTTTATCATTAACGTCATCTCACGTCAAAAAGAACTTATTTATCTGAGGAAATAGTCGGACTCAGATGTGAATTGTATCAATTAGGTTGTCTACAATTCACCAGGTCATGATTTTAAGAATTTATGACAAATTTTATAAATTTAATTTTTTTATGGTTAATTATTTTTATGACCATAATTAATAATTCTTAGTTGAATTATTACCCACCGACAGAGGGAAGAAAAAAAATATAAAAATAAAATAATATGGTTGCATAAGTGTGCACACCCTTAAACTAATACTTTGTTGAAGCACCTTTTGATTTCATTACAGCACTCAGTCTTTTTGGGTATGAGTCTATCAGCATGGCACATTTTGACTTGGCAAGATTTGCCCACTCTTCTTTGCAAAAACACTCCAAATCTGTCAGATTGCGAGGTAATCTCCTGTGCACAGCCCTCTTCAGATCACCCCACAGATTTTCAATCGGATTCAGGTCTGGGCTCTGGCTGGGCCATTCCAAAACTTTAATCTTCTTCTGGTGAAGCCATTCCTTTGTTGATTTGGATGTATGCTTTGGGTCGTTGTCATGCTGAAAGATGAAGTTCCTCTTCATGTTCAGCTTTCTAGCAGAAGCCTGAAGGTTTTGTGCCAATATTGATTGGTATTTGGAACTGTTCATAATTCCCTCTAGCTTAACTAAGGCCCCAGTTCCAGCTGAAGAAAAACAGCCCCAAAGCATGATGCTGCCACCACCATGCTTCACTGGGGGGATGGTGTTCTTTTGTTGATGTGCAGTGTTGTTCTTGCGCCAAACATATCTTTTAGAATTATGGCCAAAAAGTTCAACCTTGGTTTCATCAGACCATAACACCTATTTCCACATGCTTTTGGGAGACTTCAGATGTGTTTTTTAAAAATGTAGCCTGGTTTGGATGTTTTTCTTCGTAAGAAAAGGCTTTCGTCTTGCCATTCTGTCGCCTAGCCCAGAAATATGCAGAATACGGGAGATTGTTGTCACATGTACCACACAGCCAGTACTTGCCAGATATTTCTGCAGCTCCTTTAATGTTGCTGTAGGCCTCTTGGTAGCCTCCCAGACCAGTTTTCTTCTCGTCTTTTCATCAATTTTGGAGGGACGTCCAGTTCTTGGTGATGTCACTGTTGTGCCATATTTTCTCCACTTAATGATGACTGTCTTCACTGTGTTCCATGGTATATCTAATGCCTTGGAAAATCTATGGTACCCTTCTCCTGACTGATACCTGTTAACAATGAGATCCCTCTGATGCTTTGGAAGCTCTCTCTGGACCATGGCTTTTGCTGTGGGATGCGACTAAGAAAATTTCGGGAAAGACGAACTAGAGCAGCTGAACTTTATTCAGGGTTAATCAGAGGCACTTTAAATGATGGCAGGTGTATAATGACTCCTATTTAACATGATTTTGAATGTGATTGCTTAATTCTGAACACAGCTACATCCCCAGTTATAAGAGGGTGTGCACACTTATGCAACTACATTTTTTTTTAGTTTTTTTTTTCTTCCCTACACCTAAAAGATTTCAGTTTGTTTTTCAATTGAGTGTTACAGTTTATAGGTCACATTAAAAAGGTGGAAAAAGTTTTGAAATGATTTATCTTTGTCTCATTTTTTTACATCACGGAAACCTGACATTTTAACAGGGGTGTGTAGACTTTTTATATCCACTGTATATTAGCCGTATTTCTGGTGCAGATTGTGGTGCAATGATTAGTTGCACCGCAGTATGTTACTTTTCCCCACTCGCGCAAGATCTTAAAAAAAAAAAAAAAAAGTGGGCGGGGAAGGGCCAGAAGGCCTGTTTCATTTATCATTTTCTACGCCTGTTTTATGCCTCGTTCACACATCAGTGTTCGGTCAGTGATTTCCATTATACCTTATCTCTGTGGAGGCTCCACTCCTGGTTTTGGCTCACAATCACTGACGTGTGAATAAGGGCTTCGGCGTAGAAAATAGTCTAAATGCAAGCCAGCAAGGAAGCTGTCTTACATTTAAAACTGGCGCTGGATGCGCTGAAGTTATGGAAAGGCCTGTGCCTCTTCCTAACTTTGATGGATCCACCGCCAGATATAGGTGTCATTAAGACTGGTGTCTTATTAAAGGACCTCCTATATTTCCTTCTATATAAATACGCTACAAAGTTGCTGAGCATTGCAAATACCATAGGCTAGTTTCGTAGTACATGTCGTAGTTTTATTCCGGCCGCCTCTCGACATGTTTGCCATGCTGCCGCCGGAACTCTGGCCAGCCCCCATTATAGTCAATGGGGCCGAAGCGGACCTCCGGCGGCACGCATGCACTAGCGGCAGCACGGATCAGGCAGGCTGTTCACCCACCGGAACAGCCTGTCGGAGAAGGTTGCTGCTAGTGTGAAACTAGCCTTATCGCTGTAACTTATGAAAAAAACATATACAGATGTTTGCATCACTTTGAATGAACGAATAGCTCAAGTATTTAACTCCTTACCCTGTAAGACGTTCCCTCTAAGTCACGTTTCTGAACCTCAATGCCAGAATGGGTTTTTAAAATGCTCACACTAATGAGCTGGAGTGGAATGCCTAGAGCTGGAGCTCATCAGATCAGTTTAAACAGAAGAGCATTGTCAAGTGATCGTCATTAGGTCTCGCCATCTTTATTATTTGCAAAAATAAAGCAGTGGAGAGAATGAATAATCTTTCCTGAGAGATTGTTGAGTGTGCTGCCCATGATTGCACCTGGCATGATTTGTATGGGTGCGATTCATTTTTTCAGCAACTTCACCTGATTATGCAGATTGTATAGAAAGTAGGTGGATTAAGCAGAAATTAGAAACAGAGGGGAACTCATCAAAGAGGAATGAAACAAAATTAAGTTGATTTCAACACTAATTGCTCTGAACTGAATTCATTATTTTGCACTGTGAAGGTTTTTCTACAAGGTTACAGAGCTGTCTGAAGTCTTTAGACTTTCACATGAAAGAGTGTGTAAAAAACCAAACGCCATAAAAATATATACAATTAAACAAGTTGTCAAAATCAACAGGGACCAACGGAGCATTGGCGTTGGAGTATGATTTAACAGGTGAGTTCTAGCAGCTAGTTTAATAGTTTGCGCAGCACCTCCCCCCTCCCTTTTAGGATGGCAGAGCGGCAGCGTGTTAGCTGTAATCTACGTTTAACCCCTTCGGGACCGCTGTATGGAGGGGCTAACCATCGGGCCGCTTCTCTGCTGTGGCAGCGGCCGATGCTTGAAGAGTAAACTGAGGGAGGGAGCTCCCTGTCTCCACCATCGGGCCTCTGCGCTGTGGCAGCGTACCGATGGCATCCGGCTTGCCATGGTATACCTAAGCCTGATCAGGCTCCTGCTAAAGGCAGGAGCCTGATCAGGCTTAGTGTGAGTTGAATACACTGCAGTGTATTGTAAGCCATCAGACCCACTGGATCTTCAAGAACCAAGTGGGTCTAGGTCCAAAAAATGTAAAAAAATAAAATAAAATTCCTATATCCACACAACTGGTTAAAAATGTAAAAAATAAAAAACACTAAACATGTCTGGTATCGCCACGTCCGTAAGGACCTGGTCTATAAAAGGATCATGTACAAAAAAAGAGCAAGGATTTAACAAGGTAAAAAAAAATCTCATTTTATTTATTATAAATCACATGAACATTACAGGCGAGACTCAAAAGGGACAGAACATGGAGACTGGGCCACAAAGGGCTCTGCAATGTGGAGAATCACAATGGGGGATAATGTGACCATATACAGCAGGTAACAGACAATAAACAGAAGCTGTGAATATTGGAGTAGTTGCTGGTGCAATTGCTGTCCCCTAGTGTTGAACAACTACCTAGCTCTTATTCACAGCGTCCAAGCAATGGATGCTGTAGGGTATAATTGGACGGTGCAATACTACTCATAAAGATGGCATATAACAATAACTGTAAGTCACTAGTCCCACCCTAATACAGATACCTTGTTACCTACCCATGTTGCTGCTGAAAAATGGTGACACAGTTCCCCCACTGCTTCGACCTCAACACGTGTTTCGCCACGTAGGCTTCGTAGGCAACATATTAAAATAACTTTCACACTTAGAATTTTTTCTGAACTATAATGCAGACGGATCCGTTCTGAACGGATCCCAACGTCTGCATTACAGGAGCGGATCCGTCTGTGCAGACACCAGACGGATCCGCTCCGAAACGCAAGTGTGAAAGTAACCTAATATGTGTTATCTTATAAGCATAGAAAAAAACATGTATCTTTACGTGGTATTGATAAAAAAACACTATTCTCAATATGTTAATGCCTTTTTTTCAATTATTATCATATGACTATTTATTATAGTATAGCCTTTTATTAAGGGTTAAATAAAAGAGAAAAAAAAACAAACAGAAAAAAAGTTTATGTGTCTCTCTAGGGACTTGAATTTAAGATGATGTACATGCATCACAGATCACTTATCAATAAGCTTTAGCATTACCACATAGAAGTATATTTTTTCTATAAACTAACACATATTACTGGTGTCTTTCTAATTATTTATTGTGCCTGTAAATAAAGCAGTAGTATGTAGATTAGCTTTCTGAGCAGATCTTCGTGTGGAGAAGCTATAGTACATAGTGTATATGATATATACACGCTAGGACACAGCTTTGGCCTCAGTATGTCTAGCTCTGACAATCAAGGAATCAAGGGGAGGGGGGAGTGTGCAGAGCACAGGGGCATTACAAAGCAGTGCTCAAATGATTCATCCCCGCCTCCTGGTGATCGAACTTCTAAGTTGCATATGAATAAAAGCCACAAATTTCTCTGCAGCTGTTTAGCCTACAGACAAAAGAAAGGTATTGTTTAAGGGTCCATTCACACGTCCTTAAGTGTTTTGCGGATCCGCAAATTGCGGACCCGCAAAACACGGACACCAGCGGACCGCACATCGCCGGCACTATAATAGAAAATGCAATTGCGGACAAGAATAGGACATGTTCTATTTTTTTCCGGAAACGGAAGCACGAATGCCAAAGTGCGGATCCGCAAATGCGGACCGCACATTCCGGCCCCATTGAAAATGAATGGGTCTGCATGCGTTACGCAAAATTGCGGAACGGATGCGGACCCATTTTGCGGATGTGTGAATGGACCCTTAATCAGCATGATAAGGCCTACCAGCTAGCATGTCTGGTTTAATATGGATGTTCCTGGTGACAGAGCTGCATAAAACTGTGATTTTGTTGGAAACATAATTTTTTTTGTGTAAGTCAGTCGGAAGGAGCGATTAAAACACAATGCGCCACAGGATGCCAATTTGCAACATAATGCATCACAGTTCTTTCCATCACTTTTTAAATCGACCTTGAGCTGGTATACTTTTTCCTCCACACAATGCACTAAGGCCTCATGCACACGACCGTTCAGTTTTTTGCTGTCCGCAAACCGCGGATCCGCAAAAAACAGAAGCCGCCCGTGTGCCTTCCGCAATTTGCGGAACAGAACGGGCGGCCCATTGTAGAAATGCCTATTCTTGTCCGCAAAACGGACAAGAATAGGACATGCTATATTTTTTTTGCGGGGCCACGGAACGGAGCAACGAATGCGGACAGCACACGGAGTAGTGAAACGGCGGCTCAGATGCAGACCCAAACAACGGCCGTGTGCATGAGGCTTAAGTGTGTGAAAAAGAAGGTGCAAAGCAGAACTAGAAAAAAGTTGGCAGAAATGTTGGCTTGCAGACCGTTGTATCCAGCATATCATAAACGAGCACAAATTGTGGCACTCCATCAACATATTTGGCTCAACGAGTGTGGACCACAAATTCTGCCTCAAATGAATTAAGATTGTAGTCACACATATATTAAAGGGAACTGGTCACCTCAAAAATGCATCTACACCCACCAGCAGTACCTCATAGTAGCCCGCAGCCTATTAATAATTATATGCTTTATCCTGTTGCCCGATGTTGCATAAGTTCAAAAAACAGTTTTATTCTCCATCAGCGCTATAGTGCCAGCCAGCTTGAAATCAAGGGGGCAGCGGCCTTCTTGCTTCAAGTCAAGGTAACCACAACCCCTAACCGTCCCCTCTTGCCCGAGAGTGACAGCCTGCAGTGCGGCCGCGATTCCCCAAGTCTCGCGCATGCGCATTGCTCCGCTAAAACCCGGCTAACAACTGCAGCAGGAGATGGAATAGCTCATTATTACAGAGCACACCGCGCATGCGCGAGATTTGGGGAATCTATCCTCAACTCTCCCATTACTCCTCTGCAAATTCCTTCACTGGCTCCCCATTGCCCAGCAAATTCACTTTATAATACTAAGAAATACATATAAGGGCTGTTTACAATCTGTCTCCTCCACACATCTCTGAGCTACTTTACCGAAACATGCCCACAAGTAAGATGCAACAATGTAGAAGAAATAACGGAAAAAGTATGCGGCACTCACCGAAGTATCCAAAACGTTGCTCTTTATTAATCCTTCATTCAGGGCAAGTGAGTGGGGTGCTGGGGCGGATAGGCTCCTGCAGATGATTTAGCGGCTATGGCCGTTTCGCGCAGTATATCGCGCTTCTTCTGGCCGCTCTACTCGTCAAACCGCAAAACTGCGCCATATATAGGCAACGCCCCACAGCCGGCATCATGTGCAGCAGCTGTGCGCTGCCAGTAAGTCTTGTATTGACCCGAGATGAAAAGGAATATACCGCAGTAATGGAAGAATTAAGCAGGGCAAGAGAGGAATTACAGAAGAGATTGATGGAAGAAAAGAGATAAATTTATTAGAGATAAAAATGACTATGAACTGGATCGAGTGTTTGACTGGGGCAAAAAGAGAATACGCCCCAAGCGTACCCCACGGCGAGGACGTAACAACTTTTGGGCAACCGATTCGGATTCAAGCCTGTCAGAGGGAAATGGAACCTATTTATCAAGCAATCCCACCCCTTTAGAAAGAGAACGAGAAGGGGGCGTGGCAGACGTACAAGAAAAACCCAAAGAAACTCGCAAATCGACGAGGCGGAGACACCAGGTCTCATGGCGACAATAGGAGAACCCACGAATACCAGTGCCATCGACATAGTGGTGAACCTCACGGGCTTAGAACTGCCCCCGGGCTGCATCCCCGTCCTCAATCGAGGGTTGGGATTCAGCCTAGCTGAGCAGTTCAGTTCTGTGGACTTTGAGATTGACTTGTTCCTGTCTATCCGCAAATTATTTTTGAAAAAAATGTTCGCTGAATGCCCCTCTAGCAATGCAATACCGTTGCCAGGGGAAACCCCGGCGACAATTACAGGGACTGATTTCCATCTCAAGGGTCTCTTCAATGAAGAGGAGATACAGTGTATCCAGTTCCTACCTAACATGGAGACAGACACGTTAGACAGTAGTGGCAGTAAGGTAGATAAGTACACCGGTGGAATCGGGTCCACTTTCCTTCCTCCCATGCCGGCCGGCTCAGCGATAGACCTGTTCCACAAACGGGTGTTGAGAGAGATACGTGCGCTGATTTATCCAGCAGCACCCCCGAATGTCACTGGGGAAGAGTATCGGGCCCTTTTGTGGTTGAAACAACAGGATAATATCATTATTAAGCCGGCCGACAAGGGAGGGAACGTGGTCCTGATGACCAGGGAGTACCATATGGAGGAGGCAGGTAGGCAACTGGGAGACGGCGCAGTGTATTTCAAATTGAAGGAAGACCACGTACAGGGAATACTTGCTAGATTTCATGTATTTGTCGAGAAATACATATCGTCCGGTTTTCTACCCAAAAGCATGGCCAATCGGCTTATTCCTGCCCACCCTAAAATCCCTGTCTGGTACTTTGTACCGAAAATTCACAAGTCGCTGACCCAGCCCCCAGGCCGCCCTATAGTAGCTGGGATTGGGTCAGTGACTGAACCACTGTCTGGCTACGTGGACTGGCTCCTCAGGCCACTCCTTGTGGGGACTCCGACGTATCTCAAGGACACAGGGGACAACATTTTGAGTGGCTCGGGGTTAGTCTCAGCAGCCCTACGGAAAGCGGCTGCACTGGACCGTAGCACATTGCTGGTGGAAAAGAACAGAAATATTGAGCGACCCCGCTTTGCCTTTGCATTTAAGTACAGTCCTGCTGCAGATATCATTAAGCGGGTAATTTATGAGAATTGGGACCTTCTAAAGGGAGATCCAGCTTTGAGTAACCTCTCTAGTCAGCGACCATTAGTCACATTCAGAAAATGCGCAATCCTCAAAGATAAACGGGTGAATAGTGCATTCCGCACGTCTCAGGTGGAGACGTGGCTCACCAGCAAAAAACCTGAAGGTAATCATAAATGCGGGCACTGCTCTTTTTGCGCATTGAATGTGTGCAGTAAGTGGCTGCAAATAGGAGGGGTTCAACATGTGGTACGGGACTTCATAACGTGTCGGACACCCTATGTCGTGTACGCCGTGTTTTGTCCATGTAATAGATTTTATATCGGCAAAACAATTCGCCCACTCTTCGAGCGAATACGAGAACATGTGAATTCCGTTCGTTCAGGTAGAGGATGTCTGATTGAACATGTCAGGGCCGCGCATGGTGGCCGTGCGCGTTGTCTTTCCTTTGCTGGAGTGGAACAGGTTCGATCCATCCCTAGGGGAGGGGATCGCCACCCGCTGCTCCTGCAGAGGGAAGCAAGGTGGATTCTTCTTACCAAAGCCACTGGCGCGGCAGGACTGAACGATAGGAACATGTCCGTGTTCCTTTAAGAGTGGGATGCCAAGAAATTCAGTTTTAGGTGTGAGACAGCTTTTTTGATAATAGGCCTTAGGTCCCTTTAAGAGATTAACTCCCTCGGGCCTTGCTTTCTCCTTTTGACGCTGCATTGATTAAGATTGTTACCATACAAATATGAATATTGCATGTTGAATGGCTGTATTGCCAGCGCGATTAACCCAACCTCTGTTGCTTATTTATATATCTGTGTGTTTTGTATGTCTTTTTCTCTTCCCCCCGTCATATGTATGTTTTTACGTCACTTACTGGCAGCGCACAGCTGCTACACATGATGCCGGCTGTGGGGCGTTGCCTATATATGACGCAGTTTTGCGCTTTGACGAGTAGAGCGGCCAGAAGAAGCGCGATATACTGCGCGAAACGGCCGTAGCCGCTAAATCATCTGCAGGAGCCTATCCGCCCCAGCACCCCACTCACTTGCCCTGAATGAAGGATTGATAAAGAGCAACGTTTTGTATACTTCGGTGAGTGCCGCATACTTTTTCTGTTATTTCTTCTACATTGTTGCATCTTACTTGTGGGGATAATTCGGTAAAGTAGCTCAGAGATGTGTGGAGGGGACAGATTGTAGACAGCCCTTATATGTATTTCTTAGTATTATAAAGTGAATTTGCTGGGCAATAGGGAGCCAGTGAAGGAATTTGCAGAGGAGTAACGGGAGAGTTGAGGATAGATTCCCCAAATCTCGTCTGTAATAATGAGCTATTCCATCTCCTGCTGCAGTTGTTAGCCGGGTACTAGCGGAGCAATGCGCATGCGCGAGACTTGGGGAATCGCGGCCGCACTGTAGGCTCTCACTTTCAGGCAAGAGAGGACGGTTAGGGGTTGTGGTTACCTTGACTTGAAGCAAGAAGGCCGCTGCCCCCTTGATTTCAAGCTGGCTGGCACTATAGCGCTGATGGAGAATAAAACTGTGTTTTTTGAACTTATGCAACATCGGGCAACAGGATAAAGCATATGATTATTAATAGGCTGCGGGCTACTATGAGGTACTGCTGGTGGGTGTAGATGCATTTTTGAGGTGACCAGTTCCCTTTAATATATGTGTGACTACAATCTTAATTCATTTGAGGCAATACATTGTTGCATCTGACCCAGCTCCTCCTTTTCATGCTGAGCACCACGCACGAAGTACATGTTTGCTGCAGTGCCGTTATTTGAGCCAGTACACAGGGCCAGTTTGACTCACCTGATAGATGCAGTGCCGCCATATCCTACTCTCGTTTGCATCCCCACAAGTAATCTCTGATCATCAAAACACCCCCTTCTCTACTCTCTTCTTATCACCTCTTCCCACAATCACCTCCAAGATTTCTCCCGTGCATCCCCTATGTTCTGGAACTTTCTACCCCAACATATAAGACTCTCATTCACAGTGGAAACTTTCAAAAGGAAACCTGAAAATCCACCTCTTCAGACAAGCCTACAACCTACAGTAACCCTGCTGCCACTATACTGCCATATGACCAGCTTTAACCTCACCTACTGTGTCCCTTTCCTATACCCTGTAGATTGTAAGCCCTCGCAGGCAGGGTCCTCTCTCCTTCTGTACCAGTTTGTAACTTGTCTTGTTCATGCTTATTGTACTTGTTTTGTATTATGAATATACCCCCTTTTGATATGTACAGCACCATGGAATGAATGGCACTTGAACAATAAATAATAATAAAAACCTATAGCAAACGGCATGGCTGTGCATATATAAAAAGGGCGAGAAAGTGGCAAACCCAACTTCATGAACCCAGAGGCTAGCAATAGCAAAGATAGCTTTGACAACCTATTTCTTGATCAGTTATAGAAAGGACACATTAATGTACCACGATCCTTTTTGTATCATACTAATATGATAAGTGAATAACTCATAGTACAATCAAATAAAAAATAAAACACATTTATACTCATCAGCGCTGAAACAACTGCATCTTACAACAGCAAAGAAGAGGAGTCTTACCATAATTAAGGGCTTCTGGCGCTGTCCATTTGATAGGAATCTGTTTTAAACCAGAAGATGAATATATTCCATCATCCTCTTGACGAGACATGCCAAAGTCACTGATTTTCAAAACATTATTTTCACCTACAAGACAGTTTCGAGCTGCCAGGTCCCTAGGAAACAAAAATATGTTGGAAAGGAATTGAATTTACCTTCAGATTTTAATTTTTTTTTACTGTAGAGAAATATTTGACATGGCCCAAAAAAATGTAAAGTATCAGGTAAAAACGTGTCTTTGTATTCTATGAATGTTTATTTTTCTGTACAGCAATTCCTACTTACACTGTATGATTTGTAATTCTACTACTCAATAATCCAGTTATGCAAGATTCATACTCTACTGCTAAGTGCTAATGGATCCAATTCATGCTCGTATAAAACAGAATTGCTTGAAAATTTCAAACCAAAGTAAAATACAAATGCAATAAAAACCGTTGTCCAAGAAAAAGGCTCCCAAGTGAGGGGAAGTGGCTGTCTAATAGCCAGTGAACTCAATAGGCAGTTCATGTAATGCATAGAAGACCTATGTCCTCAAACCACTCTTGGCAGCAGTTCTCCGCTCTAGCTCCAAGAGTGTGACATAGTCTATTACACCAATCTTGAATACATGGGAAATGGCCATAAAGCAGAAAACACCTTTAAAGGGCATCTATCAGCAGATTTGTACTTATGAAACTGGCTGATCTGTTGCATGTGCACTTAGCAGCTTTAGGCATCTGGGTTGGTCTCATGTACATGTGTGTCCACATTGCAGAGAAAAATGATAATTTAATATATGTAAATGAGCCTCAAGGAGCAACAGGGGCGTTGCCGTTACTCCTAAAGGCTCAGCTCTCTCTGCAACTGCAGCGGCCTCCGCACTTTGACAGGGCCTGGCAGTGTCAACGTCATCACGCCAGACCCTGTCAATCAAATTGGAGAGGGCGCGGCGGATGCTGAAAAAGCAGAGCCTCATTGGTATATAGTAAAACTTCCTCTTTCTCAGCTATGCGGGCATCCAATACTAACAGTGAGCGACGTCAGCTGGAAAAATATTTAAAATATACCAAGTTTTGTATAGAGGACTCCTCGAAAGCAACACTTGAAGAAGGTACTGGATTAAGACAGTAGTTGCACCTTTTTGTATTCGATGTTATTATACTGTCTGTGCCAAGCACTAGCTTTGCAAAATGAAATATATTGTAAAAAAAGCCTTTGAGAAGCAGGAGTCATCAAGAGAAGTAAAACTTGCGGCGATCATTGACACATGCCCAACATATTAATGATTACTCCAGAAGCTGAAGACTTTGAAGTATGCATAAACCGGGAGAGGGCAGAGGAATGCATACTGATGCACATTAATGACATTTTCTTCAAGTATGGTACTGAAGTAATAGCAACTATGACACAAAAAGTCATCAGTAATAAATAGTGTGAAAGATTTAGCTGAATTTCTCAATTTTTATGACATTTCCCGCCAGAAACTGTCATCTTCCCCTATAAGGAGAAATGAGAGTCTGCATGTACCGTATATATGCAGAGCGGAGCCGCATTTGTTTCCATGTGATACTTATGATCAGGGGCGTAACTAGAACTGACTGGGCCCCACAGCAAATTTTTTACAGGGCCCCCCTCCCTTAGGGTCCATTCAGATGTCCGCAAGTGTTTTGCGGTCCACAAAATGTCCGCAAAACATGGATACCAGCTGCGTGCGTTTCGCATTTTGATAGTTCCCTATGATAGAAATGCCTATTCTTGTCCACAATTGCAGACAAGAATAGGCCATGTTCCATCTTATTTTGCGGGGGCCGCGGTGTGCTGTCCGCATCTTTTGCGGCCCTATTGAAATGAATGGGTTTGCACCTGTTCCGCAAAATTGTGGGACGGATGCGGACCCAGAACAACGGACGTGTGAATGGACCCTTACTTAAAATAAAACCTTTCAAAAAACCTCTCTTTCTCTTTGTATCACTTTTTTGACAGCTAAAACTTTTTTTTAGATTTCTGCCTAAAGAGCTGAATCTTTTCTTCAGGTGGATGAATTGTAGTTTTTATTGGTACCCTTTTTGAATTAAAATTATTTATATTTTTTAATAGTGAAGGCATTTTTGGACATGGCAATGCTTTTTTTTTTATGTTTATTTACCTATATTTAAAACACTGTGAAAGGGGGTGATTCGAACTTTCATCCCAACCTCTGCCCACTCCTTCCTCTGCCAGCCTCCTGTACTATAGCATGCGGTACGTGGCAGCCTCCCTTCTCTGCCTCCGCTGCTCTGCCATGTACTAGTGCTTATTATGGCACACATATGCATGCACCCGATGCCAGCCCAGAACCATCCTGGCATCACATTTGTGTATATGTAACTTAAGAGAGTGCCATAATAAGCACTAGTACATGGCAGAGCAGTGGAGGCAGAGAGGGGAGGCTGCCATGTCCCACATGCTATAGTACAGGAGGCTGGCAGAGGAAACGTGGGCAGAGGTTGTGATCTGGCTACCTGGCAGCTACATGCTGAAGGCTTCAGCATGCAGCTGCCAGGGGGCGATCCCAGCATCTGCCAGCCTCCTGTACTATAACAGAAGCAGATGAATGCATTTTATTATATAGGAGGCTGGTGGGACTGGGATGGCAGCTACATGCTGCAGCCTGCCATGGCTGCACACTCAGAACTTTGCCTGCTGCTGTACCTGGTCTTACCTCCCCTCCTCTCCCAGTCTGTGAACTTGACAGACTGGGAGAGGAGGAAAGGGTTAACTACTTTGACTCTGCCCTGCCCTCCTCTTTCCTCATGCCCAGAGAGGCCCCAGAACCACTGTGCACTAGTGCAGCTGCAGCTGCAGCAGGCAAGGGGGGGAGGGGGGAACATGGGGGCCCAGGCACATACCTGAAAAAACGAGTGCTGTGCATGCCTGCTGTGCCTCCCTCCGCCCTCTGCTGTGCTTCTTCTCCCAGCCTCCCCGCCCCTTGAGGAGGACTTCATTTGGGGGCGGGCTGCCACTGTGCTGCCTGAAGAGATTCATTTGCATAGTGTGCTGCCGACTTGTTCTCTGGCAAGTGTCACACTATGCAGGCAGAAGAGGCAGCGAGTCAGCAGATAATCATGGACGGAGTCGCCCGCCGAAGCAGGCCCTGTGTTAATGAATGGGGAAGTAGGATGGATGGGAGGGGGGCGGGCCCCTATGTGACCGCACCAAATGTAAAGGGGAGGGGATTTGGAGGTGTTGTTTTCGGGGGTGGGGCCGGCCTGAAAACGTAAAATGATGTACACACAGTAAGTGTGTGTGTATGAGACACTGCTCCCGGGCCCCTTGTCAGCCCGGGCCCCGAAGCAGCCGCTTCCCCTGCTTCCCTGGTAGTTACGCCACTGCTTATGATCTAGGAGATTATAAAGGTGATATGCTTTTCCTCTCTCACAATTTATCACTGCAGATCCACTTTGTCTACGAACACTTCTTGGTGGGAGAAAGGCTTTAATCTCTACCGTTTAATATGATCGCGTAGGGGCTCAGTGACTTTGAAATAATGCTCCTGTATGTAGAAATGTTTCCATGCTACAGATCGTTATCAAGATCAGAGGTACAATTCTTTAAATTGACAATAGGCAGAACCACAAAACCAAATGCAATTATATACTTTTCTTTCTAGTACACGATGCATAAAAACATTAGCTGAAATTCCCCTATGAATGCCAGGCTTGTGTTATGAAGTGCCTCCGCACATTCCAGGTTTATATATAAACATATAAGAGGCAATACATTTAAATATCACGGCAGGATGGGTGCATACATTTGCATCACTTGAGAAGAAAGTGTAATAAAGAGGGAACGCGGCGCATTCTTCAAGGTAGAAACCGTACTCTGACCAATAAATCACTCATTATGGCTCCAATAAAATGTATTTTTAGGGTCTCCCATGCCTCAGTCCTACTTGTTATTTCTTGCTGCTGGGCTATATAGAAATGACTAGATTTATAGTATACACATGATCGGAGATATATGGGCAATGGGGAGAAAAGTCTGCTGTATGGCTTCTCTCTTGCCTGCTCTCCTTGACTAAGAGGTCTTTCCCTGTTTGCACATAGGGAGCCAAGTCAATTAAAGGGAATCTGTCACCTATTTTGAGAATATAAAACTGTTAACATAGCAATGTGCAATAAAGTACCTTCATTCCAGCATGTCCTCTTTCTTTTATTCAACTTTTCATTTAGATGAAAAAGCGATTTTTCTGATATGCTAATTAAGCCTCAAGGTGCCCAGAGGGGCGTTATTACTCTCCTCTAGTGCCCAGTATCGCCCCCCTGCAGTGCCCAGCCCGCCTTTCTTCCAAGCCCAGGATGCCTCTTAAGAAATAAATTTACTCCCACATGCTTGCCAAATGGCGCCGCCCCCTCCACTACGCCATGTAATTTATTCACCCCACCACGCTCCTTTCGTGGCCTCTGAAATCCCGCGCAGCTGCAGTATCGCTGACTGCCTGCACCTGTACGATACTCCTGCTCCTGAGGGCAACAGCCTCAATAGTGTCATTGGGCATGCGCCGAGCCCAGTGACATAATCAGAGCGCTGTTGCCTCAGGAGCCGGAGTATCGTACAGGCGTAGGCAGTCAGCGATACTGCAGCTGCGCAGGATTTCAGAGGCCACGAAAGGAGGACGCAAGGATGGTGGGGTGAATAAATTACATGACATAGCGGAGGGGGCGGCGCCGTTCGGCAAGCATGTGGGAGTAAATTTATTTCTTAAGAGGCGTGCTGGGCTTGGAAGAAAGGCGGGCTGGGCACTGCAGGGGGGCGATACTGGGCACTAGAGGAGAGTAATAACGCCCCTCTGGGCACCTTGAGGCTTAATTAGCATATCAGAAAAATTGCTTTTTCATCTAAAGGAAAAGTTGAATAAAAGAAAGAAGACACGCTGGAATGAATGTACTTTATTGCACATTGCTATGTTAACAGTTTTATATGCTCAAAATAGGTGACAGATTCCCTTTAAGGCAGGAAGAAGTCACACAGTGGAGGTGCCTGGCTCACCTTTAAAGTGGTATTTTGGTTTTGAAATTTTCAGCATCAATGAACAGAAAAAAAAACACACATCACTTACTAGTGACAGTTTATCCTGAGTGCCCCATTTTCCTGCACACCATCGTGGTTATGCAACATTAACACACATGTTGGTTCCTTGTCCTGATGACATCACATCTACTTGTAAGGCTCTGCCCTGCTATTGGCTGCTCCCCCCGTCGCCGGATGTTTTGATCCGCGCAACGGGTAGATGCAACGGCGGACATGCAGAAATCAGGAGGGACGTGGGTGCTGAGGACTGGTGCCCCGGATTATTATTTTTTTTTAAATGCTTTTATTGTGTAACATTGCAAAAAAGAAAATACTGCCAAGTCTGTCACGACCGGCTATATATAAATATCACATGATCTACCCCTTCAGATGAGCGCCATAAAAACGAAAATTGTCAAAACAGTTATTGTTGTCACCTTGCCTTGTGTACAGTGATCCCTCAAGATACAATGGCCTCAGGATACAATATTTTCAACATACAATGGTCTTTCAAGGGCCATCATAAGTTGAAACCAAACTCAACATACAGTTGCAAGAAAAAGTATGTGAACCCTTTGGAATGATATGGATTTCTGCACAAACTGGTCATAAAATGTGATCTGATCTTCATCTAAGTCACAACAATAGACAATCACAGTCTGCTTAAACTAATAACATACAAATAATGTTTTTATTGAACACACCATGTAAATATTCACAGTGCAGGTGGAAAAAGTATGTGAACCCCTAGACTAATGACATCTCCAAGAGCTAATTGGAGTGAGGTGTCAGCCAACTGGAGTCCAATCAATGAGATTGTAGGTGTTGGTTACAGCTGCCCTGCCCTATAAAAAAAACACACCAGTTTTGGGTTTGCTTTTCACAAGAAACATTGCCTGATGTGAATGATGCCTTGCACAAAAGAGCTCTCAGAAGACCTACGATTAAGAATTGTTAACTTGCATAAAGCTGGAAAGGGTTATAAAAGTATCTCCAAAAGCCTTGCTGTTCATCAGTCCACGGTAAGACAAATTGTCTATAAATGGAGAAAGTTCAGCACTGCTGCTACTCTCCCTAGGAGTGGCCGTCCTGTAAAGATGACTGCAAGAGCACAGCGCAGACTGCTCAATGAGGTGAAGAAGAATCCTAGAGTGTCAGCTAAAGACTTACAAAAGTCTCTGGCATATGCTAAAATCCCTGTTAGCGAATCTACGATACGTAAAAACACTAAACAAGAATGGATTTCATGGGAGGATAGATACCTAAGAGGAAGCCACTGCTGTCCAAAAAAAAACATTGCTGCACGTTTACAGTTTGCACAAGAGCACCTGGATGTTCCACAGCAGTACTGGCAAAATATTCTGTGGACAGATGAACCCAAAGTTGAGTTGTTTGGAATAAATACACAACACTATGTGTGGAGAAAAAGAGGCACAGCACACCAACATCAAAATCTCATCCCAACTGTGAAGTATGGTGGTGGGGGCATCATAGTTTGGGGCTGCTTTGCTGCGTCCGGGCCTGGACGGATTGCTATCATCGAAGGAAAAATGAATTCCCAAGTTTATCAAGACATTTTGCAGGAGAACTTAAAGGGAACCTGTCACCGGGATTTTGGGTATAGAGCTGAGGACATGGGTTGCTAGATGGCCGCTAGCACATCCGCAATACCCAGTCCCCATAGCTCTGTGTGCTTTTATTGTGTAAAAAAAACCGATTTGATACATATGCAAATTAACCTGAGATGAGTCCTGTATGTGAGATGAGTCAGGAACAGGACTCATCTCAGGTTAATTTGCATATGTATCAAATCAGTTTTTTTACACTTTAAAAGCACACAGAGCTATGGGGTCTGGATATTGAGGATGTGCTAGTGGCCATCTAGCAACCCGTGTCCTCAGCTCTATACACAAAATCCCGGTGACAGGTTCCCTTTAACCACTTCAGCCCCCAGTGCTTAAACACCCTGAAAGACCAGGCCACTTTTTACACTTCTGACCTACACTACTTTCACCGTTTATTGCTCGGTCATGCAACTTACCACCCAAATTAATTTTACCTCCTTTTCTTCTCACTAATAGAGCTTTCATTTGGTGGTATTTCATTGCTGCTGACATTTTTACTTTTTTTGTTATTAATCGAAATTTAACGATTTTTTTGCAAAAAAATGACATTTTTCACTTTCAGTTGTAAAATTTTGCAAAAAAAAACGAGATCCATATAGAAATTTTGCTCTAAATTTATTGTTCCACATGTCTTTGATAAAAAAAAAATGTTTGGGTAAAAAAAAAATGGTTTGGGTAAAAGTTATAGCGTTTACAAACTATGGTACAAAAATGTGAATTTCCGCTTTCTGAAGCAGCTCTGACTTTCTGAGCACCTGTCATGTTTCCTGAGGTTCTACAATGGCCAGACAGTACAAACACCCCACAAATGACCCCATTTCGGAAAGTACACACCCTAAGGTATTCGCTGATGGGCATAGTGAGTTCATAGAACTTTTTATTTTTTGTCACAAGTTAGCGGAAAATGATGATTTTTTTTTTTTTCTTACAAAGTCTCATATTCCACTAACTTGTGACAAAAAATAAAAACTTCTATGAACTCACTATGCCCATCACGAAATACCTTGGGGTCTCTTCTTTCCAAAATGGGGTCACTTGTGGGGTAGTTATACTGCCCTGGCATTTTAGGGGCCCAAATGTGTGGTAAGGAGTTTGAAATCAAATTCTGTAAAAAATGACCTGTGAAATCCGAAAGGTGCTCTTTGGAATATGGGCCCCTTTGCCCACCTAGGCTGCAAAAAAGTGTCACACATCTGGTAGCTCCGTACTCAGGGGAAGGTGGGGAATGTGTTTTGGGGTGTCTTTTTACATATACCCATGCTGGGTGAGATAAATATCTTGGTCAAATGCGAACTTTGTATAAAGAAATGGGAAAAGTTGTCTTTTGCCAAGATATTTCTCTCACCCAGCATGGGTATATGTAAAATGACACCCCAAAACACATTCCCCACCTTCTCCTGAGTACGGCAATACCAGATGTGTGACACTTTTTTGCAGCCTAGGTGGGCAAAGGGGCCCATATTCCAAAGAGCACCTTTCGGATTTCACAGGTCATTTTTTACAGAATTTGATTTCAAACTCCCTACCACACATTTGGGCCCCTAGAATGCCAGGGCAGTATAACTACCCCACAAGTGACCCCATTTTGGAAAGAAGACACCCCAAGGTATTCCGTGAGGGGCATGGCAAGTTCCTAGAATTTTTTATTTTTTGTCACAAGTTAGTGGAAAATGATGATTTTTTTTTTTATTTTTTTTTTTCATACAAAGTCTCATATTCCACTAACTTGTGACAAAAAATAAAAACTTCCATGAACTCACTATGCCCATCAGCGAATACCTTGGGGTCTCTTCTTTCCAAAATGGGGTCACTTGTGGGGTAGTTATACTGCCCTGGCATTCTAGGGGCCCAAATGTGTGGTAAGGAGTTTGAAATCAAATTCTGTAAAAAATGACCTGTGAAATCCGAAAGGTGCTCTTTGGAATATGGGCCCCTTTGCCCACCTAGGCTGCAAAAAAGTGTCACACAT
Source organism: Bufo bufo (assembly GCF_905171765.1). Lineage (NCBI taxonomy): Eukaryota > Metazoa > Chordata > Amphibia > Anura > Bufonidae > Bufo > Bufo bufo. The sequence continues at coordinate 158,501,647 of NC_053390.1, read as the reverse complement.
CTGGTATTGCCGTACTCAGGAGAAGGTGGGGAATGTGTTTTGGGGTGTCATTTTACATATACCCATGCTGGGTGAGATAAATATCTTGGTCAAATGCCAACTTTGTATAAAAAAATGGGAAAAGTTGTCTTTTGCCAAGATATTTCTCTCACCCAGCATGGGTATATGTAAAATGACACCCCAAAACACATTCCCCACCTTCTCCTGAGTACGGAGATACCAGATGTGTGACACTTTTTTGCAGCCTAGGTGGGCAAAGGGGCCCATATTCCAAAGAGCACCTTTCGGATTTCACAGGTCATTTTTTACAGAATTTGATTTCAAACTCCTTACCACACATTTGGGCCCCTAGAATGCCAGGGCAGTATAACTACCCCACAAGTGACCCCATTTTGGAAAGAAGAGACCCCAAGGTATTCGCTGATGGGCATAGTGAGTTCATGGAAGTTTTTATTTTTTGTCACAAGTTAGTGGAATATGAGACTTTGTATGAAAAAAAAAAAAAAAAAAAAAATCATAATTTTCCACTAACTTGTGACAAAAAATAAAAAATTCTAGGAACTCGCCATGCCCCTCACAGAATACCTTGGGGTGTCTTCTTTCCAAAATGGGGTCACTTGTGGGGTATTTATACTACACTGGCATTTTCCAGGGGCCCTAATGTGTGGTAAGTAGGTAAATGACCTGTGAAATCCTAAAGGTGCTCTTTGGAATATGGGCCCCTTTGCCCACCTAGGCTGCAAAAAAGTGTCACACATGTGGTATCGCCGTATTCAGGAGAAGTTGGGGAATGTGTTTTGGGGTGTCATTTTACATATACCCTTGCTGGGTGAGAGAAATATCTTGGCAAAAGACAACTTTTCCCATTTTTTTATACAAAGTTGGCATTTGACCAAGATATTTCTCTCACCCAGCATGGGTATATGTAAAATGACACCCCAAAACACATTCCCCAACTTCTCCTGAGTACGGCGATACCAGATGTGTGACACTTTTTTGCAGCCTAGATGCGCAAAGGTGCCCAAATTCCTTTTAGGAGGGCATTTTTAGACATTTGGATACCAGACTTCTTCTCACGCTTTGGGGCCCCTAGAATGCCAGGGCAGTATAAATACCCCACATGTGACCCCATTTTGGAAAGAAGACACCCCAAGGTATTCAATGAGGGGCATGGCGAGTTCATAGAAATTTTTTTTTTTTGGCACAAGTTAGCGGAAATTGATATTTTTAATTTTTTTCTCACAAAGTCTCCCGTTCCGCTAACTTGGGACAAAAATTTCAATCTTTCATGGACTCAATATGGCCCTCACGGAATACCTGGGGGTGTCTTCTTTCCGAAATGGGGTCACATGTGGGGTATTTATACTGCCCTGGCATTCTAGGGGCCCTAAAGCGTGAGAAGAAGTCTGGAATATAAATGTCTAAAAAATTTTACGCATTTGGTTTCCGTGAGGGGTATGGTGAGTTCATGTGAGATTTTATTTTTTGACACAAGTTAGTGGAATATGAGACTTTGTAATAAAAAAAAAAAAAAATTCCGCTAACTTGGGCCAAAAAAATGTCTGAATGGAGCCTTACAGAGGGTGATCAATGACAGGGGGGTGATCAATGACAGGGGGAGTGATCAATGACAGGGGTGGTGATCAATGACAGGGGTGGTGATCAGGGAGTCTATATGGGGTGATCACCACAGTCATTGATCATGCCCCTGTAAGGCTTCATTCAGACGTCCGGATGCGTTTTGCGGATCGGATCCATCTATCAGTGCATCCGTAAAAATCATGCGGACATCTGAATGGAGCTTTACAGGGGGTTGATCAATGACAGGGGTGTAATCAATGACAGGGGGGTGATCAGGGAGTCTATATGGGGTGATCACCACAGTCATTGATCATGCCCCTGTAAGGCTTCATTCAGACGTCCGGATGCGTTTTGCGGATCGGATCCATCTATCAGTGCATCCGTAAAAATCATGCGGACATCTGAATGGAGCTTTACAGGGGGGTGATCAGGGAGTCTATATGGGGTGATCACCACAGTCATTGATCATGCCCCTGTAAGGCTTCATTCAGACGTCCGGATGCGTTTTGCGGATCCGATCCATCTATCAGTGCATCCGTAAAAATCATGCGGACATCTGAATGGAGTTTTACAGGGGGGTAATCAATGACAGGGGGGTGATCACCACAGTCATTGATCATGCCCCTGTAAGGCTTCATTCAGACGTCCGGATGCGTTTTGCGGATCGGATCCATCTATCAGTGCATCCGTAAAAATCATGCGGACATCTGAATGGAGCTTTACAGGGGGGTGATCAGGGAGTCTATATGGAGTGATCACCACAGTCATTGATCATGCCCCTGTAAGGCTTCATTCAGACGTCCGGATGCGTTTTGCGGATCAGATCCATCTATCAGTGCATCCGTAAAAATCATGCGGACATCTGAATGGAGCTTTACAGGGGGGTGATCAGGGAGTCTATATGGGGTGATCACCACAGTCATTGATCATGCCCCTGAAAGGCTTCATTCAGACGTCCGGATGCGTTTTGCGGATCCGATCCATCTATCAGTGCATCCGTAAAAATCATGCGGACATCTGAATGGAGCTTTACAGGGGGGTAATCAATGACAGGGGGGTGATCAGGGAGTCTATATGGGGTGATCACCACAGTCATTGATCATGCCCCTGTAAGGCTTCATTCAGACGTCCGGATGCGTTTTGCGGATCCGATCCATCTATCAGTGCATCCGTAAAAATCATGCGGACATCTGAATGGAGCTTGACAGGGGGGGTAATCAATGACAGGGGGGTGATCAGGGAGTCTATATGGGGTGATCACCACAGTCATTGATCACGCCCCTGTAAGGCTTCATTCAGACGTCCGGATGCGTTTTGCGGATCCGATCCATCTATCAGTGGATCCGTAAAAATCATGCGGACATCTGAATGGAGCTTTACAGGGGGTTGATCAATGACAGGGGGGTAATCAATGACAGGGGGGTGATCAGGGGTGATCAGGGGCTAATAAGGGGTTAATAAGTGACGGGGGGGGGGTGTAGTGTAGTGTAGTGGTGCTTGGTGCTACTTTACTGAGCTACCTGTGTCCTCTGGTGGTCGATCCAAACAAAGGGGACCACCAGAGGACCAGGTAGCAGGTATATTAGACGCTGTTATCAAAACAGCGTCTAATATACCTGTTAGGGGTTAAAAAAAACACATCTCCAGCCTGCCAGCGAACGATCGCCGCTGGCAGGCTGGAGATCAACTCTCTTACCTTCTGTTCCTGTGAGCGCGCGCGCCTGTGTGCGCGCGTTCACAGGAAATCTCGGCCATCGCGAGATGACGCATATATGCGTGACTCTGCGCAGGGCTGCCACCTCCGGAACGCGATCCTGCGTTAGGCGGTCCGGAGGTGGTTAAGGCCATCTGTCCACCAGCTGAAGCTCAACAGAAGATGGGAGTTGCAACAAGACAATGACCCAAAGCATAAAAGTAAATCAACAGAATGGCTTAAACAGAAGAAAATAAGCCTTCTGGAGTGGCCCAGTCAGAGTCCTGACCTCAACCGGATTGAGATGCTGTGGCATGACCTCAAGAAAGCGATTCACACCAGACATCCCAAGAATATTGCTGAACTGAAACAGTTCTGTAAAGAGAAATGGTCAAGAATTACTCCTGACCGTTGTGCACGTCTGATCTGCAACTACAGGAAACGTTTGGTTGAAGTTATTGCTGCCGAAGGAGGTTCAACCAGTTATTAAATCCAAGGGTTCACATACTTTTTCGACCTGCACTGTGAACGTTTACATGGTGTGTTCAATAAAAACATGGTAACATTTAATTCTGTGTGTGTTATTAGTTTAAGCAGACTGTGATTGTCTATTGTTGTGACTTAGATGAAGATCAAATCACATTTTATGACCAATTTGTTCAGAAATCAATATAATTCCAAAGGGTTCATATACTTTTTCTTGCAACTGTATAATGCCTCAGACTAAAATCCAACCGATCCAGGGCACTAGTTGTATTAGTTGCTATTTAGCAGCTATTCCTGACTGTTATATGTAAGGACTTGTTTTATCTTAGTTAGCTGCTTATTTTTCTTAAATCTTAATTTTTTCTTATCTTGGATGACATTTTGGGGCTTTGGAACAAATTACTCAACATAAAATGGTTAACATACAATGGTCCAATGGTCATCCTGGAACCAATTAATATTGTAACTTGAACTAAATTCTATGAAACGCCTGTGGGGTCAGAGGTCAGTACACCCCTAAATAAATTCCTTGATGAGTATAGTTTTGAAAATGCGGTCACTTTTTGGGGGTTTCTACTGTAGGGGTACCTTAGTGTCCCTTCAAACATGACACTCAAAAACCATTCCAGCTAAATCTGCTTTCCAAAAACCATATGGCGTTCCTTTCCTTTTGAACCCTGCTGTGTGCCCATACAGCAGTTTAAAAACAGACATGGGGCGTTTTTGTAAAATGCATAATCAGGGTAATAAATATTGAGGTGTGTTTTGCTGTTACCCCTTGCTGCATTACAGGAAAGATTTATTAAAATGTAAAATCTGAAGAAAAAAAATAAATTTTGAAGTTTATCCTCCATTTTCCTTTAATTCTTGTGAAACATGTAAAGAGTTAAAGGATAACTGTCGTATATATATATTTCTTTTTGGAGTATTGGATTGTGTTGATTAATATCACCTTGGTGGCCCTATTTCAACTTTTCACTGTGTATTCAATTACCCCTTAATTCCACATTTTTGTTCCCTGTACTGCCTACTTTTACCTGTGCTTAATATAGGGTTGCTAGGCATGGTCCGTCTATGTGTTGAAGGGCTCTGGTTACTGACACTTTTGGGGGGCTATTGTTACTGGCTAGTGAGGGCAGGTGGGATTAGCATCAGGGTGAGGGCAGTGGCGGCCATCTTAACTGAATAGTGAAATTGCAGTTTTATGCAGACTGGTTACTAAGGGCTGAATCTTATTAAATATGGGGTCAGTCAGTCTAATAGTAACTGATTCTGGAATATCATGTTATTAGTAACTACATATATGAAAATTTAAATTAGGGTCTAAATGTGACAGTTAACCATTAAAGTTTGCAAAATCAGTTTTTAATAATTTGAGGGGTGTAGTTTCTAAATTGTAGTAATTTATGTGTGGTTTCTACTATGTAAGCCCCACAAAGATTCAAATCCGAATTTCCAAAGTGGAGTTTGGACATTTTCTTAAAAATTAGGAAAATTGCCTCTAAAATTCTAAGCCTTCTAACATTTTCAAAATGATGCAAACAAAGTAGACATATGGTAATGTCAATTAATACCTATTTTATGAGTTATCATTATCAATCTCAAAAGCAGAGAAATTCAAATTTAGAATAAAGTGAATTTTTCTATAATAAAAGGTAAAACATACTGACTCAAATTTAGCTCTAATATAAAGTACATTGTGTCACGGGAAAATCTCAGAATTGCTTGGATAAGTAAAATCATTCCAAAGTGACACATCAGATTTGAAAAAAATTGGCTCTGTGAGGAAGGTAAAACATGAACGTGTCCGGAAGAATTTAAAAGAAAAGCCAAATTAACAATGGGAAATTTACCACACCCAGATAAACTATGCCATTTCAATTCGGTTCTCTCTACAATACAATATAGAAAGACTGAATGAGGGGAGAGAGAAAAACAACAAATTAATAGATTTTTATGTATATAAGCAATTCACATGTCAAAATCACAGCATAAACTAGAGGGCACTTTGTATTTGTCAACAGGCGCAACCAACGTCATTTCCCTATAGTGTATTTGGGGTAAAATAGTGTAATCCGAGGTTTGCAGGGTGTCCATAGAGACAAACAAAAGCTCCCTAAAACCCCCACAATTTCTCATTCAAGGTTGAAGGAAAAGGAAAGAAAGAAAGAAAGAATGGACAGAAGGGGAAAGAAAACAGATTAAAACAAAACTGCTATAAGTCTATGTCCCTAATTGTATAACAATCTTCAACCGTCTAACCCACCAAAAGGACCAACTAGCTAAGCTAAAAGTATCTGTGACTTGCACAGCATCCCTCAGCACTTAATAAATGAAGGCTTGTGCATTGAAAAACATTTTTCACTTTTATTTTGTTACACTTTGCTTATACCATAGACTGTGTTAGTACTGATTAGCACCTTGTGATTTGTCATATGGATAGGCACACAGGGGTGGATCGTCAATGGCCAGTCATTATCAGTTCTCTCCAGAGATGTTTGATTGGGTTCAAGTTGGGACTCTGGCTGGGCCACTCAAAGACATTCATACAGTTGTCCCTAAGCCACTCCTTTGTTGTCTTGGCTGTGTGCTTAGGGTCATGGTCTTTTTTGGCCCAGTCTGAGATCCAGATAACTCTGGATCAGGTTTTCATTGAGAATATCGCTGTAATTTGTTCCATTTAGCTATCCCTAAACCATGACCAGTCTCCCTGTCCCAGCATCTGAAAAACACCACCACTGCATGCTGCTGCCACCACCATACTTCAATGTAGTGATGGTATTGGGCAGTGCCTGGTTTCCTCCAAACAGGACACTTAGAATTGAGGTCAAAAAGTTCAATCTTGTTTCCCTCAGACCAGAAAATCTGGTAGCCCTTTTGGAAGTTTCTGCCATCTGAGCACTGGATCTTTGGAGCTCAGCCAGAGTAACCACTGGGTTCTTGGTCACCTAGTTTTCCAAGGGCCGCCGCCGCCCCCCCTGTCGCCGCGCCCCCCCCCCCCCCCGTCCCCCCTTAGTTTGATGGGGCGGCACACTCTAGGAATCCCTAGTTGTTTTAAACTTCTTTCATTTAAGAATTATGGAGGCCACTGTGCTGAGACCTTTCAGTGCAGTAGAAATATTTTTGTACACTTATGTAGACCGGTGTCCCCATACATTTGTGCCTTTAGGCAGTTCTTTCCTTCTCATAGCTTGGCTTTTGCTCTGATATGCATTGTCAGATGGGAGACCAAATATAGACAGTAGTGTATCTTTCTAAATCATGTCCAATCAACTGGATCCTACCACTGACTCCTATTTCGGAACAACCAAGCACCCTCATACAAAAATGACCACCAAAATATATCTAAACATATCTTTATTCAAATATTAGGACCAAAATGTAAAATACATATATGAGTTGGCAAAGACAAGGAGTGTGTCAGCAAAGAAGGGGGTCGGAAGTAATTGTACATGATCAAGTGATAAATACAAACAAAAAGGTAAACAATATATCACCATGTGGTTAACCCTCCTATAAAAGAAAGCTATCAGAATAAAAAAAAAATGAAGTACAGACCCGATTGATGGCATCTCCAAAACCTGAGGAAGCGGACGTGAAACACATGTCGGGGTTTTGGAGGTGCCATCAATAGGGTCTGTACTGATTTTTTTTATATATATGGACCTATATATATATATATATATGGACCTATATATATATATACACTGCGTGCAGAATTATTAGGCAAATTAGTATTTTGACCACATCATCCTCTTTATGCATGTTGTCTTACTCCAAGCTGTATAGGCTCGAAAGCCTACTACCAATTAAGCATATTAGGTGATGTGCATCTGTGTAATGAGAAGGGGTGTGGTCTAATGACATCAACACCCTATATTAGGTGTGCATAATTATTAGGCAACTTCCTTTCCTTTGGCAAAATGGGTCAAAAGAAGGACTTGACAGGCTCAGAAAAGTCAAAAATAGTGAGATATCTTGCAGAGGGATGCAGCACTCTTAAAATTGCAAAGCTTCTGAAGCGTGATCATCAAACAATCAAGCGTTTCATTCAAAATAGTCAACAGGGTCGCAAGAAGCGTGTGGAAAAACCAAGGTGCAAAATAACTGCCCATGAACTGAGAAAAGTCAAGCGTGCAGCTGCCAAGATGCCACTTGTCACCAGTTTGGCCATATTTCAGAGCTGCAACATCACTGGAGTGCCCAAAAGCACAAGGTGTGCAATACTCAGAGACATGGCCAAGGTAAGAAAGGCTGAAAGACGACCACCACTGAACAAGACACACAAGCTGAAACGTCAAGACTGGGCCAAGAAATATCTCAAGACTGATTTTTCTAAGGTTTTATGGACTGATGAAATGAGAGTGAGTCTTGATGGGCCAGATGGATGGGCCCGTGGCTGGATTGGTAAAGGGCAGAGAGCTCCAGTCCGACTCAGACGCCAGCAAGGTGGAGGTGGAGTACTGGTTTGGGCTGGTATCATCAAAGATGAGCTTGTGGGGCCTTTTCGGGTTGAGGATGGAGTCAAGCTCAACTCCCAGTCCTACTGCCAGTTTCTGGAAGACACCTTCTTCAAGCAGTGGTACAGGAAGAAGTCTGCATCCTTCAAGAAAAACATGATTTTCATGCAGGACAATGCTCCATCACACGCGTCCAAGTACTCCACAGCGTGGCTGGCAAGAAAGGGTATAAAAGAAGAAAATCTAATGACATGGCCTCCTTGTTCACCTGATCTGAACCCCATTGAGAACCTCTGGTCCATCATCAAATGTGAGATTTACAAGGAGGGAAAACAGTACACCTCTCTGAACAGTGTCTGAGAGGCTGTGGTTGCTGCTGCACGCAATGTTGATGGTGAACAGATCAAAACACTGACAGAATCCATGGATGGCAGGCTTTTGAGTGTCCTTGCAAAGAAAGGTGGCTATATTGGTCACTGATTTGTTTTTGTTTTGTTTTTGAATGTCAGAAATGTATATTTGTGAATGTTGAGATGTTATATTGGTTTCACTGGTAAAAATAAATAATTGAAATGGGTATATATTTGTTTTTTGTTAAGTTGCCTAATAATTATGCACAGTAATAGTCACCTGCACACACAGATATCCCCCTAAAATAGCTAAAACTAAAAACAAACTAAAAACTACTTCCAAAAATATTCAGCTTTGATATTAATGAGTTTTTTGGGTTCATTGAGAACATGGATGTTGTTCAATAATAAAATTAATCCTCAAAAATACAACTTGCCTAATAATTCTGCACTCCCTGTATATATATATATATATATATATATATATATATATTTTACCTTTCTGTTATTTTTTTATCACTTTATCATGTACAATTACTTCTGACCCCCTTCTTTGCCAGCTCATATATGTATTTTACATTTTGGTCCTAATATTTGAATAAAGATATTGTTTGATATATTTTGGTGGTCATTTTTGTATGCGGGTGCTTGGGTGTTCCCATATAGGAGTTGTTGGTTGTAGGCACCTGAGATTTTAAATTTCGGTTGATACTTGGGCCCTTATTTGAGGCTCCCGTTTAGTTTAGGTCTGATTGGATTTACCACTGGTGGACTTCAATCAAAGTGTAGAACATCTCAAAGATGATCAAGAGAAATGGGAGACCCCCCCAGAGCTAAATTTCAAGTGTTATAGCAAAGATTCAGAATACTTATGTCCATACGAAATTTTAGTTTTTTCTTTTTAATAAACTTCTGTCTAAAATTCAGTTTTCACTTTCTTATTATCGTGTATTGAGTGCAGAACAATTGGAAGGGGGGGGGGGGGGGGGGGGGGGAAGTACTCCATAAAGGCCACTACATAAAATGTGAAAAAAGTAAGGGTCTGAAGACTTTCCGAATGCATTAAAAATATGATGGTCCTGCTGCACCCGCCATGTCCCTTTTTGGTTGGCGTATAAGTGCCACTTGCAACAATATTTTGTCGCAATGGTGTTTATAAAAAAAAAAAAAAAAAACATTACACAGTGAAAACTGGCACATGGAGATTATAAATTTCTGCCTTTGTGCCTGTGATCAGCTGTCAGTTTTGTAACACAGCAGTCACCGCCAGCTCAGCTCATGAGTTGATACTGGTAAGGCAGGTATCACCAAGGAGATAGGATAAAAAGGTGACCATCAATAAAAATTGAAAATAAAATACTATTTTATAGTAGGAGTAAAATAGAAAAATGTTCAAAAAAGGTAAACCATAATGCTGTTTGACCATTGGTGCAAAATAAATGACAATCTCTTCTGGAATAAAGATAAACAACAAATCTATTCAACTGAAATTCTACAAAAAAGCGAAGGCCTGTTTCAAGTTTCCTCACATGAAAATCATGGCTCTCTCAATCACAGGAGAAAGACTCCAGGGCCAAAAATATGTATATTAGAATGAATAATCCACACATTGTAATTGGAAAGAAAAACAATCTCTATGGAAAAATATGGAATAAAAAGGTTCTCTAAAGAAATATAGAATTATATCCCAGGGTATTTTAGTCCAACATCCTAATGCTCTGAACTATTTAACCAAATGCAATCACAATGTTGTAATAAAAATTAATCTATTGTGTCATCATATAAATCAAACATACAATAACGACAGTACAGGTTCCTTCACCTCGGCAATTAACTAGCAAGGCTTGGCCAGACTCTGCTTATAAGTGTTTTGTTTATTCGTTCTGGGGTTTTCAGTGCTACTTTAGTATTCTCATTAAATAATAATTTATAACCGCTGACAGCACACATGGAAGATTGTGTAATGACAGTCGCCATCAAATACAAATAATATGAGATGAATATTACACATTTATGACTTTCCCATTATTGTGTTCAGAAAATGTGCTATAAGGAAACACCAGGAGACGAAAGAGACCAGAGCAGAATAATAATGAACACTGCCATGGATATAAAAAGTTCTTTCTTCATTAAATTTATAATACACATAAGGCTCATGAACTATTAGTGGTAGGAAAGCCCAACAAGTTATCAAAATAAAAGGCTCATCGCCTGTTAGAATGCCATCAGTCCATCGCCTGGTAGAAATGAGAACATTTCAGATATTGTAATGAATAAAGGTGTTTGAGCGACTCTACCTGGTGTCACGGTCATTAAATGGATGTTCATTACAGCCGTTATTAAGAACATACAATACCTTTTCAACCAGTTAGCCCAATACTATTAATATTACTCCAAAGAATAGAAGCATTGGATCCAAATCGGAGACCAATGCAGACACAAAAGACATTCAGATGAATACTAAATGACCTGTCAGAACATTGGAGATAGGCAGAGGGTCATGGATTTACACTGACGAGCAAACGGGTAACAATGTTTTGAACTTTTGACTTTCAGGCTCCATATCTCACCATCCACTACAGCATCGAACGTGAAACTACCATCAAAGCTAGCAAAGCTGTATTCATACCCAAGTGAGTCGACCAGAAGGCACCAACATTTGGAAAGCATAGAGGAGACCTGGGAACAGATTTCAGTCGAGACATGAATCGAGAGCATGCCCAGAAGGATTCAGGATTTCTTAACTATTGCAACCAATGAGCTAAAGATGATCGTGGTCCTCCAGAGATACCGTTTAAAGGGAATCTGTTACCTTGATTTAGCACTAAATTAGCAGTACTGCTGACACTGAGCGCGGATTGCTACTTTATAGGGGTCATTTATTAAGACCGGCACTTACATTTTCATTTTAACCCCTCCCGGACATCCGCTGTCGGGCCTTTAAGATGGCTCCCCCGCGCCAGTGTGGAGTGAGAGCAATAACAACAAGATGCCTGCTATTTCACACAGCAGATACCTGGGGCTAATGTCTGCAATTGGTGGTAATGCCGATCAAGGAGATTTAACCACTCAGAATTTGTGGTCAAACATGAGGCCTGAAAGATTTCAGTATCAAAATTGCTTAAGTAAGAAAAACTATACAAACGCCATATTGCCGTAATCGTACTAACTGAGAAAGAAGAGCACAAGTCAATTTTATTGCATAGTGAACGCTGTAATAACAAAACCCATAAAACTGTGGTGGAATCATGCTTTTTTTTCCAATTCCACCACATTTAGAATTTTTTTCCAGGTTCCCGCTACATCCTATGCAATATTAAATGGTGCCATTAGAAAATACAACTTGTCCCGCAAAAGTCAAGTCCTCATATGGCTATGTGAACAGAAAAAAAAAATGCTGAATTATTAGAGCTTCAAGTGGTGAAGTTCCACAAGTGCCCATTCAATATTGTGGCTTAGCACATGACTATAATTCACTTTCAAAGTAAAGACCCTCTTACTGATAGTAGAGAACGAGAGCAGCAAACAATAAAAGCAATAGTGGAAGATTCTGTGTCCAGCAGTGATAAAAACAGCCATAGAGGCAAAACAGCCTACGGTCATGTGCATGAGCCCTAACCCTATGGCAGTTTTTATCAATGCTGGACAAAGAATCTTCCATTATTGCTTTTATTGTTTGCTAATCTTTTTGCGGGGCAACTGAACTGACATACGGATGCGGACAGCACAGTGTGTTATCCGCATCTTTTGTGGCCCCATTGAAGTGAATTGGTCAGAACCGACCAGCACAAAATGAGGAATGGATGCAGAAAAAAAAAAAACTTTTTTGTGCATAAACCCTCATATTAGGTAATCAGATGGCATAGACAGGGCACTTTTTTCAACAAAGATGCAGCACTGTACAATAATTAATTGCATGGGCAATTTCGCACTAATTGACTGTACTGTTCCAAATTGCTCTACAAGAATGAATTGGCACTTCATTCTTATTAGCAGTTACAGGCCCAAGCCGCCGACAAGGATCACAACTTGCTCAACACATCTTATAAACCATTGGCTTAGCTTTATAAGGGTAAAAGATACTGTTGTCTAAAGGCATCGGTCTCCATGATTGTCTCTAAGGTTCCTTGTACATTGGCTGATGATTGGGAATGACCAACGTTACTTCAGGTGTTTGCATCTTTTATGCAGCACTCAAAATCATTGGTCAGCAGCACATCACCCTGTTTAGAGGGGTTCTGCTGCCGAAAAATGGAAACCGGGGATAAAGTATCATATTAAAGTGTAATAGTAATTTCGATTTAAAGTGTATTCTGACAAAGCTGTAACTAGGCAGATCTGCAAAACATGGATGGCGTCCGTGTGCGTTCCGCAATTTGCGGAACGGCACGGACAGCCTTTAATATAACTGCCTATTCCTGTCCGCAGAGCGCGGACAAGAATAGGACAGGTTATATTTTTTTACGGAACATAGCAACGGATGCGGACAGCACACGGAGTGCCATGTGCATGAGGCCTAAATAAGTCAGATAGGCAGGGTCATGGACAGTGATAGACCACATGTCCATAGTCAGTGACTGAGGAAGTCAAAATGCAGCTGGAAGCTTCTGCATGTTACACCCAGGAGTCTTCTGCGGACTGAAGACAGATTCTCCTTAGAAACGCTCTCAGAGCCTCATTAAGACGATTCTGATACCCTGCTTTTCTAGTACAAAGAAACATCTTTCCCTAATAAAGTAAATAACAAAAATGTTTAACACCCGTGTCCCTATACTACATTAAAATTAAAATGAAACAACAATTACACTTTAGCGATCGTTTGTCTTTATACTCATGATGATGATCGGCGTCCGTTACCTGGCAGAAATCTGTCCATGTAAAAATGAAAAATAGAAATAAACTTTCTTATACACTATATGGTGATTATTACCGGATCACAAAACATTTCTACTTCTCGTCTCTTCACAACAGAAAGCACCTTTGAATTTGGACTACCCAATGTAAAAGAACTGCAATCATACAAAAACATTTTTGGCTAACAAGAGGATAATTTCATCTCATCCTTAAAAACTCACTTTGCTCGTAAGCGCTCAGTTAACATGACTGAACAGTAAGAGAAGCTAATGGGATGACTTTTCTTTACACAGTGTACAGCTTTGAGCAAATCTGGAAAAGAATTACGACACGAGTAACATTTTTTTATGGAGCCTGTTCCGTGCACAGCTTACAAAATTGCTTAAGTAAAAAACAAGCATGCAAAATGTCTCTGATTTTCATAAAGAAAGCTGTCAATTGATTACGAGCCTCAAATCCAGTGAAAGCCTTACTAGGAAATGAAAATCACGAGTATGCTTCATGTAAAACTACAAGGGTTGTAGTTTCACAATATGTTTTCATTTGTTGGGTCTCAGTATTAACCCTTTAACCCCTTAAGGACTCAGCCCTATTTCACCTTAAGGACTTGGCCATTTTTTGCAAATCTGACCAGTGTCACTTTAAGTGCTGATAACTTTAAAACGCTTTGACTTATCCAGGCCGTTCTGAGATTGTTTTTTCGTCACATATTGTACTTCATGACACTGCTAAAATTGGGTCAAAAAAGTTAATTTTTTTGCATAAAAAAATACCATATTTACCAAAAAATTTGAAATTTGCAAATTTCAAAGTTTCAGTTTCTCTACTTCTGTAATACATAGTAATACCCCCAAACATTTTGATGACTTTACATTCCCCATATGTCTACTTCATGTTTGTAGCATTTTGGGATTGATATTTAATTTTTTGGGGATGTTATAAGGCTTAGAAGTTTAGAAGCAAATCTTGAAATTTTTCAGAAATTTACAAAAACCAAATTTTTAGGGACCACTACAGGTCTGAAGTCACTTTGCGAGGCTTACATAATAGAAACCGCCCAAAAGTGACCCCATTCTATAAACTACACTCCTCAAGGTATTCAAAACTGATTTTACAAGCTTCGTTAAACCTTTAGGTATTGCACAAGAGTTATTGGCAAATGGGGATGAAATTTGAGAATTTCATTTTTTTGCCTAATTTTCCATTTTAACCCATTTTTTCCACTAACAAAGCAAGGGTTAACAGCTAAACAAGACTGTATCTTTATTGCCCTGACTCTGCCGTTTACAGAAACACCCAATATGTGGTCGTAAACTACTGTACGGGCACACAGTAGGGCGTAGAGGGAAAGGTGTGCCGTCTGGTTTCTGGAAGGCTGATTTTGCTGGACTGTTTTTTTGACACCATGTCCCATTTGAAGCCCCCTGATGCACCCCTAGAGTAGAAACTCCATAAAAATGACCCCATCTAAGAAACTACACCCCTCAAGGTATTCAAAACTGATTTTACAAACTTTGTTAACCCTTTAGGTGTTGCACAAGAGTTATTGGCAAATGGGGATGAAATTTGAAAATTTCATTTTTTTGCCTAATTTTCCATTTTAACCCATTTTTTCCACTAACAAAGCAAGGGTTAACAGCCAAACAAGACTGTATCTTTTTTGCCCTGACTCTGCCGTTTACAGAAACACCCCATATGTGCCTGTAAACTACTGTACGGCCACACAGCGGGGCGTAGAGTGAAAGGTGCGCCGTATGGTTTTTGGAAGCCAGATTTTGCTGGACTGTTTTTTTGACACCATGTCCCATTTGAAGCCCCCCTGATGCCCCCCTAGATTTAATGGAAAATAGAGATACAATTTCAAAATTTCACTTTTTTGGCAGATTTTCCATTTTAATATTTTTTTTCCAGTAACAAAGCAAGGGTTAACAGCCAAACAAAACTCATTATTTATGGCCCTGATTCTGTAGTTTACAGAAACACCTAATATGTGTTCGTAAACCGCTGTACGGGCACACAGCAGGGCGCAGAAGGAAAGGAATGCCATACGGTTTTTGGAAGGCAGGTTTTGCTGGACTGGTTTTTTTGACACCATGTCCCATTTGAAGCCCCCCTGATGCACCCCTAGAGTAGAAACTCCAAAAAAGTGACCCCATTTTAGAAAGTACGGAATAAGGTGGCAGCTTTGTTGGTACTAGTTTAGGGTACATATGATTTTTGGTTGCTCTATATTACACTTTTTGTGCGGCAAGGTAACAAGAAATAGCTTTTTTGGCACATTTTGTTTTTTTTTGTTATTTACAACATTCATCTGACAGGTTAGATCATGTGGTAATTTTATAGAGCAGGTTGTCACGGACGCGGCGATACCTAATATGTATACCTTTTTTTTATTTATGTAAGTTTTATACAATAACTTCATTTTTAAAACCAAAAAAAGTTTTAGTGTCTCCATAGTCTAAGAGCCATAGTTTTTTCAGTTTTTGGGCGATTATCTTGAGTAGGGTCTCATTTTTTGCGGGCTGAGATGACGGTTTAATTGGCACTATTTTGGGGTGCATATGACTTTTTGATCGCTTGTTATTACACTTTTTGTGACGTAAGATGACAAAAAATGGCTTTTTTTACACCGTTTTTATTTTTTATTTTTTACGGTGGTCACCTGAGGGGTTAGATCATGTGATATTCTTATAGAGCCGGTCGATACGGACGCGGCGATACCTAATATGTATACTTTATTTTTATTTATGTAAGTTTTACACAATGATTTCATTTTTGAAACAAAAAAAATCATGTTTTAGTGTTTCCATAGTCTGAGAGCCATAGTTTTTTCAGTTTTTGGGCGATTATCTTGGGTAAGGTATGATTTTTGCGGGATGAGATGACGGTTTTATTGGTACTATTTTGGCGTACATGTGACTTTTTTGATCACTTTTATTACCTTTTTTGGGAAGTAAGGTGGGCAAAATTTCAATTTTCTCATAGTTTTTATTTTTTTATTTTTATGGTGTTCACCGTGCGGGGAAAGTAACATGACCGTTTTATAGATCAGGTCATTACGGACGCGGCGATACCTAATATGTGTAGTGTATTTTAATTTTTTAATTTTTATTCAGTGATGAATGTTTTTTTTTTTTTATCTTAACTTTTTTCACTTTTTTTAACTTTTTTTTTGACCCAGACCCACTTGGTTCTGGAAGATCCAGTGGGTCTGATGTCTGTATAATACAGTACAGTACAATATATATTGTTCTGTACTGTATTTTACTTACACTGAACAGATCTATGCTTTTAGCACAGATCTGTTCAGCACCATGGACAGCAGGAAACCTGAGCAGGCGTCCTGTTGCCATGGGAACCCTCCCCGTCTGCTCAGAACTTCGCAGACGGGGAAGGGTAAGCACAGGGCTGAGGGGGGCTGTCGGGGGGCTCTCTCCCTCTCCATCGGGGGGCTGCAAAGGCACAGCAGCCCCCCGATGGAGAGGGAGGGAGCTCCCTGACCGACGACAGTTAACTTTTTCCATACAGCGGTCCGTACGGACCGCGGTATAGAAAGGGTTAAACGGCTGACATCTGCACAGATGTCAGCCGTTTATACCAGGGTGCCAGCAATGTGCTGGCACCCTGGTATACCCAATAGAAGCCAACGATCGTTCATGGGGAGGCGGGCGGGGGATCGCGATCCCGCCTGCCGCACCGCCCGCCTCCCGCAACGCCCCCACCGCATGCGACACCCCCCCCCCCGCACCACCCACCGGCATAAAATCGTGCAGGGGTGCATGAAAAATATTGATTTTAGGCACTCTAAAGTTTCTGATCCCCGCGGTCAGGGACCGCGGGCATCAGAAACTGCAAAAAGCGCAGCAAACCGCAGGTCTGAATTGACCTGCGGTTTGCTGCGATCGCCGACACGGGGGGGTCACATGACCCCCCCTGGCGTTGTCACAGGATGCCGGCTGAATGATTTCAGCCGAAATCCCGTTCCGTTTAATCCCTCGGGCGCCGGAATACTGATTTCAAGTTAGGACGTACCGGTACGCCCTGAGTCCTTAAGGACTCGGGAAATAGGGCGTACCGATACGCCCTGCGTCCTTAAGGGGTTAAAGACCCATGACGTAGCTGTACGTCATGGGTCCGATGGCATACATCTTACCTTTCAGATGCAGTGGTCAAATGTGACCACTGCATCTGCGCAGACCGGAACCCGAAGTCGCGCGCTTGCGGTCTGGTAACAGCGTTCCCCGGGTGAGATCGGGGGACCTGTTACCTCGATCTAATTGCCCGAAGCCTCAAGCAGGCTTCAGAGTCAATTAGATGTATATACCAATACAGGCCACTAGGTGCCAGCCTTGTATTGATATAAAATCCCTTGAAAATAGGCATTTCTACAATAGGGCCTCTGGAAAGTGAAGGATGCACACGGCCAGTATCTGTGTTTTACGGATCCGTGGCTTGCGGACCACAAAATGGCAACGGCCGTTTACATGAGCCCTTAATAAAATATGGTTTCTACACCAACATAGAAGGATAGGTTCTTTACTGTAAAACCACTGACTCTGTGGAACTCTCTGCCAGGGGAAATTGGCATGCTTAAGTCCCAAAAAGACTTCGAAAGGAGCCAGGATGTCTTTCTTGAGTTACACCTTACAATTACTAGATTTTTCGATGAGGGTCACTGACTTCTGCCTTCTTCTGGATCAACAGTCCAGCATAATAGGTTCAATTATTCTACTAAATAACAAACGTGGAGTCAAAACTTAAAAGGGAATCTGTCACTAGCAATTTACCCCAATTTTTTTTTCATGAATCCATGTTTAACAGAGTACCTTTTTTCCATCTGTCTTATTCTTTTGATTGTCAGTCTTGTCATTTCTTCAAAAAAATCGATTCTTATGATATGTAAATGACGCTGTAAGGAGCCCAGAGGGGCGTTCTTCTTTCTCCACGGTGCCCAGGAACGCCCCTCTGAAGTGCCGTGCCCGGCTAAATTTGAAAACTAATAACGCCTCCAAGTTCATCTAAATCGCCTCCCAGAGGCGCGGCTAAGTGCTCAACACCCCCCCTCCTCAGCGCCGCGCTCTGCGGCAAACACCCCGATCCTCCTCTCGCCGGCAGCCCAATCCCGCGCAGGCGCAGAGCCATCAGTCATCTTATCATAGCGCAGGCAATCGCCGGCACTGCGCCTGCGCGGGGATTGGGATGCCGGCGAGAGGAGGATCGGGGTGTTTGCCGCAGAGCGCGGCGCTGAGGAGGGGGGGTGTTGAGCACTTAGCCGCGTCCCTGGGAGGCGATTTAGATGAACTTGGAGGCGTTATTAGTTTTCAAATTTAGCCGGGCACGGCACTTCAGAGGGGCGTTCCTGGGCACCGTGGTGTACTGCACCTTAGCTCCCAGGTTACGGCAGATGAGCTGCGTACCGCAGTAAGTGCCTTAGCACGGCCACTGAACCACTTCTGGCTTTCTCCACTGCGTAGTTTCCAGCTCCAGCTGATCGGTGTGGATACTGGGTGTTTACTTCCCCACACTGATCTTACATTGATGACCTATCCTGTCCAGAAAAATCTCGTCAATGACTGAATAACATGACACAACAAGTCATAATAGCTTCACTTGTTGATCGGTCAGGACGGCACAGCCTTCTATGTCTAGTGTACAGTCAGACGGCCTAAACCACACAGTATCAATCTTCTGCTATAACGTGTTCCCATCCCCAGTTCTCATTTAGCTGATGGACATGAATCTCATTATTTATTTTAACTTTAATAGATACATTTCACGCTAGAGAAAGAAATGGGAAAAGAACATTAGGTTATATGTGCTATTTCTCTTCAACAAAAGAGCGTGCCTATCATTATTCACATAATTTATCCCCAAAGGCAATTCTAACTTCATTCCTGGGCTGTGTGAAAAGCAAGCACAGTGGATTGGTTAAATTATTTTGACATATGGCAGCAACCTGCAATCAAAAGCCATAGGTGCACATCACTGAAAAAATGCGTAAGCATCTCTATTGATAACCACACAAAAAAAAAAAAAATTAAAAAAAAAAAAAAAATTTCATCATTGTAAAAACAATGGAATCTATGTGCAGATTGGGCGAGCGGCATTCATAAAAGAAGTGGCTTATTTCTCTGAGCACCGCTACCATCTCCCACATTCTAATTATGCAGTATAGTGTGAAGAATTACAATTTTCCATGCAGGCTATTAGCTATTGTATTTCTCCTAACGCACTTAAACCTTTTTGTTTGACTGTTCATGTTATTTTATTCGACAGCTGAGTATGTGACACTATGTGGGAGGAATAGTACTTAATATACCATCTGTATATTTTATTGGTGTAAACATGTATCATAGTTTTAATGTTGTATCTGCAGTGTGACATATTTATTAACCATTTGCATCAAGATTTAGTGGAATGTACTCTATGCGGGCCAGTTTGTAACCGCAAGAAATAAATAAAATAAAAATTCTGTCCCTTGATGAAGTCAGAACATCATAACCGTTTGGAAGCAACTGAAGGGTCCATTTTAACGTTTTATTGATTTTCATGCTTGTTGAGCCCAATACATGTTGTTAGCTTCTTAGGACCATTCAAATTTCTTGAATCTTATCCAAAGGTGCTGTACAAGGTTTATTTCCCCTTGATCTGCCAATACAGCTTTAAGCAGAACTAATGACCCAAGAATGTGCTTGGTTATACACAGAGCTCTGGGACAGGTGTGTAACTATAGGGGGTGCAGAGGTGGAAGTTTCTACTGGGCCCTGGAACCTGAGGGGGCACAAAGACCCTTGTGCCACATAAGACGACACAGGTATTATAGAATATGCATGCTGGTCAAGTTACACCTCTGGCTGAAGGGAAGGAGTTAGGTCAAGAATTTGGCATATGGGGAAGGGGAAGGCCATTTCAATTTTTGCCTCATGCATCATAAAGGCTATGGGCTTCCCTGCCCCTGGCCACAAAGCACACAAGGAAGGCGCGCCCGAGCTGAAGTCTTTCACCAGGGCCTATGAGCCTTTAGCTATGCCCCTGCTGTGGGACACTGATTTTATTAGCAGTTTTTGGTTTTCTTCCCAGATTACAGGGACCAGGTCTTCCGTGGTGGATCATGGTAAATTCCAACACAGCCTCTTAACCTATATTGTACAGCTGCTTGTGTGAAAGTGAATGGCAGTGATAAACTGAAGGTTGTGAGAAATTTAGAAAATAGGGCACATTCATTCACACATTTTCTCAACAAATATCAATAAACCTAACACATTTTTGCCAATTAGCTGATATGTGATTTTATTTTATTGCACTGGCTATATTATGGCATGAGAACATATTTGGAGTTGTTTTTATATTAAAATGTTCCTGTTTGTCTTCTGTAGCCTGCCTGTTTTTTCATGTATTGCAGGCTACTCAGTGCTGTTCAGTGTGATATCCATCTAATTTATCACAGAATAAAGTGGAACTTAGGTAAGTTTTTTTTTTTCTAAAATGTGTTTTTATGTTAAACTGGCCATTGTGGACTCAATTACTTTCAGTCTCATTTCTGTGATATACAGAGGGGCAAGATCAGTGAACTGAAAGATAACACTGAAGGACAACATCCCTCTCCTTGTCTTAATGCTTCTGCCAGACTCTCCATAGTGGCTAAGGTCTGCAACAACATAATGGGATAGGTTTATGTCTGGTGGTTAGTGATCGGTCAATGGCTGATCACTGTAGATCAAGCAAACCTGCTGAGAACTGCCACCTCTTGCCTGAGCAACAAGGTTGCTGGGTTCCTGTTCATTTGTAAAGATGTTTGCTGAAGTTGACCCAGCCTGTTTCTGGTCTCTACCTTTGGTTTTACTGCCGACCCTGCCCTGTATCTGCTCATCTTTTTGAATGAACTCTACCAGCCCTCACCATGCTTTTGCATGACCACGCTTTAGCTTATTGATTGGGATATGTCTCTCGGGAAACACCAGTTTCTTTTGGAGACTGCTCCTGGGACGCAACCTAGATATTTCCTGTACAAAATCTAAAGAATATTTCCTAGCCAAATACAATAGTGACTGACCATGTCAAACTACATAAAAGTTGAGTAACTTCACTAGTACATTGCATTATAATGTTGTAGTTATAAGACACCATTAGTTATCTAGTCAATTCTCATTTACAGCTATGTTCACAAATTGTATGGCTGCTGAGATCACATTTACAAGTGTTCCCTGCTTTTGCAGTGCCTGTACAAAACTTGCATATATTATTTCTAGTAAGACTAATCTTTACATTAGACACTTTTGGGAAGATACAGTCAGGTCCATAAATATTGGGACATCGACACAATTTTAACATTTTTGGCTCTATACACCACCACAATGGATTTGAAATGAAATGACTAACTGCAGACTGTCAGCTTTAATTTGAGGGTATTTACATCCAAATCAGGTGAACGGTGTAGGAATTACAACAGTTTGCATATGTGCCTCCCACTTGTTAAGGGACCAAAAGTAATGGCACAGAATAATAATAATCATAAATCAAACTTTCACTTTTTAATACTTTGACTGCAAAGGATTTGCAACCATTACAGCCTGAAGTCTGGAACGCATAGACATCACCAGACGCTGGGTTTCATCCCTGGTGATGCTCTGCCAGGCCTCTACTGCAACTGTCTTCAGTTCCTGCTTGTTCTTGGGGCATTTTCCCTTCAGTTTTGTCTTCAGCAAGTGAAATGCATGCTCAATCGGATTCAGGTCAGGTGATTGACTTGGCCATTGCATAACACCCACTTCTTTCCCTTAAAAAACTCTTTGGTTGCTTTTGCAGTATGCTTTGGGTCATTGTCCATCTGCACTGTGAAGCGCCGTCCAATGAGTCTCGAAGCATTTGGCTGAATATGAGCAGATAATATTGGCCAAAAACACTTCAGAATTCATCCTGCTGCTTTTGTCAGCAGTCACATCATCAATAAATACAAGAGAACTAGTTCCATTGGCAGCCATACATGCCCACGCCGTGACACTACCACCACCATGCTTCACTGATGAGGTGGTATGCTTAGGATCATGAGCAGTTCCTTTCCTTCTCCATACTCTTCTCATCACTCTGGTACAAGTTGATCTTGGTCTCATCTGTCCATAGGATGTTGTTCCAGAACTGTGAAGGTTTTTTTAGATGTCGTTTGGTAAACTCTAATCTGGCCTTCCTGTTTTTGAGGCTCATCAATGGTTTATATCTTGTGGTGAACACTCTGTATTCACTCTGGTGAAGTCTTCTCTTGATTGCTGACTTTGACACACATACACCTACCTCCTGGAGAGTGTTCTTGATCTGGCCAACTGTTGTGAAGGGTGTTTTCTTAACCAGGGAAATAATTCTTCGGTCATCCACCACAGTTGTTTTCCGTGGTCTTCCGGTGTTGCTGAGCTCACCGATGCGTTCCTTCTTTTTAAGAATGTTCCAAACAGTTGTTTTGGCCACGTCTAATGTTTTTGCTATCTCTCTGATGGGTTTGTTGTGTTTTTTTTTAGCCTAATGATGGCTTGCTTCATTGAAAGTAATAGCAACAGATTCCAAATACAAATAGCACACTTGAAATTAACTCTGGACCTTTTATCTGCTCATTGTAATTGGGATAATGAGGGAATAACACACACCTGGCCATGGAACAGCTGAGAAGCCAATTGTTCCATTACTTTTGGTCCCTTAACAAGTGGGAGGCACATAAGCAAACTATTGTAATTCCTACACCGTTCACCCGATTTGGATGCAAATACCCTCAAATTAAAGCTGACAGTCTGCAGTTAAAGTACATCTTGTTCGTTTCATTTCAAATCCATTGTGGTGGTGTATAGAGCAAAAATTTTAGAATTGTGTCGATGTCCCAATAGTTATGGACCTGACTGTATATGAAGTCCTTTACGCCACAAAAGCCGTATTTCCGCCATAAATCGCAACTTTACTTTAATTTCTAAAGTGGCGGAAAAAAGCGTGTGTGGCTTAGCAGAAGGGTACAGACAGACCGCGGGTTGCAAAATGCATAAAGGATTCCTTTTCTTTATCAAGATCATGTGACGCAGACAGGATGTCATAGCGGCCTGGTTATCCCACTGAACAGCAACCGTACTGACTGGCATCCTACCCTCATTTAATATATGGGGCACGCAAGTACCTTATAACCTTGCAATCTTAGATTAAGGAATATCTACCTTTCATATCTTGCGAGAATGCATATTACCGATCTGTACCTAATTTGAGGGTGTCTGCAGGCTCATAGGCCCTACCTGTTCATTGCTTTTTTGTGTTTTGCTGAATTTGTGTCGTATCTATATTTATCCTTTACCTATGATCAACTGGTGCTACAAAAAATTGTTGGACACCAGGTTGGGTCATGTTTGAAAGTATACCGTACCTCTGATCCTTATCTAAACACTGCATTTGTGTCCCCTGATGAGCCCACTTCATATACTGGGTGAAACGCGTTGGCACAAAGGGATCCACACTCTAATTTTAACGACCTTTGGAAACTGAAGGTGTTCTCTGTTTAATTAAGATACATTCTGATACTGCAGAGATTGTATTGAGCATCTGTTTATCATCATGTGTTCAGCAATGATTCATTCTGATGTACTCAGCATCTTGTTATCCTGATTTAATCAGCATGTATCCAGCATCTATTTTTCTTGATGTACTCAGAATTTTTATTTTTTTATGTACTCAGCGTTTATTACTTTTTGTATTTATAGTAGGGTATCTAATAGACCCACTTTAGGGCACCTTATCTAGGTGTCTTTAATATCCGTCTTCAGGGCCATCTAAGGGCTTATAGGAGGTTCATGAATACAGGATCGTCCCTATCGGGGTGGCTATTACGTTCTATAGGCAGGGCTCTATAGTATAGGGCGAGAATTAGGGAAAGGCCCCCATTAGACTATCATCACCCTGCCTACAACTTTGCCCTATCCCAGACTGTGGAATATAAAGGATTGCTGTACTTACACGGTTTGTGATCCAATAATTCTTTTTTTGTTTTTGCATACTGTATGTTGGGTAATTTTAGCGTCTTAATAAAGGCTACGTTTTAATTTGGTTGTACCCTGTGAATACAATTTATATAAATTTTTTAATTACATGACTTACGTTACAACAAATCTATAAGGGTTGGTTGAGGATATAGGATATTTTTTTTTAAATGCTGTGTTTTTTTCTGTTGCTCTTCATGGAGTGCCAGATGTTATATTCTGGCCATCAGGAAGGTATAAAAAGCCATACAAACACTACTTATTTTGCAAATGCTATTTCTGACCCATCTGCGTTTGTTCAAATTGCAGCAAGTAAAAAGTGTGACTAAAAAATATGGCAGAGCAAAAAAGCATGAATTTCATGCCGTTTTACAATTACAATGCACACTGAATGCATTATAAGGCAATGCTTTAAAAATCATACATTTTAAAGCAAGTCATGTTTTTCATAATTTATAATATGGGTATTCTGTAGCATTTCTCAAAACAGGATTACAAGATAAAATTAAACTTAAAAACAAATCCAATACAGTGATTCATCGCTCAAGAAGCTTCGGTTCTCTAGCTGTACAAACCAATATTTTGTCTTCATGAAAACGTAGTCTGCTGGGAGGCAGAAGTGCCTCCGGTAGGCTGTGTAGAGCTTGTAAGAGATTGTATGTGAAAGTACTCTGTGGACAAGAAAAATGAACTACCTGATTCATAGAAACATTTAACTGTTCTGGAACCGCACAGTAAAAAAATGGCCACAAAACACTGGATTTTTTAAACGACAGCTAGGCATTTTTTACTGGACCTAAAAATGGCACTTGATACATTTTGGTGGAACACTTAGGCCCCTTTCACAGGGGCGAGTTTTCCGCGTGGGTGCAATGCGTGAGGTGAACTCATTGCACCCGCACTGAATCCGACCCATTTATTTCTATGGGGCTGTGCACATGAGCGGTGATTTTCACGCATCACTTGTGCGTTGCGTGAAAATCGCAGCATGCTCTATATTGTGCGTTTTCACAGTGCGGATGCAGTGCGATTTTCACACATGGTTGCCAAGATGAAAATCTATTCACTGTATTATTTTCCCTTATAACCATGTTCTTTAATACAGAATGCTTAGTAGAAGGTCAATTGAGGGTTAAAAAATGAAAAAAATTAACTCACCTCCTCCTCTTGATCGCGTAGCAGCCGGTCTCTTCTTACTTCTTTAATCATGAGCTGCCGGCTAAAGGACCTGTGGTGACGTCACATCACATGGTCCAATCACATGGTCCATCACCGTGGTGATGGACCATGTGATTGGACCATTTGATGAGCTCAGTGACATCACCACAGGTCCTTTGACAGGTCCTGAAGAAAGAACAGGAGACCAGCAGCTACGCGATGAATTGGAGGAGGTGAGTAAATGATATATGTATTTTTACCCTCAATTGACCTTGTACTATGCATTCTGCATTAAAGAATGCTATTATTTTCCCTTATAACAATGTTATAAAGGGAAAATAATTACATCTACACACCACCAAACCCAAACCTGAACTTCAGTGAAGAAGTTCGGGTCTGGGTACCACATTCAGTGTTTTAACACGCACGTGCAAAACGCATTGCACCCGCGCGATAAAAACTGAACAACGGAACACAATCGCAGTCAAAACTGACTGCAATTGCGTACCTACTCGCGCGGGCACGCTCGTCTGCAAGGAGCCTTAATGTCGTAATGGCTGTGGGCACCTTTGCATCTTTTTTCCTTTTCTTATTGAACCGTATATGCATAAAAAAAATGGCTTTAAATGCTATAAACACCTTCAGGAGCAATTTATTTTTATCATTGCCTTTTACTAATTTTGGGTTAAAAATCATTTTTTCTATTGGTCTTTATTAAAAGTTTCTGTGGACAGAGCTATGTAATTCTGGTACTGGAACTACACAATAACAGCTGATAACATGGTCATGGGTCGCCGAAGCCTTACCGATCTGATATTGATGGCCTCTGTCTTCCTTTTTTTATTTTACCATTGACATAGATGTATGGGGGCTTGTTTCTTTGGCAGGACGAATTGTATTTTTCATGCCACCATTTTTGGGTACATTTAATGTATACATTTTAAACGTTTTTTTTGAGGTGACAGTGTGAAAAGGCACAGCAATTCAGCCACTGTTTCTAGAGTTTCATTGTCACGATATTTACTGTGCAGTGAAAACATGTTAAATTTATTCTTTGGGTCAGTATGAATATGGAGATATCAAATTAAAACATACCTATGACACTGCTTACGGAGCTCTGCGAAATCTAGCTTTTTAGCGGGGCGAGCTGTAGTTTTGACACCATGTCAGCTGATTGTTGAATTTTTTAAAACTTTATTGAGCTGTTTTTACTTTTTTTTAATTTTTTTAGAAGAGTTGGGGAAATTGTACCGGCAATCGCTGTACCACTGCTGCATTACTGCGTACATGGACTTTTACTTGTATTCTATTATATTCTGCTAGAGGCAGGGTATAATAGAGGCAATAACATGGCAGATGACCCCCCAACTGCCATGACAGGCATCCTACATACAGCGATGGGGGATGTCGCTACATCTGAGGGGTTAAACTGCTGGGCTCTGAGTTATCTCTGATCCCGGCATTGAGACCAGGGTGCTAACTGTGTGATACAGCTGGCACCAGCACATGATGGTGCAGGCACCGAGCTGAACCTGCTGAGTCTTATCTACCCACTTGCAGCAAAGAATTATTATTATGGCACTGTAGCTTGAGGGGTTAAGGATCTTATGCTAGCAGCCCTACTTCCATTTAAATGACAAAAATACGTGGTCTCAAAAGGCAGGAAATGCTCAACCCCAAATGCAATTGCGCATTGTGGTCTGTTGCTAATGGCGATCCCCAGCAAAAAATACATACAATGGAGGATGCCCGCAGCAGACCACAAGTGCCACAGAGACATCCTACACCAGATGGTGAAATGTGTGGATGTAGAATAATATATTGAATAAATAGTTATAAGATTAGGTGCACTACTGTAGTGGATGCAAATCGTAACATCTGACTAACCCTCACACTGATGTTAAAAATGAGACATTAGCCAATGAGACATTAGCCAATATATCCTTATAATAAGGACTCTTCTTAGAAACTAACGTAAAGCAGCCTCGTATCACACAGGAGTACAGAGGCTGCTGCACACTACAACTGGCTCCCTGATCCTCGCTAGGCGGAGTTGGTGAACGGCTGGGTGCTCCTGATTTTTGACCTCCCAGATGCAGTGGGAGGCATTTGAGGGGTTAAATGTATGTGATGGACGTTATTGTTGACCGCATACCTTAGTCCTGTGTGCCTGCTTTATAAAACAGCAGGCACCCGCCGGTTATGGCGCCCGCAGGGCATGTAATTTTCCATTGGAGCGGCAGGAAGGGGTTAAAGCACGACAGCTTTATGTTGCTTTTAAAGTCAACTTGTCAGTTCTCCAGATATGCCAGTTCAGCTATATACTTTATTGCCCGTGATATAGCAATTCTTAAGCTTCCTTCCTTAGACCTACTGTATACCTTGTATCATTCCTCAGTTATTCTTTCTAGAAGTGTATGAATACAAGCTGTTGGAGATTCTTTCTCTGCAGTCTGATACTGTACAATCAGTGCTGACAGTGCCAGGTTATATAGGGGCACACCCACTTGCCAATTTAAATAAAGCCTCATTCACACTTCAGTGTGTTGGCCACTGATTTCCACCAGTGATTGTGAGCCAAAACAAGGCGTGTAGGCTACACAGACAAAGTATAAGGAAAAAGATCTGCAATCACTGATGGAAATCACTGACGTGTGACTGAGGCGTAACAGAGGAATGAAACACTGCAGTGTCAATGCTGGAATCTACCTGTATCAAACAGATCACAGGTAAGTCGCACTCTGCTTCACTGCAAACACAAGGAAAATGTGCAACTGACTTTGGACCTATCACCACTCCAGACATGTTTGTTTTACTTGCATTCCCCATGAAATAACAACTCTACATTATGTCATTCCTCTGTTACTCTTTCTAGAAATGTATGAATACATTGTACAACAACTTGTACACAGTCTGGCATTGTCAGCACTAATTTAATAGTGTCAGACTGCAGGGAAACACTCTCCGAAGGTAACACCCAGTTGTAAATTTATTTATACATTTCTAGAAATAATAACCGAGACACAAAACAAGTCAGAATTCTAAGAAAAGATGCTCCATAGTTGACATTTCATGGGAAATACAAGCATTTACTAAAACAGACATGTCTGGAGTGGTGACAGGTCCAATGTCCGTTTATGCAGTGTGTATGATGCAAGTAAATTCTGGCATCAACAATACTTTATTAACGCCTGGCACACACATATGAAGTCAAATCAAGTTTTACAATGTTTAGCTACATTTACAATGGCTACAACATCATCATTCATACTGCTGCGTTACATTACCTAGGGGCTCCCTGATAGCCAAGCTGCTAACTCTACAGATGTATTTGTAGAAGAGACTCAACTCCGCGATATACTCCAGAGGAGTCTTTAGAATACATGAACATGATAGTTCATCATCAGTAGAAACGCCAGTGGCATTCAACTGATTAAACTCTCTAAAACGTAGTCTCACGTTGCCGGCAAGAATTATTATTAATCTGTCTGATTTGGTGAATTTGTTATAAAATGTTGCACAGCAAATTCTGAAAAGACAGCAGAAAGAGGACTTGAAAGGAGTTGAGATTAGGAAAAGAAACCTAAAAAAAAAAAAAAAAGAAATGTACAGAATCCGTATTGTGCTTTTTATGGCTGCTGTAATAAAAGTTAAAGAGTTTTCTTTACAGACAAGAAACTGAGAGGTCCCCTGGTGTCCTATAAATGTTAAGAGGTCTAATTAAGTAGTGGACTCAAGAGATCAAGTGTTAAATGGATTGGGCACAGTGTATTTTCAGCAGGCATTTCTCTATAAAATTACTTCATCAAGTGTCAGGCTCGTCTCTCTGTTTAGCTGTAACAAAGCATTACTGCAGCACAAAGATCATAACTCCTGAAGATGGATGTGATAATGAACGAAAACAAAAAAGAGGGGCAAAAACTGAAAGAAAAACGATAGCTAATGAAAATTAGAACATCCATCAAAAGAAAGAGTCTCCATCCACCATGCTGGGAAAACTTTTACAGGGGAAAAGGTTTTAAAACACATACTTTTTCCTGAGTGAACACTGAATTTATATATTGTGACTGATATCTTAACATACTATATAGCAAAGCAAAATACAGTATAAACATATTTAAAGGATGAAAAAAATAAAATAAAATCACATATGTATTACCATTTTTTTTTTAAGTCAAAGAAAATAACTGAGTTGAGCAACCGACCCTTCCTTTGAAAGATTCCAGTTCGGGTTTTAAGTGAATTACGTGATGGATTCCGTTCTCACAGATTACGTAATTCACTTAAAACCCAAACTAGAACCTGCCAAAAGGTTCGCTCAACTCTAAAAATAACCTTTCAGAAAGTATTTTTTATATTTCATTCTTGGGAGAGAATAAAAAAAAAAAAAAAAACTTTCATTAAAGGGAGTTATCCCAGGGACGTAGCGGCATGACGTAGGTGTGCGTGCCGCGCTCCTCCTCCTGCCGTCCTTCCCTCCTCTCTCCTTGCCTCCAGATTTGATGAGGAACGCCGAGTTCAGCCGTGACTCGTGGAGCACAGAAGTGCCGATGGCCGGAGTAGATGTGGCTCTGACGCCCTGAGAGGCAGCCCTCACTGCACGACTTGTATCCTGCTTGGCCGGACCGCGATATGACCCTTTCTGTGTGCTGCAGAGTTCGGGGCTGGCTGCGGATACTTACCTCCGGTTGGTGGCAGGAGACTCAGGTGACGCCGTACCTTTCTCACTGGGACTGCGGTGTATAGCTGTGGACCCTGGTGGTGCCTGGTGTGGATGCCGGATGTGGCTGAGCCTGAGGTAACCTGGTGACCTGGTAACCTGGTCCTGCCAACTCCTGTTTCATGTCTGAGAGGGGTTGAGACTGTAGATAAACGTCTGCTGAGGCCTCCATTGCCGCCCGCTGATTGTCAGGTGCCCTGCTCTACCTGTTTGTGGTTTGAGTCTGGATGGATTTGTGCCCAGGAAAATATCTTGTGCTGGGGGGCATCCAGATGGTCTGATAAGTCTGTTCTTACATCTGGGTGGAAAGGGCGTTTTTGGGATCTCCCTTCTGAGGTGGGATCTCCCTTCTGAGGGCAAGACCCTGAGATCTGAGGGAGGCTTGCGCCCTATGTACTGCACGCGAATTATATGATACAGCCTTACCCAGCAAGTCACCTCAATATATAGCGGCCCCTGATTGTATGACTTTTCTTTTCAAGCTGAACCAGATTGTCGTTGTCATTTGGGAATAAAGGGCAAGCCCTATCCTAGATTCTGTCCCCTGATAAAATCAGGTCTCCTTTCTTTTTAATAGCTGGGATCCTGCTGTTAGTTCTACTCCAGGGATGTTTGAGAGGAGATAACCAACTTAAAATCTGTTCTGTAACCGTAATTTGTATTGCCGTCGGAGTGCTTATGTATCCAGCTGAACATGTTTTGATCTATGTTCTCAGCCTACAGGGAGTGCAGAATTATTAGGCAAGTTGTATTTTTGAGGATTAATTTTATTATTGAACAACAACCATGTTCTCAATGAACCCAAAAAACTCATTAATATCAAAGCTGAATATTTTTGGAAGTAGTTTTTAGTTTGTTTTTAGTTTTAGCTATTTTAGGGGGATATCTGTGTGTGCAGGTGACTATTACTGTGCATAATTATTAGGCAACTTAACAAAAAACAAATATATACCCATTTCAATTATTTATTTTTACCAGTGAAACCAATATAACATCTCAACATTCACAAATATACATTTCTGACATTCAAAAACAAAAACAAATCAGTGACCAATATAGCCACCTTTCTTTGCAAGGACACTCAAAAGCCTGCCATCCATGGATTCTGTCAGTGTTTTGATCTGTTCCCCATCAACATTGCGTGCAGCAGCAACCACAGCCTCCCAGACACTGTTCAGAGAGGTGTACTGTTTTCCCTCCTTGTAAATCTCACATTTGATGATGGACCACAGGTTCTCAATGGGGTTCAGATCAGGTGAACAAGGAGGCCATGTCATTAGATTTTCTTCTTTTATACCCTTACTTGCCAGCCACGCTGTGGAGTACTTGGACGCGTGTGATGGAGCATTGTCCTGCATGAAAATCATGTTTTTCTTGAAGGATGCAGACTTCTTCCTGTACCACTGCTTGAAGAAGGTGTCTTCCAGAAACTGGCAGTAGGACTGTGAGTTGAGCTTGACTCCATCCTCAACCCGAAAAGGCCCCACAAGCTCATCTTTGATGATACCAGCCCAAACCAGTACTCCACCTCCACCTTGCTGGCGTCTGAGTCGGACTGGAGCTCTCTGCCCTTTACCAATCCAACCACGGGCCCATCAAGACTCACTCTCATTTCATCAGTCCATAAAACCTTAGAAAAATCAGTCTTGAGATATTTCTTGGCCCAGTCTTGACGTTTCAGCTTGTGTGTCTTGTTCAGTGGTGGTCGTCTTTCAGCCTTTCTTACCTTGGCCATGTCTCTGAGTATTGCACACCTTGTGCTTTTGGGCACTCCAGTGATGTTGCAGCTCTGAAATATGGCCAAACTGGTGGCAAGTGGCATCTTGGCAGCTGCACGCTTGACTTTTCTCAGTTCATGGGCAGTTATTTTGCGCCTTGGTTTTTCCACACGCTTCTTGCGACCCTGTTGACTATTTTGAATGAAACGCTTGATTGTTCGATGATCACGCTTCAGAAGCTTTGCAATTTTAAGAGTGCTGCATCCCTCTGCAAGATATCTCACTATTTTTGACTTTTCTGAGCCTGTCAAGTCCTTCTTTTGACCCATTTTGCCAAAGGAAAGGAAGTTGCCTAATAATTATGCACACCTAATATAGGGTGTTGATGTCATTAGACCACACCCCTTCTCATTACAGAGATGCACATCACCTAATATGCTTAATTGGTAGTAGGCTTTCGAGCCTATACAGCTTGGAGTAAGACAACATGCATAAAGAGGATGATGTGGTCAAAATACTCATTTGCCTAATAATTCTGCACGCAGTGTATATGTATCCAGTATTTATTTTCTCCTTTTACATGTACCCAGCTTTTCTATTTACCGGTCTTTATATGTACATGTGCTATATCTGTGTGTGGGATACCTATATCTCTATGCGGGGTATTTCTCATGCCGATCCGGTATATTAGTGGATCTGGTATTGGAAGCCCCTCTGCATTTCATATTGTTTGGTTCCTATATTAGTCCTTTCTATCTGTGAATTGTGCGTCTGGTGATTACCTATTAGATCTTTTAGACATGCCCCCTAAGTATCGTAAATCAGGAGGGGTGCCTTCGCCGAAAGGCGGTTTGGGGGGGAGCCCCCAGGCTAGACTAGACAAATTTTTGAAGTCCCCACCACCTAAAACTAGGGGAGGTGTCCAAAGATCTGTTCCACAGGCTGAGTTGGGAGAGGTTAATACGGACCGCTCAGAATTGGGTACCGCAAAATCTAGTACGCCCCAGAGTGAAGGTTTGGACAGTATTAATAAAAAACTTTTGGATATATTGGGAGTAGTAAATTCCACCAGCACCTCCGTAGTAGAGTTGGCCGTCTCCCTTTCAGTAGTACAAGGAGATATTACGATAATTAGAGCTGAAATGACCAAACTAAGACTGAAGGTGAAGGAATTGGAAACAGCAGTTATTTCTGTCACTTCAGAGAACAGTTTATTAAAAAAGAGATTAGAAGAGGTAGATCAAGATCGCTTTTGGCTCAGAAGGAAAGTGATAGATCTGGAGGATAGGTCCCGTAGTTACAACTTACGACTGGTGGGTTTCCCAGAAGGGGTAGAACAGGATAATCCTGCGAAATTTATCCAAAAATGGCTGGTCGAAAATTTAGGGCCAGATCATGATGCATCTACCTTTTGTGTGGAAAGGGCCCACAGAATCCCCTTTAAAAAACCTCCGCCAGGGGCACCCCCAGGTCAATTTTGGCGAAACTAGCTTGTTCAAAGGACCGGGATTGGGTGCTTAGACGTAAAAGAGAAGTATTAGACACATTAAGATGGTAATCTGATATCTATATACCCAGATTTTTCACGAGAGACCCAAATTAAAAGAAGATATTCCCTTGACGTTAAAAAAAGATTGGCTGTAGCCAATATTAAATACTCGATGTCATTCCCAGCTAAATTAAGGGTGGCACACAATGATTCTGTCCGGTTCTTTTCTACACAGGCGGATGCGGTGCAATGGCTGGACTCGATGGGGCTATAATAATGAGAACATAAATGTGGGGAGGAGGGAGGCTAAGGGGGGAAATGGGCGGGGGGGAGGTTTGGTGGATTGGAAGAGGTTGATGGGTAATGTGATATACCTCATCAACCATGTAGGGGGTTTTTGGGGGTGGGTATACGGGAGGGATTGGCTGTCGTCACTGGCTTTTTAGGTCTACGTGTCTCTCTCCTAGATAGGGGACTGGGATTCTCATTTATATATTGTTTATGCCATGCAATATTCTATTCTGGAATGTGAGAGGGCTGGGAGACAGAACTAAGCGGACTGTGGTGTTTGATCTTGTGGCCGGCAATCTGCCGGCTATTGTGGTATTATTAGAAACACATGCAACAGTAGATAGGCTCTATACATTGAAAAGAAAATGGGCTTCTTTTGAATACCACGCTTACTTCTCCTCATACGCAAGAGGGGTCAGCGTATATATTCACCGTGGGATGGAGTTTCAACTGGTAGATAATATGATTGATAAAGAGGGGAGATTTGTTTTCCTCCATGGCTTTTGGAAAGGGCAGGAGATTATATTTGCATTTATTTATATTCCTCCACCATATAAATCAACTGTCTTTGCTTTATTATCTAAATACATAGCCACAAAAAATCAAGGTGCATTATTAGTTGCTGGAGATTTCAACTCTGTCCCTGATCCTGAGTTGGATCGCTTCTCGACCTTTTCTGGGCGAGGTCGGACTGGATCGCCTTTGAGTACTATCTGCCAGGAGCTGGCGCTGGTTGATATCTGGCGCCACCTCTAAAGCAATAAGAAAGTCTTTTCTTGCTTCAGTCAGTCCTATGGGTCAATGTCCCGTATTGATCTGGCTTTCGCAAGTCGTGATTTGAGTCATCAAATTGTGAAAATTAAGTATGAACCTCATGGAATTTCAGATCATTCTCCAGTCCTTATTTTGTTCAGAGAGGTGGACTCTCCAGCCCCAGGTAGAATTTTTAAACTTAATTCGCATTGGTTTGATGTGACAGGGGAGCAACGGCAAATTGATCTGGATATACAGGAATTTTGGGGCTTTAATGTAGGCTCTACACATATACATTATGTGTGGGATGCATTGAAGGCCCATATAAGGGGCTTATACTTTACTAAAATCAATAGGTATAGATCTGAACTTCGTCGAAGGGAACAACAGCTGACAGAGACAATTAGGAGCCTACAGGCTTTATTAGTTGTTCACTATAATGAGCAATATATAACCCAGTTAAAGGAGGCCAACCTACAGCTTAAGACACTACTGTATAGTAAAGCCCAACATAAGCTTCTTTTCAAGGTCAAAATCGTTTCTGTGAATCGGGTAAAACGGGTAAGTTTTTGGCACGGTTAGTTGCTAATCAGAGAGAGGCTACTAGTGTAAGAGAGATTAGGAACTCAAAAGGTAATAGCGTGAGGTCCTCAGAGATGATTAGGGAGGAATTTGTTAAATACTATTCTACTCTTTATCAGTCGTATTCTACGTCTGGTAGGGATGATATGGATCAATACTTACAACAATTGGGGCTTCCCCATTTAGATCCACAGGACAGGGAAATGCTGGATCGCCCTATTCTTTTGGAGGAGTTGCGATCGATACTTCCATTGTTGAAGTATAATTCATTCCCTGGTCCTGACGGCCTGCCGTTTGAACTTTATAGGTACCATGCTAAATCGCTCCTTCCCATTTTGTGCAGGTCTTGAATGAATCCTGTTTATTTGGCTCTTTACCTCCATCATTTAGAGAGGCAGTGATCACCTTGGTGTTGAAAAAGGATAAAGACATATGCGATATGGGGTCATGTAGACCCATATCGCTTTTAAATACAGATTACAAAATTTTAGCTAAAATTTTGGCTAATCGCTTGAAGAGGGTCATAGCCTCTCTGGTACATCCTAACCAGATGGGATTCATTCCGGGCCGGCAAATACAGATGAGCCTTTATAGAGTGTATTTGAATATTTCTGTTGGGGGTAGTACAGACCACTCCGTCCTGTCTTTAGATGCCGTAAAGGAGTTTGACAGGATGGAGTGGTCTTTTCTGTGGGCCACCATGTCTCAATTTGGTTTGGGGAACTTATTCATAGAAATGACTCAAATGCTATATGAACAGCCGTTAGAATGTATTAATATTAATGGTATTATTCTTCTCCTGTTATGATGCGGCGAGGGATGAGACAGGGATGTCCTCTTTCTCCTCTTCTTTTTGCCCTATTTATTGAGCAGTTGGCCTGTAAGATCCGTTCAGATAACCGTATAGACGGCTTTGGGGTGGTGGGAGTGAGCGATAAAATAAGCCTCTATGCCGATGATGTGATTTTGTTCCTGGATCAGGGATGGAAAATCCTTCCCTATGTGATGGAAGCAATAGAGGACTTTGGTAAATTATCAGGTTATCAGATTAATTGGACCAAGTCATCGCTCCTCCCGCTGAATCGCAAGGCCGTAGATGAGGGGAGTGGAGTCCGGGTTCTTGCTCCTAATGATACTTTGGACTACTTGGGGGTTAAGATCGTGGTTCTCATAAATAGGTTCTATGAGCTTAATTTGGCCCCGGTTTTGAATAAAGTCTAAAATATGCGCTTGGCAGAAATTGATATTGGAACAGACTGATCGAATTGCATTGGTTAAAATGATCATCCTGCCTATTGTGATGTACCCGATGTGTGCTTCCCCTGTTTGGATCGATGATATCCTTTTCCATAGATTGGAGACTCTTATTAATGATCTAATTTGGGGAAGGAAGAAGGTGCGTATAAAACAAAGATATCTATGGCTGTCGGAATCAGAGGGCGGGTTATCACTTCCTTTTTTTCAAGGATATTATTTATGTGCACAGATTCAGCGATATTGTAATTTTAAAGAGAGCTTACTTTAATTACTCACAATATTTGACTCAGGTTATGGATAAACCAATAGAGAATATTTTCACATGTTTGGAGTCAGGTTATATGGGATTGAGGAAGTCCCTATTGATACCTTGGACCCTACAGAGGGTTTGGAACAAGCTTAAGGAGATTCTAAAAGTATCCTATTCTTTTGCTTTCACCCCTCTGTGGGAGAACAGGAATCTGGTGGAATTCTTCAAAATCACAGATTTTGTTTATTGGTTACGTAAGGGGGTTGTCAATGTGTCATCTTTTTTCTTCGGGACACTTTAAATCGTTTTTGGAATTTAATTTCACTGATAGTACATCATTAGACTTGTTTATGTACTCATGTTTAAAACACGTATATGAGGCCTCTAGGAATAAAGGCTACATTTTTCCACAGGAGAATTTATTTTTTGATTATTGTTACGCCCAGATAGACGAGAGGGTTAAGATAGCTAGTTTATACTGCAAACTTCGAATGGCACTGGCAACTGTAACTCTATTTAAAAGCCCAAGTAAATGGGAGCAAAGAGTTGCATTGCCTTCCACTACAATGGACCAGTATCTATAGAAATGTAAGAAAGGCTACAATCTCTAATGCTCACAGATTAATTCAATTTAAGATCTTGCACCGATTGTACTATACGCCAAAAACCCAAGCGAAATTTCCCCAAAACAAAGGCCGAGATTGCTGCTGTCCTAAATATGGATATGTGAGCAGCAAACTAAAAAAGTACTGGGAGCAGGTCTTTGTAGCTCTACAAAAGGAGTCCTCTTCGACATATAACCCTGGGATGTTGACATTGATATTGGGATACTTTGCCCGAGATATGGTAATCCCGATCCTGGTCAGACAGATCTGGATGAGGGGTCTGATGGCAGCAAAAGTTATTCTAATTAAATACTGGGGGTCTGTCTCCCAACCCTCGTTAAATGAATGGATCCTGTACCTTCAACAAATTAGAATTTATGAGGATATGGAAAAGAAACGGAGAGCGGCACGTATGACTGTTTAGGTATAATTATCATTGTAATTATGGTTATATTTGATAGAACTGATGTGACGACAGCCAATTTGGGGGGGGGGGGGAGGTTATAGCTGTATTTTTTGTATATTTATTCTGAATTCATAGTGACATCTACAATTTAGGCAGGATTCAGTTTTTTCCTTATAGGGTAGTTGATTGTGGTCTATAATTGCTATCCTGTGTTAGTTGTTTTTTCTATTATAATATATGTTGTTTTTCCACTGTGTACTTTAAAAAAAAGAAAATAAATATAAATAAAAAAAAAGGGGGTTAGCCCACCTTCTGCTTTACATGCCGTTGCTGCTCTGTCCTCTTCAAGAAACTGCTCAGTCAGGTGGCGTTGTCCTTTCTATTGATTGACAGCGGGATCAGCGCTCTGCTGATCTACTGACTCTGCCTCCTTTCTTTACGTGTGCGCTCCCATGTCAGCCGGAATTCATTCCAGCAGCCGCCTCTACACTCCTACTCTACTATCCCTTCCTGCAACTAGATACCTATGGTAAGTGGACTGACAAGCGCAGGAGAAATAACCAGCGCGCAGGCGCAGAAATTTCTAAAAATAAATAAACAGGACGGAGGAAAGTTATTGATCGCGCATGAGTGAAAATGCGTCAGGTCGGGCTGCGTAGAATCAAAAAACAGGCGGATAGCGTGCAAGCGCGGCCACCACTCCAGTATCGCTGGGGTGGCCGTAACTAATAACTATCAGATGTAAATAAGGCTGCAAAAGAAGGTCATTCATAGAGAGGAAAGGAGGAGGAATCGCTAATAACATGTATTGGGTAAGTTGCTGGTGGTGGCATAAACAACTGATTTAAGCATACTTGAAAACATGGGATAACCCCTTTAAGACTATTACTTAAAACATTAACAGCTTGCCGACTGCCTATAGACTTTAAATAAGCCATACATTCCCTAAATCAAAATGACCATTATGGAAAGGTGACATAATTAAAAAGTATTTTGTGCTATTAAAAATGGGGGGGGGGGGGGGGAAGTAATAATTCCCAGGTATAAAAATGAAAAACAGAAAATACTAGACCATAAAGACCATGTATCAGTGAAAAAAAAACAGAACAAAGTTATGACTTTAAAAAAAAACATACAAAAAAAAACAAAACAAATAACATCTGGTCAGGAAAGCACATAAATAGCCTGGTCTTGAACTAGTTAAAGGAAAAAAAATAAATAAAAAAAAAGACTAAGGCTACATGCACACGAACGTTGTTTGTTTCCGTGTCTATTCGTTTTTGGATTTTTTTGCGGATAGGATGCGGAGCCATTCATTTCAATGGGTCCGCAAAAAATGCAGACAACACACCGTGTGCTGTCCACATCAATATGTCCGTTCTGTAGCCCCGCAAAAAAAATAGAACATGTCCTATTCTTGTCCGTTTTAGGCATTGTTACAATGGATCCGCAAAACACACACGGTTGTGTGCATGTAGTCTAAGAAGAAGGTAATAAGAACAATAGTGCTCCAGTCATAAAAGTCTATAAGGTTAATACCTGTGTATACAGTTTTTAGACTCCAGATAGGCCATGCCAGAAGCAGCATCCAAAGAAAACTTTACAAGCTGTTTAGTT
Organism: Bufo bufo; assembly: GCF_905171765.1. NCBI lineage: Eukaryota > Metazoa > Chordata > Amphibia > Anura > Bufonidae > Bufo > Bufo bufo. The sequence goes on along the minus strand of NC_053390.1, from coordinate 158,462,377 downwards.
TTCATCTCTTCTTTCCTCTTTCTTAAAAAGGTCAAAAAATCACCACCTAAAAAAACAGAAAAAAAGGACAGTGAGACTTAATAGAACTTAGTTACTAGCAATGAATAAACTTACTAGAAGAAATGTAACAAAAATACATGACTTTTTGCAGAACGCTTTTTAGCCAAAAAGCGATCCAACAAAAGTATGCACTTGCATTAGAATAGGATGGAACAAAGGATGTAGCATATTGAAATTCAACATACTGAACTTAAAGGGGTTTTGTTACTGCAGAGAAAGTTTCCATGGTTACGACCTCCCTGCAGTCCAGCAGCATGGCTATGCTTGTACACTATAGAAAAAAGTACCAGCTTACGTGAACTTCCATGGTCACGGCCACCAGGGAGGCTGGCATTTTTTCTTATAGTGTGCAAGCACCAGCACCACTGATGGATTACAGGGTCGTTGTAAGCATGGAAACGAGCAGTGTATAATGTTATAGAAAGATGAATCCAGCCAGAAAAGGAGGCAATATGGGCAATCACAATGCATTAATAAGTGCCTTGTATTACCTTTCTCTACATTTGTGTGCTGTCCACATTTTTTTGCGGTCCCTTAGAAATGAATGGACCCACATTCGATCCATAAAAAAATGCAAACCGAATATACGTTTGTATGAATGAGGCCTAAGTGTGTATATACGGATGGAGTAGAGTTAACACTCCTGTTTTCTGAGACTTCTGAGTTGTGTTATCTAATCTAAACAAGCACCTTCAATTGCTTTTCAATGGCTTTTGTCTCAAGATAACGCGATGAGTTAAGAAATTTGAGTTAAGAGCTGGAGTGCTAACCCTGCTACATCTGTATATGTACATAGTAACATAGTACATAAGGCCAAAAAAGACATTTGTCCATCCAGTTTGGCCTGTTATCCTGCAAGTTGATCCAGAGGAAGGCAAAAAAAACCTTGTGAGGTAGAAGCCAATTTTCCCCACTTTAGGGGAATAAAAAATTCCTCCCGACTCCAATCAGAATAACTCCCTGGATCAACGAATACAAGGCACTTATTAATGTATTGTGATTATCCATATTGTTACCTTTGCTGGCTTGGTTAATTTTTCTATCACATTATACACTGCTCGTTTCCATGGTTACAACCACCCTGTAATCCAGCAGTGGTGCTCCTGCTTGCCAGCCTCTCCGGTGGCCGAGACCGTGGGAGCTCACGTAAGCTGGTACTTTTTTCTATAGTGTACAAGCACAGCCATGCTGCTGGACTGCAGGGTGGTCGTAACCATGGAAACTTTCTCTGCATAAATGCTATTTGCTGAAGTGGCAAAACCTCTTTAATGCTCCTTTCTCCTTTTGTCAACTGTCAGAGGACTTGCATGTACATTAGATCTGAGGTTGAAGGTGCTGAAAAGCGGTTTTCAAGGAGTAGAATATTAATGACCTATCCTCAGCATAGGCCATAAATACAGTAGCTGGCGGAAGTCCACTCCCAACACCCCTGCTGATGAGCTGTTTGAAGTGGCCACGGCCTCTGCACAACTTGGAGCCTAGGTCCATTCACTTGAATGGGACTGAACTGCACACAGACCATGTGACAGATCTAGACCAGGGATGGCCAACCGGTGGCCCTCCTGTTGTTGCAAAACTACAACTCCCAGTATGCCAGACTTCAGCTATTTGGGCATTTTGAGAGTTGTAGTCTTGCAGCAATTCGAGGGCCACAGGTTGAGCATCACTGAACTAGACATCACTGACCGAGGAAAAGGCTGCAGCCCTCACTGAAGTACAACTTCTTCAAAGAGCTAACTGTTGGAGGTGAAGGGAGTCAGACTGTCAAAAGTACCAGAATGCTTGATGGAACAGTAGCTGCCACCTCACCTCAAAGGAAGGCAAACACATCCTAAGTAAAACAACTCCTATATGTCTCTGACTTAGCTAATACAAAAGCCTGCTGCTTCTGACCTCTCCATGCTTAATGTCTAGCCCTGTCAATCCATGGGAGCAGGGTGTGTGCAGCACACAAGGGTGTTAAAAAAAAAAAAAAAAAAAGCAGTGCTCCAAGGGCTCTGGCGAGCCCCCTGGTGCTCCAACTTGCTCATTTGCAAATGAATAAAATCACATGAATAATATCTCTGCAGTTGCTTAATAGACAGACTAAAGAAAAGTATCGGTATAATCAACCCTACCAGGCAGTATTCCTGGTTTAATTGGGTCAAGGGGGCTCTTTAAGACAAGCTATGAATTTTTAAATCTGTAGCCTGGCCTGTTGAAGAAATTATACAGATTTTTTTACTGTAAACTTCAAGCACTGCAATGCCATGGCTAAATGTCAGCACTGATTTACAGGTCAGTTTAACGTATACATTTTGAGGATTAAATGGGTTTTCCGGTAGATACTGACGGCGTGGATGAGTCATCAATATCAAATCTGTGGGATCCAAGTTGTTACTGGCAGCCACTGACACTGGAACTACACAGTGGACAGAAACAAAAGCACAAGGTTCCATCCAAAATGTAGTGGCCGTGTACTGTAGAGCAGCTCCATTCATGTGGATTGAAAGAGCTCATATCCACCATAGATGGGAAATTGCCTTACACCAACTGAAATCTGCCCATTTTTTTGTATTATATGTGCTTCTTGTCCACTAGAATTGCAAATCTAGTAGTTGATCTTCCTCGGCTTGTGAGCAAAACATTTTTCCTGAAGGACAATATAATGTTAATTCGGCAACAAGTTAAAGCATATTTATAGCCGACAATATCTTGGGCAGTGACGGAGCCCACACTATTATGTTTAGAGGAGATTAGATAGACTTAGTAACCCGCTGTGTTAAGCAAGGGCTTGGAAGGCTTCTATAACAGAAATATACATTAGAATTTTCCTAGCAAGGTATAGCTACTTATGCTTCACAATAAACAGGATAATGCAGGGTTATTAAACAGATTTAAGAGCAGACTGACTGAGTCTCTGGGGCTCTGGCATATTAAACTGAAGTGTTTGCGTGAAGGATTTGCATTTTAATTGCCATCATCCTTCCATTTCTTCCATTGTGCAAGCACTAGATTTCTGGCTTCTTAAGAAACAGGCACTCCTCAGGTGATGACCTTAATGGTTTTTTTTTTTCCTTAATGACAGCTCCTGGTATGTTACACCTGCTTATCCTCAAGCTACTGCTCAGCTGTTTACGTTTGTGGATTTAAAGGAGTTTAGCTATAATAAGTTTCTCATAAAGGAGGAGAGAAAAAGTTAAAATGAGTTTTCTAACTATAGTACTTTTAATAGCTAGAAAAGAAATGTTCAGGTTTTGTGATGCAGTTGTGGAAGTCAATGGCAGAGGAGCTTTGTGGGAACTACCAGTATTTACCTGGGTGAGCAGATTTTTGCCCATATGCAGTAACTGCAGCATGTAAACCCGGCTTAAAGGGGTTGTCTCATCTCGACTAAGCTTTCAATATGCATTATTAATCCATAAGGATAGAAAAAAAGATATAGCGGTAGCTTTACATACAATGCATTTGGAAAGTCTTCAGACCCTTTCACCTTTTTTGTCATCTTGTGCTTAAAGAAAATAAAAATAAAAAAATTATGTTTTCCCCTACCGATCTGCAATTAATATCTCATGATTAAAAGGTGAAAACAGAAATTTAGAAATGTTTGCTAATTTTGTAAAAAGGTGAAACAAAAATTTTGCATGGACATAAGTATTCAGACCATTTTCTATGACCCGTTTAAAATTTAGCTCTGTGGGCCTCACATTTCTCTTGATCATCTTTGAGATGTGTCTACACCTCGATTGGAATCCACCTGTGGTAAAATCAGTTGACTGGACATGATGTGAAAAGACACAGCCCTGTCTATATAAGGTCTTACAGCTGACAATGTACAGTCGTGGCCAAAAGTTTTGAGAATGACACAAATATTAGTTTTCACAAAGTTTGCTGCTAAACTGCTTTTAGATCTTTGTTTCAGTTGTTTCTGTGATGTAGTGAAATATAATTACACGCACTTCATACGTTTCAAAGGCTTTTATCGACAATTACATGACATTTATGCAAAGAGTCAGTATTTGCAGTGTTGGCCCTTCTTTTTCAGGACCTCTGCAATTCGACTGGGCATGCTCTCAATCAACTTCTGGGCCAATTCCTGACTGATAGCAACCCATTCTTTCATAATCACTTCTTGGAGTTTGTCAGAATTAGTAGGTTTTTGTTTGTCCACCCGCCTCTTGAGGATTGACCACAAGTTCTCAGTGGGATTAAGATCTGGGGAGTTTCCAGGCCATGGACCCAAAATGTCAACGTTTTGGTCCCCGAGCCACTTAGTTATCACTTTGCCTTATGGCACGGTGCTCCATCGTGCTGGAAAATGCCTTGTTCTTCACCAAACTGTTGTTGGATTGTTGGAAGAAGTTGCTGTTGGAGGGTGTTTTGGTACCATTCTTTATTCATGGCTGTGTTTTTGGGAAAAATTGTGAGTGAGCCCACTCCCTTGGATGAGAAGCAACCCCACACATGAATGGTCTCAGGATGCTTTACTGTTGGCATGACACAGGACTGATGGTAGCGCTCACCTTTTCTTCTCCGGACAAGCCTTTTTCCAGATGCCCCAAACAATCGGAAAGAGGCTTCATCGGAGAATATGACTTTGCCCCAGTCCTCAGCAGTCCATTCACCATACTTTCTGCAGAAGATCAATCTGTCCCTGATGGTTTTTTTGGAGAGAAGTGGCTTCTTTGCTGCCCTTCTTGACACCAGGCCATCTTCCAAAAGTCTTCGCCTCACTGTGCGTGCAGATGCGCTCACACCTGCCTGCTGCCATTCCTGAGCAAGCTCTGCACTGGTGGCACTCTGATCCCGCAGCTGAATCCTCTTTAGGAGACGATCCTGGCGCTTGCTGGACTTTCTTGGACGCCCTGAAGCCTTCCTAACAAGAATTGAACCTCTTTCCTTGAAGTTCTTGATGATCCTATAAATTGTTGATTGAGGTGCAATCTTAGCAGCCACAATAACCTTGCCTGTGAAGCAATTTTTATGCAACGCAATGATGGCTGCACACGTTTCTTTGCAGGTCACCATGGTTAACAATGGAAGAACAATGATTTCAAGCATCACCCTCCTTTTAACATGTCAAGTCTGCCATTTTAACCCAATCAGCCTGACATAATGATCTCCAGCCTTGTGCTCGTCAACATTCTCACCTGAGTTAACAAGACGATTACTGAAATGATCTCAACAGGTCCTTTAATGACAGCAATGAAATGCAGTGGAATGTTGTTTTGGGGATTACGTTAATTTTCATGGCAAAGAAGGACTATGCAATTCATCTGATCACTCTTCATAACATTCTGGAGTATATGCAAATTGCTATTATAAAAACTTAAGCAGCAACTTTTCCAATTTCCAATATTTATGTAATTCTCAAAACTTTTGGCCACGACTGTATATCAGAGCAAAAACCAAGCCATGAGGAGAAAAGAACTGCCTGTAGAGCTCAGAGACAGCATTGCGTTGAGGCACAGATCTGGAGAAGGATACGAAAAAAGTTCTACGATAATGAAAGTTCCCAAGAGCACAGTGGTCTTTATAATTCTTAAATGAAAAAAAATTGGAACAACCAGGACTGTCCCTAGAGCTTGCTGCTTCACTAAATGACTCACTGTGAGAAACAAAATTCTCTGGTCTGATGAAACCAAGATTGACATTTTTTGCCTCAATTCTAAGCATCTTGTCTGGATAAAAACAGACACTGCTCATCACTTGGCGGATATCATGCCTACAGTGAGGCATGGTGGTGGCAGTCTCGTGCTTTGGGGGTCAGTAGCTAGGACAGGGAGAATAAGGGTTGAGGGAAAGCTGAATGGAACAAAGTAAAGAAATATTCTTATTATAAACTAATCCAGAGTGTTCTGGACCACAAACTGGGCTGAATGTTCCCCATCTAATAAGACAATGACCGTAAGCACACCGCCAAGAACACAGGAATGGCTTAGGAACATATCTGTCAAAGTCCTTGACTGGCCCAGCCAGAGCCTTGACTTTGAACCCAATCGACCATCTCTGGAGAGACCAGAAAATGGCTGTCCACCAACAGTCTCCATCCAACCTGACAGACCTTGATAGGATCTGCAGAGAAGAATGGCAGAAAATTCCCAAATCCAGACGTGCAAACCTTGTGGTATCATACTGAAGAAGACTGGAGGCTGTAATCCCTGCTAATGGTGCTAAAGGGTCTTACTAATTATGTCAAATGCAATATTGATATAACTTCAATAATTTAGCAAAGATTACAAACATTGGTTTTCATTTTGTCATTATAGGGTATTAAGTGCACAATGATGGGGGGAAACTTTTTTTTTTATTTCTATTATTTATGTTACTCACAATAAAGGCCACAACATAAAATATGAAAAAAAAAAAGCAAAAGGCATTCTTTCCTGGCAATAGCCTGCTCATCAGTGAAGGAGACCACTGCATTTACATGCAGTGATCTCCTCCACAGTATTGGGGGGAGGGGCCATGATAGCAAATGCCATCACTCCTCCCAGTATACTCGTTGTTTGCCTGCAGCAGCAGAGCGTGTTTAGACAGCGCAATCTGGTGCCAGCAAACGACGACTTAGTTCCCTTCCCCAGAAATCGGAAACACCTTTACACTGCCATGTAAATCGATAACGAAATGTTCCTATGAACGCTCATCAGCAATTATCTGGCAGATTCTTGGCCCGTGTAAAGGGTCATTAACAGTAAAAATGTTAATGTAAGATGCTTATCTTATGACAAGCCATACCTGTTGTGAAATTATCCCATAGACACATAAAATTAGTAAAATTTTATCTATCATCATAAAAATTAACACAATTTACATTTTCATTCTACCCAAATATGCATCTGCATAGATTTTGGGTATTACCGGTAAATATTGTTTTGCACCAAAAACAAACTTAGTAAAAGATCTCAAAAGTTAGTCATTAAATCCATACTGCATTGCATTATAAAATCTTGTCTCAGTTCCACGGTTTCCAATTATATTGTATTTAGTTACTATGTTTTCATGTACTGTTAGATGAAAGTCATAAGAAGCAAGAAAATGTCTTACAGACTCAATTTCCCACAAATGACTTTTAAAACAGAATGTTCTCATCTTTTTAGTATTGATTTATTGGGTTTTTAGCTTTATAGTTGGCTGAATGGCTGAAAATAGTAAATGGCACAGAGCACAATTTTGTCTTCATAAAAATACTGATCATACAAGCATAATAAGAAAAGAAGTCACAGTTTATATGTGATTCATTTATGAGTTTTGTAGGACAAGGAGAAAAGTAATGAAGAACAAAAAAGAAGTACAATAAAACAACACAAATTTTGAAGGACTATTTTGCCAATTTTTAAAGGCCATGAGTCATCATAAAATAACCTACTGTTTAAATCAAAGTTTATGTTAACATACATTAAGAAATTTTAGGTTTTTCATTTAATATTCCATTTTACTGTACAAAAAATCCTGCAGTTCTCACACTGACCACTAGGCATAATCATTTTTCATGACTTCCTGTTCTCTGTAATCACTTTTCAACAGTCACCAGCACAAGAAGATTTACAATGGCAGATAACATATATAGATAACACATGATCACAGGTTACCTACTATTCCCCCTCCTGTACACAGACATCTGCATAGTTCACAGTGAGTATACTCCTCTCTATTGTGTCTATGATCCATGTAACTGCTGTAAAGCATATCTCTAAAAAGGAAGTCTGGACATATTATTAGGCCTAGTGTCCAGCAAGAAAACTGCACGATTTTAAGATTTTCATAAAAAATAAATTCTTAAAAAAAAAAACACACCACAAATTCGAAAAAGAACCAGAATTAGACTTACCGGTAGTTCTGTTTCCTTGAATCCACCATGACGACCATAAGGAGATTGACCCTTGACCTCTGTAGAGGCAGGAACACAGAGAGAGAGTTTAAATGACCCCACCCACCCTCTCCATCCGATTTATTTTTAATTTTTGGAGAATTTCCCTTCATACCCATTTTTTGGGGGAAAGGATAAGTATGGGCCGTCATGGTGGAAACTACCTTTGGTAAAAAACCCGGGTCTAATCTGAGGGAGACCCTGACATCTGTTAGAGTCAAGTAAGGCTCCCTGGAGGCTAGAGCCTGAAGCTCCCCTATCTGCCTTGCAGAGGTGATGGCTATAAAGAAGGCAGTTTTAAATGAAAGGTGTTTTAAAGAAATCTCTGAGATGGGTTCAAAGGGAGGTTTTGAAAGATTGCTTAGGACAATATTAAGGTCCCACTGAGGAACTCGAGGTCTTAATCTAGATGCTGCTGTCATAAACCTCCTAATCCAATGATGGTCCGCAAGTTTGGTATTAAAAAAGATACTTAAAGGGCTTCTGTCACCCCCCCAAACAGCAATTTTCAGTATTGGACTTAATATAATTGCTAATGTACGCAGAGTCCACATATACCCCTCTTACCTCTGGCTGTGCTTTAAATTCTTTAAAAATATAACTTTGTGATATGCAAATTTCTTCACTTCCAGCAAGTTGGGCGGACTTGCTGGTAGACGCCGCATCCTCGGTCTAAAAAAACGCCCCCTCCTCCACCTGATTGACAGGGCCAGCGAGCGCTCTCCTTCTTCCGCTGGCGCTGTCTGCAGCTGAAATCCCACGCCGTAACGGTCCTCATTCGGCGCAGGCACTCAGAGAAGGACGTTCGCTTGGCTGCTCCTTCCTCAGTGCGCCTGCACCGATGACGTCAGCCCTACACCTGAAAGAGAGTCTAGGATCCAGTCTAGGAACCTCTGAATGACTGGTTTTGATCTATTATGAGTTAGATCCCCTGACCAGCTACAGAACTTTTTCCAGATCTTAAGGTAAATAGCAGAAGTACTGTAACCTTCTTCCTGCTAGTTTTGAGGGTACTAAATACTCTGTCATAGAGGCCCTGTTGTCTAAGGATGTCGCCCTCAGGATCCAGGCTCCTAGTCTGAAGAATTTTGGGTTTGGATTATAAACCTGTCCCTGTCTGAGAATGTCCTCCTGGTGAAGCAATATCCAGGGTTCTTTGACTGAAATCTGTTTTAGAACTGGGAACTAACACCTCTTGGGCCAGTAAGGGGTAATTACTGTCACCGGGTCCTGAAGTATCTTCTGAATTGTCTTGGCTATTAGAGGAAAAGGTGGAAAGACATAAGCTAGTTCCCAGTTCCATATCAGGGATCTACCACCCACTGATTGTCTCTGTGATTTAGGGAACAGAATTTCTGAGACTTTGTGTTCTCTTTTGAAGTGAAAAGGTCGATTTATGGAGTTCCCCACTTTGTTGTTATATTTTCAAATATCAGTGGGTTTAGGGACCATTAGGGTTTTCCTGCTTAAGAAATCTGCTTCCCGATTTAACGTTCCCTTGAGATGAACAGCCGTTAGCGATAAAATGTTGCTTTCTGCACACAAGAATATTTTTGGAATGAGTCGTTCCAATGCTGGAGACTTTGTCACGCCCTGGTGCTTTACATAGGCCACTGTCATAATGTTATCTGACAGTATTTTTACATGGCATCTTCTCACTAGATGTTGAGCCTTTTTTTTAAGTTATCAAAACTGCCTTTAATTCTCTGAAATTCGAGAAGACTGAAGCCATCTCTTCCGGCCAAAGGCCATGAAAAGCTTTATTTCCTACTATTGCACCCCAACCAGCCTTGCTGGCGTCTGTCCCGATTATAACTTCTGGATATTTGTGCCAAAGAATTTCCTGCTGTAGGTTCATTCTCTTTTTCCACCAGTTCAAGTTTAACTTTACTGATATGGGAATGAGTATTTTCTTGTCTAGGGACAATTGATTCCTGTCCCAATTTTTTAGGATCCAAGACTGGTATACTCTTGTGTGCGCCTGACTCCAGGCCACTGAAGTTATATATGAAGTCATGATACCTAGAACTCTCATTGCGTCTCTTATTTAACAGGACTGATGAGACTGGAACTCTGTTATTTTCTTCTTCAGGTCTGATATCTTTTCTTCTGGCAACCAAATCTAGAAGAATACCGAGGAATTTTCTTCTTTTTGCTGGTTTCAGAAAGGATTTCTTCCTGTTGACTATTCAACCTAGATTTTCCGGCTTTTCTATAAAAAAAATCTGTGTCTCTGCGAGATTTTGCTTCCGTCCTTCCTATTACCAGGAAGTTGTCTAGATAAGGAATAATTGTTAAACATTCCTCTCTGAAGAATGCAATCATCTCTACTACCAACTTTATGAAGATCCTTGGTGCGGTTGAAATGCGGAATGGCAGTGCGGTGAACTGGTAGTGACAAATTGTACCTGCTGCATTTTTTGTAGCAAATCTTAGATACTTTTGATAGTTTTTGTGTATTGGAAGATGGTAATATGCGTTTTTCAGATCTACAGATGTCATGAATAAACCTTCCTGAATCAACGGTACTGTGGAGGATATTGACTCCATCTTGAACTTTTTATATATGATTGTCTTGTTTAGATCTTTTAGATTTATAATTGCACAGAGGGACCCATCTGTTTTTTTTACGAGAAATAATCTTGAATAAAACTCTTTCCACTGTTCTTTTTGTGGAACTGGTATAATGACTTTGGCTTCTAGTAGGTTTTGAATACCTATCCAGATTTTTGTTAAAACAAGTGCCACATGAGAGGTAATCTGACTCCTGTGAGGGGGAGTTGATGAGAACTCTATTTTGTAACCCTCTCTTATAATTTGCAAAGCCCAGGGATTTGTGGTTAAGTTCTCCCACTGGGGAAGAAAACAATTCAGCCTCTCCCCCATTCTGGCGTCATTGTTTGTCCTGTGGAAGGTTCTGAGGGTTAAGGAGGAACCCTCTACCTCTACCCCCTTCGGGTAGCTCCAACGCCCCATTTTTCCTTTACCCCTGAAGGATCTATACCGAGGGTTAAACTGACGAAAGAGCGTTTCTTCTCTTTATGCTCAGGGAACCCCTTCTTTTTATCTGCCGCTTTCTCTAATATTTTATCGAGAACAGGGCCGAAAACATACCCGCCAGAAAAGGCTATTAAACATAATTTTGATGTTAACGTTTTATCTCCCAACCAGGACCTCATCCATAAAGCGCATCTAGCGGAGTTAGAAAGGGCCCTATCCCTTGCGGCAAATCTTACCGATTCGGCAGAAGCATCCGCTAAAAATGCTGTAGTCGATTTTAAGAGAGAGGGATGGAATTTATTAATTCCTCCCTTGGTGTCTTATTATTTAAATGCTCCTCAAGCTTGTTAAACCAAAGATACATCGATCTTGCGACTGAAGTAGCTGTAATGTTTGTTTTAACTCCAAACATGGTAGTTTCCCAGGCCTTTTTAGTGGACTATCTGCTTTACAGTCCGTAGGATCTCGTAGCTGTGAGGAGCCCTCAAAAGGTAGAAAAGTGTTTTTGACTACATTAGCAACCTGGATGTAAATTTTTGGTAACTCATCGAATATTTTAGACTCTGAGGCATCAAACACTAAACAGTTTCTGAAATCTCTTGAGACTCCAAACCTCTTCTCAGGATCCAACCATTCATCCAATATCCTGTCTCTAACATTTTCGTGTACGGGGAAAACTTTGGCTTTTTAAACTCTTAAGCCCTCAAACATCTCATCTTGAACACTCCCAGGCTTTTTAAATCTTCTATATCCATTGTCGATCTGACCGGAAAATAATAATTCCTTTCTTACTCAATTAACTCTCTTTCAGATAGACTGTCTTCTTCTCCAAAATATTTGGATGAAGAGGCATCTTCTACATCAGAAGAAGATGGCACAGAAATTGTGGGTTTTTTAGTAGGTACAGGGGATGAGCTAGGAACCGACAATGAAGCTAGAGAAGATTTAATTTCTTCCTGTAACATATTTTTTTTACTTCTGATAGAATAGATGGTTGTTCTTCCTTCAACAGATCCTGAATACATTCTTTACACAATTTTTTTCTTGTAATTTTCAGGCAGTCTTTTTGTGTAAATAGCACATTTTAAAGATCTGAGTTTTGCCTTTGACTCTTTACCCTATTTAAGAGAGTCCGATAGAACAACCACACATTACTACACTGCAGAGTATATGTATACATAAATACCTCTTCTCCCCATTCTTTGGGGAACTCACGGAAGTTCTCCATTCGTCCCAATGCTGCTTCTGCTGCAGACCTGCTGAATGGACAATCCTGTTCTCCTGCTGCCTGCCCGCACTTTTGAGCATGGTGTTGGTGTTGAACGTCATTTTTCTGGCCCTCCCACACTTCCGGAGGGTGACGGACCGAACTCCACCGCCTCCATGACGCGATATCATCTGTCACGTAACTCCCTTAATGGCGGCCGTAGCACACGCCAGAGTGTGCGCGCGGGCCCTTAGTACCTCTCCCAGACTTCTGGGGAGAACCGCCCGGCTTGTTCCCCACGGAGAGGAAGAGAGCTCAGGGGATTAGATGTAGCAGGTGGAGGCTGCGGCAGAGTAGCGAGCACCGCATATATTCCCTCTGCCCAGGGTTAGCACAGGCCGCAGGAGGACAGAGGGATCCAGGACGCTGCACAGGTAGATCTAAGGAGGGTTCACAGCCCCCAATAGACTCATCCTGGAATACAAATAACAAACTCTTCACCTCCCACATGAGAGAGGCCTCTCTTTGACCTGACCCCTGTAGGGACAGGAAACACTGAGGGGAGAGGGTGGGTGGGGTAATTTAAACTCTCTCTCTGTTTTCCTGTCCCTATAGAGGGCAAGGGACAATTTCCTTGTGGCCATCATAGTGGATGAAATGGAAATTATATGTTTAACATAAAAACGAGATACACAACAGATTATTTTCTAATGACACACTTTTTAATAATGAAATATACACAAACAAAAAAAAAATTGGGATTGGTCGGGACAAAATGGAACATTGCTCTATAAAATCTGTAAATACATTTGGAAAGGATCTCCTTAACTATTTAGTTATGTTTTGGTTTCAGTGCATATTTCACCTATCCATGGAGTTGCCACAGATTCTTACATCATCTATGCCGAATTATGAATCTCCATGTTTACAGGATATAAACAAATCATTTCATGTTAATAGATAGAGAATGACTGCCTACATTGGTCCTTCAATAGCAGTCAAGAGCTGGTGCACACAGGGGGTGGGGGTGGGGGGGACTTTATACCACCACACAAACCAAGCAAATGAATGGGGCCCCAGAGATCAAGAAGCAGTTAGGTGACAGAAATGACTGACAGGGCACACATAATGCTTATGCAGGCAGTTCAGCTGCATAATGCCCAAGGGTTTGGGGGCAGATCTTCCTAGCTGTAGAGCAGTAGCAGATAAGCAGAGGCTATACTGATAAGCTGGGAGTGGGACTTAGCGGCTGACGGGGGCAGAATAGTAAAAAGCACGTAGGTGCCTGTGGATGGTCAGATTGATTTGCTGAATGTATATATGATGTTCTATGCATGTGACAAGTTATTTGCAATGCTTGGTTAACATATAAATATAAATGCCATCAGAAACAGAATTAGAGTCTATTATCCCTTTATTACAAATGTAGTATTTGGTGTCAATATAAGGTTGAAGTGATTGCTGAAAATCTGACCACATACCACTAGACAATTACCTATTTTCGCGCACACAGTATGATTTGCTCCCCTTGTGTCTGTCGTAGAAAACCAGCAATGAAAAGTAAGAGACCTGGCACATCAATTTTTCACAAAGTTAAGTTTACAGTTCTGCAAAAACTCTTTCGTAAATAACATTCTGAGGCCAAACTCTAAAGAGGTATAATGACATTACTGAAATGTAGCGTATCGTCTCAGCGGCAATGTGCAGTGCACTATTATTACAGCTGTGTAATCTGCCAGCAGGTTCTAAACCCCACTAAGAGACAAATTAAGGGAAATAAGTCTAGTTTTGTAGGATTAATGTGTGTTCGGTGTCTGGATAAGTGGGCAGCTCATAGTATTCCATCCTCATTTGTTGTGGGATATTAGGCACGAAATGAAACATTAGAAGCAAACCACACTGGACTGATGCATTATAACTGCAGCTCGAAAATGTGCTCATGGATTCTACATGATGAAAGTCCTCTGCTAAGTAAGGAAGATGCAAAATATGACCATCAAAAACCTCTAATAACGTGTACATAGCAGATACAAGAATGCTGGGGGAAAAAATACAAAATAAAGCTTTACACTGAAAAATTAGATGGAAAATTCAGAATTTCTAATTTTCAGCTTTTGCATACAAATGTCAATGTCAAAATTAAGTTTTAGACATGCTCTTATAATATACACCATAGGTAAAGGTGTATGGATACTGCTGGTGGGAGATTATCAAAGAAGATCATCTTCATAGCAAAAGACAAAGTGGATTTTCATTAAGGCTAATGTAGAATGTTGGAAACATTATCTATATAGGAGCTCAAGGTCTTTTTGCAGTGCATTATTGGCTTCCATTAATCTATTTTTAAACAACAATTATATACTGCATGTATTTCCCAATTTCCGATGCACTGTGCAGATAGGACACAAGAGAACATCCAGGAAATAGTTAAGAATAGTGTAAAAAAAAAAAAAAATATATATAATGTTTTGTCAGCAGATATCTGCCAACTGTAGAAAACATGGTCAGCTGGTGAGAGAAATGAATGCATGATCAATACCATCACTCCGGCAGAAATGAGGACAATGGGCAGACAATATAATAAGATATTAGTTTGACACCGAGCAGGTCTGGACAAATCCCAGGAGGCACGTAGCCAAGGAGCCCAAATTCTTGCCTTTCTTTTTATTTATTTCTAAGGAAGTTCTTAATGCCTAGCTACAAGAACACGTCCATCCCTGCATCTCAGCAACTGCGTCCCATCAAGTCTGCCCTCCATACATCATGGAAGAAAAAAAGAGGAACTGGATACAATAAAGCCAAACAATGAGCGGTTAGCACTGACACAGAACATACTTACTGATAGATGAGCTCACCTGGTACAAGTTCCATGACAATGTATATCGGCTGTCTCTGCGTGCAGACTCCAATAAGCTTCACGATGTTGACATGGTCATACTGTTTCAGTATTCTAGCCAAACGAGACCAACAAAAACACTTTTACCCAAACAGGTTAAACCAAAAGAGCACAATAGGTTTTCACATATCACAAGTGAGTCTGTTTTGGGCCTTAGTGACCCTGCAATGTTTTACATTATTCGCACTGTTAAATTCGAGCTAATAGTTGTCCCCTAAGTTGTGGATATGGGATAACTTTACATAACCAGACTACCCCTTTAAATTTTGTGGGACAACGTTTGTGGAAAGTTTTCATTTATAAATTGTTTTCTGTTTGAGGGGAAGAGAATAAACAAATATAGCATATTATAATATTCTTGTTGTTTTTGGTATATCATTTATCTGGGTTTACATGATTACTGAGAAATTGTTGGTATCGTACTTTTTATGTTTTTACAGTGTTCATACAAGATAAATAACATCAATTTTATGATCAGGTAACGCTAAAAGCAACAATACCAATGATGTGGAATGGCTTATCTTTTTCAACTTTTTCCATTAAAACTATTTTTTTTCAGGGAAAAGGGTGCATTTTTAAAATAAAACATTAAAGGGATCCTGTCACCTGGATTTAGTGCATAGAGCTGGGGACATGGGCTGCTAGATGGCCACTAGCTCATCTGCAATACCCAGTCCCCACAGCTCTCTGCGCTTTTATTGTGTTAAAAACAGTTTTGATCCATATGCAAATGACCTGATATGAGTCCTGTATCCGGAGATGAGTCAAGTGGAAAGGAGCCCAGCACCGCCCCGCGTCCTCCGAATCTCCTCCTTGCTTGCTGACGTCACAGAGCTGGAGCGCCGAAATCTCGCAATGCGTGAGCTAGCGCATGCGTAGTTCGTTCCCTGTGCTGATGCCAGTACAGGGAATGAACATTATGCCGACACTGCGCATGCGCTAGCTCGCGCATCGCGAGATTTCGGCGCTCCAGCTCTGTGACGTCAGCCAGCAAGGAGGAGATTCGGAGGACGCGGGGCGGTGCTGGGCTCCTTTCCGCTTGACTCATCTCCGGGTACAGGACTCATATCAGGTCATTTGCATATGGATCAAAACTGTTTTTTAACACAATAAAAGCGCAGAGAGCTGTGGGGACTGGGTATTGCAGATGAGCTAGCGGCCATCTAGCAGCCCATGTCCTCAGCTCTATGCACTAAATCCAGGTGACAGGATCCCTTTAAGTTCTTAATTATACAATATATTAAAGGGGTTGTCTCACTTCAGTAAGTGGCATTTATCATGTAGAGAAAGTTAATACAAGCCACTTACTAATATACTGTTATTGTCCATATTGCTTCCTTTGGTGGCTGGATTGATTTTTCCATTACATTATACACTGCTCGTTTCCATGGTAACAGACCACCCTGCAATCCATCAGTGGTGGTCACGCTTGCACAATATAGGAAAAAGCACTGTGCGCTCCCATGGTCCTGGCCACCAGAGAGGCTGACACTTTTACCTGTAGTGTGCAAGCACGACCACCACTGATGGATTACAGGGTTGTCTGTAGCCATGGAAACAAGCAGTGTATAATGTGATGGAAAAATGAATTCAGCCAGCAAAGGAAGCAATATGGACAATCACAATACATTTCTAAGTGCCTTGTATTAACTTTCTCTGCATGATAAATGCCACTTGCTGAATTGAGACAGCCCCTTTAAGACGCACTTTTTCTCCTAAAAGTGAAGGAAAACTGGCAGTGCGTCTTATAGTCTGAACGCTAATGAACACTTCGATTCCAAGTCTTAAAGCCAAAGTTATGCAACAAAGTCTCACGCCACTTCACAAATAACTAACTTCGCCTCATGGGAGGCTGCACATTTCAATGCTGTAGAGACGGATCTCCGTACAGCATTGAAACAAAGTTTTTAGTGAAGCGACTTCGGATGTAGCATCTGAAGCTCGCTTCGCTGATCACTATTCATGACCTATCTTGAGGATAGGCCATCAATATTAAACTCTCCCCAGATTAAAGCACTGCAATGAGAGTACTGTAATATTGCATAATTTTTGCTCTGGGTATAGATGGTCGAGCATTAAACCAGTAATTCGGAGTGA
The DNA here is from genome assembly GCF_905171765.1 of Bufo bufo. Lineage (NCBI taxonomy): Eukaryota > Metazoa > Chordata > Amphibia > Anura > Bufonidae > Bufo > Bufo bufo. The sequence continues at coordinate 158,445,268 of NC_053390.1, read as the reverse complement.
AACTGCTCAGTTTGGTTTGAAGATTACAAGAGCACATGATAAAACAGATCTTTTAGCTTCAGTCTTCGTGATCATTATAATGTACCCTTAACAACATAAAAATCCACTATAGTAAACATCTTTACCCACCTGGCTTCAGATAGAAATTTTATTTTTAATTCCTGAGGAAGATCTTCTTTGCATGTTTTCACAGCAACCGGTGTTTTATCCTTTAATGTTCCCTTGTAAACCTCACCAAAATTGCCCTGTAATAAAAACATAATATCAAAGTCAAGCTAGGTAGTCAGCTACAAACTAGGAAGAAAATGTATTAAAAGAAATTCAAGAAAATAGGAGAAGAAATTATATATATATATATCTCTGAGCAGGCATTAAGAACTATTTATAAAATGAATGACGAGATTTAGGCAATTCACTCTCTCAGACATAAAAGAAAGTCTGCTCGGTATCCTCCAATGACCCATACAATTTTCCCTTGCAAAAAGGTGTCAAACCACAGCCGCAGATATCAAAGAAATAAAAAGAAAAAAGAAAAAAAGAAAATAAAGTAAGCTATACATGATATAAAGGGCACGAGTTTCTCTGTACAAAGCTCCAATATGCATGAAGACAGGAAGATGAAAGAAGTACCAAAACCCTAATAATCATTATAGGCCTTATTTATGGATGGTGTAGTGCTAGTATATTGATTACCTATCCTTAGGATAAGTAATCAATATCAGATTGGAGGGGGTTCGACTCCCAGGACACTTGCCGATGAGCTATTTGAAGAGGCAGTAGCTCATGCTGTTTAACGGTTAGATTTATTGCTGGCAGCTCAAGGAGCGTGTGCTTTCTTCTGCAGCTCTATACCTCTAATGGTCCATTCACATGTCCGTATGTGTTTTGCGGAATCGCAAATTGCGGATCCGCAAAACACAGACATCGGCAATGTGCGTTCAGCATTTTGCGGACCGCACATCGCCGGCATTCTCATAGAAAATTCCTTTTCTTGTCCGCAATTGCGGAAAAGAATAAGACATTCTATTTTTTGGTGGATCCGCAGATGCGGACAGCACATTCCGGCGCCATTGAAAATTAATGGATTTTGCAGATTTTGCAGACCAATTTTGCGGACGTGTGAATGTACCCGTACTGTCACAGCTTCTAACAGTAAATATTGCTGGTGGCAGTTGAAAGATGGAACTGAGCGTGTGCGGCCACTTCAGTAGGTGAACATGCAAATTACTATACCAATTAAACAGCAGGGGGCGCATTATAATGAAAGTAAAAATATTATCTCACAAATGCAGTATTTTTGAAACAGAAAGTATATTATAAAAGTAACTTGTTTTTCACACAGAATTTTATTGAAATAACATTTAATGGTGGCACAAGCCCTTTAACCCCCTAACAGTTTTGCCCAAGCTCTGCTCAGGCTTTGGGTAAAGGATTTTCAGCCCGAGCAGAGGTTGGGAAGTAGGGTGGGGGGGTCGCTTTTGAACTTTCATATCTCAGGCTTTGGGTAAAGGATTTTCAGCCCGAGCAGAGGTTGGGAAGTAGGGTGGGGGGGTCGCTTTTAAACTTTCATATCTCAGGCTTTGCAGAAGACAAAGATATGGTCTTTGGAGTGACAGCAGCTGAAAGGGAAAGGCAAGTTTCAGCTGCTTTCACTCATGACCCAATTCCTAAAGACTATATTTCCTGATGTAGAGGAGATAATGCTGTGATAATGCTGTCTTATTTGGAAGCATATACTGCCAAGACCAGTTCCATATCACTATCTTCTACTGAGCATAATATATGAAGGCTTAGAGATGCCCTCCCCCATTCAGCAGGCAGTGATTTCATCCAAGCAGGAGGTGGAGAGGGCGGCCAGTGGGGGAACTTGCAACCTACAGTACAGAATAATAATTATCACTAGACAGGAATCTAATATATTATCCCTCACATGGTTATGTCCTTAGAAAAATATAAATGTTCTAAGTCTTGGAATGCAGTGACACAAGACCAGATTATTATTTAAAAACAAGTGTTTTTATTATGCAAGTAAAAAATACTACATAAAGTTCGCAACAACATAATCACACTAATGCGGCATCAATGTTGCGTGACACATGTTGCAGTTTAGTTGTACCCTATGTGTCCCTTGACTAATTGTCGAGGGACACATGTCATCGTTAAGCCCTGGCCTCAATGCTGTTAAAAACAGCTCAGAGAAGATGGTTGCCCCATAATAATGTTCAGGAAACAAAAAAAAAAAAAAGAAGAACAATGGGGGAGATTTATCAAAACTGGTGCAAAGGAAAACGGTCTTAGGCTACTTTTACATTAGCGGCAGCCTCCTCCGGCAGGCTGTTCCGGCGACATGTCGTAGTTTTATTACGGCCGCCTCTCAGCATGTTTGCCGAGCTGTGGCCGGACTTCCGGCGGCACAAGTGCACTAGCGACAGCACGGATCCGGCAGGCTGTTCACTCGCCGAAACAGCCTGCCGGAGAAGGCTGCCACTAATTTTTCAGAGCGTCTTTGAAAAATGAAAGGTGGAATCTGATTGGTTGTTATGGACAACTAAGCCAGTTCTACTTTACACCAGTTTTGATAAAACTCCATCAATGTGTTGGTCTCATGTCCATATTTGCCCGCATTGCTGAGAGAAATAATCTAGTAATATATGCAAATAAGCCTCTAGGAGCAACAAAGGCGTTACCGTTACACCATGAGGTTCACTTCTCTCTGCAAATGCAGCTCTCTCTATACTTTGATTGACAGGGCAGGCAGTGTAAACGTAATCACTAAGGATGAGCGAATCGACTTCGGATGAAAAATCCAAAGTCAATTCGCATACAACTTTCTTCTAATACTGTACGGAGCAGGAGCTCCGTACAGTATTAGAATGTATTGGCTCCGATGAGCCGAAGTTATTGCTTCGGGAACTCTCTCGAGACTTCGCACAATAACTTTCATAAATTCATTTGTACTGTAAAAAAAACATTTCCCGAACTCGGGTTAGGTTCCAAGGTACCACGTGTGCAGATTCATAGGCAGAACCTGCTAACCTTTAAATTCGTCCCTTTACCCAATGACTCACAATGCCATCTTTGGCCAGCTGTGTTCAAGAAAACAGTTTGAAACTTAAACTTTTTAAATCACTGATGTGCATTATCAAATATCCTCCTGAGCGGAAAAATTTACAGTATCTGTTTTTTACTTCCATTTACTTACCTTGCCCAGTAATTCTCCAAGAGTCACATCTTCATGATTGAGGATCCATTTTTTATCCTGCAAAAGACAAAAAAATTCATATCACTCTACACTTGATAAAAGATCTCCAAAGCAGATGGGAAAAACTGTTGGGAATATTACAATTACTACCACATTGCTGAAACTGTCTTAAAAGCTCGTAAAATACTCTGCCACAACAGGATATTAAAAGCTACATTGCCGTAATTTCATTTTACAGAGTAAAGCCTACAGCATGATGGCGTATTTATAAGCACTGCACAGTAGGTACCATTTCACAATGATCCGGATGCGGTGCTGTCTGCTTTTGAATGCAAAAATTACTTACAAGTTAGCAGATAAGAATGCAGCTTTCATAATGCTTAGTGATTCCTTATCATCCTAATATTTTACGCTTGGAATGACTCAATTGTTGGCCTTAAATATGATAAACATTCATTTCTGCCATTTTTAAAGCACATGATCTAAATAAAATGTTTTCCCAGATACATGGGAAACATATCAAATTAGGCAGATAGTGTAAGAAGCGCAAAGAAGATTAAAGCAAAGCGAGACGTTTTGTCGGAGCATTGAACACATCTGTTTGTATGTAGGTGCATATAAATACCAAAATATAACCACAGGAACGTAATGTTGCTACAAATTCTGGAACCTTACTGGGTTCAACAGTCATATATGGGGTCATTAATCAAACTGGTGTAAAGTAGAACTGGCTTAGTTTCCCAAATCATATGATCATAGAACTGGCTTAATATGCCCAATCATATCCCACCTTTAATTTTTCACTGCTCCTTTGGAAAATGAAAGGTGGAATCTGATTGGTTGGTATGAGCAACTAAGCCAGTACTACTTTACTCCAGTTTGATAAATAACCCCAATAGTGTTTATATCCATATACTCATGTATAGAGCAATCTCGCTGATGTTCGGTTATCAACTCCCCTTGAAAAAGAGATAACAGTGAACAGCAGCCGTCAAAAAATAGGACATGATCTAGATGGGCCCCATTAAAATCATTAGGCCCATTTTTAACACCCATTTAGACAAAAGTGCACCTAACGGCTGTTAAAATGGGTACATGAACCACACAGAAGGCAAGACGAAAAAAAAACAATAAAACAAAACACACCTCACTGCAGGCAACCCCCTCAAGGAACTCCCCACTGGAGGCAGCAAGACCTGACACTCCCAGTGTCATAATGTCACTGAGCATTATGTTCCTGCGAGATTTCTTTATTTGTGGGTACTACCGTGAGTTGGGGGGGGGGGGGGGGGGGGGGGAGAGAGAATCACTTGATACGTACCATGCTCAAAAGGTGAAAAATGTCCTACCATCAATTTTATCGTTGGAGGGATTTTAATGGCAGTCACTTGAAGCCCACATGACTTCAGGATGGTAGCAATATACCTGAAAAGTGATACTACTTTCTTCTGCATGTAATATATTGCCCAGGGGCAAAAAAATGCAACGAAGTTCATCTCTTTTTAATGGTGATTAAAAATGGATAAAAACGTATGACAAACAGACTTAACGTCTATTTGTCATACGTTTGTATCCATCGACAGCCAGGAAATGGATGCACACAAGAATGCAAAATAGCCATGAAAAACAGTTTTTGACAGACTTTTTTTTTATGCCATGTAAATGCACACTTACAGTTGCAAGAAAAAGGTATGTGAACCCTTTGGAATGATCTGGATTTCTGCACAAATTGGTCATAAAATGTGATCTGATCTTCATCTAAGTCACAACAATAGACAACCACAGTCTGCTTAAACTAATAACACACAAAGAATTGATAGTTACCATGTTTTTATTGAACACACCATGTAAACATTCACAGTGCAAGTGGAAAAAGTATGTGAACCATTAGACTAATGACATCTCCAAGAGCTAATTGGAGTGAGGTGTCGGCCAACTGGAGTCCAATCAATGAGATGAGATTGGAGGTGTTGGTTACAACTGTCCTGCCCTATAAAAAAAAACACACACACCAGTTCTGGGTTTGCTTTTCACAAGAAGCATTGCCTCTCAGAAGACCTACGATTAAGAATTGTTGACTTGCATAAAGCTGGAAACGGTTATAAAAGTATCTCCAAAAGCCTTGCTGTTCATCAGTCCACGGTAAGACAAATTGTCTATAAATGGAGAAAGTTCAGCACTGCTGCTACTCTCCCTAGGAGTTCTTGTCCTGTAAAGATTACTGCAAGAGCACAGCGCAGACTGCTCAATGAGGTGAAGAAGAATCCTAGAGTGTCAGCTAAAGACTTACAAAAGTCTCTGGCATATGCTAACATCCCTGTTAGCGAATCTACGATAAGTAAAACACTAAACAAGAATGGATTTCATGGGAGGATACCACAGAGGAAGTCAATTCTGTCCCAAAAGAAATTGCTGCACGTTTACAGTTTGCTCAAGAGCACCTGGATGTTCCACAGCAGTACTGGAAAATTATTCTGTGGACAGATGAAACCAAAGTTGAGTTGTTTGGAAGAAACACACAACACTATGTGTAGAGAAAAAGAGGCTCAGCACACCAACATCAAAACCTCATCCAAACTGTGAAGTATGGTGGTGGGGGCATCATGGTTTGGGGCTACTTTGCTGTGTCAGGGCCTGGACAGATTGCCATCATTGAAGGAAAAATGAATTCCCAAGTTTATCAAGACATTTTGCAGGAAAACTTAAGGCCATCTGTCCACAAGCTGAAGCTCAACAGAAGATGGGTGTTGCAACAGGACAACGACCCAAAGCATAGAAGTAAATAAACAACAGAATGGCTTAAACAGAAGAAAATACGCCTTCTGGAGTGGCCCAGTCAGAGTCCTGACCTCAACCTAATTGAGATGCTGTGGCATGACCTCAAGAAAGCGATTCACACCAGACATCCCAAGAATATTGTAACACCAAAAAAGAGAGACAAGGCTAGCACAAATAATAATGGATGTAAACTTTATTATAGTCTCAACAAGAGACAAGAATGTATTAAAATGCACATAAAAGACAATACAATGGTAAGTGGGGAGCACTCAAGATAATGGAGCACCACTGGATAACAGAACATATCAAGGCTGGAGGAATGATACAAATATCCTACAATGTATACATATGGCGCAAAGCCAAATATCAAATATATAAAACCTAGCCAAGGCTAACAGGCCTAGATCAGAATGAAATACAATACATGCCAAGATATAAAGTGCATAGTGCAGAAAATGACAAAGTGCATAAGTATATCACATGAAAAGAGCCATAGAAAAGCTATACAGTAAATACCTGAGTGGTGAACCAACAGAGCCCCAACGCACGTTTCGCGTAAGCTTCTTCAGCTTCTTCTCCCCCCCTGAAGAAGCTTACGCGAAACGTGCGTTGGGGCTCTGTTGGTTCACCACTCAGGTATTTACTGTATAGCTTTTCTATGGCTCTTTTCATGTGATATACTTATGCACTTTGTCATTTTCTGCACTATGCACTTTATATCTTGGCATGTATTGTATTTCATTCTGATCTAGGCCTGTTAGCCTTGGCTAGGTTTTATATATTTGATATTTGGCTTTGCGCAGTGCCATCTTAAGAGCATTATAGGCCCCCGGGCAATACAGTGCACTGGGGCCCTGTCTACACAATCACGCACTAGAATAAAAATGCAAATTATCAATAAGGCGATATTTATTGGTACTTTCAACAAAATCAGTGTTTAATATAGGAATAATATATAGGGGGGGCACAAAGATACCACAGTCAAAAATGGGGGGGCAAAAACAAAATAAGTATATATAAATAAGATTACAAAATATGAGAGAATTGCGGTATGCAGGGATACATTTATAATAAAACTATTTACTTACAAAAGAAGCTGTTCAATCGTCTGCTGTGCCGTCCTCTGCTTGCTTCCGCGGATTCTTTCCCCTTCTTTCTGTCTCTCGTCAGTGCGCAGGCGCACTGTTATGGTGGATCTGTGGAAGACACACTGTTATGGGGGCATCTGTGGATGACAGTGTTATTATGCCTCTCATTAGCCCCCATATGCTGCCTCTCATCATTAGCCCCCATATGCTGCCTCTCATCATTAGCCCCCATATGCTGCCTCTCATCATTAGCCCCCATATGCCTCATCATTAGCCCCCATATGCCTCATCATTAGCCCCCATATGCCTCTCCATTAGCCCCCATATGCCTCTCCATTAGCCCCCATATGCCTCTCCATTAGCCCCCATATGCCTCTCCATTAGCCCCCATATGCCTCTCCATTAGCCCCCATATGCCTCTCCATTAGCCCCCATATGCCTCTCCATTAGCCCCCATATGCCTCTCCATTAGCCCCCATATGCCTCTCCATTAGCCCCCATATGCCTCATTAGCCCCGATATGCCTCATTAGCCCCCATATGCCTCTCCATTAGCCCCCATATGCCTCTCCATTAGCCCCCATATGCCTCATTAGCCCCCATATGCCTCATTAGCCCCCATATGCCTCTCCATTAGCCCCCATATGCCTCTCCATTAGCCCCCATATGCCTCATTAGCCCCCATATGCCTCATTAGCCCCCATATGCCTCTCCATTAGCCCCCATATGCCTCTCCATTAGCCCCCATATGCCTCATTAGCCCCCATATGCCTCATTAGCCCCCATATGCCTCTCCATTAGCCCCCATATGCCTCTCCATTAGCCCCCATATGCCTCATTAGCCCCCATATGCCTCATTAGCCCCCATATGCCTCTCCATTAGCCCCCATATGCCTCTCCATTAGCCCCCATATGCCTCATTAGCCCCCATATGCCTCATTAGCCCCCATATGCCTCTCCATTAGCCCCCATATGCCTCTCCATTAGCCCCCATATGCCTCATTAGCCCCCATATGCCTCATTAGCCCCCATATGCCTCTCCATTAGCCCCCATATGCCTCTCCATTAGCCCCCATATGCCTCATTAGCCCCCATATGCCTCTCCATTAGCCCCCATATGCCTCTCCATTAGCCCCCATATGCCTCATTAGCCCCCATATGCCTCATTAGCCCCCATATGCCTCTCCATTAGCCCCCATATGCCTCTCCATTAGCCCCCATATGCCTCATTAGCCCCCATATGCCTCATTAGCCCCCATATGCCTCTCCATTAGCCCCCATATGCCTCTCCATTAGCCCCCATATGCCTCATTAGCCCCCATATGCCTCATTAGCCCCCATATGCCTCTCCATTAGCCCCCATATGCCTCTCCATTAGCCCCCATATGCCTCATTAGCCCCCATATGCCTCATTAGCCCCCATATGCCTCTCCATTAGCCCCCATATGCCTCTCCATTAGCCCCCATATGCCTCATTAGCCCCCATATGCCTCATTAGCCCCCATATGCCTCTCCATTAGCCCCCATATGCCTCTCCATTAGCCCCCATATGCCTCTCCATTAGCCCCCATATGCCTCATTAGCCCCCATATGCCTCTCCATTAGCCCCCATATGCCTCTCCATTAGCCCCCCATATGCCTCTCCATTAGCCCCCATATGCCTCTCCATTAGCCCCCATATGCCTCTCCATTAGCCCCCATATGCCTCTCCATTAGCCCCCATATGCCTCTCCATTAGCCCCCATATGCCTCTCCATTAGCCCCCATATGCCTCTCCATTAGCCCCCCATATGCCTCTCTCCATTAGCCCCCCATATGCCTCTCTCCATTAGCCCCCCATATGCCTCTCTCCATTAGCCCCCCATATGCCTCTCTCCATTAGCCCCCCATATGCCTCTCTCCATTAGCCCCCCATATGCCTCTCTCCATTAGCCCCCCATATGCCTCTCCATTAGCCCCCTTATGCCCCCAGCAGCCACATTTTCTTATAAAATAAAAAATCACTTACCTCTCCTGCTCCTGGACGCCGCCTGCCTCTCCTCAGTCGACTCTGTGCTCTGAACTGGCGCGCACAGCGTGAGGTCACAGAGCGCCCTCACGCTGTGCGCAGCCCTGCACAGCCGAGGACCAGGAAGTGGTGAGTACAGAGCGTTCACCACTTCCTGGTCTCTCGGTTCTAATGAGCGCTTCCATAATGGAAGCGCTCACTAGTATTCAACTGGGGGATGACGGTTGGGAAGTTGGCTGGTGGGTTCACTGGGCAGGCGGGCCCCCAGGCAAGTGGGGCCCCCGGGCAACTGCCCAGCGTGCCCATTCGGAAAGACGGCCCTGGCTTTGCGCCATATGTATACATTGTAGGATAAGCCTGCGATCTATACCTGCCTCCAGCTCCAGACGCAGCCATACTAAAAGACCGGCGAAAGTAGATCCGGCCGTGAATCGCGGCTGGCCTGAGAGAAATCGCCCAGCAACATCTCAAATCTGGGACCTCTCTACAGGCTATCGTAGGAGTGGTGAGTGCCCCAAGCTACTACCCTGCATCTGGCAGTTAAATAGAAGATTTTAGTGGGACTATTGCCCACTCCATTAAGCGATACCAGTAAAGTGCAGCCAGGACCTGACAGCCACTTCACCAAAGATATTCATCCGCCGGCCCTGAAACAGGCGCGAAATTTGAAATAGCATATATTTATAATCCTGGTAGCACTGATCCATCTGAAGCTCATTGGATTAAAGTGCTCAAAAGAACCCAGAAATGCTGTCATCCAGAGGTTCCCCAGTCAGTACATGAGCTTACTGTGAAGCGTTATTATTAATATTATAAAGCCTGCTAGCAGTGAAATAAATTAAAGGCACAGTAGTGCAATATTTTATTTTATTTTATTAGGACACTTAACCCCTTAAAAGTGTCTGAAGAAGGAGGCGTGGCTTGGCCGCTGAGAGGAATGGTCGCTTGATCTCACTGCTCCTGCACCTTAGCGACTACAGTTAAGCTCCCCAAAGCTACAGATATCACCACCTCTGCACATTTAGCGGCAACAAGCTTGGACACCCTTCAGAACGCAATGGGGAAGTCTAAACGGCAGCTTCATAGGCTGCAAAGCGGCAACCTGGAAAGCTTCTTTGAGCGGGGTCCGACTAAAGAAGGCGCGAATTCGCCGAAAAGCACATCCAGATCCCCGTCACCCCCATTGGGGCCCGAAGCTTTTTCCTTGACGGAAGCAGAATTCCCCTCGCTTCCACCAACTCCCAGTGACCTAGAGACTCCGGTGAGCTCAGGCACAGAAAATGGCGCCGCTGCTAAAATTACTGGACTTTCACCTTCCTACAGCCCTCAGAAGCAGAAACCGCGCCTGGACTCGCCATGCTTTCCTGAGGTCAGTAAGGGGACATGGGCACAAGCGGTGGAGTCTCCCGCAGTAATCCCTATCATTGCATACCAGACCTCTGATAAGCCCTTGTGTGAGGACTCCATTAAAAACATGCTCCTGGCTCTACATCAATCCCTACGTTCGGATATGGCAGGGTTAATTAACCCTTTGGCAGCCAAAGTTAAAGAAAACACGGATAAAATCCTACATGTGGAGAACAAAATGGCAGATTTTGCCACTTCACAAAATAACATCATAGATGCCCATAATGAAATGGCGGATGAATTGGAGACCATTAAAAGCAAACTAGCAGATCTGGAGGATCGTTCCAGAAGGAACAATGTTAAATTTAGGGGCATCCCAGAAGACATAGCACCCCGAGATCTACAGTCTTATCTTAAGAGCCTCATTAAAGCACTGCTACCAAACATTCCTGTCGCTGATATGATAATCGACAGGGCTCATAGGATTCCAAAGCCATCGCACCTCAATGCGGATATCCCAAGGGACACACTAGCCAGGATCCATTTTTTTTACACTAAAGAGGCTTTAATGCTGGCAGCTAGGAATTGTGACAAACTCCCTGCTCCTTTTCAAACAGTCAGGCTTTTCACTGATCTTTCCATGACAACTCTGAGGCAAAGAAGAGATTTACAACCGATCACCCTTGCTCTCAGGGAAAATGATATTCAATATAAGTGGGGTTACCCGCAAAAATTGCTAATTCGGAAAGATGGAAAAACCCATGTGGTGAAATCAATTGCAGAAGGGCGAGAAATACTACTAGCATGGGACATTCATCTCCAGCCGGAAAAAAGAGAAAAATCGCAGACGAGATGATCAATTTCCTGCATCTGGTACCTGAGATGGTTAACCTAATTGATGGGTCCAATGTAGATACAGGTGGAAGATAAAGGAATTACCACGTGTGCCTTGCCTAAGATCAACAGAAGTTCAAAAGAGTGGTGACACTTTTGTATTGCATTTATGGGGTCTGTTATCTAACCTTTTATGTTTAGGTGCAGTCTTTATGCTTCCATATTTTTATTACAGTTAAAACTCCTCTCAGCCTCACCAGTGGACTTACGCCACCTATATTGCCCAGACGGACTTGATCGTCTGGAGTTGTACTTCTTTTCTTTGTTGTTGTTTTTCCTCACTCATCTAGACTCCTCATTAGTCTGTTATCTAGATTATCTGTATACAGATATTTGTGCATTTTATTCACTGTTTGGCAGTTGCTTACTGTTACTGAAGTTGATCTGACAATCCTTGATTGTCTGTCTGTTCACTCGAGACTTGGTTCCTCCCCTCACTCATATGGGTCTTAAAATATTATCACTAATGCTAAAGGGCTTAATTGTCCACAGAAAAGATCATATGTTTGGCGGGAGGCAGCCAAAGCAGGAGCGGACCTTATTTGCAGCCAAGAGACCCACTTGATACAGGAGGATGCTAAACGTATCCATAACCGTTCTTTTCCTCACATATTGCACTCTCATTTTAGCAAGAAATCCTACACTATAGTTAATGTCTATGCACCCAATGACCACCAAGTCCCTTTCCTGCGGAAATTACTGAAACAAGTAAATTTACTGAAACAAGGGAAGGTGATTATGTGTGGGGATTTTAACTTGGTGGTGGATCGATCGCTGGACTCCACTAGCCTAACCCGGCATCCAGGAGGTGATGTGACCTCTTTGTTGCATGCAGAAGGTCTCTTTGATGTGTGGAGAGCTCAACACAATACGGAAAGAGACTTACCTTTTTTTCCACCCCCCATCTCTCATACTCACGCATTGATATGTTCCTTGTAGATCAAGCTACCTTGCTTCATACAATATCTTCTGACATTGGCCTTATTCAGTGGTCTGACCATGCCCCGATAACATTAACCCTAGAAGATCTATATCAATTCCCACGAGCTCCCATGTGGCGTAATGATCCATATTTATTTTCCAATCCAGAAACTGTTAGGGAGATATCAACTGAATTGAAGGAGTTTTTCGCCTTCAATGATGGATCTGTCACGGATAAATATGTCCTATGGCAGACCCATAAGGCGTTCATTCGGGGCTCCCTGATCAGATTAAAATGCAAATTAAGAAAAATTAAAGAAAAGGAAATCTCTCAGTTGCTTAAATCTATAGCAGACCTTGAGAATCAGAATAAAACGTCCCCTACAGCTCAAACATCTTCCCTACTAAAAATAGAGAGGGACAAATTGTGTAGCCTACTGTCACATAATTACTCTAAACCTCTACTTAGATTAAAATCAAGGTATTCTGCCCAAGGGAATAGGGCCGGTAAACTACTAGCTAACCAACTTAAGTCTCAGCAATCCAAATCAAAGATCCCATTCCTCATTCACCCGTCATCTAAAGAAAAATTACTAGATCCTAGAGATATCGCGGAACAATTCCGCTCCTACTACCATAATCTATATAATCTTAAAGACACGGTTGTCTTGCCAGATAGCTATCCCGAATTGGTGGAAAACTTTCTGGCTCAATCTGATCTACCTGCTCGCTCTCCTGATCAACTCCACTCATTGAATGCCCCTCTCACACCCATAGAATTCCAAAAGATAATAACAACCCTCCCAGCGGGCAAATCTCCAGGCCCGGATGGTTTGTCTAATGAGTACTACAAAACTTTCCTTCCTATACTGTCCCCTTATATTCTCCATATTTTTAACCGCGCCTTTGAAGGAACCCCATTCCCACCTGAAATGCTCACAGCCCTTATAGTTACTTTACCAAAACCCGGGAAGTCCCCTGATGTTCCTCAAAATTTTAGGCCAATTTCGCTTCTAAATTCGGACATCAAAATTTTCGCTAAAATAATAGCCAGTAGATTGTCAGCTATACTCCCATCTCTGATCAATGATGACCAAACGGGGTTTGTTAAGGGCCGTATAGCATCAGACAATACCAGAAGATTGATCAACTTATTCGAATATGCTGAACAAAATAACCTCCCTATGTTGGAAGTGACAGACGCCGAGAAGGCGTTTGACCGCCTACATTGGTCATTCGCATTCTCAGTTCTGGATAGAATGGGCTTTCAAGGTAACATATTGAACGCCTTTTATAGCTTGTATACCTCTCCTACTGCTAAGGTATGGGTTAACGGAGTGCTATCTGCTCCTTTCCAGATCACCAATGGTTCCCGTCAAGGTTGTCCTCTGTCACCCCTCCTATTCATCTTAGCTTTGGAACCTTTAGCCCAACACATCAGGAAGGCTCCTCTTATTCATGGTGTAGACATTGGTGGGAGAGACCATAGAATATCACTATATGCTGACGATATTATCCTCACCCTATCAAACCCCCTTCAATCACTTAGTTCGGCCTTTGACATATTAACACACTTTGGCACACTTTCTTATTACAAAATTAATAATTCCAAATCCCAAGCCCTAATGCTCAATATCCCTCAGGATGATGTTGGAGCGTTGAAGTCTCGTTTTCCCCTAGATTGGCAGGAACTGAAACTTCCATACTTGGGAATTAAATTGACGCACCCTTGTTCTCACCTGTATGAACAGAACTATGAACCCCTCCTCAGGACCATGTCGTCTGATCTCTCTCAGTACTCCATGAAGGAGATATCATGGGTTGGCAGGGTAGCAGCGTTTCAGATGATGACACTACCTAAATTAATATACATATTTAGAGCTCTTCCTATTCCGATTCCTGACATATTTTTTCGAAAGGCACAGAAAATATTGTCCAAATATGTTTGGAAATCGCTTAAACCTAGAATTACCCAAAAACAGCTTTTCTTACGAAAAAAAGCAGGAGGGCTGGGATTACCTTGCATCAGGGACTATCATAGAGCCATTAGCCTGTCACTTGCTAGGGAATGGTGGGACAAAGATTGTAATAAAGCCTGGCACCAAATTGAATCCTACTCAATTAAAGAGGATTCCTTAAGGGACTTATTGATTGGCATATTATGGAGCGGGAAAGTTCCTGACATTTCCCTGCGGACCGTAAAGCATGTAGGGAAGCTTTGGTTGCAATTTCACAACACACACGCAAACTCTACCGACACCTTGTTCTCCCATTTAGATATTCGCTCCCTGGAATGGATCTTGAGAGATATTAGTCTTCGGTGTTGGCGGGATCGGGGGATTGAGAAGGTCTCTCAGCTTGTTTGCTCAGAGGGAGTCCTTCAGTTCACCACTGCCCAACAGATGTTCCAACTTCCAACTAGTGAAATATTCAACTACCTTAGGGTTAAGCATTTACTGACATCTATTATTACTAAGCCCCCTCATACACATACAGAGATCCTTCAACTTTACTGTTCCCGGAACTTGTTGAAAAAAGGAGCGACAGGACGCATATATGAGTATATTGGTGATAAATCTAAATTCATCAAATCCAAAACAATCCAGAAATGGGAAAGGGAGTTGAACAACACATTTTCTGAGGATAAATGGACATCCGCAATAGGTTTTTTAGCCTCTAACTTTAAAGAGGACCTTTCACCTGTATAAACTATGTGAACCGAGTATGCTGCCATATAGAGAAGCGCCCGGGGATCTCACTGCACTTACTATTATCCCCGGGCGCCGCTCCGTTCTCCCGTTATAGGCTCCGGTACCTTTGCTTTTTAAGTTATAGTAGGCGGGTCTTCCCTTGTCCTGTGGGCGTCTCCTTCTCCTAGGCTGCAGCGCTGGCCAATTGCAGCGCACAGCTCACAGCCTGGGAGAAAAAAACCTCCCAGGCTATGAGCTGTGTGCTGCGATTGGCCAGCGCTGCAGCCTAGGAGAAGGAGACGCCCACAGGACAAGGGAAGACCCGCCTACTATAACTTAAAAAGCAAAGGAACCGGAGCCTATAACGGGAGAATGGAGCGGCGCCCGGGGATAATAGTAAGTGCAGTGAGATCCCCGGGCGCCGCTCTATATGGCAGCATACTCGGTTCACATAGTTTATACAGGTGAAAGGTCCTCTTTAAATGTGTCACACATTATGAGGCTGGTGTTAAGACGCTTTTGAATTGGTACTTTACGCCCAAAAGACTACACATCATTTATCCCACATCTTCTCCCTTATGTTGGAGGGAATGTGGGAACACGGGATCCTTGCTCCATGTTTTGTGGGCATGCCCAGTTGTCGCTAGCTTCTGGGGGCAAGTGTTCACTTTGTTGCGGGAATTGTCTGGTCAAGACATCCATCCCTCTCCGGAACTCGCTCTTTTATTTCTTGGCATAGAGCGTTTACATACATTATATAGACCCATGGTGGGGCATGTCTTACTGAGCGCCAAACTAGTCATAACCCGCCACTGGAAAAAAGTGACTCCACCGGATTTCTCAGAAGTGGTAGCTGAACTGAATAACACATGTCGTTATGAAAGGATGATTCCGCCCTCTATCCTCTCCCCTGTGAAATATAGACGTATATGGAACCCCTGGATGGCTCACCCGAAATTTTCCCAGTAAATGGCCCTCACAGCTCTGGCCAACTATGAAAATTAGTGGTCAAATATACCCTTTTTAAGTCCCCATTCTATAGGTCCCTCTTGATAGCTAAGCATCCTGAATAGACAGACCAGTGTTCAAAATTTGTTACTTATGGTTTTACGTTTAATTGAAGATCCTTAGTACCTAATAAAGCAGAAAATAATTCACCCTGATCATAACTGGTAAAGCTGTGAATATTCTAGGCATTAGGCCTATTGCACACGGACGTTTTTGTTTTCCCGTTTACTGGCCGTTTTTTGCGTTCCGTATACGGTCCGTATACGGAACCATTCATTTCAATGGTTCCGCAAAAAAAACGGAATGTACTCCGTATGCATTCCGTTTCCGTTTTTCCGTTCCGTTTTAACATAGAACATGTCCTATTATTGCCCGCAAATCACAGTCCGTGGCTCCATTCAAGTCAATGGGTCCGCAAAAAAACGGAACACATACGGAAATGCATCCGTATGTCTTCCGTTTCCGTTCCTTTTTTGCTGAACCATCTATTGAAAATGTTATGCCCAGCCCAATTTTATCTATGTAATTACTGTATACTGTATATGCCATACGGAAAAACAGAACGGAAAAACGGAACAGAAACGGAAACACAACGGAAACAAAAAACGGAACAACGGATCCGTGAAAAACGGATCGCAAAACACTGAAAAAGCCATACGGTCGTGTGCAATAGGCCTTATAAAGATTAAGAAGATAATAAATCTGACGCAAATACGGCTTACTGTGTGGGTAATATGTTGCTAATTTTAGTAGTTATGATCCTAATCCACGATGTACCTATGTCACTGTTAAACCATGTCTTCAATAGTAAATGTAAGATTATTATTACTGGAACTATTCACCTTATTGGTGGCTGCGTCCACCCCAATCTGTTTATGTAATGTCACGCCTTGCTGATCTTTAAACAAAAATTTTTCAATAAAAATGTTGAACTCTAAAAAATGCAACAGCATCTGATATGCTGAAGATTTAGAAATACGCAAAGCAGGTCAATTTCTGCACCTAAGAAAAAAAGCTAAGTGTATGTGAGCTTTGTGCAATCTCATTCACTTTGCTGGTACTGTATTATGCTGTATTTTTACCACAAAACAGTGCGTATTCTGCACTGTGTATAGGTACCCTTAGACTTTCTTCATTTTCCTGCCCTGCTCACAGTGAACGAACACAAGATCACTGGCCAAGCTACAACCTGTTTTTTTTCTGATTATTCTTGCCTCACAACCGGCAAACATCTCCTAGGAAATTATTATTTCAGCAGAATAAAACCTACTACTTATGTCTCGTTTCAAACAGGCAAGTTAACCATCTGGATGTGATGCATATTGGAAACAGATAGCATCTGGTCTAAATCCTGACCCATTCAGTTCAATGCCGAGACTGCAACACATGACTTAAAAACAATCCGGCAGTGCTAGATTTTTTGTGATTTACGTGTCAAGGTCACTGCAAATATGCGAGTTGCACTGTGACCCCATTCATTCCGATTTCTATGTATAGACATATCCGTAAACTCTTAAGGACACAGGGCGTACAGGTACGCCCTGATGTCCGAGTCCTTAAGGACACAGGGCGTACAGGTATGCACAGTGTATTTCCAATCACCGCCGCACGGCAGGCGGTGGTCGGAACAGAGTGCCTTCTGAAATCATTCAGCAGGAACTCTGTGACAATGCCGAGGGGGGTCCGGAGACCCCACCTCCCCATCCCCGTATCGGCGATCACAGCAAACCGCAGGTCAATTCAGACCTGCTGTTTGCTGTGTTTCCGGGTCATTAGGGACTCCGGTGACCCGATAACCCGGAATAGGATGATGATCGGTGGTGTGATAATACACCACCAATCACCATCCTTAGATCCTGAGAAGTGGCAGTGACATCACCTCTCAGTATTGCATCATATTGGTTGGACGGGCGGGGGTTAAATTCCCCCAGCTCTGCTCTCCTCCTCCACACTGCTTCCGTGGAGTCCAGCACCCCCACGTGAGCCACCATAGTGCCATCTGGCACTCAAAAGTTCACAGGGACAGGTTTAGGGAAAGGTTAGATTAGGCAGGGAGACTGAGGGATAGTTTTATGAAAATTTTTTTTTGGGCTTTACCCTGATCACAGCACACTCAGCTGTGCGACCCTAAACCCCCCAGGGGTGCTGCAGCTTGCCCCCACACACACACAAATTTAAATTTTTTTTTGAGTGTGTGCGCTGACTGTGGCCGGAACGCTTAGCGTCCGGCCACTGTAAGCGCATCGCCCACCCCACCGCTGATCAGCAAGTTTGAATTATTCATTTATTTATTTTGAGGGTTTCATTATTTTTTATTTCGTTTTATTTTTTCTGTTAGGTTTAGGGTGGCTTAGGTTAGTGAACGTGAACCCCCATCCCCCTCCCCCCACACACACGCACACTAAAAGTTTTACACACACGCACACACACACTCCCCTATGGCACGCCAGACATTCTCAGCCGAGGAGGCATACGCCCTGCTGGTCACCGACTCAGAGAGCCCCAGTGAGGAAGAGGATGACCCCACTTTCCTTTTGTCATCCGCGTCCTCCTCATCATCTAGTGATGATGATGATCCCCCAAGGCGGCGGAGATGCCGCCAGGGGGACCCCATGTCATGGACCCTGTGGCCCACACTAGTATGAGCCGCCCTGGGGCTTGTACTAGTTTTCCGGCCCACCAGATAAGTCCACCTGAGCCCCCTACCGGTGAACTTGTCTGGTGTACCCCAGAGGATTTTGAGCCCGTGATTCCTGACTTTGTTGGCCAACCAGGAATCCAGATTCCCACAGTGAGCTTCACTGAATATGACTTTTTTATTTTTATTTTCACTGACCACTTTGTAAATCTGATGGTGGAGCAAACGAACAGTTCATTGCTCAATACTCCGGCTCCTTTTTGGCTAGGTACAGTGGCTGGACTCCGGTCAGTGCAGCCGAGATTAGGACGTTTTGGGGCCTCGTGCTGACATGGGCCTAGTCAAAAAACCCAGTGTCAGGCAGTACTGGAGGGGACGTCCTCTA
This sequence comes from Bufo bufo, assembly GCF_905171765.1. Classification (NCBI taxonomy): domain Eukaryota; kingdom Metazoa; phylum Chordata; class Amphibia; order Anura; family Bufonidae; genus Bufo; species Bufo bufo. The sequence continues at coordinate 158,426,310 of NC_053390.1, read as the reverse complement.
CCAGACCCCACTCTACTGTATGGCCATCACACATTCCCGTTTTGAGGCCATTCGGAAATGCCTGCAGGTAATTCAGCATGTGTCTCTCTCCCCCCGAGGTGATCCTGCTTATGACCGCCTGTACAAACTCAGGCCAGTCATCGATCACTTCAGGGCCAAATATTTGGAGGCCTATGTACCTGGAAGGGATGTCGCTGTTGATGAATCTTTCATTGCTTTCAAGCAGACACTCATTTTCCGCCAGTATGTTCCCTCTTAGCGGGCGAGGTATGGCGTGAAGCTGTACAAACTTTGTGAGAGTACCTCAGGGTACACTTACAAGTTTTGTGTGTACGAGGGGAGAGATTCCCATATTGAACCCCCAGAATGTCCCCCCCACTCTAGGTGTTACTGGGAAACTTGTGTGGGACCTTATGCACCCACTGCTAGATAAAGGTTACCACCTGTACGTGGATAACTCTTATACTAGTATCCCCTTGTTCCAGTCCCTCGCCGCCAGAGCCATGTCCGCTTGTGGGACAGTGCGGAAAAATCAACGCGGCCTCCCCACCCACCCCCTACAGGTACCTATCCCAAGGGGTGAGACCCGTGCCCTTATCAGTGGAAGCCTGTTGCTGGTCAGATATAAGGACAAGAGGGATGTCCTTGTACTGTCCAACATTCACGCTAACAGCATCAGCCCTGACCCTGTGCGAGCTACCGCGGCAATGGTCCTCAAGTCCGAATGTATCGTGGACTACAATCGGTATATGGGAGGATGTTAATATAGTGGGACCGCGCTGCTCCTCATTCACACAGAGCGTTTTTCCACGAATGCAGGTATTCACTTTATCTGGCCCAAGACAGACACCCTTCAGTTGGATCGCAGTGTACTTCTACACAGATTGAAACTCAGCATATCTATGCTGGATCTTCGTAGGCTCCTCTGCAAGATGTCATAAACCGCACAATAGTGCCTCCGGCACAGTTAAAATATTCTGCTTTAGGCCTCATGCACACGACCGTATTTTTTTGCGGTCTGCAAAAACGGGTTTCGTTTTTCCGTGACCGTTTTTTCGTCTGTGGGTCTTCCTTGATTTTTGGAGGATCCACGGACATGAAAAAAAGTCGTTTTGGTGTCCGCCTGGCCGTGCGGAGCCAAACGGATCCGTCCTGAATTACAATGCAAGTCAATGGGGACGGATCCGTTTGACGTTGACACAATATGGTGCAATTTCAAACGGATCCGTCCCCCATTGACTTTCAATGTAAAATCAGGAGTTAATATACCATAGGATCTGAGTTTTCTCCAATCCGATGGTATATTTTAACTTGAAGCATCCCCATCACCATGGGAACGCCTCTATGTTAGAATATACTGTCGGATATGAGTTAGATCGTGAAACTCAAATCTGACAGTATATTCTAACACAGAGGCGTTACCATGGTGATGGGGACGCTTCAGGTTAGAATATACTAAAAGAACTGTGTACATGACTGCCCCCTGCTGGCAGGCAGCATGGGGCAGCCCCCCCCCCCCCCCCGTAGTTAACACATTGGTGGCCAGTGGGCCCCCCCCCTTCCCCTGTAGTTAACTCTTTGTTGTCCAGTGCGGCCGGCCCCCCTCCCTCCCCTGTAGTTAACTCGTTGGTGGCCAGTTGGCCCTCTCCCCTCCCTCCCCCTCCTAATTAAAATCTCCCCCCTATCATTGGTGGCAGCGGAGAGTACTGATCGAAGTCCCAGTTTAATCGCTGGGGCTCCAATCGGTAACCATGGCAACCAGGACGCTACTGCAGTCCCGGTTGCCATGGTTACTTAGCAATTTGTAGAAGCATTATACTTACCTGCAAGCTGCGATGTCTGCGTCCGGCCGGGAGCTCATCCTACTGGTAAGTGACAGGTCTGTGCAGCGCATTGCTTAATGACCTGTCACTTACCAGTAGGAGGAGCTCCCGGCCCCACTGGCCACCAACGAGTTAACTACAGGGGAGGGAGGGGGGGGCCCACTGGCCACCAACGAGTTAACTACAGGGGAGGGAGGGGGGGGGCCCACTGGCCACCAACGAGTTAACTACAGGGGAGGGAGGGGGGGCCCACTGGCCACCAACGAGTTAACTACAGGGGAGGGAGGGGGGGCCCACTGGCCACCAACGAGTTAACTACAGGGGAGGGAGGGGGGGCCCACTGGCCACCAACGAGTTAACTACAGGGGAGGGAGGGGGGGCCCACTGGCCACCAACGAGTTAACTACAGGGGAGGGAGGGGGGCCCACTGGCCACCAATGAGTTGACTACAGGAGAGGGAGGGGGGGCGGCCGCACTGGCCACCAATGTGTTAACTACAGGGGGGGGCTGACCCCTGCTGCCTGGCAGCACCTGCCAGGCAGCAGGGGGCAGTCATGTACACAGTTCTTTTAGTATATTCTAACCTGAAGCGTCCCCATCACCATGGGAACGCCTCTGTGTTAGAATATACTGTCGGATCTGAGTTTTCACGAAGTGAAAACTCAGCTCTGAAAAAGCTTTTATGCAGACGGATCTTCGGATCCGTCTGTATTAAAGTAACCTACGGCCACGGATCACGGATGCCAATCTTGTGTGCATCCGTGTTCTTTCATGGACCCATTGACTTGAATGGGTCCGTGAACCGTTGTCCGTCCAAAAAATAGGACAGGTCATATTTTTTTGACGGACAGGATACACGCATCACGGTCTCGGCTGCAAAACTGTGCATTTTCCGATTTTTCCACGGACCCATTGACTTTAAAAAAAAAAAAACGAAAACGGCACAACGGCCACGGATGCACACAACGGTCGTGGGCATGATACTCACAGAAATAAAATGATTTTTCAGCATCTCAATACAGCAATAGTCTTTCGTACAGCCCGACCCGGGTTTCACATATAGCTTCGTCAGGAGCGAGAATCTACCACACCTAGGGTAGGCGGATATTTAACCCCCTTCCCCCCATGTTACACAGCTGCTGATTACATTACACATCCAATTAAAAAAAGGAGTTCTCCAAAGATGCTCATATTACAAATAAAACACAAATAAAAGCACATTCTATTCCTATTCCAAAAATCCACATACAAAATATCGCAATTATAAAGCTTTTTCATGCTGACTTCCCCCACTGGGACTTGTATTACAAACACGGCTAGGTCGACCAATGACCGACTTCCAGGCACTTCATTCATAAAGTTACACATCCATGTCGATCCCCCTTTCCCTACTGGACAGTCAATTACTCTACACTTTCACTGCTCCGGCGCACTACAATGCCAATATTTAAAGTAAATTCAAACTAAACAGGGCTTGAGATCGAATTCAATGTTCATCCCTTTAGGTTGAAGGGTACTTAGTTTATATATCCATTCGATCTCTCTTCTATTAATTTGCATAACTGGATCCCCACCCCGCCAATGAGGCTTGACTAATTCCACTCCCATGAATTTTAGACCCTTGGGATTCTTTTCATGGTGCTCCTTAAAGTGCATAGAGACACTATGTGTAGTTAGACCTTTTTTGATATTCCGGATATGCTCCTGCATTCTAACTTCCAGTTTCCTGAGGGTTCTTCCCACGTACTGGAGACCACAAGGGCACTCCAGTACGTATATCACCCCCTCATTCTTACAGGACAGACCCCCCTTCACATTAAACTCTTGTCCACTTACTGTGGATTTCACTACCCCCACATGATGCGTTCTCTTTTTCAAAATTCAATTTTTGCAGCCTATACAAAAGCCGCACCATGTGAATTTATGCGTGTCACTCTTTTTGGGGACAGTCGAAATTGCGCTGTGCACTAGACGTGTGTTTAGATTAGGAGCCTTCTTATATATGATCTCTGGCCTCCTAGGTATCTCTTTCCCCAGGATTGGGTCATTCTTCAGTATTGCCCAATTTCTTTTGATCGCATTTTTCAAAAACCCTGCATTGGCATTGTATTGTGTCATGAACATGAAGCGGAAATCCCTATCTTTCTTATTCCTTTTTCCACATCCTCCCTCCATTTTGGGGCATGGTACAAAAAAGTTGCGGTCTACTTAGTACAGGTTGCCTTGTACAACTCTTTTGTGCTGTCCCGGAGCGCTGGCAACACAGGGAAGTTCCTGCAGTTCTATGAGGCAGTCCTTCAAGGCCCTGATCGTTTCTGACCGGGAAAGAGTACCTCAGGAACTGGAGGCGCCCCCAGTGTGGTCCCCCATACTGGAAAGAAGGGACGGTCCCAAAATAAGTGCAGAGTGTGTCACAGGAGGGGGATATGGAAGGACGCCGCGTCCGTAAGAACCTGAACTATAAAAATACCACAACCTAGCCGATCAGAAAAACACAGTCAAAAAAATTAAATAAAAAAAGCCATTTTTTGTCACCTTACATCACAGAAAGCACAATAGAAAGTAGGGGTGGGCGATATGGCCTAAAATCTATATTGCAATATAATTTTAAGCATGTGCGATATGCGATATATATCGCGATATATTGTTTTCTATATTTGGAGGGGGGTGTTTAAACTTTTTTTTTTTACTTTTTATTTAATAACTTTTAGCCTCCTTAAGGGCTAGAACCCTTGTCATATTCACCCTAATAGAGCTCTATTAGGGTGAATAGGACTTTACACTCTCCCTGCTGTCCTGTGCTTTGTGCACACAACAGCAGGGAGCTGACGATGGCAGCCAGCCTCTCATGTGCCCCCCAGCCTCTGATCCGCCCCCCAGCCTCTCATGTGCCCCCCAGCCTCTCCCTCTTATCAGCCCCCTCTGGTAACTCAAACCCACCCCCCCTCCCTCCCCAGTATTAATCATTGGTGGCAGTGGCCACAGGGTCCATCTCCCCCCCCATCATTGGTGGCAGTGGGCTGTTCCGATCGGAGTCCCAGCAGTGTAATGCTGGGGCTCCGATCGGTTACCATGGCAGCCAGGACGCTACTGAAGTCCTGGCTGCCATGGTATGTTAGTGAGCAGCATTATACTCACGTGCGCCGTGGCCGCCGGGCGCGCCTTCTTCTCATAGGTCTGTGCGGCGCATTGCTAATACTATAAGCATTAGCAATGCGCCGCACAGACAGAAGAAGGAGCGCCCGGCGGCCCCGACGCACGTGAGTATAATGCTGCTCACTAACATACCATGGCAGCCAGGACTTCAGTAGAGTCCTGGCTGCCATGGTAACCGATCGGAGCCCCAGCATTACACTGCTGGGACTCCGATCGGAACTGCCCACTGCCACCAATGCAGAGACTGAAGAACATTCCCACACATGAACGCTACGTTGTTATTCAGGCATTCATTGGTGGCGCAGTGGCCACAGTCCCTCCCCTCCTCCTCCTACTCTGTTCTTATTGGTGGCCAGCGGCAGCCACGCAGAGTGGGGAGGGAGGGACTCCCTCCTTCTCCACTGTGCCGGCTCAGGAGAACATGGTGTGTGCCGAGAGCGCGATCATTTACTACCGCTCCGTGGTCATATCGTGGTCCGGCGATATGCACAAAATCCATATCATGGCACAAATTTATATCGCCCACCCCTAATAGAAAGCGAACAAAAAGTCATATGCACCCCAAAATAGTGATAATAAAACCGTCCTCTCATCCCGCAAAAAATGAGCTCCTACCTAAGACAATTGGCTAAAAACTTTAAAAAAAACTGACTCAAAAAATTTTTTTTTCTTGGTTTAAAAAAGGATATTATAGTGTAAAACCTAAATAAATTTAAAAAAAGTAGACATATTAGGTATTGCCGTGTCCGTAGGAATCTGCTCTATAAAAATAACACATGACCTAACCCCTCAGATGAAGACAGTCAAACAAATAAAATAAAAACTCTGTAAAAAAAAAAAGCCTTTTTTGTCACCTTACATCACAAAGAGTGTAATAGCAAGCGATCAAAAAGTCATATGCACCCCAAAATAGTGCCAATAAATCCGTCCTCTCATCCCGCAAAAAATGAGCCCCTACCTAAGACAATCGGCTAAAAAAAAAAAAAAAAAAATGATTCTCAGACTATGGAGATACAAAAATGTAAAAAAAATAAAATAAGTAAAAACTGTGCCAAAAAGCTATTTTTTGCCAAATATTCTATTTTAATCCATTTTTTCCAGTAACAAAGCAAGGGTTAACAGTCAAACAAAACTCTTTATTTATTGCCCTGATTCTGTATGGGGTATACAGATGTCACATGGTTAGCACTCCTTTTTTCTGAGATTTCTGAGTTTGGTTATCTAATCTAAGCAAACACCTTAAATTGCTTTTCAATGGCTTTTGTCTCAAGATAATGAAATGAGTTAAGAAATTTGAGTTAACAGCGGGAGTGCTAACCATGGTACATCTGTATGTGGTCGTAAAATGCTGTATGGCCAAACGGCAGGGCACACAAGGAAAGGAGCGCCATGTGGTTTTTGGAAGGCAGATTTTGCTGGACTGGTTTTTTGACACCATGTCCAATTTGAAGCCCCCATAATGCACCTGTAGAGTAGAAACTCCATAAAATCATTTATTAAAATGGACCCCATCTAAGAAACTACACCCCTCAAAGTATTCAAAACTGATTTTACAACCTTTGTTAATAATTTAGGTGTTCCAGAAGAGTTATTGGCAGATGGAGATGAAATTTCAGAATTTTTATTTTTTGTAACCTTGCCTCACAAAAATGTAATATAGAGCAACCAAAAATCATATGTACCCTAAAAATAGTCCCAACAAAACTGCCATCTTATCCCGTAGTTCCAAAATGGGGTCACCTTTTTAGAGTTAATACTCTAGGGGTGCATCAGGGTGGCTTCAAATGGGACATGGTGTAAATAAACCAGTCCAGCAAAATCTGCCTTCCAGAAACCATATAGTGTTCCTTTCCTTCTGCGCCCTGCCATGTGCCCGTACAGTAGTTTACGGCCACATATGGGGTGTTTCTATAAACTTATGAATCAGGGCAATAAATATTGAGTTTTCTTTGGCTGTTAACCCTTGCTTTGTTACTGAAAAAAATTGATTAAAATGGAAAATTTGCCCAAAAATTTAAATTCTGAAATTTCATCTCCATTTGCCAATAACTCTTGTGGAACACCTGAAGGGTTAACAAAGTTTGTAAAATCAGTTTTGAATACCTTGAGGGGTGTAGTTTCTAAAATGGGGTCATTTTTGGGTGGATTCTATTATTTGACCCTCACAAAGTGACTTCAGACCTGAACTGGTCCTTAAAAAGTGGGTTTTGGAAAATTTCTGAAAAATTTCAAGATTTGCTTCTAAACTTCTAAGCCTTGTAACGTCCCCAAAAAATAAAATTGCATTCCCAAAATTATCCAAACATGAAGAAGACATATAGGGAATGTAAATGAATAACTATTTTTGGAGGTATTACTATGTATTATAGAAGTAGAGAAATTGAAACTTGGAAATTTGCTAATTTAAAAAAAAAAATTGGTCAATTTGGTATTTTTTTTTTATAAATATAAAAAAAAAAAATGTTTTACTCCATTTTACCAGTGTCATGAAGTACAAAATGTGACGAAAAAACAATCCCAGAATAGCCTGGATAAGTAAAAGCGTTTTAAAGTTATTCATACATAAAGTGACACTGGTCATATTTGCAAAAAATTGCATGTTCCTTAAGGTGAAAATGAGCCCAGTCATTAAGGGGTTAAAGAGTATGCGGAACCATTCACTTCAATGGGGCCACACAAAAACCGGAAATGACTCAGTCGGCATTCCGTGTCCGTATGTCCACATGCCCGTTCCGCAAAAATATAGAACATATCTTATTATTGTCTGCATTACGGACAAGGATAGTACTGTTCTATCAGGTGCCAGCTGTTCCGTTATGCAAAATACGGAATGCACATGGCCAGTATCTGTGTTCTGAAGAACCACAATTTGCAGACTGCGAAACAATGGTCGTATGCATGAGCCCTTATGATATGTTTACATGTACTAGATACATGTGTGATGGAACTGTGTGCGGAAAACCTACAGCATTTTACAGTACCAGCACATTGAATTAAATTTTACTTAATTTCATCAACACGCTGCAGAAAAGAATTCTACAGAGGAAATGCTCGGACTGGGAGAAAATGTCTGTATGTGGATAAGTAACTGGCTGAGTGATAGAAAACAGAGGGTGGTTATTAACGGTACACACTCAGATTGGGTCACTGTCACTAGTGGGGTACCTCAGGGGTCAGTATTGGGCCCTATTCTCTTCAATATATTTATTAATGATCTTGTAGAAGGATTGCATAGTAATTTTCGCAGATGACACTAAACTGTGTAAAGTAATTAACACTGAAGAGGACAGTATACTACTACAGAGGGATCTGGATAGATTGGAGGCTTGGGCAGATAAGTGGCAGATGAGGTTTAACACGGACAAATTTAAGGTTATGCACATGGGAAGGAATAATGCAAGTCACCAGTACATACTAAATGGTAAAACACTGGGTAACACTGACATGGAAAAGGACCTAGGAATTTTAATAAACAGCAAACTAAGCTGCAAAAACCAGTGTCAGGCAGCTGCTGCCAAGGCCAATAAGATAATGGGTTGCATCAGAAGGGGCATAGATGCCCGTGAGAAGAACATAGTTCTACCACTTTACAAATCACTAGTCAGACCACACATGGAGTACTGTGTACAGTTCTGGGCTCCTGTGAACAAGGCAGACATAGCAGATCTGGAGAGGGTCCAGAGGAGGGCAACTAAATTAATAACTGGAATGGGGCAACTACAGTACCCTGAAAGATGATCAAAATTAGGGTTATTCACTTTAGAAAAAAGATGACTGAGGGGAGATCTAATTAATATGTATAAATATATCAGGGGTCAGTACAGAGATCTATCCCATCATCTATTTATCCCCAGGACTGTGACTGTGACGAGGGGACATCCTCTGCGTCTGGAGGAAAGAAGGTTTGTACACAAACATAGAAAAGGATTCTTTATGGTAAGAGCAGTGAGACTATGGAACTCTCTGCCTGAGGAGGTGGTGATGGTGAGTACAATAAAGGAATTCAAGAGGGGCCTGGATGTATTTCTGGAGTGTAATAATATTACAGGCTATAGCTACTAGAGAGGGGTCGTTGATCCAGGGAGTTATTCTGATTGCCTGATTGGAGTCGGGAAGGAATTTTTTATTCCCCTAAAGTGGGGAAAATTGGCTACTACCTCACAGTTTTTTTTTTTGCCTTCCTCTGGATCAACTTGCAGGATGACAGGCCGAACTGGATGGACAAATGTCTTTTTTCGGCCTTATGTACTATGTTACTATGAAATGTACCTGTGGTGCAGATTTTAAATAAGAAGAAAAAAAAATCACATCTGTTCAGATTTGCTCTAAATAAAGTGTAAAACACATTTCCTATAACCAAACAAATGTGTTTTAAGCACAGTATAAAAAGAGAAAACCTATAAAAGATGAAGAGCTTTCCTACGAAAGTGATACTGAAATGCTAAACACTGCACAAACTATTTATACCTTGGTCCAGACAATACTCTGGAGACATACAACAAAGAACATGTCTTCAAGGAGGAAACCAAGAAGCATTAAGCTGTTGGGTTAGAAGGGGCTAAACGGAAAATGCAAACAAGACAAGAAAATGCCATAAAAAGGTTATTTCTAAAACTGGAAGAACGGTGAGGAGGAAATGGAAAGTGTATCCTCCAGTTAAGATCACTCATTGGATATATGTTTCGAGACTTCTTTCACAACATCACACTTTGTGGAAAGAACATTTAAAAAAAAAATAAAAAAAATCATAGGCACTTGTGCAACATATTTATCTGTGCTCTAATGCATCTGTAATAAAAATGAAGCAACCATGCAAATAGTCTTGAGTAGTAACAGCTACAGCTCATACGCAGACCTACGTATATGTCTCCATGATATACAAACCCAAGGTGTAGTCTAAGGCCTCATGCACACGGCCGTTGTGTGCATCCGTGGCCGTTGTTCCATTTTCCGTGATTTTCTGCGAACCCATCGACTTTCAATGGGTCCGTTGAAAACTCGGAAAATGCACCGTTATTCATCCGCGGCCGTGATCCGTGTTTCCTGTCCGTCCAAACAATAAGACCTGTCCTATTTTTTTGACGGACAACGGTTCACGGACCCATTCAAGTCAATGGGTCCGTGAAAAAACACGGATGCACACAAGATTGGCATCCGCGTCAGTGATCCGTGGCCAAAGGCTACTTTCACACAGACGGATCGCAGATCCGTCTGCATAAAAGCTTTTTCAGAGCTGAGTTTTCACTTAGTGAAAACTCAAATCCGACAGTATATTCTAACACAGAGGCGTTCCCATAGTGATGGGGACGCTTCAAGTTAGAATATACTAAGAACTGTGTACATGACTGCCCCCTGCTGCCTGGCAGCACCCGATCTCTTACAGGGGGCTGTGATCCGCACAATTAACCCCTCAGTAATTGTGCGTATCATAGCCCCCTGTAAGAGATCAGGTGCTGACAGGCAGGAGGGGGCAGACCCCCCTCCCCTGTATTTAACTCATTGGTGGCCAGTGCGGCCTCCCCTCTCCCCCCCCCCAATCAAAATCACCCCCCCCCCCATCATTGGTGGCCAGTGCGGCCTCCCCTCTCCCCCCCCCTAATTAACATCACCTTCCCCCATCATTGGTGGCAGCGGAGAGTTCCGATCGGAGTCCCAGTTTAATCGCTGGGGCTCCGATCGGTAACCATGGCAACCAGGACACTACTGCAGTCCTGGTTGCCATGGTTACTTAGCAATTTTTTGAAGCATTATACTTACCTGCAATGTCTGTGACCGGCCGGGCGCTCCTCCTACTGGTAAGTGACAGGTCTGTGCTATAAGCAATGCGCCGCACAAACCTTTCACTTACCAGTAGGAGGAGCGCCCGGCCGGTCACAGACATCGCAGGTAAGTATAATGCTTCTATTGCTAAGTAACCATGGCAGCCAGGACTGCAGTAGCGTCTTGGCTGCCATGGTAACCGATCGGAGCCCCAGCGATTAAACTGGGACTCCGATCGGAACTCTCCGCTGCCACCAATGATGGGGGAAGGTGATTTTATTTTGGGGGGGGGGGGGGAGGCCGCACTGGCCACCAATGATGGGGGGGTGATTTTAATTGGGGGGGGGGGGAAGGGGAGGCCGCACTGGCCACCAATGATGGGGGGGGTGATTTTAATTAGGGGGGGGGGTGGGAAGAGGGGAGGCCGCACTGGCCACCAATGAATATAATACTGGGGAGGGAGGGGGGCCGCACTGGCCACCAATGAGTTAAATACAGGGGAGCGAGAGGGGCCGCACTGGCCACCAATGAGTTAAATACAGGGGAGGGAGTGGGGCCGCACTGGCCACCAATGAGTTAAATACAGGGGAGGGGGGTCTGGTGCGGCACCTGAGGGGTTAATTGTGCAGATCACAGCCCCCTGTAAGAGATCGGGTGCTGCCAGGCAGTAGGGGGCAGTCATGTACAAAGTTCTTAGTATATTCTAACCTGAAGCGTCCCCATCACTATGGGAACGCCTCTGTGTTAGAATATACTGTCGGATCTGAGTTTTGACGATCTAACTCAAATCCGATGGTATATTCTAACATAGAGGCGTTCTCATGGTGATGGGGACGCTTCAAGTTAAAATATACCATCGGATTGGAGAAAACTCAGATCCTATGGTATATTAACTCCTGACTTTACATTGAAAGTCAATGGGGGACAGATCCGTTTGCATTTGCACCATTTTGTGTCAACGTCAAATGGATCCGTCCCCATTGACTTGCATTATAAGACAGGACGGATCCGTTTGGCTCCGCACGGCCAGGCGGACACCAAAACGACTTTTTCTTCATGTCCGTGGATCCTCCAAAAATCAAGGAAGACCCACGGAAGAAAAAACGGACACGGATCACGGACCTACGGACCCCGTTTTTGCGGACGTTAAAAAAAAAACGGTCGTGTGCATGAGGCCTAAGCCTGCATTCATGTGCTACTCCGTCTCATCTGCCTACTTGCTTCTCTGGGTGCATTCGCCCATGGCATATATTTTTGAAGAAATTTTTTGCGACTGAAAATTTGTTCCATTCAAAATAAAGGGGCTCGCCACCAAACCAGTTCCAAGAAAATTTGAGTAACACAATTTGACGCATGTGAAGGTACCCTTGCAGGCCTACAGAGAAAGCAGTAACTATCAACTACTGCACACTATTAAGGAGTTTCTCTAGTTACACTTGATGTTTGCCTTAGGCTGGATCTCCATGGGGCAGCCTCAATGCAGTGGCCAGTGGCTCAACAAATTTGAAAGTAATACCAAATTTGTGTTGCCATTAGACACTGCAGGAAGGTGAGGTTGGGGTCACCACGTGGAGACCATGCCCTAGAGCTGCATGGATCAGGAACTTGAAAATGCCTCTTCAGAAAATCCTGCATCTGCTGACGTTGCATACTTTACTAGGTTTCTGGTCTACTCTATAGAATGGGAAGTTACCTCCACAGCCGAGGATGGGGGAGGAGCTGCGGATGCGGCAATAATTACTCAGATTACATTATACATTGCTCATGTCCTGGGGTTACCACTACCCTGCAATCCATCAGTGGTGGTCGTGCTTGCACACTATAGGAAAAAGCGCCAGCTGCTCTGGTGGCCGTGACTGTGGGAACGCATATAGACAAGCTTACACAGTAGCTCCCGTCCTGACTACCTCGTATCTGCGCTGCAGCGGTGGCTGTAATCCCCTGGAAACACTGTATAATGTGACTAAATCAAGCCAGCAAAGGAGACAATATGGACAAGATACGCGGTGGTTGGGACGGGGGGCTACTGCGTATTTGTGTCTATGCACGCTTCCACGATCTCAGCCACCAGAGAGGCCAGCGCCTTTTCCTATAGTGTGCAAGCATGACCACTGCTGCTGGATTTGCAGGGTGGCCGTAACCATGGAAACGAGTAGTGTATAATGTGATAGTAAAACAAATTAAGTCGACAAAGGAGGCAATATGGATAATCACAATACATTAGTAAGTGCCTTGTATTAACTTTCTCTACATGATAAATGAATGCAATTTGCTGAACTGAGAAAACCGCTTCTAACTTTGTGGCTGTGTAGAGACGAGCAGGGGATCTAGAGCTCTGTAACAGAGTAAAAGAGCTCTGATCTCTATAAAAACACACAAAGAAAAACGGATAGGTACATTAGCTGCTCACATAGCTTTTGAGGGTGCCTGTTTATTTCAATAGGTATACAACCCTGGTGCCATTTATCCCTCAGGAAAAAATAACTAGATGGGTCAAAAAAAATATGAAATCCTCCCACAAAAAAAATATATAAAAATAATAATAATAATAATAATAATAAAAAACATATATATATATATATATATATATCTATACACACACACACATATATATATATATATATATATATATATATATATATATATATATATATATATATATATATATAGTCAGCTAAACTGGAAAGCCAAAAATAGGTTCAATTTAGGCTCCATTCACACGTCCGTGGTGTGTTGCGGACCCGCAAATTGCGAATCCGCCACACACCCGCCCGGCACCCCTATAGAAATGCCTATTCTTGTCAAGTTGCGGACAAGAATAGGACATGTTCTATCTTTTGCAGAGCTGCGGACCCGAGGATCGGGGCCGCGCTCCGCAAATGCAGACAGCACACTGTGTGCTGTCCGCATCCATTCCGTCCCCATAGAGAATGAATGGGTCCGCACCCGTTCCACAAAATTGCGGAACGGATGCAGACCCATTTTGCGGACGTGTGAATGGAGCCTAAGGCTACTTTCACACCGACGTTTCTGGGTCTGCTTGTGAGATCCGTTTCAGGGCGCTCACAAGCGGCCCAAAACGGATCAGTTTAGCCCCAATGCATTCCGAATGGATAAGGATCCATTCAGAATGCATCAGTTCAGCCTCCATTCCGCTCTGGAGATGGACACCAAAACGCTGCCTGACGATGCGGAGCCAAACGGATCCGTCCTGACTTACAATGTAAGTCAATGGGGACGGATCCGTTTTCACTGACACAATATGGTGCAATTGAAAACGGATCCGCCTCCCATTGACTTTCATGGTAATGCAAACCGATCCGTTCTGAACAGATACAAGCGTTTGCATTATAGGTGCGGATCCGTCTGTGCAGATACCAGACGGATCCGCACCTAACGCAGGTGTGAAAGTAGCCTTATTCTTTCTAGTCACCTTAGGTCTTGTTCACATTGGCGCTAATGGTTTCTGTTGCTGTTACAGGAGCAGAATAATCAAAATAACGCAGTGCCGGATGCAGACCATAACTGTTGTCAATGGTGCCAAAGAGACCCCACTAACTATAATGGGGTCTGTCTATTTTCTGTTCATTTTAGTGGACTAAATAATGACATGCAGTACTTTTTTGGTCTGGTGTGGAATCTGCGACGGAGGCTCCTAATAGAGCCTATAAGGCAGGTGTGAACACAGCCTTAGTCTTTAGGTGTGTGAGCCATGAGTTACCACTAAGCCATATGGCACAGGGGGAAATCTTACGGTATGTCAGGTAGTGGATCGGATAATGACAGGGAAGGGAGGAAAACTTTGTCCAAACATTTACTCCTACAGGAATAAAGTTAATAGAATTAAATATATATTTACACGGACCATTCATTTAGCTGTAAAAAAACTTTACCTCCCATACTACATTGCTATATTCCACATTAGGACAAGGATAGAACATGTAAGGAACTTTACAATAAGGTCCCTTTAATAATAAAAAACTAATAATACATTTTCACCATCCTTGCTATTTAGCGGTCTGCCATGGAGATACTTAGGATTCTGATTTTGGGAGGAAATTATAAGAGATCAATCACATGTAAACATTTTTTTCCTAATTAAGCATTTAGCACTTTGGCAGCCTTCAAAAATAGACAGCCTGGCAATTTCCCTTCATATAATTAAACAAAAATCAAATTACTGTAGATGTTAGTCAGTGCAAGAATTTTATTGCTGATAACTGTTATTTTCTATCGCGCAGAGGTTTGCAGAGAGATTACTTAATTGCACACATTTTCCCAACTCGCTCTGCACATATTTAGAGGGAGCGCGGGATTACTCGCCACGTGACCAACTTTGTCAAGGCGCTTTCAATCTTAAAGCCTTATTGACAAGCGCATGCAAATGAGTCCATCTTATTAGAAGCAGCTTCACAAGTTCTCCGTAATTGAACTCATGTTTGAGGGAAAAATGCAAATGAAGGTCATACAATCTAAAAAGTTTTGGAAGTATACATAATATTTTAAAGGGATTCTCATTTCCATAGTAATAATGTCACACTTTGCCACAGAAAAGAAGAGTTCAGTTGTATTAAAAGCAAAATGGAAAAATCAGACAATGGCACATTGTACCTGACATCTGTATGAATCTATGCCCGTCTCCCGTTTAGGGGGACCAAGAAATGGCCAAATAGGTTACGTGTGAACTTTTACATTAGGAAAGATGATTAGATATATAAATTGAAGTGGCTACAAGCTTCCAACACATCCAGCATTATTCATGGTTGATATATTTGCAAAGATACATTTCCTTAGTAATTCTCTGGCCAAGCTTCCTATAGGATGCTGAGGATTATAGAACAGTCACTCTGTTGCCTTTCTTGGGTTTGAATCTGATCCAGGGCAACAAATCCATGGAGCTCTGCGTGTTGGCATGGGTTTTCTCTGGCTGCTCTGCTACTTCCGATCACAGACTTTTAACCTCTCAGATCCTGTGGTTATTTTTGACCACAATATCTGAGCAGTCTTTTCCTGGGGCCGAATGGCACACTTACGAGATTACAGGAGCTGTTAGGCCGCAATTGCAGTCTAAGCTCTTCTGAAGGCTCTGTGAGGCCTGCCACAACGAAGTTCCTATCAAGCCCTGCCAGTGGCAGGGCTATAATAATAAGATAACGAGGAGTCTCTTCCATTGGCTGCAATGGTAAATTATTGCACTCTATGGGAGAAGTGATTGGACAACCGCCAAGAGGGACTATAAAATAAATGCTAAAATGTAAAATAAGGTTTTTAAAAGCATAAAAAAATTTAATTCTTAAAATATAGATCTTTGGTATCAGTGTCCCAAAATGCCTGAACTATTAAAATATAAAAGTATTTATGACCTGACTGAAAAAAATCTAAACAGCCAATTTGCCTGATATTTTGAGAAACTCACCTTTCAAAAAAATAAATAAAAAATTCAATGAAAAGTAATCAAAGTCACACACAAACTCCAAAACGTTATCAATAAAACTACAGATCACTCTGCCCGCACACCATCATAGGTGTATATATAAAAAAGCTATGGGGGTCAGAATAGGCGGATGCGAAGAAATAAATCATTGTGGCGAAAATAACCTCGCCACTGGGTTTTGGAGGGGCCTGTTTGCCAGCCTCTTGCCCCAGGATTATGGTCCCTCTCATCAGCCCATGCAAAACTTAAACCCCATGGCGATTTGACTGTGTTTGTGGCATCTGAGCACCCAGATCCAAGCCATATGGGGATATGTGGGGTTATGAGGTGTGTGACAGAACCATCTGTCTTTGGAATTGTATTGTATGTTATGTGAGGGTACCCAGATAGCTAATTTTATTGTATTCGTGTATTCTGAGTGCCATTCACCTAATGATATGCACTCAGACTTGAGCTATCTGGGGATATGTTAAATGTCTGTGTTTACTGTAAGGGTTGTGACATTGTTTGTTTAAATTGTGATTTCTGTCCTGTTGTCCCCACATGTGTATTGGCGATTTCCCTTTGTCCTGAGAGATAATTTAATTACTCCTCGGACGTCTCCAGGGCAGAGAGGAGGAAACCATGATGCATTGTGGGGATGTATTGTGTCTGTGTATCCTGAATTGCTGCATATCTGTCCTGTGTCACAGTCTTCCATCTGGTCCCCTAGGGGAGTGTCCACCAGATGGGGACCTGCATGAATACAGGCGGGTAGCCCCCAATAAAGAGTTGCTGTTTTACACTCAACATAGAGCCTCGTCTCATGTGTGTGGGGATTGCTATACTTGTATACTCCCCTGGCTATTAATCCTAGCTCTTGTAAGAGCTGTTCCTGTTCCTGGTTCCTGTGGTGGTATCGGTGTCGAGCGGAGTGCTTGGAGTCCTCGGGAGGCACTGGGAGCATTTATCTACGGAGGTACCCGGTCGGGGTGCCAGGAGATCGGTTACAATCATCTTTTTCAAAGTTATTCAAATGTGGTATTGCTCTCATAGTACTGACCCGCAGATTAAAATGAACAGGCCCATTTTACCACATAGGGACCACCGTAAAAAAAAAAAAAAGCTTTTTTTTTTAATGAAATGGTGCCATTAGAAAGTACATTTCCATCAAAAAGAAAAAAGCTCTCATATGTCTATGTAAACGTAATAAGGAATGAAATAAATAAAGGCAGGGAGTAGAAAATGATAAAGCAAAAAATCATTGCATCAAGAAGTGGTTAATTTGCAGAAAAATAAACTGGTGACGTATTCTCTTTAAGAAGCTTGAAAAAATACGTGGAATGAAACCTCATGTCCCGAAAACAAGCCAGTTGCTAGTGCATCTAACTGCTTTATAGTTATCAAATCATCAATGCACACCATCTGTCATAAAAACTAGACTTTTAGGCCTCATTTGTCATAACATGCTGATCTACTGATAGCAGTGATGGAGAACAAGAGGAACATAACTACTGAAGCAGTTCTATCAAGGAAATGACAAATTATCTTGTGACAAAGTTTCTCTCAGCAAATACTGGTGCAGTCAACATTGGTACAATGTGCATATTGCCAAGACAAACAAAAGCACCGTCAAATCTTATCCCGCTTCCCAAGCAATACAATAGAAAGAACTCGCGACTTCTAGATAATGGAAAAAAAGAAAAACAAAGCATGGCACACGCGTCAATCAAATAAGTAATACACTATACATTTTTAGCCAAAAAGCAGCATGAAAAGAAGTGATTAAAGGGGTTTTCTGGGAGTTTATAATTGATGACCTATCCTCAGAATAGGTCATCAGTATATGATCGTGGGGGTCCCACACCCGGGACCCCCACCGATCAGATGTTCGAGAAGGCACCGGCACTCTGGGTGCCGCAGCCTTCTATCAGCTTTTCCTGGGCCAGTGACGACCGGTTCATCAGTCACGTAGCCTAGGAGCACCACAGCTGCATGGAAGTGAATAGTGCCGATCGAGATACCAAGCAAAGTCGCTATGCAATGTACGACGCTTTGCTTGGTGAGCAACGAGAAGACCACAGCGGTCACAGGAGCGTCTGTGTCTACTCAAACAGCTGTTCGGTGGAGGACCCCCACGGATCAGATACTGATGCCCTACCTAGAGAATAGGTCATCAGTATTAAAGTCCTGAAAAACCCTTTTAAGCTCAAAAATGGGAAACCACAAGTGAAAATGTCAGGGTAGGGAGTTTTTCTTCACCATACCAACCAGTGTTTAAGTCGCAGTTATGATCAATTTTGGTTTGATATATATTATTGACACACATTTACTAACTTGAATGTACCTACACCTTGTAAAATCTGCCAACATTTAATGGAAATTGGCATAATCTGGCACATTTCTGGTGCACATTGGTGCATCTAGTTTTAGAAAAATCCACTGCATCAAGATCACTAAAAATGAGTGACTTAAAATGAAAGACAAGTGTGGCTTGGCAAAAACTAGAAGCTAGAGGGTCACTATTAAAAGTTTTGATCGGTGGGGGTCTGAGCGCTGAGACTCCCACCGATCCCCAGACCTAGAGGACAGAAGCACGCACATAGCGCTCTCTCTCCTGAAGACGGATCTGAGATGGGTCCATAGATTTCTGTGGAACCAGTCTCACGCAGCGAGGAGAGAGAGCAGGCTAGAGATTGATGGGGGTCTGAGCAGTTATACCCCCACCAATCAAAATTTTTGATACAACTCGATACCAAACGTCTTTTGAAAAGTCAGTGACCCTTTAAAAATCCACAGATCTATAACACTAATAGCCAAAACAGCACAAAATATTGTTGTGGCATTTGGCTACTACACTGCGCTGAAACTACCCACCAGAGCCCAGTGTTTTTATGAGAAGAGAGCCTCTGTGTACTTGTGTAGACAGCCGTCTGTCACTCAGCACCCTGCATGGTGTGAACGGTTGGAGGAGATCTCGACTCATGAATACAGCCTGAATACATGCTTTTAAGGCCACGTTCACATATGAGCTGCGAACTCCAGCAGTCTGTTCCATATATGCTGGCTTACGGCCAGACAAAAAAATACTACACACAGACATTTCTGTCCGTCCAAAAGCCGGCATACATGCTGGAAAGCATACAGTGAATGGGGATCTGGTGGTGCATGGTTCCTCCGCCACAACAGACTGCGGGAGTTCACAACGCCTATGTGAAGGTGGCCTATCCACTCCTAGTACCTAAATGGCACAAGCCTTTTTTGCCATTTCAGCTCCTAGTAGTACCGACCTGTGGCGGCAATATGAAGCCTTCACATAGGGTTGCATATTGAGGTGACAGACCCACCCTAAGTACGGTGCATGTCACTGCTAACATTTCTGTAATGCCCATTACGCCTCTTTACTGACATTTCATGCATCCCAATGCCAAAGAGCAGGATTTACCACAAGTTTTTTAAAGGAAAAGCAAAGAAGTTGCCAAAGGTAACTAATCTGCTTCTTATTACCTAAAGAGCTTGTTAAAATGAGAGCTTCTCCTCTCTCCAAACGGTGCTTGGGCAATGCTAAAGTTTGGTGAGATTCTTTAAATGTTTGGCCACAAACCGTTGCCTATTGACAGCCTTAGGGCTCTTTCACACTTGCGTTGTTCTGTTCCGGCATAGAGTTCCGTCGTCGGGGCTCTATGCCGGAAGAATCCTGATCAGGATTATCCTAATGCATTCTGAATGGAGGGAAATCCGTTCAGGATGCATCAGGATGTCTTCAGTTCTGGACCGGAACGTTTTTTGGCCGGAGAAAATACCGCAGCATGCTGCGCTTTTTGCTCCGGTCAAAAATCCTGAACACTTGCCGCAAGGCCGGATCCGGAATTAATGCCCATTGAAAGGCATTAATCCGGATCCGGCCTTAAGCTAAACGTCGTTTCGGCGCATTACCGGATCTGACGTTTAGCTTTTTCTGAATGGTTACTATGGCTGCCGGGACGCTAAAGTCCTGTTTGCCATGGTAAAGTGTAGTGGGGAGCGGGGGAGCAGTATACTTACCATCCGTGCGGCTCCTGGGGCGCTTCAGAGTGACGTCAGGGCGCCCCACGTGCATGGATGACGTGTCGCATGGATCACGTCATCCATGCGCATGGGGTGCTCTGACATCATTCTGGAGCGCCCCGGGAGCCGCACGGACGGTAAGTATACTGCTCCCCCGCTCCCCACTACTACTATGGCAGCCAGGACCTTAATAGCGTCCTGGGTGCCATAGTAACACTGAACGCATTTTGAAGACGGATCAGTCTTCAAATGCTTTCAGTTCACTTGCGGTGTTACGGATCCGGCGGGCACTTCCGGCAAATGGAGTACATGACGGATCCGGACAACGCAAGTGTGAAAGAGGCCTTACCGAAGCACATGTACTTGAGGAGTCAATGTACATGACATTGCATGGCAAAACGTCTACATACCTTAACGACGGGATTCAACAGAACCACTCCAGATTTCTTAGTTATCACTTGTTTTGTAGTATAGTGATTTTCTATAAGCTGTGGAATTGTTGGAAAGCCAGTCCCTTCAAACCTATATAAATTCTTTTAGAAAGAAGAAAAATCCATGTTACAATTTGACAATAAGAGAAAAAGACCACCTATTTTCACATATGCTTTCTTTCTAGTGATGAATAGATTTGTAATATTGCATTATATCCTGTTGTGTCTACTAGGCAAACCGGGAGATCAGATCATAGATTATGGTCAAAAAAATGCAGTGAAAATAGGTTTATCTTCATGTTAGAGGCTTTTACTACTGATGGCCTATTCCGAGGATAGCCCATCAATATCTAGTGAGCAGAGGGTCTTCTGTGTTAGAGGACCTCCAGTGCGAGAGGCAGCAGCAGCCTATCCTGGCCCATAGGCGATTAACAGAAAAATCACGGACTACCCCTTTAAACTGGTGTTTATTATGTTTCAATATTCAGATACATACAAGCGAATGAAAATTATATAATATTGCCAGCAATATGGCTGAAGACAAAAAGGGGTTGTGTCAGGAAACATAGTCTACATTTTTTAAACCAGCACCTGAATCTAAAAACTTTTGTAATTGCATGCAATCAATAATTTTGTATAGCCACTAAGTTATTCAATAAAATGTATCTGTGTAGCGCCACCTGCTGTTTGCTCGTTTCCTTATATTTTTTGTCCGTCTCACTGAGCTGGTCATACGTGGTCAGTTTAAATCTTCAACTGCCACCTGCCATATGTTCTGTTAGAAGCTGTCATACAGCATAAAGGACACACCCTCTGAGCTGCCAGACTGAAGATAATCTAGCAGAGTAAGTGGAGGAATGAATGTGGAGATCTCTGGACACATGTGAGGTATAGGGCAGGTTCTAGCTTTGTCAGAAAGGTATTGTCATGTACTATAAGATATCCGATTCTCATTTTTTTTATATCAATCGTGGCATAACCCCTTTAAATGGTCACTGTAATTTCAACAAACAGCATAAATCAACAGTAAAGGCAAATTTAATAAAAATAAAAAAAAATTGTGTCATATCTTATTAGAGAATAATGCATATTTCTGCCATCTGGCCCACTGTCAGCTTACTTAAGGATCATATGATATGCAGCCCATAATTCTATGTCGAGGGGAGGGGAAGGAGCAATGAGCTGCTAGAGGGAGAAAGACGCATTAAAAGACATATTATGTCTATAAGATATAGACATTTCCCTATCTTCCAGTATGACTGACAGGCTTCTCTATGGTAGGTAACATCTCTAGCTCACAGTGTATACCACAGAAAGACATTTTTTCCTGCACTACATAAGTAAATATTAATAGTGTACAAATCAATAATTTTGTTATATGTTCATATCTACACTGATCAGGGCTCTAGACTGCTCATGTAATGCAAATCTTTCCATGCATAGTAGTAAGGAAGATGTTGCCACACACACACACATACATATACAGTCATGTGAAAAAATTAGGACACCCTTTGAAAGCATGTGGTTTTTTGTAACATTTTTAATAAATGGTTATTTCATCTCCGTTTCAACAATACAGAGAGATTAAAGTAATCCGACTAAACAAAGAAAACTGAAGAAAAGTCTTTTCAAGATCTTCTGTAAATGTCATTCTACAAAAATGCCTATTCTAACTGAGGAAAAAGATAGGACACCCTTGCCCCTAATAGCGAGTGTTACCTCCTTTGGCTGAAATAACTGCAGTGAGACGGTTCTTGTAGCCATCTACCAGTCTTCGACATCGGTCTGAGGAAATTTTACCCCACTCCTCAATGCAGAACTTTTTCAGCTGTGAGATGTTTGAGGGGTTTCTTGCACGTACAGCCCTTTTCAAGTCACCCCACAGCATCTCAATGGGATTCAAATCTGGACTTTGACTTGGCCATTCCAGGACTCTCCATTTCTTCTTTTTCAGCCAATCTTTGGTTGATTTACTAGTATGTTTTGGGTCATTGTCATGTTGCATGGTCCAGTTCCGCTTCAGCTTTAATTTTCTAACTGATGGTCTCACATGTTCTTCAAGCACCTTCTGATACACAGTAGAATTCATCGTGGATTCTATGATGGTGAGCTGACCAGGTCCTGCTGCAGCAAAGCAGCCCCAAACCATGACACTTCCACCTCCATGCTTCACAGTTGGTATGAGGTTCTTTTCTTGGAATGCTGTGTTTGGTTTACGCCAAACATGTCCTCTGCTGTTGTGTCCAAATAATTCAATTTTGGACTCATCTGTCCAAAGAACATTATTCCAGAAGTCCTGGTCTTTGTCAACTTTATCTCTGGCAAATGTCAGTCTGGCCTCGATGTTTTTCTTGGAAAGCAAAGGTTTCCTCCTTGCACACCTCCCATGCAAGTTAAACTTGTACAGTCTCTTTCTGATTGTAGAGGCATGTACTTCTACATCAACAGTAGCCAGAGCCTGCTGTAGTTCTCGAGATGACACTTTAGGGTTTTTGGAGACCTCTTTTAGCATCTTGCGGTCTGCTCTTGGGGTGAACTTGCTGGGGCGACCAGTCCTGGGCATGTTGGCAGTTGTTTTGAAAGCCCTCCACTTGTAGACTATCTTCCGGACAGTGGAATGGCTGATTTCAAAATCTTTTGAGATCTTTTTAAATCCCTTCCCAGACTCATAGGCTGCTACAATCTTTTTTCTGAAGTCCTCTGACAGCTCTTTTGCTCTCACCATGGTGCTCACTCTCACTTCAACAGTCAGGAGCACACCAAACTAAATGTCTGAGGTTTAAATAGGGCAAGCCTCATTCAACATGCAGAGTAACGATCTACTAATTTATGTGCACCTGGTGTGATATACCTGTGTGAGATCTGAGCCAATTTAAGAGGGAATACATGTGAGGGTGTCCTATCTTTTTCCTCAGTTAGAATAGGCATTTTTGTAGAATGACATTTACAGAAGATCTTGAAAAGACTTTTCTTCAGTTTTCTTTGTTTAGTTGGATTACTTTAATCTCTCTGTATTGTTGAAACGGAGATGAAATAACCATTTATTAAAAATGTTACAAAAAACCACATGCTTTCAAAGGGTGTCCTAATTTTTTCACATGACTGTATATATATATATAAAATAAAAATACGAATACCGTGGCACTTCCATAAAGTGATAAATGCTTTATTCACCAATAAAGCGCAACGTTTCGGTTCACTCCATGGAACCTTTTTCAAGCAGTGCTGTGAAGTGAGGTGAATAAAGCACATGTCACTTTATGGAAGTGCCGTGGTAATCGTATTTTTATTGGATGTATAGGTGGTAGGACCACCACCTCAACCGCTGGCACTCAGTCCTGCACTTTTGGTTGGTGGTGCTGCCCAGGAGCCTTTTGTTTTTATATATATATATATATATATATATATATATATATATATCACACACCATGGTTCTCATCACCATTAACATTCAGAGGCAGTGTTCTCACTGATGAAAACAAAGTACTAGGTACGGTATGTCTCAAGGATTTCTTTAAAGTGACTTTTATTTTAAAGTGACTTTTATTACTTGTGGCATAAATTTTTTCATTAGTACTTTGAAGGCATCAGCTTTTTTTCTACAGACACTAATGCAACAAAGCCTTTGGTCCTAAGATCGATGAAAGACTGATCTTCAAAGAACAATAACTTAGGTAAAAAAAAAAAAAAAACATCACCCAAACGGCAGTTACTGTTTTCATGCATTTATATTTCTCACCCCAAAGATAAGTACTAATACCTCTTTTCTACATGTCAGGCTACCAGACTGCCATCACACTGGCACAGGACA
Organism: Bufo bufo; assembly: GCF_905171765.1. Lineage (NCBI taxonomy): Eukaryota > Metazoa > Chordata > Amphibia > Anura > Bufonidae > Bufo > Bufo bufo. Next base: position 158,401,869 of record NC_053390.1, on the reverse strand, counting down.
ATCTTTTTTTAAACAGGTTGTGTCACTTAAGCAAATCACATTTATCATTTAGAGAACGTTAATACTAGGCACTTACTAATGCATTGTGATTGCCCATATTGCTTCCTTCACTGGCTGCATTCTTTTTTCCATCACATTATACACTGCTCGTTTCAATGGTTACGACCATCCTGCACTCCAGCAGTGGTGGTCGTGCTTTCACACTATGGGAAAAAGCACCAGCCTATGTGAGCTCCCACGGTCTCGGCCACCAAAGATGCCGGAATTTTTTCTTATAGTGTGCAAGCACGGCCACCCAGTGACGGTCAGTTTGCAGTGTTCGCCAGCGAACACATGCGGGCTGCCATCTTTAGTAAGGTAAGACTCACCCGTCCGGCGTGTAAGGGCTTACCTGTGCATCGCCGGACGGGTGAGTCTTCCCTTACTAAAGATGGCAGCCCGCATGTGTTCACTGGCGAACACTGTGAACTGACCTTTACTGCCTGTCACCACTGATGGATCGCAGAGTTGTCTTAACCATGGAAATGAACAGTGTACAATGTAATGGAAAAATGAATCCAGCCAGCGAAAGAAGCAATATGGACAAATCCCAATACATTAGTAAGTGGCTTGTATTATCTTTCTCTACATGATAAATGCCACTTTCTGAAGTGACACAACCCTTTTAAGGGCTAAAGGAAACCTGTAAAAACCACCAAATAAAATTAACAGGACTGGTTTATGAGAGAACCAGTATACCCCTTGTTTCAATTTAAGTACAGAAGTCCAACAAGCAAATTTTAGATGCACTTATATACATACTGGTGGTTACTCTACATGGATAGTGTAGAATCAGGGAGATATGTCAGGGCCACAATAGTTGGTTCCCAGTTTTTGGTGGCCTCATAGTTTAGGAGTGAGGATTCTGCAGGTTTACACTTTAAAAAGTTCTAATAAAAGTTATAATTTTAACAGAAAATAGGGTTATAAGCCTGTGAGTTGCCCCTAAACCACCAGCATCGTGTTATACAGACAAGGAATAGACTCCTAAAGATGCCTCTGTATAAACTGTTAGTTTCAGAATTATGTAAAGGATAAACTTCAAACCCTCTGTCTTTCAGCTCGATTGGTAACTAAATGTCTACTCCAACTGATTAGATGCATCGCTGCCTGTAACACTGCCTACTGCGCAAAGCAGCAAGGTGTACTCCCCGAGCATGCGCAGTGCAGTCATGAAGCTGGGCACAGGACACCTGCACAATGCATGAGCAGGGAGACAAAGGAAACGGAGACTGTGAGACTTGGAGGCACCGGGGGGACGCCAATCAAGCTAGAATTAAAGTGGTTTTCTGAGATTTTAATACTGATGACCTATCCTCTGGATAGGTCATTAGTATCAGATCAGTGGACGTCTGACAACAAGGACCCTTGCCAATCAGCTGTTTGAGAAGGCAGCAATGCTCACAGTAGCGCCACAGCCTTCTCTCAACTTTTCCTAGGCCAGTGAGGACACGTTAATCGGTCATATGGCCTAGGCGCAGCTCAGCCCTATTCAAGTGAATGGGGCTGAGCGAGATACTAAGGACAGCGGCAATACAATGCATGGAGCTGTCCTTGGTAAGCAGCAGGACCACCGCTGTCTTCTCAAACAGCTGATCGGACCCCCACCAATCAGATACTGATGACTTAACTAGAAGGTCATCAGTAGTAAAATCTTGGAAAACCCTTTTAAGGGCTTGAAGACCAGACAGCAAGACTCCTCAGAACATCAACGCTGCTCCCATTACTCTAGTCCTTAACTGTAATTGGACAGAAACACAGAAATGAAGTGGCAATTCTGGAGGAGCTGCTCAGCCCCTGACACTGTGGCGTGTCTTTTATAGGGGGAGCAGCCCGACCGCATGTGGACCGCAGTAATCGACTAACCCCAGCAAAATATGCATACAATGGAGGATGTCGACGCGGTCCACATGCACCACAAGAAGCAAACTACACAGAATGTAGCAAATAAACATATGAAACACAGAGAGGAAATGCACCAACCAGAAATGCTACTGACTATACTGGGAAGTCATAAATGCAGGTATTAGAAGCTGAGACTTTCGCCAATATTTTCCAGTCAGGAAAATATCGGAGCCCAATCATGCACCACGTCACGGTCACTCAGCATGGCAGAGGGTCCTAACCGCTGCTCTAACTATGGTGTGAACACGGTCTGGGGGTGATATAATTCAGCTCACAGCGAAGCTTCCACACAAAAGTCCAGCATGAATACTGTGGTAGTACAATGTGAATGAGGCCAGGCTGTGAGCCACATCTATGCCAGACCATGTGATGGAGGTTACCATGGTAACCTCCATCACATGGTCTGGCATAGGTGTGGCTCACAGCCTGGCCTCATTCACATTGTACTACCACAGTATTCATGCTGGACTTTTGTGTGGAAGCTTCGCTGTGAGCTGAATTATATCACCCCCAGACCGTGTTCACACCATAGTTAGAGCAGCGGTTAGGTCCCTCTGCCGTGCTGAGTGACCGTGACGTGGTGCATGATTGGGCTCCGATATTTTCCTGACTGGAAAATATTGGCGAAAGTCTCAGCTTCTAATACCTGCATTTATGACTTCCCAGTATAGTCAGTAGCATTTCTGGTTGGTGCATTTCCTCTCTGTGTTTCATATGCTTAACTGTAACTGGCAAACAACACACCTTACATCGTACTGTAAGGGTTAGCCTCCGAAGTGGGAGCAGCACTGCAGTAACTAGCTGCATTCAATACATAATGGACAAAGCGGTGTAGTTCCTGCGCCAAAGGTATTCCCGCCAGTAGACTCACCAAACTTGAAAAAAAAATGTGTCCATAGCTGTCAGGTTTAGGACTCATGAACTACTGTAGTTTTGGTACGCATCTGATCGGCATTTTTTGTGGATTGGATGCAGACCTATTCATTTCAAAGGGGCTGCAAAAGATGGAGACGCCACACCGCGTGCTGTCCACATCTGTATTTCCGTTCCATGGTCCCTCAAAAAAATTAAACGTGTCCTATTCTTGTCCATGTTGAGGACGTACAGATTCTCAAAATGTGGAGTCAACACGGGCAGTCTCCACATTTTGTGGGCATCAAAAACTGATACAGCCATGTGCAAGAGGCCTTAGTGTAAGGGAAACATGTCTGAACATCACCCAATTACTACCAACCATATGAGTTAAGGAATAAAGCAGGCTGTTTTTTTGGTGGTAGGGGGTAAAAATATTTAATTAGAAGTAAATGGTAACCCTCATGAAGAAATAGGAGGCAGCATGTCTGCAGAAAACAAAATTCACACACATTTACAGTATATAGGCCTCGTTCAGATTTCTGTTTTTCCTGGATGTGGAGAATGTGGACAGCACATGTACCTATTGATTTTAATTCGTTGGTTTACACATTAGGCAACTTTCACACTGGCGTTTTGGTTTCCGTTTGTGAGATCCGTTCAGGGATCTCACAAGCGGTCCAAAACGGATCAGTTTTGCCCTTAATGCATTCTGAATGGAAAAGGATCCGCTCAGAATGCATCAGTTTACCTCGTTTTGGTGTCCGTCTGACGAAACGGAGACAAACTGATCTGTACTGGCACACAATGTAAGTCAATGGGGACGGATCTGTTTTCACTGACACAATAGAAAATGGATCCGTCCCCCATTGACTTTTAATGGTGTTCAAGACGGATCAGTTTTGCCTATGTTAAAGATAATACAAATGGATCCGTTCTGAACGGATGCATGCGATTGCATTATCTGAACGGATGCGTTTGTGCAGATCCATGACGGATCCGCACCAAACGCGAGTGTGAAAGTAGCCTAAGTGATTTTCCACCGACTGTGGGTAAGGGAAAAAAATAAAAGATTACATGTACTACTCTGGTCAATGATGTGGACCAAACATGTCCATTGAAGAGTACTTTCACACTTGCGGCAGAGGATTCCAGCAGGCAGTTCCATCGCCGTAACTGCCTGCCGGTAATCCGGCTGCAAACAGATGCATTTGTGAGACGAATCCGGATGCGAATCCGTCTGACAAATGCATTGCAATACCTGATTAGTCTTTCTGGTTGTCATCCGGAAAAACAGATCCGGTATTTTATTTTTTTTTCACATTTTTAAAGGTCTGCGCATGCGCAGATCGGGAAACCAGATCTGGTTTTCCGGAACACTTAGTACCGGATCTGGCATTAATACATTTAAATAGAAATTAATGCTGGATTCGGCATTTCGGCAAGTGTTCAGGATTTTTTGTCCGGAGAGAGAAATGCAGCATGCTGCGATATTTTCTCCAGCCAAAAAACGTAAGAGGGACTGAACTGAAGACATCCCGATGCATACTGAACGGAATGCTCTCCATTCAGAATGCATTAGGATAAAACTGATCAGTTTCTTTCCGGTATTGAGCCCCTGTGACGGAACTCAACACCGGAAAAGAAAAAACGCTAGTGTGAAAGTACCCGAAGTCAATGAGATCTGGACAAAAACCAAACCACTGACACAACATGGTACTTGGATGGCATCAGTGTTCTGGATTATTGGTAGGAGATGCTCAGGAAATACATTTTCAGCTGAGCAGTGTCAGCAGAAAAAGGATTTGACACAGAGGGCAAAAAAAGGGCACACGGACCATACACTGATTCAACATGGATGGATGTTACACAAAGGGACACGGAAATGTTAACGAGGCCATAGGTAGAGGAACTTATTTGGGAAAGATTTATAAATAAAAAGCTTCTCACAAACGTACATCAGCAAACTGAATGATAAAATGCCTCCGCTGTGTATCTGAAAACACAGAAAGGACATATTCACCAGGTTTCCCATGACTTTCTCGGACCAAGAAGTCTCCTTGTTGCTTTAATAGCTCTTGTGCTTCAACTCTTGGTATCGCACCATGATACCAATCTTGTTCTGACAAAGGTTTCTCACTAGTGGAAATGACATCAAAGAACTGGAAGAAAACACATACAAAAATAGATTAGAAGAAAATGAAGCACGTCCTTACAGAATCGTCAAATCTAGTGAAGGCGTTCAATGGGTCACCTCTCACCATGAAATGCAGTACGATCTGCAGGCAGCATGTTATATAGCAGGGGCTGAGCAGCTTGATGTATCATTTCATGGGAAAAGATTCAGCAAAACTTGTCATTTTATTTATACCTTTAAATTTCTGCTCTTTTTGAGCTCAGCATCCAAAGTGGGTGGTCCTATCAGTGATTGACAGCCTTCTCTGTATAAGGGGGCATTCACACAACCGTATTCGTTTTGCATTCCATGTGCACCCCACACTTTCCGAGGGACCCACTGGAAAAATGACTATTCTTGTCGGCAAAACGTACAAGAATAGCACATGTTCTATAATTTGCGGCTCAACAGCACTGAGGCAGACAGCACAAGGATGTGAGCTCCGAAACGTGTTTGGCAAATAATAATAATCAAAAGACATTCAAAGTATACAGACAGACGCATCTGGCTGAAGGACACTACTGGAAGGGCAAGCACAGGTCATACAGCACATTAGGCCGAGAAGCACAGGGGCCACGAGGGACGCCGAGCGAATAAGGAGGTGAATGCAAAGACAAAGTGTGTTTGTGCATAGAGAATCTCCGCCAAGCTGTACGTACCACACACATGGGACGCCAAGAGAACACCACAAGTCAGCACAACTGTAACATTGAGCGCTATTACTATAGTAACCCCTTCAAGACCAAGCCAGTTTTTAGCTTCATGACCAAGCCACATTTTGCAAATCTGACAAGTTTCACTTTATGTGGTAATAACTTTGGAGCACTTTTACTTATCCAAGCCATTCTGAGATTGTTTTTTCGTGACATTGTACTTCAGGTTAGTGATAAATTCGAGTCAATATGCTTTACCTTTATTTATAAAAAAAAAAATCCAATTCGCAATTTTCTAAATTTGAATTTCTCTGGTTCTCTCACAGATAGTGGTACCTCACAAAATAGTTATTACTTTACATTTACCATATGTCTACTTCATGTTTGCATCATTTTGTAAATGTTATTTTATTTTTTGGGGACGTTAGAAGGCTTAGAAGTTTAGAAGCAAATTTTAATTTTTTTTAGAACATTTCCAAAACCCCCTTTTTAAGGACCAGTTCAGGTCTGAAGTCACTTAGTGGGGCATATATAATAGAAACCACCCAAAAATGACCCCATTTTAGAAACTACACCCTCAAGGTATTCAAAACTGATTTTACAAACGTTGTTAACCCTTTAAGTGTTCCACCAGAATTAATGGAAAATGGAGGGGAATTTTTAAAATGTCACTTTTTTTGCAGATTTTTCCATTTAGATCCATTTCTCCTGCAACCCAGCATGGGTTAACAGCAAAATAAACCTCAATATTTGTTACCCTGATTCATAAGTTTACAGAAACACCCCATATGTGGTCATAAAGTGCTATATGGGGGCACAGCGGGGCTCAGAATGGGAGGAACACTGTGTGGCTTTTGGAAGGCGGATTTCGCTGGAATAATTTTAAGGCACCATGTCGCATTTGAAGACACCCTGAGGCACCCCAACAGTGAAAACCGCAAAAACAAGGCTCTAGGGGTGCTAGAACATAAAATGAAATAGAAGAAATGCCTCATTTAATAAAATGACACCTTTCAATGTATTAATCTAGGGGTATAATGGGAATTTTTAAGGTTTTTATTTTTTATAAAAAAAATAAAATTTTTGGGGGGAGCCATTATTGGATTGCCAAATGGAAAAATGCTCAACTGAAAATGTCTTGCCATGGATTAATTAAGAAATTAATGAAATGGACTTAATGGATATCAGTGGAGGTGTGATAAACTTGAAAGCACTCTCCAATGCAGAGACTCGGTTTAGAGGGGCAGGTCTGACAGTAGTGAGTGGTGTCTTTCCTAAATCCTTTAACTGAGCAAACTCGACACCTTTTTTGGGGTTGCTTTTTTTTTTTTTTCTGGGGGGGGGGGGGGGGATTGGGGGGGGAGTACTCCAGGGAAATGCTGTCCATGTATTATTCTTGAAGCACTGCTGGCTGAAAAACTGCCCTCTCCTTCCTGAACGCCGAAAATCTATTTTTTTTTAACAAGCTGTTCTGTGGATTACAAAATGCATTATATAGTGACACTTGGGTTAGGTACACAGCAAATTTTTTTGTACCACACCTTAGATTTTCTTAAGGCACTGTAGGGCTGTAGTACCTGGTCTGAAAGATCCACTCCACCCATGAACTTGTTGTAATCCTGGATACACACAGGCTTGATGTTCTGCTCTGTGGATCCTCGGACTGGGTTGGGGTGGACTGATCTGCATGGCTGGTAGTTAACACAAGAACATCCCGTTTGTCCTTGTATTTTAAACAGCATCAAATTTTCTGAGCAAACAGCCCTGCTTTCCCCACGACGCACTGTCTGATCTATAAAGGATTTAGGGAGCCCTTTTTGATTCCTTCTAATTGTGCCACATGTGCCTATGCCTCTGGCAGCAAGGCACTTCAGGAGAGGGACACTATTGTAAAAGTTGTCCAAATACAGATGGTATCCGTGGTCAAGCAGGGGGTGGACTAAATCCCATACTATCTTCCCACTTATACCCAGAACCGGGGGACAATCGGGTGGCTCAATTTTGGAATCTTTTCCCTCGTAAATACGAAAGCGCAATGTATACCCGGATACACTTTCACAGGCCTTATACAACTTCACGCCATACCTAGCCCTTTAATTGGGCAGGTACTGGCGGAAATGTAATCGGCCTTTGAAGTGGACCAATGATTCATCCACTGAGGCATTTTTGGGGGGTATATACTTGGCCAAATTTGGAATTGTAGTGGTCAACCACTGGCCTAATTTTAAAGAGAGTTTGTCATTCATTATTATTGCTGAAGTGTAGAAATCTTAGAAGAGCTTCAAAACGGGCCCGGGGCATGGCAAGACAGTGAAGAGGGGTGCGATATAGAATATCTTTGTTCCAATACGAACGTATTGTTGTTTTTTTTATAATGCCCATGCTTAGGAGAAGTCCCCAAAACCTTTGCATTTCAGTCGTGTTAGTAGGGGTCCATTTGTGGGGCCTTGAGATATAACTGTCTGGATGGGAGGCAATAAATTGCTCTGCATATATATTTGTTTGTTCCACCATCAAGTTAATTAGGTCATCAGTGAAGAATAATTGGAAAAAATTAATTTCACTGAAACCTGTTTTATCTACATTGATGCCTGGAGTGGCTGTAAATTCAGGCACCTGGGACACATAGTTATCTCCGGGGATCCATGAAGAGTCACTTGTACGGGGCTGCGACTGCGCACTACCCCTAGGACGCCTACGAGGGGGTTCATCATTAGATGAATCATCTGAGGAAGATGAAACTAAAAATGTCACTTCATCTCCACTGTTGGAGTCAGTGTCCTCAAAAAGCACGGCATATGCCTCTTCAGCAGTGAAAAGCCGTTTAGTAATTTTAAACTGTAAACTAACGTAGATTTTTTTTGTCTTTTTTTTTTATAAAACAGCAGAGTAAAATACTGTATATCCTTTAGGATAGGATAAAAACTCCCCGAGTCACTTGGCAGTTATTGACAGGTGCCACACGTAGCACAGATGGCAGGCGATGAGCAAGGGGTCTAGTATGGGGCACAGAGTAGTGCCAATATCCTTACTGGGGCAGAAAAGGGGTTAATTAATGTATCATTTTACAGTGATAGGTGGCACAAATCCACATGGGGCACAAGAGACTTATATTTTACAGAATGGTGCCACTCAAGCACAGGACACGAGTATATACACACAGAAGGATGGCACACCTATTGACGGTTATTTTTTTTTAAATGTTATGTAACTTGGGAGTGTGTGACAGGTGACTTGACGGACAGACAGGCTAGTGTGACAGGTGTCTTTATTGAACGGACAGACTGGAGTCACAGGTGTCTTGATGGACGGACAGACTGGACTGACAGGTGTCTTTATTGAAGGGACATACTGGAGTCAAAGGTGTCGTGATTGACAGACAGGCTGGAGTGACAGGTGTCTTGACGGACGGACAGTTGTCTTAACGGACGGACAGTAGTGACAGGTGTCTGGATAAGGTGATGATGACAGGACTGGACAGGATTAATCTGTTACTGACTGGGGCAAATCAGGCACAGAAGAGTGGCAAATCGGTACTGAAGGGGTTAATTATGTATGAGGCAGCGGATGAGGCACAGAACTGATTACAGAAGACAGACGACAGGCTCTTGATGAGGCACATAACTGGTCTGCGTCACTGATTGGGGCACAGAAGCAGCTTTTCGGCACACAAGGGTTTAATTTGCTGGGTAAGTAATACTAAGTACGCAGCGTTCGACACTCTCTCCTTCTCTGATAGCTTCCCTGACAGGAATTGGGACGATCAGAAAAGGAGAAGAACATAGTCCCTCCCTAACCTGCCCCAATGCACTGCGATTGGTCCCTCTGCAGTATTGGACCAATCATGGCGATCGCGGGCGGGTCAGCGCTCAGATTCAGTTTCCGCCGGCGCCACTGGTTTCCTAGCAACCCCAGCACGCCGGCTTCACTGAACCTTCAGTGCTTCGCTCCCTGCGCTGACAGTAAAACCCGATCACGTACATGCACATGGGGATGTGGTGAGGCACCACATTCCCCCACGTACATGATGTTGCGGGAAGAGGTTAAAAGTGCACTGTCTGACCCAGGAAGAAATACAGCGGTGTCTTAAAAAGATTAAAATAGACAAATTCCCAGGTGGCATACACCCCCATATCCTGTAAATTAAGTAATGTCATAGCCAGACCTTTTTTTCTGATATTTAAGGACTAAATACTGACAGGGAGTGTGCCATAGGATTGGCGAATAGAAAATGTGGTGACAATATTCAAAAAGCTAATTCCCTTTTCATGAATCCTCCATGACGGCATACCATGAGAGATGACCCACCTCCAAACAGGTAGGGACAGAAAGTATAAATTTGACCCTCCTTCGGCTCTTCCTCAGTGTCTTTCTGCACCGACAGCCCCTAGAGTCTTTTCCTCATATATAAAGGATTTTTTATATATATATATATATATATATATATATATATATATATATATATATATGAAAAAAAAGAGATGGCAGCACCGTCACAGTAGAAAAAATGGATGAGGGGTGCGCAGGCCCAGTATGGATATAAGCCAATCCAGTAAAATATAAGCGATGAAAAAGGGCAGCACTCCAATAGATAAAAATAAAAATAACTTTATTTACCCATAAGGCTGTAGCGACGTTTCGGCTCTTACACAGGAGCCTTCCTCAAGCAGGAAGGCTCCTGTGTAAGAGCCGAAACGTCGCTACAGCCTTATGGGTAAATAAAGTTATTTTTATCTATTGGAGTGCTGCCCTTTTTCATCGCATATATTAATATATATATATATATATCATAATTTTTTTGCATTCACACTAACACACCCCTCCACCCATCTACAGACCTATATGTCTATATCTATATATTTTTTATTTTTTTTGGCGGGGGAGGAGGGGAATCCATGCAGTCAGGGGGGAGGATTCATGAAAAGGGAATTACCGGTAAGTAATTTGGTTTTTCCCTTTCATCCTCCATGACGGCATACCATGAGATATAACTCATAAATTCTACCAAAGGCGAGCTCCTGACTAGCCCTAGTATCCACTCTATAATGTTTAATAAATGTATTAGGACTTGAACACGTTGCTGCCCTGCATATTTGTTCTAATAAAGCGCTCGCCCTCTCAGCCTAGGATGCTGAAACAGATCTTATGGAATGTGCCAAATAGCATTTTGGTGGAGAATTTTCTAAAGATTTGTATGATTCTGAGATGGAACTTCTATTCCCCTTCAGTTTTTGGGTTTGAACAAATTATGGGACAATAATTTCTTCTTGTCTGTGAAAATTTGACACAGCTTTGGGAAGAAAAGAATTATCCAATCTGAAAACAATTCTGTCTGAAAACAGGATGCAGAAGGGTTCCACTATTTTTAGAGCTTGAATTTCACTTACTCTACATGCTGAGGTAATTGCCACCAAGAATAAGGTCTGTAGTGACAAACACCTCAGAGAGGCTGCTGACGGGTTCGAAGGGAGCATTTGTCAGACCTGATAGCACTAAATTGAGGTCCCAAGGGGAAACCGTAGGTTTTAGGAATGGTCTTAACCTGTCTGCCCCTTTGAAGACACGGATAACCCATGGGTGATCCGCAATTTTTTCTTCAAATACAGCACTTAACGCAGATATGTGTACCCTCAATATGTATTTGGACGTAATCCCTTCTCAAACCCTGATTGCAGGAATCCTAAAACTGTTTTGACCGAAAACGTCTGAGAATAAATTTTTGCTTGAACACACCAACTGCAGAAACTTCTCCAAACTTTAGCGTAAATTTTAGAAGTCACTTCTTTTCTGCTGGCCGTAATGGTGTCGATAATGGCATCTGATAGACCCCTAGACTTCAATATCACCCTTTCAGGTTCCAGGCTGCCAGATGTAACCTTTCTACTTTGGGATGACAGATAGGATTATGTTACAATAGATCTTGTTTCTAAGGAAGGATCCATGGGCACTGAACTGACAATGTCTTCAGCAAGTGGAACCATGGTTTTTTCAGCCACAGAGGAGCTATCAGAATAACATGGGCCCTGTCTAGTCAGATCTTTTTTAGAACCCTGGGAATTAGTTGAAGAGGGGGAAAGGTATACGCCAGTTGAAAATCCCAATTTTGGGATAGTGCGTCCACACCTATTTTCCCGTCGAAAGGGTTCAGGGAAAATAACTTTTTTAATTTTGCATTTGCTGCTGAGGCAAATAGATCCACTTGTGGAGGCCCCCATAATTCTGTGATTTGGAGAAAAACCTGTTTCTCCAGGCTCCATTCTGTTGATCTTAAAGAAGTTCTACTTAACAAATCCGCCATTATGTTTAGGGACCCTTTTAGATGTATAGCTGACAGGGATCTTAAGTGAACTTCCGCCCAAGAAAAAAAAAAATCTGTTAACTGGCTCAGAGCTAGGCTCCTTGTTCCACCTTGATGATTTAAGTAATCAACTACTGTTGTATTGTCTGTTCTTACTTGAACGTCTTTTCCTTTTATGTAATGAGAAAACGCCTTCAACTCCCTCTGATTTGAAGAGAGGGATCTCTGAATGTCAGACCATTTCCCTTGGAAAAAGAGATCAGAGCAGTGCGCTCCCCATCCCTAAAGGCTTGCATCTGTCGTGATTATAATCAGATGTTTGGGATTCCATGGAACTCCTCTCAACAGATGTTCTGAATGTTTCCACCACTGCAGCGACTGATTTACTAGTAAGGGGATTTGAACTTTCCCCTCTAGTGAATCCTGACTTTTGTCCCAACATACTAATATCGACTGTTGTAGAATCCGAGTGTGGAACTATGCCCATCTTACAGCCGGGATGCACGAAGTTAAAGAACCCAGTAGCTTCATTGCCTCCCTGATTGTACATACAGATTGATTTTGGAATCTCGTGACTTTTCCGCTTATCCTGTTGTAGAAATTCGCTTGTGTCAGACGCACATATTTAAGCTGTGCTAAAAGTGCGCCAAAGTACGCCAACCACAAAGAATTTCTCCCGTGCTTAAAAGCACGTGTATCAAGCTTTTTTGCGTAATGAAAGGTAACACTCATCCAGAGTCAGACAAGGTGTTTCATTGTAGAGATTCTGTTGAGCACTTCCCCTGCCCAGTCTCTTTTCTTTATTTTATAAGCCACAAAAGGGGTAACAATAGGAAGGGAAGGCCTGTCACCCGACTACTTCCTTCATGTACAGTAACAAACATACAAGAAGTGATGTTATACAGAAAGATGAGAAACCACCATCACTTCTTCAATACAATAAAATAACATAGCCAGCTAACAAAACACATGTATACAATAATCTCCCATTACCACTGGAGTGAACTTTATCCAGCCTTGCTCAGTGATCAATGCCCAATAAAGTTACTATGATTCTCATGCGTGCTTATTTTTAGGGACAACGTCATTATCTCCAGCGGTTGATCAGGCGCACTAGAGACAACAAACATACGTTCCTTTCATATATTGTTCTCTTAACAAATGCATCCATGCCAAGCCAAAAAATCTGCGCCTTGAGCGGGGGCCCTAGCCGGCGTCCATACATTCGCCAAGAATACACTGCTCCGCCGCACATCAGTCTCCCCCGGCCCACATCCCAGCGCATAGCACATGGACAGTTAGCCAACAGAGACCTCTGCGCCCAGCGGATACGTCTCCACATCCACAGGAAGATATCCACTCCAATGGTTTACCCTGACACTGAGAGATATGATGACAATGTATAATATATTAAAAACACATCCTAATAAAATTTCCACAACAATCCCCATCACCTTCTGGGTTGTAGGTCTCTTGACAAGCAGAATCTATAAGGACCCCTAAAAATGTTAAATTCTGCGATGGGCAAGGATTCGATTTTTTCCAGTTTATTAACCAACCTGCCTGGTAAAGGGTTTGACAAGTTATGAACAGATTGTTTTCCAGTGCCTGTTCTGAGTTTCCTACGATTAACAGATCGTCCAAGTAGGGAATAATTAGGATGTTTCACCTCCTTAAATGAGCCGCTACCTCTAGCATTACTTTGGTAAACACTCTTGGGGCAGAGGTGATTCCAAATGGAAATACTTGGAACTGGAAATTATGTGTTTTTTTTTCCCCACGAAAACTGCTATGCAGAGAAATTTCTGAGATTTCTCGCATACCGGAACATGATAATAAGCATCTTTTAGATCTTCTTCTTTTAACAGATTTATTGTGGATCTTATTGTCTCCATTTTGAATCTGTCGTATTTTATGAACCTGTTCAGGCTCTTTAGGTTTATTATTAGTCAGAATTTTCCATCCGTTTTTTTTTTACCAGGAAGACTGTTGAATAATAGCCCTTTCTTTGTTGTGAGAAAGGAACCGGGATAATGGCTTTCTGAGCCAATAGATTCTGAATCCCCCCTTCCAATTTTTCTTGTAAGACGGATGATTTTTGAATTGGGGTTACTCTGAAGACGTTTTAAGGGAGGAGGAAGACGAATAGGTAATATCGTAACCTTTTGCAATAATATTTAATATCCAGGGATTTACTATGATCTTTTCCCATTCTTTTACGAAAAGCTTCAGTCTTCCTCCCACCTGAACCCTGGCGTCATTGTTTGGAAGATTCAGTATTTTTTGCGGTAAACAGGAAGCCTCTGTTTCCACTCTCAGATTTTTCCCTTTAGACCAATGTGTTTCCCTAGTGGCTCTTTTTGCCTGAAAGGAACCCGCTTTTTTAATTCTTCGAAAGGAAAATTTTCTTTTATTCGTATCCCTAGGGAAGGACTTATATAAAATAGTTTCTAAATCTTGGCCAAACATAAATTTTCCATGAAAACCGTAAACTACATCTTGGAACTGATATCACCAGACCAAGATTTCAACCAAAGGGCTCTTCTTGCCACTACTGCTAATCCAGAGGCTTTTGCTGCTATCCTGACTGACCCTGCTGTAGAGTCTGACAAGAAGTCTACTGCTTTCAAATACAGAGGGAAGGAGTCTTTTAGTGTGTCATAACACGCTCCTTCCTTAATGAGATCTTCTAACTGTAATAACAACCTCTATAAGGATCTGGAAACTGACATGACAGCAAGATTAGGTTTGAATAGAGCAGCGCTAGGTCTTTTTTAAGGTCTGATCAGCTTTCTTGTCCACAGGGTCTTTTAGGGTCCCCATGTCTTCAAATAGAAGCGCATTTGCCCTTTTAACTAGTTTAGATAGAGACACATCAACTTTAGGGCAGGTTGTTAGCAGGGCCTCATCCTCTTCACAAAAAGGAAGGCGACATCTCATACTGTAGTTTTTGGGATAAATCATTTTCTATCCAGAGTTTTCCATTCTCTTTTTATTAATTCCTGCATGTTTTTGTGGACTAGGAAAACTCATTTTTTCTTCTGTTCCAGTCCACTAAACATTTGGTCCTGGACGGACCTATGGACTTTTTCGTCCGAAAGATCCATAGTTGCCCTGACTGCTTTTACTAACTCTTTTGTGTCCTCACAAGAGAAGAGGAAGTTTTTGAAATCTGAATCAGACCCAGAGGAATACCAAGAGTCCGGATTCTCTGAATCTGATTCCTGATCCGAATCTGCAAATGACGAGCTGGAGACACTCACTTTAGTATCCCTATGTTTTGAGCTAGATGTCCCAGGGACTTCTACAGGATTTTCAGCTATGGCAGATCTAATTTCTTCCCTAATTACTTCCCTTAGTTCCTCCTTAATAGACGGAACGAGGTCTTTTACCATATTAGTGGTACACTTTTTGCAGAGTTTTTTGTTATATGTATCCGGCAATCTAACTAAACAGATAACACACTTTTTCTTCTTACTGCCTCTGGGGGGGCCGTGGCTAGCCGAGCATGTGAGCGGCCGCAGGTCCGGTGAGCTCCTGCACTCCCTCTGCATTTTATCCTGACAAACCGCCCCAGTTATTATATTTGGATCCCCAAAGTTTGCCTAACGGTGCCCGGGTTGCTTCGGTACCTGTGTTACAGCAGCAGGAGGCGAAATGACCGGCCGGAGAGGAGCCAAAAGCGCAGATAGGGATATCCAAGATGGCGCCGGATCCGACACGCTGAGGCGCCGAGAGCGCACTGGGGAGGTTCAGAGGGAAGCAGCAGCTAAGCTGGGCAAGTATGCCCGTAATGCAGCCTCAACCCCAGCAAAGAATAGCGGTGGCAACAGGCACAATCCTCCCACTGATTCGGAGGAAGAAGATACTGCTGTAGGCGCTGCGCCCAGGCATGTCTCTGACATAAGTGAATCCCTGCTAATTTATATAGACAGAGCTCAGATGGACCCAGAGCCAGAAGAACCCACTCTTAAGGACGTCCTGCGAGCCATCACTAAATGCAGTAAGTCCTTAACCGCTCTTACAATGCAAGTGGGCACTATTAAAGAGGACGTGTCTATAGTGCGCCATGATTTGAAACGGTTGGTGGAACGTAGCACTGCTTTAGAAGGCCGCATGCGGGATCTGGAGGACTCCATACCACCTCTCAGATGGGAAACGAGTGAGCATGCCCGTAAGCTAGATGTTATTGCGGCCAAACAGGACGACTTGGAAAATCGTCTACGCAGAAATAATGTGCGTATTGTGGGAGTACCGGAAAAAGTAGAAGGGCCGAACCCTACTGATTTCTTTGAAAATTGGATTTAAGACAGAATCCCTCACTCCGCTTTTCGCAGTAGAAAGAGCGCATCGGGTTCCGACCCGGCCCTTACCACCGGGTGCCCCACCCAGAACAGTGCTCATGAAAATACTCCATTATAAAGACCGGGACATTATTCTCAAAAAAGCTTGTGAAATATCTGCAATGTCTGTCAACGGCCAGAAGGTGTCACTCTTTCCTGACTATTCTCTAGATGTCCAGAAAAGGGGGGCGAAATTCCTGGATATAAAACGTCGCCTGCGAGTTCTCGTGTCCTACTCTATGCTTTATCCGGCAAAATTGAGAGTAGTTGCCTTTGGGACTACCACATTTTTTGAAGACCCAAGAGAAGCGATGAGATGGCTGGATCGTCATGAGCGACAACTACGCGCGGCGGAACCACAGGCAGATGGGGACTGAATTATATCCTCTTCTGATTGCCGTTGAATACTTGAGTATACTGCACTGAATGCATGCATGAGAATGTGTTTCTGAATGTTTATGCTGCTATGTACTAGAGTTTCCATTTTGATTGCACTGTTCTCCCTTTCTAACAAAAGATATTAGGGATCCATATAAGTTATATAATATGACTAGGTTTGAGATTATATTGAAATTGCATAGTCCAAGGGGGTGATAGCGGTGGGTCCAAGGACTCTACAGGCCACAATGATTGCAGATTATATTTGAATTGTTCCGTGTTACATGGTTTAAAGTTTACTTTCGTATTTTACTACCACTCCCCTCACGGGGTAGCCAACTACGGGGCTGGGCCCGGTGGTGCTGACGGGTTTTGATTATTGATCCCGAGATCCTGTCATGGGAGTTTTTGCGGGGACCTGTTGGTACGGCCAGTGTTCGTCCTTTGGTTCCAATTGTTTACATGGGATGTCAAAAATTAGACAAGCTCAGTCAGGCCTCTAGTGTGATTAGTGAGGGTATTACTCCTTTTACACGCTTAATACAGGAGGCGGTGCTTTTTGACTTCTGGAGAATGAGAAATCCGGATGTGCGACAATATTCTTGTCACTCTAGTTCATATGGCTCATTATCTAGAATTGATTTGGTGCTAGGAAATTAGACTATGGGCCGTTTTATACCTCCCTAGGAGGTTGTCTGATCATTCTCGGTTACTGACAATTATTACCTTGCAGCCGCGCTTGCAGCAGGGAGACAGGTGTTGGAAATTTAACCCGAATTGGCTGCATATACTAGTGGATGTAGTGGATGTTAAGCAACAATTGGCAGAATTTTTCACTTTTAATTTACCTACTGCCTCGGGGATGATTGTTTGGGATGCGCTGAAAGCCTTTCTACAAGGTATTCTGATAGCGAGGGTTAATGGGAGGAAAAAGGAGACTAGAGAAAAGGTGAGGAGGCTGACCCAAGAAGTAGCGGAAACTGAAGCTGAGTTTATATTAAATCCATCTGTAGATTCTGAGAATAAGTGGAAAGAGGCCCAAAAGTCGCTGAATAATCGATTATTGGTGAATGCGCAGAATAGGAGATTTTTTCAAAAACAGCGGTACTATGAGGAGGGAGAAAAGACAAGGAAATTGTTGGCTCTCTTAACTAAGGCCCAACATTAGTCCAGCTTTATACCAGCTCTGCGTAATTCAGAAGGGTCGATATGTACCTCCCCAGAGCAGGTGGTAGAGGTCATGTATTCCTTTTACTCCAATTTATACTCCTCAAAAATTACTGCCTCTGAGGCTCAGATGGAAGACTTTCTGGTCCCGTTTGACTTCCCTGCTCTTACACGAGACCAACAATCTCAATTGGACACCCCCATTTCCCTTATGGAATTGGAAATAGCACTGCAAGACATGTCCAATAATAAAGCCCCTGGGGGGGATGGACTGCCAGCTGAAGTATATAAAACCTATTTCTCAGTACTCCTGCCCCAGTTGTTAGGAGTATTTAAGGAGGCTCACACCAGTAAGGCCCTGCCAGCTTCTATGAATGAGGCCATTATTGTGGTTATTCCAAAACCGGGGAAAGACGTCCTAGAGGCAGAATCTTACCGACCCATTTCCTTATTGCAGGTGGACATCAAACTGTTGGCGAAGGTATTGGCTAACCATTTGAACCTTGTGATTAAGTCTGTTTTCCACTCTGATCAAGCCGGATTCATACCCGACATGTCAACGAAGGTGAATATTAGACGACTGTACCTGAATATTCAGGTGGGCCAAATCCATGCGTCGGATGCGGCGGTCGCGTCTCTAGACGCAGCCAAAGCATTCGACAGTGTGGAGTGGCGATACCTCATTACTGTACTGAAGGCCATGGGATTCGGGTCAGGGATTATTAATTGGGTCCAGTTACTATATGCACGCCCTACTGCTAGATTACAGGTGAATGGCAATCTTTCTGACTCCTTTGAACTGCACATGGGGACTAGACAGGGGTGTCCTCTTTCACCGCTATTGTTCACAATCGCGGTGGAACCTTTTTCTAGAGGCTCTCCGTAAGGCAGAAACGGTGAAGAGTATCACTTGCGGGTCAGTAACGGAAAAGGTCGCTCTCTATGCGGACGACCTTTTGTTATTTCTTGATGACTGGACCTCCTCTCTACCAGCAGCTATGCAAATCATTAATGATTTTGGGCGTCTATCTGGCTTGACTATTAATTGGACAAAGTCAATGCTAATGCCTTTGGGAAATACTACACAGACAGACCATAGTTTTACTGCGGGTTTTCAGATTGTACCCTCCTTTAAGTATCTGGGTATACAGGTATCGGCAGATCCTCAGGATTTTATCAGTTTGAATTTATTACCGCTATTGGATAAATTCAGACGGAAGATCCAAGTATGGATTAGACTCCCATTGTCACTTATTGGGCGCACTAACTTGTTAAAAATGATCCTTATGCCACAGCTCTTGTACATTTTACATAACTCCCCGTCCTGGATCCCCTTAAGAATATTTCATTCTATTAAGGCAAAATTCCGAGACCTCATCTGGAAGAAAAAAAACACCCCAAATTAAACTTGCGGTGCTGTGTAGATCAAAAACCCAGGGGGGGGTTGAGTGTCCCTGACCCACGGATGTATTATATAGCGGCCCAATTACAGCATCTTCGAGGATGGGGAGAGGTAGTTAAGTTGAGCACTGCTGGGCGAGTTGTGCAGCAGCTTATCCATACTAAGAATGTAACGGCAGCTTTGGAGGGCAAGTTTTTTATGACAAGGGTAGGCAATATGGTATCCTACGCACCATACACACAGTATGGTGGAAAGCTAAAGAGATTGTAGGAATCCAAGGGTATACACAACTTACCCCGATCTGGCCTAACTACCTGTACAAGGAGCTAAACACGGTAACTAATGTGAAATTATGGGACGTCTATGGTCTTAATCGAATGTGTCAGCTATATGAGAATAACTGTCTTAAATCCTTTAATATGTTACAGGAAGAGTTTGGTCTGCCTAAGACGTTATTTGATGTCTACCTTCAGGTACGGCATGCTGTACAAATAGAAGACCGTAAGGAGAAAATAGTCCCTGCTGATTCACATTCGATTATTACTCCAATTACCTCCCTGGGGGATACAAGAGGGGTGAACTCCTCATTCTATCTGAGCTTAATGGAGGCGTTACACAAGGCCCATCCGCTGCAGCTATATTCCAAATGGCAACATGATGTCACTGACTTAACAGTGGTAGGAGGTATTAGAAGATTTCCCAGTGGTAGCGGTAAGTGAGACCCACAGAGTCTCACAATTGCTATTACTACATAGAGTGTACAGAACTCCAGTCCTCTTACACAAAATGGGGTATAGGACGGATGATACTTGACCTAGATGTTGCGCGCACAATGCAGATTTAATTCACTTAATGTGGAATTGCCCAAGGCTGCGAAGATATTGGTCTGATGTGGGGAGCTTAAAGAGAAAAAAAAGCCTCTCAGGCTATGAGCTGAGCGCTGCGATTGGCCAGCGCTACAGCATGGGAGAATGAGACGCCGGCAGGTTCCCCTGGGTGGAGCCTAACTAAGAAGATACCGGAGGCTATACCGGACGAACGGAGCGGTGCCCAGGTATAACAGTAAGTGCAGGGAGATCCCTGGGCGCCGCTCTACATGTCTGTATAGTTAGTTTAGATGTTTTATTCTAGTGAAAGGTCCTCTTTAATATGTAATGTGTTTGATATAACTATTGATCTACAGTGGGGGAAATAATTATTTGACCCCTCACTGATTTTGTAAGTTTCTCCAATGACAAAGAAATGAAAAGTCTCAGAACAGTATCATTTCAATGGTAGGTTTATTGTAACAGTGGCAGATAGCACATCAAAAGGAAAATCGAAAAAATAACTTTAAATAAAAGATAGCAACTGATTTGCATTTCATTGAGTGAAATAAGTATTTGAACCCTCTAACAAAAAAAGACTTAATACTTGGTGGAAAAACCCTTGTTTGCAAGCACAGAGGTCAAACGTTTCTTGTAATTGATGACCAAGTTTGCGCACATTTTAGGAGGAATGTTGGTCCACTCCTCTTTGCAGATCATCTCTAAATCCCTAAGGTTTCGAGGCTGTCTCTGTGCAACTCTGAGCTTGAGCTCCCTCCATAGGTTTTCGATTGGATTAAGGTCCGGAGACTGACTAGGCCACTCCATGACCTTAATGTGCTTCTTCTTGAGCCACTCCTTTGTTGCCTTTGCTGTATGTTTTGGGTCATTGTCGTGCTGGAACACCCATCCACGACCCATTTTCAGTTTCCTGGCAGAGGGAAGGAGGTTGTCGCTCAGGATTTCACGATACATGGCTCCGTCCATTTTCCCGTTTATGCGAATAAGTTGTCCTGTGCCCTTAGCAGAAAAACACCCCCAAAGCAAAATGTTTCCACCCCCATGCTTGACGGTGGGGACGGTGTTTTGGGGGTCATAGGCAGCATTTTTCTTCCTCCAAACACAGCGAGTTGAGTTAATGCCAAAGAGCTCTATTTTGGTCTCATCAGACCACAGCACCTTCTCCCAGTCACTCTCTGAATCATTCAGGTGTTCATTGGCAAACTTCAGACGGGCCTGCACATGTGCCTTCCTGAGCAGGGGGACCTTGCGAGCCCTGCAGGATTTTAATCCATTGCGGTGTAATGTGTTTCCAATGGTTTTCTTGGTGACTGTGGTCCCTGCTAATTTGAGGTCATTAACTAACTCCTCCCGTGTAGTTCTAGGATGCTTTTTCACCTTTCTCAGAACCATTGACACCCCACGAGGTGAGATCTTGCGTGGAGCCCCAGAGCGAGGTCGATTGATGGTCATTTTGTGCTCCTTCCATTTTCGAACAATCGCACCAACAGTTGTCACCTTCTCTCCCAGCTTCTTGCTAATGGTTTTGTAGCCCATTCCAGCCTTGTGCAGGTCTACAATTTTGTCTCTGACATCCTTGGACAGCTCTTTGGTCTTTCCCATGTTGGAGAGTTTGGAGTCTGCTTGATTGATTGATTCTGTGGACAGGTGTCTTTTATACAGGTGACTAGTTAAGACAGGTGTCCTTAATGAGGGTGACTAATTGAGTAGAAGTGTCTAACCACTCTGTGGGAGCCAGAACTCTTAATGGTTGGTAGGGGTTCAAATACTTATTTCACTCAATGAAATGCAAATCAGTTGCTATCTTTTATTTAAAGTTATTTTTTCGATTTTCCTTTTGATGTGCTATCTGCCACTGTTACAATAAACCTACCATTGAAATGATACTGTTCTGAGACTTTTCATTTCTTTGTCATTGGACAAACTCACAAAATCAGTGAGGGGTCAAATAATTATTTCCCCCACTGTAACTCCTACAATCTGTATTCTGGGATATACCAAAAAGATACCCGTTACCCCTGAGCTTAGAAAAGCGATCACAAGAATCCTTTACCAGGCAAGGAAGTTAATTGCGTTTCACTGGATTGCCTCTGTCCCCCCGGCTATCCAGAACTTAGTGGATAAGAGTCATATGCTAGTAAGACTAGAGAGTTACGTATACCAAAAACAAGGAAGTAATAAGAAATTCGAAAAAATATGGTCACTTTGGATATCATATTATAATGTTGTGGTTTAATGTAGTAGACTTGTTGCTTTGAATGGTGATGGGAAGGTATCGCATGATGATCTGTGGGTACGACTGGGTGATAGTTGGCGTGGATGCTGGATTTGCATGTGGAAAATGAAGAACCAATGGGAAATCGAGCAATGGCTTATCCTGAAGATCTTCTGGGACTATGGTTCTTGGAGTAATATGAAGCCACCATCGATGCCTCTCCTATGGACTTTCTTACAACCGCGAACCCGGGACTCAGGGTGTGGGGAGGGAGGGAATGTTTATGTTTTCCGCTTTTTGGGTTGTTTGCATAAAATCTTATTGAAAATCAAAAAAAGATTTTATTCTTACCGCCTCTGCCTGCCTTAGAACAGAAACAGGCTCATAGCAATGCCATGAGGATGATCCATCTCCCACCTGGAGGGAGAGGAAGACACTGAGGAAGGGTCAAATTTATACTTCCTGCCCTAGCTGGTCGGAGGCAGGAAGTATGGAAACTATAGGCCGGTAAGTTTAGCATCTGTTGGAGTACCTCAATGAAAATAAGCAAATAACGCCATATTAGCATAGCTTCATGAGGGATAGGTCATGTCAAAATAATTTTAATCAGTTTCTATGAGGAGGTAAGATCTGCACTTGACCGCGGCGAATCAATGGATTCTTCAAAGCATTTGACACTGTACCACATAAAAGGTTAGCACATAAAATAAGAATGCTTGGACTAGGGGAAAATGTCTGTACGTGGGTAAGTAACTAGCTCAGTGATAGAAAACAGAGGGTGGTTATTGGTACACACTCAGATTAGGTCACTGTCGCTAGTGGGGTACCACAGGGCAGAGAAGTGGCAGATGAGGTTTAAGGGCTCTTTCACACCTGCGTTGTTGTGTTCCGGCATAGAGTTCCGTCGTCGGGGCTCTATGCCGGAAGAATCCTGATCAGGATTATCCTAATGCATTCTGAATGGAGAGAAATCCGTTCAGGATGCATCAGGATGTCTTCAGTTCCGGAACGGAACGTTTTTTGGCCGGAGAAAATACCGCAGCATGCTGCGCTTTTTGCTCCGGCCAAAAATCCGGAACACTTGCCGCAAGGCCGGATCCGGAATTAATGCCCATTGAAAGGCATTGATCCGGATCCGGCCTTAAGCTAAACGTCGTTTCGGCGCATTGCCGGATCCGACATTTAGCTTTTTCAGAGTAGTTACCATGGCTGCCGGGACGCTAAAGTCCTGACAGCCATGGTAAGTGTAGCGGGGAGCGGGGGAGCAGTGTACTTACCGTCCGTGCGGCTCCCCGGGCGCTCCAGAGTGACGTCAGGGCGCCCCAAGCGCATGGATCATGTGATCACATGGATCACGTCATCCATGCGCATGGGGCGCTCTGACGTCATTCTGGAGAGCCCGGGGAGCCGCACGGACTGTAAGTATACCGCTCCCCCGCTCCCCACTACTACTATGGCAACCAGGACTTTAATAGCGTCCTGGGTGCCATAGTAACACTGAACGCATTTGGAAGACGGTTCCGTCTTCAAATGCTTTCAGTACACTTGCGTTTTTCCGGATCCGGAGTGTAATTCCGGCAAGTGGAGTACACGCCGGATCCGGACAACGCAAGTGTGAAAGAGGCCTTACACTGACAAATGTAAGGTTATGCACATGGGAAGGAATAATGCAAGTCAATCGTACATAGTAAATGGTAAAATACTGGGTAACACTGACATGGAAAAGGACTTAGGAATTTTAGTGAACCGCAAACTAAGCTGTAAAAACCAGTGTCAGGCAGCTGCTGCCAAGGCCAATAAGATAATGGGTTGCATCAAAAGGGGCATAGATGCCCACGATGAGAACATAGTCCTGTCACTTTACAAATCACTAGTCAGACCACACATGGAGTACTGTGTACAGTTCTGAGCTCCTGTGAACAAGGCAATCATAGCAGAGCTGGAGAGGGTTCAGAGGAGGGCAACTAAAGTAATAACTGGGCGGACTACAGTACCCTAAAAGATTATCAAAATTAGGGTTATTCACGTTCGAAAAAAGACGACTGAGGGGAGATGTAATAACTATGTATAAATATATCAGGGGTCAGTACAGAGATCTATCCTATCATCTATTTATCCCCAGGACTGTGACTGTGACGAGGGGACATCCTCTGCGTCTGGAGGAAAGAAGGTTTGCACACAAAGATAGAAGAGGACTCTTTACTGTAAGAGCAGTGAGACTATGGAACTCTCTGCCTGAGGAGGTGGTGATGGTGAGTACATTAAAGGAATTCAAGAGGGGCCTGGATGTATTTCTGGAGTGTAATAATATTACAAGCTATAGCTACTAGAGAGGGGTCGTTGATTCAGGGAGTTATTCTGATTGCCTGATTGGAGTCGGGAAGGAATTTTTTATTTCTCTAAAGTGGGGAAAATTGTCTTCTACCTCTCAGGTTTTTTTCTGCCTTCCTCTGGATCAACTTGCAGGATAACAGGCCGAACTGGATGGACAGATGTCTTTTTTCAGCCTTATAAACTATGTTACTATGTATTCAACTCAACCATTTTAACTTTTTTTTCTATATTATATTTTTGAGATTTTTTTTTTAAATTGATTTAATATACGGGGTGGGCCATTTATATGGATACACCTTAATAAAATGGGAATGGTTGGTGATATTTACTTCCTGTTTGTGGCACATTAGTATATGTGAGGGGGGAAACTTCTCAAGATGGGTGGTGACCATGGCGGCCATTTTGAAGTCGGCCATTTTGAATCCAACTTTAGTTTTTTCAATAGGAAGAGGGTCATGTGACACATCAAACTTATTGGGAATTTCACAAGAAAAACAATGGTGTGCTTGGTTTTAACGTAACTTTATTCTTTCATGAGTTATTTACAAGTTTCTGACCACTTATAAAATGTGTTCAATGTGCTGCCCATTGTGTTGGATTGTCAATGCAACCCTCTTCTCCCACTCTTCACACACTGATAGCAACACCGCAGGAGAAATGCTAGCACAGGCTTCCAGTATCTGTAGTTTCAGGTGCTGCACATCTCGTATCTTCACAGCATAGACAATTGCCTTCAGATGACCCCAAAGATAAAAGTCTAAAGGGGTCAGATCGGGAGACCTTGGGGGCCATTCAACTGGCCCACGACGACCAATCCACTTTCCAGGAAACTGTACATCTAGGAATGCTCGGACCTGACACCCATAATGTGGTGGTGCACCATCTTGCTGGAAAAACTCAGGGAACGTGCCAGCTTCAGTGCATAAAGAGGGAAACACATCATCATGTAGCAATTTCGCATATCCAGTGGCCTTGAGGTTTCCATTGATGAAGAATGGCCCCACTATCTTTGTACCCCATATACCACACCATACCATCAATTTTTTTGTTCCAACAGTCTTGGAGGGATCTATCCAATGTGGGTTAGTGTCAGACCAATAGCGGTGGTTTTGTTTGTTAACTTCACCATTCACATAAAAGTTTGCCTCATCACTGAACAAAATCTTCTGCGTAAACTGAGGGTCCTGTTGCAATTTTTGTTTTGCCCATTCTGCAAATTCAGTGCGCCAATCTGGGTCATCCTCGTTGAGATGCTGCAGTAGCTGGAGTTTGTAAGTGTGCCATTTGTGAGTAGCTAATATCCGCCAAAGGGATGTTCGACTAATGCCACTCTCCAGTGACATGCGGCGAGTGCTACGCTGTGGGCTCTTGCTGAATGAAGCTAGGACAGCCACTGATGTTTCTTCACTAGAGACAGATTTCATGCATCCACATTATGGCAAATCCAACACTGAACCAGTTTCACGAAACTTAGCAAGCAGTTTGCTAACTGTAGCATGGGAGATGGGTGGTCTCGTAGGGTGTCTTGCATTAAAATCTGCTGCAATGACCCGGTTACTGCGTTCACCAGACATCAACACAATTTCTATCGGCTCCTCACGTGTTATGCTCGGCGACATGTCAATGGCCGTAAACAAAGAGAAACTTGTAAATAACTCATGAAAGAATAAAGTTACGTTAAAACCAAGCACACCATTGTTTTTCGTGTGAAATTCCCAATAAGTTTGATGTGTCACATGACCCTCTTCCTATTGAAAAAACAAAAGTTGGATTCAAAATGGCCGACTTCAAAATGGCCGCTATGGTCACCACCCATCTTGAAAAGTTTCTCCCCTCACATATACTAATGTGCCACAAAGTGGAAGTTAATATCACCAACCATTCCCATTTATTAAGGTGTATCCATATAAATGGCCCATCCTGTATAATCATGCATTGTATTTAATCAAAGGATTAATTTATATAAACCAGCAATATTCTCTCCTATATAATTTTGTTCCGTTATTCAATATTATAAACAATGGGGGAAAAATGGTACCAATAAAAGCATCAACTCTTCCTGCAAAAAACTAGCCCCTACACAAAGACTATCAAAAATAAAAACGTTTGGTTTTCAGAAAATGGAGACACAAAAACATATATATATTTTTTTTAAATGCTTTATTATGTAAAACTTTAACAGAAAAATAAAGAGACATATTTGGTATTGTTGCGTCTGTAACAACCTGTTTTATAAAAATAACACTCTGCAAAAAATAAACAAACAAATAAAAATGGTGCCGGAACATCCATTTTTTGGTTACCTTGCCTCACAAAAAGCGTAATATTGAGCGATCAAAAATCATTTGTACCCCAAAATAGTAACAACAACAGTCACCTTATCCCGTAGTTTCCAAAATGGGGTCACTTTTTGGGAGTTTCTACTGTAAGGGTGCATGGGGCATGTCAACTTAAAATTAGCCCAGTGAAATCTGCTCTCCAAAATTCATGTTGCTCCTTCCCTCCTGCACCCTGCTGTGTTCCGATACAGCAGTTTACAACCACATATGAGGTGTTTATGTAAACTGCAGAATCAGGATAAATAATATAGAGTTTTGTTTTGCTGTTAACCATTGATGCCTTACAAGAGAAAATGAATTAAAATGGAAAATCTGCAATAAGAGGTGAAATTTAGAAATTTCTCCTGTATTTCCCTTTAATTCTTGCGGAACACCTAAAGGGTTAACAAAGTTTTGAAAATCATTTCTATTATGTAAGCCCCACATTGTGACTTCATAACTGAATTGGTCCTCTAAAAATTGCATTTAAAATTCCAATCCATCTAACATCCATAAAAAATAAAATTACATTTACAAAATAATGCAAACATATGGATAATGTAAAGCAATGACTATTTTATGAGGTACCACTATCTGTCTTAAAAGCAGAGATTGAAATTTTGAACATAGCGAATTTTTCAAAATTTTCTGTAAATTTGGGATTTTTAAAAAAAATAAAGGTGAAATATAGCAACTTGAATTTATTATTGTCATGAAGTACAATTTGTCATGAGAAAACAATCTCAAAATAGCTTGGATAAGTAAAATCATTCCAAAGGTATTATCACAAGTGACATGTCAGATTTCCAAAATATGGCCTGGTCCTTAACGTGAAAAAATGTCAGGGTCCTAAAGGTAGAGTCCCTTTAATAACAAGTGATAGATTAGAAACCAAATAATAATACCATTTTGAACCTTATTGCTCATATATTTCTACCCCATAATGACAAGTGAGAATCATGTAATTATTTTTCATTTAAAGGGGTTTTCCAGTAATACTGATTTTTAAACAACTTTCCACTAACCCCTGAAATAGTAGATTCATACTTATTTACTCCACACTGTTCCAGTCCTCGCTGCCTCCGCTCTCTCAGGACAGAAGAGAAAGTGGCGGAGTGGACCAGGTAAGTATGAGTCTTCTATTTCAGGGAGCAGGCTGTGCCCAAAGTCATTATTAAAGGGAACCTGTCACCGGGATTTTGTGTACAGAGCTGAGGACATGGGTTGCTAGATGGCCGCTAGCACATCCGCAATACCCAGTCCCCATAGCTCTGTGTGCTTTTATTGTGTAAAAAAAAAACAACTTGATATATATGCAAATTAACATAAAAGAGTCATATCTTACTTGTGTGACCAGAGAAGAGTCATATTTTCAAGCTCTGACTCCTCAGGTTAATTTGTATATGTATCAAATCGTTGTTTTTTTTACACAAAAAAAGCACACAGAGCTATGGGGACTGGGTATTGCGGATGTGCTAGTGGCCATTTAGCAACCCATGTCCCCAGTTCTATACCCAAAATCTCGGTGAAAGGTTCCCTTTAAGGCAAAATACCTTTAAGGCTATAGAAATGCAGGATTATACAAGCAATCTTTATGGCTGCCTGTATGGTGATAGCATCTCTATAATACTTTGTAAGATAGTAACAGTTTATAGTTTTTTTATGTCATAACTTTTCTTATCCCTTCTCGTTTCAGCGCTTCCCTGCTAATTGCTGACTTCACACTGTGCACCTCTCATTCAGTTCGGCTGAAAACAACCCACGGGTTCCATTTCAACTACAAGAAAAGAGATTCTTTGCCTTTTGAACATAAAAAATACTGTGTAGAGGTAGAGGGAGAGTAAATAAACAGAATAACAGCGCAGATGCCATCCTCTGAGCCATTTCTATTTCATCCAGATCTATCACATGCAGGCATGCAGATCTTTAAAAGCCAAAGTTTTATGTTTATTTGCATACTGTACAGCTGAACGCTCACAGAGAGCACATAAAATAGTCATTAGCTAGGAGCCAAATGCTAATATATCCAACCATGTGCAAAGGTGCTGCAACACTTTTTTTGGCTTGTTAAAAACACCATGGGGGGAGCGGCATTTTTTAGTCACACATTTTACTTGCGTTTTTTCACTCTTTTTTTTTTCCTACAGAGAAGTCATAGCCAGAATATGCTGAAATGAAAAAAAAAAATAGCTAAAACTGCTAGGAAACATCTTAAGACTACACTACAAAGTCTATAGGGTGTTTCATAATTTCCTACAGGCCAACATGCAGCATCTGGCAATGGCAATTTCTGGTTAAGGGCCCATTCACACGATCGTGTCTTTCTGTCCGCATCCATTCTGCAATTTTGCAAACCGGATGCGGACCCATTCATTTCAATGGGGCCACGAAAGATGCAGGCAACACACCATGTGTTGTCCGCATAAGAGCTTCCGTTCCACTGCCCCGCAAAAAAGATAGAAGACGTCCTATTCTTCAAAAATAGGCATTTCTATCATGGAGAAGGACATTCTAATCCACAAAATGCGCAATGCACATGGCCGGTACCCGAGTTTTGTGGATCAGCAAATTGTGGCCCACAAAAACACAGATACGGTTGTGTGAATGATCTAAAAAAAAAAAAATAGAAGCCAAAAAATGCTGTATAGAATACTGGAATATTGCAAACATAAGTTACTATTGTACCATGGACATGTGGAGTCAGGACTGTGACTAGAAATTAGGGGTGGGCGATATGGCCTAAAATCTATATTGCAATATAATTTTAAGCATATGCGATATATAATCGCAATATATTCTATATTTCGGGGTTTTAAACTTTTTTATTTTTTTTACTTTTTATTTAATAACTATTAGCCTCCTTAGGGGCTAGAACCCTTGTCCTATTCACCCTAATAGAGCTCTATTATGGTGAATAGGTCTTCACACTCTGAGCATAGTGCACACAGCAGCAGGGAGCTGACCATGGCAGCCAGGGCTTCAGTAGCATCCTGGCTGCCATGGTAACTGATCGGAGCCCCACGATTACACTGCTGGGGCTCCGATCAGAAGCTGCCACCCTGGGGCCACTGCCACCAATGATTTCATCGTGTGGAGGGGAGGCCGCAATTAATATAATACTTAGAAGACGGGGAGTAGAAGGGAGGGGCTGTGGCCACTGCACCACCAATGAATATAGTTAATATGCCTGAATACAAACATAGCCTGTATGTGCCGGCCATATCCCACACCTGGCCTCTATTACTGCGTGCCATGATCCACCGCAATTAACCCCTCAGGACCTGCTCCTCCTCCTCAGGACCTGCCCCTCCTCCTCTCTGTTCTCATTGGTGGCGCACTGGCCACAGTCCCTCCCCTCCTCCTCCTATTCTGTTCTCATTTGTGGTCAGCAGCAGCCGCACACAGTGAGGAGGGAGGGACTCCTTCCTTCTCCACTGTGCAGACTCAGGAGAACCTGGTGCGTACTGAGAGCGGCGCAGGCTATGTTCTACTGCAATATGGCGATATAAACGAAATCTCTATCGTTAGCCAAATTTATATCGTTTATATTGCATATCGTCTATATCGCCCACCCCTACTAGAAATCATCCAAAATTAAGCCCAACACCAACATCGTGTTTCCATATTACAGCATATTATTCAGTATGGCCAGATCTAATACTGTGGAGCTATTATTATAGTACTGTCCAATCATCTAATGTTTGTTAGCCAGAGGGAATCCACCAAAGGCAGATGTCAGGGAATTTAAAGGGGTTATCCAACACCTATAATGGCCCCCAAAATAGACGGGCAATTCAAACAGGTTATATACTTACCCCTCTCCCCGTCACCCGCATCGCTCCTGATGCCTGTACGGCCGCCGCTGCATCTCCCCGTTGTGGAGATCAAAACATCAGGTGAAAGAGGGCAGCCAATTGCAGGCCACGAAGGGAACGAGCCTCCCTAGCATCAGACTTGTCCCCGTCACAGCCTGCTATTGGCTGCCCGCTACCCCCCTCCCCTGCCGGATGTTTTGATCCCTGCAACAGTGAGATGCAGCGGCGCCCATGCGGGCATCAGGAGCGACGTGGGTGCCGGGGAGCAGGGTAAGTATAACCTGTTTGATATCTAAAAGGAGAAAAGAACTGGATCGCACACCCCCATGCTATGCCTTGATCTAATAACTGCTTCTCAGTAAAAACAAGATTTTTGTAAAACTTACCTGTAAAATCTCTTTCTCGCTCTTCATTGGTGGACACAGAGACCGTGGGTATAGCTATGTCCGCTAGGAGGTGTTAACACTAGTAAAAGCTGTTTGCTTCTCCCCTGGCAGCTATACCCCCTCCAGCCTGGAGAGAGCGCTTCAGTTTGTGAGATGCAGTAGGAGAAGCAATTAAACCAACGAAAAAACGTGGAACAGCAACAATGCCAAGAACCGAACCAGGTTCTAACCAGTAACAGCCACAACTGTGGTCGAACAACAATATTGGGTGGGTGCTGTGTCCCCCAATAAAAAGCGAGAAAGAGATTTTACAGGTAAGGTTTTACAAAAATCTAGTTTTCTCGCCCATATTCATTGGGGGACACAGAGACCGTGGGACGTCCTAGAGCAGTCCACAGTTAGGGAAAACCACAGACCCATGGAGTAAGCGCCCCTGCAGATAACTAAGAACTGCTGCCTGTAAGACCAAGTGGTCCAAAGGCGGCGCCTGCCGAAGCATAAGCATGCATCTGGCAAACCTTTGTGAATATGCGCAAGGAGGACAGTAGCCGCCCTGCACAACTGCGCGGCCGAACTTTGAATCCTCCGAGCCCAAGAGCGCCACCGCTCTGGTGGAGTGAACCATGACACCGAAGGGCGGGACCCTGCCCCGGGTGCAGTACGCTTAAGCAAATGTAGATGTGCAATTACCCCTGGAGGCCGCCAATGCCTTGCGAGGACCCTCCGTGATGACAAAAAAGGAGAGTCCGTACCCCGGAAGGAACTGGAGGCTAGCAATAAATTGTCAGAGCCCTGACAACTTCCAAATGATCTAACTCCCGTTCCCTAGGGGGTGAAGGGGAGGGACAGAGTGATGGAAGGACAGATTCTTCATTGAAATGGAACTCAGAGACCACCGTCAGAGAAAGGAATGAACGGGCCGGGGAACCGCTTATCCCTGTTAGAACCAGGAGGTTCTCTGCAAGAGAGCGCCCCAACCCAGACACCCATCTGATGGATGTGATAGCCACAAGAAAAAAACACCTTCCAGAACCGGAGTCGGAGAGACCTCTTCCGCAAGGGTTCAAGGGAAGAATTCCAGAGCGCTGAAAGAACTAAGGTCAGATCCCAAGGCGGTAAAGGAAGACGGTATGGAGGAACCGCATGTGCCCAGGAAACAACACATTGGCTAGGTAAAAGCAGAGACGATATAAGAATCACCAGCGGTGGAGTTCCGTCAACGACAGTGTATTAACAGAGTAGCAACACTGCTTGACCGGAAATTTCAAACAGACCAAGACGAGAGAAAAAAACTCCTGCCTTGAAGAGGAAGAAAAGAAGGGGTGTTCCGTTCCAGAAACAAAACTCCATCAACAGTCGTGACAGCCCCCCTGCTCAGCCTGGCGTGGTGAGTCTCGTTGTCTAGTCACGGAACGTGTAGTGAAAAGGCATGACAACATCGGACTGACATGGCAGTCACTAGTCAAGTCTTGAGAGGTATTTTTAGAAACGGGTAGTATACACAGGACCAACGGGTAGGAGTTGGAAAAAAAAGTCACAGCCCAACAGTCGTTCCGGAACAGGGCTTGGAAGAATAAAAACACAGAACCAATACCCTGCATCCACATAGATGAGGGAAGTAGTAACGTAGGAGCTACCAAGGTTTGCGGAGTGGCTGTGAACCCTGAGCCAGAAAAGGAAAAGAAAATTGGAATAAAAAAATGGCAATGCGAAGTCCATTCCCCATCTGAGACTATCACTACACCGAAGTAGCCACCGGACGATAGTGGCGGTGCCACACTCTGCCTAAGGAGGGGGCCATGCAGCGTACGCCACCAAATCTAGCGATAGAAGAATTCGTCACCTGACGGAGGAGCCGTGTAGGAGGAGCCAGAGTATGTAAAGGCTACTCCAGGACCCCCGTACTGTAGTAGCCACAGTGCGCCCGCCAGCACAAGCTAAAGGGCAGACTAGAGTGATCCGGTAGAGGTTATGGTACCCTACTGCCTCAGGAAGGAGAGCTAACCTTAAATACTTGACCAGGGAAGGGCGTTAGACCGGAACAACCGCCAAGCCAGCGTCAGGGTAGAACCCCTACCTAAGGGAATGACCCACTGCAGTGACCGCAAATGCTAGTATCAGCGTAAAAAAATCTGCATCAGCGGAGGAGAACACGCTGCCATGCTAAACCAGAGTGCCAGCACAACTACTTCCCATATCAAAAATGGTGGATAGGGAATATAGAGTCAGTGTAACACTCGACTTGCTGAAACGTAATCACAACATTGCGTGCCATGGTGTACGCACTACATATTGTTGAAGACCCATATTGGAGAGAGGTTGCCATACTCATCCCCTAAAACGGCACCAAGCACAAGACACAACGTGGAAACTGCCACAGTATCCCTGGCGGCACCAAAATACCATGAGAAGAAGAGTACAGGGCACCAGCGTGTATCGATACTCGCTACGCTCCACTTGTAAAAGAAGCCAAGACAACTATAACCGTGGCGTAGTTAAAGTGCAACATCCAAGAGGTGTACTCATTACCCACGGTAGTGGATCAGTCGTAGAAAGGGCAATGTTGCAATTATCCCACCATTTAAAGGGGGTAATGCTTACGGCAAGCACTGCACTAGTGGTAGTGCAAATACTCCATCATGAAGGTGGTGATGCAGTAATGCATCTAGCAGGAACTGAATCCAAGTAGAGAGAGTAAGCCTCTTAGGGAAAGGGCAAGGCATAAGGAGAGTCCCGTATCCATAGTATACCCCATCTACGTAAAGGGGTAATACATACAGTAAACCCTGAACCAAGGACAATGCCATAGCGTCACCTATGCAAGAGGCTAATGTCTACCATAAGTACTGTCCCCAGTGGGAAAAACAGTTCCCCCGCCTCATAAAAGGAGAAACACCTACTGCCGGCACTGAAACCGTGCTAGGGCGGTTAGACCCCAATAGAGGAAGGTAACAACCAAGGGAGTACTGCATCCAGTAGTAGTGAAAATACTCCGCCTA
This sequence comes from Bufo bufo, assembly GCF_905171765.1. Classification (NCBI taxonomy): domain Eukaryota; kingdom Metazoa; phylum Chordata; class Amphibia; order Anura; family Bufonidae; genus Bufo; species Bufo bufo. The sequence continues at coordinate 158,367,762 of NC_053390.1, read as the reverse complement.
AAGAAGGGGGTAGTGCATACGACAAGTACTGCTGTCTACCTCGGACCCCATCTTGGAAGATGACACCGGAATCACGGCAGAGACCGAACCACTGATCCCCCCTTCAGACCGAACCTCTCCAGGGAGGGAGGGTGCGTCTTAGCGTTACCCTAGGGAGGAAGGGTGGGGGTGTGGAGGTGACCGAGGGGGAATATATCCCGCTCTGGCCCACTATGTGCAATCCTGCCTCACAAGAATACGCCCATGGCAGCCAAGACTGCGCAGGTGGAATCCATCAACCAAATTACTTGGGGTGGAATGGCAACATCTAGAGGATCACTCACCGCAGGCACATAAACCAAAAGACCCCAGAGGGTGAATTGGGAATTTTCAGAGGTCCTCCATTGGGTTGCACCGGCAGTTCTTCAATCAAACGACCTCGGAGGGTGGATTGGGAAAGTCCAGAGATTGGAAAGATCCAGAGATCCACCATTGGATTGAGCAGGCAGCGCTTTATCAACCAAACTGACCCCGGAGGGTGATTGGGAAGGTCCAGATGTCCAGTATTGGATTGCACAGGAGGTGCTCATCAATCGAACGACCCCGGAGGGTGATTGGGAAGGTCCGGATGAACACAATTGGATTGCACAATTAGCGCTTTATTAACCAAACGACCCTTGAGGGTGATTGGGAAGTCCAGATGTACACAATTGGATTTGCGCAGGCAGCGCTTTATCAACCAAACGACCCCGGAGGGTGATTGGGAAGGTCCGGATGTACACAGTCGGATTGCGCAGGTGGTGTCTATCAACCAAACAACCCCTGAGGGTGATTGGGAAGGTCCGGGTGTACAGTCGTGGCCAAAAGTTTTGAGAATGACACAAATATTCGTTTTCACAAAGTTTGCTGCTAAACTGCTTTTAGATCTTTGTTTTAGTTGTTTCTGTGATGTAGTGAAATATAATTACACGCACTTCATACGTTTCAAAGGCTTTTATCGACAATTACATGACATTTATGCAAAGAGTCAGTATTTGCAGTGTTGGCCCTTCTTTTTCAGGACCTCTGCAATTCGACTGGGCATGCTCTCAATCAACTTCTGGGCCAATTCCTGACTGATAGCAACCCATTCTTTCATAATCACTTCTTGGAGTTTGTCAGAATTAGTGGGTTTTTGTTTGTCCACTCGCCTCTTGAGGATTGACCACAAGTTCTCAATGGGATTAAGATCTGGGGTAATTTCAGGCCATGGACCCAAAATGTCAAGCCACTTAGTTATCACTTTTGCCTTATGGCACGATGCTCCATCGTGCTGGAAAATGCATTGTTCTTTACCAAACTGTTGTTAGATTGTTGGAAGAAGTTGCTGTTGGAGGGTGTTTTGGTACCATTCTTTATTCATGGCTGTGTTTTTGGGCAAAATTGTGAGTGAGCCCACTCCCTTGGATGAGAAGCAACCCCACACATGAATGGTCTCAGGATGCTTTACTGTTGGTATGACACAGGACTGATGGTAGCGCTCACCTTTTCTTTTCCGGACAAGCCTTTTTCCAGATGCCCCAAACAATCGGAAAGAGGCTTCATCAGAGAATATGACTTTGCCCCAGTCCTCAGCAGTCCATTCACCATACTTTCTGCAGAAGATCAATCTGTCCCTGATGTTTTTTTTTGGAGAGAAGTGGCTTCTTTGCTGGCTTTCTTGACACCAGGCCATCTTCCAAAAGTCTTCGCCTCACTGTGCGTGCAGATGCGCTCACACCTGCCTGCTGCCATTCCTGAGCAAGCTCTGCACTGGTGGCACTCCGATCCCGCAGCTGAATCCTCTTTAGGAGACGATCCTGGCACTTGCTGGACTTTCTTGGACGCCCTGAAGCCTTCTTAACAAGAATTGAACCTCTTTCCTTGAAGTTCTTGATGATCCTATAAATTGTTGATTGAGGTGCAATCTTAGTAGCCACAAGATCCTTGCCTTTGAAGCCATTTTTATGCAACGCAATGATGGCTGCACGCGTTTCTTTGCAGGTCACCATGGTTAACAATGGAAGAACAATGATTTCAAGCATCACCCTCCTTTTAACATGTCAAGTCTGCCATATTAACCCAATCAGCCTGACATAATGATCTCCAGCCTTGTGCTCGTCAACATTCTCACCTGAGTTAACAAGACGATTACTGAAATGATCTCAGCAGGTCCTTTAAAGACAGCAATGAAATGCAGTGGAAAGGTTTTTTTGGGATTAAGTTAATTTTCATGGCAAAGAAGGACTATGCAATTCATCTGATCACTCTTCATAACATTCTGGAGTATATGCAAATTGCTATTATAAAAACTTAAGCAGCAACTTTTCCAATATTTATGTAATTCTCAAAGCTTTTGGCCACGACTGTACAGTCGGATTGCGCTTATGGTGTCTATCAACCAAACGACCCCAGAGGGTGAGTGGGAAGGTCCGGATGTACACAGTCGGATTGCGCAGGTGGTGCCTATCAACCAAACGACCCCCGAAGGGTGAGTGGGAAGGTCCGTATGTACACCGTTGGATTGCGGCAGTCACCTCAATTGAGCAAGAGGCAGAGGACATAAATCCCTCAACAGTAAAGCCCCTCAGCCAGAACCCCATATAACCCTGTGTCAGCTTCAGGAGAAAACTGACCAGGAAGGGTTAACTGCCTGAGGACCGAGGGCGGGCTCTGCGAGCTACAGGGGGAGGGGAAGGCAAGGCGGGAAGAATTCACGCCAGACCGCCCCCCTCCCCGGAGAAGAATTGTGGGCTAGTAGGCCGCAAGCTGGGGTCTAAAGTTATGGGACCCGGCCAACTATACCACCGGCGCACCGAGGGCTGTGGGGACAACGGTGTATGACCGCGGCCGACCGAACCGGAATGCGCAGGTGAAAAGGTCCAGCGCGTACCACACACCAGCGATCGCTGTAAGCGCAGGTTGCGCTTTTGAATGGCGCCAGACTGTAGATAAATGCGCCCGCATGTGGGAGCGCAGGTCGGAGTGAAGGCAGAGCCAGATTAATGGTGTCCGGAGCCAAGCTAGCGTTAGGTTCCTGGAGCGTTGCGCACTTAGGCGCCTGCTTCCAGGGATAAATATCACAGGGGAGCAGAAGTTATAAACAACCCCTGTGACAGTATTAGTTACGCAGGCACTCTGCGTCCGTGCTCCACACCGGACCAAAGCGGTGTGCACGTAGCCCGCTGTATCATCTAATGGCGCCTGCGGGGAGCTGGCCACTAACCCCCTTATGTGCCCGAATATAAACATCACAGAGGGGGAGGGAAGGAAGACTGTTGGAGCTGGGCCAATGAAAAATGAAGCCCTTGTCTAGCCAAAGAGGGAGACTTTCCGTAGAACCCTTTAATAGGAAGGGGAGGGAGGGGGTTAACATACTCGCCTAGTCCCGTACTCACCTATTTTCCTCCTCTTCTCTTCACCCTCCCTAAGTGGGCTGATAAGGTACCTTTTTCCAGCAGGGTCACCTCCTCAGCAACTGGCACCGGAGTGGCAGGAGTCTGGTATGGCGGGAGGGTCTTCTCTTTGGCGGACCTAGGTGACCCCTTGGCTGGCGGGATGCAGGGGAGCAAATCTGCCCTAGTCCACCTTGTCTTCTGTGGGGGAGGCAGCAGTGCGGATGACCGGCACTGGTGCAACTCGACCCTGGGAGAACAAGGAGGCGAGGCGACTACTGTTGTCCCATCTGAAAAAGAAGGAAAAAAATAGAAACAAAAAAACATTCAGGAGATCCCTGCAGAGCAGGGAGGTCTTGCCTCCTATTGACACTAGAAAAAACTGGAGCTCTCTCTCCAGGCTGGAGGGAGTATAGCTGCCAGGGGAGGAGCTAACAGCTTTTACTAGTGTCAACGCCTCCTAGAGGACATAGCTATACCCACGGTCTCTGTGTCCCCCAATGAATATGGGCAAGAAAATAACATTGCTTCTCAGTGCCAATATTAAGTGTACTGCCCCCTATAATGCATGCTATACATGAGGCATTAGTGTACATTTTTATTCAAAAGGCATAAGCCCACTGACCGCGTCAAGGTTGCCTCTATGAGTGGGCACCAACTCTAAATTTGGTGCGGCAACCACTGACGCCACGGCGCCGACCTGGCAGGCAGCAGGACCCAGCCTCCAAGCAGCACCGTTGCACCCACCAGCTCCGCACTAAAGCGACAACGGCCACCACGCAGTACAGCACCATGTGAACGAATGGTTGTCAAAGCTCACCTTATCATATGCTCTCAGGAACTCCAACTGAGAGCTGGTAGGTTTATTTAAACCCTTATGAAGGCTTCTGTTAATTAAAATCACCTGGACCGAATGGGAGGAGTGCTCATACTGGAATAAAAGAAGGAAGGCCATATATCTACTTAAAAGGAGAAAAAAGAACTGGTCCTCACATCCCCATGGTTGCTGGGTCCCGTGGCGTCGGTGGCCGCTGCACAGTGCCGCACCAAATTTAGAGTAGGTACCCACTCAGAGAGGCAACCTTGTCATGGTGAGTGGGCTTATGCCTTTTGATCAAAATGTACACTAATGCCTCATGTATAGCATGCATTATAGGGGCAGTACACATAACATTGGCGCTAAGAAGCGATGTTCATTTTGCTGAGAAGCGGTTATTAGTTCTTTTTTCAGCTTTTAGGTATAACCTCTTTGAGGTGCCCGGGAATTTTGGGGGACATAAAAGGTGCTGGATAACCCCTTTAAGGATCAGGAACGTAGGATTTCAACTGCCAGCTCCTTTTGTTCTCAAGGAGACAAGCTTCCTTCCCTTTTTCTACTAAGAACACACGCAAGTTCAGCAGAGTTGGGCATGCATGAATATGGCTGGCCTAAGGCTCATTTACCTCAGGACAAGGGCAGCAATTACCTGATAATCTTTTTCTGATCTGGGGATTTAGTAATCTGTATTTTAGAATTATTCTGCTCTTTCTGTAATAGAAACCACCTCTTAATGAAATGACTTTTGGGGCGAGCCTGTGAGCCAATCAGAGACTCCGCCAATCAGAGAAGGGAGAGAGCAGTAGCCTGAACCAATGATGACACAGAGGTGTGTGTCAGACTACCTCAGACTCTCTGTGGGCACTGCAGCTAAGCTTTAGTCACAGATCACACATCTGCCCTAATGAAGACAAGATACAAAAAAGAACAGCAATATGTGAGAAATAAACAGCAGATAATCATACCGACAAATACTGACTTACATACCTTTTAGGAGCTCCTGACTGGACGGTAGCTTAAAATGGGTTTTCACTGACAAACATTTATAGTAAACATAACCAAAGTGTCCTACATGTTTGTCAAAAGAAAAGTGAAAATTTTTAACTTACTGATGAAGATCCAAGCATTGATTTCGGAGATCGTATAATCCCAGCTATTGAATGGCGTAATGTATCAAACTTTGACACCCGTTCTTTTTTGTCCTAAAATAAGAAAAAAAAAATACATATTTAATTATATAAAGAATAATTTCCATGGGCACGTGAACTACTTGGAGCACCACACAATGAAGCAATCACATTTCCCTTTAGAATGTTCCAAAAAATAAGTCTCTTAGAGTTTTTTTGTTTTGTTTTTTTTTTTACACTTTCCATTTCAGGTGTGCCATTTTTTTTATGCAAAGTGAATCAAATTAGGGTACATTCACACGACCGTATTTTTGGCTCCGCATCCGTTCCGCAATTTTGCGGAACGGGTGTGGAACCATTCATTTCGATAGGGCTGCAAAAGATGCGGACAGTACACAATGTGCTGTCCGCATCCGTAGATCCGTTCCGCGGCCCCGCAAAAAAGATAGAGCATGTCCTATTCTTGTCCGCAATCACGGACAAGAATAGGCATTTCTATCATGGGGCCGGGTACATTCACACGGCCGGTATCCGTGATTTGCGGACCGCAAAACACATACGGTCGTGTGAATGTACCCTTATATGAAGAAAAAAAGTTTGGTAAAAAAACTGATGGCACCATACAAAGTGGAGCAGCTATGCAGTGCTGATGATAATAATGCTTCTTGGCTCAGGATTTCACCACCATGACCCTCAACAGCAATTGATCTGATATATATAGCTAAGTGTATTAATTTATTTTATGCACTTCTATAGCGCTACTACTGTATTTTTCACCCTATAAGACGCACCGGCCCATAAGACACACCTAGGTTTTTGAGGAGGAAAATAAGAAAAAAAATATATTTTTAACCAAAAGGTGTGCTTTTGGTGGGTTTTGAACTAATGGCTGTCTGTGCATGACACTACTATGGGGGATCTGTGGATGGCACTGTTATGGGGGGGGATCTGTGAATGGCAATGTTATGGGGGGGATCTGTGGATGGCAATGTTATGGGGGTGATCTGAGATGGGCACTGTTATGGGGGGGGATCTGTTATGGGGGTTGATCTGTGGATGGCACTGTTATGGGGGGGAGATCTGTGGATGGCACTGTTATGGGGGGGGGATCTGTGGATGGCACTGTTATGGGGGGGGATCTGTGGATGGCACTGTTATGGGGGGGTGATCTGTGGATGGCACTGTTATAGGGGGGTGATCTGTGGATGGCACTGTTATGGAGGGGGATCTGTGGATGGCACTGTTATGGGGGGTGGATCTGTAGATAGCACTGCTGTATATGTGCCATCCACATATCCCCCACCCCATAACAGTGCCATCCACAGATCACCCCCCCCCCCATAACAGTGCCATCTACAGATTTCCCCCCCCCATAACAGTGCCATCCACAGATTTCCCCCCCCCATAACAGTGCCATCCACAGATTCCCCCCCCATAACAGTGGCATCCACAGATTCCCCCCCCATAACAGTGGCATCCACAGATTCCCCCCTCCCCCATAACAGTGCCAACCACATATCCCCCACCCCATAATAGTGCCAGCCACATATGCCCTAATATACCTGTGGGAGGGGTCGGTGCGGTCACTGTACTCCGGCCCCACCGCTCACTCACTGCTTTATTGCCTAAACATTTTATAATGATAGCTTTCATTGAAGTTCCGATCCCCAGCCCCATCTGTACTACTTACTAAATGTCCTGTAGCAGGCAGAGCAGGGCGGGCGGCCGGAACTCACTGACGTCACGTGCCGGCGCCGCCTACTTTATGAATGAAGTAGGCGGTGCAGGCACGTGACGTCAGTGAGTTACGGCCGGCCGCCCTGCTCTGCCTGCTACAGGACATTTAGTAAGGTACAGATGGGGCTGGGGATCGGATCGGAACTTCAATGAAAGCTATTATTATAAAATGTTTAGGCATTAAGGAAGTGAGTGAGCGGTGCGGCCGGAGTACAGTGACCGCACCGCCCCGCCGCATTTGCATGACACTGGCCCCTCCTCTCTCCCCTGTCCAGCTGATACATCGCTGGGGGGGGAAAGTGCGTCTTATGGGGCGAAAAATACTGTATATTCTGCAGCGCTTTACAGACATTAGCATCCAACTGTCCTCAATGGGGCTCACAATCTAAGGTCCCTATCAGTATGTCTTTGGAGTGTGGGAGGAAACTGGAGTACCCAGAGGAAACCCACGCAAACACGGGGAGAACATACAAACTCCATGTATGTATATGTGTGTCTATGTATGTATGTCCACTAAAAGGAATCTGCCTTTCCAATCACGAAATTTGGCACACAGGTACATCAGCTCTCTAGCACGTACCGTTCCTGAGATATTCCCAAAATTAAAATATGGCCCATCACATGACCTACATTAGATAATAGAAGCCTGCAGGTCTTTCTCCTCATATCCCAACTGCCATACACATGGTTACATGTCCCTTATCAGCCAATTAAAGCTCGCAGGCCCTTAGTCTCCACATACACACAGTTTTACTCCAGGTTTCCATAACAACCGAGCCATTTTTCTTCACTGCTGTAGGTCAGCTTTAAAAGGGGCAGGGCGCTGTGGAAAACACTTAAGGGAGCGGAGTGCTGTGGAGGTCACAGTTAATGGGCATTGAGGCCAGCCTTAAAAGACGGACTTAACAACCCCTCCCCCAGGTCCCACCAAGCCACGCCCAACCTGGTTAGGCCACGCCCCCTCCCACTCCACAGCTGACAGGGATTGAAAAAATGAAGGTAAAAATCAACTTCTGTCAGCTACAGGGGTGGAAGGGAGGGTAACTTTCTCCCTGCAGCTTACGCTCAGACAGCACAGTGCTGCTGTCTGAGAGTGAGCTGTTCAAAAGGACATCCCTGTGTCCGTCCAGGCCCTGCGCCGAACAGAGGACAGGGAGTCTTTAAGTCGGAATGTCCGGCCTAAAACCAGACCTCTGGCCACCTTAGGGGCAGGCTTCTGTAGAGGTCACAATTAAGGGGATGGTCCGCTATGGAGGTCAGTGTTAAGGGGCAGAATGCTGTAAAGGCCACTGTTAAGCGGACGGGGAGGTGTGGAAATCACTGTGGAGGTCACTGTTTAAGGGGAAGGTGCTGTGGATGTTACTGTTAAGGGGGCAGGCCGTTGTGGAGGTCACTGTTAAAGGGGCGGGCACTGTGGAGGTCACTGTTAAGGGAGCGGGGTACAGTGGAAGTCAGTTAAGGGAGCTGGGTACAGTGGCAGTCACTGTTAAAGGGGCAGTCGATGTGGAGGTCTCTGTTAAGTGGGCCGGTAATGGTGGAGGTCAATTAAGGGGACTGTAACCTATGGTGTGTTAAGGGGCGGGTGCCATAGAGGTCACTTTTAAGGGGGCAGGCCCCTGTGGAGGTCACTGTCAAGGGGGTGGGGTGCTGTGGAACTCACTGTTAAAGGGGCAGGCTGCTGTAAAGTTAAGGGGGTGGGCTGCTGTGGAGGTCCTATTTTAAGGGACGGGGCACTGTGGGAGGGGTCGGTGTTAAGGGGTGGGGTGCTGTAGATGTCACTGTTATAGTGGATACTGTCAATATCTTTTAACGACACACACAAACATTAAATGAAATAGATTAAATATACCCGTGCTAAGCCAGGTCCTTCTGCTAGTTATCTTATAAATGTGGCTTGTGTCTTTAATGCGCTGTCTGAACTGTTCTTTTAGAGAGGAAGAAAATTATCTAATCAGAAGACAAACCAATAAGAGAATTACTAAATGTATAACTAAACTATATTAGCATAACTCTAATGAAATTGAGAGGATGCCAAGACACCCCGCACACTATAAAACCCATTAACTGTTGCTAATGTTTGTTAACAGGTGTCTTTGCCAGCGGTTGTCAGCAAAAATACATTATGACAAATCATATGCTATTAAAATGTACCGCCATAAAGGAGAAAGTATTGCTCATCTTCACCGATAAATGCTGATAACGGCGGTGTTTTAGCTGTATGAAGTGTTAAACTGAAGAGAGCTGTCACCATTCTTCCCTGTTCTGCTGAATCCTTGGACAGCAAACACCGGAGGAGCTGATTGGTGGCATAATTAACATTATGCCACGAGATCGTATTATAGCTTTAAATATTTGTATGAATTTTAAATTACAGTTTATGTAAATAAGACTTAGGATAAGGGATATGACAGAGGTGTGCCACTGAATTCTGGAGTTCAATTAACTCCTTCTACCCCAGGCCAGTTTTCACCTTCCTTTCCAGGCTTATTTTTGCAATTCCTACATGTCACTTTATGTTTTCTGGTGACACATTGTCCTTCATGTTAGAGGTAAATTTGGGTCAATATTGTTTTTCCTGTCCACTGTGGGACTTGCCAATACACTGACAGCCTGCCTGTGAGACCCAGCAAAACTGAATTATTATTACGCAATTTATTACTTATTAGTCTCCCACACCTGCAAGGGTATTTTTCCCATTGAATTCTAGGGACTTCTGAAAAGAGTCATAATCCACATAGTAGGGTCAAACAGAAACATTAAAAAAGTCTAATATGCGGTACTTGCAATTAAAATTCTCCTGCATTCCCACCGCTGAGCTCTCCATTGGGCCTGCATTTAGGCTTTATGGATGCTCTGTGCTTATATATTCAGGCCACACTGAAAGGTTGTCCATTCGCAAATGGATGATGCAGTAGTGGTCATGATATTACTGAGGTCCAGCTTAGGTACCGTTTCCATGTGACCTCAAGACCAGCAGCAAAACTGAATTATAATTACACAATTTATTATGACAGGTTGGCTGTTTCTGACTCCTGTTTGATAGTTATGCAATGAAAAATAATGCAACTTGCCTATAAACTTTTATGTTTCCACTTTCTCATGACCAACAGCTTACCAAAAGTAGATTTGGCTTTAAAGTTTTTGTTCTCATTTGTCCTATTTAGGAGTTTCTTTGCCCATTATTCTGAATAAGCTTTGCGTTGTTAAAGGGGTTGTATCATCTCAGAAATTGGGGGTATATCGCTAGGACCTCCTCTGGGACCTGCACCTATCCTTGGACTGGGCCCCGCAAAGAGAAGGAGGTGCGGTGCACCCTCCTTCACTTTGCAGCTATTTTCGGCCCTCAGTTTGTGGGCTCTGTTCTAAAGACAGTTGTGGGTCCAGAGGAGGGGCCCACACCTATCAGACATTGGGGGTATATCCTAGCGATATGCCCCCAATGTCTGAGATGATACAACCCCTTTAATTACAAGTGCATCTCAATAAATTAAAATAGCAAAAAGTTGATTTTATTTCAGTAATTCAATTTAAAATGTGAAACTCATATTTAATAGATTCATTACACACAGATTGATCTTACAGCTAAGGAAAACCCAAAAGTCAGTATCTCAGAAAATTTAAATATTATAAAAAGCCAATTCAAAAAATATGTTATACAGAAATCTTTGCTGAAAAGTATGTACAGTATATGCACTCAATACTTGGTTGGAGCTCCTTCTGCATGAATCACTGCATCAGTTCGACGCGGCATGTTGGCGATCAGCCTGCGGCACTGCTGAGGTGTTATGGAAGCCCAGGTTGCTTTGATAGCAGCCTTCAGCTCATCTGCATTGTTGGGTCTGGTGTCTCTCATCCTTCTCTTCACAATACTCTATAGATTCTTTATGGGGTTTAGGATTATGGTTATTAAATAAAGAACTGGCACTTTTGGCAGCATGGGCAGGTGCCAAATCCTGATAGCAGAGGTAAGCATGAAGCTCTTAGAATGTTCTTGGTAGACAGCTGCACTGACTTTGGACTTCATATAACACAGTGGACCAACACCAGCAGATGACATGACTACCCAAACCACCACATTGTGGGAACTTCACACTGGACCACATGAAACTTGGATTGTGTGCCTCTCCACTCTTCCTGCAGACTCTGGCCTGCTAACATCATTTCAGTGATCTTCTCATTAGTTCAGGATAAAGTGTTAACAAAGACATCCCTAATGGACAGCCTACACTTTGATTTTCGGTTCTGTGTCACCTCTTCGTTTTAGTCGATGATGCGATCATGGAAATATGTATCAAATTAGGTGGTCGTCAAGTTTCAGGTCGCAAATGATTTGTTAATTGAGGAAATAACTGGCTTTCCATGCCCTAACTGTCCAGCTACGTGGTTATTGGCTTATAAACCATCAAAGCATTAAACTGATTAAGGGTCCCTGCACACGTCCGCAAAATACTGACACTGGCCATGTGCACATGGTCGGCACTATAATAGAAAATGCCTATTCCTGTCCGCTACTGCGGAAAAGAATAGGACATGTTCAATTTTTTTTTGCAGGGCCGCGTAACGGAAGTGCGAATACAGACAGCACACTGTGTGCGGTCCACATCATTTCCGGCCCCATTGAAAATGAATGGGTTTGCACCGGTTCCGCAGATGCGGATACATTCATGCGGACGTGTGAATGGACTCTTAATTTATTAGCAGAAAGAAACCATATTGCTTCACAGTGGTGGATCCTGACCTTCACCTTTCCATGGTTTTTACTAGAACTAACATTAATACGCTTTAAGAATAGCTCACCATTATTCGCTTGGATACTATAGAATATTTCAACAAGATCTAGAATGCTTGTATGTCATTCTCTCACGCTCCCTGTACAATACTATGTCTCTTTGATGCATACCAGCAATGCTGTATTCCTTTCTGTGTTTAATCATACTACCTGTCACTGTTGTCTTGAACTCCATAGCTACTGTATACTCCTATGTTTCTCTGTACTGCACGTTTTATTACGTGTTCGCTATGCTGTGATTGTACTCGTTTTACTGTGCACTTCTATAAGGTTTATATGTTTGATACAAACATGGGTGTTACATTTTCAAGCGCTCTCCTTGAGATCACTGAATTAAAGCAAGTGAATAGGAGCTGACCTGCAGTACCCCGGCATGTCCACTGCAAAGAAAACGTAACTCTGCGTTCTCTGTGTTAGTGCCAGCAGCTGCCACAAACATTTGACCCATGCTGGTACCAGGTGTCAGACATCCACCAATCTGATACTGATGACCTATCCTAAGGATAAGTCATCACTATCTATAACTCAGAAAATTCATTTTTGCCAGGAGCGTGTCAGCTCCAAAATGTGTCTGGCCTGACTATTTACCACTTGGTAACCTGTATTTCAGTGATCCTTTATCACGATCTTTCCCAACGTGGTATTGGTGTTCTTTTATATCAAGTGTCCACCTCCAACAAGTGCTGTAGAATCAGCGCACGACTACCAGGTGGAGACTGGCAAGAGCTGGCAAGAGACTGTGTATGCTGTTTTACTTAAGGAGAGGGTGAGCAGCACCTATAGAGCGCAACAAGATACTGTTGTATTGATGGTCTATGCTTGCAGTAATTGAGGACGGAGCTACAAACTCCATTACCAATATATGAGTTTATTGGGAACTCTACTAATCTATACTACAGTTCACAAACTGTCTACCATTATAATACTAGATATTAGTGCTGAGTGGGGATGCTGCAATTATATAACCCCCCCCTCCCCCACACACCCTTTTTAAATTACAAAACAAAAATGCTTGTGTGTGCAGTGTTTAGTATTTCCCATAGACTCCAATGTAACATATGTTGCTGTTTTTTTTTTTTTTTTTTTTTTTTTTTAGAAATTGCCATAAAAAAAACACCAAAAACTGCAAACCATCTAAAAAATAAAAAATAAATAAAATACCTATGTGTACTTTAATCAATTTCCATATAATTCTCGCTAAACATTTACTATGGCTTATCAAGATATGCATTGTCTAATTACTTTTCCTCATTTCTTAAAATGAAGAATGATCATCATACAAAAATAAATAAAGCCACCAAGTAGAAAAAGCAAAGGAACTTTCCTAACACACAAACAGAAAATATATTGCTTTACTTGGAAAGTACAAAAAAGTTCAGCATATTCTTCTCATAACCGCTGTCCAGTAATTCTTCATACAGGGTAAGTACACCGCAAGTCCTATAATGCCGGAGTCTCAAGAAGCATTGAAAACGCACTCAGAATGTGTCTCATAAATTCATGGTAATCTCCTGCTTCAGGGAGCAGGCAGAGACGAGCACGGTGTGCACCTGCTATATTAGAGAGGTTAATACGCCAAGAAACCATTCCCATACAAATAGACGGTTTAATTTTCAGTTAAATCCTGATCTGCAAACATTCTTCTAGGACACCTTTACTCGTGTAGAGGATTATAAAGGTCTCGTCTGCAGACTTATTTCAACACAATTCGGCATGTCAATTCTAATAGACTATGTCCCAATAACAGAGCAGCTGACATCAATTTGGAGGTCAAGTGCATTTTACTCAATTACATGGCTATTTAAGTATAAAAAAAATAATAACTCCGACACCTCACTGTCAACGAGGGAACGCAAATATTTAATTACAGTTTATCCTACAAGTCTATTAAGAAAAGGATTCTTAAAGAGTAAACTTTTAACAATTTTTTTTAAATGTCCCTAATAATAATTTTTCTAATGTATTTCATTTATGGATTTTCTATTTTTACTAGAGATATTCCCCCTTAAAGCGCAGATTTCCTGCGCACATTAAATTTACTATTCTCCACACCGCTGACTTCTCAGCAGTGTACGGAGGAGTACGGAGTCTAGTTTATCAATGGGGCCGCAGAGAACGGAGTATGGGCAGGAGCACACACTGCTTCTCCTGCCTGTGCCCTCAAGGTTTACTAAATGCTGGCAAAGCACATGGGTACTCTGTAACCAAGTGCAATGCCAGGATTAGCTGAACGGCTCCTGCCTGTGCCTGCTTCACTAAGCTAAAAGTTCTGCATGTAAGCTTTTAGCCTAGCAAAGCAGGCACAGGCAGGAGCCCGCTAATCCTGGTATAGCACATTGTTACAGGCTACTCATGTGCTATGCCAGCATTAAGTAAACCTCGGGGGGCACTGGCAGGAGCAGCAATGTGTGCTCCTGCCCGTTCTATGTGGCACCATTCTTAAAGTGTAGAGTCCTTAAGTCAGCGGTGTGGAGAAAAGAGAATTTAATGCACGGAGGAAATCTGCCCTTTAGGGGGGAATATCTCTAGTAAAAAACTAAATTCATTAATAAAATACATTAGAAAAATTATTATTAGGGCATTAGGGATATTTAAAAAATAATTAAGATGAAATCCTGGAATGCTGCTCAACAAGTGATATTTGGCCCGATGTGACAACTCAAAACATAGATACCATTAAAGTGCTATATGAAAAGCAAACTGACTTTCAACCAAACGTAGAAATATTTTTGTGCCCTTGGAAGTCATTATTGTAAAAGTTGAAAAGAAAAAAAAGAAAATGAAAAAAAAAAAAAAAAAATGCAGCATGTTAGTGGGGACACACACACTTTTACAGCTCCCCACAAGCCTTGAAACGCAAGAGGGCTGAATGATGATAGGTACATGTTAGAAATTGACAACTTGACAAACCTTCTGCCCAAAAGGCCATCTATCTCTATATGATGTCTATCTCCTATATCTCACCTCAGTCTCAAATGTATTAATTGTATTCCTATGTAATGCTGCTTCAGCCTGTTTCCCCTGCCTACTGCTTGTGATGGGTTTCTCCTTGTCACCTCTTAAAAGCAAGAGGAAGGGGAGAAAAGTGTGAAGCTGCATCTCATAGCATTTACTGGAGATTCTGAACATAGCATTCCCAGATCATATAGACCAAGCATCAGCAACCTTCGGCACTACAGCTGTGGTAAGACTATAACTCCCAGCATGTACACTTGCTTGGCTGTTCTTAGAATTCCCATAGAAGTGAATGAGGCATGTTGGGAGTAGGCAAAAATATTTTCAGTAGCATTCTATGCATGAAGGATGACACAGAGAAACAAGGAGGGCTTAATTGGGTTGGGGGGGGGGGGGGTGTCTAAGATTGGACAGGTGATGATGTAAACCTAGTTCATATAAATCACCATATCGGCCCTCAAATGTGCATTGTGTTCTTTTACTCCACAGCTCAGGCAAAAGATTAGGGTAAATTTAGGGTGTTTATAAAACCATAAAGCACGGCATAAAAATAAAGAGGGCTTGCTTTTCACATTGTAACACAATGGGCACTGAAATGGCAAAAATTGCATTTCACTTTGCACCATCTGCTGCGAGTTAATTTTGCAAAACACTTGTTGGGTCATAATGCACACTACACCCATTGATCTTTTCGGTGAGGGGTGTGGACTCTAAATTGCTTTTTAGTTGTTTTTTATTTTTATTTAACTTCAGATGCCCAGCAGTTGTGGGTCAATGCTGTAAAAATCACCACATAAGCCTCAAATGCACATGGCGCTCCAAAATAGACCCATGTTTTGGGAATTTCAACTGTAGAGGTACTTCAGAGTCTCTACAAATGTGGCATGTGCCTAAAAATTATTCCAGTGACATCTGCCCTCAAAAAGCCATATGGTTCTCCTTCCCTTCTGAGCCCTGCCTGTGCCCATACAGCAGTTTATGACCACATATAGGGTGTTTCCGTATTCAGAAGAAAAAGGGTAACAAATTGTGCCATGCTTTTTTTCCCTGTTACTTCTTGTGAAAATGAAAAAAAAAATTATTGTAAAATGTGCAATTTTTCATTTTCACAGCCAAGTTTTTCTAAATTCTATTAAATGCTTGTTGTGCCAAAATGCACACTACACCTCATTTAAAATTATTGGGGGGGGGGCTTTACAAAATTGGGTCTTTTTGGTGGTTTCTACTTTGGGGTACTTCAAGGGGCTTTAAAAGCGACATGGCACTTTACGGCCACATATGGGGAGTTGCCGTACTCAGAAGAAAGTGCTTTTTCCCTGTTGTGAAAATAACAAATATGGAGCAAAAACAAAATTATATTGGGAAATTTTTTTTATTTTTTTTTTTCATTTTCACAGCCATGTGTTTCAAAGCACTCACAACAACACTCAAAAAATGACGTGTCCATACAGTTAATGACCACATATGGGATGTTTCTTTAAATTACAGAATAAGGGTAATAAATATTGAGGTCTGTTTGGCTGTTAGCCCTTGCAGTGTTAAAGGAAAGAAGGATTAAAAAGTGAAAATCAGCAAAAAATAATAAAAAAAAAAAATAAAAGAATTTGAGGGGTGTATTTTCCAAGTCAGGATCATTTATAGGTGGTTTCCAATATGTAAGGCCCTCAAAGTGACTTCATAACTGAATTGATCCTTTAAAACGGGAGGTTTTGGAAATGTTCTTGAAAATTGAAAAATTGCTTCTAAAATTCTAAGCCATCTAATATCCGATTTTTTTAAAAAATATTTACAAAATAATACCAACATAAAGTAAACATATGGGAAATGTTAAGTAATAACTATTTTATGAGGTATTACTATCAGTTCTAAAAGCAGAGAAATACAAATTTTAAAAACTGTAAATTTTAAAAAATTGTCCGTAAAATACAGATAAAACATATCAACTCAAATTCTCAGAATGGCTTCGACAAGTAAAAAGTTCCAAAGTTATTACCATATAAAGTGACAAATATCAGATTTCCAAAAATGGCCTGATCCTTAAAGGGTTTCTGTCACCAGAATTAACCCTATTAAACTAGCTGACATTAGCGAAGTGCTAATGTCAGCTGAACCTAACTAGCCTATTCCTACTTTTATCTATGCCCCCGTTACTGCAGAAATATAACTTTTATAATATGCTAATAAGCCTCTAGGTGCAAGGGGGGGCGTTGCCCCTGCTCCTAGAGGCTCTGTTCTCCCACCTCTGGCCATGCTCTGCTACACTAGATTGACCGGGCCAGGCAGCGTTTGTTTCCTAATGCCGGCCCTGTCTGCCGTGTAAATCTCGCGCCTCCGCCGTGCCGTTCAGTATTCGGGGCAGTGAGTGAAGGGCATTCGCCGGCTTCCTAACTGTGCCGAATACTGACATTAGCACATTGCTAATGTCAGCTAATTTATTAGGGTTAATTCTGGTGACAGAAACCCTTTAAGCTGAAAAATGGTTTGGTCTTGAAGGGGTTAACAAGGTCATCCATGTTATCCATGTACAAGGAGGAATTTTTTGTACAATATAAACAACATGAAAATGGGTAAAGATCACACAACTGCAAGATTTTCCAACTCCCTGATAACTATATTGAAATTTTGCGCTCCTTCCCTTTCCACAAAGAACAGCATGAAAGCAGACAGATCTGAAGAACTGGCTTTACTAGGTTCATATTGAGGGCAACTAAATTTCTGCTTCCAAAATGTAAAGCACATAGAAATGATATAAATTATAAAAAACATGCCGGTTTTCATCTAGTGTGTGGCCCATGACAGGGGAACCGCCAGACATACATTATTTCTTAGTGTAATGTCTGTAATGTCTATAGGTAAGAAAGGGTGAACACTGAAGAGCTTGCTATTGTCCCGCCTATGGCTTTAGAAATAATTTTGTAGAGGTGCCCAGAATTTTCATTCCCACACAAGATATCACAGGACATTGAAGCAAAGCCATAACGTTCCAAGTCACATACTACCTGACCTGTCTATTAGTGGAGGAGTGCAAAGCTTTGGCAGAACATCACTGTAATAAACCACACAACTTGTGGAAATTATTCTCAGTGTACATACGTTCTAATGCTACACTGCAGGTAAAACATGACTGAAGCCAACAACTCCTATGTAGCTCTGAATTTGTAGAGAAATACTGGCTTACTTACATTGCATCCTAATAAGACATCGAATTATGTTGCGTCTTATTTAAAGTTCTTAAAGAGCTCCTATTATGAGTGTATAAGAAAATACTTCTCTGGGGTACGAGGAGCAATTTAACAACCATTTTGATACGGTACATACAATTTTTTTTCTCTCTTTTACAGTCACAACATTATTGAAAAGCAAAAGATTAAAGTCAGAAAGCACACGCTGTGAAAGTCAATAAGTATAAGCCATGGAGAAGGAGAAGATGAGATCAAAAACAAGAATGATTAACCTGGCACAGACCCGTGGAAATTCTACACTTCTCAGAACAGACTTGTCACCTCTTAAACATACATTCATGATTAGAATCCAACAAACTATCAAGCCAATGAGCTTATTTACTGGTGCTTAATATTAGAAATACACTTTTGTGGGGTAATGCAATTATTGGATAAGAGGCAATTATCGGGAACAAACTACTCATTCCCAATAACTGGTCTGCTTGGCAGAGGGGGGGGGGGGGAAACAATGAAGAGAAAAATGGCCCAAATAAGGGTCCAAAATTGTGAAACAAAGGAGTCCTAAATAAGGCTACTTTCACACTGTGCAGATACGTCTTGTATCTGCACAGACGGATCCACACCGATAATGCAAATGCTTGGATCAGTTTGCATTATTCATTCAAAAAAAACTCTAAGTCAAAACGGATCCGTCTTGACTTACATGGAAAATCAAATGGGGGACGGATCCGTTTTCAATTGCACCATATTGTGTCAGTGAAAACGGATCCGTCCCCATTGACTTACATTGAAAGTCTAGACGGATCCGTTAGGCTCTGCATAGTCAGACGATCAGCAAAACGCTGCAAGCTGCGTTTTAGTGTCCGCCTCAAAAGCACAACGGAGACCAAACGCAGCCAAATTGATGCGTTCTGAACAGATCCTTATCCATTCAGAATGCATTGGGGCTGAACTGATCCGTTTTGGGCCACTAGTGAGAGCCCTGAAACGGATCCAGAAGCGGACCCAGAAAAGCCCTGAAGCGGACCCAGAAAGGGCAGTGTTGAAAGTAGCCTAAAAAAACCTATATGGGGAAAAACCCCAAGCACTCTGTATGTAACAAAACACACAAAAGTATATCAAAATGTATCTTTATTAAAGTTCATAAAAAGCAATTAAATACACACAAAAATAGGTTGGCAATGACAAACAAACACATGAAGAGTGCCAAACCAAACCGAGGGGTCAGATCGTGTTAGCAGCACAAAGCAGTAATATGAGCAGGGTGGGATGTAAACAAGATTAATATACAGTACAGACCAAAAGTTTGGATACACCTTCTCATTCAAAGAGTTTTCTTTATGTTCATGACTATGAAAATTGTAGATTCACATTGAAGGCATCAAGACTATGAATTAACACATGTGGAATTATATACATAACAAACAAGTGTGAAACAACTGAAAATATGTCATATTCTAGGTTCTTCAAAGTAGCCACCTTTTGCTTTGATTACTGCTTTGCACACTCTTGGCATTCTCTTGATGAGCTTCAAGAGGTAGTCCCCTGAAATGGTTTTCACTTCACAGGTGTGCCCTGTCAGGTTTAATAAGTGGGATTTCTTGCCTTATAAATGGGGTTGGGACCATCAGTTGCGTTGAGGAGAAGTCAGGTGGATACACAGCTGATAATCCTACTGAATAGACTGTTAGAATTTGTATTATGGCAAGAAAAAAGCAGCTAAGTAAAGAAAAACGAGTGGCCATCATTTCTTTAAGAAATGAAGGTCAGTCAGTCAGCCGAAAAATTGGGAAAACTTTGAAAGTAAGGGCTATTTGACCATGAAGGAGAGTGACGGGGTGCTGCGCCAGATGACCTGGCCTCCACAGTCACCGGACCTGAACCCAATCGAGATGGTTTGGGGTCAGCTGGACCGCAGAGTGAAGGCAAAAGGGCCAACAAGTGCTAAGCATCTCTGGGAACTCCTTCAAGACTGTTGGAAAACCATTTCAGGGGACTACCTCTTGAAGCTCATCAAGAGAATGCCAAGAGTGTGCAAAGCAGTAATCAAAGCAAAAGGTGGCTACTTTGAAGAACCTAGAATATGACATATTTTCAGTTGTTTCACACTTGTTTGTTATGTATATAATTCCACATGTGTTAATTCATAGTTTTGATGCCTTCATAGTCATGAAAATAAAGAAAACTCTTTTAATGAGAAGGTGTGCCCAAACCTTTGGTCTGTACTGTACATACGTTGCTGTGCCAAAGATCGCACCATTGTAGCCCGAACAGGAAAGTATATCACAGGAAAGTTTAACCCTTTGGCTACCAGTGACATACATGTACAGCACTGGAGCGATAGGCTAACATGGGCCCCCTAGCTCTCGTGCAGCAGATGTCATGGCCGGCAGGTCTCTGCTGTTTCAAATAGCAGAGACCTGCAGCTAATTACCGCGACTGGCAATAATGCCGACTGCGGTAATTAAAGCCTTTAGATGCCTAAATGCGCAAAAACACGGATGCTCGTGCTTCCGGGGGTGTTACCGGCATCCTCTGTGGTCAGTGAGGATGCTGCTAATTGTTTTGAAAGCGCTCAGCATCGCTGAAGAGGCTGAGAGCATTCAAACTGCAATTTTTTTTTGGGGCCACCAAGTGGCAGGCCAACATTAGAAATGAGCAATAGACAGTAATAAAGTTATTTTAAAAATACCTGATTGTTCAAAATTAAAAAAGAGACTTTGTAGGTTTAAATACAAGTTTCAAAATCATTACAAAAAAATAAAAGTTTAAATTTATTTTTACACTATTTAGACATAAAAAACCTATACATATGAGGTATCGCCGTAATCGTACTGACGCGGTTTTGCTGCAAACGGAACGCCATGGGAAGAAAACCCGTAAACCGGTGGAGGAATTGTGTTTTTTTCCAATTCCAAACTATTTGGAATTTTTTTACCACTACATTGTATGCCATAATTAATGGTGGCATTAGAAAGTATAACATGTCCCGCAAAAAATAAGCCCTCATACAACTATGGAAATATAAAAAAGTTATGGCTCAAGGAAGATGGGGAAGAAAATTATAAATGCAAAAACCTCTAGTATCCTAAGGGTTAAAAATATTTCTGTCACAGTGCTGACAATAATGTTCCCCTCAAGTCTTAAATATACTATACAAAAAAAACATATGGCATCGCTGTATAATAAATGTAATGTATTAAGTTACGCTTACAAAAAATCTGCAGCATGTACTTCATTATAATGCTATTATACTGAAGTACAGATGTCTGCAGAGTGTGGAATTGACTTCTGTCATTTTACTACAGTTTTCATTAACTGTTCTTTTTTGCATATTACCAGAACATGCCACTGGCATCAAGGAAAATGTAAGGGACAGATGCCCAGTATAAAAAAAAAAGTTAAAAATGAAAAATGCATTAAATAATAAATGGTTTGTAGAAGAAATTACATTATGCTTGCATGGATCTGATTGATTTGACATACCAGGGAAAAATATAATTAACTTATCTGAAAAAAGTTCATTCTTGTTTTTCCTAAGTGTTGCCTTATTGTCAGTCAACTTTTGAAAATATTATAAGTCTAACTGCAAACTCATCAACAGCACGTACTAAAAACTCACCAGGAAGAACGAACCTGCAATTCTGGGTAGCAAAATAGCTCCAACTGGAAAGTACAGATTGTCACACAGCAGTCTATAGCCTGATACTACTCTGTAGGGAAGCCACAGGAAAAGTAATTTACCTACAGCTGCCCTACTAGAAGAGTTATCCAATTATATATTTTTTTGTTACTTTATAGTGCTTGTAGCTTTTTTTTTTTAAGGAGTCATAAAACTCCAACTGGACCCGCACCTATCAGACATTTATGGTTTGTCCCTTGGCCATAAAATGTCAAGATTGGACAACCCTTTAGATGATTAGTTATGCAGTTTGTTGATTAAACTTCATTTTAGCTTTTATAATATACTTAATACAATCCATTTTCCCAAATACAGCACAGAGTTAGAGGATTAGTTGTAGGCTTTACTGAATGAAAAGGGTTTCCAGTGTTACCACCCCCCACTTTATTAGAGGGCACTGCCGCAGATGCCACCATGGTTCTGGTGGAATAAACCCATTCACATATTGTTCTGTAATGACGTCTGTGACATTCAATACAAATCCCTTAAGACTCATTCTAACATTGACCAGTTGGGGCAACAATAAAGAACTCCCTCAGAATTTTAAAAGTTAACATCCAACCTCTTGACCAGCTTATAAAGTAAATAAATCTGCCCTGGTCATGTAAAATAAAACGGACAATACTCCTCCTATCCATGTAAAACAGGAAACGGCAGTCTACTCTGTGGGTTCTAATGGATGTGTAATTTAATTTCTTTATGAAGTCAAACAAAAAAATAAAAAACACCATCATTTTTGTAATACTGTTTGCAATAAAACCTGTTTAAATTACTATAATTTTCTTATGATGCATTCTCTTTAACCTCCTCCCGGACTCCCACCATGCATGAATGTACTGCATACATTGCAGGGGACTGCATGGAGCGGTCTCAGGATCTGAGCACACATTAGGGCTGCAGTAAACGATTATTTTTAGTAATCGAGTATTCTATCGATTATTTTTTACGATTAATCGAGTAATCTAATAAGAAAAAAATAATAGACTGTTTTCCTTTATAAAAACTCAGACCTCCTGCCATTAGTCCCCAACACGCTTCATTCCCCCCTGTGCGATCAGCCCCAGTGGCATCAGCTCCACTATCCCCCAGTGCCATCAGCTCTCCCCACCCAGTGCCATCAGCTCTCCCCACCCAGTGCCATCAGCTCTCCCCACCCAGTGCCATCAGCTCTCCCTCACCCCAGTGCCATCAGCGCTCATTCACCCCAGTGCCATCAGCGCTCCCTCATCCCAGTGCCATCAGCGCTCCCTCACCCCAGTGCCATCAGCGCTCCCTCACCCCAGTGCCATCAGCGCTCCCTCACTCCAGTGCCATCAGCGCTCCCTCACCCGTGCCATCAGCTCTCCCTCACCCCAGTGCCATCAGCTCAGCCCCCTTGTGCCATCAAGCTCTGCCCCCATTGTCCCATCAGCTCTGCCCCCATTGTGCCATCAGCTCTGCCCCCATTGTGCCATCAGCTCTGCCCCCATTGTGCCATCAGCTCTGCCCCCATTGTGCCATCAGCTCTGCCCCCATTGTGCCATCAGCTCTGCCCCCATTGTGCCATCAGCTCTGCCCCCATTGTGCCATCAGCTCTGCCCCCATTGTGCCATCAGCTCTGCCCCCATTGTGCCATCAGCTCTGCCCCATTAGCTATGCCCCCATTGTGCCATCAGCTCTGCCCCATTAGCTCTGCCCCCTTAGCTCTGCCCCCATTGTGCCATCAGCTCTGCCCCCATTGTGCCATCAGCTCTGCCCCCATTGTGCCATCAGCTCTGCCCCATTAGCTCTGCCCCCATTGTGCCATCAGCTCTGCCCCCATTCACTCCCGCGCCGTGGTCACATGACACAAACGAATCTTCGATGCAAAAAATTGGCATCGAGGATTTTTTTGTGTCGAATTACTCGATTTAATCGAGTAATCGTTTCAGCCCTAGCCCACATTATATGCGTTGGGGGCTACACGTGTTACGTTCAAGACGGCTCCAGTGCCAGACAATTAACAACTTAGATGCCATGGTCAATATCACCCACAACATCTAACAGGTTAATCGGAGGGAAGCATGTCAGAATTGCTGTTTTTAAGTCACCTTGCCTACCCCCAAAAACAACGAATAAAGAGTGGTCAAAAAGTCATCTACCCCCAAAATGTTACCAACAGAAAACACTAATCCCCACAAAAGACTCACGGGTTAATCAATATAAAAAAAAATATTAAGTTATAGTTTTCATTATGGCAACAAAGAAAATTAAAATATTGTAGTAGTAGTAGTAAAACATAACAGAAACTATACAAATTTGACATTGCCATAATCATACTGACCTGCATTTGAGGTGTTCCATATTGATGACCTATCCTCGGGTCCTCAATATCAGATCGTGAGGGTCCAACTCAGTCAATGCCATTGTCATGGCAGCAGTGGTGCAGTGTAACTACAAATTCATTCAATTGAATAGGACCGAGCAGTTGTAGTTACACTGCACTGCCACTGCAAAATCAAAAAGGTGAAGAGGAAGCAGCGCACCCATGAGCGTTGCAGTCCCTTCAAACAGCTCATCGGTGGGAATCCCAAGAGTCAAACCCCCCACCAATCTCATACTGATGACCTATAGGATATCAATACGAGAAAATTGGACAACCCCTTTAACATTTTAACCACACAGCGAATACCATAAAACAATCAATGGAAATGCTGTTTTTGTTTCTTTTCCACTCCAACCCACAAAAATGTATTATAATACTACAGTAAATGGTGATGTTTTAAAATACAACTTATCTATTTGAAGGAAAAATAAAAGTAGTCATGGCTCATGGAAGGAGGGGATGAAAAAAAATGGAAAACTAAAAATACGGCTGCATCATTAAGCCGTTAAAAAGGAAAACAATCACAGAAGAATGTACATTCCTGTGAGTACATGATCAATGGCTCATCATTTCCCTTAGGCAGACCTACATTACAAGAAAAGATAAAGAAAAACAGGTCATAACTGAATATTCTAGAAAAGTTGGGCAGAGAAACCAGAATAAAAAAAAAACCCAGAGTACTAGTCTGGGCATGCTGTCTAGAGTACACCTCAGAAGGATGTGACACCAGGCTGACAATCATAGGGACAAAGCAAGGAGAGCCATGGGAAATCATCCTTCACAGCAGTACCAGAAGATGAACAGAATGATGCCAGTACTTAAACTAAGAATCTACTGATCAAGAAGATGATGCTGGGGGCAGGATATTTCCCATATATTAACATATACAGCACTTCATGTCAAAACTGACTTTGTGGTTCCCATTGCTACTCGTCAAGGCTGAACTCATGTTTAACAGATAGTAGTAAAGCTGCAGCTCTCTCTGTGTAACAGAACCTAGGGCTGGTGGCAGCTGAAGAGTTAAACTAAGCACGTTCGACCAGTTCAGTGAAACTGACAAAAACAATAAGATAAAGAACAAACAGCAGGTGGCGCCATACAGATAAATTTTATTGAAAAGCTCACTGGCTATACTAAGTTTCTAATTACATGCAATTAAAAATATTTAGATCCAGGTGCTGGTTTGAAAAATGTAGAACATGATTTATGACTCCACTCCTTAACTCCTCATTCAGAGCTTAGGAGTCCAGTGGGCAGTCCTGCTCAGTGACTGACAGTCATCCCTCTATAATTGTACAGTCACTTGGCAGGTCAACAATAAGAGATCCCAGCACCCCACCGATCAGCAGTTTAGGAGGCTATTGCACTGACTGGAGCTCCGGTGAGCATTGCGACCTCCTTGCAGTTTACCAAGAACGGCGTCATACCTTGTATACTGGCTGTGCTGGGTATTGAAGCTGAACCCCATCCATTTGAATAGGACTGAGCTGTGCCTAGGCCACGTGACCGATGAACGTGACATCACTGGCCTGGAAAGAGGTCTAAGCACTCACTCAACACTGCAGCTCCTTTGCACAGCTGATCATCAGGGTATCGGGAGTCGGACCCATGTCGATCTGATATTGAGGTCATATCTTGAGGATAGGGCATCAATATGTAAATCTTGGAAAACCTCTAAGTGATTATTATACTTGTTTTGGCAACATATCTGATTTTAAGGTACGCTAGGAATGGCTGGCCCACATTTTATGTACTTTACACTGCTAGCACTGTGCTTTATACATGCGGGCTGCAGCGCAGCAACAGGTATTAAAGAGAGCCAGTGTTTCTATCTGAAGAATGCAGGATGGCAGTAATATTAAGTATTGCTGTTAAAGGGGTTGTCCAGGTTCAGGGCTGAACCCGGACAAACTGTTGTGCCTTTTCATAGGTAAATACATTTATATCCAATTCATTATTGTCAAGATGGATGTTCATTGCCTTTAAGAGCCATGCTCGACTATGTTGCAATTTTGTATGTCTTGAGTAGGCCAAATTAAGGTCACACAAAGGTTTATACTCTTCAGTGTTATTTCTCATGAATGTACCAGTCTGAGAAGAGGCCTCCTTGTTTACTTTTAAATTTACGACGGGAGATAAAGATAAGCTCTATGCAGCTGGTGATCATTACCTATACAATTAGGCATTTATTAATGAAGCAAAATATATAATATGTGTGTATTCATTTATTGAGCCTTAGGCTACTTTCACACTAGCGTTCTGCTGTCCGCTCGTGAGCTCCGTTTGAAGGGGCTCACGAGCGGAGCAGAACGCTTCCGTCCAGCCCTGATGCAGTCTGAATGGATGCGGATCCGCTCAGACTGCATCAGTCTGGCGGCGTTCAGCCTCCGCTCCGCTCGCCTCCGCACGGCCAGGCGGACAGCTGAACGCTGCTTGCAGCGTTCGGGTGTCCGCCTGGCCGTGCGGAGGCGTGCGGATCCGTCCAGACTTACAATGTAAGTCAATGGGAACGGATCCGCTTGAAGATGACACCATATGGCTCAATCTTCAAGCGGATCCGTCCCCCATTGACTTTACATTGAAAGTCTGAACGGATCCGCTCAGGCTACTTTCGCACTTAGAAATTTTTCTAAGTTATTAATGCAGACGGATCCGTACTGAACGGAGCCTCCGTCTGCATTAATATGATCGGATCCGTTCAGAACGGATCCGATCAAGCGCAAGTGTGAAAGTAGCCTTAGTTAGTCCTTAGCATAAGACAATCAGTAGGACATGTATATATATAGGTTTGTTTATATTATGTTGTTATATGTTACGAAGACAACATGTATCCAGCATATTGTATATATTTCTCATTAGAAGAGTGTCTGTGAAGATGTGTGTTTTGTAACAATTAATCACATCTTTGGTATGACAGAGGAGGTACTGATATCTCAAGGGCATTTACGATCCATAAATTAAGTGTGAGAAACTTTAAAGAGATGCCTAGAAGTCTGTCTCTAATTGCTACAAGTGTCCGAATTAATCCCTATGGCTTTGAATTAAAGCTTCTAAGGTCAAAATGTATATTCAGACTTATATAAGTTAACCCTTTATACTATGATGCAAATAGCTTATACGGCAGTGCCACCTATGTGTCAGTAGGTGACATTACAAGAGTAGCAAAAGTGTATTCTGGATAGGGTTATGATGTCACAATTTTTATTAATGGTCACGCCCATCCGACAATGATTGGAAAGTTCCAAACTAGGAAGGAGAGCTGGAAAGAAAGAGAGAGAAGGAGAAAGAGAGGAAAGAGAGAAGTTGAGTCTCTAGAGGGGTCTATCAAGATGAAAGCCATGGTGAGATGCAGTATGATGGACCACCCAGCTTTCCTAGGAGCAGAAGTGAGATTCCTACTAGGACTTGGTAAGAGACACAGAAAATGATATTTCATTTTATTAAGACTAATTTGATAGTGTGGGTGAAATTATACCATCTAAATTGGCGAATAAATAAATAATTAAATTAATTGATCATCTCCATATTGAGATGTAGTCTTAGGATATTGTGAGGCTTCATTCTACCTGCAGAAGAATCTAGACTCATAATCTAGCAAAGCATTAAATAATTGTATATATATATATATATATATATATATATATATATATATATATATTTTTGATAGAACATTCTTCGCCAAGCTAGGTGATGGATTCCCACAGGAAAGATTTATTTCAAATGCTTTCCGTTTAAGATCCTAGATCCCTGTTATTTGTCTTAATAGTCTTACCAAAGTTATATGTGTTAAAATAGTCCCGGATGGGGCGGAAGGATACAGTTGTCTCTTCTAAATAATATCCTTGAATGGATTTGCCCATCTTGAAGTTATGTGATGTGTAGTTAGTTAGAGGGGGGCAGAATGTATTTAGCATTCCATATTGATGTCTAGGATTAGACATGCCCATCCTGATATCATGAGGTTTTCTCTGAACAGAAGTAATGTATATAACTTATGTTCATATTTTGATGTCCTAACCTAATAATAGCTTGGTTATAATGTGCCAAGTTATTTCCACTCACATGTATTGTTAAGCTTGTAATGCTTCATATTAACGCTATATATATTCATTTGCATGTATCATTGTGTTTATTTACTTATATATGTTTATAATCTTGTAACCAATAAATCTGCATATTTTTATAATACCTGTGTATTATTGTATAATGCAAAACTACACTTTATCATTAACGTCATCTCACGTCAAAAAGAACTTATTTATCTGAGGAAATAGTCGGACTCAGATGTGAATTGTATCAATTAGGTTGTCTACAATTCACCAGGTCATGATTTTAAGAATTTATGACAAATTTTATAAATTTAATTTTTTTATGGTTAATTATTTTTATGACCATAATTAATAATTCTTAATTGAATTATTACCCCCCGACAAAACCCCCATTTACACCCAGGCAGGCCTTCTGATAGGAGCATTGGAGCATTTCATGCTGTATTGCGCTGGGCAAAGGCTGTTTGTTTATATTCTTTTCACTGCTAGGCCGGAGGCTTCTGCCTAGCAATGTTACCAGTGACATCACCAGCACTGATGTGCGGACTTTAGCGCTGCCCTAGCCATTTTACAGGCTAGGGCAGCACTAAAGCCCGCCCATTAATGCCGGTGACATCACCAAGCTCACTGCTAGGCGGAAGCCTCCGCCTAGGTTTACTCAAGGAGAGACCTGTATGTCACCGGATCTCCAGAAAAAGCATTTGCCCTGAGAGATTTAGCACAGTGCAAAGGAGAGCATGGAAGCATTAAATGCTCTGATGCTAATGTCAGATGTGCTGCCTGGGTGAAAACGGGGATATGTCCGGGTTCAGAGCTTTAAGCATTGGTGAGTACCTTCAGCAATTCTAGAATTTGCTTTCGCAGGAAGTAGAGCAAATAAACATTGGCCCAAATTTACTAATCCTGTAGAATGGATTAAACCTGGTGTAGACTGTCTAGACCTGCACCAGATTTATCAAGGGACTCAGGCTGGATGATAAATGTGGTGCAGGGATAGACACTTCCATTTTGTCTCCATTCATTGTCAATGGGGACAAAACTGAACGAAACGGAATGCACCAGAATGCATTCAGTTCCGTTTGGTTGCGTCCCCATCGCGGACAGAATAATGTTGCAAGCAGCGTTTTTATGTCCACGATGTGGTGTGGAGCAAGATGGATCTGTCCCGACACACAATGTAAGTCAATGGGGACAGATGAGTTTTTTCTGACAACAGAAAACGGATCCGTCCCCTATTGACTTTCAATGGAGTTCATGACGGATCCGTCTTCGGTATGTTAAAGATAATACAACCCTATCAGTTCATAGCAGACGGTTGTATTATCAGAATGGAAGCGTTTTTGTTGATCCATGACGGATCCAGCATAAATGCTGGTGCGAAAGTAGCCTTACTTTGAGATACAATTTTAGGGCAGAATTTTGATGCAAAACAGTGCATCTTAGGCCCTGCCCCTTTTGCATGCAAAGCTCCACCCTTTACCACTAAGAACCGCCAATTTTTGTCAAGGTAAAAAAGTGTAAAAGACCTTAGCTGCCCCAAACTGCGCCACTTTTTAAACAGATTCTAAGCACAGACACATTAGTAAATGTGCAGAACCAGTCCGTATGGGGAGCTGGAACGTTCTTGAGACAAGTGAAGGTCTCACAGGTGGGATCTACATCTACCAGACATTTATGTCATATCCTGTTCATATGCCATAAATATCAGAGATCTCATCTGCCATTCATCCTGCACAAATGAAAGCCATGACACCAGTGTGAACAAAGCCCAATTCTTCATTCAACAAAATGGGGAATATCTGCACTTTCCTTTATGAAGACCAGTAATCTTCAAAACATGAATCTGCAGATAAATATGATGCCTCAATCAGTTGTCTTCAGCCATCAGACCTTTAACTGCCGGGACTGTGATGAGTTTAAGAACACTTACAGGTCTAGATGTGGCCTCTGGAAGTGAGGAGACATTTTAGTTTCAATGTCACCAGAGGAAGAAGTAATAGAAGAATGAACCTTATAAAACACAGACTGGAATTGATGACAAATGCCACAGCAATGACTTGACAGATTCGCTTTATTTTACTGGCACAGAGCTGACAGGAGAGCAAAGGTGACTGCATGTAAATGTGCAGAAGATAAAAGCCACAAACAGGCATCTGTCCCCTGCATGAAGCTACAGAGCGAGATGGTATTCAAGGGGACAGAAACTATTTTATGGGCAGCGTTTCCATCTTGACAAACATTAAAGAAGAAATAAGATGGGGAACATCTTAAGTTGATTAAAACCTGTAAATTTTATTTCCTTCAGGTGCTTTTTTTATTCTTCATTCCTACAGCCGCACTCAAAGCCATTCTTTCTTAAATCTCCTCTTTTTACAACCAGTATAACCTGGTGAAATGGAAGTGAAGTCAAGTGAAGAGGTAAAAAGGAAAGATTATTCCTGCCAGGCTAGCCAGGTAAGACAGAAACAAGAGGAGCGCAGCCATAACTTCACAAATAATATTGGGCAATATAATGTCATATTCTGTAAGATGGGCATCAAGGTACAATTCTAAGTTACCATTTTTTGCCGTTGTAGCAATAAGTAATAAGACAAACACTTGGATACATAGAAAATAACATTTCCTCATGTGACCCCCTTGAAAAAGCAACAATGAGAAGTGAAAGCAGTATAGCTGTGCAGTTTACATGTGAACAGAACTTTAGGACGGTCATTTTTATTTAAGGCTTATTTCATGTACGGAATATAGAACAAAAGGAAAAATAAATAATTTAAAATATCGAGGCACAATCACATCCCTAATGTTTTATGTTACACTAAAATATACTAGCAAAAAAAAGCAAACCTAAACTATGTCCTGACACAGAGCGCCACCTAGTGGTGCACTTTAAGATATCTCGAATCTGTACTTCAACCACAACCATGGGAAATGATATAATAAAAATTCAACACAGATTATGGACCTGATCATTCATAAGGGCAGGATAAGAGTTTATAGATAAGATTTCTTTTTTATACAATTTGCAAATACTGAAACAAACCAAAAAGCTAAAATTTAAATCTCTAAAACATTAGAAGTATTGAAAGAATTTAATGAGAAATGGTAGGCATAAAATGCAGGGGCCAAACTGAATAAAAACACAGTGGCCCAGATTTACTAATCCAAAGATGGCGGAAGCTCAGACAGGCTGTGTAGACCTGCACCAGATATATCACAGGGGCGGAGGATGAACGTGGTGCAGGGAGAGACACTTTTCTCTGACTCTATACCAACTATTGTTTGGATTATGGACAGATTTTTATGTCCGAATTGTAGCGCAAAATGATGCATCTTAGGCCCCGTCCTCTCTGCTAATCCCCACCCTCCTGCTGAGCACGTCGGAAAAAACTGTGGAAACCCTAGATGTGTCACTTTGCACCACTTTTTTTTGACAGATTTTTGGCGCAGAGATAATAGTAAATTAAGTCTGTGCAACTACATAGAGGCTGAATGCTGAGTATTAGGCCTCTTACACACGAGTGAGTTTTCCGCACGGGTGTGATAGGTGACGTGAACGCACAGCACCCGCACTGAATCCTTACCCATTCATTTCAATGGGTCTGTGTACATAAGCTTTTTTTCACATATCAGTTCTGCGTTGCGTGCAAAACGCAGCATGTTCTATATTCTGCGTTTATCACACAGCCCTGGCCCCATAGAAGTGAATGGGGCTTCAGTGAAAAACGCATTGCATCCGGAGATAAGTGCAGATGCAATGCGTTTTTCACTGATGGTTGTTAAGAGATGTCGTTTGTAAACCTTCCGTTTTTTTTATATGCGCATGAAAAACGCATCAAAACGTATTGCACTCTCGCAGAAAAAACTGAACAACTGAACGCAATCGCAGACAAAACTGACTGAACTTGCTAAATGGTGAGTTTCACTGAACGCACCCTGAACGCATCTGGACCTAATCCGTCACGCTTGTGTGAACTAAGCCTTATAGGGGATGTTTCATCAAAGACGACCTCTTTCAGAATGCAGCATTTGTCCCATTCTAGATACCCCTAGAAAACAGATCATTTTGCTGGGGAAGGGAGACTCTGCCAGCTAAGCACTTCGCTTGCAGCAGTCCCTGAAATATAGTATCATACGTTGGCCATTCAGGTGAACAGACGGGAGTGGGGGTCCACCTCTATGATGTCCATATGCTGTAATAAGTTATATGGACAGCGCTTGTCTTCATGTGACAACCCCTTTAAGGCTTGGGTTTCCACTACTGTTGCGGCTTCACTCATTTCATCTGATGAACCCATCACACAAATCGATTCTGTGTGTACCTGACAGACCCCACTGACTAAGGCTTGTTTTACACTAGCGATACTGATTGTGTCAGGATCTGATCAGTGAAAAACGGACTGTTTTGCACACGTTTAATCTTAAATCTTTAAGTCTGCGATTGTGTTCAGCGTTTCAGTTTTTACAAGGCAATCCTTTTTTGATGTGTTTTTCATGTGCGTGAAGAACATTCAGCATCTCCCAGCTATCAGCCGTGAAAAACTCATTGCATGCGGCTGTCTTCTGTTTTTCATGCAAGCCTCATTCACATCTACGGGGTCAGGGCAGCGCGAAAAATGCACAATATAGAAGATGCTGCAATTTTTCCTGAACGTAGAGATGATCAGTGAGAAATGGATGCTCATGCGCACAGACACACTGAAATCAACGGGTCAGAATTCAGTCCGGATGCTATGCGTTCACTATACACATCGCCTCCAGACGGAAAACTCGCTAATGTGAAAAAGGATTATCATAGGGTCGGCCAGGTTCAGTCATGGCTTTCATCATTTTGATTTTTGGATGCAGTGCTATTCTTTCCCTCCAACCTGCCGAGTCTGCCAATGGAGGCTCAAACCAACATCTGTATGAACAGAGACTAAAGAATTATGCTGTAGGACGCAACACGGTAGATTTATCAACACTGGTGTAAAGGAAAACTTGCTCAGCTGTCCATAGCGACCAATCAGATTCCACCTTTCATTTTCAGAGCACCTTTGCAAAATGAAAGGTGGAATCTGATTGGTTGCTGCTATGGACAACTAAGCAAGTTTTCTTTTACACCAGTTTGATAAATCTCCCCCAATATGCTTTATGTAACCATCCCTTTCCTCTGGATAATAGAGGACGGTCTGTTATTAGCCAACTGGTAATTCAGAATTGTCTAAAAAAAGATTTTCTAGACGAGACAACCTTCCCTCAGAACTACACTGGCCATCCAGAAAAGATATATATTATACATGGACATAGGGAGGGCCTATAGATTTTGGGAAGTAGAAAAAAAATTTGATTTATTTTTCACACCAACCACCTATCTCAAGAAACATTACAGTAAAGGACAACTCCACTACAGTCAGGTCCATAAATATTGGGACATCAACACAATTCTAACATTTTTGGCTCTATAAACTGCCACAATATTTTTGAAATGAAACGAACAAGATGTGCTGTAACTGCAAACTGTCAGCTTTACTTTGATGGTATTTACATCCAAATCAGGTGAACAGTGTAGGAATTACAACAGTATGCATATGTGCCTCCCACTTGTTAAGGAACCAAAAGTAATGGGACAATTGGCTTCTCAGCTGTTCCATGGCCAGGTGTGTGTTATTCCCTCATTATCCCAATTACAATGAGCAGATAAAAGGTCCAGAGTTCATTTCAAGTGTGCTATTTTCATTTGGAATCTGTTGCTGTCAACTATCAAGCTGAGATCCAAAGGGCTGTTACTATTAGTGAAGCAAGCCATCATTAGGCTGAAAAAACAAAACAAACCCATCAGAGAGATAGCAAAAACATTAGGCATGGCCAAAACAACTGTTTGGAACATTCTTAAAAAGAAGGAACGCACCGGTGAGCTCAGCAACACCAAAAGACCCGGAAGACCACGGAAAACAACTGTGGTGGATGACCGAAGAATTCTTTCTTTGGTGAAGAAAACACCCTTCACAACAGTTGACCAGATCAAGAACACTCTCCAGGAGATAGGTGTATGTGTGTCAAAGTCAATAATCAAGAGAAGACTTCACCAGAGTGAATACAAAGGGTTCACCACAAGATGCAAACCATTGATTGGGGAGCCTCAAAAACAGGAAGGCCAGATTAGAGTTTGCCAAACAACATCTAAAAAAGCCTACACAGTTCTGGAACAACATCCTATGGACAGATGAGACCAAGATCAACGTGTACCAGAGTGATGGGAAGAGAAGAGTATGGAGAAGGAAAGGAACTGCTAATGATCCTAAGCATACCACCTCATCAGTGAAGCATGGTGGTGGTAGTGTCATGGCGTGGGCATGTATGGCTGCCAATGGAACTGGTTCTCTTGTATTTATTGATGATGTGACTGCTGACAAAAGCAGCAGGATGAATTCTGAAGTGTTTCGGGCAATATTATCGGCTCATATTCAGCCAAATGCTTCAGAACTCATTGGACGGCGCTTCACAGTGCAGATGGACAATGACCCAAAGCATACTGCAAAAGCAACCAAAGAGTTCTTTAAGGGAAAAAAGTGGAATGTTATGCAATGACCAAGTCAATCACCTGACCTGAATCCGATTGAGCATGTATTTCACTTGCTGAAGACAAAACTGAAGGGAAAATGCCCAAAGAACAAGCAGGAACTGAAGACAGTTGCAGTAGAGGCCTGGCAGAGCATCACAAGGGATGAAACCCAGCATCTGGTGATGTCCAGACTTAAGGCTGTAATTGACTGCAAAGGATTTGCAACCAAGTAATAAAAAATGAAAATTTGATTTATGATTATTATTATGTCCCATTACTTTTGGTCCCTTAACAAGTAGAAGGCACATATGCAAACTGTTGTAATTCCTACACTGTTCACCTGATTTGGATGTAAATACCCTCAAATTAAAGCTGACAGTCTGCAGTTAAAGCACATCTTGTTAGTTTCATTTCAAATCCATTGTGGTGGCGTATAGAGCCAAAAATGTTAGAATTGTGTCCATGTCCCAATATTTATGGACCTGACTGTATATTGGCTGCGTCTGGTATTGAAATCAGCCCATTCAAATATGTCTGATTTTCAGAAATGATCAACAATTTGATCACAATCATGTCAAACCCACATGTAACTGGGTCATTAACCTGTGACTTGTTCCTACAGAATGAGTGAGATTTATTAATACTGGTGGAACCATCCAAGTCCGGTCTCTCCTACACTGCAGTTCCCTGAAAACCACTGATCTATCGGGATTACCATATTATACTTTGTTGTGAAAACTTATTAAGTGTAGATCTTAAAAAGCTGCATTACTGGTTGCTCATAAATGAGATTATTACTATACGTAGCTACACACAAACATTAACCCTTTCAGGACCGGGCGATCTTCCATCTGCCTTCTTGGAGCTATTATATTTCCATTCACGTAGCCATATGAGGGCTTGTTTCTTTGCAGGACAAGGCGTACTTTCTAACGCCGCCATTAAATATTGCATAGAATGCAGTGGGAAGCTGGAAAAAAAATTCAAATGTGGTGGAATTGGAAAAAATGAGATTACATTTACCGGTAAATCGGTTTTCTTTAAGCCTATGACAGCACCCATGGAGAGACCGACTCCTCCTCAGGTCAGGAAACAGAAACCGCTTTAAGAGGGACCACCCCCTCTACCTCCAGTCCGTTTCCAAGAACTAAGACACATCCTAATATGATAATAAATGTATTATTTTATTTTTTATTTGGGAAGGGAATTAGTCGGGTGCTGTCATAGACTCAAAGAAAACAGATTACCGATATGTGTAATATAATTTTTTCCCT
This sequence comes from Bufo bufo, assembly GCF_905171765.1. Lineage (NCBI taxonomy): Eukaryota > Metazoa > Chordata > Amphibia > Anura > Bufonidae > Bufo > Bufo bufo. Next base: position 158,331,873 of record NC_053390.1, on the reverse strand, counting down.
TCGCCTATGACAGCACCCATGGAGATTTAAGCGACATTAATCTAGGGTGGGACAACAGCCTTGAGTACCTTACGGCCTAAACCCAGGCCTTCATTAGAAGGCAGCTGAAGCCTATAGAGCTTGAAAAAAGTATGCGGGGAACTCCAGGTAGCAGCCCTACAAATCTGCTCTATAGAAGTGGAGGACCTCTCTGCCCAAGAAGTAGAGACTGATCAAGTAACGTGAGCCCCGAACCCTGATGGCGGAACAGCTTTCTTGGATGAGTATGCTAAGTAGATAGCTTGTCTGATCCATCTAGCAATAGTCTAGGAAGATGCAGAAGAGCCCTTCTTCCTACCCTGAAAAGAAAGCAACAGACAGGAGGAGGACCTCCAGGGCTGCGTGATATTGAATTAAACATCTCCTCAAGTCTAAACAATTGAACTCTAATTTTTTTTTCAAATTTTTTGGAGAAGCACAGAAAGAGGGTAGAACTATCTCCTGAGAATGGTGAAAAGAGGGAGATACCTTGGTAAAAAAAAGAAGGATCAGGAGTAATAACCACCCGATCCTCCAAGATTTTTAAGTAAGGCTGGTCAATGGAAAGAGCAGCAATCTTACTAACTCTCCGGTTAGCAGAGGTAATAGCTAGGAAAAAGGCCAGTTTTAGGGAAAGCATTTAGGGGACAAGCTACCCATCGGCTCAAACGGATCTGAAGTCAATGCTGAAGAACTAAATTTAAATCCCAGGGAGGGATACTAACCTTACAAACTGGGGATAACTTAGAAACTGCAGTAATGAACCTCTTAACCCAGGGATGAACTGTCAATTTAGATTCAAATAAGGCACTTAAGGCCAGAATCTGCACCTTTAAAGTGCTAGGTCTAAGTTTTTCCCTCCAACCTTCCTGTAAAAATTCTAACAAGTGGAATATCTGGAGCCTCTAGAACATCCACTGGTCTATTGGCAAATCTGAATCAGAGAGACCCCTTCTCTTTAAAATTTCCCTCTCTATAGCCAGACAGCCAGGTGAAGACTCTCCACTTGTGGGTGAAAGATTGGACCCTGAGCTAGAAGTCCCCGGAATACTGGAAGTACCTAGGGGGTGGCAATTGACATTTATCGGAGCTCTGAAAACGAAACCCTCCTTGGCCAAAAGGGGGCTATCACTCAGACTGTAGCACAATCTTCCTTGATCTTCTTGAGGACTCTTGGCAACAGTTTTTGAGGGGGGAAGGCCTAAAGAAGACCCCTTCTCCAGGACTGAGCTAACTGTCCACAGCTCTCAGCTGTTCCTTCGGAGACAAAGAAGAGAACCCCCAAACACACACACCTTTCTGTTTGACCTGGTGGCAAAGAGGTCTATCTCGGGGACACTGCATATAGCAGAGATCTTGTTTAAAAAAAAAAAAAATGATCTAGGGACCATTCGCCTTGGCATAGAGGATGACAGCTGAGAAATCTGCTTTCACGTTGTCTACCCCTTTTAGATGTACAGCAGAAAGAGATAAGAGAGAATCCTCCGCTAGATTGAAAATCTGGTGGCTTGGGGCCATCAGACTCAGAGACCTGGTACCACCCTGTTTGTTGATACGGGCTACTGCTGTCATATTGTCTGAATAGATTCTGACATATTTGCCCCTGATGATCGGAAGACTCTGAGTCAACGTTAATCTGATAGCATTCAGTTCTCTGAAATTTTGAGACTGGGTTCGAGAACCGAAGTCCCAGGTCCCCTGCAGCAGAAGAGACTCTACATGGGCTCCTGTGTCAAGGAACACCCTTATGTAAATTTTGTAGATTCATCCACCACTCCAGAGAAATCAAAGTCTGGGTTGACAGATGAAACCTCACATCCAGAGATAGTGTACACGTGTCCCAAACCTCCAGAATCTGAAGCTATAGGGGACTTAATACTGGGCCCATTCTACCCCCCGGATAGATGCAGTCATAAGCCCCAGCACAGACAAAACTTCCCTCAGGGAAACTACCTGCCGAGAAAGAAGGCTCAGAATTTTTGATGTGATTAACCGAGCTTTGTGTAAGGGCAACAGACACCTCTGGGATATTGAATCTAGGATCATCCCCAAAAAACTACACTTTTGATTCGGACGCAAACTGGACTTTTCTATATTTATATCCCAGCCTAGCCTGTCCAGAACCTCCCTCAACAGGTAATCTGTTCTTCCATGATGTGACCTGACTGGGCAAGGAGAAGAAAATCGTCTAGGTAGAGAATGAACACCAAGTCCTTTTCTCTCACATGAGCCATCATCTCCGCAATGATCTTCGTGAAAACCCTTGGGGCCTGAGACAGTCCAAAGGGAAGGGCCTGAAATTGAGCATGCAGGATCCTGTTCTCTAGGTGAACTGCTTCTCTCAAAAACTTCTGGTGGTGGGGATGGATCAGAACATGATAATATGCATCCCTGAGATTCACTGTGGCCATGTAATCGTCTGGGAAGAGATAGTTCACTGCTGACCTGATGGATTCCATCCAAACTTTTTCGTACACCAGATAACGAGTCAAACACTAAGTTTATTATTGTACGAAAAGAACCATTTGGCTATTTTTTTTTTACAAGAAAAAAAAAGTCGATCTGGTCTCTTCCTGCTTTGGAACCTCCACCAATACTCTTTTTGCTAACAGGGATAATCTGTCATCACAAATCTTTCTGCAGGCAGCTTCTGAAACTTTAATTTTAAGCCCTCCCTTATAACCGAATTTATCCATGGGCTGTTGGATTTTTTGCCTTGACTTGAAAAGTGAGAATGACGACCGCCCAACTGGAGGCCTGGCGTCATTGAGGCTGTTTCTTTGAGGCCTCTGCCCCGGAAAAAAGAAACCCCTTTGACTTCTTTGCTGCTCCCGCATACTGCCTAGACCTCTCTCTTCTCCAGAAACCCTTTCTGTTAAAACTGGGGAGGAAGGATTTTTTTAGGGGGCTGCTGACTGGTAGAAGGAAAGCCATTTTTCTTATCAGAGACCTTTTCAAGTAGATCTTTGAGGACTGGGCCAAATAAGAATTCCCCTTGACACAGAATCAAAAAGCTTTGCTTTGAACTTGGCATCCCCGTTCCAGCTTTTTAACCAGATAGCTCTACGGGCAAAATTAGATAAAACAGAAGCTCTGGCCGATAACCTTAGAGAGTCAGCCGAAGCAGCGGCCATAAAATCTAGGGCATTATAAAAAGTAGGAAATGAGGATAACAACTGCTTCCTAGGGGTACCCCGTTTAATGTGATCCTCCAACTCCTTCATCCATGCCTTAAGGGATCTAGCTACCGAAGTAGCGGCAATAGCCGGTTTAAAAGGCGCCCGCCAAGGCTTCCCAATTTCTCTTTAAATAAATCTCAGCCCTTCTATCCATTGGGTCTTTTAGAGAATCCATATCCTCAAAGGGAAGAGCAGCTTTTTTAGCTATTTTAGCAACCGGGGCATCTAGCTTTGGGGCTCTATCCCAAGGGGTACTTACGCTTAACAGAGGAATGTATAAAAAAAACTTCCTATCAGGCTTTTTCCATTATTTAGCAATAACAGCCTGAATGTTCTTATGCACATCAAAGACCTTTTATCTTTTAGGGCCCAGACCTTCAAACATAGAGTCCTGAACAGACTGTGGCAGCTTCTGGCCATCTAAACCCATAGTAGCTCTTACTACTTTTACTAGGAAATTAATGTTCTCTGCATGAAAAAGTGACTTCCCAGCGGCTTAGTCATCAGAGGAGTCATTTGATGAAAACCATTCTCCCTCTTCCTCAAATCCAGAAAGCACATCACTGTCGCTAGAGGGGGGGATTAGACGCAGCTGCAGAGGTGCTAGGGCAGCTACTAGGGCGCTAACCGACTCCTTAACCTCTCCATTAACTTGCTCACACATGCTTGGCAAAGGGGCTTTGCCCAAGCAGAGGGTAGCTTCTTTTACATACAGCACAACCCTTGTCTTTAAATCTGGAGACCTTTCTAGACTCCTTAGACACCTAGACATAGAAGATGACCCCCATGAGTAAACAGCAACATGCACATAAGGATGCACATAAGGGATCCCCGCTCTTACCCCACCGTGGTATCGCGTATCATTGGTGGTTTCAGTGGCTTCTGCGCGCTGAAACTGCTCCATGTTTAATCACTGAATCTTTCCAATGGAGGAACTGCCCGCTTCTTCACCCAGCAAGGCAGTGAGCTGGCTGGGCTTTTCTCTAACGGGCGCGCAGACCCGACTCCCCCCACTTCCGGCTTACAGCGCTGCTTCCCTCCACTGTCGCAGGTCCTCTCCTTGTCCTTGATGAGGACAAGGAGAGGACCGGCGAGGGTCCGACAGCCGGACATGCGACACGGCCACAGACATCCAGGAAGGAAAAAAAAAAACTGGGCCGAGAAGGAGCGGGGAGGAGAGAGAAAGAGGCCCAGACTCAGCAGCGGCTCCTAAATACGCCTCACAGGTAAATACTCTATAACACAGACAGGGCACCCGCAGCTCTACGCAATCCTTGGCAGTTTCCAAATTTCCTCCTGTCCCCTTAGGACAGGAAACAGAACTGGAGGTAGAGAGGGTGGTCCCTCTTTTAAAGCGGTTTCTGGTTCCTGTTTCCTGTTCTGAGGAGGCGGTCTCTCCATGGGTGCTGTCATAGGCGAAGGGGGAAAAATGCTACATAGTGTTATGGGTTTCATTTTATGGCGTTCTCTATGCGGTAAATCAGACAGTGATGGGGACGAGCCTCCCTAGCATTGCGGGTGACGCACATCTGCACACGGGGAGAAGCAGCGGAGGCTGTGCGGAGACCGGGAGCGATGTGGGTGCCGGAGAGAGGTAAGCACATTGTGTGTGAGGGGCCCAGGCATATGGGGTGGTATTTCAGGGGTCAGATAACCCCTTTAGGCCCCACTGAGGGACCTGAACATGCAATAGTTTCTGCCTTACACTGCACACACTGCAATGTATGACAGATTCACTATTTTCTTATAGAGCCCTGTCACCTGCAGGCCTCCACAAGAACTACAGCTGTAATAGGCTGGGTTTCTTCACAGAGACCCAGGCAATTAACACAAATGAACGGCTTCCACAATCTCATTGCAGAGAATCCGTTTGGGGCCTGGGAGCAAAGATCTCCCGGTAAAAAACACCTCAGATGCCCTAGTATACCAAAGGTCCATGCATGTTGGAACTTGTAGTCCCTGGATTCAATAGAGACCATTTTGGCACTACAGAGATATAAACCGAAAGGGGCCCAGCATGCATGTGGGACCTACACCTTCTGAATTCCATGGTCGCTGTCATGGCATACAACAGGTGAATTTAGTGTTAGGTACCCGTCTAAATAGAGATTGCCTTGACGTGCAGCAGTTTTTGTACAAAATGTATTTGCCAAGCATCTCTAATTAATTAGTATAGCATTCGCAATGTACAGTAATACATTTTTGTACTTTATTTGGTTTGCGGAGCGCTGTTGCACTATGTGTTTTATTTATGTTTTGAGCCGTGGCGACGTGCACATGCGCATTGGGATGTGCTGACTAACCCCCTTTTTTCTTTCTAGTCACAACAGACAACCAGGGCTGTCGAGTCAGTAAACCAAAAGGTCCAACTCCAAAGCCTCTATTTTATGAGTCCTTCATAAATGGCCAATAATTAGTAATACATTTCCTGTAGTAGAATGGCAATATCAGGCTTTTTCTCACCATTAGATTAATAATCAGGATGCTTAGATATAACAAAGCAGATTTGATGGAATGCAATTTCTAAACAAATAACAAAATGAACAAATAACAAAGTGAAAGTGTCACCCAGAAAACACAAACTGGTGACATGGCAGCATAGGGATGAAAGCAGCGAGACTATATAGACCTCTACTGTACTTGTCAATGGCCGGAATTATGTAAAAAATGCTTTGTATTGCCACTGTGATGTGTCAAAGAGGTGTGAATAAGGCACTTAAAGCGGTATTCCCATATTGCAAAACATGGCCGCAGGGCTCTCTCTGGCCTCTTCGTTCCAACCCGAGGACACATGGAGGCTGGATAAAGCCAAAGTGGCAGAGTTAGGCAATTTGTTAACTCCCAGTGACTTGAATGGGAGTTGTACAAACGGCGTAGCCCCAGAAGCTACAAACTGTTTATATAAATCTCAATGGCCTCATGGCATCAATGGGTCGGGACAAAGAGGCCGGAGAGAGCCTAGCTGACTTTTTCAAAATGGGAATACACCTTTAAGTGCCCCGGCACAACGCCTCTCTTGGCTCTGCTACACCATCCTCACCCTGAAAATCTGTGTGTGCACCATCAGTGCCAGAGAGATACAGCTTACTTGTCAGTGACGGTGCGCAATAAGAGCAGGTCCAGAGTAGGGTTGTTGCGGGTATCGAAATTTCGATACCCAATCTATACTTTTGTCGATACCGGGATTTCCATTTTTTCGATACTGGGCTGCGTAGTCTAGCATCACAGAACATGAGCGCGCTACTGTCAGCAGCACAGGGGAGAAGGAAGCAGTCTCTCCCTCCTCCCTGTGCCGCGCTGCCAATGAGGAGAGAGGGGCGGAGGAGGGGCGGGCGCACTGCGCCACCAATGATAGGACTTTTCCTAGGTCCAGACTTTCAGTAGCAGGCTACACAGAGCAGCGCCCATAGATGTCCCAGCACTTACTATTATTCCTAGGCACCGCTCCGATCGCCCGCTGTGCTCCATATGCTAATTACTATCGGAGCAATGGGGAGGAGACATTAGCTTCTCTCCTGGGCGTGCCTTTTCCCTGCGCTGCGATTGGACAGCGCTACAGCCAGGGAGAAGGAACGCCCACTTGAGAAGCTGATTTCTCCTCCCCATTGCTTCAATAGTAATTAGCATATGGAGCAGGAGACCGTAATGGGGCACAGTGGGCGAACGGAATAATAGTAAGTGCTGGGACATCTCTAGGCGCCACTCTGTGTAGACTGCTACTGAAAGTCTGGACACATACAAGGTCGTCTTTAACATATAATACAGGAGGCAGGTGCCGCCAGCAGAATCGCATAGCCGGCACCCTGCCTCTGACAGGGAGCTGCGATCAGCGGCAGTTAACTGCCGATGATCTGCTGCCAGCACCCGCCTCCTGCCATGGTCAGCTCCCTTCTGCTGTGTGCACAAAGCACAGGGCAGCAGGGAGTGTGCAAGATCCTATTTATCCTGATAGAGCTCTATTAGGGTGAATAGGACAAGGGATTAAAAGATCCCAGGTTCTAGCCCCTAAGGGGGGAAATAGTTATTAAATAAAAAGTGTAAAAAAAAAATTAAAAAAAGAAAGAAAAATAAAAAAACACCAAAATATTAAGTATAGATCACCTCTTTTCCCAATTTCACATATGTTTATTTATTTATTGTTTATATATTTTATATCACATATAGCCATGTCAGAAAAGTCCAAACTATTAAAATATTAAAAAAAAATCTATGCGGTGAACGCCGGAACAGAAAAAATAAATAAAAACTGCGCGATTTGGCATTTTTTAAAAGTGCACGTGGCTTTTATGGTTTATTTTTTCGCGTGGTATCGAATGGTATGGAGTATCGCAATACTTTTTTATGGTATCGAAATCGAATCAAAAATTTTATATCGCAACAACTCTAGTCCAGAGCAAGCGGCATCTCTGTCACTGAAAGCTCAGATCCTCCTTCATGGAAGCCCCGACAGCAGAGAACAACAGCTCTACTCCTCTCTGTTGGTGGCAAAGCAGTGACCACACAAGAAAATCTCTTACAATAAAATAAAAACATTAGATTGATAGAACATAAAGATATTTTGTTAAAATTGTAAAGTTCCTAAGAAAGTTAAATTATACAAAATGAAGAGATTTTTTTCTTCTCTAAAGCTGGAGTCAGAGTTGGTACTTTTTTTCCGAAACCAGCCAAAAATAGCCCCGACTCCACAACCCTGCTGACTACAGTAAAGGGGTTAAGTGTCTGCTATTAGCCTGGGAATTCTGCTGCGTTTTCCAGCGGGCGCCACCTTTAAACCCTGCATTTCTGCCATACATGTACGGTGGTAGTGCTGAAGGAATTAAAGAGCAAGGCAGGAGGAGGATGAGGCCACAGTCAGTACTTCACAGGCAGCCAATACTCCTTAGGGATGGATGGTATACTGGTAGGGTAGCAGAACACCTCCATATTTAGGTATTACACATTTCAGATATTGCATGACTTTTCACCTGTTTGATACCTAGGTAGACAAACCACATGGGTATGGTGCCCCAAATCATCCTGCTGCGACCCGTCTACTGTTCTACAGTGGTTAAGCAGTCTGAATTGAATGAGGCCGCTTACCATAGAAGTTACCGATCTTGCATCCTCTTCATAATTTACTACAGGAGGCGGTTCCTTCCCTTCATTCTCTTGAACTTTATGATCAAGTAGATCCTTCTGAGCAGACAGCTTGGTTTCCGCACATTTCAGGTGTTGAACTGTCTGCTTTAGCTCTTCCAGAGCCTGCTTTCGACTTAACAACAGCACAATACTAAAGAAAAGAGAAAGCCTGAAATTAGAGTTATGTAAAGAGCACTTCCAGAAGTCTTGTAGTACAACAAACCATGCATATAATACAATCTGGAGGAGATGGCTAGCAAAACTTCAGACAGATTTGTCTGCAAGACAAATAATACATGAACACGTCTGAAGAAGAACAAACAAGAAAAAACAACAACAATCTTTGTTGGTACGAAACAATCGTGCTGTCACCAAAGATGTAGCAATTAACAACTGACTCGGGGACTGCTCTGGAGTAGCACCTGGCAACTAACCTAACAGCCCAAGCCTATCCTCACCATCAGAGGCTCTAGTGAAGACCAGGTAGTTGCTTAGCTATGCCCCTCCAGAGTAAAGCCAGTCAGTGGCGTAGTAGGTCCACACCCGCTTGCATAACATAATGGAAATTAATAACATAAAATACCTCTAAATTTTCTATTTTTACTACTCTTTTTGCTACCTAAAACTCGGTTCTCTGTACACCGCTCTAACAGTAATCCTTAACCTCTTAATAAATTTAACTTAAGTTGCGCTCTCCCCTGTATCGCTACTTACTAACAAGCATCCGGAGCAGGCAGAGCGGCTGGCAGCGTTACGTCACTCACTGACGTCGCGCACCTGCTCCATTCATAAAGTGGGAGGAGCAGGCGCGCGACGTCAGTGAGTGACTTAACGCTGCCAGCCGCTCTGCCTTACTTGTTAGTAAGTGCTGATACAGGAGAAAGTGAAACTTTAGTTAAATTTATTAAGAGGTTAAGGATTACTGTTACCAGAGTAGAGATTACTAGAAATACTGCTGTGAGCGGCGGGGCCCGGTGTAAGAGTACAGTGATTGCACCGGGCCCCGCCGCAAGTCCCCGAACTCCAGCCCCTCCTCCCTCCCCGCTGTTACAGTTATTGGGAATGATCATTGTAATGAACGTTCGATTGGGTTATAATTACCTAATGTAAGTGGCCCTTTAGTCACCCACGCTGCCATACCAGCCAACGCAAAAACATAATATCACAAATTAATGACTGGTAGTTCCAAAAGGTGTCAACACAACCGCCCACCCCCAACCAACAGTGGGGAGATGCTACAAAGGATCATCAAAAGCCTCTCTATTAAGGGGGAGGAACGGTTAGGGTGGGTCAACACACGAAACGCTGCAGATCTGCCATCAAAGATTTTCATGCAGTAAGTCCGCAGCATTGTACAGGGGCAGCAAAGTAAATGAGTTTTAAGCAACTCTTAGGCTACATGCACACGAACAGCACACCGTGTGCTGTCCGCATCAGTATGTCTGTTCCTTAGCCCCTCAAAAAAACATGTCCTATTCTTTTCCATTTAAGGCATTGTTACAATGGATACGCAAAAAAATAAACGGATGGCATAGGGATGTCATCCGTTTTTTTTTGCGGACCGCAAAACAAATACGGTCGTGTGCATGTAGCCTTATCCACATGCTGCGGAAAAAACCTGCAGTGGAAATTGACCTGTGGTGTAGATTTTAAATCTGCAACATATCAATTTAGACCACGGATTTCACACTTTGCAATGCAAGGAATGAAATTTGCATCAAATTGCATCAAATTTCTGCAACAAAATCTGTACCAAAGTACTTTAAAGTGCATTTTTTTCCGATGTGGATTTCCAGCAGAAATGCTGCAGATTTTCAGAAAGCCTGTAGTATTTCAGTCATTTGTGGACATACCCTTAGGATGCCTTAACACACTGCAGATATGGTTTCAGAAATGTTGGACCCTCACTGATCTGATACTGATGACCTGAGGATAGGTCATCAATATAAATAAAGTGCACAACCCCTTTAAAGTAGGTTTCATCTAATTTCCATGTACCGCCCGATATAGACAATCCACGGTCACTGCACCCATCCCTGCTTTGTCCAGCATGCTGCGCCTGTGCAGACACACATGGTCAGATGTTCACCTCAGAAGGGCATGGAAAGTGAAAATCTGGGGATCTCAACTTGTCCCCATCCAATCTAGGACATGGATGCATAGAGAAGAGTTCACTGCAAGGCAACTGACATGACGTCACTGGCGGTAGCAGAGAATGCTACAGACGGAGTCATAGATGAAGTATGATAGATTACAGTACATTACAGCAAATAAGAAATGCTTGTTAATCAGCAGAATCCCCCTTTAAGATTCATTTTAACCAGCGCCAATCCCTGAACAATAATCAGAAAACTTACTCAGATTTATTTTCACATGCATCTGAAGATTCTTGCATCTCTCTCTCTTTTTCAGCCAGAAGCTCCTCTTTACTGGTAAGTGACTGCTGTGTCTGCGCAAGCTCCTCAGATGCGGTTTTTAACCTGGAAAACAAATTGTGATATATTCCTGAGATGACATAGAGGGCAACACAAGACAAGTAAATTGAGCCCAACATGAAATCTCTGTCCACAAAGGTGGCATTTAAATAGAAAACGATAAATCCTGCTTAGTCTTAAGTAAGGCAGAGCGGCCGCTAACACATTTCATTCTAACAAGGTCTTGCACTAAGATGCAAAAGATACGATCAAGCGGGACGTGCTGCTGCCTAATAAAACAATCCATTATATCGATGTTCACAAAACACAAACAAGCGATGGGTCCTACAAATTAGCAAACATGTAAGTACACGTCTAATATAAATTGTAGGGACACCTTTGCATCATTTATTTTTTAATTATTGAATTTCATTTATTTTATGTAATTTAATTACAATTTCATTAGAAATGTTGCTTTTTTTTGGGCTTCTACGGCCAGTTACAGAGAGCCATTTTATATATTTGTCTGGTCTCTAGGCCATCTCAGACCACTTGTAAACAACCCACAAAGCTAATTTAAGCTACTTTCACACTAGCGTTATGTCACGGATGGTTCTGCAGAAAACTAGAAGTCACAAATAACGATCCAACTGACTTGATCCCAAACTAAGGAACATATGGGTGAGCCCTACAAAAGCCCTAGAGCTCTCCCTGACTGCTCAGCCCATGCAAAGATCTCACTGATAGAAAGTTGCATGCCCCCGTACCTAGACTGAGTAACACCTGAAAACCCTATAATAGTGAGGGGACACGACCACCGGCTCCCAGCACTCAATGCGGAGGGAGTCAGGGTCACCTAGAATCAAGCCAACAGGAAAACACAAATAAAGGAATAGACTTATCTGAGGAACCAGCAGATGCAGCATCAGGCAGTGAGAACAATCCAGGAAGTGGTATAAACCGTAAAGTGAAGCAGTATGGGAGGGGATATAAAGGGAGGCGATGACTGCTAATAGATGACAGCTGGGAGAGGGAGGAGAGTTGACAAAACAAAACCAAAACAAAAGAACATCATGCAAGAGGTACTGAAGAACGTCTGTCAGAACTTCTCAGAGATCTGGCAGTGACACGTTAATATTTTCCGATGTTGAGATCTGTCATAGGGTCTTCCGTTTTGTCCCCATTCATTGTCAATGGGGACAAAACAGAACTAAACAGAACTGAACAGAACGGAATGATCCAAAATGCATTCCATTCCGATACGGAGAGTAAACCTCAGCATGCTGCGGTTTGCTTTCCGTCCTGGGATGCGGAGCAAGACGGATCCGGCATGACCCCCAATGCAAGTCAATGGGGACGGATCCATTTTCTCTGACACAATAGAAAACGGATTCGTCCCCCATTGACCTTCAATGGAGTTCATGACGGATCCGTCTTGGCAATGTTAAAGATAATATAACCGGATCAGTTCATAACAGATGCAGATGGTTGTATGATCAGTAACAGAAGCGTTTTGGCTGAACCGTGCCGGATCCAGCAAAAACGCTAGTGTGAAAGTAGCCTTAGACCAAATCAAAGTGTGTCCGTACACCGGTTTATGGATATGCTTTAATTGGAAGTATGTATGTAATATTTTAAATCAAGCCAGTAAAAAAGGAAAAATCTTTCTATGAGCAGACATAGTGGATTTGCTAGAATCCACACCTAAAAAGAAAGAATCTAAAGCTTCTGGGCCTGAAAGTGGAATCTTAAACAGTGTCCCCATGACCATGTGCCATTTATAATATGTGTCTACTGATATGGCACAGGAAACTTCTCCACCAAAATCCACCTCCCAGTATTCTCAATGGCACATATCAGGATAGGATTTGAAATATACATTGAGGGAATAAAAGACTTGACTTGATAATTCTTCAAAGTGATCCCAAGCCTAGCAAGCTGCACACAGATCATCCCCATCAGAATGGGGCACATCTGCATGTAGAGGCATGGCTTTGTGAGCACGCCCTTAAGAGTTCCTGATGTTCCAGAGGTGAATTTGAAGCAGAAACCATGGCAGAAGTCTGAGGCTGACCCTCGCATTTCTGTTGCGGAGATGTAATTTGTTATGTCATGGATCCCACTGCAGATAAGTTCTGTTCATTGGGGGCTTATTCACCTACGAACATCAACTGCTGTTTCCATGCAGAAATCTACGGCAAGAATTGACATCTCTGTTTTTCTGCAAAAAAGTTTTACAAAATTGAAAGTAGCAAAATTTGTGGCATATAAACTGTGCGAGGAGGGTTCTGTTCATAATTGGGGGCCATCAAAATCCATGTGGAAAAAACGCCATATCAAACAGATGAAAAATGGGTAAGAAGACAAGTATTATATTCTACATTTCATACAAAATGTAAATGAAAAATCACACTGACATTTCATTTGGTCTTGTGAATTCCGGTTGTAAAAGGTGTCTAAAAATGAACAAAAATGTCACATCCCTGTCGCACTTCAGTAGAGCGTTTGAAGAAAGATAAACCTTCATTTTCATTCTGTCCCAAGACGCTGTCCCTAAATAACTTCTAGAAGGTAAGAAAAGCTTCAAGCACCTGTTAGCTAGGTCAACCCTGGCGGCTGAAATTCTCAAGCTCATCTCGTATGTGGCATCATTTGGATTGAATGCAAACCTCACTATGGAGAATTGAGTTACAGGCGACTGCTGTTCAATCTTAGGCTGGGTTCACACTTGAGCATTTTACAGCGCGTTCAAACGCACTGTAAAACGCTCAACACATGAAAACCAATGCTTCCCTATGGCCCTGGTTCTCACTTGAGCGTTTTACAGCGCGTTTGAACGCGCTGAAAAACGCCCTATGCTCAAAAAAGTTCTTGAGCTTCTTTAGAGCTTTTTGTCGCGCGTTTGCGGCCATAGGACACTGCTGTCAATCACACAAACGCGCGTAATACGCGCGTTAACTATGGACAAAAACGCGCGTTAAACGCGCATATCAAATACGCTCAAGTGTGAACCCAGCCTTACAGTCAGATAACATCATCCAAAGTAAAAGCCAGACGTTAGAAACTGCAATCACTTCTTAAAAAAGGTAAAAATGTACAGTGGTGGGTACAGTAAATGTACTGTCACGGACGTTCCCGCGACAGGTGGCATGAGATCGGTGAGACTGGCAACACGTGGTGTGATCGGACATGTTTTCTGTTTGGATCAAATGACGTCTGTGTTGTTTCTGGTGCTAGTCACATCTTCTTTCCCCAGGTGTGGCTATTAGGGGCATTTAACCTTCTCTATTTAGAGCTGTTTCTCCCACTATGCTATGCGGTTTATAGCTTCTGTTGAAGTTGGCGCGTGGATCTTGGCTGAGTTCCTGGTGCTGCCATAGCCACTTTAAGTTAAGCGTTTACTTTCCCTTTTGTATTTTGTTTGAGTTATTTTGTGTGTTGCATTTCCCTGTCATTTGTATTAAGGTCTGCGGGAGACTCCTGTTCGTCCTTCCTTTTGGAGGAACAGGTTGTCTCAGTCCTGACATTAGTACCAGGGTCCTACAGGGTGAGTTAGGACATTAGGTATTCCGGTGTATGAACTCACCTACCCCTGGGGTCTGTTCATACTGGTAGTTAGTCAGGACTTAGATTTGGGTTTTACTAGGAAGTGTCCATCTCCTTTCCCTAGTTCCCAGGCCGTATTTCCCTTCTATGTTCGGTGTGGCGTTTCCCTCCCACACCGGAACGTGACACTATCATTATAAAAGGGCACGGGGTACTGAGGATCACTATGCCCTAGTCCAGGGATCAGCAACCTCTGGCACTCCAGCTGTTGTGAAACTACGACTCCCAGCATGCTCCATTCACTTCTACAGGAGATCTGACAAACTGTGCATGCTGGGAGTCGTAGTTTTACCACAGCTATAATGCCGGAGGTTGCTAATCCTTGCCCAAGTCAATAGGGCCGACACTACACAGTCTGATACTGACTGTGTAAGAATGTATAGGGTTACAACTCTTCGGCAAGTAAAACGTTAACACCTAGTTGTCAAATACAAATTTACATTTCTAGCAGGAACAACAGAAGCACCGCAAAACGCAGCTGTAAGAAAAGATGCTCTGGCATTCTCATTTCATAGGGGAGACAATTATTTACTAGGACAGAAATGTCCGGCTGACCTCTCTCCGAGACCCCCCATAAGCATGTGCGCTTGGCTCAGCTGAGTGTGGATATGTTCTTAACGGGGAGAAGCAAGGATCTCGCTGCCAAACACTTCAGACGGCAGCTTATTTCCACAAGAAAAATGGATGTTGCATTACAACATGCCAGCTGTATAGCCAGCTTAAAAGAAATGTTTAAAAAAAAAATTCTGCCAGTTAAAACCAGATAGCACCACACATCATTTTTTTTTTCTATTCAGTTTTTATTTTCTGATTGCAGATTTTTTTATTTATTAATATTTTAACACATTTGTAAAATTTCCTGAGTATTAAGAAAATTTGTCTACGGCAGCCACATGGGCCACAGACACAATGGACAGGAGCTGACCTCATTGACTTAGGGTGCTTGACCACAACCATATTTTGCACTCTGCAAAACATACGGATGACATCCGTGTGCATTCTGTATTTTGCAGAAGGGAACAGCTGGCCCCTAACAGAACAGTCGTACGCTTGTCTGTTATGCAGACAATAATAGGACATCTTCTATATTTTTACGGAATGGACACACGGCAACAGAATACACACAAAGGAACTTCCTTTTTTTTTTTTTTGCAGACCCATTGAAATGAATGGTTCTGCATACGGTGCGCAAAAAAAATGGAACGGACACGGAAAGAAAATACGTTTGTGTGCATGAGCCCTTATATATAAGAGTTTTCTAGGCATGCTCTGTGACCTGTACATAGTTCAGGAAGTATTAGACACGCTTTCACAACCAACCATTGTGAATAGTGGATCCTGTGTTATCTGTATATTCAGGTGATAGCTTTCATTCTAATAGTGTCTGTAATGATAAGCAGATAACTGTAGTACAGAGCTCTGCGCAGACCAAAAAGTGGCGCCTATTATTAGGCTTAGTGGTCAGTGCAAAAACTGCAGGATTTTGTTTTTTGTTTAAATATAGTGACATGGAAAATAAAAAATAAACACCAAAAATTCTTTAAAAAAATATGGTTAACATAAAAACGTGAACTAAACAATAGATCATTTTCTTATAAAACATTCCCTTTAAGTTTTCACCGTTTATCTCCGTGCAAGCTGTTCAACATCAAATTGTCACAAAGCTGCAGTGGTTGTTTGGCCAAGCAAAAGCATAATTTTAACAGAAGAAATGGATAAAACAATGTAAATGAGGTTTCTTCAGTGTCAAGTGATTGTCACGGTGGGGAGTGGGGGAAGGAGGGAATACCACCAGGCCTGAAACCAAGGATAAGGGAGAAGGTAACCCCCTATAGCGTCCCTAATCCTCGCCCCTTACTCCTCACCGTATGAGCGGACCTGGATGGTAGGACGGCTCCTACCCAGGAAACCTAGAGCCCTACTAACCCTGATGATCCCTGGTAGTAAGGTAAGGGGCAGAGACAACCTGTTCTTTTAAGACACGGAAGAGCAGGAGTCTCTGCAGGCCTAACAGCAAGGAGAGGAGCAGACAGTAAGCAGAGGACAAACTCAACAGGTAAGTGTCTTGTGGCAGAATGACAACAGACCACAGAACCACAACGTCACATACCTGCCCACAACAACTAAAAGGAACGAGTTGTCTGCACCACAACCCACTGGATCCTGTGAAAATTACTGCAGCCCAAACACACAAATCTGGACTCAGTACCAACACCAAACACAAGAGCAGTAGTAACTGCCTGGACCACCATGCGGCAAGATGCATGGCGGACCCAGACAGTGCTGCTTAACAGAGTTGTAGTTACCCCTCTGGGGAACCCCAGGGACCCCCTTCCGGAGGTACAGACAAACAGGGGAAATGTCAAACAACCATGCTGGACTACAAACACCAAAAGACCAGACATGGAAAACCAAATGACAAACAACAAACACCATGTACATCACACACTATACTCAAAACAACAAGTGAGGATAAGTAAAGGTATAGAAACAAAGAGAAGACAAGGGGATGACATCGCAGATGACATTGATGTCAAACTAGGAGGGCCCTCAGATAACATCCAAGAAAGGAGCAAGCTCCTTCATACAAAAGCATACATAAAGATCTCAATCTCACAGCAACAGTATATGAAGAGACCTTAGACAACACCCAGCACCACCTTGCTCACACCTTAACCCCGAGCACACCAGAAAGGAAGGGCAACAGCCTAAAAGGGAAAGCACACACGCAAGCAATACAAGACGTTGCTACTGGCAACCAGCATTCGCGGCGAAAGTGTCACGGCAAACACCTCCAAGCGTGACAGTGATCATCTGACCGGGTATGTAGACTACATGGTGTGACTACCTGGAGCTTATGCAAGAAAGAAACTGCAGCTCATCGGAAAATAGCTGCATAGAAAAAATAAATAAAAAATTTACATTTCTACAAGCAAGATATCTTACATTGAATTTAAGCTGTCTGCCGTGAGACTGTTCCACATGATCTCATTAGCCTGCAGATTTTCAATTTCTTCAAGTAAAGACAAGTCAAATTCAATGTCCTCTTTCTTGGTCTCTGGTGACCTATTATGAAAAGAAATTAAACACAGAACATGTTAAAATTCAGATATCCAGAAACAAATGTTTGCTGCACTGAGACTACAGTTCAAAGAGAATAGCAACATGTAGAATATTGTGTTAAAAATGGTTTACCCTTATATTTTACTGTATGCAAACAATTGGAAAAGTACATTTCGAGTAAGGGATGACCAAAAAAGACCAAAAAAAACCTCTCAAACCGAACTATTTCCACAACAAGAAAACTGCAGTGTAAAAGTGTATGACTACTAGATAGCGGTCACAGCTTTTTAAAGGCCTCTATGGAAAATCTCATCGCAATACCACAGGCAAAAGCCCAGTGCTGCAGTTTTTACATGCAGTAACAATGTGGCAAACTTCCCCATTGCAGTGAATCAGTGAAACTGGTTAGGCACACCACAGGATGCCTGCTGTAGTAATGTTATCTTAATAATATGCAAGTATTAATCCTGAGAGGATAATCATGGAGTAAAACTCAGCAGGCTCTGCTCATTGACTGGTTCCTTTTTCTGATCCCTGTGTAGGTGGGAGTCTGAATGGTTGTGAGTGGAACGTCAAGCAGACACTGCAGGAATATGGAGATCATACGGTATTAAAGAGTTTTACGAGATTTAAATACTGATAATCCTATCCTCTGGAGGGGTCATCAGAATCTGATCAGTGGGGGTCTGACAACTGGGACCCCTGCTGATCAGCTGTTTGAGAAGGCACCGGTGCTCCTGTGAGCACCGCTGTGTTCTCCGTGCTCACCAAGCACAGCGCCAGACATTGTACAGCGGTTGTCCTTCGTATGGCATTCAGCCCCATTCAGTTCTACGGGGCTGAGCTGCGCCTAGGCCATGTGACCAATGAACATGTCACCACTCAGCTTAGGGGAAAAATGCGAGAATGTTGTGGCGCTATTGTGAGCACCGCTGCCTTCTCGAACAGCTGATCAGGAGGGAGGGGTCCTGGGTGTCGGAAATTGTTCGCGCAGAATCAAGCTCCCAACAAGTTCCCTTTAAAGCAAGTGAACCTTTTCAATTTAATGCACTTACCTTTTTTTCTCCTGCTCCAATTACTGCATCAGGGCCTAGCAGGTTTCTGCAGATATGCATCTCAGCAGTAATGAAAATCCAATCAAAGCAGAGAACCAGCTGTCTGTCCTCAACTACTGCACAGTTCACCCGCTTCCTACAGGACACAAAAAGCACCGTCCTGGTCCTGCTCCCTCACAAGCCCTCGCCATGCCCCCTTTTCAGAAAGTGGCAAAGGAGTCATAGAAACACCACTTGTGCCAAAATTTTGTCGCAATGGTGTTTAAAAAGTCGCAAACAAAGGGTTTGCACCTTTTTGGCACCAAAAAACAAGTGTGAGTGGGGGGGGGGGGTAAATTCCTCCCAAAGTGTAGACATTAAAACAGGAAACTTACTTATGTTTCTCAATGAAGTTTTCATACTCGGTGCTCGGATTTATTTCTTGGACGCAAATCTCTATTTCTTTATGCACAGCCACAATTTCATCAGACACAAGGCTGGTAATCTGGCAATATTCATCAAAGATCCCTTTGCTGGAATAACAAAGAAAAGTTTAGTCCACACGTCCAGTTCAGAGAACATATTCAGTGTTACATATACAATGGCGATCAAAATTAGAGAACAATTTATGAACACTTGATGAATCTTTATGAACATTTGAAGGATCTTTTGTAAGGGGTGCACCATGCCATTAGAACAGTGTTTTCCAAAATAACCAAAGTATATCAACATAAAACCTTTATTTATCAAAAAACCTGATGATTATAATTAGAGAACAGCAATGACTGTAGCACAGAGAAAGATTCTAACTAAATTTTCTGAAGGTTACACCAGTCAGCAATCAGTAGAAGTGTACAGGCCCTTGCTTCTAATGACTTCAGCACATCTGCGGCCACAGGACATCACTAGTCTCTCACACTGCTCTGGTGTGATTTTCGTCCACTCTTCTTCCAGTCTCTTCAACAGTTCTGTGAAGGTTTTCTATTGGGTTTAGATCAGGACTCTGGGCTGGCCATTGCATTGTTTCAATGTTTTCCGTTTCAAGGAACTGCTTTACCCGTTTTGCTATGTGACATGGGGCATTGTCCTGCATGAAAATTGCTGGCTGATTGAGTGATGAACGCAAGGAAGGAACCACGTGTTGTTGAAGAAGGTTCTGATACACACTTGCATTCACTCCGCCATGTAGCTGTAGGAGAGGTCCAACTCCTGCTGCAGAAAACATTGCCCAAACCATGACACTTCCTCCTCCACCTTTCACTGACTTCTTTACACACTTTGGGTTCAGTCTTTCCCCAGTTTGTCGAACATAATGGTTCCCATCAGATCCAAATCAATTAAACTCGCTTTCATCACTAAAATAAACTCTGGACCACTTCACATCAAGTCAGTGAAAACTGGAAAGTTAGGCTGCCAGTTAAATAGGGTTTGTCAGATCATTAAGTTAATTAGCATCAGTTGCCAGATTAACACCAAAAACTTGCAGGTATCGGAAAGTCTTCTCTAATTTCGATCAGTGTTCTTTTTCAATTATCTCATTTACATTTTTATTCTGTGCTTTAGAATAAAAATTCATGAAATCATCTTAAAATACTGCTATATATGTTAGGATATATTCACATAGGACTACACCATGACCTTGACATTTCGGAAATTGTGTGCTGTTCTCTAATTTTGATCGCCACTGTACCTTTCCATATTTCAACAGGTCCATGAAAAATACAAAGGTTATGTAGAAAACTAAAAAGAAGTGTTAAGAGTTTGTTATCGACTTAAACGGTATGTTCTAGAAAGTACAATAATAAAGACTAAATAAAATATCCAACCATAACAGGACACTAAGGGTGCATTCACACGTCCGTATGTGTTTTGCGAATCCGCAAAACAGGACACCGGCAATGTGCGTTCCGCATTTTGCAGAACGCACATCGCCGGCACTCTCATAGAAAATGCCTTTTTTTTTGTCCACAATTGTGGACAAGAATAGGACATGTTCTATTTTTTTGCGTAATGGAAGTACAGATCCGGAAGTGGGCATCCACAAAAGCGGAAGCGGACAGCACATTCCGGCCCCATAGTAAATAAATGCAAAATTTCAGAACAGATGCGGACCCATTTTGCAGACATGTGAATGGACCCTAAAAATAAGTCAACTGATACTTGTTAAATAGGCAACCATAAAACCCCAAACCTCTCTTCGGCTCTGTTCACACAACCATTGTGGCTTCCATTTATTTAAAAAAAATGTCAAAATAACCTCACTGACTTGTAATGAGGTCTCTCGGGTTCCCTCCTCACATCGGAGGGAAGAACAGCACTGAATGGAGCCTGTGAAAGCAGCGTGAACGTAATCTAAAAGGGACTAAGCGGCTTCCTTGCTTCAAGTCAAGGTAAGCACGTCCCCTAACCGTCCCCTCTTAACAAAAGAGGGAACAATTAGGGGGTGTGCTTACCTTGACTTAAAGCAAAGAAGCCGCTGCCCCCTTGACTTCAAGCTGACGGGCAAGAAAGTGCTGGTGGCGCTTAAAACAGTTTTTTGAATCTATGAAGCATCAGATTACCGGATCAAACACATGATTAACAACAAACTGGGGGCTACTATGAGGTAATGCTGGCGGTTTTATATGCGTTTTTGAAGTGACAGGTTCCCTTTAAGCTGCCATATGTGTATAAATGAGAGATAACACCATATCTGACCATTATATGACATGTATTGCATGCTTCCTCTCTGAGCTGGGGAGTGGAGACTAGCTATAATGATACCTGCCCACAGACTACAAGGAGACCGGAGATTCTGGCCCTGCCTTCATTGCTGCTTCTCCTCCCTCACCTCTCCATAGACTTATGTCGGATAAGGTACTCTGATCCTTCAGTGAGCAGACAGCCCGTCTCCATGTCAAAATGAATTTATCACAGAATTCAGAAAGAATGTCAGTTCAGTTTAAAGTCTGATAACTCGAGAACAAGCTATTTTTCTCTGATCTGGATTCCGCTACCACAGACCATAACTTTTGGTCCGTGACAGCGGAATCCATAACGGAATTCTTAGCTAACCCGAGCCTTGTCCGCTGAACTTTAAACACAAGTTCGCTCATCCCTACTGATAACACCTCCCTCATGTACCGATAGCTTTTCACAGGATATACACGTAAATGTATAAATTACAGGTTTTACTGAATCTTTCCCCACAAAACTATACATTCATCTGCTCAGCTCCTCCTGCTCTATAACATGGTGCTGTCAGATTGCATTGCATTTTGTGGTGACAGGTCGTCTTTTTTTACAAAACTGAATAAAAAAAATCTACCACATAAGACCTTCGCACAAACCAAAATGATTATAACAAGATGTCTTACAGGCCTCTGATCATCTCCTCTTGCATGGTCTGTAGAGAATCCAGTAGAAGAGGGAGAGTGGAATCATAATACTGATCCTGGTGAAGCTGGGCTCCTTTCAGGGCAAGCACGTACTGGTTATGGAGCATGTGGAGTTTCATAGTGGCTTTGTCATATCGGTCCTTGGCTTTTTCTGACTCTTTACCTGTGTTGTATAGAAGAGACACAAAGTCGTTACCCAACAAGATTCAACCACTGGTCCTACTCCTAAAATCACACTTCTAAACCAGAATCATTGCAACCTGATGGGTTACTGCATTATTAAAGGGATTCTGTCAGCAGGATTAACGATATGTAGATATTTATATGTGCCCATTAGTCTTCATGCAGTGTTTACAATGATCCCTCTGTTTATGCTCTGTGTGCCTTATATTCTTATAAAAAGCGATCCTATTCATATGTAAATCACCTCTGTCAGGAGCCCAAGGGGTTGTCCCACGATCTCCTGGAGCCCAGCCGCGCCCATCGATCCGGAGCCCAGCACCGCCTACTACTTAATTTATTCACTGCACTATCCTGACGTCATGTAATCTCTGCTCCGTAG
The DNA here is from genome assembly GCF_905171765.1 of Bufo bufo. NCBI lineage: Eukaryota > Metazoa > Chordata > Amphibia > Anura > Bufonidae > Bufo > Bufo bufo. The sequence continues at coordinate 158,309,502 of NC_053390.1, read as the reverse complement.
TCTCGCGCAGGCGCAGTGGACACTGTAGTCCCCGTGCGGACTACTGGCACCGGCTTCATCTTGTCCACTGCGCATAGGGGCGGCTCCCTGCGCACCCCGATCGGACCGGAAAAGACTCACTCTGCGCAAGTCGCTCCTAGGCGGAGGACTCTTCTGGCAGCAATCGCTCCTTTGACAATTTTGACCGACTTGCGCAGAGAGAGAAAGTATTTTCCGGTCCGATCGGGGTGCGCATGCGCAGTGGACAAGTTGAAGCCGGTTCCAGTAGTCCGCACGGGCGCAGACTACAGTGTCCACTGCGCCTGTGCGAGGCTACGGCGCAGAGATAACATGACGTCAGGATAGTGCAGTGAATATAAAGTAGTAGGCGGTGCTGGGCTCCGGATCGATAGGCGCGGCTGGGATCCAGGAGATCGTGGGACAACCCCTTGGGCTCCTGACAGAGGTGATTTACATATGAATAGGATCGCTTTTTATAAGAATATAAGGCACACAGAGCAAAAACAGAGGGATCATTGTAAACACTGCATGAAGACTAATGGGCACATATAAATATCTACATATCGTTAATCCTGGTGACAGAATCCCTTTAAATATTCAGAACTTTTGGATGGTCACACAAAAGTATACAAAATGTATTAGAATGGGAGTAAACCTTGATGACGATCCAAAACAGGTAATACAACATAAGTATTTAATTGGATCACTCTGCTTAAGCGGACCATAAATATAGACATCGGTTGAGTGTGCATGATATATTTTTTTTAACAATGTGTAGGGGGTGAGAAGCTGCTGCCAAACAACACCCACATCTATATTATATCTGAGTATAGCTCAATTTAGAGAAAGATAACAAGGAATGATGCCGAGACTGAATACGAGACAAAGCCAATTTAAAAACCTCAACTTTAACATTGGTTTTATAGTCAGGAAATATAAAATTCTTCATCTGAAGCAGATATGCCGTCCATATTAACTATGGTTAAAATATTTCTTTGGATTTGATGAGAGGTGGTCTTATATTACCATTAAAGGGGTTGTCCCCAGGATAGATTATCAATATCAGATCGGCAGGGGTCCGACACCCCTGCTGATCAGCTGCATGAGGAGACAGCATGTGCAGTGCACGCATACCATCTCCCTTGCCTCTTCCTGTCCGCTGCTGCGATCTATGGTCTTTGCTATAGACAGCAGCAGTAGACAGGAAGAGAGAAGGGAGACGTCATGTGCGCACGCCGTCTCCTCATACAACTGATCGGCGGGGGTGTCGGACCCCCGCCGATCTGATGACCTACTCTGAGGATAGGTCATCAATAGTAAAAGACCGGAAAACTGCTTTAAAGGGGCTGTCCTATGAAGATAACCCTTGTTTATAGGATTCTGTATGTCATCCACGAAAATCCCAAGCGAAATGCCGCTGTATTAAAGCAACTACCATTCTGGCAGACTCACTCATGTGAAGAGCAGCCATTTAATACTATGTTTTCCCTTCGCCTGGCTGGCCAAAAAGGGTGATCCGTTTAAGGCTCTGATCACTTCTATAGGGCATCTCTTAGAGGGTTTGTGCAAGAAAGGAGAAGGGGGGTGAGGAGGCAAACCCCCCACTTGGACCAACCTGTAAAGGGAAGCTTACCTGCTTGCCGCCACTGGCTCCTCACTCCTTCTCCCCCTGGCCTGCAATGCTCCGCTAGGGTCCTTCTCTGAAGACATCCAGTTTGACATCGCCTGCAGCCATTCACTGTTTTCACCGAGGAAGCCAAATGGAGCAACGCAGGCCGGGAGAAGCTGGGAGCCGGCTAAGCTTCCTTTTCCAGCCAAGTGGGAAGGGTTGCCAAACCCCCCATTCGTGCACTACCCCTATAAGTTTTCCAGTATTTTGCCAACAAAAATACTGAAAACTCAACATAAACCTGGCAAACCCCACATCAAGTCAATGGGATATTTTAGGATTCGTTGAAATCTGTCTCACAGATCTGCTATAAATGGAAACAATGACACTAGTGTGAACAGAGCAATATTAGCAGAAATACTAAAATGGCAACTGCAGCTGAAATACAGAGCAGATCCCGATATTTCATATGCACAATTTCATAATATTTTTAGTCCACAATCAAATGCACGGCACGAATAACGTTTACCTGGAAGTAAGAGCTTCCTCTAAAGGGCTCATTCACACGGCCGTATGAACGGATCCGCACCCGTTCCGAAATTTTGCGCAAGGTCTGCGTATCCATTCTTTTCTATAGGCCATCAAAAGATGCAGACAGCATCAGTTATTCCGTACCGCGGCTCCGCGGAAAAGATCGAACATGTCCTATTTGCGGACAAGAATATGCAATTTCTATTATGGTCGCGGCCATGTGCGGTCCGCAAATTGTGTAACGCACACACCCGGTATCCGTGTTTTGCGGATCCGCAAAGCACTACGGCCGTCTGAATGGGCCCTTAGTCATATAGTGAAATTGAAGACACTATTCATGGGTAACATGCCAGCACAAGCTTCATCAGAAATAACTGCTGTATACATACATATGAATGGATGTATACAGACACCTTCAGCTATAGCAGGCCAGCCAGTTACACAGATAGAAATCTGCTGACAGATGCCCTTTTTGTAATAGAATTGTACTTGCAGTTAAAAATGTGTATAGCCGTAAACATATACACACACAAAAAGAAGCAGCACTTCAACCCATATGCACAACATTATATCCTTAGTCCATACTCAGCGCCCATATGCTGTGAGAAAGCTCCTGGTCCACACAGAAGGTCAAACATAGGCTCCATTCAGGGGAAGGAGGTCAAAAGTGTCCTTTTGGCTTCTGTCAACACAGATACATACCTGTATACCTTCTTTTCAGCTGTATGAAATAGCACAGTCTGGTAAACATTTTTGGGAGCCTTTGTTCATGGAAAGTAATGGGCGAGGTATGCCAATGTATGGCTAAGCGGTGGCATATACATACCAGAGGTATATGTTGGGAAGCCCTACTGGTGTTACCTTTAGTCAATTTAAGCAACAGGCCAGAGCAAGCATGTATCATTCCTCAGATCAAATGTATTGGAATAGACAATCCAAATGTATATGATCCAGAGCCCAACGATAAAACAGAACTTTTAATTTTCCATACTGAAGATACCATAGTTTTATTATGTAACATTAAAAGTTATGTTTCATAGTTGGGCGCTGGATCTAGCCTATACATTTGGATTGTCTATTGGCCCTTGTTCAGTTAAAATATAATATCATGATGCATTTAAACTGATGACCACCTCCTATACCAATGGCGGCACTGTACAAACCATTCCCGTCCTGGTGGAGTTAACAAATGACCTTTCAGGAGGTTAATACATATTTGCTGGGGTGGAGAATAGACAGTGTAACATGAAGACAACAGGCACAAGCTGCTACAATATGGAGACGCAGGCGCCTCTTCATAACTTCGGTGGATCCACCGCCAGCTATGGGGCTTTATTAAGACCGGAGTCTAAAACACTGGTCTCAATAAATGTGCCCCTACATTGCTACAAGAAATAAGGGAAGGACAAAGTCTACACAACATATAGGGATGTGGTCTAAGTTGCAATAGAGCCCACTTAAAAACCGCAAGTAATTCTTTAAAAGCCAGACCCCATATTCCACCTAATTCCAAAGGATTGGTATAAGAGTCATACACAGATGGTTCTCATGAAATAGACAGACACAGTTTACCCAATTAAATGTCTTCTCTATTGACGAAGCACAAACTGCTTTGCCTGCAGTGAGAATTGGCTTCAAACTATTTTTCACAAATTGTGCAATGCCAACATCTCCCTTATGTCTTAAAATATTGATTCAAGTGGGAGAGAGCAGATAAATTGTGGCCAGCCCCTACTGCACATATCCCGTTGCCAGAAAACACTTTATGTGAAGGAAATAGTCACAATCACGAAAAAGCACCTCTAAAATTTAAAGGCCTAATAAAATGGAATATGAGCCATGCCATTCGACTTGTCATAGCTGGCGCTGTGCTATTAATTTTGTCGTGTTACATCTTTATGGGTATCTAAAATACTGAAGAAAAAAACTTTAGCTGCCAGGAAGCACAATCGACCTCAGGTGAAATGTTCTTTTACTGTAATTATTATAACGAAAGGGAAATCCACTTAAAATGATGTATGAAAAGATACATGTGAGAAGGTCACATTGGTGAAGTCTGCCATTTTGGAAAAAAAAGGATTTCCGGAAGATAAGAGCTCAGCATAGTACTTATATACCTTTGGTGCTGCTCAGAGTTTGAAAAAATTTACTAAATCAGAGATTTACTACAAATCAGACACAAAAAAGTAAGCAAACTACTACACATTATTCTGACCACCAGCTAATATAACAGAATAAACACTGTGTGCAGCACTGACAGCAGCTAGACGGGCTAGGAGTGACTAAGTAAGGTCCTGGTAGGTTGTCCCAGGTATCTGGAGCCATGATGACTGCAGTGCATCCCACAACTGCTGGAGGGTGCGTGTGGTAGGATCCCTAGAGTGAGCACGACAATTGAGGTGGTCTCACAGATGGTCAATTCGGTTCTGGGGTATTAGGTGGTGAGGGTAGTACTTGGAAGCCTTGTTCATGCTCTTCCAATCAATGTCTGACATTTCTAGCCAGGTGACATGTCGCATTGTCTTGCTGGAAGATCCCATCCGACCCAGGGGAGACAAGCACCATGTATGGGTGTACGTGATCTGCAAGGAAGGGATTCATAACCAGTGATGGTCAGTTTGCAGTGTTCGCCAACGAACACATGCGAGCTGCCATCTTGACTTACCCGTCCGGCAATGCACAGGTAAGCCCTTACCTGTGCCGGTCTGAAATCAAAGGCAGTCACCAAGAGCAGGCAGTTCCGAGAACAGCCTGATGAAGGCCCCCGGCGGCTGTTCTCGGAACTGCCTGCTCCCGGTGACCGCATTTCATTTCCGACCGGCTCCCGGCACAGGTAAGGGCTTACCTGTGCATCGCCGGATGGGCGAGTCAAGATGGCAGCCCGCATGTGTTCGTTGGCGAACACTGCGAACTGACCATCACTGTTCATAACCAAGTCGGTTGAGAGTGCCTTTGAAATGGATGAGTGGGCCCAGAAAATGTCATGAAAACATTCCCCAGACCATAATGCTGCCATCACCAGCTTGTGTTCTTCCAGGGACATTTGCAGGGTGTTTGTTCTCTGAGGTCTCTCATCTGATACGCCAACGTCCATCTGTTCCATGAAGCAGAGATCGTGACTCATTGGAGAAGGCATCCCTTTGCCAATCAGCGGAGGTCCAATTCCGATACTGCCATTAAAAAATTGAAGCCTTTTCTGCAGGTGCAACTTCATTAGCAGAAGTCCAGTGACCATCGGTCTGCATTCGCTAAACTGTTTTAGACACACGTCTGGCAGCGAGCTGCTCCACTGTCGCACACCTTTGTAACCAATGTCCCCCTCTCACATCAGTCGCACATGGTGCTCTGCAGTTTCCACAGTTCACAGTTCGCGCAGTTCCAGAAATACTGCCTCCCTCTGCCCAAAAGTCAATCATCCTTTTTGCAAATCTGATAAATCACCCCTTTTACCCATGACTACAAGGAGGGATATGTGAGCAGACAGCCTACAACATCCTATTTATACCCACTAAGCCAGCTCACCACACGTGACTTCCTTCATGAGCTACTGTATGCACTGCTGACATTAAAAGTAGGAAGTGGTCATAATAATGTGACTCGACTGTGCATATATTTGAATTAATCTTTCATTATCAGTCTCTATTCAGTACAAATGAAATCAAGGTTCAATTATTCTGGAAACAATGCCAGAGGCACTATGATTCTGTATTAGGGCGCGTGAGTACAAACATATTTTTTTCCCATATGTGGAACCACTCACTTCAATGGGGTTTAAAAAAAAAAAAAAAAAAAGTAAAAGACTCCATGTGCATTCTGTGTCCGTATGTCTGCAAGGCCGTTCTGCAAAATAGATCATGTCCTATTACAGTCCGCATTACGGACAAGGATAGGACTGCTTTATAAGAGGGCCGGTATTCGTGCGGAATGCACATTGCCGGTATCCGTGTTTTGCCTAAAGCAAAACATCCGACAGTCAAGTGCATGAGCCTTTCGGTTAGGCTTATATTAGATGGGATTAGATGGGCAGATAATTGTGCAGATCATCGCTAACAAGCGTTTGTATTCCTGGCAGTGTAATACTGGCGCTGATTATCCAATGAACGAGCAATTGCTCATTCCTCGGGTAATCTGAATGTTTCAGCAAGTTTAAAAATAATCATTTCCAAGGGGCAGATTGTGCCGTCTAACCACGATCTGTTGCAGGCAAACAATGATTCAGTATGGGGAAGAGCGAAGGCATTAGCGATCACTGTTCCCCATACTGTGGAGAAGATTTCTGCATGCAATAGCAGTGGTCTCCTCCGCTGACGAGCAGGCGATTGCTAGGAAGTAACGCTTCCCCCCTGAAAATCGCCTGGATGATCTACTCATTTAATATAAACCTTACTGTCACACAGGCACATTTTCTGAAGTGGAATTTCGGTTGAATATTTTGCCATGATAACACCGCAAAAATTCTGCTGGCCATTTGTTGTAGGTTACGTGAATCCGTATTGTGCAAGTCCCATGTGGACATACCCTAAGGACTCTAATACAAGTGATGACACTGCATTTAGCCGTGGTAAATAAGGGCATATCATTTGGAGGTTTAAAATGGAAGGCACACCACGTTCCCGTTGGAGTCCTCAACTGGAGATTGGGAGTGCTGAATCCTAGCTCAACAGTCCTTCCATAAGGGACATGCTGGTGCCACTTTAGAAGGAGGACCTTATCACTCAGTGTCCCTTGTGGCCACACTACAGCGGACAATTTTTTTTATGATTTACTGACTACCTTTCTCCAGCTAATGATGCTGTCCTATACAAGAACAATAAAGTTTACAGATAAAAATTTTATACTCAATGAATTAAAAAACTAAGGGAAAAACCAATCCAATGACAAAGTAAGCAACATGTATTAAAGTGCCATGTTTGTTTCCCTAATGTGTAGGGATAGTGATGGGGAACATTTTTGTAATACACTTTATTTAGAGAACTTGTACATTTATACGAGAAAACCTGTCCCGAAATGTTCCTTAGGCTAGTTTCACACTACTGCTTTTAGCACCAGCAGGCTGCTCAGGCAGGGAGCAGCCTGCTGTAGATGTCTGGATCTAGCATTACCTGAAAACCACCAGCCCCATTAACCCCTTCCCGACCAGCACCGTAATAGTACGGCGCTGCGGGAGGTGACTTGCCAAACAGCGCCGTACTACTACGGCGGGACAAATAGAGGAGATATAGTTGAGATATGTCCGCACCCTGCAGCCCCAGATCGCTGCTATTGGCCGGATTACATAGTTCGGCCCATCGCAGCTCCGACTGCGATACGGAGCTGCAGGGGAAGCCGGGGAGGGAAGGGGGGGTCATGTGGAGGTGACATGTGCTGAACTAGTCAGCACCTGTCTCCGCCGAGGTCAGGCAGGGGACTCCAGTGTTTGGGGTCCCCTGCCAGCGCTGCGATTGTCTGGAACAACGCTTCAGCCAATGGCAGCGCTACAGCAGCAGAGGGAACCGGAAGAATCCCTTTGCATGCAGCCATTCTAGCTGGAGAATGCATGCAAAGTGGACCTGTGCCCCTCTGTGCTGTATCTGCATGCTGGGACTTGTGGTGCACCACCACAGCTTTCTACTACCTGTGAAAAGAAGAAAAACATCTGGAACATCTCCTACAGTGATTTTTTTATATTTTTTGCAGCAGTTCCAGATCCCTAATCCACCCCCCACCTTCCCAAGTCCTAATCCCTGTCCCTACCCCCCTAATCCCAGGCAGCGAACAATTTTTGACTTTTTTTTGGTCACTTTACTTTTTTCACTCGGTGCAGAGCAGGGGAAAAAAAAGTGAAAAAAGTAAAGTCAAAAATGTTTCTGTGTGCAAGCCTCCCAAGACCTAATCCTTATCCCCCCTGTCTGCTAAGCGAACAAATTGCGACTTTTTTTTTCACTTATCTGTTTTGTTTTTTTTCCTGCTCTGCACCACTTTTTTTGTGAGCGAGCTGTGAACGCCAAGCGCTGATGAGTCCATAATCCACTGTTCAGCACCTGGGCTAATTTTTTTGGTGCAAGTATTTTTTCCATCTCTGCTTTTTTTTTAGAAGTAATAGTTAAGAGCTATATATATATATATATATATATAAAAAAAGAAAAAATTTTAGACAGTGTTCTTTTTTGTATCTGCAGTAAATTTTTATACTGCAGTGTCTGCATGGACGTACCAAACGTCAGCTTGCATGCGTTCTGCAGCCCTGAGCACCAACCAGTACCTTATTTTTTACTGGTCGCTTTTGAGCTTAGTTCTTTTTTTTCTATGAAAAAACGAACTTAGTGATTATATATATATTATATATATATATATATATATATATATATATCCATCTCAATTTTAGGTAGTGTTAGTGTAGATTTTTGCGTGCATCTGTGTGTGCTTGTACTGCGCCTGCTAAGTGCCAATCAGTAATGTAATCTTTACTCATCACACCTCTGCTCATTTTTATTTTTTTCCAGTAGACTCCTTTTTTCCCCTAAATTTTCATATTCATTTTATTATCTTTTTCTTCTTTTTTTTTTTCTTTTTTTTTTCTTCCCCTAAATCTTATTGGAAATTTATTACAAGACCCCTCACGTGTGAAATCATTACATACACCTCCCTGACACTTTACACACACAAAAATAAAAATGTCCTGGAGAATGTACTCGGCTGAAGAGGCATACGCCATGCTTGCCTCTGATACTGAGACTGCCAGCGAGGGAGAACAGGACAGCACTTTCCTCTACCCCCTCATCAACATCATCCGCTGATGAGGGACCCTCTAGGAGATGCCCCAGAACAACAGCTGGGGCAGCCCCCCAGAGTGATCCCATATGGACCTCACCCCCTGATGATTATCAGCCCAAATTCCAGAGTTTGTGGGAAACTCTGGAATCCAAATTGACTGCATAGGCTTCACAGAAATTTATTTTTTTCAGTAAAGATTTAGTAAATTTTATCGTGGCCCAAACAAATTTACCGTATTTTCTGGTGTATAAGACGACTGGGCGCATAAGACGACCCCCAACTTTTCCATTTAAAATATAAGGTTTGGGCTATACTTGCCGTATAAGACTATCCTTGAATGCACAGTCCTCCCTATCTTCAAGACAATCTTCTCCAGGCCAGGGAACTGACTGGGATCTGTGGATGGCACTGTTATGAGGAGGGGGGGATCTGTGAATGGAACTGTGGTGGGGAGGGGGATCAGTGGATGACACTGCTATGGGGAGGGGGATCAGTGGATGACACTGCTATGGGGAGGGGGATCAGTGGATGACACTGCTATGGGGAGGGGGATCAGTGGATGACACTGCTAAGGGGAGGGGGATCAGTGGATGACACTGCTAAGGGGAGGGGGATCAGTGGATGACACTGCTATGGGGAGGGGGATCAGTGGATGACACTATATAGCATCTTATGCTATATGTGCCATCCACAGATCCCCCTCCCCATAACAGTGCCATCCACAGATCCCCCTCCCCATAACAGTGCCATCCACAGATCCCCCTCCCCATAACAGTGCCATCCACAGATCCCCCTCCCCGACGCTCAGAGGAGTATACATTTATTAACTGTAATCCGTAACTTTAACTTTAAATTAACTCTCATCTCTTTACTAGGGTATCTTACTCTCAGCTTCGGCAACAGGCAGTGCGGCGGCGCTCACTCACTGACGTCACGCGGCTGCGCCGCCTAGTGGGACTAGGCGCAGTCACGTGACGTCAGTGAGTGAGCGCCACCCGCACTGCCTGTTGCCGGAGCTGAGAGTAAGATACCCTAGTAAAGAGATGAGCGTTAATTTAAAGTTAAAGTTCCGGATTACAGTTAATAAATGTATACTCCTATGAGCGGCGGGTCCCTGTATATTCTAACCCCCAGGCAAGCGTCCCCGTCACCATGGGAACGCCTGGGGGTTAGAATATACCATCGGATCTGAGTATACCCGGCATTTAAGACGACCCCTGACTTTTGAAAAGAATTTCTAGTGTTAGAAAGTTGTCTTATACGCCGGAAAATAAGGAATATGCCAAGCAGTTTATTACCCAAAACCCAACATCGCCATACGCAAGACCCCTTGGTTGGACCCCAGTTACAGCAGCTGAAATTAAAATTTTCTGGGGGCTTGTGCTGCATATGGGGCTTATTAAAAAAAATGAAATTAGACAGTATTGGAGTGTGGATGTCTTGTACCACACTCAAATATTCAGTAATGCCATGGCCTGGAATAGATTCGAGTAGATTCTGAAATGTTTGCATTATAATGATAATGCAGTGTCCGCCCCAAAATGACCAAACATTTGATCTTTTTTTTTAAATTAGGCCCATTCTTGACCACTTCAGCACCAAGTTTGCTCAAGTGTACAACCCAGAACAAAATATCTGTATAGATGAGTTCCTGGTACATTTCAAGGGGAAGGTAAGATTCCACCAGTACCTGCCCAGTAAGCGAGCAAGGTATGAGGGAGGGAAAGACTCCCAAATTGAACCCCCAGAATGCCCCCGCGTCCTAGGAGTTAGTGGGAAACTAGTGTGGGACTTACTATGCGTACGTGCTACTTAAGTCTAGAGGATACAAAGGAACATTTCTTCACTTTCAAAAAATAGTTATCAAGGCCTTAATTCTTCCAAACCAAGCAGAATAGGGCCCCAGTATTTCTATAAGTTACAGTGGCTGTTTTGTACGAGAACCACGAAATGTAAAGTCCCCCAGACAGCAAGAAAGGGAAGGACCCAAAAAAGATGCAGAGTGTGTACAAAAAGGGGGGTTAGGAAGGACACCATTTACCACTGCGAAACCTGCCCTGAAAAACCTAGCCTGTGCATGAAGGAGTGTTTTAGAATCTACCACTCATCCTTGATGCTCCCTGTAGTTTTACCACCTAATATCTCTAATTTTGTCCACACTGCTTGCATATCCACTTTTCACCAACCAATACATATTCATTTCTGTGAAATACCTGTTTGCTGAAAAGTAACCTTTCCACCACTTAAAATGTTCATACGGGGGTGCCCTTTCCAAAATGGGGTCACTTAATGAGGTTTTTCATTTCTGGGGACCTCAGGAATTTTATTTTTATTTTTTAAATGCGACATGGCACCTAAAATTCATGTCTGCCAATTCAGGACAGCCAAATTCACATTTAGCGGTTTGACTGCTGTGCGCCCATACAGCAGGCTACAAGCACATATGGGGTGTTTCCTGAATGGGGAGAAAATGGGGAACCCATACTGGGGTGCATTTTCTCCTTTACCCCTTGTGAAAGTGAAGAATTGGGGTCTGCTAGTAATTTTTCATTTTCACCAATGTGTGCTTTGAAATCCTTTAAAGGGCTTCTGTCACCCCCCATTGTGCAATTTTCATTAGCCGACATTAGCCATTTGCTAATGTCAGCTGAGTGCAATCATACATGTCCTACCTTTGTCTGTGGCTTATTTCTTGTAAAAATCATACTTTTATCATATGCAAATTTCTTCACTACCAGCAAGTTGGGCGTGTACTTGCTGGTAGCCGCCGCATCTAGACACACCCCATCTCCTCTTGATAGACAGGGCCAGCGAGCGCTCTCCTCCTCCCGCTGGCCCCGTCTGCTGCTGAATTCCTGTTCCTGCGCCATAACGTTCCTCGATCAGCGCAGGTGTACCCAGGGCAGTCTTTAACAAGGGGCAAAAGGGGCAGCTGCCCCGGGCCCAGTTGCTCCTGGGGGGCCCAAGGCAGCTGCCTCTTGAGCCCTGCTAGCCACTGCCCCGGTTGTCAGGCTGTCCGCTACACAGGGGGTGCTGCCATGCCTGCCGGCACTCCAGTCAGCTTACTGTGAGAGCTGTGGTTCTCTAGGACCTTAGATGACATCATCACCACGTGATCAGTAACCTAGCAATATTACTGGTCACATGACTATGAGGTCATCAAGGTCCTTTCTACCAGGAGTTTTGCTGTAGAAGTTTGCCTTAACTGTGGAGCTTTTTTTGTGAAGATTACATCAGAAAAAGGTGACAGGGGCTGTTATGCTAATATACTGTAAACTACTGTATAGTGGGGTGCTGTATAGTGTGGGGGCCTGTATACTGTGGGGGACTGTATACTGTGGGTGCTGTATATTGTGGAGTGCTATACTGCTGTACTGTATACTGTGGGGGGCTGTATACTGTGGGTGCTGTATACTGTGGGGGGTTGTATACTGTGGGTGCTGTATATTGTGGAGTGCTATACTGCTGTACTGTATACTGTGGGGGGCTGTATACTGTATACTGTGGGTGCTGTATATTGTGGAGTGCTATACTGCTGTACTGTATACTGTGGGGGGCTGTATACTGTGGAGTACTATACTGCTGTACTGTATACTGTGGGGGGGCTGTATACTGTATACTGTGGGTATAGTATATTGTGGAGTGTTATACTCCTGTACTGTATAGTGTGGGGGGCTGTATAGTGTGGGGTGCTGTATCGTGTATAGTTTGGGGTGCTGTATATGGTGAGGTGCTATACTGCTCTACTGTATACTGTGAGGTGTTGTATACTGTGGGCTGCTATACTGCGGGGTACTGTATAGTGTGGGGTGCTATACTGCATACTGCGTGATTGCCTGCTAAGGTGTGGGAAAGCAGGATCCAGGGGGCCCAAGTAAATTTTTGCCCAGGGTCCAATCAATATTAAAGACGGCCCTGGGTGTACCAAGTGAAGGACGCGCGCTTGCCAGCTCCTTCCTCAGTGCACCTGCGCCGATTACGTCACACTACACCCGGAAGAGAAGACTGCCGCATCAGCGATAATCGGCAGTCTTCTCTTCCGGGTGTAGTGTGACGTAATCGGCGCAGCCGCACTGAGGATGGAGCAGGCAAGCGCGCGTCCTTCACTCAGTACGCCTGCGCCGGTCGAAGAACGTTACGGCGCGAGAATTCAGCAGCAGACAGGGCCAATGGGAGGAGGAGAGCGCTCGCTGGCCCTGTCTATCAAGAGGAGATGGGGCGTGTCTAGAAGCGGCAGATGCGTCGGCTACCAGCAAGTACACGCCCAACTTGCTGGTAGTGAAGAAATTTGCATATGATAAAAGTATGATTTTTACAAGAAATAAGCCACAGACAAAGGTAGGACATGTATGATTGCACTCAGCTGACATTAGCAAATAGCTAATGTCGGCTAATGAAAATTGCACAATGGGGGGGTGACAGAAGCCCTTTAACAAGTGTTTCTGCCTTCTGTGAGAAACCTGTTTGCTGAAAAGTAACCTTTCCACCACTTAAAATGTTCGTAGGGGGTGCCCTTTCCAAAATGGGGTCATTTCTTGAGGTTTTTCATTTCTGGGGACCTCAGGAATTTTTTTTATTTTTTAAATGCGACATGACGCCTAAAATCCATGTCTGCCAATTTGGGCCAGCCAAATTCACATTTAGCTATTTGCCTGCTGTGCATCCATACAGCAGGCTACAAGCACATATGGGGTGGATACTGAAAAGGGAGAAAATGAGGAACACATACTGGCGTGCATTTTTTCCTTTAACCCCTTGTGAAAGTGAAAAGTTTGGGCGTAAAGTCATTTTTTCTAGAAAAAACTGTCATTTTTCATTTTCACAGTCAAGTGTTTCCTAATTCTATGAAATACCCTTGGGGCCAAAGTGCTCACTACATTCCTTGATAGATTCCTTGAGGGGTGTAGTTTCCAGAATGGGGTAACTTTTTGGATTTTTTACTGTAGTGGTGCATCAGGTGGTTGCTGATAAACTGCAGAATCAGGGTAATAAATATTGACTTTTGTTTAGCTGTTAACTCTTGCTGTGTTATAGGAAAATAAATATAAAAATTGAAAATCTGCCAAAAAAGCTACCGTATTTTTCGCCCTATAAGATGCACTCAGCCCCCAGCCCCCCCCCCCCCCCCCCCCCCAAAAGTGTGGAGAAATAGCAGTGCGTCTTATGGGGCGAATGCTGCATCTTGCCGAATTTTCAATGATCCGCCACGTGGGTGTAGGAGGGGCTGGGGGCCGGCATCTGGTTTTATAATGACAGCGGGGCACGTGCAGTGACTATATTCTACTACACGGGCCCCGCTCACTGTATATAATCGTATCTGTAATTGTAGGCATTGTTAATGTATAAAAATTCTGGGTAATCAGCGCCTGTATTACGGTACTTACAAGCAGAGAGAAGGGAGGAGGCAGGCCGGGAGGACGGGCGCTGGCAGCGTGAGTCACTACATCATGCGCCTGCACCGCCCACTTTATGAATGAAGCAGGCGGCGTGGGCGCATGACATAGTGACTCACGCTGCCAGCGCCCGTCCTCCCGGCCTCCTCCCTCCTCTCTATAATTTGCCACAAAAAATGGCGGAGACAGCACACCAGATGAAGTTGCTATTTAGGCTTTATTCGTACAGTAGTACATACAATTGCATTTATGGCTAGTGCAACGTTTCGGGCCCTGATATGGTGCCCTTTATCAAGCTTCAGCCTGGATTGTGGCTAACATGGCGTGATGATCCTCCCTCCTCTCTGCTACCGAGCGCTTGTAAGTACCGTAATACAAGCGCTGATTACCCAGAATTTTTATACATTAACAATGCCTACAATTACAGATATGATTATATACAGTGAGCGGGCCCTGTGTAGTACAATACAGTCACTGCACGGGTCCCGCTGTCATTATAAAACCAGATGCAACCCCCACCCCCTGTATTGGGGGTAATTCACACTACAGGCACACTGTTATGGAAGGGATCTGTGCATGACACATAGCATAAGATGCTATATACAGTATGTGTCACCCACAGATCCCCCATAACAGTGTCACGCACAGATCCCTCATAACAGTGTCACCCACAGATCCCCCTTAACAGTGTCACCCACAGATCCCCCATAACAGTGTCACCCACAGATCCCCCATAACAGTGTCACCCACAGATCCCCCATAACAGTGTCACCCACAGATCCCCCATAACAGTGTCACCCACAGATCCCCCATAACAGTGTCACCCACAGATCCCCCATAACAGTGTCCTCAACAGATCCCCCATAACAGTGTCCTCAACAGATCCCCATAATAGTGTCATCCACAGACCACCATTAGTTCAAAACCCACCAAAAGCACACCTTTTGGTTTAAAATATTTTTTTTCCTATTTTCCTCCTCAAAAAACCTAGGTGCGTCTTATGTGCAGGTGCGTCTAATAGGGCGAAAAATACGGTAACTTTTGATTTTCCATCTCCATATTCATTTAATTCTTGTGAAACACCCAAAAGGTTAACAAAGTTTGTAAAATCAGTTTTGAATAACTTGAGTGGTGTAGTTTCTGAAATGGGATCATTTATTGGCAATTTCTATGATAAAAATTTGTAAAAGGGACTTAACTGAATTGGTCCTTTCAAAAAATGTTTTTTTTAAACTTTCAGGAAAATCTAAAACTTGCATCAAAATTTCTAGTTCTGTAACATCCTAAAAAAATAAAATGACATTTACAAAATGATGCCATCATAATGTAGACATATGGGGAATATTAAGTAATAAATATGAGGTATAGCTTTCTGTTTTTAAAGCAGAGAATTTGAAATTTAGAAAATTGAGGTTTTTCAACATTTTTGGTAAATTTGGGATTTTTCTATAAATAAAGGTGAATTATATAGACTCAAATTTATGACTGTCATGAAGTACAATGTGTCACGAGAAAATCTCAGAATGGCTTGGATAAGTAAAAGTGTTCCAAAGTTATTGCCACAAAGTGTCGCATGTCAGATTTGCAAAAAAACCGGAATTAGACTTACCGGTAATTCAGTTTCCATGAAATCACCATGACGGCCACAAGGAGATTGACCCATGACCTCTGTGGGGGCAGGAAACAGAGAAGAGGTTAAATTGCCCCCTCCCACCACCACACCTCAGTGTTCCAAAGATATCAAGTGCCAGAAGTGTCTTAGTATTTCCCAGTATTACATCATACCAGAAAATACCGGTGAAAAGAACTTAAAAGAAAGGGAGGGAATATATGGGCCGTCATGGTGATTTCATGGAAACTAAATTACCGGTAAGTCTAATTCCGGTTTTCCCATATCATCACCATGACGGCCACAAGGAGAGTTATAAAATTATTTTTTAAGGGTGGGGGCAACCGCTTGGAGAACCTTCCGACCAAAGGAGAGGCCAGAGGTTCCAGATAAATCCAAACGGTAATGTTTCACAAATGTGTGAATACTAGACCAGGAGGCGACCCTGCATATATCATCCAGGGAGGTCCCTGCTCTTTCAGCAAAAGTAGTGGAGACAGCTCTGGTAGAGTGAGCTCTAATATTGGAAGGAGGATCCAGATTCTGATTCTTATAGCAAAGGGTAATAGTGTCTTTAATCCATCTTGCAATGGAGGATTTTGAGACCTTGGATCCTTTATTCTTTCCAGCAAATTGGACAAGCAGGCTGTCAGACTTCCTGAAGTCCCTAGTGGCTTCTAAGTATCTAAGGACTGTACGCCTAACATCAAGGAAATGAAATTTCTCTTCCTCCTGATCCTTGGGATTGTTGAAAAAGGATGGAAGGAAGATCTCTTGGCCTCTGTTGCGGTCTGAGGCTACCTTTGGCAGGAAACCTGGGTCTAGTTTAAGCACAATCTTATCCTCAGTGATGGTAAGGTATGGTTCCCTAATGGAGAGAGCTTGAATTTCTCCCAGTCTCTTGGCAGAGGTAATTGCTATAAGGAAAGCAGTTTTGAAGGAAAGCAATTTAATTGAACAACTCTCCAATGGCTCAAATGGGGAACACATAAGGTTGTTAAGAACTAAATTTAAGTCCCAGGTTGGGCCGCGGGATCTTAGCGTGGGTCTAAGTCTGCGGGCAGCTCGTATGAATCGTTTGACCCATCTATGGTCTGCCAGGTCGGCGTCA
This sequence comes from Bufo bufo, assembly GCF_905171765.1. Taxonomy (NCBI): domain Eukaryota; kingdom Metazoa; phylum Chordata; class Amphibia; order Anura; family Bufonidae; genus Bufo; species Bufo bufo. The sequence goes on along the minus strand of NC_053390.1, from coordinate 158,292,496 downwards.
AAGAAAGCGCTTAATGCCGAAATCTGAACTTTTAAGGTGGATGGAGAGAGGCCCATGTCCAGACCTTTCTGTAGAAATTCCAGAATTTTCTGGATATTAGGCCCTACAAAATTTGGATTCTCTTCGCCCGACCATGAACAGAACCTTTTCCAGATCTTCAAGTATATTGCGGAAGTTACTTTTTTTCTGGAACATCTCAGGGTGGCTATAACTTTGTCTGACAGGCCCTGAGACCTTAAGAGGGAGACCTCAGGATCCAAGCCGTGAGCTTCAGGAACTCCGGATGAGGATGCAGCAAAGGACCCTGGTATAGGATGTCCCCTCTGAGTGGGAGTCTCACTGGTTCGTCTATTGCTAGTTTCAATAGAGGAGCGAACCAACTTCTCTTCGGCCAGAACGGGGCGATCAATATTACTGTGGTTCTCCCCTCCTGAATCTTCTGAATGACCCTTGGGATGAGAGGCAACGGAGGGAATGCGTACCCTAGATCCCAGCACCATTTTAGGGAGAAAGCATCTATCCTCCAGGGATGATCTCCTGCATTTAGGGAGCAGAATGTTTGAACTTTCGTATTTCTCCTTGATGCGAACAGGTCTATTGTAGGAAGCCCCCATCTCTGGGTTAGCATATTGAAGACCTCTGGATTCAGTGCCCACTCTGTATGATCTACCACTTGTCTGCTCAAAAAGTCCGCTTCTAGATTCTGGGACCCCTTCAGGTGCATTGCTGAGATGGATTTTAGTTCTTTCTCTGCAAAGAAGAAAATTTCCTCTGAGATACTCTGGAGTTTCCTTGATCGAGTACCTCCCTGGTGTTTCAAGTAGGAGACCATGGTCACATTGTCCGATAGGACTTTCACATGCTGATTTCCTATCAACTGTCTGGCGGAGAGTAGAGCTTCTCTTACCGCATACAGCTCCCTGAAATTTGAGGATAGGGCAGATATCAGATGCTTCCACGTCCCCTGGAAATAGGCTTTGTCGATTTTCGCTCCCCAACCGGATTGGCTGGCATCCGTGAAGATGGTAATTGAGGGCGATTTGATCCATGGGACTCCCTGGGAAAGATTCTTCTCCTTCATCCACCATGAGAGAGAGCTCTTTACTGATCCTGGAATTGGAAGTTTGGAGTCCAGAGAGCCCTTCTTGTTCTAGTGGGACAGTAGCCAGTTCTGTATCACTCGGCAGTGAGCTTGTGCCCACTCGACAGAAGGTATACAGGAGGTTAGGAGGCCGAGTAGGCTCATTGCTTCCCTCACTGAACATCCTTTCCGGCGTTGGAAGTGCCTCACCTTGTTTATCAGGGACTGGACCTTGCTCTGTGGAAGGAAGGTTGACTGAGTTACGGAGTCCAGAGTAACTCCCAGGAACCTCACCTTCTCGGATGGAACCAACATTGACTTGGATTCGTTCACTATCCATCCTAGTTGAGACAGGCGGGACAGAAATATTTCCAAGTCCGATAGCAGGAGTTCTTCTGAGTCTGCTATAATTAGAAAGTCGTCCAGATATGGCACTATATTTAACCCTTCCTGTCTGAGTGGGGCTATCATCTCTATCACTAATTTGGTGAAAAGCCTTGGAGCGGCTGAAATCCCGAAGGGTAGTGCTATAAATTGGAAATGACGAATCCGATTGGAAGGATCTAGGATAGCAAATCTTAGAAACCTCTGGTGATCTGGGTGAATGGGGACGTGCAGATAGGCGTCCTTCAGGTCGACTGAGCACATAAATGCCCCTAGCTTTATCAATGGTACTATGGATCTGAGAGACTCCATCTTGAACTTCCTGTAAAGAATAAACTTGTTCAGTTGTTTCAAGTTTATGATGGTCCGGAAGTCTCCTTCCTTTTTCCTTACTAAGAATAGGGTTGAATAGTACCCTTGACCTCTTTGAGACGCAGGAACTGGGATTACTGCACCCTTCTTCACCAAGTCCTGGACTCCTTGAAAAATATTTAGGTTGGAGAATCTGGTAGGCATCTTTGTGACGACGAATCTTGGAGGGGGAGAGAGGTGAACTCGATCCTGTAACCTTGCCGAATGATATCCAAGGCCCAGGGATCTCTTGATGTTAGAGACCATGGACCCAGGAAATCCTTCAGTCTCCCCCCTACAATGGCGTCATTGTTTGTCCTCGAATTTGGATTGGGGCTTGAGAAGGAAGCCTCTCCCTCTACCCCCTTTGGGATAAGACCAGCGGCCTGACTTGCCTTTCCCTCTAACAGACTTGTTTTGTCCACCGTAAGACCGAAAGGACTGGTTCTTTCTAAAAGGACCTTTCCTCAGGGAATCCCTTCTTTTTGTCGGCCGCTTTCTCAAGAATTTCGTCTAGGACCGGCCCGAATACATATTCTCCTGAAAAGGGGATAGATATTAACTTCTGTTTAGAAACTCTATCGCCCGACCAAGACTTCATCCACAAAGCCCGACGAGCTGCATTGGAAAGCCCTGCCTCCTTAGCGCAGAATCTAATAGACTCAGCCGATGCATCTGCCAGGAACCCCGTAGCTGATTTAAGTAGCGGGATGGACTGCAAGATTTCTTCCCTGGAGGTCTTACTGCTTAGGTGGTTCTCAAGCTCTCCTAACCATAAGTACATAGACCTGGCGACAGACGTTGCTGCGATGTTGGTCTTGATGTTAAACATGGAGGCCTCCCAAGCTTTCCTTAAAAGGGCATCTGCCTTCCGCTCCATAGCGTCTTTCAATTGGGCGGCATCCTCAAACGGCAGGGCAGTTTTTTTATTAACCTTCGCCACCTGCACATCTATTTTAGGGGTCTCGTCGAACAACTTAGACTGAGAGGGGTCGAACAACAGTCGATTTTTTAATTCTTTGGAAATCCCCAAACGTTTTTCTGGTTCTGACCATTCCTCCAGAATCATTTGTCTAATGTGTTCGTTTATGGGGAAGACCCTGGATTTTTTCACCTTGAGTCCCCCGAACATTTCGTCCTGAATGGATAAGGACCTAGGGGTTTCCTCAATCCCCATTGTTGTTCTGACTGCCTTTAATAAGTCACTCATCTCTTCAGAGGAAAAATAAAATTTCTTATTATTTTCGTATATTTCTCCTTCAGAGAGAGAGAGATCATCCTCCCACTGGATGGAAGTGGAGGCTTTATCGTCGGCATCCTCGGATCCAGAGGTAATGATCCTAGAACGCGGACGCTTGCGAGAGGGCTCGTCCTGGGGATCAGACTGAGCAACTCTAGCGGCCCTAATTTCTTCCTGAACCGCAGATCTGATATTCTCCATAAGGGACGACTGTTCCTGCTGGACCACATCAGAAATACATGCTTTACACAGCTTCTTTCCATATCCCTCAGGCAGTCTTTTAGCACAAGAGATGCAGCGAGGAGGTTTATTAAACTTTTTTTGCGCCTCTTTAGCCTGAAATAGATATGGAATAGAGGCATCAGAAATAGGCCTAGTAAAAATACAGTGCTATAAGAAAAGCGGACCCCCAGAGGGATACTTACAGGAGGCAGAGAGGGGGCATCAAGCTCCATAACAGTTTGTATCTCAGGACCTGACATATTCCAAGCAAAGCAATTGCAGTACTCACAGACCTCAGATCGGCGTTCCCATGGCCGTCCCGCCTTTTATTCAAACTGCTCAGCCTCCTGCGCTTTACTTCCGGGTTGCGTCACATGACCGAACCCGGAAGTGACGTCACTGACGTCGGCGTGCGCACACGCCGGCCGCACCAGCCCGACCCACAGGGGAGGAGGAGGAGGAGATTGTGGCCCGGGAGCAGGCTCCAGACCAGCCGGAGCGAGACCTCCCGATATCCCCCAGCCCAGCATAAGCACGCGGCCGCCGGCGGACTGGGGGAGCTCCGATGAGCTTCAGGTAACCAGGAGACCGTCCTCAGACCCTCCTGGAGACAAAGAAAAATAAAAAAGGAGACTATTTCCTATCTTCATCTCCCTGCCGTCCGCAGGGAGACTCTTCTCTGACCCTGGCCACAGTGGGGACAGGAACACTGAGGTGTGGTGGTGGGAGGGGGCAATTTAACCTCTTCTCTGTTTCCTGCCCCCACAGAGGTCATGGGTCAATCTCCTTGTGGCCGTCATGGTGATGATATGGGAAAATGGCCTGACCAGGAGGGCGAAAACTGGCCCGGGGTAGAAAGGGTTAAATATACTGGGGATCGGCAGAGTTCCAGCCAGAAACCGGTAAACATGCTGCGAATTGGCCAGACTAAACTGTGGCATATTTGCCATGTTGCAGCCCCATCTCCGCTGGTCCCCATTAAAGATAATTGGGCTGGACAGCAATGCCGGAACGCAGAGAGATCCAGCAGGCTCTTTCAGGGCTTCTAGCTGCTGCCCTCACTTGTCCCTCACATACTGTGCAGTATATAACTATGTGTACCCTAAATATATGTGTTTACAGCCCTGCTATTTTCACACTGATAAGTGTTGCTGGCACCTGGCATACAGTTGATCAGGGGTCAGAACTTCACTAAATAAAGTACCGTATTTTTCGTCCTATAACACACACTTTTTTCGTCTCATGTGACGAATGTTAATAAGCGCTTCCATTATGGAAGCACTTATTAGTACAGGAGGACCAGGAAGCAGTGAATGCAGCACTCCCCTGGCTCTGTACTCACCGCTTCCTGATCCTCGGCCACTCGCTGTGACTGTGCACAGCATAAGGATGTCGTCGCACTGTGACCTCACGCACAGCTGAAAAAGCAGGAGCTGAATCCCCAGAGCGTTGGCATGAGGAGCAGGAGAGGTAACTTGATTTATTGCTTTTGTCTGATCTGAGTGTCTGAAAAGGGGTCTTCTTAACTTGCCGATCTCATCAGAGGTCTGACTGGGGGTCTCAACATTGGGGGTCTGATCTGAGGACTGAACAGAGGTCTTATTAACATGGGGTCTGATCTGAAGTCTGATTGGTGGTCTTAACATTTGGAGTCCGATCTGAGGTGTCATTGGGGGTCTTATTAACATGAAAGGTCTGTTCTGAGGTCTGATTAACATTGGAAGACTGATTGGGACTTTCTCTTAGTTTCCTCCTAGGTGCGTCTTATAGGGAGAAAAAAAACAAGGCAGTTGGACTTAAGAATATGTATAGGTGTGTGTATATTCTATTCCTGTTTAGCAAAATGTTCTAAATCATTAAAATTACCTTTTGTCACTGCTTCTTTAAATTTTTCCTTTGCTGAATTCACTTCTTTTGTTAGCTGCCTGTAACTCAACTTCAGTTTTTCTAATTCGGTTTTTGTTACCTAAAATAAACAGGGGGGGAAAGGAACATTAATGACATTTTATAAGATTTTAGACAATTCTAGTGCCAATCATCGCTAACAAGCGTTTGTATGAAGGCTCGTTAGCGATGATCTTGCACTGTAATACTGGCGCTGATTGCCCGATGAACAAGCAAACACACGTTCAATCCAAATCTTTTGACTGGTTTAAAATTGTTTGCCAGCGGCAGATAGTGGTGTCTAATCACAATCTGCTGCGGGCAAACAACTGGACAGCATGGGGACGAACAATGGTATAACGATCACTCCTCCCTATGCTGAGGAGGCGATCACTGCATGTAATAGCAGCTGTCTCCACCGCTTGCGAGCAGGCGATTGCCAAAAAGGAACGCTTCCTTCCTGGCAGAATCGGGCTGTCTAATACAGCCTTAAAGGGGTTATCCGACAGTAACAAATGCTCCACCATATGCCCGGGCACCTCACACTAATTCTAATTACCTGGCTCCCCGCGTCACTCCTGGTCCCAGGGGAGAGCAGCCAATAGCAAGCGGTGACAGGGGGGAGCCTTCCTAGTATCGCGGGTGACGCTAGGGAGGCTTGCCCCCATCCACGCCTGCCATTGGCTGCTCCACATCCACCGGATGTTTTCATCTGCGCATGGGAAGAAGCAGCTGCAGTAGTGTGGGGCACAGGAGCGGTAAGCAGCTGCGGTAGTGCGGGGACCAGAAGCGGCACAGGAGCGGGGACCAGAAGCGGCGCAGGAGCGGGGAGCCAGGTAAGTAGAATCCGTGTGAGGGACCCAGCATATGGGGGAGCATTTGTTAGTGTCGCATAACCCCTTTAAAGAGAGTCTGTCACCTCCATATGGCCATATACAGTGCTTACATTGCCCTATAGCACACCTTTACATGAAAGTTATGGTACCTTTGTCTTTAGACTTGCAGAAGCTGGAAAAACGAACTTTGATTGATATGCAAATGAGCACTCGCAAGTGCCCAGGGGCGGCGTTCACTGTGTTGGTGCCCAGGCTGCCCTGCCTTTTTTCATTGTTCCCCCGCCCCAGCCTCTGCATATGCCCGCCCTCCTATTCCCTTGCGTCATCCTAAGATCCGGCCGAGATCCCGCGACTGTGCACTGCCTCGCCGGGCCGGAGCATGCGCACTGCGATGCCCATTGTTGGCACTGCATCGCTTTAACTACTGCGCATGCTCCGGCGACCAGCCCGGCGAGGAAGTGCACAGTCGCGGGATCTCGGCCGGACCTTAGAATGAAGCAAGGTACCATAACTTTCATGTATAGGTGTGCTATATATAAGCACTGTATATGGCCATATGGAGGTGACAGACTCCCTTTAAAGAGGACCTTTCATCTCTTCAGACATGCCTGTTTTAATAGCTTCATGCATTCCCCATGTAATAAAAATTCTAGAGCATCTATTCTTATGGCTCCATGTTGTCCCATTCCTCTATTATTTCCACTAGAAGTTATGAATGAATTGCTAGCAGTCTGCAGTAAGGGTACAGAGGGGAGGTAACCAGTTGGGGGAGGGGGGGGTGGGTACCTACACAGTCTGAAAATGGCAGCACTGATTGGATAGTGACTCTGTGCAGGTACCAAGGGATGTCGTGAGCATTTTGACCGCACAAGTGTTTTGCAAAAATCAATTCACAGCAGATGGTGCAAAGTGAAAACTGCAATTATTACACAGATAAAGCCATTTTACTACCCAATATGTTGTGCCCATTGTGGTGCCAGTGTGAAAAGTGAACCCTCTTATCATTATGCCAGGCTTCCCGATTTTAGAAACACCCTACATGTGGCCCTAATCTTTTGCCTAGACATACCATAGGGTTCAGGAGTAAAAGAGCCCGATGTGCAATTGAGGTGAATTGTGCTGACAACTGTAGAGACTCTGGGGTGAAATAATAAATGGACCCCCTGAGAAGTGACCCTTTATCGGAAACTACACCTCTCAAGGTATTTATTGAGGAGAGGAGTTTTGTAGACATTAATGCGCAGGGGACCGTGCAAAATTAAAATTGCAAGTCTTACAGGCAAAGATATGGCATTTTAGTGCCCGATATGTTGCGCCCAGCTTGTGCAATCTGAGACACACCATGCCCTTTAAATTGTTACAGGGGTTCTACTGGGTGCTGAAATGACATAAATGGGGGCTTAAACTGCTGTATGGGGACGCTGCATACATTCAGAAGGGAAAGATTTTAATGGATTCATTAAAGGGGTTGTCTGAGTTATATCTATATATGTTATGGTGGCTTATAACATTATTAAAAATACATTTGTAATTTACTCATATTATTTATTCTGCCGTGTTTCTGCACGGCCGATGCAGGTCACGTGAGCCCTGACGACATCCACCAGGCTCCGCTGGTGGCGTCTCGTGTACAGGCTTCTCCCTGGCTCTGTACACGAAATGTCAAAGCTTTGTGTGCCCGCCCCCCTCTCTCTCCTCTGGCTGCTGCGACTCCTGTGAGGGATCGTGCATGCGCGATCCTTACCAGTGACGGCAGCCGCGCAGAAAGATTCAATGGTGTGTCCGATCCCTTCCTGTGATCGTATCTAAGCTATATGACACCTACAGTAGGTGTTGTACAGCTTAGATACATATAGCTGTCGTACAGCTTAGATACATATAGCTGTCGTACAGCTAAGGCTACTTTCACACTTGCGCTTGATCGGATCCGTTCTGAACGGATCCGATCATAATAATGCAGACGGAGGCTCCGTTCAGTACGGATCCGTCTGCATTAATAACTTAGAAAAATTTCTAAGTGCGAAAGTAGCCTGAGCGGATCCGTTCAGACTTTCAATGTAAAGTCAAAGGGGGACGGATCCGCTTGAAGATTGAGCCATATGGTGTCATCTTCAAGCGGATCCGTTCCCATTGACTTACATTGTAAGTCTGGACGGATCCGCACGCCTCCGCACGGCCAGGCGGACACCCGAACGCTGCAAGCAGCGTTCAGCTGTCCGCCTGGCCGTGCGGAGGCGAGCGGAGCGGAGGCTGAACGCCGCCAGACTGATGCAGTCTGAGCGGATCCGCATCCATTCAGATTGCATCAGGGCTGGACGGAAGCGTTCTGCTCCGCTCGTGAGCCCCTTCAAACGGAGCTCACGAGCGGACAGCAGAACGCTAGTGTGAAAGTAGCCTTAGATACATATAGCTGTCGTACAGCTTAGATACATATAGCTGTCGTACAGCTTAGATACATATAGCTGTCGTACAGCTTAGATACATATAGCTGTCGTACAGCTTAGATACATATAGCTGTCGTACAGCTTAGATACATATAGCTGTCGTACAGCTTAGATACATATAGCTGTCGTACAGCTTAGATACATATAGCTGTCGTACAGCTTAGATACATATAGCTGTCGTACAGCTTAGATACATATAGCTGTCGTACAGCTTAGATACATATAGCTGTCGTACAGCTTAGATACATATAGCTGTCGTACAGCTTAGATACATATAGCTGTCGTACAGCTTAGATACATATAGCTGTCGTACAGCTTAGATACATATAGCTGTCGTACAGCTTAGATACATATAGCTGTCGTACAGCTTAGATACATATAGCTGTCGTACAGCTTAGATACATATAGCTGTCGTACAGCTTAGATACATAAAGCTGTCGTACAGCTTAGATACATATAGCTGTCGTACAGCTTAGATACATATAGCTGTCGTACAGCTTATACATATAGCTGTCGTACAGCTTAGATACATATAGCTGTCGTACAGCTTAGATACATATAGCTGTCATATAGCTTAGATACATATAGCTGTCATATAGCTTAGATACATATAGCTGTCATATAGCTTAGATACATATAGCTGTCATATAGCTTAGATACATATAGCTGTCATATAGCTTAGATACATACAGCTGTCATATAACTTAGATACATACAGCTGTCATATAGCTTAGATACATACGGCTGTCATATAGCTTAGATACATATATATCTGTGTATCCGCAATGTGACAGGAAGATCTTCTGCCTGTGTGAGCTAGGAGATGATCAGGTGACAGTTTTTTTATGCAAAATGCAGAGCAGGGGGCGGGGAAGGTCAGATTATTCACGCCCACAAATCTGCATGAGGCAGAGCTCAGCCATTGTTACACGCCCCCACAGCTTTGCTGCAGCATGTAAACAAAGCAATAATAACAGCACCATGCAAAGGTGTAAGTATGGGTTTTCTCTTAAGAAATCAAGCTTACCTAATGTTTATGTATGTCCTGATGAGTTTTATAAGGTTTTTTTTTTCTTCCAAAACTCGGATAACCCCTTTAAATGGGCGCCATGTTGCTATTGAACAGCCTCTAGGGACCAGTAAAGGCATTTTCTGACAACCATATGTTTATGATTCTCTCGACGGAGCTGTGTGAGAGCTTATTTTTTGTGGGATGACTTGTCATCATCACTGGTTCTATTTTGGGGTACATAAAGCTTTCTGGTCAAATTTTTTTTCACTTTTTGGGAAGCAGGCTAAACTGCTTTTAGGGTTTTGTTATTGCGGCATGCACCGTTCGGCAAGGACATGTTATTTTTATTCTGCTGGTCAGTACGATTACAGAGATACCAATTTTAGTTTCTTCATGTTCCACCACCTTTACATAAAGCATTTTTTAAAACAAAATCATGTTTTTGCAACGCCATTTTTTTTTTAAATTATTGTTTGCCGTCTTGTGTGGGGGCTCATTTTTTGCAGGATGAGGTGACATTTTCCTTGGTACCCTTTTGAGGTTCATAGTATTTTTTGATTGCTTGATATTATGCTTTTTGTGAGACAAGATGACCCCAAAAAAATGTCGGCACAGTTTTTTTTTTATGGCGTTCACCTGAAGGGATAGATCATGTGATATTTTTATAGAGCCAGTTGTTACAGACCTAATATGTCTATTTTATTTTTTCAATTTTTTACAACTTTAAGTGACTTAATTACTTGATTATGGGAAATAGATTTTTTTTTTATTACACTTTACTTTTTACTTTTTATTTTTGTCCCACTATGAGACTTCAAATTTTGGGGGGTCTGATCCCCTCTACAATGCATTACAATACATTGTGTTCAATCTCTTTATTAAGGGCAAAAAGTTAGTGCAAAGGCATACAACCACAAGCCAAGATAACATACCAGTTCAATGACATAGCAGTATGAAAATACAGAGAGTCGTTGCGTACATACCAAACATAAGGCAGTCCGTCAATAAGGTATCACAATTCGCATACAATCAGACCCCCACCCCAAAAGAGGACAAGAACACAAGGAAACATATACACAGACACGACAGGGACAGAAGGAAAGGATGCCTAAACCAGTACAGGACAAACAATATCAATGCATTGGTAGAAACGTGGCTCAGCCACGTTTGATAAGTCTGGGAACCCTTGTGTATTGTATTGTATTAACTGTCAGCATCACACTGACAGTGTGCCTACGAGACCCAGCCTGCGAGCTGGGTCTCATAGGCTTCTGTAGCTAGCCAGCTACGATGCTTGTGTAAGATACCGGAAGGCCAAAGCAGTCATCGGCCCCCTGTCACCGCAGCACGGGAGGTCGATGGGGTCAAGGACGGTGTCCCCTCCCTCTGCAAAACCTGTCAGATTTGACAGATGAATGTAAAGAGTTAATGTGCCGGCATTTGTGTTTTCATCGATGCTGGCGCATACAGTAGGGGTCCGGCTGTCACTAACAGTCGGGTCCTTGTCATCAATCGAGTAGACGAAGCTCCTTCGCCAGCCTGATATCAGAGCGCAGGACATGTACGCCGCTGGGACTTAGGTCACGGTCTGCAGCACCGTACATCAACAGCCCTGGTATGCTATGGGTTAATCAGCTTCCCTATGCATTTACTGTTTCATAGTAGCATGCAAATTCCACTTCTGACATCAGCAACAGCCTGCACATTACAAACAAAATATACATTTCCCACAAGGGTATCATCAACAAAAAAATTATTGAAAGAAAACGTAAGAAATCTTAAAAAATTAAATAAAAAAAATATCTAATACTTTTGCTTATATATTATTTTTATTAATTGCCTTGATAAATTAGGGAAGCAAAACATTTTGCAGAAGTGACTAATAAGCTGCACAGGACCTGCAGGAAGGTCATTACCCTGCCAGACATATTTCCATGAACTAAATGAGACATTATAAATAGCCAATGGCTTATATAATCTGCAGCTCAACCCTCATACTCCGTCCATGTACTATTTGTACCTTAATGAATTTTATTTGGCTTTTTGTTTTCCCACCTTTTTACACATTTCTCACATTTTATCAAACACCTAATTTAAAAAAAAACGGACCAGTCTTCAGGAAGATTAAAAAAGAGAGCAAGACCTCATTCCAAGAGCATACCTTGTACAACTCGGCCTCGATCTGCTGGTGGATGCTGTTGTAGCTCTTTTTCACTTGCTGCTTGTCTTTGATCATGACATTGAGGCGGTGAAGCGGTCCTGTGTTGAGCTCTTCTGCATGACTTTTCATGATCTTACTCAACTGCTCTGTCTGCTGAACCATGTGCAGCCATGACTACAAGTTAAGAAGAAAACAAACGCCAATGGTGGTGACCGCCAATCTATGAGCCAGAACGGAGTGCTAGAGGGGGCTGCAGTACATAGTGCCCCAATGGGCTGATCTTTCTACAGCAAAACGTAAGGAGCACACAAATCTTATTCATTTTGCTGTATGGAGTACCAATAATGTAAAAATTAATTAATTCATGAAATATAATAAGATGTAAACTTCTGCACAAAACCTAAAACCACCAGTCATGAAAAGTCATTAGTTAGTAAGCGGTATTAGATATAAGAACATGGCACCAGAAATTAAAGCTGGCTAAACCCTGGTTTTTATGGGGTATGTTCACAGAGTAAGGGCTCTTTCACACAAGCGGATGCTGTGCATGGAATCTGCTGCGTGAAAGACAGCCAAGCCCCGCTCTGGACAGCAAAGACACGGAGCATTACCATGACTGATAATGCTCCGTGCCTCTCTGTCACCTTTTTACTACAAAAGCACAGTGAGATAAAGTTGTCACTGTGATTTTGTATTAAAAAGAGAGAGTCAAGGAGCATTATCAATCATGTTAATGCTCCGTGTCTCTGCTGTCCAGAGCGGGGCTTGGCTGTCTTTCACGCAGCGGATTCCACGCACGGCATCCGCTTGTGTGAAAGAGCCCTAATCCAAGGTCTACAAAACACAGGCACTGGCCGTGTGCACTCCGCATCTCGATGTGGACCCACTGACTTCAATGGGTCCACGATCTGCAAGATGCGGGGAAAGATAGGGCAAGTACTATCTTTTGCAGCACGGAGGCACGGACCCGGAAGCCCGCAGAAACACACAGAAGTCCTTGAGTGGGCTTCCAGGTCTGCGCCTCTGCACTGCAAAAGACGGTACATGTCCTCTGTTTCTCCACATCCTGCAGGTCACGGACCCATTAAAGCCAATGGGTCCGTACCGTTTGCTGTCCGCAACACGGGGATGGCGGACCCACAGTTGTGCGCAAGAGGCCTAAAATGGGTTACCATTCATGTTGGAGCTGAATGTTGGGTGGTTGCACTTACGCAGTAGTTTTTTGGAAAAAATGAAGGTGCAGAAGTGCTGCTCAGAGAACTGTGCCCCCTAAGCTTTCATTGACTTTGCTCAGCTTTTCAAGAGTGTGTAGTACAAATCCATAGAAAATATATGGGGACTGTACACCACACACTCGAAAACCTGAGCTGAGCCGGTGAAAAACAAAGGGGCAGAGCTCTCTGAGCAGATCTTCTGCACCTTAATTTTTTCAACAAAACTTAAAGGGGTTGTCCGGGATTGGGGACATGGTTGCAATAGTACTATAGTGACATACATATTACATACATGCATGTCCTACCCTTGAATAAAATTTTTGAAGCCCAGTTTTCATATATGAAATCATTGTTTTCTTAGACCCGGTGACGTACCGGGTCCCTTGCAGGCGATCGCAGCCTCTTCTTCCGGCTGCTCAGGGAGCCCGGTGACGTCACCGGCAGCCTAAGTAATTATGCAGAGTTGAAGAAGGGGCAGTAACAAGGCTGGCCGACATAGGCTGCCGGTGACTGGAGGGGCGTGGCTTAGCGCTATGTCGGCCAGCCTTGTTACCGCCCCTTCTTCAACTCTGCATAATTACTTAGGCTGCCGTTGACGTCACCGGACTGGAGGGGCGTGGCTTAGCGCTAAGTAATTATGCAGAGTTGAAGAAGGGGCGGTAACAAGGCTGGCTGACATAGCGCTAAGCCACGCCCCTCCAGTCCGGGGACGTCACCGGTCATGCAGCTTTCTATAAGGGGGCGGATAGATGGAGGAGTGGACGATATGAGGGGGGCGGGTGCAGGGACGAGATGTTAGACTGTAGAAAGTGGGAGATGCCGTGCTGCGCTGGGACCCACAGTGCAGTGCGGCAGGAAGTGATCGCACAGATAAACAACTATGTCAACAATCTGTTGGGGACCGTAGGAGCCATGCAGCAGTGTAAAAACGACCTAAATACATCTGGGGAACCTTGACTCGGCTAGTAATAGTGAGTAAACTGTTTTTAAAAAATAATTTTTGATCTTGGACAACCCCTTTAAGTTACCCTTTAAAGTGGAAATACACCATCAGCAGCTGTCTTACCACTTGTTCAGCAGGCAGCTACTCCTTCCGCTTTCTCCATACATGATAAGTTTGGACAAGCGGGCACGTGTTCTCAGTGGGAGGGTGAATAAGTTGCTGCCAGACAACTCTGTTGGCAAGTTACCTCCAATGAGAACAAAGGATTTTACATACTGAAACTCGACACACCTGATTCTTCCGCCTCAACGTGTAATGGCTGAACATCTAATACACTCTAGATCAGGGTTTCTCAACTCCGGTCCTCGGGACCCACCTACCAGTCATGTTTTCAGGGATTTCCTTAGTATTGAGCAGGTGATATAATTAGTGTCCATGAATCAGGACTTAACACAGGTATTCATTCTGTGGGATATTCTCAAATCCTGACTGGTAGGTGGGTCCCGAGGACCGGAGTTGAGAAACCCTGCTCTAGATGGTCAAATGATCACGCTGAAACAATTAGTCAAATGTGTATGGCCATCCTTAAAACAGCTTGCCTTATACCCACCAACATCGAACGTGCCTCATCTTCGATCTGAAAAAGGTAGGTCATATGCTACCTACTCATTAAATATCCAAGAAGTCAAACTCCAGAAAGTATTTATATACTTAGATCTGCTGACAAAGCCACAAGACCTGGCCCCCATGCGGTTTCAATGAACTGAATTTGGATCACTATCAAAACCCAGTCTTACCTTGGATACACTGCTGATGTAGTCAAGCTGAGGAGCACTTTCCTTATCAACTTGATTGCAAAGATTTTGTAGAGTAGAGGCATAATCCTTGTCGCTTTTAATTCTCAAAGCCATAAACTTTTTCACAGTTTCCAGGAGGCGCAGCTCCCAATCTTGAAGCTTTAGCAAAGCATCATGCGAAAATTTAAGATCCATGCCAAACCCCATCTTCACCAAGGCACTTAGAGGGTCTGGTCTTGACGGAGAAGTTTCTTTTGGTCAGCACATGCTCGGGCGTCTGAAAGAAAACCAAACCTCGGAGTCACAATGTGCTAGAACTAGAAGGGTTTTACTCATATTTAGTCCACACAGGAGAGAGGTAGACTCAACATTCAGATAAATAGAGGCTCTGCTCTAGTTGCCTTTACACCTAGAGGCTCTGCTTTACACCTAGAACAGAGCCTCTAGGTGTAAAGGCAACGCCCCCATTGCTCCTAAGGCTCATTTGCATGTATTAAAACTTCATCTTGCTCAGCAATGTGGACACATATGAACATGGGACCAACAAAGATGCCTTCAGCTGCCAAGTGCACATGTAACAGGTCAGCCAATGTCATAGGGACAAATCTGCTGACAGATGCCCTTTAAACCCCATCCCTTGGACCAACTGGAACGTCCCCAAAATGCCTACTTTCATGGCCCGATTTCCACCATTGGCCACAAGTGTGCTGTAACCATTGAATATACTTTGCCTTGCCTCCTCCACTTGGTTTGCACTGATCCTTCTATACAATACATATCACCAGAGAAGCACGCCCAACGCTGGTAATTGCACAAATCCAAACTGCACTGAACAGTAACCTCACTCCCTCCCATATAAGTGTGGGCGACTCCTAGGTTGTACTGTTTATTGCTGAAACAAGTCCAGTTCTGTAACTTCCCAGCGCTCTAAATCTGCACACAGACGTGAGAATTCAACCAGCCACCAAATACACAGTCGGAGACAAATGCCGCCTGTGCTGTGGCATTACACATTCTTATACATATACAGAACTGATGGCACTACCGAGGTCAACTAAAGGAGGACACTGCAGTTTGAAAAAACCTATACATCTGAACATTTCCTTCACTACGAAGAACATGTTAACTAAGGGTCCATTCACACGTCCACAATATAGGTCCGCATCCGTTGCGCAATTTTGCGAAACAGGTGCGGACCCATTCATTTTCAATGGGGCCGGAATGTGCTGTTCTCATCCGCATTTGCGGATCCGCAAAAAAATAGAACAATTCCTATTCTCAGGGTGGATAAAAATCTATGATTTAAAAAATATTTTTTTTAACCCCATAGGGACACAGCCTTATTTCACCTTAAGGACCAGGCCATTTTTTGAAAATCTGACCAGTGTCACTTTAAGTGCTGATAACTTTAAAACGCTTTGACTTATCCAGGCCGTTCTGAGATAGTTTTTTCGTCACATATTGTACTTCATGACACTGGTAAAATGAAGTCAAAAAAATAAATTTTTTTGCACAAAATAATACCTAATTTACCCAAAAATTGGAAAAATTTGCAAATTTCAAAGTTTCAGTTTCTCTACTTCTGTAATACATAGTAATACCCCCAAAAATTTCATGTTTGAAATGTTTTGGGAATGATATTTAATTTTTTGGGGATGTTATAAGGCTTAGAAGTTTAGAAGCAAATCTTGAAATTATTCTGAAATTTACAAAAACTCAATTTTTAGGGACCAGTTCAGGTCTGTAGTCACTTTGCGAGGCTTACATAATAGAAACCACCCAAAAATGACCCCATCTAAGAAACTACACCCCTCAAGGTATTCAAAACTGATTTTACAAACTTCGTTAACCCTTTAGGTGTTGCACAAGAGTTTGAGAATTTCATTTTTTTGCCTAATTTTCCATTTTAACCCATTTTTTCCACTAACAAAGCAAGGGTTAACAGCCAAACAAGACTGTATCTTTATTGCCCTGACTCTGCCGTTTACATAAACACCCAATATGTGGCTGTAAACTACTGTACGGGCACACAGTAAGGCGTAGAGGGAAAGGTGCGCCGTTTGGTTTTTGGAAGACAGATTTTGCTGGACTGGTTTATTTACACCATGTCCCATTAGAAGCCCCCCTGATGCACCCCTGGAGTAGAAACCAGGGCTGTGGAGTCGGAGTCGGAGTCGAGGAGTCGGAGTCGAGGGAAATTTTGGGTACCTGGAGTCAGAGTCGGCAAACAATGCACCGACTCCGACTCCTACTCCTACTAAATTTAGATTGGAATAAAAAAAAAAAGCAAGTTTAAATGTCCCAATTCACAAAAAGTTATAATTAATGACTTCTCTACTGTAAGAATAAAGACCAATGCATGCAGTGCCTCACGTAACCGCAAAACGAACACGTTAAGTGACCGTGAAGAAGCATGCTTTTCATGTGCTTCACTATATGGCACGCAACGCACAATTAGGAGCTGCAATACTTATACTTTCCATAGTGTTGTGTTCTGCTTTTACAGGGAACGCAGCGTCCATGTGTAACCTAGCCTCTCACTGATAAGGGATTAAATAAATATGTTTTTTGCAGGACTAGAGAGTGAGACACTTGTATAAGTGAAGGGAATGGAGGGCCAATAGTTCAAGACTGAAGCTGTAAACCATTGGAAAAACTGCTGTCATTTAGCTAAGGCTATAAAAACTTGTAAACTCCGATTGTTAGCTTAAACTTTAAACATGACTATGGGATTCTCCTAGGAAAATCATGTTTTAGAATAAATGCCCCTTCCTGGATCCTCCCACTGCCCTATCTTCAGCAGCAGATAAGCACACAAAGGAGAAAGCAACTTCCCAGCCAGTAGTCCTGTGGTAGGTTGCGTTTCTTTCCCTCAAGGAATGTATAAAATACATTCGCATATTAATACAGAGGAGTCGGAGTCGGGGAGTCGGAAGTACATAAAACTGAGGAGTCGGAGTCGGAACATTTATCTACCGACTCCACAGCCCTGGTAGAAACTCCATAAAAGTGACCCCATCTAAGAAACTACACCCCTCAAGGTATTCAAAACTGATTTTACAAACTTTGTTAACCCTTTAGGTGTTTGCACAAGATTTAATGGAAAATAGAGATACAATTTCAAAATTTCACTTTTTTGGCAGATTTTCCATTTTAATATTTTTTTTCCAGTTACAAAGCAAGGGTTAACAGCCAAACCAAACTCAATATTTATGGCCCTGATTCTGTAGTTTACAGAAACACCCCATATGTGGCCGTAAACTACTGTACGGGCACACGGCAGGGCGCAGAAGGAAGGGAATGCCATACGGTTTTTAGAAGGCAGATTTTGCTGGACTGGTTTTTTTGACACCATGTCCCATTTGAAGCCCCCCTGATGCACCCCTAGAGTAGAAACTCCAAAAAAGTGACCCCATTGTGGAAACTACGGGATAGGGTGGCAATATTGTTGGTACTAGTTTAGGGTACATATGATTTTTGGTTGCTCTATATTACACTTTTTGTGAGGCAAGGTAACAAAAAATAGCTTTTTTGGCATTTTTATTTTTTTTTGTTATTTACAACATTCATCTGACAGGTTAGATCATGTGGTAATTTTATAGAGCAGGTTGTCACGGACGCGGCGATACCTAATATGTATGCTTTTTTTTTTTATGTACGTTTTACACAATGATTTCATTTTGAAAACAAAGAAAATGTTTTAGTGTCTCCATAGTCTAAGGCCTCTTTCACACTTGCGTTGTCCGGATCCGGCGTGTACTCCACTTGCCGGAATTACACGCCGGATCCGGAAAAACGCAAGTGTACTGAAAGCATTTGAAGACGGAACCGTCTTCCAAATGCGTTCAGTGTTACTATGGCACCCAGGACGCTATTAAAGTCCTGGTTGCCATAGTAGGAGCGGGGAGCGGGGGAGCAGTATACTTACAGTCCGTGCGGCTCCCGGGGCGCTCCAGAGTGACGTCAGAGCGCCCCATGCGCATGGATGACGTGATCCATGTGATCACATGATCCATGCGCTTGGGGCGCCCTGACGTCACTCTGGAGCGCCCGGGGAGCCGCACGAACGGTAAGTACACTGCTCCCCCGCTACCCGCTACACTTTACCATGGCTGCCAGGACTTTAGCGTCTTGGCAGCCATGGTAACCACTCTGAAAAAGCTAAATGTCGGCTCCGGCAATGCGCCGAAACGACGTTTAGCTTAAGGCCGGATCCGGATCAATGCCTTTCAATGGGCATTAATTCCGGATCCGGCCTTGCGGCAAGTGTTCCGGATTTTTGGCCGAAGCAAAAAGCGCAGCATGCTGCGGTATTTTCTCCGGCCAAAAAACGTTCCGTTCCGGAACTGAAGACATCCTGATGCATCCTGATGCATCCTGAACGGATTTCTCTCCATTCAGAATGCATTAGGATAATCCTGATCAGGATTCTTCCGGCATAGAGCCCCGACGACGGAACTCTATGCCGGAAGACAAGAACGCAAGTGTGAAAGAGCCCTAAGAGCCATAGTTTTTTCAGTTTTTGGGCGATTATCTTAAGTAGGGTCTCATTTGTTGCGGGATGAGATGACTGCTTGATTAGCACTATTTTGGGGTGCATATGACTTTTTGATCGCTTGCTATTACACTTTTTGTGACGTAAGATGACAAAAAATTGCTTTTTTTACACCGTTTTTTTTTTCAATTTTTTACGGTGGTCATCTGAGGGGTTAGATCATGTGATATTTTTATAGAGCCGTCGATACGGACGCGGCAATACCTAATATGTATACTTTTTTTTAATTTATGTAAGTTTTACACAAGGATTTCATTTTTGAAACAAAAAAAAACATGTTTTAGTGTTTCCATAGTCTAAGAGCCATAGTTTTTTCAGTTTTGGGGCGATTATCTTGGGTAGGGTATGATTTTTGTGGGATGAGATGACGGTTTGATTGTTACAATTTTGGCGTACATGCGACTTTTTTGATCACTTTTATTACCTTTTTTTGGGAAGTAAGGTGGGCAAAATTTCAATTTCATCATAGTTTTTTATTTTTTATTTTTATGGCGTTCACCGTTCGGGTAAAGTAACATGACCGTTTTATAGATCAGGTCGTTACGGACGCGGCGATACCAAACATGTGTAGGTAATTTTATTTTTTGCATTTTTAATCAGTGATAAATGTGTTTGTTGATTTTTACTTTTTTTGTTCTTGAAGATCCAGTGGGTCTGATGTCTGTATAATACAGTACAGTATAATATATATTGTACTGTACTGTATTTTACTTACACTTTGTCTGAACAGATCTCTGCCTTTTAGCACAGATCTGTTCAGCACCATGGACAGCAGGACGGCGTCCTGTTGCCATGGGAACCTTCCCCGTCTGCTCAGAACTTCGCAGACGGGGAAGGGTAAGGAGGGGATCTGTCGGGGGGCTGTCTGGGAGCTCTCTCCCTCTTACTGTTAACTTTTTCCATACAGCGGTCCGTACGAACCGCTGTATGGAAAGGGTCAAACGGCTGACATCGCATCGCAGATGTCAGCCGTTTATACCAGGGTGCCAGCAAAGTGCTGGCACCCTGGTATACCCACTAACCACCAACGATCATTCAAGGGGAGGCGGGCGGGGGATCGCGATCCCGCCTGCCGCACGGCCCGCCTCCCGCACCGCCCGCAACCCTCCCCCTGCACCTCCCACGGGGCTAAAATTACTCAGGGGTGCAGGGGGGGGGAAACAGATATATTTTGGACATTATAAAGTTTCTGATCTTCGCGGTCAGGGACCGCGGGGATCAGAAACTGCAAAAAGCGCATCAAACCGCAGGTCTGAATTGACCTGCGGTTTGTTGCGATCGCCAACATGGGGGGGTCACGGGGGTCACGGGGGTCACGCATTTAGCCTAGGTGCCTGCTCAATGATTTGAGCAGGCACCTTGTTCCAATCACTGCCGGCCGGGCGGCAGTGATCGGAACAACTCATGACGTACCAGTACGTCATGTGTCCTTAAGAGGTTAAATAAATCTGAATTTTTTTTATTTCAATCGGATTTTTTTTATTTAAATCGGATTTTTTTTTTATTTAAATCAGATTTTTTTTAATTTAAATCAGATTTTTTTTATTTAAAATCAGATTTTTTTATATAAAATGCTTTTTGAGGAAAATATATTACCATCCAAAGGTTATTCCATCATGAAATAAAGATTAGTTTTTTAATTATGTAGAATAAGGCTGTACGTGGACTCCCATATTGTTGAATGGATTAGGCAGTGGCTGAGGGACAGGCAACAGAGGGTTGTAGTCAATGGAGTATATTCAGACCAAGGTCTTGTTACCAGTGGGGTACCTCAGGGATCTGTTCTGGGACCCATATTGTTTAATATCTTTATCAGCGAAATTGCAGAAGGCCTCGATGGTAAGGTGTGTCTTTTAGCTGATGACACAAAGATTTGTAACAGGGTTAATGTTCCTGGAGGGATACACCAAATGGAAAAGGATTTAGGAAAACTAGAGGAATGGTCAAAAATCTGGCAACTAAAATTTAATGTTGATAAATGCAAGATAATGCACCTGGGGCGTAAAAACCCAAGAGATTAATATAAAATCAGTGATACAGTCCTAACCTCAGTATCTGAGGAAAGGGATTTAGGGGGTCATTATTTCAGAAGACTTAAAGGTAGGCAGACAATGTCATAGAGCAGCAGGAAATGCTAGCAGAATGCTTGGGTGTATAGGGAGAGGCATTACCAGTAGACAGAGGGAGGTGCTCATGCCGCTCTACAGAGCACTAGTGAGACCTCATTTGGAGTATTGTGCTCAGTACTGGAGACCATATCTCCAGAAGGATATCGATACTTTGGAGAGCGTTCAGAGAAGAGCTACTAAACTGGTCCATGGATTGCAGGATAAAACTTACCAGGAAAGATCTAAGGACCTTAACATGTATAGCTTGGAAGAAAGACAAGACAGAGGGGAGATGAGAGAAACTTTCAAATACATAAAGGGAATCGACAAGGTAAAAGAGGAGAGAATATTTAAAAGAAGAAAAACTGCTACAAGAGGACATAGTTTTAAATTAGAGGGGCAAAGGTTTAAAAGTAATATCAGGAAGTATTACTTTACTGAGAGAGTAGTGGATGCATGGAATAGCCTTCCTGCAGAAGTGGTAGCTGCAAATACAGTGGAGGAGTTTAAGCATGCATGGGATAGGCATAAGGCCATCCTTCATATAAGATAGGGCCAGGGGCTATTCATAGTATTCAGTATATTGGGCAGACTAGATGGGCCAAATGGTTCTTATCTGCCGACACATTCTATGTTTCTATAAGTGTAATTTTTTGGTAAATAAATTCCATTAATCCATTCACAATGTCATGCTCTTCCAGAGGTTTTTGTAAGATTATTGGGCAGTTTCTCTGCCTACAAGATATTATCACAGATGCTTGGTTTACTTTTGCAGTTCTCAAAACTGAATTTGACTCAGCAGAGATCACATGCCTCTTCTTCACAGCAAAAATGTTATAACATGAACAGAGTTGAGAAAAAAATACCTTAATCCCAACTTCTACAAACCTATGAATGCAGAATCAACGTAAATCAAACTAATAGGAAAAGTTGTTAATCTAAAAATCTTCATCTACTTGCATATTATAAGTTACCGTATTTTTCGCCCCATAAGACGCACTTTTTCCCCCCCCAAAAGTGGGGGGGAAATGCCCCTGCGTCTTATGGGGCGAATGCTTCCATTTTACATCGCAGTCTGCGACGCTGCAGCATCGCAGACTGCTATGTATGAGCCGGGAGAGAGGAGGGGCTGGAGTCCGTAACTAGGGGCGGGACCCGGTGTAGTCACTGTACTCTTACACCGGGCCCCGCCGCTCACCGCAGTATTTAAAAACATGATTCCTTATCCGGTTATTAAGTTTAACTAACGCTGCGCTCTCCCATGTTCCCATGTCCCCCCTGTATTCCCACAGCACTTACGAACACTCTTCCATAGCAGGCAGAGCGGACGGCACCAGTAACATCACTCACTGACGTCGAGCGCCTGTTCTGGCCACTTTATGAATAAAGCAGGCGCTCGACGTCAGTGAGTGACGTTACTGCTGCAGTCCGCTCTGCCTGCTATGGAAGAGTGTTCGTAAGTGCTGTGGGGATACAGGGAAGACATGGGAACATGGGAGAGCGCAGCGTTAGTTAAACTTAATAACAGGATAAGGAATCATGCTTCTAAATAATTCGGAAAGCAAAGGGCCGGTGTATTTTGGAGTACACTGTTATGAGGGGGATCTGTGGATGACATAGCAGTGTCATCCACAGATCCCCCCCATAACATTTCCATCCACAGATCCCCCATAACAGTGCCATCCACAGATCCCCCATAACAGCGCCATCCACAGATCCCCCATAACAGCGCCATCCACAGATCCCCCATAACAGCGCCATCCACAGATCCCCCATAACAGCGCCATCCACAGATCCCCCATAACAGCGCCATCCACAGATCCCCCATAACAGCGCCATCCACAGATCCCCATAACAGCGCCATCCACAGGTCCCCATAACAGCGCCATCCACAGGTCCCCATAACAGCGCCATCCACAGGTCCCCCATATGACAGTGCGTCATCCACAGATCCCCCATATGACAGTGCGTCATCCACAGATCCCCCATATGACAGTGCGTCATCCACAGATCCCCCATAATAGTGTCATGCACAGACCACCATTCATTCAAAACCCACCAAAAGCACACCTTTTGGTAAAAAATATTTTTTTCTTATTTTCCTCCTCAAAAACCTAGGTGCGTCTTATAGGCCGGTGCGTCTTATAGGGCGAAAAATACGGTATACCAGCAAGAATTAGTCTTTATGTAGAAAACTATGATTTAAATCAAGCCTTACTGTCTAGTGATTTACATCGTGATTTAAATCGTAATTTAAATCAAATCTACCCTGCCTATTCTTGTGCGTAAAGGCATTTTCTATGAGAGTGCCAGCGATGTGCGGTCCGCAAAATGCGGAAAGAACATTGCCGGTGTCCATGTTTTGCGGATCCGCAAAACACACATACGGACGTGTGAATGGACCCTTATATCTGAAAATAGTAAGACATGTAGAATTTCACCCACATGTAGAGACAGAAAGCAGGTAGCAGAACACGGCTAACACATTTCTAAAAATAGTAATCCATATTTCCAATTCAAATCATGCGTTAGTCACCACCTCATCACCCATCCCTAGAACATGTAGACCAGCAACATGAGATATAGATACGCTGCATCAGTTTCTAAACCAACCAGGTTTCTTTGAGGTAGATAATAAAGTAAGAATTCCACAGGAACCAGGGTTCCACCGTGGTGTTAAGGCACAGAAGTGGTGGCCATGTAGGGAGTTCCCTAACCCATCTGACATACCGGGCTCTATCAATATACAATCAATGTTTGCACGAACACTGAAATTTATACCAGAGGACATGTCTAGTGTGGAAGCCACATAATGACACCAGAAACTGTTAGGACACTAAACTGATGAAGTGTGGAGACTGTCAGATGTAAAGATATGTCCTACTTTCCACCAGCATGTACATGTCAACATTATGCCCCCACAGGATCATCAATGTCAAGGGAAGAATTAGCGGTGTTGTAAAAGAAATGAAGAAATGTTCTAGATAGACAGTGCATTCAGAAATGGGAAATTTCAAGAAAATTAATAGTAAAACCTGAAGGTGATTTATTCATTATAATTTTCTGATTAATGGATAGGATCATGTACATAGGGCCTCAAGCAAGAAGCTGTACATGGCATCCCCGCTGCATAGTATTGGTGCCTTATTATATGGCCTCCTTTGCTCCCTGGTTGTGGTGGCCCTTGTGCTTTATTTGAAGTATAACAGTCTCTACAGATCTTTTGTAACCACTAAATGGAGAGCAATCTGCAAACACCATGTTATAGAGCAGGACGAGCTGAGCAGATTGATATATACCGGTAGTTTTGTGAGGAAAGATTAGAAAAAGTTGTAATTTATGCATTTAAAGCTCTGCTTTTTCTGAACGCAAAACCTCCCCGCCCCCCCATTGACTGATAGTGATCTACTGTATGCTGGGCTCCAGATGGCGACCAAAACGGTCGCCAATGCGCCTTAAAATTTGCAGATGGCGACAAGACTTTTTAGTCTTGTCGCCATTTGCGACTGTACTGCCGCGATCCTGTGCAGCCTAAGTTCTCTTGAGTAGCACAGCACAGTGAGTGGAGAAGGAAGGAGTCCCTCCCTCTCCACTGTGACGCGGCCGCCACTACCACCAATGGGGAGATAGTAGGGGAGGAGGAGGGGAGTAGCCTTCGCCACTGCGCAACCGATGAATGTAAAACATAAGTATAGGCAGCGGTATCACAGACCCGGCACCCAGCCTCAATAACAGGGCATGCGATCCGCGGCAATTAAACCCTCATTCAGGTGCCACAGATCGCATCCCCTGTTATTGAGGCCGGGTGCCGGGTCTGTGATATCGCTGCAGACAATTGTATAAAGGAGTTAAAGAGGACCTTTCGTGGGTCCAAAGAATTAGTAGCAGGCTGCATAGAGCGGCGCCCAGGGATCTAAGTGCACTTGCTGTGGCCCCCGGTATTTTCAATATTCAGAGCAAGGAGGAGACGCCAGTGTCTCTCCTTCTCCCGGACAGCAGCGCTGTCCAATCAGAGCACAGCGCTCAGACCCAGGGAGAAAAAAAAAACCTCCCTGGCTCAGAGCTCTGCGCTGTGATTGGACAGCGCTGCTGTCCGGGAGAAGGAGAGACACTGGCGTCTCCTCCTCCTTGCTCTGAATATTGAAAATACCGGGGGCCACAGCAAGTGCACTTAGATCCCTGGGCGCCGCTCTATGCAGCCTGCTACTAAGTTCATATTCTTTGGACCCACGAAAGGTCCTCTTTTTAATTACATTCATTGGTGGTGCAGTGCAGTGCGCCGCCGCCCCCCCCCCCCCCCCCCCCCCATTACCTAGACTTGTGCCTGACCCCTCATTAGACTCAGATATGAGCCCCTCAATGTCCCTGAAGCTTCTGCAGTTTTCAGACCACTATCCTGAAATTGACCCCTGATAACCCCAAATCGCTCAACTGTATCCTTGACCCATCCCTGCCTGTGCTGTGTAGTTCAACAGCTGCCAGACATTGACAACTCCTGGGGCTGCAATTTGAGGATCTAACGTCGATTTCTAAGCCAAACTGAGGAGTGAACGTGAGGCCAGAATCTCACAAGCGTGTTAAGTCCGGGAAACTCATTCCATGTCACAGCCGCATTTCCTGGGCCAAACACTGCTCCTCTGACCCTACTCACAGCATTATAATGACTAATGCTGCGAATTCCTGCCCGACTATGGGTCTTATGTACTGTACTTAGAGTATCTCCAATACATTATGGACAAACTAACATTTCAGACCCTTTCATTTTTTCACACGTTTCACAGGCATTATGCTAAAATGTAAAAAATCTAGTTTTTCCATATCATTCTGCACTCAACAGCTCATGGATGAATAACAGGGATATGACGCACAAGAGTGACTAGGGAACAACGTGAGGTGCACCCACTAACATATCACCCAATCTGAAAGAAGAGAAAATAATAGTGGATAACAGTGGGGCACTCTCAATAGCAATGAGAACAGTGGATAATGGTAAGTATAAAACTTATTGATAATATAACAAAAATATAATTATTCCCAGCTGATTAAGTAGCAGCATTAGTGATGGTATTAAGGCATACTAGAACAACAATACAGATAAAAATAGGAATAAAAATTTAAATAAATAAAAAATATATAAAAAAATATACACAGTATTAGTCCATCAATGGAATCAAAGTTGGGCTGGTGTCTAGCACCAAAAATACAAAATGCTCTAGGTATACACAGTTAATTTCCTGTTATTACTTGTATCAACTGGGCTCCAATCTAAGGTGCAAGTCAGCGTTGGTTATATTCAGAGCGGCGTCCCGCTGTATATTTCGAAGAGCGATCGCTTACTGTTGCAGACACATCGATCTTACCCAGAGGGCTTCAATGGAAACGCCTACCCTCGACTCGATGCGCCTTCTGTGTGTATCGGTGCTCCGGTCTCGAGGGTTGTTGATCTTCAGAAGATCCCACGCCAACACCGGAAGTCCGCGTAGGTTCGCTGGAAGTGCAGGTTTCCCTTGTACAGCAAAGATCTAATGCGGCTGACGTTATCAGATCTGTCGAATAATAAATCCTGCTCCTCCTGAATTGATCGAAAGTATGTGTCTGTAATCCAATCATGGAGGTTCGTACCAAACGCGTTTCAGGGTTTAGGAATTTGACCCCTTCCACGGAGGTTGGTCCAGTCTGAGGTCCATGGCATTCTGGATTAGGTTTTCATTAAAGGGGTTTCTCTGGATAGATCATCAGCTTCTGATCGGCGGGGGTCCCGCCGATCAGCTGTTTGAGAAGGCAGCGGCGCTCCAGGAGCGCCGAGGCCTTCTCACTGTTTACCGCCGGCCCACTGACGTCATGACTAGTATCAACTAGTGTGGGCGGGGCTAAGCTCCATTCAAGTGAACAGAGCTTAGCCCCGCCCACGCTACTTGATACTAGTCGCAACGTCACTGGGCCAGCGGTAAACAGTGAGAAGGCAGCGGCGCTCCTGGAGCGCCGCTGCCTTCTCAAACAGCTGATCAGCGGGAGTCCCTGGTGTCGGACCCCCACCGATCAGAAGCTGATGATCTATCCAGAGGATAGATTAGTTAAAGCGAAGTGAAGAACCCCTTTAAGAATATCTCTGTATTTTGCCCTATTCAGCCTTCTCTTAATTTAACCAGTCGTTAAAAAAATTCCCCACCGCATGATGCTGCCACCACCATGCTTCACTGTAGAGATAGTACTGAGCAGTACCTGGTTTCCACCAAACATAACACATAGAATTGAGGCCATAACGTTCAAGCTTGATTTCAGACCACAGAATCATTTCTCATTATCTAAGGGTCCTCTAGGTGCTTTTTGCAAACTCCAGGGCTTGACTGAGGAGAGGCTCCTTTCTGACCACTATGCCATAAAGTCCAGATTGGGAGATTGCTGCAGAGATGGTTGACCTTCTGGAAGTTTCTCCCCCAAGTACTTAGTTTGGTGGGACAGCCAGTCCTAGGAAGAGTCCAGGTTGTTCCAAACTTATTCCATTAAAAGAATTATAGAGGCCACTGTGCTCTTGATAACTTTCAGTGTAGCAGAAAGTTTTTGTACCCTTCTCCTGATCTGTGCCTCCACACAATGCTGCATCTAAGGCTACTTTCACACTAGCGTTCGGGGCTCCGCTTGTGAGTTCCGTTTGAAGAGTCTCACAAGCGGCCCCGAACGGATCCGTCCAGTCCTAATGCATTCTGAGTGGAGGCGGATCCGCTCAGAATGCATCAGTCTGGCAGCGTTTGTCCTCCGCTCCGCTCAGCAGACGGACACCTGAACGCTGCTTGCAGCGTTCGGGTGTCCGCCTGGCCGTGCGGAGGCGAACGGATCCGTCCAGACTTACAATGTAAGTCAATGGGGACGGATCCGTTTGAAGTTGACACAGTATGGCTCAATTTTCAAACGGATCCGTCTCCCATTGACTTTCAATGTAAAGTCTGAACGGATCCGTTTGCATTATCATGAACAAAAAAAAAAAAAAATAATAATAATAATTTTTTTTTTTTTTTTTTTTTTTGTTCATGATAATGCAAACGGATCCGTTCTGAACGGATCCAAGCGTTTGCATTATAGGTGCGGATCCGTCTGTGCAGATACCAGACGGATCCGCACCAAACGCAGGTGTGAAAGTAGCCTAAGCTCTACAGGCAGTTCCAATTCCTCATCATGGGTTGGTTTTTTCTCTGATATAATTTGTCAGCTGAGAGACCTTATATCGACAGGGCTGTATCTTACCAAATCATGTCCAGCCAACTGAATTTACCACAGGTAGAGTTCAAAGTGTAGAATGTCTCCAAGATGATCAAGAGAAATAGGCCCCCAGAGCTAGAAGTCACATGTCATAGCAAAGGGTCTGAATACTTAAGTCCATGCAAATTTTAGTTTTCACTTTTCATTTTGGGCTACTGAATGCAGATAGATAATTATTATTATTTTTTCTTTTAACACAAGACACCGTAACAAAATGTGAAAAGGTCTAAAAGACTTTCTGAATGCATTGTATGTTTACTGCACCATCACAAAAGCTACATATGTACAGACAAGTGTGTAAGCGAAGAAATATACCAGAGAATGATATACGGTAACTTATTTACATGCAAAGCAAATAAGCCAGTGCAACAGAACAGTTAAAATATTGTTTAAAGTATCATTGCTTTTGCATAAAACTTTTGACATGTAATAATAACAAGCCAGAAGTGTTGATGGGTGAGGTTTCAGATTCTCGGAGGATTAGCTTTTTGTCAGATGAAGTAAGTAGTTAAAGGCTACATGCCCGCGACAGAGAAAAAAATGTCAGTTAAAACCAGACACACTGTCAGGTTTTCATGGTCATTCTGCATCACTGTGTGCATCCATTTACTGGCCGTGTGTCCGTTCTTCATAGAATGGTAGGCTCCCAGCTAAAATATTGTCCCCATAGTGTAGGATTTTTTTATTTATTTTTTTACTGCCTCCAGCTTTAATAATGCCCCATGTAGACCCACGTGTAAAATATTGTCTCCCATAGTATAGGATTTTTTTTTACTGCCCCCAGCTTTAATAATGCCCCTAATGTAAATAATGCCCCCATAGTGGCCCCCATTATTTTTTATATATATATATATATATATATATATATATATATATATATATATATATTTTTTTTTTTGTTAATTTGACCAAAAAATAAAAACCCTCCCTCACCCACTTGCTCGCGCTTCAGTAGTCTCTTTTCTCTTCAATAAACAGGACCTGCTAAAGGACCTACAATGTGCACGATGATGTCACCGCGTGCTCCCACGTCATCACGCATATTGCAGGGCCTTCAGTAGGTCCTGCTCAGTGGAGAGAGAAGAGACTGCTGTAGCTCGAGCAAGTTGATAAGATAAGGTTTTTGGGTTTTCTTTAACCCCTAAATGGCCATATTGTTAAAGTGTTCCCGTTGTTAACGCCTGTTAGACAGGTGCACTCCTGTCTAAGCGGCAGTTAAAAGCGGTCCTATTGATTTCAATGGGGTCCATCTGGCCGTGGAAACGGCCAAAAATAGGACGTCCTCTTTTTGGACAGAAGCTGTTCACTGGCCATTAAAAGAACGGCCATGTGAATAGCCCCATAGACTTTCATTGGTGCTAAAAATGGCCGTGTGACGGCTGTCATACGGCCATTTTTCACTGTCATGAAGGGACCTCGGACATTATGGAGGGGGACACATGGCCATACTGGCATTTGCCTGATGGCTGTATGCCCTGTGGGATTATCTGCCTGGTGACAAGATGGTTATTCTGGGAGGTAGTTTTGGAGGGAAAAGGGTTTCCCGCTCTTGTGGGATCTCTGGGCAGAAGAATATTTCTGCCCAGTGAGTGTCCTGCAATTGGCTGGGATTTTAGCCTATGTTGTCCCAGGGTTTCGGGGAAGATTAGCGGAACCCTGGAGATGACATCTGATTGGCTTATTGGAATGTTTGGAGGGCTATAATTATCCGTGCTCCGCAGGCTGGGCTTGTCTTTGAACTGAACCTGCCTGTGGAGCCGGATTCTTCGTGCCCCTCCCGCCCGCCCTTATATATGGTAAATAGTTGGGGCCATGGCCTGATGTTGGGTGAAGTAATGATAGTCGTCCCGTGATGGGATGGACTCAGATTATATATATATATATATATATATATATATATATATATATATATATATTTATTTATTTATGGTATTGGAGTCTGAGTTTATGACTAGGCTCTTTAAAGTTTAATTAAGTTGTATTTGGTATTTGTTTAATAAATCAGGCCTTGGCCATTTACCTCCACTCTCTAGTCAAGTGTATTTTTGTTATTTGATGGTATGCATGGTAATAGTTTTGCAGGTTGGGCATATTATGCCATGTATTGCCATGTGCATGAGGCCTAATGATCACACAGCCTTCCCCATTTGACTGCACATCAATGTGTTTGGCAAAGAGAAGTGTAATAAGCTTTAAGAAGTCAGGATGCATGCACAGTGGCAATAACATGCTTTGCAGTGGTGCCATGATTTGTATATATAACTTAAAAGGACTTAAATGGTTATTCCCATCTCAGACACTGGGGCATATCGCTAGGATATGTCCCTAATGTCTGATAGCTGTGGGTCCCAACTCTGGGACCAGCACCTATACTTAGAACGGAGCCAGGAAAGTCCTAGAGGGCGCACTGCGCATGTGCGGTCGACCTCCTTTCATTCCTATGAGAGCACCGAGAATAGTCAAGTGGCACACTCATACCTTCTCAAGGCACCATTTAATATTGCATTAAATATAGTGGAAAGCTGGGGGAAAAATCCAAATGGGGTGGAATTCAAAAGAAAAATGCAATTCTGCCACAGGTTTACAGGTTTCTTTTTCTATGGTGTTCCCTATGCGCTAAAACTGACCTGTAACCTTTATTCTCAGGGTCAGTACAATTACCTAAAAAAAAATATTATTTTCTTCACTATATTCTGACCAGAATAACTTTATAGTTACACATATGGAGAGGTGAGAACCAGTCATTTTTTGCAGGGCGATCTTTCGTTTTTATTGATACCAATTTGATGAGTTTTTATTCAATTTTTTGGGGGAGGTGAAGGGATGAAAAATGGCAAATTGGCCCTTTTGTTTTGTTTTTTCCCCCGTTACGATAAATATTTTTATATTTTAACAGAACAGGCATTTTGGGATGTGGCAATACCTGCAAACTTTATTTTCTATTTATTTTTACTCCGTAGAGGACCAGCGCCGTACATGTACGGCACTGTGATCGGGCGGGTGCAGGAGATGCGCCCGCCCGAATCGCGGCAGGGGTCCGGCAGTCACTGATAGCCGGACCCCTGCTGCATGCGGCGGCATCGGTGAAATCACCGATGCCGGCGCATTAACCCTTGATGTGCTGCGGTCAGCGCTGACCGCGGCACATGCGATGTCTGTGCGGGGATCGGAGCTTCCATCGGGTCCCCGTGCTGCAGTGACAGGGACCCGATGGCAGGGAAGACATCCTGATGCCTTCCTTAGGCATCGTGGATGCATTCCGTGACAGCCTGTGAGATTCAGCCCCCTGGATCTCACAGGCAAACAGGCTGTAAGTGTATTATAGTCTGTAATACACTTACAGCCAATGCATCACAATAGAGAAGTATTGTGATGCATTGTAAACGGGATCAGACCCCCAAAAGTTGAAGTCCCAGAGTGGGACAAAAAAAAGTGTGAAAAAAAAGTGTGAAAAAAAGTTTAAAAAAAAAAAAAAAAAAAAATTATTTTCCTAAAATAAAGTTTTAATTTTTTTTTAAAAAATATAGGGGAAAAAAGAAAAGTAGACAAATTAGGTATCGCCGTGTCCATATCGACCAGCTCTATAAAAATATAACATTACCTAACCCCTCAAATGAACACAGTCCAAAAAATAATAATAAAAATTGTGCTAAAAAAAATTTTTGGTCACCTTACATCACTTAAAGTGCAACACCAAGCAATCAAAAAGGCGAATGCCCACCAATCTAACCGTCACCTCATCCCGCAAAAAATGACACCCTAAGACAATCGCCCAAAAACAAAAAAAATAAAAATATGGCTCTCAAACTATGGAGATGCTAAAACATGAGTTTTTTTCTGTTTCAAAAATGATATCATTGTGTAAAACCTACATAAATAAAAAAAAGGAGACATATTAGGTATCTATAAAAATATCACATGACCCACAGGTGAACACCGTAAAAAAAAAAAAAAGTGTCAAAAAAGCAATTTTTGGTCACCTCACATCACAAAAGGTGTAATAGCAAGCGATCAAAAAGTCATATACACCCTAAAATAGTACCAAACAGTCATCTCATCCTGAAAAAAAAATTAGCCCATACATAAGACAGTCGCCCAAAAAAATTCAAAATAAACTAGACTTTCAGAACGTTGAGACACTAAAAAGTCATTGATTTTCAAAAATGCTTTATTATGTAAAACTGAAACAAACAAGCAAGCAAAAAAAGTCATATTTGGTATTGTCGCGTCCATAACAACCTGCTCTATAAAAATACAACATGATCTAACCTGTCAGATGAACGTTGTAAATAACAAAAAATAAAAACAGTGCCAAAACAGCTATTTTTTGCTACTTTACCTCACAAAAAGTATAATATAGAACAACCAAAAATCATATGTACCCTAAAATAGTACCAACAAAAATGCCACCTTAACCCGTAGTTTCCAAAATGGGGTCACTTTTTTTTTTGGAGTTTCTACTCTAGGGGTGCATCAGGTGGGCTTCAAATGGGACATGGGGTCAAAAAACCATTCCAGCAAAATCTGCCTCCTAAAAACCGTATGGCATTCCTTTCTGCGCAATGCCGTGTGCCCGGACAGCAGTTTATGACCACATAGGGGGTGTTTCTGTAAACTACAGAATCAGGGCAATAAATATTGAGTTTTGTTTGGCTGTTAACCCTTGCTTTGTTACTGGAAAAAAATTGATTAAAATAGAAAATCTGCCAAAAAAGTGAAATTCTTACATTTCATCTCCATTTTCCAATAATTCTTGTGGAACACCTAAAGGGTTAAAGTTTGTAAAATCAGTTTTATATACCTTGAGGGGTGTACTTTCTAAAATGGGGTCACTTTTTTGGAGTTTCCACTCTAGGGGTGCATCAGGGGGTCTTCAAATGTGACATGGCAGCTTAAAATTATCCCAGTGAAATCTGCCTTCCAAAAACCATATGGCATTCCTTTCCTTCTGCGCAATACCGTGTGCCTGTACAGCAGTTAGCAACCATATATGGGGTGTTTCTGTAAACTACAGATTCAGGGCAATAAATATTGAGTTTTGTTTGGCTGTAAATCCTTGCTTTGTTAGTGGAAAAAAAAGGATTCAAATAGAAAATCTGCAAAAAAGTGAAATTCAGAAATGTCATCTCTATTTTCCATCAATTCTTGTGGAACACCTAAAGGGTTAAAGTTTTTTAAATCAGTTCTAAATACCTTGAGGGTTGTAGTTTCTAAAATGGGTTCATTTTTGGGTGGTTTCTATTATGTAAGCCTCACAAAGTGACTTCAGACCTGAACTGGTCCTTAAAAGTGGGTTTTGGAAATTTTCAGAAAAATTTCAAGATTTGCTTCTAAACTTATAAGCCTTCTAACGTCCCCAAAAAATAAAATGGCATTCACAAAACTATC
Source organism: Bufo bufo (assembly GCF_905171765.1). Classification (NCBI taxonomy): domain Eukaryota; kingdom Metazoa; phylum Chordata; class Amphibia; order Anura; family Bufonidae; genus Bufo; species Bufo bufo. The sequence continues at coordinate 158,258,619 of NC_053390.1, read as the reverse complement.
CAAACATGAAGTAGACATATTGGGAATGTAAAGTAGTAACTATTTTTGGAGGTATTACTATCTATTATAATAGTAGAGAAATAGAAATTTGGAAATGTGCTAATTTTTCCAAATTTTTGGTCAATATGGCATCTTTTTATAAATTAAAATATATATTTTTTTACTCAATTTGAAGTACAATATGTGACGACAAAACAATCTCAGAATGGCCTGGATAAGTAAAAGCATTGTCAAATTTGAAAAAAATTGCCTGGTCCTTAAAGGGGTTGTCCGGGACCAAATGTTTAAAAAAAACAAAAAAAAAAAAAAAAACACGTTTACTCACAATGTACATAAAAATAAAGGTGCCTCCATATATATTTTCAGCTATTTTCGCCACTTCTATGTGGCTCAAACAGTCCCCCACTCATTGTTTATATATCTGTTTATCTTTCCCTAACTTCCGGCTGCACTGCCCTGTGGGTCCTGGGGCAGCGCAGCATCAGGTGGTTACAGCTGTCTCTCTGCACCACTGTAACTCCGCCCCCTCATCAATATTCACCCCCATTCATTCTAAAGCATTCTAAACCAGACTGGAGGGGTAGGGCTTAGCGGGATATCCAGGGGGCGGGGCTTGGCAGGATGTCGGCCAGCTGAGTTACCGCCCCTCCGTCCACTCTGCATAAATTACGTATGCTGCCAGTGACGTCACCGGGCTCCCTGAGCAGCGGAAGAGGAAGCTTTGCTTGCCTGCAAGAGACCCCGTACGTCAATGTGGAGAAGAAACCAGTAAGGCCTCATGCACACGACAGTAGTTATGGTCCGCATCCAAGCCGCAGTTTCTGCGGCTAGGATGCGGACCCATTCACTTTAATGGGGCCGCAAAAGATGCGGACAGCACTCCATGTGCTGTCCCCATCCGTTGCTCCGTTCTGAGGCCCCGCTGCAAAAAATATAGCATGTCCTATTCTTGTCCGTTTTGCGGAAGGCACACGGGCGGCTTCCGCTTTTTGCGGATCCGTGGTTTGCAGACCGCAAAACACAGCACGGTCGTGTGCATAAAGCCTAACTTCCGGCCAAGAATTTCAAAGATGAAAGCGGGGCTGCAGAAATCTGTGTCAAAGGTACTACATGCTTGTATGTAATGTGTATGCCACACTTGTACTATTAGAGCAATGTTCCCAATCCCGGACAACCCCTTTAAGGTGAAAAATGGCAGGGTCCTGATGGGGTTAATATGTGGAAATAGGGGATTTTAAATTTTTATATTTTATTTTCTCTAGATATTTTTAAAAACGTTTTTTTTCCTTTTTACACTTATTTCAAGTCCCCCCCAGGGGACTTTAACACTTCTCCCATAGACTGTAATTAATTACCACTGCAGTCTATAGAAGATTCATTCTGTTCCTATGGAGCCCTGCAACCAAATGGCTCCCTCAATCTTAGCTATTCCAGTGTGCTACGAAGAAAGAACGCTCAGATGCTGTGGTCTCAAATGACCACAGCACCTGAGGGGTTAAAAATCCTTAAGGGCCGTTACGCCAATCACAGACAATACCTGTGTAAAACATCAGGAACCTGGTGGCTATGGCGGCCACTCAGCTTCTGAGCAAGCGCCATGTTTAAACCCCAGATGTCCGGTGTACATACACGTTAATGGGTTATAAGTAGCGGAGTCAACAATTCCCTAACCTATTTTTTCTCATCCTGGACAAACTCTTTAAAGGGGGTTTTCTTGGACGAACATAATAATGACCTATCTATACAGTGGGTGTCTGATACCTGGCACTCTCCCTAATCAGCTGTCAGTGGCAGCTTTAGGAGATGAAACACCACAGCTCCATACCCTGTGTATTGGCCGATCTCTTGCTCCCATTTACTTAAATAGGAACATCAGCTTCAGGACCCAAAAACGGCATGGTGTATGGCGCTATGGTGTTCTGTCTCCATACACCGGTTACTACCGCAACTTGTAGCAGCCACTAATAGCTGGTCAGTGGTGGTGCATAGTGTTGGAGCCCCACCAATCTCATATCAATGATCTATCCTATGGATAGCGATAGAAGAAAGTTGCAGTGCAGCACAAATGGACCTCACGACCAATCCGGAATCCACCAGCCGTGATAGGACCACCGATCCACAGCAGTCCCATAGGCAATGGTAAAAAGTAAAAAAGGTTCACGGCAGCATGTTCGGTGTGACTATTTATTGGGAACCAAGAGTGCACACACAAAAGGATATGACGTTTCGGCTATGCAATAGCCTTTATCAAGTATACAGATACAAAAGAGTGAACAGTCATATATACACCAGAGTGGCCACCCATGTGGCATAGTGTAGCCAATAAGCTAAAAGGTCAATCTCATCAGCACATGTGTTATAATTAAAATGGTCTGAGCTCCAATCAGACTAATGATAAATAATAAAAGTTCCGTGTACCTGCACATCATTGAGACTCATCCACATACCTCAGTCATGTCGATTCCCAAAGTCGGCATCTCAACAGACCTGCTGCGCGTGTCCGTGACATCATCACGTTTCAATAAGGACGGGCCGCCGTCACAAACATCCGCAATGCGGCCTCACCTCACTCTGTGACTACAGCGCCCACAACCAATGAGCGCTCATACATGTAGAGCGCATCATCAGCCCATGTGATCGTTACATGACCGGCAAAAAGGTCCTAGATCCACCTAATAGTAAATGGGTAAATCAACGACAATCTAATTGTCACTGAACCTTGGCTTAGGGACAAAAAAGAGGGCAATGGATGAGGCAATGAGTGTCGGCATATACTGTGGAGCTAGTGAAACATATATCTTAGAGTATCATATAAAAACATTATATATCGAATCGAACAATAATAAATGAAAATATTCTACCTATCTACACTGTTAACATTGAGTTCAATGTTAAGTCCCTGGGGTTGTCCTCAACATGCGCTCCCTATCCCCTCCTCTCTTAGGGACCTGGACAGAATCGATGACCCGGAAACCCAGTTGGCTGACAGAGTGTCCACAATCAACAAAATGTTTAGCCACCGGCTTATCCATAATTTTTTTCCTTATAGTGCTTTTGTGTTTGTTGATACGCTCCCTAATCTCCATGGTCCTCTCTCCCACGTAGATCAGACTACAGGGGCAAACGATCATGTAGATGACAAACCTAGACCGGCACGTGTAATATTCTGCAATATTGAATCTCTTGCCACTGTATGGGTGAACAAAAGTATTGCCCTTCAACATGTTCCCACAATTACAGCAACCCAAACAAGGGAAATTCCCAGTCTTTCTGGGCTTCAAATACGTCTGGCCCCCTCTATTAACATCACACGTGTCAGTCTGAATCAGTTTTTTGTGCAGATTAGTACCCCGTTTGTATGCCATCAATGGCGGTTTGTCAAATTCACTTATTGTAGGGAGACCCCTGTGCAAAATGTGCCATTCCCTTCTCAAAATCTTTGCTATATCAGCACTTTGATTGCCATAGGTGGATACAAACGGGATGCGTCCCATATTCATTCTCCTAGGAGAAGCTTGAAAAGTGGGGACACTGTCAGCAGAGGAGATCCTGGCCCTCGTCCTATCTAACAGCCTGCCTGGATATCTTCTATTAGAGAACTTGTTGCACATCTCATCAATGGATAGGTCATCAATATGTTAGTCCCAGAAAACCCATTTAAGATAAAACAGGAGTTTTAGGCACATTCTGTTCTTCAAGGTTTTGTAGCTTTTGCGTTTGTTTCGCTTCATGGAAGAGAAATTGAGCTGCTAAGCATGGTTTTTGTGGTTCAATATTTAAGCAAGATTTCTGTTTCATAATGATCAACTAAAGCAAATCTGGACGTATGTATTTGGTACACATACTACAAGAAGATTTTAGATGTTAACACATACTAAAAATTACTAAACAAAAAGAAAATATAATAAATCTGGTTTCAAACAGTTTTCGACTGGTGTTTTTGTTGACTTCTCTGGCTTTTGCCGTTTTTTCAAGGCAAGAACAGAGAATAGTTGCGCATTATGTCTGTGTAGGCGGCTCTCCTGGTTTGGGCTCACAATCACTGACCAAATCATGAAGTGTGAACTAGGTCTTAGGCCTCATGCACACGACCGTTTTTTTTTTGCGGTCCGCAAAACGGATTTCCGTTGTTCCGTGACCGTTTTTTCTTCCGTGGGTCTTCCTTGATTTTTGGAGGATCCACGGACATGAAAAGTGAAAAAAAAAAATAAGTCAAGTTTGCATTGAAAATGATAGGAAAAACGGACACGGATCACGGACGACTATCTTGTGTGCATCCGTGATTTTTCACGGACCCATTGACTTGAATGGGTCCGTGAAAAAAATAGGACAGGTCATATTTTTTTCACGGACTGGAAAAACGGATCACGGAAGCGGAAGCCAAACGGTGCATTTTCCGATTTTTCCACAGACCCATTGATAGTCAATGGGTCCGCGAAAAAAAACGGAAAACGGAACAACGGCCGCGGATGCACACAACGGTCGTGTGCATGAGGCCTTAAGCCGCTCTCACAGTGTCAGCGTTTGGTCAGTGATTGCGAGACAAAACACGGGTGAAAATATTTCCATTATTGGTGTGTAGGCTTCACTCCTAGATGCATATTTTTTATGAGACTTTTACACTTTTTTTTTTTTTTCCAAATGACTATTTTTTATAGACATCTACAGAATAAGTGACATTAGAGGGGGTACATATTTCCCATTTTAATAATGCATAGATAAACAAATAAAACTGTAAAAAAGGCATATAATAATACTTTTTTTTTTACAAAACAAGATGCCATAAAAATGAAGTAAAAACACCATTAAAAGAAATCATGCGCTTCTTGCGGTTTTTACAATGAAGGAAAGCCAAATCAAATGTGTATGAAGAAAGCATTAACGCAATATTTCTCTAAATGCAACGTAAGTGAAAGAGAAACCAAAGTCAACTTACATTTCACTACTTCACAGCAGCTGGATTTGAGTCCACGTCTAAATCCACTTATCTAGAAACTCTCTCTTGATTTATGCCACTTGCCTGTTTGAAAGTAAAGAAAAATCATGACTTCATAAAATACTTTAGTTCACGACAGTTATTTCCCTTAAATGGGGTTGTCAGGCCACCACAGAAATTTCAGTTATGGCCCCTTAACGGCTTATCCTAAAAGAGAAAGTAAAGGAGTACTGACCTGTTAACTAGCGCTCCTTTCCAGTGCTGAGGGTCCCATCCCTGCAGCTTCGGTCCCCTGTGGACCGAAAGTGAGAACAGCTGATCAATGGGGGTGCGGGGTGTCGGACCCCCACCGGTTGCATACTGATGACCAATCCTGAGAATACGTCATCAATAACAGGAGACCGGAAAACCCTTTTAATATCGTTTAAAGAGAACCTGTCACCTGGATTTTGTGTATAGAGCTGAGGACATGGGTTGCTAGATCGCCGCTAGCACATCCGCAATACCCAGTCCCCATAGCTCTGTGTGCTTTTATTGTGTAAAAAAACTGATTTGAAACATATGCAAATTAACCTGAGATGAGTCCTGTCCCTGAGATTCGTCCAGTGTGAAGATGCCCAGCACCGCCCCGCATCCTCAGAATCTCCTCCTTGCTCCCCAACATCAGAAAGCTAGAGCACCGTAATCTTGCGATGCGCGAGCTAGCAAATGCGCACTGTCCTCATAGTGTTCCTTCCCGGTGCTGGCATCAGCCTCAGGCAAGGAACTGCGCATGCGCTAGCTCGCGCATCGCGAGATTACGGCGCTCTAGCTTTCTGACGTCGGGGAGCAAGGAGGAGATTCTGAGGATGCGGGGCGGTGCTGGGCTCCTTCACGCTGGACTCATCTCAGGGACAGGACTCATCTCAGGTTAATTTGCATATGTTTCAAATCAGTTTTTTTACACAATAAAAGCACACAGAGCTATGGGAACTGGGTATTGCAGATGTGCTAGCGGCGATCTAGCAACCCATGTCCTCAGCTCTATACACAAAATGGTTCCCTTTAATATAGCCTCAAGGGGACCTAATAGGCAAATATTGTGGACTATTACGCTAGGCCTACACTGTGACACGGCTGGATTTCTTGTGACTGTCATTTCTATGGGAACACCACTACTGAGCGATCCTAGCTGTAAAAGCTGTCACGTGCGGCCCTAGCCTTAAACTGCAAAGGAGAAGTCTAACGGAGGCCAGAAAACCTTTCAGACAATTAGTTTTATGATTATGTCCCTATATGTCTTACTGATTGCTGAATTACCTAAAACAGAAGCTTGAAGACAGCAAGCACCACATGGAAACTACCAGTAAGGAGGCACAGATGTGGTGCTGGAAAAGTCATTCTGGATGGGTCCCTTAAGACGCCCCACCTGACTTGTGTGACATCCCATAGGCCGTGATACATCAGAACAAGTCAGGTCTGAAACCAACCGTATTTTAGCCTTATGGTTTGCAAATAACAAAAGCAATCCGACTGACGACCACGGGAAGTCTCCGACTGACGACCACGGGAAGTCTCCGACTGACGACTACACCTACTGAGGTGATCGCACATGCTCAATTACATTCTTCAACTTCCACCTGCCAACTCTACTGTTAAAAGCTATGAAGCTGCTGCTGCTTCTCCCTGCACACGGATGAAAACATCCGATGTTTGGGGGAAGCAGCCAATCGCACCCGTGATGCTAGGGAGGCTCGTCCCTGTCCCCGCCTGCCATTGGCTGCTCCCTCCCCGACACCGGATATTTTCATCCGTGTGCAGGGAGAAGCAGCAGCGGTGGTGCTGGGACCAGGAGCGAAGCCGGGAGCGGGGTAAGTATATTACCGGTGAGGGGCCCGGCACATGTGGGGAAGTTCTTGAAATTGGATAACCCCTTTAATAATGGACACATTGTCAGGTACAAGAACAAGCCTTGAAACTCACATGGATCCAGAGTTCCGCCTATTCATTACTCTGCTAGCTCAGGGTGTGTCCTTTCTGCTACAACTCGCACAGCTCAGCTCTTTCTCTATAAGGCTAGGTCTACACGACAAATAGGGCGCAACATTTGTCGCGCGACATTTTGTTGCACCAATGTCGCGCGACAATTTTTATAATGGCAGTCTATGGTGTCGCACTGCAACATGCAACATGCTGCGACTGCGACACAACAGTCGCAGAAAATCCATTGAGATGGATTTTTCTGCGACTGTTGCGTCGCAGTCGCAGCATGTTGCATGTTGCAGTGCGACACCATAGACTGCCATTATAAAAATTGTCGCGCGACATTGGTGCAACAAAATGTCGCGCGACAAATGTTGCGCCCTATTTGTCGTGTAGACCTAGCCTAACTGTCACAGCTTCTAACAGTAAAGTTGGCAGGTGGAAGTTAATTGAGCATGTGCGATTCAGTAGGTGGACGTGCACATTATTATACAGATTAACCCCTTCCCGACTGCCCCACGTAAAAAATACCTTGGCGGTCGGGCATTTAATGCTAATGAGTCTATGCTAATGAGTCTATGAGAAAGCTATTCAATGATTGCTTGTTATAGTTCCCTATGGGAACTATAAAAATAAGTGTAACAAAAATGTTTTTATGAATAAAAAAAAATTCTAATCACCTTCCCCAAAGTAAAAAAAAATAACATAAAAAAATACACATCATAGGTATTGCCAGGTGCAAAAAACGCCCGTACTATTAAAATATAAAAAGTCTGAATGGCCTATTTGCAATTTTTTGTTTCTTTTTTCCAATTTCATTCCATTTGTAATTTTTTTCCCCGCTTTCCACGACACTGTATGCAACCGTAAATAGTGCCATTAGAAAGTGCATCTTGTCCTGCAAAAAATAAGCAAATATGGGGAGGAGCAGGGTTGCCAACTATCCAGAAATTTCAGGACAGTGCGTAAAAAAAGGCTACTTTTATCCTGTGTCCATGAAAAAAATATATGTGTCCGTGATTTTTTTGAGGCTGATGGTTCTTGACTAGATTATTTTGGTGGTAAATAACATCACTTTACAGCTCACAGTAAATGCTGGTAATGAGTTCTTAGACATGTATTACTTATAATCTTTTTCATTAATTATGTTTTTCTAATTTGTCCATAAAAAATGTTGGCTGTCCAGCGTCCAGAAAAAAGAAAAATTCTGGTTGGCAACCCTGGGGGAGGGGGGAGGGGGGTCCCAACACAGTCTGACATAGTTTATTTAATGCTGATAATGGTAGACTGTGTAGGAATACACCCCTTTGGCAAGTGGAATGGTAATAACCAGGTGTCAATTTATAAAAAAATGTATGGTAGGAATAATAGAGGAACAGCAGAAACATAAAAGATGACCCAGAGTTGTTATTTCATTGGGAACGCAAGTAGTTACTACAAAATACATGTCAGGAGTGGTGACAGTTCTTTTCAGACTGCTTCCTCCGTTCCTTTTCCAGTATGTTGACAATAGCATCCTTCCCTTCTGGGTAATGTCATCTTAAGTTGTCCAAATTAAATTAAAGGGGTATTCCCATCTTTAAGATCATATCTAAAAAAAATTCCCCTAGTGCCATAGACTATTTTTGCAATTAGGTTCTATTATTTATAATGCAGCCTTTCTGAAAAATTCCTTCCCTCTTACAGCATTGTTTATATTTGGAAACCCATAGATACAGTCACCGCTCCATGGCCGCATCTATGGGCCGCGCTTGCGCAGACCGCACTAAATGTTCACCCAGGCGGCCAGCCATTCTCACAGGAACGTGCACGCTAGCCGTGCATGCGCTGATCTAATTTCTTCTCTGCCGCGTCTGATACAGAACAGCGCATGCTCTGTATGCGGCGCCGGTCTTCCAGGCGAGTGGCGGAGAGAGGACGTGCCCATAGGAGCGAGCGGCAGTACCGAGGAGGTGCACAGACAGCGTCCCTGCACTAAATGACATTGTGCCCAGCGTCCCTGCACTAAATGACATTGTGCCCAGCGTCCCTGCACTAAATGACATTGTGCCCAGCGTCCCTGCACTAAATGACATTGTGCCCAGCGTCCCTGCACTAAATGACATTGTGCCCAGCGTCCCTGCACTAAATGACATTGTGCCCAGGGTCCCTGCACTAAATGACATTGGCCCCAATGACAATGGCCATCAGGGACGCTGGGGACAATACTATCATACTATCCACATGAACGAGCACGCAGGACTCAGATCTCAGTGTTATGTCATAAGGAGGCGGGGCCAGCCTTCACTCTAGCTGCCTAAGGCCGCCCAGCTTTAGAAGCCTCAAACCAGGAAGTGAATTCTGCTGTTACTGCAGCTCAGGCTGATTTAGCAAGATGGGAATACCCCTTTAACACCCATAACATTCTGCAAAATTACTGCATGTGCATTTAAGAGTCCACAGCTCTCCTGTAAATAACTGTATTTTCAGTCAAATAACAATTTGAGAGCTACTGTTCCGTCCCCCGTTATTCCTCTTAGAAATGTAAGAGTAAATTGACAAACTTTGTGTTACCAATTGGGGACGCAGTCCAATCGGCGCTGACAGGTGCACACTCCGGAGGGACACGTCCCTTTGGTAATAGTAATACCCAGCTGCCAATTTATTCCTGCATTTCTAGGACACACACTTTGAAAGCAATGGAAGAGGCAACATAGACGGCCTGGAAGGTTATGCTATTAGCTACATAACGTACCGAGTTCATTCATTGCCTTGCATGCTTAAGCTGATGTCTGGGCCGAGGAGGAACTTCAGACTGCTGGACACAAATCCTGTTTGTATTGTAGTCCTTTCTGCAGAGAGAGGAATGCAAGTGTCAGTAACATCCGCTCACTAAGCCTTGCTGCAGGCTACACACAACACAAGGAACTGATGAGAGATGCATGTGTGGAAAAAACAGATCAAGGCTGACATTTACAAAGAAGACCAGTCTTCTGCAGTGATAACGTACTGGCGTCCTCAGAAGAAATACACAGCGCGCACCGATTGTATAAGGCTTATGTACATGGCCGACTATCATCAGTGTTAGAGAGGAGCAAATTTCATGTTATGAAATTCGTTCACGCGTCGTTTGGTGATAAAAGCAGAATTGCATTATGGATTCCTTTACCGCAGACCATAAGGCAATTCTATGCCTTTAGAGGCATTCAGTTATTCATTCCGTCATAATAGAAGTCTATGGCCTGCATAACAGTTCCATCCCGTTTCCGTTATCCGCTCATCTCTAATCAGTGTGCTACATGGCTCCATAAAACAATGTTCAGAAAATTTCAGAGGTCCACATTGTACCTCTGGATGACCCCTATTTCACATGGATAATGTAATAAATTCCATGAAAAAAAAAAACACAAGTTAGGACTTGTGCGGATCCAGAAAATACAGATGCGTGCATGCCGCAATTTTCACAGGACTCCCTATAAAGAAGCATATTTTTGTCCGCAAAACAGACAAGAATAGGACATGTTCTTTAATTGCGGCCGGCCGCACAGATGCAGACAGATAACACCCGTGTGCCGCCCGTTTTTTTTGTATTTTTTTTTGGAGGACCTGTAGAAATAAAAACTACGGTCATGGGCAAGAGGCCTAAAAATTATGACATGCTCATCACATACTTTATTACAGACATTTGTCTGGTCCCTCCCAAAAAAATAGTGACAAAAGCAGGCACGGTAAAGATGTTAATATTGTTTAGACTTTATTAAAGAGGACCTTTCACTTGTAAAAACAATGTGAACTAAGTATGCTGATATATAGAGCGGCGCCCGGGGATCTCACTGCACTTACTATTATCCCCGGGCGCCGCTCCGTTCTCCCGTTATGCCCTCTGGTACATTTGCTCTTTAAGTTATAGTAGGCGGTGTCTTCCCTTGTCCTGTGGGCGTCTCCTTGTCCTAGGCTGCAGCGCTGGCCAATCGCAGCGCACAGCTCACAGCCTGGGAGGTTTTTTTCTCCCAGGCTGTGAGCTGTGCGCTGCGATTGGCCAGCGCTGCAGCCTAGGAGAAGGAGACGCCCACAGGACAAGGGAAGACACCGCCTACTATAACTTACTGAGCGAAGATACCGGAGGGCATAACGGGAGAACGGAGCGGCGCCCGGGGATAATAGTAAGTGCAGTGAGATCCCCAGGCGCCGCTCTATATGTCAGCATACTTAGTTCACATTGTTTTTACAAGTGAAAGGTCCTCTTTAAGGCACAAAAGGTTTAAACAAGACCACGAGTAAGTGGTACACATGGACGGCCTTGTCATTTCTTGCACCTGCAAAGTGAGCAAAACCCCTTTAATGTCAGGTGTTGAGTGTGATAACTGGCGGGGTTTATACCATGTTATAGGGTATATATCGTCATGGTCGAGTCACATTATTATGACCACTTCCTACTTTTGACGTCGGCAGTGTGTAGCTCATGAAGCTCACGTGTGGTGAGCTGGCTTGGTGGGTATATAAGGCGTGTGATAGGCTGTCTGATCACATATCCCTCGTTGCTGTCATGACTAGTGATGAGCAAACTTGTGTTTTCAAGCTTGGCGTTCGGGTTATCGAAGAATCCCGTTACTGATTGCGCTACCACGGACCATAACGGAATTCTATGGCGACATGCACTACGGAAGCCTATAAGAGGCATTCCATCATAATAGAAGTCTATGCTGGCCACAGACTTCTATTATGACGGAATGCAATATGTAATGCCTCTCATAGGCTTCCATGGTGCATTCCGTCATAGAATTCCGTTATGGTCGAGTATTCTAATAAGAAAAAAAAAAAAATTAATAGACTGTTTTCCTTTATAAAAACTCAGACCCCCAACACCCTTCGCCCCCCCTGTGTAATCAGCCCAAGTGCTTCAGTTCCCCCCCAGTGCCATTATCCCCAGTGCCATCAGCTCCGTTCCCCCAGTGCCATCAGCTCCACTCCCCCACCCCAGAGCCATCAGCTCTTTCCCCCTTGTGCCAGCAGCTCTCCCTCCCCCCTTGTGCCAGCAGCTCTCCCTCCCCCCTTGTGCCAGCAGCTCTCCCTCCCCCCTTGTGCCAGCAGCTCTCCCTCCCCCCCTTGTGCCAGCAGCTCTCCTCCCCCCCTTGTGCCAGCAGCTCTCCCTCCCCCCCTTGTGCCAGCAGCTCTCCCTCCCCCCCTTGTGCCAGCAGCTCTCCCCCTTGTGAAGTCATCTCCCCCCCCCTGCTCCTCCTGACACCCGGAGTGCACAGCGTCATTGGCCTTAATCGCACCAACTTACCTTTCCAACAGGGGCGCCGCCGACACTCCCATCGTTCCGCGCTGCGTCTGATGTCAAACAGCGCGTCATGTCACGGCGTGCGTACGTCAGGAGGTCAGTGCAGCGCGGGACCATGGATGTGCTGTGGAGTGTCCGGAGGCCCCCTGCTGGAAAGGTGAGTATTGCGGGCCAGCGGAAGACCACAGAGTGGGAGTAATAGCAAGCGCTCCACTCCTGCTCCGTGGTCACGTGACACAAACGAATCTTCGATGCAAAAAATTAGCATCGAGGATTTTTTTGTGTCGAATAACTCGATTCAATCGAGTAATCGTTTCAGCCCTAAATTGGACCTCTGCTGATTGGCAAAGGGTTGTCTTCTCAGATGAGTCATGTGTTCTGCTTCATCGAACGGAAAGACAATGGTGTATCAGGTGAGAAAAGTCAGAAAACAAACACCCTGCACCCATTGCTGGAAGAACACAAGCTGGTGGTGGCAGCGTTATGGTCTAGGGAATGTCTTCATGGCATTTTCTGGGCCCACTCATCCACGTGGAGGGCACTCTCAGCTGATTTGGGTATGAATCCATCCTTACAGATCACGTACACCCATACATGCTGGTTGTCTTCTCTGGGGTGGATGGGATCTTCCAGGAAGACAATGAGACATGTCACATGGCTAGAAATGTTCAACATTGGTTAGGGCAGTGTTTCCCAACCACTGTGCCTCCAGCTGTTGCAAAACTACAACTCCCAGCATGCCCGGACAGCCTTTGGCTGTGTGGGCATGCTGGGAGTTGTAGTTTTGCAACAGCTGGAGGCACACTGGTTGGGAAACACTGGGTTAGGGTACTTTCACACTAGCGTTTTTGTTTTCCGGTATTGAGTTTTGTCACAGGAGCTCAATACCGGAAAAGAACTGATCAGTTTTATCCTAATGCATTCTGAATGGAGAGCAATCCGTTCAGGATGCATCAGTTCAGTCCCTCTTACGTTTTTTGGACGGAGAAAATACTGAACACTTGCTGGCATGCCGGATCCGGCATTAATTTACATTGAAGTGTATTAGTGCCGGATCCGGAATTAAGTGTTCCGGCAAAACAGATCCTATTTTCCGGTCTGCGCATGCACAGACCTTTAAAAACGCAAAAAAACATTAATACCGAATCCATTTTTCCGGATGACATCGGAGAGACGGATCCGGTATTTTAATGCATTTGTCAGACGGATCCGCATCCGGATCTGTCTGACAAATGCCATCAGTTTTCGTCCGGATTGCCAGATCTGGCAGGCAGTTCCGGCGACGGAATCCTCTGCCAAAAGTACCCTTAGAAGAGCATGACCAAGACTTCAAGTACTACCCTGGCCCACTAAATAACTTGAACCCAATTGGGACCACCTCGATAGTCATGTTTGCTCTATGGATCCTCCCCCACGCACCCCTCCGGCAGCTGTGGGATGCACTGCAGTCAGCATAGCTCCAGATACCTGGAACAACCTACCAGGACCTTACCGAGTCACTCCTAGCCCATCCAGCTGCTGTCAGTGCTGTACATTGCGGTAAGGGCTCTTTCACACTTGCGTTGTTCTGTTCCGGCATAGAGTTCCGTCGTCGGGGCTCTATGCCGGAAGAATCCTGATCAGGATTATCCTAATGCATTCTGAATGGAGAGAAATCCGTTCAGGATGCATAAGGATGTCTTCAGTTCCGGACCAGAACGTTTTTTGGCCGGAGAAAATACCGCAGCATGCTGCGCTTTTTGCTCCGGCCAAAAATCCTGAACACTTGCCGCAAGGCCGGATCCGGAATTAATGCCCATTGAAAGGCATTAATCCAGATCCGGCCTTAAGCTAAACGTCGTTTCGGCGCATTACCGGATCCGACGTTTAGCTTTTTCTGAATGGTTACCATGGCTGCCAGGACGCTAAAGTCCTGTTTGCCATGGTAAAGTGTAGTGGGGAGCGGGGGAGCAGTATACTTACCGTCCGTGCGGCTCCCGGGGCGCTTCAGAGTGACGTCAGGGCGGCCCACGTGCATGGATGACATGATCGCATGGATCACGTCATCCATGCGCATGGGGCGCTCTGACGTCATTCTGGAGCGCCCCGGGAGCCGCACGGACGGTAAGTATACTGCTCCCCCGCTCCCAACTACTACTATGGCAACCAGGACTTTAATAGCGTCCTGGCTGCCATAGTAACACTGAACGCATTTTGAAGACGGATCCGTCTTCAAATGCTTTCAGTTCACTTGCGGTGTTACGGATCCGGCGGGCACCTCCGGCAAATGGAGTGCACGACGGATCCGGACAACGCAAGTGTGAAAGAGCCACTCTGGATATTAGCTGGTGGTCATAATAATGTGACTCAACTGCGTAGTTTTCTAAAGGACGCTCATGTCGCAGAGCACATCTACTGTAAATTACTGTAACTACCATTCCAACGAGCTGATCTCATAGTCTTTGTCAACAGAAATCTATTCAGAAGCCATTCACACACAACTAGACCTGAAGCAGGAAAAAGGAGGCTGCAGCGTCAGGCCTCACTATTTCTCCCACAACACAAGCTGTATGTAGACACAAAACAAGCGCTTGTTCTTCCTCACATCATCCGACAGAAACCAAGTGAAGCCATGAAACATTAACATTTAACCTTTCACATGATCTATTTCCTCATAGCATGCGCTCAAGGCTACTATTACTATACTATCATACCATTACTATTGTAGCACTGACGAAACAGACACAGAACCAATGGGGGAGATTTATCAAAACTGGTGTAAAGGAAAACTGGCCTAGTTGTCCATAGAAACCAATCAAACTCCACCTTTCATTTTCCAAAGGAGCTCTGAAAAATAGAAGGTGGAATCTAACTGGTTGCTATGGGCAACTAAGCCAATTTTCCTTCACACCAGTTTTGATTTATCTCCGCCACCGTCTATAAAAGTAGTAAACTGAATACTACATACTGAGTATACTGATGCCAATGGGGCACATTTACTAAGACTGGCATTTTACGCCAGTCTTAGTTCCCCCTTGCGCTGCCTTTAGATTCGTCTAATTTATCACAAGGTGTTCTCCTCTTCATAAATTAGGCGCATCTGCGGTAGTCGTTGCGCCTGGGGTAAATGTTAGTAAATTTGCCAGGGCTGGAGTCCCGATCCCAACATGCCCCTAGACACACCATAAAACCGGCCAAGTAAATATTGTTGCACGGCCGGCGACTATTTTACACCTAACAGTCACAAGTGCCTTAATAAATGTGCCAAATATGTCCTTGGCTGCCTACTAATACTGAGAACACCATTCTAGATGTTCTGGGTTGTATACTATTATACACTATTCACATGGGTCTCTGGAAAAACGGGAGTGAATTCTGTCAGCATTGTGGCATGGAGTACACATTTAAATTCTGACCCCAGAGGTTGCGATAACGCCTGTACTCAGACGCCTGTTCAGATGTACCAACATGCCTTGGACTTTTCCCTGCCTGTGC
The DNA here is from genome assembly GCF_905171765.1 of Bufo bufo. Taxonomy (NCBI): domain Eukaryota; kingdom Metazoa; phylum Chordata; class Amphibia; order Anura; family Bufonidae; genus Bufo; species Bufo bufo. Next base: position 158,242,984 of record NC_053390.1, on the reverse strand, counting down.
CGGAAATAACCAATAGCAAAGCTCTGTACAGCAAATAGCTTTGGTACTGGTTGGTTTGGGTGGGCTTCCAGAGCGATTCAATGCCCTGCAGCGGGATAAGCTGGCGGGAGCTGGAAGGAGGAGGGGCTAGCTTCTGGGATTGCTATAGTAAGGAATGCCAGGCGTGCTGCCCAAGGACCCTGACAAATATGGCAGCAGTGGAGCTCAAGACTACAGCAGAAAACGGCGACAGCAGCATTTAATGTATGTAGTGTGATCATCACACACGCGGCGCCACGCGCACCCCGCACACACGCGGCGCCACGCGCACCCCGCACACACGCGGCGCCACGCGCACCCCGCACACACGCGGCGCCACGCGCACACGCTGCGCCACGCGCACACGCTGCGCCACACGCATGTAGTGCGAAAATAACAGAAGTGCTGAATCGGGCACGTGAGGGTGGGTTTTTGTCATACGTTCAACATACACAAAACATACACCATTGTAACTGCGACTGAGAGGCAACAGACGCACAAAAATCTAACTTGGATAGATTTTTTTCAACTGTCTTGTCGCAGTATGTCACAGTGCAACACCATGGAGTATCACTATAAAATAGCATTGTGCGACTTTTCAGCAACACGTCGCCATGTACCCCTGGCCTAAAATATGTGCCCTGTGCTAAACACAGTCTCAGGACCCATGTCAAGGCTTTGGAGTTACATGACTGATGACAATCACATAAAAGCTAGATGAGCCGGTTCTGCCTCCAGTTGCATCACACGGCCATCTGCATCCACAGCACGGACCCTGTGATTGGAGCATGTGATCTGACGTCACCAAAGGTCCTTTAGCCCATAGTTCATCTTTTTAAAGAACTAAAGACCGGGAGAACTACGCGAACAAGAGGACAAGGTGAGTTAATTTTTTTTATTTTTTAACCCTCAATTGATCACCTACTAAGCATTCTGTATTCAGAATGCTATTATTTTCCCTTATAACCATGTTATAAGGGAAAATAATACAGTGTATAGACAGTCACCTAGCAACCGTGCGTGAAAATCGCACCGCATCCGCACTTGCTTGCGGAAATCTCGCCCGTGTGAACGCAGCCTTAGTCATATGGAAATGTAAAGAGGTTGTTTCATCAGCCGGCAGATTACAATGGGAAAACTACTATAAAGTCCTGTGAATAACCCACCGGCTTTCACTTTCTGTAGGCTCCAGGACAGACTTGGCGCATGAAGCTAAAGCAGCGGGACAAGTATTGAATGTACGGAATGTACATCGCTATGAGCATCAAAGGGGCATAGATGCCCGTGATGAGAACATAGTCCTACCACTTTACAAATCACTAGTCAGACCACACATGGAGTACTGTGTACAGTTCTGGGCTCCTGTGAACAAGGCAGATATAGCAGAGCTGGAGAGGGTTCAGAGGAGGGCAACTAAAGTAATAACTGGAATGGGGCAACTACAGTACCCTGAAAGATTATCAACATTAGGTCTCATGCACACGACCGTTGTTTTATTCCGTGTCCGTTGTGCCGTTTTTCGTGATTTTCTGCGGACCCATTGAGTTTCAATGGGTCCGTTAAAAACTCGGCTAATGCACCGTTTGCCATCCGCGTCCGTGATCCGTGGTTCCAGTCCGTCAAAAAAATATAACCTGTCCTATTATTTTCACGGAAAACGGTTCGCGGACCCATTCAAGTCAATGGGACCGCTAAAAGAAAACGTGGAGGCACACAAGATTGTCATCCGCGTCCGTTTTTTTCCTATCATTTGCATGGCAAACCTGTCTTAGACTTATTTTTTTACTTTCCTTTATGTCTGGTGGTCCTCCAAAAATCAAGGAAGACACACAGAAACAAAAACGGAAACGGATCATGGAACCCCATTTTGTGGAACGGAACACAACAACCGTCGTGTGCATGAGGCCTTAGGGTTATTCACTTTAGAAAAAAGACGACTGAGTGGAGATCTAATTACTATGTATAAATATATCAGGGGTCAGTACAGAGATCTCTCCCATCATCTATTTATCCCCAGGACTGACTGTGATGAGGGAACATCCTCTGCGTCTGGAGGAAAGAAGGTTTGTACACATAGAAACATAGAATGTGTCGGCAGATAAGAACCATTTGGCCCATCTAGTCTGCCCAATATACTAAATACTATGGATAGCCCCTGGCCCTATCTTATATGAAGGATGGCCTTATGCCTATCCCATGCATGCTTAAACTCCTTCACTGCATTTGCAGCTACCACTTCTGCAGGAAGGCTATTCCATGCATCCACTACTCTTTCAGTAAAGTAATACTTCCTTATATTACTTTTAAACCTTTGCCCCTCTAATTTAAAACTGTGTCCTCTTGTAGCAGTTTTTCTTCTTTTAAATATGCTCTCTTCCTTTACCGAGTTGATTCCCTTTATGTATTTAAAAGTTTCTATCATATCCCCTCTGTCTCGTCTTTCTTCCAAGCTATACATGTTAAGGTCCTTTAATCTTTCCTGGTAAGTTTTATCCTGCAATCCATGTACTAGTTTAGTAGCTCTTCTCTGAACTCTCTCCAAAGTATCAATATCCTTCTGGAGATATGGCCTCCAGTACTGAGCACAATACTGCAAGTGAGGTCTCACCAGTGTTCTGTACAGCGGCATAAGCACTTCACTCTTTCTACTGCTTACACAAACATAGAAGAGGATTCTTTACGGTAAGAGCAGTGAGACTATGGAACTCTCTGCCTGAGGAGGTGGTGATGGTGAGTACAATCAGTGATGGCCAGTTCGCAGTGTTCGCCGACGAACACATGCGATCTGCCATCTTTCTTCCCAAGTCCGGCGATGCAGAGGTAAGTCCTTAACTGTGCCTGCGCCGCGAGCCGCTCCGAAACACATGCGGTCACCAGGAGCAGGCAGTTCCGAGAACAGCCTTCATCAGGCTGTTCTCGGAACTGCCTGTTCCCAGTGACCGCATGTCGGACTTGGGAATAAAGATGGCAGATCGCATGTGTTCGTCGGCGAACTAAGTACAATAAAGGAATTCAAGAGGGGCCTGGATGTATTTCTGGAGCGTAATAATATTACAGGCTATAGCTACTAGAGAGGGGTCGTTGATCCAGGGAGTTTTTCCGATTGCCTGATTGGAGTCGGGAAGGAATTTTTTTCCCCTAAAGTGAGGAAAATTGGCTTCTACCTCACAGTTTTTTTTTTGCCTTCCTCTGGATCAACTTGCAGGATGACAGGCCGAACTGGATGGACAGATGTCTTTTTTCAGCCTTATAAACTATGTTAGCTTCATGTATGAAGTTGTCTGATCCCTGCGGCCGCTTGTACGGACAAACCTTTACGTTACAAAGCTGAATGGAACGTGTGCTGCCGCGCCATTCAACTCTATGGGACTACTGGAGACAGCAAGTACAAGCAATCTGGAGGAACGTCACAAATTTTGGAGCAAAACATCCTTGAACTAAAATGTGTAACTTTTTTACGCCAGTAAAGCGACATAGAATTCAGTTCTATGGGACTGCCAAGTGCTCGGCTGCCTCCAGCAGTCCCAAAGACTTGAATGGAGCGGTGGCGTGCATGACACAGGGCCCTCATTCTCGTGATCTGCTGGGACTCCAGTGGTCAGACCCCGGTCAGACACTTTGGGGGAGATTTATCAAAACTGGAGTAAAGGACAACTGGCTTTAGTTGCCCAAAGCCCAAATCAGATTCCACCTTTTATTTTTCAGAGCTCCTTTGGAAAATGAAAGGTGGAATCTGATTGGTTGCTACAGGCAGGTAAGCCAGTTTTCCTTCACACCTTCATTCCCTATACTGTGGGCAGAGGATAAGCCTCTCTAAAGGGTCAATGAGCTTTCACAAAACTTTTGACATGGCAAAGCCACATAGCAGAGGTTTTAATCAGTGGGGGTCTAACAGAAGCGAGATAGACCCTCAGACTTTCTATTGAGTCCGTGCCACTTCGTCTCCTCCAGTAAGGAGAGACAGCGGCTATGCAAGCGCTTCTCTCTCCTCGTTCTTACCATCGGTGGGGGTCCCAGCACTCAGACCCCACAGAGATGAAAACCTTCGATATGATGCCTTGACATATCAGAAGTTCTGTGAAAGTTCAGTGACCCTTTAAGGTTCTACATCCTGGTGTAAAATGTTGCAAATTTTGGAGCAAGCCCCAATTTGTACCAAAATGTATGACTTATCCCTTTTCCTGACATCCTCTCCGCTTATTAAAAAGTGGGCCGGAGAGATACACGTGGGACAATATCTGCACCAGAAAAATGGTGAAGATGTGTCCATCATCTCGTGCCAGTAGCACACAGATTTGGGGCACAAAAAACTGATCTCCCCTTAGTTTTTGCTGGGAAATGCTGGAGGGAAGGAGCCCGTCAGTATTTCAGGCTACCTGTAGTCAGGACAGCATGAATCTGCTGACAGGCTCAAACATAATGCCTGCTACCTGCTGTTCATGCAGTATGCACAGTGTCAACCTCAGACGATTCCTGCTGGACCTTACAAGATGTGTGTGGAATGCAAGACAACATACTGCACATGCCTTGAAACGACAGCATCTCCCTCCTCAGTTACAATGATCTCAGTCACTTCGGGTACTTTCACACTAGCGTTTTTGTTTTCCGGTATTGAGTTCCGTCACAGGGGCTCAATGCCGGAAAAGAACTGATCAGTTTTAGGCCTCATGCACACAGCCGTTGTTTTGGTCCGCATCCGAGCCGCTGTTTTGGCGGCTCGGATGAGGACCCATTCACTTCAATGGGGCCGCAAAAGCATCCGTTGCTCCAGTCAATGGCCCCGCTAAAAAAATATAACATGTCCTATTCTAGTCCGCAAATTGCGGAACGCATACGGACGCCATCCGTGTTTTGCGGACCGCAAAACACACCACGGTCGTGTGCATGAGGCCTTATCCTAATGCATTCTGAATGGAGAGCATTCCGTTCAGGATGCATCAGTTCAGTCCCTCTGACGTTTTTTGGACGGAGAAAATACCGCAGCATGCTGCAGTTTTCTCTCCAGCCAAAAATACTGATGACTTGCCGGAATGCCGGATCCGGCATTAATTTACATTGAAGTGTATTAGTGCCGGATCTGGAATTAAGTGTTTCGGCAAAATGGATACGGCTTTATGGTCTGCGCATGCACAGACCTTTAAAAATGCAAGAAAAAATTTATACCGGATCCGTTTTTCCGGATGACACTGGAGAGACGGATCCAGTATTGCAATGCATTTGTCAGACGGATCCGGATCCGTCTGACAAATGCCATCAGCTTGCGTCCAGATTGCCGGATCCGGCAGGCATTTCCGGCGACGGAACTGCCTGTCCGAATCCTCTGCCGCAAGTGTGAAAGTACCCTTAGAACAGCACAACACTTTATTATTAATTTTATTGCAGCCTCCCTCAAATTTCAATATTAAAGGGCTAAACCTGACATTTCTCTTTTAGATCACACAAAACATGATGTTACGGCACCTCCTGAAGTTCATTTGATTTCCTCTCAGAACGTCCACCTAGTGTGTCTGCTACTAGTGGTCGCGCATGCTCTGTAGCACAGTCTCACAGCCTGGACCCTGTGTAAACTGTCCACAGAATGATTCTGTAAGAATCAGTGCACGAGAAGTAGTGTCTTCTCACCAGCGACGCACACATTAGGAGGAAGTTCTAAAAAGAGAAGAACAGCAGGGGCGCAATAAAACAGTCAGCAGCAATACATAGACAGAGGAGCAATTTTAACAAATTATTACAATTGTAAACCGTGCTCTAAATATTAATATTTAAAATGTAACTGATGGACAATCCCTCTAAATTTCTCCAGGACGACCACTGTAACTTGAAAATACTGTGGGCGAAATCTATCAACACCCCTCTGAATAAGGCCTCATGCACACGACCGTTATTGGGTTCCGTGTCCGTTGTGCCGTTTTCCGTCATTTTCTGCGGACCCATTGACTTTCAATGGGTCCGTTGAAAACTCGGCAAAATGCACCATTTGTCATCCGCGTCCGTGATCCGTGTTTCCAGTCCATCAAAAAAATAGGACCTGTCCTATTTTTTTCATGGACAACGGTTCGCGGACCCATTCAAGTCAATGGGTCCGTGAAAAAACACGGAGGCACACAAGATTGTCATCCGCGTCAGTGATCCGTGTCCGTTTTTTTCCTATTATTTTCAAGGCAAACTTGACACATTTTTTTTTCACTTTTCATGTCTGGTGATCCTCCAAAAATCAAGGAAGACACAAGGAAAAAAAACGGAAACGGATCACGGAACAACGAAACCCTGTTTTGCGGACCGTGAAAAAATACTGTCGTGTGCATGAGGCCTAAGAAATACACCCCTTGTAAGATACATCAAAATTATGAAGAGGCCCAGGTATATTTTATAGTAAATTTGTCTGGCAGTGAAAGGCCACAGCCCTCCCAGAGAGGCACTACCCACTTTGCAAAAAAGAGCCGAGAGAGGTGTAAAATGGAAAGAAAATTGCATATGTTTGTGCAAACTGCGACTTTTGTCCAAGTTTCTGGTATGCATCAACCATGTTACTTCAGGCCATAACTCCCTAGAAAAGCAATTGTGTAGTCACTGAAATGTGAACCCAAAAGAAGCAAAAATCCGGACAAAAAAATAATCAGACAATTCATATAAATACAGAACGTGCTCAGTACAGTACAAAGGCGCAGGCAGGCAGTAGTACAGTACACGCCACACTGTAGTGCAGAGGAGCGACTAGACGGTCACTCAATACAAGGGTCTGCTGATCGCCTCTACTCATCCCCAGTGTGATCAGCTCATGGACGGGTGTTTTACCAGAGAAATGCATTATCCAGCCAATCACATTATCTGTAGAATAGGACATTCCAGCTTTAAAGGCTATGTACAGCCTTCGGGGCAATTTTGTTTTTATTATTGCATTGTACTCATTTTGAGCCAAAAATCTTTTTTTCAATTGGTCTTTATTAATAATTTGGAGTCCCTTTCTATGTGCAGCCCTGTAGAGGGCTCTGAATTTGCACTTTGTTACATCAGGCAGCTCAGCTGATGGGCTCTTTATCTCTGACCTTATAAACACTCATTATAGCTCAATTCTTATCTTACTAATAAGGCCTCGTCCACATTTCCGTGTCATTTTCAAGTCCATGAAAAAAGTGTCCTTGTTTCATCCGTGAAGATATCTGTGAAGGAACAGTGTTTGGACCGTATGTACGTTTTTATCCACCGTGTGTCATCCGTAATCCAAGGACGTTTCTCAGCCGAAAATTTACTTCCAGAGCATCTCCTATTAGGCCCCTTTCACACGGGCGAGATTTCCGCGCGCGTGCAATGTGTGAGGTGAACGCATTGCACCCGCACTGAATCCGGACCCATTCATTTCTATAGGGCTGTGCACACTAGCGCTGATTTTCACGCATCACTTGTGTGTTGCGTGAAAATCGCAGCATGCTCCTCTTTGTGCGTTTTTCACGTAACGCAGGCCCCATAGAAATGAATAGGGTTGCGTGGAAATCGCAAGCATCCGCAAGCAAGTGCGGATGCGGTGCGATTTTCACGCACGGTTGCTAGGTGATGATCGGGATGGGGACCCGATCATTATTATTTTCCCTTATAACATGGTTATAAGGGAAAATAATAGCATTCTGAATACAGAATGCATAGTAAAATAGGGCTGGAGGGGTTAAAAAAAAAAATTATAATAATTGAACTCACCTTAATCCACTTGTTCGCGCAGCCGCAATCTCTTCTGTCTTGTTCTGTGAGGAATAGGACCTTTGATGACGTCACTACGTTCATCACATGGTCTGTCACATGATCCATCACCATGGTGATGGATCATGTGACTGACCATGTGATGAGCGTAGTGACGTCATCAAAGGTCCTTTTCCTCACAGAACAAGACAGAAGAGATTGCGGCTGCGCGAACAAGTGGATTAAGGTGAGTTAAATTATTATAATTTTTTTTTAACCCCTCCAGCCCTATTTTACTATGCATTCTGTATTCAGAATGCTATTATTTTCCCTTATAACCATGTTATAAGGGGAAATAATACAATCTACACAACCTTGAACTTCTGTTATGAAGTTCGGGTCTGGGTACCACAGTCAGTTTTTTATCACGCGCGTGCAAAACGCATTGCACACACGCGATAAAAACTGAACAACGGAACACAATCACAGTCAAAACTGACTGCAATTGCATACCTACTTGCGCGGGTTTGCCGCAATGCACCGGACCTAATCCGGACACGCTCATCTGCAAGGGGCCTTAGTCTTCAGTGAAAAAAGGACACACCACGTATGTCATCCGTGTTGCGTCTGTGATTTGCATGGACCCTTAGACTTCAATGGTCAGTAAAAAAAAAAATACTGATGTGTGAACAGACACAATGAAATCAATGAGTACATTGGGTAATTTTCAGTGGACAGCACATATCAGTGAAAAACAGAAATGTGAATGAGGCCTAAGGGCTTATTCTCACAACCGCATTTATGTGTCCATCTGTTAAGGCTCATGCACACGAGCACGTATTGGGTCCGCATCCAATCCGCATTTTTTGCAGTTCGGATATCAACCCATTAATTCAATGGGGCTGCAAAAGATATGGACAGCACACTATGTGCTGTCTGCATCCCTTCGATTCTATGGCCCCGCAAAAAAGATAGAGCATGTCCTATTCTTGTTCATAAAATGCGAAACGCACACAGCCTTTATCTATGTTTTGCGGGACTGCAAATTACACACAGTCATCTGAATGAGCCCTAAGAGTGTGGCTTAAATACGTGTTTATGACCCGTTAGTAAATTAGACATCAGGGTTATTAGATGACCGGCACAAAGTGAAAGTAAAAAGTACAATTCACACAGTTAGAAAAAAACAGTTAACCACTTGTGAAAGAACGACTCAATAATTTTTTTAATAGAGACCAATTGAAAAAATTATTTTTAGCCCAAAATTATTAAAATGCAATCATTAAAAAACTGCTCCTCCGAAGGTGTAAATAGCCTTTAAAGGCCCATTTTAAATCTGGAAAAGACAGTGTGGTACCTAAAGAAACAATTACAGTCATCCACTCCCCATTCCTACATCCCTACACAAAGGGGCCGTTGAATGCTCCTTCTAGTACCAGGCCTGTAAACGTCTGGATGGGGTCACATGCGCCACTACAGACATTCACTGGCCTCGGCAGTGGCAAGTCCCCAATCAGCTGGTCATCCATCCAGACGTTCAAAGGCCAAGGAATGGCTCGGCTATTTTCATGTTCCCTCACTCTGGGGGTCCCGTTCTGGACATAAGTGCAGGTCCCAGATGTGGGCTTCACACTTATCTGACACTGTTGCCATACCCTAGCGATATGCCACCAGTATCAAAGAGTAGACAAACTGTGTAAAGCAGGAATATTAAGTACCTCTGGCCCCGGGAAGGTCACTGTAAGTAAATAATATTAAAGCCTCAGGCTGTGGTATTGTACGGAGACCACCACCTTACTTACCAGGCTGGCTTCAGTAGAAGAAGGCCCTGTTGTGAGGAGACAACCCCAGTCACACCACTCCTATCACAGGCATTATGCAGCCTATATACAGATGGTCAATATAAAATAGAGATAACTAAGTGAGAGCTGATGTCAGTTCATTGGCACATGCCCCACACATAGACCAGTGTGGAGATACAGCTCACCTGGAGTCATGCATACTGCGACCAGAAGAAGGGGGCTCTGACACTTCTGGATCCTGAAGATTGATATAGAATCCCCATGGTAAGTATTTAACATTCAGCACTCCAATAAGTATCAGAAAAACATGGCTGCTTTCTTCCACAGTTAGTTTGTGGTACTGCGGCTGAGCCCCATTTACGTCGATGGAGCTGAGCAATTATACTAAGAATTACCAAGAAAGCAGCTGGGTTTTTTCAAATCCTTTAAAATTGTTAAGCTTTATTTGGTTTATGTTAAAAATCCATACAGATCAACGCTTTCTGTGTGCGCATTTCAAGCACGTCTCTCGCGGCTTAGCGGATACGGCTTGAAACGTGTAAGCAAAAAGTCTTGAATTGTATGGATTTTTAACATGAACCACAAATAAAGCTTAAGGATTTTAATACTGGGGTGCTGTATTTTATATACTTACCTCAGAGATGCGCTCCATACTCGAATTTTTATCAATACTATTTGCACAGTAGCTTCACTTTATTTAAAGGCTATGTACACCATTGGGGAGAGGGATTTTTTTTATTATTTCATTGGACTCATTTTGAGCTTAAAATCATTTTTTCAATTGGCTTTTATAAAAAATTTTGATCCCTTTTTTCTGTACAGCCTTGAGATTCTCAAGTAGCGGGCTCTGTATTTTTACTCTTTCTGTCAGACAGTTCAGCTGACGGCTCTGACCTCCTAAACACTCATTACGGTATATCTCAATTCTTATCTTACTGATAAGAATGTGGCTTAAGGTCCCTTTGCTCTGAACCCAGACTTAAAGAGGACCTTTCACTGGATTTTATTAATTGAGATAAGTACCTGTACTTGCGAGGTACTTGCTGATGATGCCACCCTGCCTGTTTTGTTAAAATAGCGCTTCTACACCGTGCTGTGCCCCCCGGTATTTTCCCAGCACAGTATGTACATACTGAGCATCGGAGCAATGGGGAGGGGACGCAGTCTTTCTCTGTGGGCGTCTCCTTCTCCCCTAGCTGTAGCGCTGTCCAACCGCATCGGAGAGCGTCACAGCCAGGGAGGTTTTTTCTCCCTGGCTGTCTGTTAAATTTGGAGTACCGCACTACCGTTATTTCTGGTGCCAGCAAGGACTTGCTAGTCGTAATCAAGTAGTAGAAAATTGCAGCACACAGTATTTTTCTTCGCTGTTAGGTTATGTTTTAATCTTATATCATCATATGATCATCATGATCCAGTGCAATTACAGGGTGTATAAGGCAGGCATGTACAAATCAATATGGCAACCGGACGTTTAGGCCTGTCAGGGCCTTCTTCAGCGGTCTATAATCTGTAGCGCTGGATGCCCCTGGGCATCTTCAGAACCTAAATACCATATGGTATAAAAGTGTTTTTAGGAGCAAATTGGCGATGGACTGCAATATGAAAGGTACCATAGTAATCTGGGGAAAGCAATGGAGAACCTGATCTGAGTGGTCTGTAATGGTCATAGTTGGTGAATGACTCCCTTTAAAGTGGTTGGCCCACAAACATTAATCACCTATCCACAGTATAGATGATGAAAGTATCACCATTGGGGGTCCAACCGTCCAACTGAAAAAATGTATTGCTCCGTTTCATAAATCTGACACTATGAACATGGGCTTAGTCATATCTCTGTTGGAAATGTCATCATATCTGATGGGAGCAATACAGAAATGATGAAAACCCAAGAGACCCCATAATAAGAGGAACATGTCACTTTAAAAATGCAGTATAATCTGCAGGCAGCAACTTATGGTGGGTTTACATGGGGCGAGGGGTGGGCAATTCTCGGAAAGTAATAGTTCCTTCCCGACAAATGGCTGCTCGTTCAGTGGGGGTGAAGTGCTGCATTTACATGCAGGGATCACCTCCACAGTACACTGCGCTCTCTCATACAGCAGCACGGTTTGCGGGCGGCAGAGTGTTGCGATGTACAGCCAGCGGTATTCTGAAATTCAGCAAATTTCTATCTGACAATCTTGATGCAGGATGAGACGGTGATCCTCAATGAAGGTTGTGCTTGTTCTTCTAGGAAACCTCCCACAACAGGATCTATCCTTTCCACTACCGCGGTTCTCACCTCAGTAAAAGGTATTTATCATGTAGAGAAAGTTAAAGGGGTTGTCTGGGACCAAAGTCTTTTTAACTAACATTAGTATTCACCGTTAAATGTATCTGTAAGGTCCCCCTGAATGTTCACAGGGTTTTTTTCACTCCTACAGGCATCCGAAGCTTCTGTAGGTATTGTTTACATTGCAGCGCTCCTTCTATGTCATTTCCTGCTGCACCGCCTTATGGGTCCCGCAAGGCCGTGCGACTTGATTGACGTCTCAATCCCAACCATGCGAGGCGCGACCACAGCACATGCGAGGCGCGACCACAGCACATGCGAGGCGCGACCACAGCACATGCGAGGCGCGACCACAGCACATGCGAGGCGCGACCACAGCACATGCGAGGCGCGACCACAGCACATGCGAGGCGTGCACTATGCTTCCCTGCCTCCAATCAACCTCCTTCAGCCCAGAATAACACCCCTCTGTGCCCGGTGACGTAACCGGCACAGAGGGGCGTCCTCTAGCAATGCCAGTTCCCTTCTACAAAACAGCCTCCTTGAGCGGTCCAGAACGCCAGTCTGTGCCGGTGACGTCACCGGGCTCTTTGCTAAGCAGAAGACGAGGCTTAGCACACCAGTAAGGAGCCCGGTACGTCACCAGCTGATCAAAAAATAACACTTCCGGTCCGCAAATCCAGTCCAAGGAATGGGGGCATCAGAATAAAGAAATAAAAAGGTAGAACCCACATATATGTAGGCTGTTAGTGAAAAGAAGCACCAAACCAGGACAACCCCTTTAATACAAGGCACTTATTAATGGTTATTATCTATATTGCCTAGACTCATTTTTTCCATCACATTACACACTTTTCGTTTCCATGGTTACGACCACCTTTCAATCCAGCATCAGTGGTTGTGCTTGCGCACTAAAGGAAAAAGCGCTTAGCCTATGTGCATTCCTATGGTCCCAGCCACCAGGGAGGCCAGTGCTTTTTTCTATAGTGTGCTATCACGGCCACCGATGCTGGATAGCAGGGTGGTCGTAACCATGGAAACGAGCAGTGTATAATGTGACGGAAAAATGAATCCAGCCAGCAAAGGAAGCAATATGGACAATCACAATACATTAGTAAGTACCTTGTATAACTTCTTCTACATGATAAATGCCGCTTGCTGAAGTGAGACAGCCCCTTTAATTTCCACTACTAGGGAGTCTAATATTTTGAGATATCGTTCACACTTGAGAGGGGGTAACACTCGATGTCTATCACGTTTTATAAGATGACTGAAGTCATGAAGTGCAGCATTAGCAATGTCGTATACCAGATGGCCTCTTTTATGCTGGCTGCACCACTCGTCAGCGGACATGCAGAATTAGGCCTCATGCACACGACCGTTGTTTTGGTCCGCATCCGAGAAGAAGTTTTTGCGGCTTGGATGCGGACCCATTCACTTAAAAGGGGCCGCAAAAGATGCGGACAGCACTCCGTGGACCTGTGAAAATGACGACGCCAGTGTGTGTGGATGGAGAAATAGTTGTAAAATACAGGACACACACTCCCAATATCAGCACCCGAGATAACGTAAGGGTGCGTTCACACAGGTTGAGAAACCCAACCAGTATCTGCCATGGAACCCACAGCAGCGATCCTAGGCTGACCCTGGAAGTCGTAGTTTGTCCAACCACGGATTTTCCCCATTCAATAAAGCTCATCCACGTGCCACGTGTGCACGTGGACATGTCCCTTATAATTACGGATTTTGATCCCATTGGAAGGATTGAGACGCAGATTTTTACACCCAAAATCCATGTGAAACATAAGCGGTGTGAGCGTCCTGGGTCTAGTCCGGTACTGAAGTACATGGCAGGAGCTCGCGCCCATACAGCACCTACAGGGGTGCCTCATTCACATCAGTCGTCCCCCACAAAGTATATGGAGTCTTGTGCCTGCAATGGTTTACCCTGGGTCACTGACCGCACCCCAATGACAGATGTGTGGGTGCCCCTGCCACTATGGTGCCAGCTTTACAGACTGATACAAAGTGAAGAACGTCCTTTCCTTCTGTACCCAGAATGTACGGGGGGGGTGGCAGAGGACTGGCACACCGGGCATACATTACAGGACATCACAGCCTGCACTGCATCCCTGTGCCGGGCCGCTGACTCCAGCTTCTCCACACACACCGCCGTATTCCCGGCACCTCCCTCCACGCCCCACCGGCATCCTGCAGGAGCACTTCCCACCTCCTTAGCCCACCGCCCAGAGCCTTCCGGTACCTGCAGCCCAGTACACCGCCTGGAACCTCCGCCAACACCGACAACAGGGATCCCGACAGGCAGCGCGTCACCGAACCACAGCGTCACGGCGCCAGCCAATGGAGACACGGGATAGAGGAGGAGACCGGAGCCCCGACAGCCAATCAGAACGCGCGGAGGAAGTCATTCAGAGTCCAGCGAGGAAGGGATGGAATGGGCTGGGTCATGTGACCACGGCGGCTGCTGCGGGATGCGCGTTATTTTCCTGCTTCCTGCGGGCTCCGTGCTGTGCTGCGGTACCGCTGCTGTGTGCGCTCACATAGCTTGTCTGGGATGTGTGTATCGTGACTTGGGTGGCTATGGGAGTTCATAGGCAATTCCCCTAAGTTGCCAGTAAACAATGATGCGGTACCGTCAGGCCCGGCTACTTATCCTGTTGTATGAGAGGGTGTCCCCTGTAGGCACCTACATGACATACGGATAAATGTAATACTGGAAAACAGCAAATAGTTTTCTTCGTTATTGCGTTATTTTCACGTGATGTGACAAATGTGTCATAAACAGTATTATCACCTTTTGTTTAAATATATTTTAATTTTATGTTCAGTCACAGGGATCAGCAACCTTCAGCACTAGTGTTGAGCGAAGCGAGCTTCACATGTTTCATCCGAAACGCTTTGTTCTAAACTTCAGTATAATACTGTACGGACTAGTCGGAACCGAAGCCAAGTCCGGTTTCAAGTTTAACCCTTTCAGGACCAGGCCATTTTTAACAATTCTGACATGTGTCACTTTCTGTGGTAATAACTTTAAAACGCTTTTACTTATCCAGGCCATTCTAAGACTGTTTTCTCGTCACGTATTGTACTTCATGACAGTGGTAAAATTGAGTCAAAATATTTCATTTTTATTTATAAAAAAAATACCACATTTACAAAAAATTAGCAAATTTCAATTTCCCTACTTTTATAATAGATAGTAATAACTCCAAAAATAGTTATCACTTTACATTCCCCATATGTCTACTTTAAGTTTGGATCATTTTGTGAATGCCATTTTATTTTTTGGGGACGTTAGAAGGCTTAGGCTTTTTACACACTTGCGGCAGGACGGATCCGACAGGCTGTTCACACTGTCGGATCCGTCCTTCCGCTATTTCGCCAGACCGCCGCTCCGTCCCCATTGACTATAATGGCGACGGGGGCGGAGCTCCGGCGCAGCACAGCAGTGCATGGCGAAAGGCCGCCAAACTAAAAGTCCTGCATGTCCGACTTTTTAGTTCGGCGGCCTCTCACCGCGAACTGCCGTGCTGCGCCGGAGCTCCGCCCCGTCCACATTATACTCAATGGGGACGGAGCGACGGCACGGCGAAATAGCGGAAGGACGGATCCGACAGGGTGAACTGCCTGTCAGATCCGTCCTGCCGCAAGTGTGAAAGTACCCTAGGAAGTTTAAAAGCAAATTTCAATTTCTCTACTTTTATAATAGATAGTAATACCTCCAAAAATGTTAATTACTTTGCATTTCTAATATGTCTACTTCATGTTTGGATAATTTTGTGAATGCCATTTTATTTTTTGGGGACTTTAGAATTTTAGAAGCAAATCTTGAAATTTTTCAGAAAATTTCCAAAACCCACTTTTTAAGGAACAGTTCAGGTCTGAAGTCACTTTGTGAGGCTTACATAATAGAAACCACCCAAAAATGTGACCCTATGTGGTCATAAACTGCTGTACGGGCACACGGCACGGCGCAGAAGGAAAGGAACGCCATATGGTTTTTGGAAGGCAGATTTCACTGCAAATTTGTGCAGAAATCCATATCATTCCAAAGGGTTCACATACTTTTTCTTGCAACTGTATGTTTTACACAATAACATCATTTTTCTATTCAAAGAAAATCCTGTTTTATTGTCTCCATATTCTGAGAGCCATTGTTTTTTTTAAGTTTTTGGGCGATTGTCTTAGGCAGGGTCTCATTTTTTGCAGGATGAGATGACGGTTTAATTGGTATGATTTTGGGGTGCGTATGACCTTTTGATTGCTTGCTATTACACTTTGTGTGATGAAAGGTGAAAAAAAAAATTATTTTTTTATTTTTTACGTTGTTCATCTGAGGGGTTAGGTCATGTGGTATTTTTATAGAGCAGGTGGTTACAGACGCGGCAATACCTAATATGTCTACTTTTTTATTTATTTAAGTTTTACACAATAATTTCATTTTTGAAACAAAAAAAATCATGTTTCAGTGTCTCCATATTTTGAGAGCCATAGTTTTTTCAGTTTTTGGGCAATTGTCTTAGGTAGGATAGCATTTTTGCTGGATGAAATGATGGTTTGATTGGCACTATTTTGGGGTGCATATGACTTTTTGATTGCTTGCTATTACACTTTTTGTCATGTCAAGGACTGTCTGAGAACCTGAAGGACGCCTTGGCATTTCACGCAAATCCAAAGTCATTGGTGGTGGCCATGTCTCTGGCGGTGCGTATTGATAGATGCCTGAGGGAGAGATCTAAAGTTCCTCTCGCTTGGGACGTTTTATACACGGAAGCGGTCTCTTTTGACACTCTGGGTAAAGAGACACTTGAGCTCGTGTCTGGTGATGAGCCAATGCAATTGGGTCAGGTCACACCTGGACCAGGTGATAAAAACTTTAGGGTTAAGAAAAGACTTTGCTTTTTCTGTGGTCAAGAAGGACATTTTATTAACGTATGTCCTTATGTTAAACATCAAGGTGAAAAGGGGAAAAAAGTCCTAATGTGTCTAGTCCTTTTCTCACTCTTGGTAGTGTGGATGCGGAAGTTGAGAATATACTTTTGTCTTTTACCAGTAGCACCCAATTTCTCCTGCCTGCCAAGGTGGCGCTAGATTCCAAAACTGTGTAAATGGAGGTATTTTTTGACAGTGGGGCAGGGGTTAACTTAGTGGATGGCCAGTTTGTTCGTATGCATGGTTTGACAACAAGCGCATTAGCCAAAAATATTTCTGTGTTTGCGATTGATTCCGCACCTCTCTCTCAAAAGTGTCTGTCTCAAATGGTGCAGGACATTCGCCTAAAGGTGGTAAATTCTCATATTGAATCCATTTCATGTTTTGTGCTGGAGGATTTGCCTGCTCCTCTAGTGTTAGGTTTACCATGGTTAACCAAACATAACCCTACTATCGATTGGCAAGCAAGACAGATTCTCGATTGGAGTGATTTCTGCCTTGACAACTGTCTTAGCACGTCGCTTTCTGTTGTAACTACTAAAATGTTACCTCCTTTCCTTTCAGATTTTTCTGATGTATTGTCTAAGGGTGGAGACCAGGAGTTGCCTCCTCATCGGGAGTATGATTGCCCCGTCAACCTTATTCCCAGAGCTAGATTCCCCAAGTCTCGGATGTATAATCTTTCTGAACCCGAAAGAGTAGCCATGCGAGAGTATATCACCAAGAGTTTGGCTAAAGGTCTGATTAGACCATCCAAATCACCAATGCCGGCGGGGTTCTTCTTTGTTAAATAAAAAGGATTGAACGCTTAGGCCATGTTTGGACTTCCATGAGCTTAATCGCATCACTATCAGTGATCCCTATCCTCTTCCATTGATCCCAGATTTATTCAATCAGATTGTCGGCGCCAAGTTGTTCTCCAAGTTTGGATTTGGGGGGGGCATATAATCTGATAAGAGTCAAGAAAGGGGACGAATGGAAAACGGCCATTAATACTCCTGAGGGTCATTTTGAGAATCTGGTCATGCCTTTTGGTTTGTCCAATGCTCCTGCAGTTTTTCAGCATTTCATCAATGACATCTTTCATCATCTGGTGGGCAGGTTTGTGGTGGTTTATCTGGATGATATTTTAATTTATTCCCCTGATATGGAGACGCATAAGGATCACGTAAGACAGGTCTTACAGATCCTAAGAGAGAATAAATTGTATGCCAAAATGGAGTGTAATTTTGTAAAAGTGTGTATTTGTGGTCCCTGAAGTGCAATTCCTGGGGTACCTACTCTCATCTTTGGGTTTTCGTATGGATCCGGAAAAGGTCTGTGCTGTATTGGACTGGGATCGACCCGAAGATCTGAAGGCACTCGTGCGATTTTTGGGGTTCACCAACTACTACCGTAAATTTATCTTGAATTACTCAACTGCTGTTAAACCATTAACTGATATGACTAAGATAGGCGCAGATTTCTCAGTCTGGTCTGAAGAAGCATTGCATGCTTTTTCAGCAATAAAGGAATGTTTTGCGTCTGCTCCTATTCTGGTGCAACCGGATGTGTTACAACCATTTATTGTGGAAGTTGACGCTTTAGAGGTAGTTGGTGGGAGCAGTCTTGTCGCAGGGTTCTTCTCCTAGCAAATGGCGCCCTTGTGCTTTTTTCTCTAAAAAATCTCTTCTGCCGAAAGAAATTATGATGTAGGTAATAGAGAGTTGTTGGCCATTACATTGGCTTTTGAAGAGTGGCGTCATTGGTTGGAAGGAGAGATTCATCCTGTTGCGGTAATTAATTATCACAAAAATCTGACCTACCTGCAGTCGGCTCAACGTCTGAACCCAAGGCAGGCCAGATGGTCGTTTTTTACTAGATTTAATTTCATTGTCACTTATCGTCCTGGGATTAAAAACATCAAGGCGAATGCCTTGTCGCGTAGCTTTCCCCGGGGGGGGGGGGGGTGATTCCAGAGGATCCTGCTCCAACATTGGCTGATGGGGTGGTTGTATCCGCCCTTTATCCTGAACTTGAGGCAGAGGTGTTGGAGTCCCAGGGAGAGACACCCGATTCCTGTCCTCCAGGGAAGTTGTTTGTCCCTTCGGAACTACGACACAAGGTGTTTAAGGAACATCACGATACTGTTCTTTTTTTGTTCAATTGTCTTTTTATTAAAATATTTGTAAAGAAACATACAAGAGTAAGGGTACTTTCACACTAGCGTTTTTATTTTCCCGCACTGAGTTCCGTCCTAGGGGCTCAAATCCGGAAAAGAACTGATCAGTTTTATCCCCATGCATTCTGAATGGAGAGCAATCCGTTCAGGATGCATCAGGACGTCTTCAGTTCAGTCTTTTTTACTGATCAGGCTTTTCAGAAAACCGTAGCATGTTGTATTTTTACCTCCAGCCAAAAATCCAGAACACTTTTACTGAGCGCCGGATCCGGCATTTTTCCAATTGACTTGCATTAATGCCGGTTCCTGCGCTGTGTGTTCCGTCAAACCGGATCCGGCTTTCGCATGTTAAACCCGAAAAATGTGCAAAAAAAGTTAAAGTCCAGAAATGGCGGATCTGTTTTGTCCAATGCATTTTTTCATTGTGATCAGAATCCTGATCAGGATTCAAATGTAATCCGTTTTCAAACGTTTTTACGGTTCCGGCGGGCAATTCCGGCGACGGAATTGCCTGCCGGATTCGAACAACGCTAGTGTGAAAGTACCCTAAAGCCTCTTCTATACATTTTCCAAACAAAGAAAATGAGACATAAGTATTATGAGAGAATACAGTGAATCACCTAAACATAAGTGATCTATAAGGTAGTGCATATACAAGTTCAAGGGAACATGCAATAGGTCTATTACAGATTTATAACAATTTTGATATATCAATGCCTAGTGTATAATTAGCATTAAGGCCTCTTTCACACTTGCGTTTTCCGGATCCGTCATGTACTCCATTTGCCGGAAGTGCCCGCCGGATCCGTAACAACGCAAGTGAACTGAAAGCATTTGAAGACGGATCCGTCTTCAAAATGCGTTCAGTGTTACTATGGCACCCAGGACGCTATTAAAGTCTCATTGTTTCATTGCAATAAGACGTCTGGATAAAGTCATATACTTGCGTTTGAGTTCTTTTGAGGTGGGAGCCTGAAGAAAGGAGGCATCACTTTCAATTCCCTGCATTATGCGGTCGACCTCCTCGACAGTATAAGTGCCGCCATAGGGTGTTTCTGTGTGAGACATAATGGATACTTCAGGTGTGCTCACTCACAGTGCCGATATACATAGAAGAAAAGTCCAGCGGGAGCACCAACCAGGGGTCCTCACAGAGAAAGAGACTATAGTTTTTAATTTGTCCTCAGTTGAATTGACTGAAGCCCAATACAGCGTCTTGTCTAAGGGACTTACATTCTGCCAGAGTTCCAAGGTAAATTGGTTTAATTTGGAAATGGATTTAAATGATTTTTTTCGTTCTATCAAGTTAAAGATGTTTTTTAGGGGACGCACTGCTAATACACAGATAAGTTCGAGTGAATTATTACTTAAAAAATTAGGTTTAACTAACAAAAGTGCTTTTTTTCCCTACTGTGGATGAGCCTGCGATAGATGCCTATATTTCTGCAGTCAAAAGAGACGTAAGAGAGTTAAAATCCCTTTCTGGGGATACAGATATATTAAGAAATCCTAACTTGACCTCTGCAGAAATTGAGGCACTATCACAGCTCAAGAATAACCCCCATTTGACGATCAAACCGGCCGATAAGGGCGGAGGGGTAGTTGTGCTTGACACACATAATTATGTTAAGGAAATTGAACGCCAATTGAGTGATACAAATGTTTATGGTATTTTACAGGGTGATCCAAAATTTCATATCATGAATACCATTAAAGAGAGCCTATCCGATGTGGTGGTCGGGGGTATTATAGATGAGGGGTTAAGGGAATACTTGATGGTACTATCCCCCATTACTCCAGTAATATACATATTGCCTAAAGTCCACAAAAGCCTTATGGACCGCCGCCCCATTGTATCTGGTACAGACTCTGTTTTTAGCAGAATAGCTATCTTCCTTGACAAGTTGCTGAGGGATTTTTCGACAGCTGGAAAATCATATATCAAAGATACAGGGGATTTTCTGCAACAATGGAGAGCAGTTGATGTTGGCGATGTGCAGTCTTTAACTCTTGTGTCCTTTGATGTTGTATCTTTATACACATCAATAGGACATGAGAAGGGTATTGCTGCAGTCAATAAATACTTGGATGATTCATCTATAACCCAGAATACAAAGTACTTCATCAATACCCTGTTGAAATTGATTCTTGAGAACAATTATTTTTTGTTCCAAGACACTTTCTTTAATCAGAAACGCGGTGTTGCGATGGGGTCAAATGTGGCCCCAACGTACGCAAATATATATATGCGCCACATGGAGGAGGACTTTATCTATGTATCCAACCACTTTCAACATGTGCTTAGGTGGTGGAGATACATAGATGACGTCTTCCTCCTGTGGACTGGTATGGAAATACAACTAAGTGAATTTCATAGATATCTTAATGGTGTTGATCCGGATCTTCAATATACAGTGTCCTATTCTAAAATACAATTGTAATTTTTGGACACCAATGTTAAAGTGGTTGATGGTTCAATCTGTACGGGTCTGTTTGTCAAGCCGACAGACAGGAACACGATTTTACGGTTCGAAAGCAACCACCCACGCAGCCTGATTAAACATCTCCCTCACTCACAATTTTTGCGGACAAAGCGCATTGTATCTGATCAGGCTGAATTAGTAACAACACTAGAGATGATGGCAGGCAGATTCAAAGAACGGGGGTATCCTCGCAGATTGCTAGATGAACAAAAAAGTAAAATCTTACATACAAATATAGAAAAAGTACAAACTGCTCCTCAAAAGATTCAAAGGATACCGTTCATGTCGACATACTCTGAGTAGATCCATTAAAGATGTTCCCGAGTTTAAACTTCCTCCTCTTCTATCATATCGGAAGAATAGAAACATCAAAGACCATCTGGTCAGAGCAGATGTAGGTCCTAAAAAAAGTAGCATACAGTGAACTTTGACGCACTCTGGGCTGGGATGTTTCCCATGCCTCAACTGCGTCAATTGTCGCCATATTTGCAAATCCAGGTCTTTTATACATCCATCTACAGGAAAAGAATATCCCATTAAATTTCATTTAACCTGCTCTTCATCATATGTGATTTATGTGTTGGCGTGTCCCTGCAATTTAATATACGTTGGAGAAACGTCAACAGAACTGAAATTAAGGTTGAACAATCATAGAAACTCAATAAGGAAAAAGCGCACGGACTTACCGGTTTCCAGACATTTTAGATCCCTTCAACATACTGAACGGGATCTAAGATGCTGGATTATCGATCATATTACACTTCCGAGAAGAGGTGGCGACCGTTTAGCAACCTTAAAGAAAAGAGAATTGCAATGGATATATGTTCTGGATAGCTTGCACCCTAGAGGCCTCAATGTTGAGTTTAGGTGAGAGACCTTAGATTTGGGGTTGACCTTGATTTTCTTTGTATATGTGGTTTTTACCTTTCTCATACATGTATGATAGTGCAAGAGAATTGTGAAAGTACAATTTGTAACTTATATACAACATATCATTCATTTAGAAACTAATGTATGAATTTCTCTTTGCCTTTTAGAAATTTTAACCTGCACATTATCGGATGTGGATCCCTGAACTATTCCTCTTTGGAAGCAATGTGGCCCGGCAATGACATCAGCGTTCTCTCTTTTTTGCGCAATTCCAGACATGTAACTATTCTCTTGTGTGATGCTGTCTTTGTATCTCCGAGGGAGAACCCCTCTATGGCTGCGTTATTGCCAGCAATCGGGTTGACAGTGCCAGCGGGGTTCATTGAGGTGTCCCCTTCTGACACATGCGACCCAATAGGTTGGTGTCCAACTCGGCAGGGCTGGATCCCTATCCATATGCTGGACAACGTAGGAGTTACCTACCGCGGCTATCCACTTTGTGCAGGAGACATTTTATACAGCTAACATCTATGTAATAAATATGAATGGAACCGCAGGGCAACTTGCCTTTAAGCAAAATGGCGGTTTTAGTTTGGCTTTGCAGAGCGCATGCGTCACATCGAATCGCTATGACACACATGATGACGCTCGTCTGGACATGCGCAATGAAGAGATCGAGACGCTCAATGAACGCGATAGTCTATGTGGGCGCCATGGCTTCCTGAGATGTAGTTTCTACGATCCTCATCCTTTATACTTAATCACCTTTATTATAATCTCAATTGGGATGCAATTTATATGTATTTGATGTCCTGTACACGTTGTTTGATCTACATGCAGGGATATTATCCTAGGATTGTGGATCTCATGGCACATGTCACTTTATGCACATGCACTTTGTTCATTTATTTGTAACAGATGTATCTAATTTAACTATGATTGTAACCACACTGTGATTGGTTGGTCACTTATGATATGCCTTTATATGCATTCACTTTCACTGTTTCTATGCTTGAGGAAGGCTCTTGTGAGCCGAAACGTCGCAAGTTTGCCATACTATGGGTGAATAAAAACCTTCACTTCACCACTATTCCGGAGTGTAGTCCTACTTTTTTGCATATATATATATATATATATACATATATATATATATACACTGCTCAAAAAATTAAATTGAACACTTAAACAACACAATGTAACTCCAAGTCAATCACACTTCTGTGAAATCAAACTGTCCACTTAGGAAGCAACACTGAGTGACAATCAATTTCACATGCTGTTGTGCAAATGGGATAGACAACAGGTGGAAATTATAGGCAATTAGCATGACACCCCCAATAATGGAGTGGTTCTGCAGGTGGTGACCACAGATCGCTTCTCAGTTCCTATGCTTCCTGGCTGATGTTTTGGTCACTTTTGAATGCTGGCGGTGCTTTAACTCTAGTGGTAGCATGAGACGGAGTCTACAACCCACACAAGTGGCTCAGGTAGTGCAGCTTATCCAGGATGGCACATCAATGCGAGCTGTGGCAAGAAGGTTTGCTGTGTCTGTCAGCGTAGTGTCCAGAGCATGGAGGCACTACCAGGAGACAGGCCAGTACATCAGGAGACGTGGAGGAGGCCGTAGGAGGGCAACAACCCAGCAGCAGGACCGCTACCTCCGCCTTTGTGCAAGGAGGAACAGGAGGAGCACTGCCAGAGCCCTGCAAAATGACCTCCAGCAGGCCACAAATGTGCATGTGTCTGCTCAAATGGTCAGAAACAGACTCCATGAGGGCCCGACGTCCACAGGTGGGGGTTGTGCTTACAGCCCAACACCGTGCAGGACACTTGGCATTTGCCAGAGAACACCAAGATTGGCAAATTCGCCACTGGCGCCCTGTTCTCTTCACAGATGAAAGCAGGTTCACACTGAGCACATGTGACAGAGTCTGGAGATGCCGTAGAGAACATTCTGCTGCCTGCAACATCCTCCAGCATGACCGGTTTGGCATTGGGTCAGTAATGGTGTGGGGTGGCATTTCTTTGGAGGGCCGCACAGCCCTCCATGTGCTCGCCAGAGGTAGCCTGACTGCCATTAGGTACCGAGATGAGATCCTCAGACCCCTTGTGAGACCATATGCTGGTGCGGTTGGCCCTGGGTTCCTCCTAATGCAAGACAATGCTAGACCTCATGTGGCTGGAGTGTGTCAGCAGTTCCTGCAAGACGAAGGCATTGATGCTATGGACTGGCCCGCCCGTTCCCCAGACCTGAATCCAATTGAGCACATCTGGGACATCATGTCTCGCTCTATCCACCAAAGTCACATTGCACCACAGACTGTCCAGGAGTTGGCAGATGCTTTAGTCCAGGTCTGGGAGGAGATCCCTCAGGAGACCGTCCGCCACCTCATCAGGAGCATGCACAGGCGTTGTAGGGAGGTCATACAGGCACGTGGAGGCCACACACACTACTGAGCCTCATTTTGACTTGTTTTAAGGACATTACATCAAAGTTGGATCAGCCTGTAGTGTGTTTTTCCACTTTAATTTTGAGTGCGACTCCAAAGCCAGACCTCCATGGGTTGAAAAATTTGATTTCCATTTTTTTATTTTTGTGTGATTTTGTTGTCAGCACATTCAACTATGTAAAGAACAAAGTATTTCAGAAGAATATTTAATTAATTCAGATCTAGGATGTGTTATTTTTGTGTTCCCTTTATTTTTTTGAGCAGTGTATATTGTGACAGGACCAGGGGGAAAGTGGTGGAAGGAGTCTACATTTCACCTAGGTTCCTGTCCTATACGTTCTAAAAAGCAGCCAGGGAATTGACAGCAAGGAAAACTAGGTTTTCTCTTTGCAAGGGTTTTGTTAAAAACCTGGTTAGAAGGGCCTGGCTGCTTGGAGCAGGGAGAGTTGGGTGGGTCCCTGCTCCAATTAGCCACTCCAGGTATTCAGTGTAACTGTGGCTAATCACCTTGGAACCTGAGTGTGCTATAAAAGGGCAAACAGCTCACTAGCTGATCTCTCTGCTCCTGGGAAGAACCCTTATGTGTGAGTAAAAACAACAGTGTGTTTTGTTGATGGAGCTGGGCACAAGGCTCAGTTTCATGTAGTTAGGGACTACTGCCTGTCTAGAAGTAGTGGCCAGACGGCCAGGTATTTCATTTGTTTTGAACTGTTTTGTTTAATTCTTTTTCTGCAAAAATCAATAAAACTGGCTGAGGCCAGTTGCACCATACTTGCTTGGACTGGACTGTGTTTTATGTGCCTATAGCGCCCGTCTATCCCAGGAGACGGCGGTCCCGTGAGCTAATCCCGCTACATATGGTGGAGGAAGCGGGCACAAAAATCCAGCAAGTTTTATGTCCTGGGTTAAGTCTGCTGTTCTGAAAAAAACAAACAGTGCAGATATGGAGGAAGTGCTGAAACAGCTGATCCAGGCTAACATACAGCTCCAAAAGGCGAATGCTAACCAGCAGGAAACCAATCGGTTGTTCATGGAGACTACGCAAGCTGGTTTCAGAGAACAGCAATCGCTTAATAAAAGTCTGGTGGAGCAGATAGCGGTGCTGGCTGAAAGGCCCCATGTCCAGGAGGAATCCATCTCTGTGGGGAGGAGAGTGCAAGCTTCCCTTCAAAAAATGGTAGCAGGGGATGATGTGGAGACCTACCTCACCATTTTTGAAAGAGCCGCTGAAAGAGAGAAACTCCCAGCCGAACAGTGGGTAGACACCCTTGCTCCTTTCCTGAGTGGGGAGCCACAGAAAGCCTACTATGATTTGAGTGAGCAGGATGCCAGACAGTACCCAAAACTGAAAGCAGAAATTCTCGCTCGCTTGGGTGTAACATCTGCGGTCAGAGCCCAGCGAGTGCACAACTGGACTTTCCAATTGGATAAACCAGCGAGGTCGCAAATGTATGATCTTTTTCACCTGGCTAAAAAATGGCTACAGCCAGAGGTATCTACAGCCACTCAGGTGGTGGAAAGAGTGGTCCTGGACCGGTTTGTTTGTGCTCTACCAGTTCGGATACAGCGCTGTGTGGGACAAGCGGACCCCAGGGATGTGGATCAGCTCGTCGCCCTAGTGGAGCGGTATCTGAACACCGAGGAGTATCTCCAAGACCTCTCTCCTACTTGGCCGGCCCCAGGGAGCCAGAAGTCTACTGATCGCGGTAAGACTGTTCCTAATCTAAAGGGGGCGAGGGAGGGCCGTAAAGTAGGAACTGAGACCGACCTATTAGCCAGACCTCTTAAGCCAGTTAGCCCTAGACAGCCTTGGGCGTTCAAAAACATTGTTTGCTGGCGATGTCAAGGACTGGGCCACGTGGCTGCCAACTGTCCTTTGGCTGAGCCTATGGAGTGTGACAGTGGGTGGAGGAGGTCATTGTTTGCGGGACCTGCCTACTCTGCCTTGCCGACCCCAGATATGGAGCGACAAACTTGCAGCTTGGTGATTGAAGGACACTCAGTTCAAGCTCTGTTGGACTCTGGTAGTCTAGTGACTCTTGTGCATGGCAGCCTGGTGGACACTAGGAAGCTGCAAAAGAGACAGATGGGGGTCATCTGCATACATGGGGATACAAAAGAGTACCCCACTGCTATAGTCTCTTTTGAAACCCCGTGCGGGAAAGTAACCCATGAAGTGGGGGTTGTAAACAGTCTGTTGCATACTGTCATTGTGGGGTGTGATTTTCCTCTGTTTTGGAAAATGTGGAATATGCTTGATAAGTGTTTAAGTGGGTCTGCTGTAGATCCCATTCCCCTGGCTGAGACTGAAAATGTGCAAACAGTAGGGGTGACCCAGAGTGAAACCGAGAATTTTCCCTTAGCAGTGCTTGCAGGTGATACTGATGATGTCCCGGAAATTGGTCTCCCTGACTTGCCAGTCTCCAATGATAACTTTGGGACAGCTCAACTCAGGGACCCAACATTAACCCACGCATGGCAAAGTGTGAAAGTAGTCAATGGGGTACCTCAAGATACTGGGGTAGAGAAAATATTTCCCCATTTTTCTATAGAGAATGAACTCTTATATAGAGTTGATGAGCAAAATGGGCAGGTTGTGGAGCAACTTGTGGTCCCAAAATCGCATCGCCAAAAGGTGATGGATCTAGCCCATTCACATGTGCTAGGAGGGCACTTGGCCTATGAAAAAACCAAAGACCGGATTTTGCAGAGGTTTTATTGGCCCGGGGTACATAAAGAGATAAAAGAATACTGTGATTCATGCCCAAAGTGTCAATTACACAACCCGGTAGCGACCTTTAGGAGTCCGTTAGTACCACTCCCGATTATTGAAACTCCCTTTGAGAGGATTGCAATGGATTTGGTGGGACCTCTTGTTAAGTCTGCCAGAGGTCACCAATACATTTTGGTTGTCCTTGATTATGCTACCCGCTATCCTGAAGCAATACCTCTAAGGAAAACCTCTGCAAAAGTGATAGCCAAGGAGTTGTTCCAGATGTTTACTAGAGTGGGCATACCTAAAGAAGTACTCACTGACCAGGGGACGCCCTTTATGTCAAAGGTTACAAAAGAGTTGTGTAAACTGTTGAAAATAACTCACTTGCGTACCTCAGTTTATCATCCCCAAACGGATGGATTAGTTGAAAGGTTCAACAAAACCTTAAAAGGGATGCTCAGAAAAGTGGTGGCACAGGATGGGAAAGACTGGGATTGTCTTTTACCATATCTTATGTTTTCTGTACGGGAGGTGCCTCAAGCATCTACCGGATTTTCTCCGTTCGAGCTAGTGTATGGTCGGCACCCTCGGGGTCTTTTGGATATTGCCAAAGAGACCTGGGAGAGTGAGGCTACACCCTACAAAAGTGTGATTGAACACTTGTCCCAAATGCAGGAAAGAATTGGAAAAGTAATGCCCATTGTAAAAGAACACTTGCTGCAGGCCCAGGAGAGTCAGTCCCGGGTTTACAACAGGTCGGCTAAAGTAAGAAACTTCAACCCTGGGGATAGGGTATTAATCCTTGTCCCCACAGTAGAAAGTAAATTTTTGGCCAAATGGCAAGGACCTTATGAAATAGTTGAGAAGGTCGGAGAGGTGAATTACCGGGTTCACCAACCAGGTAGACGTAAGCCCTACCAAATTTATCATGTGAACCTAATCAAACCCTGGAAGGACCGAGAGGTGTTAGCAGCTTACAGCAGTGGGAAAAAGGAATGTAGCTTTGAGATACCAGAGGTAAAAATTGCAGACACTTTGTCAGGATCTCAAACCCAAGAGGCAAAGGAGTTTGTAATAAAAAATAAAGATGTATTTTCTGAGCTACCTGGTCGAACAGATATTATTGAACATGATATTGTAACCGAACCAGGGGTCAGAGTCAACCAAAAGCCTTATAGAATACCTGAGGCTAGACGTAAAGCTGTCTCCCAAGAAGTCCAAACAATGCTTCAGTTAGGGGTTATAGAGGAGTCCCATAGTGACTGGTCTAGTCCTATAGTCTTGGTTCCCAAACCTGATGGCACCATACGTTTCTGTAATGACTTCAGGAAACTGAACACTGTCTCAAAGTTTGATGCTTACCCAATGCCTCGAGTGGATGAGCTGATTGATAGGCTTGGTAATGCTAGGTTCTTTACCACATTAGATCTTACAAAAGGTTACTGGCAAGTACCGTTGACTGAGGGGGCCAAAGAAAAAACTGCTTTTAGTGTCCCTGATGGCCATTTTCAGTATGTAGTCCTTCCCTTTGGTTTGCATGGGGCCCCGGCCACATTTCAGAGGATGATGGACAAAATTTTAAGACCACATCGTAGATACGCAGCTGCCTATTTAGATGATGTGATAATCCATAGCACGGATTGGGAAAGTCATCTACCCAGGGTAGAAGCCGTCCTGAATTCTATTAGGGAAGCAGGGTTAACAGCGAATCCAAAAAAATGTGCCATTGGGCAAGAAGAGGCAAAGTACTTGGGCTACATGATTGGGCGAGGAGTTATAAAACCTCAAATAAACAAAGTGGAAGCCATCCAGAGCTGGCCAAGGCCTTTGAACAAAAAACAAGTCAGAGCATTCCTAGGTTTAACTGGTTATTATAGGCGTTTTATTGAAAATTTTGCCAGCATTGCGAGCCCTTTAACAGACCTTACAAAAGGGAAGGATTCAACCATGGTCAAATGGACCACGGAAGCGGAACAGGCCTTTCAGAACCTGAAGCAGGCTCTATGTGCCCACCCAGTGTTAGTCACACCAGATTTTAAAAAGGAGTTCATTGTGCAAACAGATGCCTCGGATGTTGGTATAGGGGCTGTGTTGTCGCAAGTAAGGGCTGGGGAAGAGCATCCTGTAGTATACCTGAGTAAAAAGTTAAATGAACATGAAAAGAAATACTCCATTGTAGAAAAGGAGTGTTTGGCAGTTAAGTGGGCCATAGAAGCTCTCAGGTATTATTTGGTAGGGAGAACATTCAAACTGGTAACTGACCATGCCCCCCTTAAATGGATGTGCCAAAACCGTGAGAAAAACAGGCGAGTGACCCGATGGTTCATGTCTCTTCAAGATTATAGTTTTACAGTTGAACATAGGCCCGGGCGTCAGCTTGGAAACGCAGATGCCCTGTCCAGGATGTACTGTTTAAGGGCACAGAGTGTTCCTACCCCAAGGTCGAAACAGGGGGGGAGGATATGTGACAGGACCAGGGGGAAAGTGGTGGAAGGAGTCTACATTTCACCTAGGTTCCTGTCCTATACGTTCTAAAAAGCAGCCAGGGAATTGACAGCAAGGAAAACTAGGTTTTCTCTTTGCAAGGGTTTTGTTAAAAACCTGGTTAGAATGGCCTGGCTGCTTGGAGCAGGGAGAGTTGGGTGGGTCCCTGCTCCAATTAGCCACTCCAGGTATTCAGTGTAACTGTGGCTAATCACCTTGGAACCTGAGTGTGCTATAAAAGGGCAAACAGCTCACTAGCTGATCTCTCTGCTCCTGGGAAGAACCCTTATGTGTGAGTAAAAACAACAGTGTGTTTTGTTGATGGAGCTGGGCACAAGGCTCAGTTTCATGTAGTTAGGGACTACTGCCTGTCTAGAAGTAGTGGCCAGACGGCCAGGTATTTCATTTGTTTTGAACTGTTTTGTTTAATTCTTTTTCTGCAAAAATCAATAAAACTGGCTGAGGCCAGTTGCACCATACTTGCTTGGACTGGACTGTGTTTTATGTGCCTATAGCGCCCGTCTATCCCAGGAGACGGCGGTCCCGTGAGCTAATCCCGCTACAATATATATATATATATATATATATATATATACACTGCTCAAAAAAATAAAGGGAACACAAAAATAACACATCCTAGATCTGAATTAATTAAATATTCTTCTGAAATACTTTGTTCTTTACATAGTTGAATGTGCTGACAACAAAATCACACAAAAATAAAAAAAATGGAAATCAAATTTTTTAACCCTTGGAGGTCTGGATTTGGAGTCACACTCAAAATGAAAGTGGAAAAACACACTACAGGCTGATCCAACTTTGATGTAATGTCCTTAAAACAAGTCAAAATGAGGCTCAGTAGTGTGTGTGGCCTCCACGTGCCTGTATGACCTCCCTACAACGCCTGTGCATGCTCCTGATGAGGTGGCGGATGGTCTCCTGAGGGATCTCCTCCCAGACCTGGACTAAAGCATCTGCCAACTCCTGGACAGTCTGTGGTGCAACGTGACGTTGGTGGATAGAGCGAGACATGATGTCCCAGATGTGCTCAATTGGATTCAGGTCTGGGGAATGGGCGGGCCAGTCCATAGCATCAATGCCTTCGTCTTGCAGGAACTGCTGACACTCTCCAGCCAAATGAGGTCTAGCATTGTCTTGCATTAGGAGGAACCCAGGGCCAACCGCACCAGCATATGGTCTCACAAGGGGTCTGAGGATCTCATCTCGGTACCTAATGGCAGTCAGGCTACCTCTGGCAAGCACATGGAGGGCTGTGCTGCCCTCCAAAGAAATGCTACCCCACACCATTACTGACCCAATGCCAAACCGGTCATGCTGGAGGATGTTGCAGGCAGCAGAACGTTCTCCACGGAGTCTCCAGACTGTGTCACGTCTGTCACATGTGCTCAGTGTGAACCTGCTTTCATCTGTGAAGAGCACAGGGCGCCAGTGGCGAATTTGCCAATCTTGGTGTTCTCTGGCAAATGCCAAACGTCCTGCATGGTGTTGGGCTGTAAGCACAACCCCCACCTGTGTACGTCGGGCCCTCATATCACCCTCATGGAGTCTGTTTCTGACCGTTTGAGCAGACACATGCACATTTGTTGTCTGCTGGAGGTCATTTTGCAGGGCTCTGGCAGTGCTCCTCCTGTTCCTCCTTTCACAAAGGCGGAGGTAGCGGTCCTGCTGCTGGGTTGTTGCCCTCCTATGGCCTCCTCCACGTCTCCTGATGTACTGGCCTGTCTCCTGGTAGCGCCTCCATGCTCTGGACACTACGCTGACAGACACAGCAAACCTTCTTGCCACAGCTCGCACCGCCAGCATTCAAAAGTGACCAAAACATCAGCCAGGAAGCATAGGAACTAAGAAGTGGTCTGTGCTCACCACCTGCAGAACCACTCCTTTATTGGGGGTGTCTTGCTAATTGCCTATAATTTCCACCTGTTGTCTATCCCATTTGCACAACAGCATGTGAAATTGATTGTCACTCAGTGTTGCTTCCTAAGTGGACAGTTTGATTTCACAGAAGTGTGATTGACTTGGAGTTACATTGTGTTGTTTAAGTGTTCTCTTTATTTTTTTGAGCAGTGTGTATATATATATATATATAAAGGAAAATAATGGCGGCACTGGAAAAACACAAGGAGGGTGCTAGGTCCAGGGATGTAGCAGCTTACCCCATCTAATAGAGATGAAAAACGGACAGCACTCCAAGTAAAAGATAGTGGTGTTTATGACGTTTCAGCTCATACAAGAGCCTTTTTCAAACAATATATATTTGTTAAAGACGGCCCAGCGGCTGTTTTTTTTAGGGCGGCCTGGGAAGCAATTGCCTCCCTGGGCACGTTGGAGAGGCATTCTGTTCACGGATGAGTCCTGGTTTTCACTGTTCAGGGCAGATGGCAGACAGCGTGTGTGGCGTTGTGTGGGTGAGTGGTTTGCTGATGTCAACGTTGTTGATCGAGTGGCCCATGGTGGCGGTGGGGTTATGGTATGGGCAGGCGTATGTTATGGACAACAAACACAGGTGCATTTTATTGATGGCATTTTGAATGCACAGAGATACCGTGACGAGATCCTGAGGCCCATTGTTGTGCCATTCATCCACGACCATCACCTCATGTTGCAGCATGATAATGCACAGCCCCATATTGCAAGGATCTGTACACAATTCCTGGAAGCTAAAAACAACACAGTTCTTGCATGGCCAGCATACTCACCAGACATGTCACCCATTGATCATGTTTGGGATGCTCTGGATCGGCATATACTAGCGTGTGCCAGTTCCTGCTAATATTCAGCAGCTATTGAAGAGGAGTGGACCAACATTCAACAGGCCACAATCAACAACCTGATCAACTCTATGCGACGGAGATGTGTTGCACTGCGTGAGGCAAATGGTGGCCACATCAAATACTGACTGTCACAGCCAGACAGCTGAGAAGCGCTCACAGGAGCTTCTCAGATCCTCCTCCTTGAATTTCTTTGTTTTGGTTTAGTTTCTCATCTCGTTAGTCTATCTCAGCTGTCATGCAGTTAGACTGATCGCTACCCTTTAAGTTCCTCCCCATAATGCAGTAGTGTGCGGCTGATACAACTTCCTGGAGTGTGTGTGCATGCTGTTCCCTGTTCCCAGTCGTCATTCGTCTGCAAGATAAGTGCTGTTTATGTATTTATGATTTTGTCTTTTCTGGATCCAGGTGACCCTGACTCCCTCCGTGTCA
Organism: Bufo bufo; assembly: GCF_905171765.1. NCBI lineage: Eukaryota > Metazoa > Chordata > Amphibia > Anura > Bufonidae > Bufo > Bufo bufo. Next base: position 158,209,880 of record NC_053390.1, on the reverse strand, counting down.
GTGTAGGGAGCCGGTGGTCGTGTCCCTTCACTATTGTAGGGTCTTCAGGTAATAGATAGCCGAGGAACGTGGATATGCGGCCATCCACCTTTGGGGTGTTCGCATAGGCTGAGCAGTGAGGGAGAGCGGCAGGTCTATTGCAGGGGTCTCCCTTTGTTCCTTAGTTGTGGATCCAGAGAGACATTGTTTATATGGTATTGTCTTGTTTCCTGTACACCATCCGTGACATTATCAGCCGCCAAAACCGTCTCAAGCATGGATCCGGTTTCACTTTTGGCTGAACGCTTTCAGGGTCTTTCTTTGGAGGTAGCTGATCTCCGTAAGACTTTTTCTCAGTTTCAAGTGACCGGTTCAGCTTGCGTTCATGGAGTTTGTGCTGAGCCTAAGATCTCGCTCCCGGATACGTTCTCCGGGGGTAGTGAGAATTTTGTGCGTTTTAGAGAGGCTTGCAAACTCCATTTTCGCCTTCTTCCCCATTCTTCTGGTGATGAAGAACGGAGGGTGGGGATCATTATATCGCTGCTCAGGGGTAACGCTCAGTCCTGGGCCTTTTCGCTGCCGGAGGGGGCACGGCCCCTTCGTTCAGTGGATGAATTCTTTTTAGCCCTGGGTCAGATATATGATGATCCGGATCGTATTGCTCTGGCTGAGTCTAGACTACGTCTGTTATGCCAGGGTAAACAATCCGCAGAGATATACTGTTCAGAATTTCGGAGATGGGCAGCAGATACGGGTTGGAATGATGCTGCACTCCGAAGTCAATTTTGCTATGGTCTTTCAGAGGGATTGAAAGATGCATTTGCCTTTCATGAAAGACCTACCTCCTTGGATTCTGCTATGTCTCAGGCTGTTCGTATTGACAGGCGTCTTAGAGAGAGAGGAGAGATCTCTCCTTCCTGTCATACTCAGTCCCGGGACAGTGCAGCGGTCTCATTCTGTGCACAGGGGTCTCAGTCGCTGTCAGCCCCTTCTGAGCAGGAGTCCATGCAGCTGGGGTTGATTGCCTCTGACAATAGAAGATTCAGCCCGCAGGGGAGGGTTTGTTTTTGTTGTGGAGGTATAAATCATCTGGCAAATGTTTGTCCCTCTAGGAGATTCAGGCAGTTTTCTGGGAGTAATAAAGAGACAAAAAGGAAAAAATCTTTTAAAAATGTTCCATCTGTTACTATTGGCAGGGTTGAGGCGGAAATTGAAGGTTTTCCATTTGCTTGTAGTTCCCATTTTGTCCTGCCTGCTAGGGTGGCGCTAGAGAGCAAGAGCATTTTTTGTGAGATTTTTGTGGATAGTGGAGCAGCTGTCAACCTCATTGATAATCAATTTGCAATAACTCATGGTTTCCAGGTATGCACTTTGGGAAAGGATATTCCTGTTTTTGCTATTGATTCAGCTCCACTTTCTCAGAAATCATTAAAGGGCATAGTTCACAATATCCGTTTAATTGTGAGTGATGCTCATGTTGAGGATGTGTCATGTTTCGTCCTTAGCGGTTTGCCTACTCCTCTAGTGTTGGGGCTACCCTGGCTCACTAAACATAACCCCACCATTGATTGGCAAGCGAGGCAAATAAATGGTTGGAGTAACTTTTGCAGTGAGAATTGCCTCATAACATCTGTTTCTGAGGTTTCTACTAAGACTGTACCACCTTTCCTCTCTGAATTTTTGGATGTCTTCTCTGAGAGTGGAGTTCAGGGTTTGCCTCCGCACAGGGAGTATGATTGCCCTATTAATCTCATCCCAGGCGCCAAGCTGCCTAAATCTCGTTTATACAATCTCTCCCAACCTGAGAGGGTCGCTATGCGGGCTTATATCTCTGAGAGTCTGAGAAAAGGACACATACGACCCTCGAAGTCACCTGTTGCCGCTGGTTTTTTCTTTGTTAAGAAAAAAGATGGTTCTTTAAGACCTTGTCTGGATTTCAGGGAGCTGAACAGTATCACTATTCGTGATCCTTATCCGCTTCCTCTGATCCCGGACCTGTTTAACCAGGTTGTTGGGGCTAAAGTCTTTTCCAAATTAGACCTAAGAGGGGCATACAACCTGGTTAGGGTCAGAGAAGGAGACGAATGGAAGACGGCTTTCAATACCCCTGAGGGCCATTTTGAGAATTTGGTTATGCCTTTTGGTTTGATGAATGCCCCAGCCGTTTTTCAGCATTTCGTCAACAGCATTTTTTATCATTTAATGGGAAAATTTGTATTAGTGTATTTGGATGACATTTTGATTTTTTCTCCTGATTTCAAGACTCATAAGGAACACTTGCGTCAGGTCTTGCTCATCCTGCGGGAGAATAAATTATACGCGAAACTGGAAAAATGTGTGTTTGCGGTTCCAGAAATCCAATTTCTGGGGTTTCTTGTCTCCGCTTCTGGTTTTCGCATGGACCCCGAGAAGGTTCGCGCTGTGCTTGAGTGGGAGCTTCCTGAGAATCAGAAGGCGCTGATGCGTTTTTTGGGCTTTGTCAATTATTACAGGAAATTTATTTTGAATTATTTCTCTGTTGTTAAACCACTCACTGATATGACCAGAAAGGGGGTAGATTTTTCTTCCTGGTCGGTAGAGGCGCGTAAGGCCTTTTCTAATATCAAGGAGAGTTTTGCTTCCGCTCCCATCCTAGTACAACCTGATATTTCGTTACCCTTCATAGTTGAGGTTGATGCTTCTGAGGTAGGGGTGGGTGCGGTCTTGTCTCAGGGTTCCTCTCCTGCCAAATGGCAACCGTGTGCCTTTTTCTCAAAGAAACTCTCCTCCGCAGAGAGAAATTATGATGTGGGAGATAGGGAATTGTTGGCCATCAAGTTGGCTTTTGAGGAATGGCGCCATTGGCTAGAGGGAGCCAGACACCCTATTACCGTGTTTACTGACCATAAAAATCTGGCCTACTTGGAGTCAGCCAAGCGTCTGAACCCGAGACAGGCCAGATGGTCTTTGTTCTTTTCAAGGTTTAATTTTGTTGTTACGTTCCGCCCTGGGGTTAAGAATGTGAAGGCAGATGCCCTGTCACGTTGTTTTCCGGGAGGTGGGAATTTTGAAGACCCGGGTCCCATTTTGGCTGAAGGTGTGGTGGTCTCTGCTCTTTTTCCTGAATTGGAGGCAGAGGTGCAGGCAGCCCAGTCAGAAGCTCCTGATCTTTGTCCTCCTGGGAGGTTGTTTGTGCCTCTCGCTTTGAGACACAAGATTTTTAAAGAACACCACGACACGGTCCTTGCTGGGCACCCGGGGGCAAGAGCCACACTGGATCTCATCGCTCAGAGATTCTGGTGGCCTGCCCTTCGTAAGTCGGTTGAGTGTTTTGTGGCAGCTTGCGTGACTTGCGCTCGTGCCAAGGTCCCTCATTCACGGCCATCAGGTCCTCTCCTTCCTTTGCCCATTCCTTCCCATCTGTCCATGGACTTCATAACGGACTTGCCTCGTTCCTCGGGGAAGTCTGTGATTCTGGTGGTGGTGGACCGTTTTAGCAAAATGGTGCATTTTATCCCTTTTCCTGGTTTGCCCAATGCTAAGACGCTGGCGCAGGCATTTATTGACCACATTGTCAAATTGCATGGGATTCCTTCAGACATAGTCTCTGATAGGGGCACGCAGTTTGTTTCCAGATTCTGGAAGGCTTTCTGTTCTCGCTTGGGGGTTCGGTTGTCATTCTCTTCTGCTTTCCATCCGCAGTCGAATGGCCAGACAGAGCGCGTCAATCAGAATCTGGAGACATATCTGCGCTGTTTTGTGGCGGAGAATCAGGAGGATTGGTGTTCTTTTTTGTCCCTTGCTGAGTTTGCTTTAAATAACCGTCGTCAGGAGTCCTCTGATAAGTCACCATTTTTTGGTGCATATGGGTTCTATCCGCAGTTTGGGACTTTCTCGGGAGAGGGCTCTTCTGGTTTGCCTGATGAGGACAGTTTTATCCTCGTCTTTGTCATCTATTTGGCAAAAGATTCAGGATAATCTAAAGAGCATGAGTGAGAGATATAAGCGTGTGGCGGATAAGAGACGTGTGCCTGGTCCGGACCTGAATGTTGGTGATCTGGTGTGGTTGTCTACCAAGAATATCAAATTGAAGGTTCCCTCCTGGAAGTTGGGTCCTAGGTTTATTGGGCCTTACAAGATCCTGTCTGTCATCAATCCTGTTGCCTACCGTCTTGATCAATCCTGTTGCCTACCTATTGTACCCTCGCCTTTGCCTCCTCCTCCGATTATGGTTGATGGAAATCTTGAATTTCAGGTCTCTAGGATTGTGGATTCTCGTCTTGTCCGCGGTTCCCTCCAGTACCTCGTTCATTGGGAGGGTTATGGTCCTGAGGAGAGGATGTGGGTCCCAGTGACGGACATTAAGGCCTCTCGTCTCATCAGGGCTTTCCATAGGTCCCATCCTGAGAAGGTGGGCCCTGAGTGTCCGGAGTCCACTCCTAGAGGGAGGGGTACTGTCACAGCCAGACAGCTGAGAAGCGCTCACAGGAGCGTCTCAGATCCTCCTCCTTGAATTTCTTTGTTTTGGTTTAGTTTCTCATCTCGTTAGTCTATCTCAGCTGTCATGCTGTTAGACTGATCACTACCCTTTAAGTTCCTCCCCATAATGCAGTAGTGTGCGGCTGATACAACTTCCTGGAGTGTGTGTGCATGCTGTTCCCAGTTCCCTGTTCCCAGTCGTCATTCGTCTGCAAGATAAGTGCTGTTTATGTATTTATGATTTTGTCTTTTCTGGATCCAGGTGACTCTGACTCCCTCCGTGTCAGTGTAGGGAGCCGGTGGTCGTGTCCCTTCACTATTGTAGGGTCTTCAGGTAATAGATAGCCGAGGAACGTGGATATGCGGCCATCCACCTTTGGGGTGTTCGCATAGGTTGAGCAGTGAGGGAGAGCGGCAGGTCTATTGCAGGGGTCTCCCTTTGTTCCTTAGTTGTGGATCCAGAGAGACATTGTTTATATGGTATTGTCTTGTTTCCTGTACACCATCCGTGACACTGACTGGTTTTCTGACTTCCCTCCAGTAAGGCAAAACTGTGCACATTTCAGAGTGGTCTTTTATTGTGGGCAGTCTAAGGCACACCTGTGCAATATTCATGCTGTCTAATCAGCACCCTGATATGCGACACCTGTGAGGTGGGATGGATTATCTCGGCAAAGAAGTGCTCACTAACACAGATTTATGAACAATATTTGAGAGTAATGGGTCTTTTGTGTATGTAGAAAATATTTCAGATCTTTGAGTTCAGCTCATGCAAAATGGGAGCAAAACCAAAAGTGCTGCGTTTATATTTTTGTTCAGTGTATGTATATATATATATATATATATATATATTACAGTTGCAAGAAAAAGTATGTGAACCCTTTGAAATTATATGGATTTCTACACAAATTGGTCATAAAATGTGATCTGATCTTCATCTAAGTCACAACAATAGACAATCACAGTCTGCTTAAACTAATAACACACAAAGAATTACATGTTACCATGTTTTTATTGAACACACCATGTAAACATTCACAGTGCAGGTGGAAAAAGTATATGAACCCCTAGACTAATGACATCTCCAAGAGCTAATTGGAGTGAGGTGTCAGGCAACTGGAGTCCAATCAATGAGATGAGATTGGAGGTGTTGGTTACAGATGCCCTGCCCTATAAAAAACACACACCAGTTCTGGGTTTGCTTTTCACAAGAAGCATTGCCTGATGTGAATGATGCCTCACACAAAAGAGCTCTCAGAAGACCTACGATTAAGAATTGTTGATTTGCATAAAGCTGGAATGGGTTATAAAAGTATCTCCAAAAGCCTTGCTGTTCATCAGTCCACGGTAAGACAGATTGTCTATAAATGGAGAAAGTTCAGCACTGCTGCTACTCTCCCTAGGAGTGCCTGTCCTGTAAAGATGACTGCAAGAGCACAGCGCAGACTGCTCAATGAGGTGCAGAAGAATCCTAGAGTGTCAGCTAAAGACTTACAAAAGTCTCTGGCATATACTAACATCCCTGTTAGCGAATCTACGATACGTAAAACACTAAACAATAATGTATTTCATGGGAGGATACCACAGAGGAAGCCACTGCTGTCCAAAAAAAACATTGCTGCACGTATACAGTTTGCACAAGATCACCTGGATGTTCCACAGCAGTACTGTCAAAATATTCTGGACAGATTAAACCAAAGTTGAGTTGTTTGGAAGAAACACACAACACTATATGTGGAGCATATACATATACAGCACACCAACATCAAAACCTCATCCCAACTGTGAAGTATGGTGGTGGGGGCATAATGGTTTGGGGCTGCTTTGCTGCGTCAGGGCCTGGACGGATTGCTATCATCGAAGGAAAAATTAATTCCTAAATTTATCAAGACATTTTGCAGGAGAACTTAAGGCCATCTGTCCACCAGATGTCACGAGGGTATCAAGAGCCACGTCTGACTCCGTTATACCCGGGGTCAGGAGGTCGCAGCGGGTGGCTGCGCGCTCTATATCTAAAGATCACGTTGTTTCTTAGTGATTGTTTTCTGTGTTTGCCTTGCTATCCTTTTTGTCTCAATCAGGGATCCGTAGCTTCTCCTTCTCAGCTGTTTCTTGTCTGCCACTCCCAACCTCCTTATATTCTCCCCCCACTCTTCTCTAGTTGCCAGTTATAGAGCTTCCTGCCTGGACATCTATACTGACCCACTGGAGTTGTGAATCCTGGTTGTCGTTCCAGAGTGCTTCCCTCCGGATCCCTGTTGGGCTTCTTGTTGTCTCCTGTTGTCGCCCACCTGGGATTGTATGTTGAGTTTGTATTGTCTGTCCTTCCCTTGGTGTTTTCCTTTAGAGCTAGTGGTGCGGACTAGTGTTCCCACCGCCCTGTTCACTATCTAGGGCTCAGCTAGGGAAAGCCAGGGCTTTAGGCACGTGATCGGCGTACGGGTGAGGAACCCGTCTAGGGACGTCAGGGCAGCCAGGTGCCAGCCGCTAGGTGAGTCAGGGGTCACCACCTTCCCTCTCACTTGGGCAGGGCCTTCCTTGTTCCCTCCCTCTGTGTCACGTATGTGATAGTCACGCCGACCGTGATAGTATAACTGGCCTTTACTTTTTGAGAGAAAAAAATAAATAAAAAATTTACTTTTTGTTGTTTTTTTTTTCTCTACTTAGAATCCAATATGGATCCTATTGCTGCCTTGGCAAAACAGCTTCAAGGCCTGTCTTTGGAGGTGGCAGGATTAAAGGCGTCTGTCCTCCAACAACAGCAGCAAATACAGCAGACCGCACCCCCAGCGGTTGCTATGGGTAACCAGGTTGTTACAGAACCCAAGGTTGTTCTTCCTGACAGATTTTCTGGGGGAAGGGACAAATTTGCGACGTTCCGTGAGGCCTGCAAATTATACTTTAAGTTGCGCCCTTTCTCCTCAGGTAATGAAGAACAGCGGGTTGGGATTGTCATTTCCCTGCTTCAGGGGGACCCACAATCCTGGGCGTTCTCGTTACCCCCTGGTTCCCAGGCTCTCCGGTCAGTGGAGGGATTTTTTGGGGCTTTGGGTCTCATATATGATGACACTGACCGAGTCGCCCTGGCTGAGTCGAAGTTACGGAGACTCCTACAGGGAGATCGGTCAGCAGAGGAATATTGCTCAGAGTTCCGTAGGTGGGCTACGGATACTCAGTGGAACGACCCGGCTCTCAGGAGTCAGTTCTGCTCTGGGTTATCTGAAAGGGTTAAGGATGCACTGGCGCTGTATGAGACCCCCCTTTCCCTTGATGCTGTTATGTCCCTCTCTATCAGAATAGATAGGCGTCTTAGGGAGAGATCGAAAATTCCTGAGCAATTGGTTACCTCTCCCAAGCAACAATTAGTCTGTACTGACTTAGATGAGCCTATTGTCATGGTCTTACCTTCTTGCTGTTCTCCTTCGTTTGACATGTGCTGGCGGCCATCTTGGTTTCTGGGTTTCTTGTAGCCTTCCACCCTGCGGCTCCTCCTTCCCACTGGGAGGAGCTGGATGCCTAGCTCATATATATAGGAGGTCTGTGGCTTCAGTTCCTTGCTTGGTCCTCTTGTGTTCACATGCTTCTAAGACTGCTGCTGCTTCTGGTTCCTGATCCTGGCTTCGTCTGACTACCCTGCTGGTTCCTGATCCTGGCTTCGTCTGACTACCCTGCTGGTTCCTGATCCTGGCTTCGTCTGACTACCCTGCTGGTTCCTGATCCTGGCTTCGTCTGACTACCCTTCTGGTTCCTGACCTCTGGCTTCGCAAAGACTCTGCTCGGTTTCACCATCCGTTTGGACTTTTGCTTTACAGCTTTATTTTCAATAAAGCCTTCTTATTTTCTCTTATCTCTTGTTGTACGTCTGGTTCATGGTTCCGTGACACCTATGCAGCTAGGCGGAACTTCTCGTCAGGTCCGTCCTCCTGAGGTTCGCCGTAGGGGGGGGGGGCTTGTTTTTTCTGTGGGGGGAAGGGTCATTTCATTAATGTCTGTCCCTCCTTTCTCAAAAACAAAAGACTGTCGGAAAACTACTAACCCCAGGCTGTGCGGAGGATGTCAGCCGGGGGGTATACGTTTCCTCCATACGAACATCTCAATTTGTGTTACCAGCGGTTATTGTTTTTGGTGTTAAGACGGAGTCTATTTCTTTTTTTCTAGACAGTGGAGCAGGGGTAAATTTGATAGATGCCCATTTTGCCCGCACTATGGGTTTGTCTCTCTGTACGCTGCAGAGACCTATTCCCGTATTCGCTATAGATTCGGCTCCTCTGTCTCAGAGAAACCTCACCCACATTGTTCATAATTTACACCTTCGGGTAGGGGACCACCATAATGAGTGTCTTTCATGTTACGTTCTGGAGGGCCTTCCCTCTCCTGTGGTATTGGGTCTTCCCTGGTTGGTAGCGCACAATCCAGTGGTGGATTGGCAGGCCAGGGAGATATTGGAGTGGAGTGAGCATTGCAGAGAGAATTGCTTAAATAACAATTGCTTAATCGCCTCCATAGCTTCCCTACCTACATTTATTTCGGACTTTGAGGACGTTTTTTCTGAAAAGGGTTGTCAGAAGCTACCACCTCATCGTCCTTATGATTGCCCGGTTAACCTGATTCCCGATGCAAAATTACCCAAGTCCAGGTTGTATAATCTTTCGGGTCCCGAGAGACAAGCCATGAAAGATTATATCTCCGAGAGTCTGGCTAAGGGACACATCAGACCCTCTTCTTCACCCGTGGCTGCAGGGTTTTTCTTTGTTAAAAAGAAAGATGGGGGCCTGCGTCCTTGCCTAGATTTCCGTGAGCTAAACCAGATAACCATCCGAGACCCATACCCTCTTCCTCTCATTCCTGACCTTTTTAATCAGATTGCGGGTGCTAGGTGGTTCTCCAAACTTGATCTTAGGGGGGCCTACAATCTGATTCGTATCAGGGAAGGGGATGAGTGGAAGACAGCTTTTAACACCCCTGAGGGGCATTATGAAAATCTAGTTATGCCTTTCGGTCTGACCAATGCCCCCGCTGTCTTCCAACATTTCGTTAATGATATTTTTAGTCATCTCATCGGCAGGTTTGTAGTCATATACCTAGATGATATCTTAATTTATTCGGCTGATCTGAAATCACATGAGGTGCATGTCAGGCAAGTACTGCAGGTCCTACGGACGAATAAATTATATGCGAAAATTGAAAAATGTGTCTTCGCCGTTCAGGAAATACAGTTCCTGGGATATCTATTATCTGCTTCAGGTTTCCGTATGGATCCTGGGAAGGTCCAGGCAATTTTAGATTGGGATCTTCCTGAGAACCTTAAAGCCCTACAACGGTTTTTGGGTTTCGCAAATTTCTATAGAAAGTTCATTAAAAATTATTCAGTGATCGTTAAACCCCTTACCGACATGACTAGGAAGGGGACTGATTTTTCTAAATGGTCTGATGCCGCTAAAAATGCATTTTCCTCTCTAAAAGAGAGGTTTACCTCGGCACCTGTTCTAATTCAACCTGATGTCTCCCAGCCTTTTATTGTTGAGGTAGATGCGTCAGAGGTGGGAGTGCGGGCTGTATTGTCTCAGGGTCCGTCTCCTGGCAAATGGCGCCCTTGCGCTTTCTTTTCCAAAAAATGATCTTCTGCAGAGAAGAACTATGATGTTGGAAATAGGGAACTGTTGGCGATTAAGCTGGCGCTTGAAGAGTGGCGTCACTTCTTAGAGGGAGCAATCCACCCCGTCACGGTGATTACGGATCACAAAAACCTTCTGTACCTAGAATCGGCTAAGCGTCTCACCCCTAGACAAGCTAGGTGGTCGCTATTCTTTACCAGATTTAACTTTGTAATCACCTATCGTCCTGGGGCAAAAAATACCAAGGCAGACGCGTTATCTCGTAGTTTCCCTGGAGGTGGTAATGCTAGTGATCCGGTACCTATTTTACAAAGAGGAGTGGTTGTCTCTGCTGTACACTCTGTTCTAGAGGGAAAGGTGTAATGGGCCCAGGGGGACGCCCCGGCCTCTTGCCCCTCAGAGAAATTGTTTGTACCGTTAAACCTGCGTCTTGAATTATTAAAAGAACATCATAATTCGGCACTTGCTGGGCACCCGGGTAGTAAAGCAACCTTGGAGCTATTATCTCGTCGTTTTTGGTGGCCAAGGTTGCGTCAGGATGTAATAGATTTCGTGTCTACTTGCTCTACTTGTGCACGCGCGAAAGTCTCTCATACACGTCCAGCAGGGTCTTTATTGCCTCTTTTTATCCCCAATAGGCCATGGACACATCTGTCAATGGATTTCATCACTGACTTACCGTTGTCTGCGGGTAAAACAGTTATTATGGTAGTAGTAGACAGGTTTAGCAAAATGGTACACTTTATTGCGCTACCCGCACTTCCTAATGCTAAAACTCTTGCTCAGGTGTTTATCAGTGAAATCGTGAAGCTTCACGGGGTCCCTTCCGATGTGGTTTCGGATCGGGGAACCCAGTTTATTTCTAAGTTTTGGAAAGCTTTTTGTTCCCGTTTGGGGGTACACTTGTCCTTTTCCTCAGCTTTCCATCCTCAGTCGAATGGACAGACTGAGCGTACCAACCAAAACCTAGAAACATATTTAAGGTGTTTTGTGTCTGAAAACCAAGAGTTGTGGTCATCATATTTACCGTTAGCTGAGTTTGCCATAAATAATCATTATCAGGAGTCCACTGGCAAGTCACCATTCCTTGGTGCATACGGTTTTCATCCCCAATTTTGTACTTTCAAAGAGGGGGGGTCTTCTGGGGTTCCCGAAGAGGAAAGGTTTTCTTCATCTCTTTCTTCGGTATGGCAGAAGGTGCAAGTTAACTTGAAAAAGATGAGTGGTAAATATAAATGCATGGCCGATAAGAAACCGTCGCCAGGTCCGGACCTAGGGGTGAATGACTATGTGTGGTTGTCTACTAGAAATATTAAGTTGAAGGTTCCCTCTTGGAAACTGGGCCCTAGGTTCATTGGTCCTTATAAAATAGTAGCCGTCATTAACCCTGTGGCTTTTCGCCTGGAGCTACCTCAGACTTTTAAGATCCATAACGTCTTCCATAAATCGTTACTCAAGAAGTATGTTCCACCTCTAGAACCATCACCGCTGCCACCTCCTCCTGTTATTGTGGATGGTAATCTGGAGTTTCAAATAGCCAGAATTGTTGATTCTCGTCGGGTCCGCCGCTCTCTTCACGATCTGGTGCATTGGAGGGGTTACGGTCCCGAGGAAAGAATGTGGGTTCCAGCGTCAGAGGTAAACGCCAACAGGTTAATTCAGGCTTTCCATGCCTCTCATCCGGAGAGACCTGGTCCTGAGTGTCCGGAGGCCCCTCGTGAAAGGGGGGGTACTGTCACGAGGGTATCAAGAGCCACGTCTGACTCCGTTATACCCGGGGTCAGGAGGTCGCAGCGGGTGGCTGCGCGCTCTATATCTAAAGATCACGTTGTTTCTTAGTGAATGTTTTCTGTGTTTGCCTTGCTATCCTTTTTGTCTCAATCAGGGATCCATAGCTTCTCCTCCTCAGCTGTTTCTTGTCTGCCACTCCCAACCTCCTTATATTCTCTCCCCACTCTTCTCTAGTTGCCAGTTATAGAGCTTCCTGCCTGGACATCTATACTGACCCACTGGAGTTGTGAATCCTGGTTGTCGTTCCAGAGTGCTTCCCTCCGGATCCCTGTTGGGCTTCTTGTTGTCTCCTGTTGTCGCCCACCTGGGATTGTATGTTGAGTTTGTATTGTCTGTCCTTCCCTTGGTGTTTTCCTTTAGAGCTAGTGGTGCGGACTAGTGTTCCCACCGCCCTGTTCACTATCTAGGGCTCAGCTAGGGAAAGCCAGGGCTTTAGGCACGTGATCGGCGTACGGGTGAGGAACCCGTCTAGGGACGTCAGGGCAGCCAGGTGCCAGCCGCTAGGTGAGTCAGGGGTCACCACCTTCCCTCTCACTTGGGCAGGGCCTTCCTTGTTCCCTCCCTCTGTGTCACGTATGTGATAGTCACGCCGACCGTGATACCAGATAAAGCTCAACAGAAGATGTGTGTTGCAACAGGGCAACGACCCAAAGCATAGAAGTAAATTAACAACAGAATGGCTTAAACAGAAGAAAATATGCCTTCTGGAGTGGCCCAGTCAGAGTCCTGATCTCAACCTGATTGAGAGGCTGTGGCATGACCTCAAGAAAGCGATTTACACCAGACATCCCAAGAATATTGCTGAACTGAAACAGTTCTGTAAAGAAGATCTACAACTACAGGAAACGTTTGGTTAAAGTTATTGCTGCCAAAGGAGGTTCAACCAGTTATTAAATCCAAGGGTTCACATACTTTTTCCACCTGCACTGTGAATGTTTACATGGTGTGTTCAATAAAAACATGGTAAAATGTAATTCTTTGTGTGTTATTAGTTTAAGCAGACTGTGATTGTCTATTGTTGTGACTTAGATGAAGATCAGATCACATATATACACTCAAACATACATACAAATCATGGCCAGGTGATAACTGATGATATACTCCATTTATAACAGATCTCAATGGAATTATGACATTGGGTAAATGTTTCCATGAAATAGCATGTCTTATTTCTCTGTAACACACTTCAGATACTTCAAAACAATCTCTGCAATGTGTATTTTCCACCTGGTACCACAGATCTTCCCAAATGTCCATGTAGAAATGTCCTTTAAGATAATTAAGTAAGACGCATACATTTCTAATTTTGGCTCTTGACACCCGCCCAGCACGTGAGGCAGATCTGATGATAGAGAACCCACTTGTCTAAACATGATGTATGAAATGAATGTCTGATAGATAAGTAAGTAATGTCTCTCTGCAGAATAGCTAGACAGATGGGACGCTTATCACTCCCAGTCTGTGTGGTGGAGGTTGTTGAAGTTTATGCTGTTAGGGTGGCATAGCAGACTGCTTCAGTTCTCTCAGACTGGTTATTCCAATTATTGCTGATGGTCACTGTAATTTCCTGATTTATGATCACATTATAAACTGTGCCAAACATTTTCATTTCTTCTCCTAAATGGCTGATTTCTGTTAGTATAGCTACCTGTAAAATAAATAACACAGATACACGCCTCACATTATTTTGACCAACAGCTAATATCCAGAGTAAAAACCGTGTGCAGCATAGACAGCAGCTAGACGGGCTGGGAGTGACTCAATAAGGTCCAGGTAGGTTGTCACAGGTATCTGAAGCCATGCTGACTGCAGTGCATCCCAAAACTGCTGGAGACTGCATGGAGGAGGATCCATAGAACAAACACGAAGATAGAGGTGGTCCCACAGATGTTCAATTGGGTTCAAGTCTAAGGAATTAGGGGACCAAGGCAGTACTTGGAAGTCTTGGCCATGCTCTTCCAACCAAGGTCAGACCTTTCTGTGTGACATGCATTATTTTGCTGTATGGGTGTACATGATCTTCAAGAATAGTTTCATACCTTCCACATGGATGAGTGAGCCCAGAAAATAACACGAAAACCTACCCCAGACCGAGATGCTGCTGTCACTTGGGAGAACCAGTGAACCCTAAATTCCACCCTCACCTCTGTCCCTGCCTAGTTGCACATCCGCCCTAAGTGGTGGGCCACAACTGGTCGACAGTCCTTGCTTATTTATGTGCTGGGACTTACCAGGGAATAACAAAGGGAAAAAACAATAAACAAAGTGACAGGCAGGCACCCAAATACCGAGAAAAAGCCAGAACCAAAGTACTCAGAGTCAAACGTACCAGATCAAAACCAATAGATAACAATGGAGCCAAATCGGAAAGCAGAACACTAAAGAATAGCAAGCCAAGGTCCAAATACATCAGGCAGAAGTCAGTCCAAGAAACAAGCCAGGGTTAAACCAGGAGATGCAGAAAAGCCCAATCAGAATCCAAGAATCAAGGTCAAAATGAGTAATCAAAATCAAAAGGCAAGAGGTCAGAACAATCCACAATCCACAGCACTGCTGGGGTATGTAGAACCATTCACAGGCAATCTGTGACCAGCAGATTGACCAGGAAATGTGAGATATTTAAACGGACACATGATGCACTTTGTGGTCATGTGACCTTTGACTTTAGAACACCTTACGTGGGAGATCAGGCTGTGTTCCTGGCAACTGGACGCAGGCAGGTAAGCAGAGCATTGAGTCTGCCGGCACTGGTTGAGACAGCTGCCAGCAGCAGCTTGTTCTCTTCCAGCAATGGTTGCAGTTAAAGTAGGAAATGTAACTCTTCCAAGAAGGTAACCCTTTGCCAATTAGCAGAAGTGCAGTGACCATCTGTCTTCTTTGGAGCCCCTTACCCCGCATATCATGTAGAGTAGAGGCCCAAAACCATAGCCATACGCTTCTTGTGAAAACGCTGAGCCTCCTGTCCTGAGAAAGGCTTCTTTTGTATTTTTAGACAAATAAGGTTTGTGTACCAGGATCTCTCAGTTTGGCGCACATGGATTTCCCGGTGTTATTGCTAGTAGATCTTAAATCTTGGGGACTGTCAATCAAACAAGGGAGGCATTATGGTGGAGACATGGTGCCCTAAACAGAGACCCCACCCAAACTGTGGTGTACTGAAAACCTTATTTGCATAAGAATAAAATGAAGCATTTCTCAGGATAAGGCTACATTCACACGACCGTATGTGTTTTGCAGTCCGCATGGCATCCATTTTTTTTGCGGATTCATTGTAACAATGCCTATCCTTGTCCGCAAACGGACAAGAATAGGACATGTTCTATTTTTTTTTGCGGGGCTATGGAACGGCCATACGGATGCAGATAGCACACGGTGTGCTGTCCTCATTTTTTGCGGACCCATTGAAATTTATGGGGCCTCATCCAATCTGCAAAAAAAAACGTAACTGACACGGAAACAAAATAAGTTTGTGTGAATGTAGCCTTAGAGGAACAGATTTTCACAAGAAAGATATGTTTATGTTTAGGGGCTCTTGCTCTAGATCAGTGGCATGCCTAGGGTGTTTGGCACCGGGGGCGGGTCCTTTCTCTGGCACCTCCATTCCCCCAATACTTAAAAAAAATTGTGCCACTTCGCAATAGCATTGCCCTCATTGTACAACCTTCACAATAGTTATGTCCAGATATAACAATATACACTCACCTAAAGAATTAATAGGAACACCTGTTCTATTTCTCATTAATGCAATTATCTAGTCAACCAATCACATGGCAGTTGCTTCAATGCATTTAGGGGGGTGGTCCTGGTCAAGACAATCTCCTGAACTCCAAACTGAATGTCAGAATGGGAAAGAAAGGTGATTTAAGCAATTTTGAGCGTGGCATGGTTGTTGGTGCCAGATGGGCCGGTCTGAGTATTTCACAATCTGCTCAGTTACTGGGATTTTCACGCACAACCATTTCTAGGGTTTACAAAGAATGGTGTGAAAAGGGAAAAACATCCATTATGCGGCAGTCCTGTGGGCAAAAATGCCTTGTGGATGCTAGAGGTCAGAGGAGAATTGGCTGACTGATTCAAGCTGATAGAAGAGCAACGTTGACGGAAATAACCACTCGTTACAACCGAGGTATGCAATAAAGCATTTGTGAAGCCACAACACGCACAACCTTGAGGCGGGTGGGCTACAACAGCAGAAGACCCCACCGGTACCACTCATCTCCACTACAAATAGGAAAAAGAGGCTACAATTTGCACGAGCTCACCAAAATTGGACTGTTGAAGACTGGAAAAATGTTGCCTGGTCTGATGAGTCTCGATTTTCTGTTGAGACATTCAAATGGTAGAGTCCGAATTTGGCGTAAACAGAATGAGAACATGTATCCATCCTCTGATGGCTACTTCCAGCAGGATAATGCACCATGTCACAAAGCTCGAATCATTTCAAATTGGTTTCTTGAACATGACAATGAGTTCACTGTACTAAAATGGCCTTCACGGTCACCAGATCTCAACCCAATAGAGCATCTTTGGGATGTGGTGGAACGGGAGCTTCGTGCCCTGGATGTGCATCCCTCAAATCTCCATCAACTGCAAGAAGCTATCCTATCAATATCGGCCAACATTTCTAAAGAATGCTATCAGCACCTTGTTGAATCAATGCCACGTAGAATTAAGGCAGTTATGAAGGCAAAAGAGGGTCCAACACCGTATTAGTATGGTGATCCTAATAATTCTTTAGGTGAGTGTATAATAAAATTCACATTGTGGCCCCCTTAAAGTACTTATCCCTTCATTGTACCTCTTTCACAGTGGAAATATGCTCTTTGTGCCCCCTCACAGTAGTTATAACCTCTCTGTGCCCCCTTCACAGTAGTAATGCACCCTGTGGACTATTCACAGTAGTAATACCCATTGTGCCCCCTTCACAGTAGTAATGCCCTCTCTGTGCCCCCTTCACAGTAGTAATGCCAGTTGTGCCCTCTTCATAGTAGTCATGACCACTGTGCCCCCTTCACAGTAGTAATGCCGGCTCTGTGCCCCATAACAGTTATGCCCCTTCACAGTAGTAATGCCCATTGTGCACCCTTCACAGTTGTAATGCCCACTGTGCTCCCTTCACAGTAGTAAAGCCCACTGTGCCCTCTTTATAGTAGTAATGCCCTCTGTGCCCCCTTTGTAGTAGTAGTGCCCTCTGTGCACCCTTTGTAGTATTAATGCCCTCTCCTCTGTGCCCCCTTTGTAGTAGTAATGCCCTCTCCTCTGCGCCCCCTTTGTAGTAGTAATGCCCTCTCCTCTGTGCCCCTTTTGTAGTAATAATGCCCTCTCCTCTGTGCCCCCTTTGTAGTAATAATGCCCTCTCCTCTGTGCCCCCTTTGTAGTAATAATGCCCTTTCTGTGTCTCCTCTGTGTTAAAAATAAAAACTCAAACAAAAAAACATGCTAACTACTCACCTTGTCCCATTCCTGAAGCTCACATCCAGCTCTCCCCTGCAGACACAGATCGCTCTGCACCACTGTGTGGGGGAGCTTAGCCAGATTCCCGACTGCAGGCTCCTCCCACACAGGCCGCCAGTGCAATCTGTGCCTGCAGGCTGAATGGTGGAGCAGGGAGAAGTCTTCCTGCTTCACCATTCTGTGTGCTGCCGGCCTGAAGAAGAAAAGGAGTCAGTCAGTCAGTGACTGACAGGACCACAGCTCCCAGCGCTCCAGCAATGATCGCTTCCATCTGTATTGATGGAAGCGCTCATTGCTTCTGGAACCCCCATGAGAGCGGGCACCCGGGGAGGACCGCCCACATCCCCAAGCTCCCCCTTAGCACGCCACTGCTCTAGATGGTGGTATGCTTACTTTGAAACTTATTTTGGAAGTGAGAGATGCCCTTTAACTTTTAACTTCAAGGAAAGAGTTGTCCATGGGGACCAAAACCCTGGGCAAATGCATCATGGTTATGTAATAAATTTAGGGGCAACGAAAATTGCAAATCCTCATATCATATGTCTACCGCACTAAAATCATTCTAATGTGTATTTGGGTACATAGAGGACATACTATTGGAAAAGTGTAAACGGAAAGTACTGTAATCACTTGTATAGTCTGCGGCGTTAAATTATCTGCAGACTGCTTGTGTGCATTTGATATGTTACTAGTACAGTATATGGTGTAGGAGGGCGCAAGGGTCCATCATTGACGGAAGGTACGTGTCGCCGAGATTCCTGGTCTCGGTGAGATGAGAACCGGTAATTTCGTGTGTCAGCAGCAGCTAGTGCTGGCTGACACTGTTTTACTTAGTATGGCTGTAAAGCCGATCCGGGCCTGTTCTTATTGGGAGCAGCCAAAGAGCAGGGTGGGTGGCTGTTCCCCATGTTTCCAGGCCGGGTTTTGGGCTGGGCTATAAAAACCCAGCTAACAGTCTCAGCTGGGTGGAATTGATCCGCCATCTTACAGTGGAGCTCTGTCAGGCTCTGCTTTGGGACCTAAAGTTTGGTACCGTGCTGGAGAGCCACACGCTGGGAATCATGCACCCTAAAGCCTGCTGTGGACTACCGTGGATAAATCAGCCTGCCAGGTGACATCTTTGTTCTGTGGACTTTGTGCTGTGTGAATTAACACCAGGACTCTGCAAAGTGTTTGTTTTCCTTTTTTCCTTTTGTGTGAATAAACACTGAACTTTTGCTTTCCCCAGTCGTCTCCATGACACCAAGTCCTGAGATTGACTTCCTTCTGATTGGACAGGAAAAACACAGAGAGGTTAAAACCCCCACCCCCTCCTCACATCACCAGTGTTTTTCTTGTCCCATCAGGATAGGAAGCAGGAGAGGTGCACGGAGCTCGTTTGGGCTCACCTGGAGTTATTTTTTCATCTGCAGGCCGAGGTCGGATCTGCAGTGCAGCTCTCCCTCCTCCGTTCGGTTAGGCCTGGGCTCGGGCGCATAGGTAGTGCCCCTGCGAAGATTCCCTCTGCGGCGGTCCCGGAGGGCTTGATGCAGAGGGAAGGAGGAACACGGCGGATCGGCACTGTGATGTGTCCCTTCCGGCCGGCAGGCGGATGACGTCAGACGCCGGGGGCGGAGCTAAGCGTGCTGACGTCATCAACATGCGCCACAGGTCCTGCAGCATGAGAAGCACATGGAGACGCTATAAAAACACTCAGGACCTGTGTAACGGTGCCCTGCATAGCGCGGCTCTCACATTTGGTGAAGCATCTCTGAAGCTGTCGGGAGTCAGGATGAGCACCTCCCTCACGCCGGGCTCTGGAACCGAGCCTGCATCAAACCCTGGGACAGTGAGTAACCTGTTCTCAGGTACATGCTTTGTATGGTGGGTTCAGTCTGCTCATCCTTTCCTCCCTTACCATTTCAGGGAGAAAAGGATTCGGCTTCTGCAGCTAAAAAAACTAGAAAATGTGGTATTTGCTGCAAAAGATTGTCTAACACTGGATCCAAGCCCCTGTGTAAAGAATGTACCGCCAATGTCATCAAGGCCGAGTCTTTTAGTTTAATTGAAGACATTAGAAAAGTGGTAAAAGAGGTTCAGCTAGCCTTAACTACCAGAGAACCTACTCCCCCCAAAGTTCCCCCCACTCAGGACTCCCGTAGTGTTAAATCACTTATCCTGGATTCCGACTCTGAGGGGCTGGCGGTCTCAGACTCCGAATCGGTCCAAAAACACCCGGCATCTTCAGATGAAGAGGGTGAATATAAGCGCTTCCTGTTCAATCCTGAAGATATTGATGAACTTATCAGGGCCACCATTCAGATGGAGATGCCTAAAGCTCCTAAGTCTACCCAGCAAGAAATTTTTGGGGGTCTAGGTGAAAGGAAGAAGGCTGTTTTTCCAGTCCCTGATAGTGTCCAAAAATTAATTCGGTCAGAATGGGAAAAACCGGATAAAGGATCCTTTATCCCAAGGGGAATTAAGAGGCGCTACCCCTTTAGCCAAGAGGACTGTACGGATTGGGAGACCATTCCAAAAGTAGACGCGCCAGTGGCCAAGGTAGCAAAACATACGGCCCTACCGTTTGAAGACTCAGCACAATTGAAAAGATCCTCTAGACAGGAAAGCGGAGAGTCTCTTGCGAAAGACCTGGGAGACTACGGCGGCCCTTCTCAAACCGGGCGTTGCCTCTACATGTGTGGCCAGAACACTAAACCTTTGGCTAGACCAGCTGGAGATACATCTGGTCAATAAGACACCACGGGATTAAATTCTAGAGAGCTTGCCTCTATTAAAGATGGCAACCTCCTTTCTAGCAGACGCAGCTGCTGAATCAGTTAAACTGTCCGCCCGTACAGCTGTTCTCTCAAATACAGCGAGAAGGGCACTATGGCTTAAAGCGTGGTCAGGAGATATCACATCTAAAAATAAATTAATCGCACTCCCCTTCCACGGTCAGTACGTTTTCGGAGAAGATTTAGATAAAATCCTAGACAACGCGACAAATAAAAAAAAGAGGTTTTCCAGAGGAAAGATATAAACAAAAAAGGCAGCCCTTTCGTGACCGATTTTTTCAGCCTGAGAATAAAAAAGATAAAGGGAAGACTGGGAGGTGGAGCTATGCGAAGGGAGGCAGGGGGAGAAGTTTCCTCTTCAACCCAAATCGGGCTGAAGCCTCCTCATCCAACAGCAAACAATGACGCCAAACAAGTGGGGGGAAGACTCAGCTCCTTTCTAAGATCTTGGGAGCACATAACAAACAGCCGGTGGATTTTAAGTATTATACAAGAGGGTTATCTGATAGATCTTCTCTCTTCCCCTCCACAGAAATATGTGATCACTACCCTTGCCCCATCTCAAACTGCGACCTTAAAAAACGACATAAAAAACCTATTAACCTTGGACGCCATAGAGCCCGTCCCAAAAAAATCAGACAGGACTGGGATTCTATTCCCGCCTCTTCATTATAAAGAAACCAAACGGGAAATCCAGGGTAATTATAAATCTGAAACATCTAAACAAATACGTAAGATATCAAAAATTCAAAATGGAGACCCTGAAGTCAGCAGTGAAACTCTTAAAAAAGGATGCAGTGATGGCCACAATAGATTTAAGCGACGCCTATTATCATGTCCCAATTCACAGGTCGTCAAGGGAATTCCTAAGGTTCGCGATAGAATTGGAGGGAAACATTCAGCATTTCCAGTTCAGGTGTCTCCCCTTCGGGATCTCTTCTGCCCCAAGGGTTTTTACCAAAATAATGGCGGAAGCCTTGACAACCTTGAGAGAAAAGGCAATTTGTGTGATCCCCTATCTGGACGACCTACTGGTAGTGGCAGACAACATAGAGACCATGGGAATCCATCTCGGGTTAGTCCTGGATCATCTACAGAGCCTAGGTTGGCTCATCAATTGGAAAAAAATCGGATTTAATCCCATCCAAACGGAAGGTTTTTCTGGGCATTACTCTAGACACAGTCTCCCAAAGATCCTTTCTACCACCTCAAAAGATAGTAAAACTTCAGACAGCTTTGAGGAAGTTCAAGAAGGAGAAATTCTGTTCAATAAGACAGGCCATGAAGGTACTAGGGCAGTGATGGCGAACCTATGGCACGGGTGCCAAAGGCGGCACTCGGAGCCCTCTCTGTGGGCACCCGCGCCTTGGAAAAAGTCTATGACGTACCAATATGCTTTAGACTTTTCCTGCCATTCATCAGCACAGGACGCACTATGAACAGCACAGGCAGCACACTGAATGTAGGCTATTAAGCTATTATAGCTAAATGATAAAGTACATGGAAGATATACTACACTGCTCAAAAAAATAAAGGGAACACAAAAATAACACATCCTAGATCTGAATGAATTAAATATTCTTCTGAAATACTTTGTTCTTTACATAGTTGAATGTGCTGACAACAAAATCACACAAAAAAAAAATATGGAAATCAAATTTTTTAACCCATGGAGGTCTGGATTTGGAGTCACCCTCAAAATTAAAGTGGAAAAACGCTCTACAGGCTGATCCAACTTTGATGTAATGTCCTTAAAACAAGTCAAAATGAGGCTCAGTAGTGTGTGTGGCCTCCACGTGCCTGTATGACCTCCCTACAACGCCTGTGCATGCTCCTGATGAGGTGGCAGATGGTCTCTTGAGGGATCTCCACCCAGACCTGGACTAAAGCATCTGCCAACTCCTGGACAGTCTGTGGTGCAACGTGACGTTGGTGGATAGAGCGAGACGTGATGTCCCAGATGTGCTCAATTGGATTCAGGTCTGGGGAACGGGCGGGCCAGTCCATAGCATCAATGCCTTCGTCTTGCAGGAACTGCTGACACACTCCAGCCACATGAGGTCTAGCATTGTCTTGCATTAGGAGGAACCCAAAGCCAACCGCACCAGCATATGGTCTCACAAGGGGTCTGAGGATCTCATCTCGGTACCTAATGGCAGTCAGGCTACCTCTGGCGAGCACATGGAGGGCTGTGCGGCCCTCCACAGAAATGCCACCCCACACCATTACTGACCCAATGCCAAACCGGTCATGCTGGAGGATGTTGCAGGCATCAGAACATTCTCCAC
Source organism: Bufo bufo (assembly GCF_905171765.1). Classification (NCBI taxonomy): domain Eukaryota; kingdom Metazoa; phylum Chordata; class Amphibia; order Anura; family Bufonidae; genus Bufo; species Bufo bufo. Next base: position 158,187,521 of record NC_053390.1, on the reverse strand, counting down.
GGCGTCTCCAGACTCTGTCACATCTGTCACATGTGCTCAGTGTGAACCTGCTTTCATCTGTGAAGAGCACAGGGAGCCAGTGGCGAATTTGCCAATCTTGCTGTTTTCTGGCAAATGCCAAACGTCCTGCACGGTGTTGAGCTGTAAGCACAACCCCCACCTGTGGACGTCGGGCCCTAATATCACCCTCATGGAGTCTGTTTCTGACCGTTTGAGCAGACACATGCACATTTGTGGCCTGCTGGAGGTCATTTTGCAGGGCTCTGGCGGTGCTCCTCCTGTTCCTCCTTGCACAAAGGCGGAGGTAGCGGTCCTGCTGCTGGGTTGTTGCCCTCCTACGGCCTCCTCCACTTCTCCTGATGTACTGGCCTGTCTCCTGGTAGCGCCTCCATGCTCTGGACACTACGCTGACAGACACAGCAAACCTTCTTGCCACAGCTCGCATTGATGTGCCATCCTGGATAAGCTGCACTACCTGAGCCACTTGTGTGGGTTGTAGACTCCGTCTCATGCTACCACTAGAGTGAAAGCATCGGCAGCATTCAAAAGTGACCAAAACATCAGCCAGAAAGCATAGGAACTGAGACGTGGTCAGGTCACCACCTGCAGAACCACTCCTTTATTGGGGGTGTCTTGCTAATTGCCTATAATTTCCACCTGTTGTCTATCCCATTTGCACAACAGCATGTGAAATTGATTGTCACTCAGTGTTGCTTCCTAAGTGGACAGTTTGATTTCACAGAAGTGTGATTGACTTGGAGTTACATTGTGTTGTTTAAGTGTTCCCTTTATTTTTTTGAGCAGTGTATATTGGTATTCAGGTTAAATTGCCGTGTTGGCACTTTGTGATAAATAAGTGGGTATTTGGTTGCATTTTGGGCACTCTGTCTCTAAAAGGTTCACCATCACTGTACTAGGGAGTCTGTCCGCTTGCATTCCAGCAGTTGCCTGGGCACAGTTCCATCTAAGACCACTCCAGAAGTTCATCTTAGACAAATGGAACAGATCGCAATTAACCCTAGAGAGGAAAATATTCTTAGATGCAGAGACCAAAAAATCACTAACTTGGTGGCTCAGCAAATCGAACCTAGAAAACGGGATTTTCTGGGCATAAGATCTCCCTCTAGTCATCACAACAGATGCCAGCCTCCACGGGTGGGGAGCGGTCGTCCAGGGGAACTCCTACCAGGGAACATGGGGGAATTACGTGAGTCAGCAATCCTCAAATTTCAAGGAGCTGAGGGCAGTGTGGGAAGCACTGAAACACACGAGTCAGCTGGCAGAGGGTCGTCACGTCCTAGTCTACTCGGACAACGCTACAGCCGTGGCCTTTATCCAACACCAGGGAGGCACAAGGCATCGCCTGCTACAGAACCTGGCAAACAAAATCTTTTCCTGGGCAGAAGGCAACATTCAATCTCTTTCAGCGGTTCATCTGAAGGGAGTTTTAAACATTCAGGCCGATTACCTAAGCCGGCACAGACTAGACCCAGGGGAATGGATGTTAGCTCCAGAAGCCTTCCACTTAATCACAAAGAAATGGGGCAGGCCGACGATAGACCTGTTTGCATCCAGGAGAAATCATCAGCTAAACCAGTTCTTCTCCCTCAACCCCAGGGATCATCCTCGATCAGTGTCACGGAACCATGAACCAGACGTACAACAAGGGATAAGTGAAAATAAGAAGGCTTTATTGAAAATAAAGCTGTAAAGCAAAAGTCCAAACGGATGGCGAAACCGAAGCAGAGTCTTTGCGAAGCCAGAGGTCAGGAACCAGAAGGGTAGTCAGACGAAGCCAGGATCAGGAACCAGCAGGGTAGTCAGACGAAGCCAGGATCAGGAACCAGCAGGGTAGTCGGACGAAACCAGGATCAGGAACCAGCAGGGTAGTCGGACGAAACCAGGATCAGGAACCAGAAGCAGCAGCAGTCTAGAAGCATGTGAACACAGGAGGACCAAGCAAGGAACTGAAGCCACAGACCTCCTATATATATATATGAGCTGGGCATCCAGCTCCTCCCAGTGGGAAGGAGGAGCCACAGGGTGGGAGGCTACAAGAAACCCAGAAACCAAGATGGCCGCCAGCACATGTCAAACGAAGGAGAACAGCAAGAAGGTAAGACCATGACAGTACCTCCCCCTCAAGGGCCCCTCCTCCGCGGAGTAAAGAACGGTTTCTGAGGGAAGCGTGCGTGGAAGGCTCGGAGCAAGGCAGGAGCATGGACATCTGCGGAGGGAACCCAGGAACGCTCCTCTGGACCATAACCACGCCAATGGACCAAAAACTGCACCCGACCGCGGACCAGGCGTGAGTCCAGGATATTGCTCACCTCATACTCCTCACGATTACCCACTTGGACCGGACGAGGCCGAGGAACCGAGGAAGTGAAACGATTACACACCAGTGGCTTCAACAGGGAGACATGAAACACGTTGGAGATCCGCATGCCAGGAGGAAGCGCAAGGGCATAGGCTACCGGGTTTACCCTGCGAAGCACTCGGAAGGGACCAACAAAGCGAGGCGCCAGCTTGGGAGTGGGCACTCGAAGGTTGAGGTTGCGGGTGGACAACCATACACGGTCTCCGACCTGGTAGGAAGGAGCAGGCGCTCGTCTGCGATCAGCCTGGAGTCTCTGGCGCTGCGCAGAGACCTCAAGGGACTTCTGGATCTGTACCCAAGAAGCACGTAGGACGGAAAGGTGATCCTCCACAGCCGGAATATCCTGGGGAGAGAATACCTCCGGTAACACGGCAGGTTGGAACCCATAATTGGCCATGAAGGGAGACGTCCCAGAGGAAGAGTTCACCGCCGTGTTCCTGGCAAACTCAGCCCAAGGCAGGAGGTCAACCCAATTGTCTTGGTGATCGGAGACATAGCAACGAAGGAATTGCTCCAAGGCCTGATTGGATCGTTCTGCGGCCCCATTGGACTGAGGGTGGTAGGCCGAGGAGAAGGAGAGATGAATCCCCAACTGGGAGCAAAAGGCGCGCCAGAACCTGGACACAAACTGACTCCCCCGATCCGACACAATCTCCTTGGGCAAACCGTGCAACCGGAAGACCTCCCTGGCAAAAATCGTGGCCAACTCTTGTGCAGAGGGTAACTTCTTGAGAGGAACACAGTGGCACATTTTGGAAAACCGATCCACAATCATGAGAATGACCGTATGGCCTCGGGATGCAGGGAGGTCCACAATGAAATCCATCCCCAGGTGTGACCATGGGCGCTCCCCGGTGGCTATGGGTTGCAGAAGGCCCAACGGAAGGTGCCGAGGGGACTTACTCTGGGCACAAACGGAGCATGCCGCTACATATGCGGCGATGTCGGAACGTAGGGAAGGCCACCAGAACAGACGTGAAACAGCCCAGGACAGCTGATTCTTTCCAGGATGCCCCGCGGTCTTGGAGTTATGGTAGGTTCGCAACAACCGAGTGCGCAACTCCTCAGGCACAAAACATCTGCCGTTGGGTCTCCCAGAGGGAGCACCAGATTGAGCCGCCAAAATCTGCTCACCCAGGGGAGAGGTCAGGCTGGTGCGAATGGCGGCCAAGATCTGATTCGGAGGTATGACCGAAGTCGGAATCGACTCCTCCCTGGACAGCTCGGAGTACTGCCGTGATAAGGCATCCGCCCTGATGTTCTTGGACCCGGGTAGGTAGGAGACCACGTAATTAAAACGTGACAAGAACAGAGCCCATCTGGCCTGACGTGGTGTCAATCTCTTGGCCTCAGAAAGGTAGGTCAGATTCTTGTGGTCCGTCAGGATGAGGACCGGAACCACCGAACCCTCGAGCAAGTGCCTCCATTCTTTAAGGGCCTGCACGATGGCCAATAACTCCCTGTCACCAATCTGATAGTTGCACTCCGCGGAAGACAGTTTCCGGGAGTAAAACCCACAAGGAAGCAGAGGACCCTCTGGTGTTCTACGCTGAGACAGAAGGGCGCCTACTCCCGTCTCAGACGCGTCCACCTCGAGGACAAAGGGCAACCCAGGGTTGGGATGCGACAGAATCGGAGCCGACACAAAGGCGGACCTTAGAGCCTCAAAAGCTCGGATGGCCTCGAGCGGCCAGACCTGGGAATTACTGCCCTTCCTGGTCAGATCCGTGAGAGGCTTGGCTAGCATGGAAAAGTCCCTGATGAACTTCCGATAATAATTGGCGAAGCCCAAAAAGCGCTGCAGGGAACGAAGACCACTGGGCTGGGGCCACTGTAAGACAGCCGAAACCTTCTCAGGATCCATGGAGAACCCCTCAGCGGAAATGATGTAACCTAAGAAGGTTACCTGGGATCGGTGAAATTCGCATTTCTCAAGCTTACCGAACAGCTTGTTCTCTCGTAACCGTTGCAACACTCGTCTGACATCCAGAATGTGGGCCTCCATGGATTCAGAATATACCAAGATGTCATCCAAATAGACCACCACACACTGCTGCAACAGGTCACGGAAAACATCGTTGATGAATTCCTGAAAGACTGCGGGCACATTGCACAACCCAAAGGGCATAACCAAGGATTCATAATGACCGGTCCTGGTGTTAAACGCGGTCTTCCACTCATCGCCCGCCTTGATCCTTACCAGGTTATATGCCGCCCTCAGGTCGAGTTTGGTAAAGACCGTGGCCCCTTTAAGGCGATCGAACAGCTCGGAAATCAAGGGTATCGGGTAAGCGTTCTTGATCGTGATGCGATTGAGACCCCTGTAATCGATGCAAGGCCTCAACTCACCGCCCTTCTTTTTCACAAAGAAAAATCCAGCCCCTGCCGGGGACGAGGATTTGCGAATGTGTCCGCGTGAAAGCGCCTCCCTCACGTACTCCTCCATGGCCTCATTCTCCGCTACCGACAGTGAATAGACTTTGCCACGAGGAGGAACGGCACCAGATTGTAACTCTATGGCACAATCGTATGGGCGGTGCGGAGGTAGGGCAACCGCGCGCACCTTATCGAATACATCCCGGTACTCCTCGTATTCAGGAGGCAACAGAGAGTCCGAGGAAGTACACAGCAACTTGACAGACCCATGGATGCATCTAGCCCCACACTGCGGTGACCACGAGAGGATCTCGGCCGATCTCCAATCGAAAGTCGGATTATGCTTCCGGAGCCAGGGGTACCCCAAGACCACCGAGTAGTGTGGAGACGAAATAACCTGGAGGCAGACCGACTCTCTGTGAACGGCACCAATGGCTATCCCCACTGGAAGGGTCTCATGAGTCACGTGTGGCGGCAGAAGGGGTCTGCCGTCTATCGCCTCAAGAGCCAGTGGGGAACCTCGAGCCTGCAGAGGAATGGAATTGGCGGCAGCGAACACATTATCAATGAACAAACCACCAGCACCAGAGTCCACCAACGCCTGGGTCGTCACCGAGCCCCCGACCCAGGAGAGGACAACAGTGATCAGTGGTTTGTCAACACGGGAAACCGGGGACGAGGAGACTCCACCCAAGATCTGCCCCCGACAGGATCTCAGGTGCGAGCGTTTCCCGGACGGTTCGGACATGCCAACCGAAAATGCCCACCGAGACCACAGTACATGCATCGGCCCTCGCGTCTCCGGAGTACCCTCTCCCCCTCGGACAGGCGAGCAAACCCCAGCTGCATGGGTTCACCCCCAGACAAGTCATCCCCAGGAGGCGTGGGAGGAGAGGGAGGCACGGGTGGGACAGCAAACGTAGGCGCCAATCTGTTAGAAAACCTCCGCAGGCTCTCCTTAAAGGAAGGTCTCTCCCTGAGTCTGGTGTCAATCAAAATCAGGAAAGAAATAAGAGACTCGAGCTCCACTGGTAGGTCCTTAGCTGCAACCTCATCCTTCAAGGCATCCGAGAGACCATGAGAGAAAGCAGCGACCAGAGCCTCATTATTCCAGCCCACCTCTGCTGCCAGGGTACGAAACTCAATGGCGTATTCAGCTACGGATCGTGAACCCTGTCTGATGGACATAAGGAGCTTCGCAGCAGAGGCAGCACGAGCCGGCACATCGAATACCTTCCAAAGAGAAGCAACAAAACCGGAAAACTCGGCAACCACCGGATTGTTGTTCTCCCATAAAGGGCTGGCCCAGGCCAAGGCCTTGTCCGAGAGCAGCGAGATCAAGAAGCCCACCTTTGATCTCTCAGTGGGAAAGGCATGTGGCAGCAACTCGAAATAAATGCCCACCTGGTTAAGGAAACCTCGGCACTGAGTTGGCTCTCCCCCAAAGCGCTGTGGAAGAGGGGCAGAACCGGTCATACCACGAAACACCGCAGGTGCAACAACAGGTGTCGGGGTAGACTCTGGCGCAACAACCGGAGCGGCAGTAGGAGCGGGCCCAGGAGCGACAACCGACCCATCGGCAACGGGAGCGAAATGAGCCGTGCGTTCAAGCAGGGTTTGCAACGCCACAGCGAACCGACCCAACAGGTGATCCTGCTGATCAAGTCTGGCAACCAGCGTGGGTAGCGAGGATGGCCCTGTACCGTCAGAATTCATGGCTTGGTCCTAATGTCACGGAACCATGAACCAGACGTACAACAAGGGATAAGTGAAAATAAGAAGGCTTTATTGAAAATAAAGCTGTAAAGCAAAAGTCCAAACGGATGGCGAAACCGAAGCAGAGTCTTTGCGAAGCCAGAGGTCAGGAACCAGAAGGGTAGTCAGACGAAGCCAGGATCAGGAACCAGCAGGGTAGTCGGACGAAACCAGGATCAGGAACCAGCAGGGTAGTCGGACGAAACCAGGATCAGGAACCAGAAGCAGCAGTAGTCTAGAAGCATGTGAACACTGGAGGACCAAGCAAGGAACTGAAGACACAGACCTCCTATATATATGAGCTGGGCATCCAGCTCCTCCCAGTGGGAAGGAGGAGCCGCAGGGTGGGAGGCTACAAGAAACCCAGAAACCAAGATGGCCGCCAGCACATGTCAAACGAAGGAGAACAGCAAGAAGGTAAGACCATGACAATCAGTAGACGCCTTCAACCAGAGTTGGACAACAAACTTAGTCTACGCCTTCCCCCCATTTCCGCTTATCCCCAGAGTGTTACAGAAGTTCCTAAAAGAAAATTGTACACTAATCCTGATAACCCCCTTCTGGCCCAAGAGAAGTTGGTTCTCCCTCTTGAAAGCCCTCAGCGTGGAAGCTCCTCTCCTTCTACCTCAGAGGCCGGACCTTCTAAGTCAGGGGCCCATTTCTCACCCAGACCTGAAAATACTAAAGTTAACAGCCTGGATTCTGAAGAATCCAACTTATTCAACTTTGGTTTATCAAAAAAAGTAGTGAACACCTTACTCCTTAGTAGGAAACAGAGTACCAACGACAAGTACCAAAAAATATGGAAGAAATTTGCTGATTGGTCTGGAACCTCCTTCAACTAGTTTAGAGCCAACATCTCACTAATCCTGGATTTTCTTCAAGAAGGGCTAGATTTAGGTCTATCCCCCAATACCCTTAGGGTCCAGGTATCGGCTTTAGGAGCACTATATAATACCAAGCTAACGGAACATCCCTGGATATCCAGATTCCTTAAGGCAGCAGATAGGATCAGACCTATGATTAGAAACATGGTGCCACCATGGAACCTTAATACGGTACTAGGGGGTCTAACCTCCGATCCATTCGAACCTCTGGACTCTATTCACATCAGATGGCTTACCATTAAAACGATTTTTCTGGTGGCAATAACCTCAGCCAGAAGGGTCTGTGAGCTGCAGGCCTTGTCCATCCAAGAACCACTCCTTGCAATTTTTGAGGACAAATTAATTTTCAAATTAGATCCGACTTTCCTCCCCAAGGTAGTCTCGACCTTCCATAGGTCTCAGGACATTGTTCTCCCCTCGTTCTGTGACGATCCGAAAAACGATCAGGAAATCACTTACCACACATTAGATGTCCGGAGAGCGGTCTTAAAGTACCTGGAAGCTACCAGCCTTTGGAGAATAGACAAAAATCTGTTTGTCCAATTTTCAGGTCCTAACAAAGGGAAGAAAGCGGCAAAAAGTTCCATCTCCAGATGGATTAAGATGGCAATCTCCGAAGTATATAAAGCTCAGGGAAAAGACGTCCCTGCTTCCCTAAAAGCACATTCTACGAGAGGCATGGCTGCCTCCTGGGCGGAAAAAGCCTCAGCCTCCTTACACAGATTTGCAGGGCAGCAACATGGAAAAGAGTTCGTACTTTCACTAAGCACTACAGACTAGATGTAGCTGCTAATGACGACCTAAGATTTGGACGTAAGGTCCTGTCGGCAGTCCTCCCCCCCTAATTGTATCTTTGATATTGTCTCAGGACTTGGTGTCATGGAGACGACTGGGGAAAAGAGTATTACACTCACCGGTAATCCGGTTTCCTGGAAGTCTCCATGACACCACATATATCCCACCCTTTTTTCTGCTATTAGCTATTATCCTTTCATCCTGGGGTTCTTCGTTAAAATACACTGGTGATGTGAGGAGGGGGTGGGGGTTTTAACCTCTCTGTGTTTTTCCTGTCCAATCAGAAGGAAGTCAATCTCAGGACTTGGTGTCATGGAGACTTCCAGGAAACCGGATTACCGGTGAGTGTAATACTCTTTTACTACCGTGTTCTTGCCTCTGTACTGCGTCCGCTTACCCTGCCGACCAGAGCAAATCCCTACAATGGTCATTACCTGGTAGTATTATTGGTTGGATTTATGCTTGTATAGTGGTAACATACATTTGTCCCTGACTGAAAAGCATACATACTGTATATGTGTCACTATGTGCTTAGGCGTTTGTATGTTACACAGTAATTTTTTTTTTTTTTTTTTTTTAGATTTTGAGCCTGGATCTACCCTTTTGTCTTTGTTTATTGAGTGTTGTTCTATACTTCACTTATATGGAATATGGAAACATGGATTCCTTTTAGCCAGAATCAGCAAAACATTAACCCCTTAAGGAACTGTGATGTACATGTACGTCACAAGGTCCGCCGGGTGCTGTGGCACAAACACTCCAGCCAATGACAGCGCTATTAGCTGCACAGAGAAGGGCTGAACTTCCCTGCATGCAGCAATTCTATAAAATAGAAGTGGGGCACTCTCTTAAGTAAAGGGATCTTTATTGTACAGTGGTAATATATAAATACAATAACATTTATTACAACAGCAGATAAAAGCAAAGTAAAAGCAAAGTATCAGTCCTACAATAATATTAAAAATGGATTAAATAGTACTCGATATAAATATGGATCCCAAGTGAATAAAAAATGAATGTATAAAAATTATTTCATTGTTATTCCACTCTCCAAAAAATAGAGATTCATAGAGATGCTTTCATAAATATTATTAATTCAGTAATGAGCCTGCAGGCAAGTGAAAAAATAATTCATTAGTGTAACCAGTCTCTTGTAAACTTCAGTCTAACTAAACAGAAAGTTCTCTTATTGGGAGTAGTAACAAGCTGCAATTCAGTGTATCTGCAACTTTGTATCAACACATGTGCGTAATTGTCCACAGTTCAAAGCAATGTAGCTATTCAATAGTTGCGGTGGATGTTTAGAAAAGCTACTGATGCTTACAGCGGCGTCCCGCTGTGTTTGATAAAGCGATCGCTATAGGATCAATGTAATCTTACCCGGCGGTCTTTTTGGCTGGACGATGAGCCCTCGACTCGGCACACTTAGCTTGTGAGATCCCGGTCTCAAGGGCTGCTATTGTGGATTTGAATTATGGCGCCAATTGGATCTGTATAATCCACGTGTTCTCGGCGTCTCCAATATCGCAGTTAGATATAACAAATCCTTTTCATGCAGCAATGTCCAGGTCACCGGAGTTACACGGTCCTTTCCTTCTTTAGGGGGGCCCCGAGTCGAGGGCTCATCGTCCAGCCAAAAAGACCGCCGGTTAAGATTACATTGATCCTATAGCGATCGCTTTATCAAACACAGCGGGACGCCGCTGTAAGCATCAGTAGCTTTTCTAAACACCCACCGCAACTATTGAATAGCTACATTGCTTTGAACTGTGGACAATTACGCACATGTGTTGATACAAAGTTGCAGATACACTGAATTGCAGCTTGTTACTACTCCCAATAAGAGAACTTTCTGTTTAGTTAGACTGAAGTTTACAAGAGACTGGTTACACTAATGAATTATTTTTTCACTTGCCTGCAGGCTCATTACTGAATTAATAATATTTATGAAAGCATCTCTATGAATCTCTATTTTTTGGAGAGTGGAATAACAATGAAATAATTTTTATACATTCATTTTTTATTCACTTGGGATCCATATTTATATCGAGTACTATTTAATCCATTTTTAATATTATTGTAGGACTGATACTTTGCTTTTATCTGCTGTTGTAATAAATGTTATTGTATTTATATATTACCACTGTACAATAAAGATCCCTTTACTTAAGAGAGTGCCCCACTTCTATTTTATATTTGTTCCACTTTTTCAGACTGGGTGTTGTCTGTCAGTGGGAGCACCTCTGTTGGATCTCCACCTCACTCTAGTGCGACATTTCTTTATATGCAGCAATTCTAGTTGGTGACTGCATGCAGAGAGGTTCTGTGCCATTCTGTGCTGCTTGTGGCTTGCTGGGACTTCTGGTGCACCACCACTGCGAATTATTATTTTTTTAACCCTTTCCTGCTCAAATTAGAAAAAATAAAAGAACATCTGGAATTGCTACACTGATTATATATATATATATATATATATATATATATATATATATATATTTTTTATTTTTTTTTATTTCCATTTGCAGCTGTTCCAGATCCCTAAATTCCCCCCCCCCCCCCTCCTTTTTTTTACGGACGCCATTTGGTCCGTGAGCTTTTTTTTTTTTTTAGTTTTTTTTTGTTATAATTTTCCAGCTCTGCGCCACTTTTTCTACGTGCGAGCTGTGACCGCCAAGTGCAGTTCTGTGCATACCTGCCTGATCAGCACCTGGGGATTATTCTTTGTGCTTTTTTTTTTTCACATTTGTGTTGAATTTTTTTTGTAAATTTTTCCTTTTTTTGGGTTCAAAAAGAAGAAATTGTAGTTAGGGCGTTATATAAATATAGAGTTATATATATATATATATATATGTTAAATTTCTAGCCAGGGTTCACTTTTTAACACTGTAGTGAATTTTTATACAGTTTATGCACGCATGCTGCAGAGCACCGATCAGTAGTGTGCTCATATACATCTGCACATTTTTAACTTTTTTTTTTTTGTGTGTGAAAAAGAGAACTGCAGTTAGTTGCCTCCGATACGGAGTCTGCCAGTGAGGGAGAAGGAGGATGCCACTTTCCTCTACTCCTCTACCCCCTTAGGGACCCTCTAGAAGGCACCCCAGAATAGCAGAGGAGGTGTCACCCCATATGAATCCCACCCCCTGACTAATATTAACCCCCAAATTCCGGAGTTTGTGGGCAACTCAGGAATTCAGATTGTGTAGGCTTCACTGAAACAGATTTTTTCAAAATATTCTTCTCTGAAGATTTTGTAAATTTAATGGTGGCCCAAACCAATTTATACGCCCAACAATTTATTGATCAGAGCGCTACATCGCCATACGCTAGACCCCTAGGTTGGACCCCAGTAACTGCAGCAGAGATGATGAAGTTTTGGGGACTCCTGCTGCATATAGGCGCATAAAAAAAAAAAAAAAGTTAGACAATATTGGAGTTCAGACATTTTCTACGACTCCAATTTACAGTAACACCATGACCTGGAAGCGATTTGAGTCAGTTAGGATATTCCTACACTACAATGACAATTCACAGTGCCCACCCCAAAATGAACCAACATTTGACCGTCTGTTCACAGTTAGGCCTGTCGTGGACTACTTTAACACCAAGTTTGCTGAGATGTACAACCCAGATAAAAAGGTCAGTGTAGACGAGTCCCTATTACTCTTCAAAGGGAGGATTATATTCCGCCAGTACCTGCCTAACAAACGGGCAAGGTATGACATAAAAATATCCAAACTTTGTGAGTAGCTCCGGGTACACCCACAAGTTCCACATTTACAAAGGGAAAGATTCCCGGATAGAACCCCCAGAATGCCCCCCCATCCTAGGAGTTAGTGGGAAGATAGTGTGGGACTTACTGCACCCACTGCTGGATAATGGCTACCACCTCTATGTGGATAACTATAATACCAGCATACCCCTATTCATGTCCCTAACTGCCAAAGGTACTGTGGCTTGCTGCACAGTACGCAAAAATCAGAGAGGCCTCCCTAGATCCCTGGTAGGGCAACTACTGAGAATGGGTTAAAGTAGGGCTCTCCTCCATGAGAACATGCTGGTGGTTAAGTATAAGGACAAAAGGGACATCCTTGTACTGATCACCATTCACACTAACGCCACTCCCCTGCTCCTGTACGAGGTACCACAACCACTACCCCCGAACCAGCACTTCAGGAAGTCATGCTTCCCGGGTTGTACGAGGGCAACATTTTCCAGGTCAAGTCCCCCAGACAGCAAGGAAGGGAAGGACCCAAAAATGATGCAGGGGTGTGTTTACAAAAGGGGGATAAGGAAAGGCACCATTTACCACTGTGAAACCTGCCCTGAAAAAGCTGGCCTGTGCATGGAGGAGTGTTTTAAAATCTACCACTCATCCATGGAGTAATAATTTAATTTTATCCATGATGTGCCCTGTAGTTTTACCACCTTATATCTCCTATTTAGTCCGCATAGCTTACAGATCCACTATTCAACAACCACTACATATTCATTTCTGTGAAACATCTGTTCGGTCAAAAGTACCCTTTCCACCACTTAAAATGTTCATACGGGGGTGCTCTTTCCACAATGGGGTCACTTCTTGGGGTTTTTAACTTCTGGGGACCTCAAGAATTTTTTTACTGCGACATGTCACCTAAAATCCATGTCTGCCAATCGGGGCAGCCAAATTCACATTTAGCCGTTTACCTGCTGTGTGCCCATACAGCAGGCTACAAGCACATATGGGGTGTTTCCTGAATGGGGAGAAAATGGGGAACATATACTGGGGTGCATTTTCTCCTTTAACTACTTGTGAAAGTGAAAAATTTGGGGTCTGCTAGTAATTTTTCATTTTTACAAATGTGTGCTTTAAAATGCTTTAACAAGTGTTTCTGCCTTCTGTCAGACACCCGTTTGTTGAAAAGTACCCTTTCCACCACTTAAAATGTTTGTACAGGAATGCCCTTTCCAAAATAGGGTCACTTCTTGGGGTTTTTAATTTCTGGGGACCTCAGGAATCTTTTAAATGCGACATGGCACCTAAAATCCATGTCTGTTTATTCAAACCTGCAAAAAACATATTTTGCACTTTGCCTCTAGAGCCCTGCTGTGCACCCATACAGCAGGCTGCAAGCCCTTATGGGGTGTTTCCTGAATAGGGAGGAAATGGGGAACACATACTGGGGTGCATTTTCTCCTTTAACCCCTTGTGGGAAAAAAAAAATTGGGTCTGCTAGTAATTTTTTTATTTCTGGGGACCTCAGAAATCTTTTAAATGCGACATGGCACCTAAAATCAATGTCTGACAATTCAGGTCAGCAAAATCCATAATTTGCTGTTTAACTCTAGAGCCCAGTTGTGCACCCATACATCATTTTTGAGCACATATGGGGTGTTGCTGTATTCGGGGGTAAATGAGGAACAAAATGTGGGGTGCATTTTGTCCTGTCACCCCTTGTGAAAGTGAAAATGTGAGTGTAAAGCAACTTCTGGAAAAAAAAATATTTTTCCTTCTCACAGCCAAGTGTTTTTTCTATTGTGTGAAACGCCTGATGGGACAAAGTGCTCATTATACACCTTGAAATATTCCTCCAGGGGTGTAGTTTCCAGAATGGGGTCACTTTTTGGGGGTTTCCACTGTAGGGCCATCTCAGGCTGTCTTCATATGTGACATAGCTCCCAATTACCATTCCAGCTAAATTCACTCACACGTGACCCCGCCCCCCACGTGTCGGCGATCGCCGCAAACTGCAGGTCAATTCAGACCTGCAGTTTGCAGCTTTTACATGCGGCGGCGGTTGCGGGCGGCGGTGCCATCGGGTCCTTGTGGGGCTGTAGGATGGCCTTCCGGTGACGAGCCTGTGAGATCCAGCCCCCTGGATCTCACAGCCAGGAAGCTGTCTGAGTAATACTCACTGTGTATTACTCATACAGCCAATGCATTCCAATACAAAAGTATTGGAATGCTTTGTAAAGGATTAGACCCCCAAAAGTTGAAGTCCCAAAGTGGGACAAAAAATAAAGTGAAAAAAAAAAGTTGAAAAAGTAAAGTTTTCCCCTCAAAAAATTTAAAGTTTCAAGTAAAAATAAACAAACGTCATTTTCATCAAATAAAGTTAAGAAAATTAGAAAAAAAAAAGTATACATATTAGGTATCGCCGCGTTCATATCGACCAGCTCTATAAAAATATCACATGACCTAACCTCTCAGATGAACACCATAAAAAATAAAAACTGTGCTAAATAAACCATTTTTTTTGTCAACTTACATCACAAAAAGTGTAATAGCAAGCGATCAAAAAGTCACACGCACCCCAAAATAGTGCCGATAAAACAGTCCTCTCATCCCGCAAAAGTCCTACCCTACCCAAGATAATCGCCCAAAAACTGAAAAAAATATGTCTCTCAGACTATGGAAACACTAAAACATGATTATTATTTTTTTTGTTTCAAAAAAGAAATCATTGTATAAAAGTTACATAAATAAAAAAAAAGTATACATTTTAGCTATCGCCGCGTCAAAAATTTTTGCAAAAAAAAAAAGACATTTTTCACTTTCAGTTGTAATTTTTTTTTTTTTTTTAAATACATTTCTATATAAATTTTTCTCAAAAGTTATTTTTCTACATGTCTTTGATTTAAAAAAAAATGCATTAAGTGTATATTTATTGGTTTGGGTAAAAGTTATAGCGTTTACAAACTATGGTACAAAAATGTGAATTTCTGCATTTTGAAGCAGCTCTGACTTTCTGAGCACCTGTCATGTTTCCTAAGGTTCTACAATACCCAGACAGTAGAAAAACCCCATAAATGACCCCATTTCAGAAAGTAGACACCCTAAGGTATTCGCTGATGGGCATAGTGAGTTCATAGAACTTTTTATTTTTTGTCACAAGTTAGCGGAAAATTATGATTTTTTTTTCTTCCTCTTACAAAGTCTCATATTCCACTAATTTGTGACAAAAAATAAAAACTTCCATGAACTCACTATGCCCAGCACTAAATACCTTGGGGGGTCTTCTTTCCAAAATGGGGTCACTTGTGGGGTAGTTATACTGCCCTGGCATTTTAGGGGCCCTAATACGTGAGAAGTAGTTTGAAATCCAAATGTGTTAAAAATGCCCTGTAAAATCCTAAAGGTGCTCTTTAGAATTTGGGCCCCTGTGGGCACCTAGGCTGCAAAAAAGTGTCACATGTGGTATTGCCGTACTCCGAAGAAGTAGGGCAATGTGTTTTGGGGTGTCATTTTACATATACCCATGCTGGGTGAGAGAAATATCTCTCCAAAAGTCAACTTTTCCCATTTTTTTTATACAAAGTTGTCATTTTAGAGAGATATATTTCTCTCACCCAGCATGGGTATATGTAAAAAGACACCCCAAAACACATTGCCCGACTTCTCCTGAGTACGGCGATACCACATGTGTGACACTTTTTTGCAGCCTAGGTGCGCAAAGGGGCCCAAATTCCTTTTAGGAGGGCATTTTTAGACATTTGGATTCCAGACGACTTCTCACGCTTTAGGGCCCCTAAAATGCCAGGGCAGTATAAATACCCCACATGTGACCCCATTTTGGAAAGAAGACACCCCAAGGTATTCCATTAGGGGCATGGCGAGTTCATATATATTTTTTTTTTGGCACAAGTTAGCGGAAATTGAATTTTTTTTTTGTTTTTTCTCACAAAGTCTCCCTTTCCACTAACTTGGGGCAAAAATTTCAATCTTTCATGGACTCAATATGCCCCTCAGCGAATACCTTGGGGTGTCTTCTTTCCAAAATTGGGTCATTTGTGGGGCGTTTGTACTGCCCTGGCATTTGAGGGTCTCCGCAATCATTACATGTATGCCCAGCATTAGGAGTTTCTGCTATTCTCCTTAGGCCTCATGCCTGGTAAGTGACAGGTCTGTGCGGCGCATTGCTTAATGATCTGTCACTTACCAGTAGGAGGAGCTCCCGGCCGGACACAGACAGCGCAGCAGCCAGCAGGTAAGTATGATGCTTCTAATATTGTAATATTGCTAAGTAACCATGGCAACCAGGCCTGCAGTAGCGTCCTGGTTGCCATGGTTACCGATCGGAGCCCCAGAGCGATTAAACTGGGACTCTGATCGGAATCTCCGCTGCCACCAATGATCAGGCGGGGGGGGGGGGGGGGGGAAGCCGCACACTGGCCACCAATGACATTACAATAGAGGGGGGGAGGGGGGCCGACTGAGGCCGCACACTGGCCACCAATGAAATTACAATAGAGGGGGGGGGGCGGGGGAGGCCGCACACTGGCCACCAATGATATTCAAACTGGGGAGGGAGGGGGGTCAGCCCCCTCCTGCCTGGCAGCCCCTGATCTCTTATAGGGGGCTATGATATGCATAATTAACCCCTTAGGTGCAGCACCTGAGGGGTTAATTGTGCTGATCACTGCCCCCTGTAAAAGATCGGGTGCTGCCAGGCAGCAGGGGGCAGTCATGTACACAGTTCGTAGTATATTCTAACTAGAAGCGTCCCCATCACTATGGGAACGCCTCTGTGTTAGAATATACTGTTGGATCTGAGTTTCACGATGTAACTCAAATCCGATGGTATATTCTAACAGAGGCGTTCCCATGGTGATGGGGACGCTTCAAGTTAAAATATACCATCGGATTGGAGAAAACTCAGATCCTATGGTATATTAACTCCTGACTTTACATTGAAAGTCAATGGGGGACGGATCCGTTTGAAATTGCACCATATTGGGTCAACGTCAAACGGATCCGTCCCCATTGACTTGCATTGTAATTCAGAACGGATCCGTTTGGCTCCGCACGGCCAGGCGGACACCAAAACGACTTTTTTTTTCATGTCCGTGGATCCTCCAAAAATCAAGGAAGACCCACGGATGAAAAAACGGTCACGGATCACGGAAAAACGGAACCCGTTTTTGCGGACCGCAAAAAAATACGGTCGTGTGCATGAGGCCTTATATTGAGCATACAGGTAATGAGATTTTTTTTCCGTTCAGCCTCTGGGCTGAAAGAAAAAATGAACGGCACAGATTTCTTCATTCGCATCGATCAATGTGGATGAAAAAAATCTCTGCCAAAAAAAAAAAGGAGGGGGTAAGGCGCCTGCCAGGACATAGGAGCTCCGCCCAACATCCAAAACCACTTAGCTCGTATGCCCTGGCAAACCCGATTTCTCCATTCACATCAAGCGATGTGGATGAATAAATCATTGCCGGGATTTTTTATTTTATATACAAAGTGTTTGCCAAAGCATATGAACACCGCCCCTCAGATCATATGCCTCGGCAAACGTATCTTTTTTACTGCAGAGGAGAAATCTCGTCTTGCAGCGCCGCATACACCGACTTTTGTGTAATCTGACAGCAGCGCAATGCTTCTGTCAGAATGCACATCAGTGCTGCAGCTCATTCATCGGTTGGTCCACCTAGAAGGTAAAAAAAAAAAAAAAAACACAGGCCGCAACGCAATAAATTTATTAACATTAAGTTTATATAACATTTGAACATTAAAGAGGACCTTTCACCGATTATTACACTATGAACTAACTATACAGACATGTAGAGCGGCGCCTGGGGATCTCACTGCACTTATTATCCCTGGGCGCCGCTCCGTTCTCCTGCTATGTCCTCCGGTATCTCCGTTCACTAAGTTATGGTAGGCAGAGTCTGCCCTTGTTCTTCTGTAGCGCTATCCAATTGTATTGCAGAGCTCACAGCCTGGGAGAAAATTACTTCCCAGGCTGTGAGCTCTGCGCTGCGATTGGCCAGCGCTAGAGCAGAACAAGGGCAGACTCCCCTACCATAACTTAGTGACTGGAATCTCTGCCTACTATAACTTAGTGAGCGGAGATACCAGAGGGCATAACGGGAGAACGGAGCGGCGCCCAGGGATAATAGTAAGTGCAGTGAGATCCCCGGGCGCCGCCCTACATGTCTGTATAGTTAGTTCATGGTGTAATAATCGGTGAAAGGTCCTCTTTAACTTTTATAAAATGTAACTTTTTGAACAGAACATTAACTTTTTTGCTTACCGGTGATTTTTTTTTTTTTTACCTTTATAGGACAAACCTCTCCTTCCCCATGGGACAATGTGCAAAGCACAAATTCGCCCAGAGATGTGGCGAAGTACATTATGCACTTTGTCCCAGGTGAAAGGAGAGGTTTGCAGCAGCTGTGAGTGAAAGGGCCCTAATAGCCCTGTGTGCCTGTCCTGTGTAACGCAATCCCTATGCTAAGTGTACCTGTGTGTGGTACTTCCGGAAACACTCCCCTAAGCATAGGGCAGGGTGGTCAGGGCAGTCAGAACGGAAATAGCGGGTGTCACGCCTTATTCCACTCTTGCTACAGACACGACATCTTTTTCGGGGTGGTGCTTGGGTTGAGGTACCAGAAACGACACTGGGGAAATGTCGCTCGTGTAGACGGCTAACTACACTGGTGGATGGGGCCACGGAACCTCCTGGATCCAGGAGGTTCTCGATGATCTCTTCCTGAAATTTGAGGAAGGATCCTGTTCTCCCAGCCTTACTGTAGAGAACAAAACTATTATATGCAGCCAATTGAATCAAATATACAGACACCTTCTTATACCAGCGTCTGGTGCGTCGGGAAACTAAATAAGGAGCCAACATCTGGTCATTGAAGTCCACCCCTCCCATGAGCAAATTATAGTCGTGGACTGAGGGGCTTTTCAA
Source organism: Bufo bufo (assembly GCF_905171765.1). Lineage (NCBI taxonomy): Eukaryota > Metazoa > Chordata > Amphibia > Anura > Bufonidae > Bufo > Bufo bufo. The sequence continues at coordinate 158,168,646 of NC_053390.1, read as the reverse complement.
TGACACTGGTTGCCCGTTCTATTTGTATTGTCGTGTCTGCGTGAATGGATTAGAGCATGTAAACGTCACGATTGTCTCTCCATTTCACCGCAAGCAGTTCTTCGTTACACAAGGCATCCCTCTCCCCCCCTTGCAAGACGGGTGGTAACGAGCCGTTGGGGGAAGCCCCGGCGACTAGGTCGCGCGGTGCCACAGCAGCCAATCTGTTCTAGGAACAAATGCCTGAAGAGGGGCACACTTGTGTAAAAATTGTCCACATAAAGATGGTACCCCTTGCCAAATAAGGGTGACACCAAGTCCCAGACTGTCTTCCCACTGCTCCCCAGGTAGTCAGGGCAACCGACCGGCTCCAGGGTCTGATCTTTACCCTCATAGATCCGAAATTTATGGGTATAGCCTGTGGCCCTTTCACAAAGCTTATACAATTTGACCCCATACCGGGCGCGCTTGCTTGGGATGTATTGTTTGAAGCCAAGGCGCCCGGTAAAATGTATAAGGGACTAGTCTATGCAGATGTTTTGCTCAGGGGTGTTAAAGTGGTCTAGGAGGGGCCGAATTTTGTGGAGCCGGTCAAAAGCTGGGTGGCCTCTGGGACGAGAGGTGCTGTTGTCGCTAAAGTGCAGGATGGTCTCAAATCGTGTCCTGGACATGGCAGCAGAGAACATGGGCGTGTGATGAATTGGGTTCGTGGACCAATGTGACCGCAATTCATGTTTTTTTGTCAGGCCCATGTTGAGGAGAAGGCCCAGAAAAATGTTAAATTCGGAAACTTGGACGGGTTTCCAACAGAAAGACTGGGCATAAAAGCTTCCCGGGTTGGCGGATATAAATTGTGTGGCATACCGATTTGTTTCTGCCACGACTAAGTCCAAGAGCTCTGCAGTCAAGAACAGCTCAAAAAACCTCAGTGCCGATCCGATCTGAGCTGTCTCAACCCGAACTCCAGACTGGGCGGTGAAGATTTCAATTACTTACCGGTAATTGGTTTTTCCTCTAGCCCCCACAGCGGCACGACAGGAGGATACCCCGCCTCCCCAGGGACAGGAAACAACGTGGAGATCTTTAAATACTCCCCTCCCCTTACCTGCTCCAGTAAATAACCGAGAAACTCTGGAATGGATGCAACAAAATTAATCTTTATGTGTTATTGAGAAATAAACAAGGATACTCTCCAAGAAAGACAAAAACCAACTTTTTCCTTTTTTCATCTTTTTTTTTTTTTAAATAAAGGTTAGAATAATCATAGGGAGGGAAATTCCCCGTGCCGCTGTGGGGGCTAGAGGAAAAACCAATTACCGGTAAGTAATTGAAATCTTTCCTAACACCCCCACAGCGGCACGACAGGAGGAATAACATAGGAATCCCATATCAGGGGGGGACAACAGCAGATAACACTCTGCGAGCAAATGATAATTCCCTGTTCTTCAACACATCTAACTGATAATGTCTAAAGAAAGTAGAAGGTGACGACCAGGTGGCAGCCTGGCAAATTTGTTCCAACGGAACCTCCGCTGATTCAGCCCAAGAGGTTGCTACAGATCAAGTTGAATGGGCTTTTAAGCCTGCCGGGGGAGGAACCCCCCTTAAGTCATAACAAGTCAAGATTGTCGATCTAATCCATCGACTAACGGATGCTTTGCTTGCCGCGTTTCCCCTATTTGGGCCTGCAAACTGAACAAACAGTCTGTCCGTCTTCCTGAGATCTTCTGTAGCCTTTAGGTAGGTAAGAACAGCTCTTCTTACATCCAGGTTATGGAAGCGTCTCTGCTCCTGACTGCCTGATGGGATCCAAAGGAAGGGAGGGACACTTCCTGAAGACAGTGGAACTTAGAGACCACCTTGGGTAAAAAAGAGGGAGAATGTTTCAGTACTATCCCATCATCCTTGATGGACAAGTACGGGGGCCTGCACGAGAAAGCCTGTATCTCCCCCACCCTCCTAGCCAAGGTGATGGCTATTAAGAAAACTGTCTTAAAGGTAAGCATCTTTAGAGATATCTCAGATAAGGGTTCAAAAGGGCTGTCTGATAAGGCTGCTAAGACTAGATTTAAGTCCCAAGGAGGGACAGTGGACCTCACTATTGGCTGCTTTCTCCGAGCTCCTTTCACAAATCTCCTAACAAGGTCTAAGTCTGCTAATTTTATATCAAGTAAGGCACTCAAGGCTGATATATGGACCTTTATAGTGCTTACTCTTAGCCCCTTCTGAAGACCTGACTGGAGGAACTCTAGGACCTTAGTGATTATAAGGGGACCTCTGGTATCCCCCCCTGTAAATCTTCTGAAAGACTGCCAGATCCTGTCATAGATCTTAGAAGTCACCTTTTTGCGACTAAAAATAATTGTGGAAATTACCGCGTCCGAGAGGCCCTTTCCTTTTAATATTTCCCGCTCACTCTCCATGCTGTCAACTGAAGTTGTGATGTCTTGGGATGCCATACTGGGCCCTGGTGAAGGAGATCCGGGATGTTTGGTAGATGCCACACGTCTCCTGCTGACATTCTCACTAGGAGAGGGAACCATGACCTCTTGGGCCAGTAAGGAGCAATCAGGATCAGATTGTGGTTCTCCTGTAGTACCTTTTGCAGCACCTTGGGGATTAACGCAAAGGGAGGGAAGGCGTACAAGTTTACTCTTGGCCACGGGTGGGAGAGAGAGTCCACTATAAGAGGGTGATCTGAATAAGCCAGAGAGCCGAACTTCTCTACTTGTCTGTTTTGACGCGTGGCGAACAGATCTATTTCTGGAAGGAACCATGTTTGTGCTATCTGATGGAATATCCTTGGGTTTAAGGACCATTCCCCTTCTTTCAAGACATCTCTGCTGAGAAAATCCGCCACTGTATTCTCTTCTCCCCTTATGTGAACTGCCGATATTGATAATATGTTCCTTTCTGCCCACTGGAAAATCTCTTTTGAGACCCTCGCCAAGGATGGGCTTCTTGTGCCCCCCTGTCTGTTCAGATAGGCCACAGCTGTGGTGTTGTCTGAGAGTATTCTCACTTCTTTCCCGTGGACTTCTGAGTGAAGGGCCTTCAAGGCCTCCCATACTGCCCTTAACTCCTTCAGGTTGGAAGAGGCTAGGATTTGATTTTCTCGCCAGTCCCCTTGTATTACGGACCTGTCTGAAAAGGACCCCCAACCGTTCTTGCTGGCGTCTGTAGTGATAGTGACTACATCTGTTTGCTGCCACGGGACGCCTGTGTTTAGGTTTTGGTTGATCAACCACCAATTTACAGAGTCTCTTACATATTGAGGGACTCTTACTCTCCGTTCTAGAGAAGCTCTGCTCTTGTCCCATTCTCTGAGCATGAAAGCCTGGAGGATTCTTGAGTGAGCCTGAGCCCATTTTACTGCTGGGATAGCTGAGGACATTAGACCCAAGATTTTCATTATTGATCTGATTGTCACTCTTGATTTGCTGCGGAACAGCGTAAATTCTTGTTTGATAGTCTGGACTTTTTCCTGTGGGAGGAAGGTCCTCATGAGGCTTGAATCCAGTAGCATTCCTAAGAAGATCTTCCTTTTTTCGGGCTGGAGGTCTGACTTTTCTATGTTTATTAGCCACCCCAGATCTGTTAGGCTTTGCTTCACTATTTCTATCTGTTCTAATAGGAGACTTTCCGATGCAGCTGCTATAAGGAAGTCGTCTAAGTACGGCACAACTAATATGCCCCTTAGATGAAGATCCGCTATCACCTCTGCCATCACTTTGGAGAAGACTCTTGGTGCTGACGTAATGCCGAAAGGAAGGACCTGGAATTGATAGTGGAGTACCACCGAACCCTGTTGTACTGAAAATCTTAGGAATTTCTGATGCTCTCTGCAGATTGGAATGTGGTAGTACGCGTCGGTAAGGTCCAGGGTTGCCATAAAGGTGTTTTTTTGGAATAATATTATGGTGGATTTTATGCTCTCTATCTTGAATCGTTTTTAGAGTAGATGTTGGTTCAGTCCCTTTAAGTTTATAATGGCTCTGTATGAGCCGTTCGGTTTTTTGACTAAGAATAAGGGGGAATAATAACCTGTTCCCTGTTCTGCTAGGGGAACTGATGCTATAGCTTCTTTTTGTAACAGGATTTTTACCTGATCTAGTATTAGAGTTTGGACTGGACCGGCTTTTTTGGTGATGTGGAACACCTCCTGGGGAAGAGTGGAAAACTCCAACTTTAGGCCTGATGAGACTACGTCCAAAACCCATGGGGAATTGGAGATATTCTCCCAGGCTGGAAGGAAGTACTTCAGCCTTCCTCCTACCCTGCATCTGGCGTCATTGCTTTGATGACCTTTGGGAGGAGTCAGAGGGGTTGAATAAAAACCCTCGACCTCTTCCTTTTCCCGAACGCCACCGGGGGGAAAAATCCTCTCTCTTTTGATCCTGTCTGCCCCTAGATGTGGGAAAAAACCGTTTCTGACGAAAATTCTTTTGTTCTGAGGGAAACCCCTTCTTTCTGTCTGTGCCTTTTTCAAGGATGTCGTCCAGTACTGATCCGAACACCCTATCACCTTCGCAGGGGATGCCGCAGAGTTTGTTTTTGGATGCCGCATCACCTGACCAGGACCTAAGCCACACCGCCCTTCTGGTAGAGTTTGAGAGGGCCGCAGACCTGGCTGCTAACTTAATAGAGTCGACCGAAGCATCGGCCAAAAAATTTGCTGCCTGTTTAAGAACTAGAAGAGAAGCTAAAATATCCTCTCTAGGGGTTCCTGATACCAGGTGCTCCTCCAGCTGGCTTAACCAGATAGACATGGATCTGACTGTATACGTTGCGGCTACGCTAGGTCTAAGGGTGGACATGGAAGCCTCCCAAGATTTTTTTAGTAGGGCCTCACTTCTCTTATCCATTGGGTCCTTTAAGAGACCTAAATCCTCAAAGGGTAAGGCTGACTTTTTCGTAATTTTTGCTACGGGGGCATCCACCTTAGGACATTTGTCCCAAGAGGACGTATCTTCCTCAGCAAAGGGATATTTTCTTTTTAGGACCCTAGATACGCTAGGTCTTTTTTCCACATCGGTCCACTCCTTATTAATTAACTTTATAATATTAGAGTGGAGGGGGAACACCCTCTTCCTTTTTTCTCCTAAGCCCTTAAACATTAAATCCTGTATAGTTTTGGACTGTTTAGACTCCTCTAGGTTTAGAGTTGCCCTAATGGTCTTCAATAATACTTCGGTCTCCTCAATGGAACAAAGAGGTTTCCCAGACTCATCTTCAGAGGAAAGGGGTTCAGACTCTGAGAGCTCCCCTTCATCAAAGTCCTCTTCCTGATATTCCGACTCTAAAGTCGCGGGTATCTCCGTCATAGAAGTAGAAGGCTTCTGGGACGTAGCAGCTAGTCTTTGATCCACAGCGCTGGTTACTTCATCCTTAATAATATTCCTAATATTATCCAATAAGGAAGGGGACTCTTCTGCCACAATCTTTTCCAAACACTTGGCACAAAGGGCTTTTTTATACCCTGACGGTAAGGCCTTTTTACAGATGGAACACTTTTTGACACGCTGGGCCTCTGACTTCTGAACTTCCCTGACCTATATTAGATATAAGTCAGAAAACTTGTTTAATAAAATAAGGGGGGCTGCCTAGTCTGTAGAAAGGGAGAGGTACAGTCCCTTATCCAGTGCAGAGGTCAGAAACCTAAACCCCACAGTGAATCACAGCAATATAGACATTCATCATTTCCCTCCAGAGGAGGGTAGCTTACCGGGCTGCCGGTCTTGGAAGGATCCGAGGGTCTACGCATCGCGTCCTCTCCTGATGCCGACATGCTGTTCTCAGGACGCCGCCGATTCCCGCCGCTTTTTTGAATCTGAGCAGGGAAGTGACGTCAAATTCCGGCGCCTGTGAGCTCCGCTCACGTGACCAGCGATCCTGTGCTTCCTTCTCGCGATACCAGCGAGGAAGCGCTGCCCGGGGCTGCCTCCACCGGAGGACTTGTGCCTGGGAGACAGGGAGAACCGCACCGCAGTCCCGCGATCCTGCTCCCCCAACGATCCTGCTGATGGGTGAAAGAAATCCCACCAGCGAAAAGAAACTCCACGTCTTGCTCCCAGAGGGACAGGAAACAACTGGAGCAGGTAAGGGGAGGGGAGTATTTAAAGATCTCCACGTTGTTTCCTGTCCCTGGAGAGGCGGGGTATCCTCCTGTCGTGCCGCTGTGGGGGTGTTAGGAAAAGGGGGAACTACAGGTGCGGCTGAAGTTGGGGGCTGCCAATCAGGGTTTGCCAGCACCTCAGGGACTTTACGGGCCTGTCTGTGCGGTGGCACTAATGTACATTCCACCGTACCAGCTTCAACTGCCCTTCTGGTGTTTGCCACTTCACCATGTTGTACGGCAGTGCTGGTACTAGGTCCAGGATGGGCTGCGCTGCTGGTGTATGCCTCACCACGTAATCCGACAGCACCAGCCCCACTCTGCTGCCCTTGAATCGGATCCTGCGCAACCTGTGGTCTAGCAACACGGGTCAGACTGCAACTGCTTTCTACAGGTTCGTATTCTGACCCGCTGGATTAGTCAGATGAGGGTTCCCATTCCTCATCCGACTGGGTCAGAATCCTGTAGGCCTCTTCAGAAGAATACCCCTTATTTGTCATTTGGTCAACTAAATTTAGGGGGTATTCCCTGAGACTACCCAAGAAAAAAAGCAAGCCTGTCTTACAAATGGGAGGCTAGCGAAGTACCGGAAGCCACTGCTATTGATAAAAAATATCAAAACAGATTTTTTTTTTATCGCCGCAGCACGTGTAAAGTGATTGTGCAGTGATCAAAAAAAAACAACGCCCGTGAACGCACGTGTGGGTGCCTGATCAGGCCTGATCGGGCAAACACTGCGTTTTGGGTGGAGGGCGAACTAAGGTGACACTAATACTATTATAGATCTGACGGATCAGTTCTGATCACTTACAGATACTATAAAAGTACCAATGCTGATTAGCGATACGCTAATCAGCGAATCAGTGACTGTGGTGCGGTGGGCTGGGCGCTAGCCGACGCTAACAAAGGGGCCTAAACTATCCTAAAACAGTCAATACCAGTGGGAAAAAAAACTTTCACTAGGTGATTGACAGGGGTGATCAAGGGGTTAATTGGGGTAATGGGGGGGGATCTGGGGCTAAGTGTACTGTTGGTGTGTACTCACAGTGATGTGTGCTCTCTGCTGGGACCAACCGACGAAAAGGACCAGCAGAGGAGCACAGAAGCCATTTAACACATTATATTTATAAACATAATGTGTTAACTGGCTTGTGATTTGTTTTTTTGAAAATCATCAGCCTGCCAGCGACGATCATTGGCTGGCAGGCTGATGACGAACTTGTCCTCTAACTTTTGCCGGCCAGCAATGCGCATGCGCGGGCCGGCTGTGAGCGTAATCTCGCGTCATGACGCTCCGGCGCGTCCAGGAGGAATGAATCGACCGCCTCCGGAACGCAATCCTGCCTTAGGCGGTCCGGAGGCGGTTAATAATAAAGATTATAAGTAGTATAGTTCTACAGCTCAATATACTGATAAGAAATCATTACCAGTATTAACTGGAAACTGTAAGAACAATAATGATTACCACAAAAAAAAAAAAAAAAAAACCTGGTCAAGTACCACCAGCCTCAGAAAAATAACAGATACAGGTGAAACTTGTGCATAAGTCCATTTATTTCAGTAATGAAAATTAAAAGGAATTGCATTAATGCAGCTTAAAATTAGAATTTTGTGAAAAGGTTCAATATTCTAGGCTAGTGTCACACTATTCAGCTAATTAATCCATACCCCCTGAGCAGGGGCGTATATAGAAATCACTGGGCCCCATAGCAAGAATCTGAATTGGGCCCCCTAACCCCACCCACCTTCTGTCCTGGCTCCACCCCCCATTTGCCAATAAATGTATACATACGTTCGTACTGACCCAGAGAATTTAGGGCACAGGTCAGTTTTGTGGCAAAGGGAATGCCATAGGAACACAACCCTGTGGTATCTGAATCTATGGGACTCCTGTGGCTATTCCATAAAGGTTTTATCTGCAGTCCTATGTAATATTGCAAATAACACAGTGATAGCTCTCTGATTACCAAAAATGTAGTAGTGTTACCTGCAGTCCCATGTAAAACCACAGATAACACTAGTGTCATGAATGAGATTTGCAGATAGCTGGAACTTATAAATAAACAAGCGACTGGCTTGATCCCAAACTAAGGAGCTATTAGGTGAGCCCTATAAAACCCTAAGGCCCCTTTCACACGGGCGAGTATTCTGCGCGGATGCGATGCGTGAGTTGAACGCATTGCACCCGCACTGAATCCCGACCCATTCATTTCTATGGGTGTGTTCACATAAGCGGTGATTTTCACGCATCACTTGTGCGTTGCGTGAAAATCGCAGCATGCTCTATTTTGTGCGTTTTTCACGCAACGCAGGCCCCATAGAAATGAATGGGGTTGCGTGAAAATCGCAAGCATGCGCAAGCAAGTGCGGATGTGGTGCGATTTTCACGCACGGTTGCTAGGAGATGATCGGGATGGAGACCCGATCATTATTATTTTCCCTTATAACATGGTTATAAGGGAAAATAGCATTCTGAATACAGAATGCATAGTAAAATAGCACTGGAGGGGTTAAAAAAATTTAAATATAATTTAACTCACCTTAATCCACTTGATCGCGCAGCCGGCATCGCTTCTGTCTTCTTTCTTTGCTGTGTGCAGTAATAGGACCTGTGGTGATGTCACTCCGGTCATCACATGATCCATCACATGATCCATCACATGATCTTTTACCATGGTGATGGATCATGTGATGACCGGAGTGACATCACCACAGGTCCTGGTACTGCACACAGCAAAGAAAGACAGAAGCGATGCCGGCTGCGCGATCAAGTGGATTAAGGTGAGTTTATTTATTTTTTAACCCCTCCAGAGCTATTTTATTATATTGTATTCAGAATGCTATTATTTTCCCTTATAACCATGTTATAAGAGAAAATAATACAATCTACAGAACACCGATCCCAAGCCCGAACTTCTGTGAAGTTCGGGTTTGGGTACCAAACATGCACGATTTTTCTCACGCGAGTGCAAAACGCATTACAATGTTTTGCACTTGCGCAGAAAAATCGTGCATGTTCCCGCTACTTACCCGCAACGCCTGTCTGAAAGAGGCCTAAGAGCTCTCCCTGACTGCTATGCACATACAAGGGTCTCGATGGTAGACGATTGCATGCCTCCGTACCTAAGCCTGTGTGACACCTGAAAACCCTATAATAGTGAGGGGACACGACCACCGGCTCCCTGCACTTAATACACAGGCAGTCAGGGTCACCTAGAATCAAGCCAGCAAGCAAACACAATAAAGTAAAGGACTTATCTGAGCAAACAGCAGACGCAGCCTCCAGCAGTGAACACTTCATCCAGGAAGTAGTATAAACTGCAAAGTGAGGCAGTATGGGAGGGAATATAAAGGAAGACGATTATGTATAAATAAGTGATACCTGGCAGAAGGAAAGGAGATGAGAAAGTGAAAACAAAAACAAAGAACATCATGCAAGAGGTAGAGAAGAACGTCTGCCAGACCTTCTCACAGAAGTGGCGGTGACAACTAGTGCTGATAATGTGGTAGTGTTACCCGCAGTCCTATGTAAAACCACAGATAACACTAGTGTAGATCATGTGGTAGTTTTACCTGTGTCCTTAGTGTGCCTCCCTGTGCCTCTCCCACGGACTCCATGCTGGCGGTGCTGCCTCCTCTTCCTTCTTTCTCTTGCCCCGCACAGAACGTCCTGATGCAGCTGCGTCAAGACATAGGAACACTGTGGGCATGGTGATGGTGACACAGACACACACACATACATACAATAAATATGATTACATCACACATCACTGCTCCTGCCTGTCTGATTTGGTAAAGCCGGGCATAGATGGGCTATGTCAGGTTTTAGCAGAGTGGGCACAGGACAGTGGACACAGGGCGCGATATGTATGTGAGCACAGCTGAACGAGTGCAGGGCAGGAGCCCGCATACACATCGCACCTCCTTCCTGTGTCCACTATGCTAAAGCCAGACGTAGGCCATCCCCCACATCTTAACCCCTTTGCTACCAGCGCCTTTTTGTCATCATTTCTCTTACCCCAAACCCCTTTAACTCCTTGCTGCTGATGCTGAGTGTGCACTGATGCTGAGTGTGACCACCAATCACATCCCCCCCCTAAAGGTGACTGATGTGTTGGGGGGTGGGTATGTGTACACTCAGCATCAGCAGCAAGGAGTTAGAGGGCCTCCCCTCTCCCCTGAGTCCTCTATGAGCCCCTCCAACTCCTAATACCCCCCAAATGCCCGGGGGGGGGGGGGGGGGGAGTAGGAGGATAGCACACTGTTCTCTATTAGCCTACCCCCCTTGAGTCCTCAATGAGCCCCTCCAACCCCTAATGCCCCCCAAAATGCTCAGGACAGTGTGCTTTTCTCCTACTCCACCCCCCTGGGCATTTTGGGGGGGCATTAAGGGTTGGGGGGGCTTATAGAGGATTCAGTCGGGGGGGGGGGGGGGGCTCATAGAGCACAGTGTGCTTTCCTCCTACTCCCTCCACCCCCCCCCCCTGGACATTTTGGAGTAATGGGGGCATTAGGGGTTGGGAGGCTCATAGAGGACTCAGAACAGTGTGCTTGTCTCCTACTCCAGAGTAGGAGGAAAGCAGACTGTCCTCTATGAGCCCCCCCCCCCCTCCCTATGAGTTCTCTTGCTGCCTGGCAAGCAATGCTGCATTAATCTATCCCTTCCTATAAACAACAAACCACAGGCACCAACCAATCAATAGACCACCGTCCGGGGCTCAGTGTCCGGTCAGGAGCGGGCAGTCCTTCAGTCTGGGGCTGGGCTGAGTGCAGGGTGCGCAGCCTACTTCTCTCACTCCGGTCACGCTCTGTATGCGTATGTATTGCGCCACTCCTGCTGCCTGCAAACACTGGTCAATTAGCAGCTGCCTCTTTGTGCAGCTGACTTACGCGGATTGGCCAGTGTGAAGACTAGAACACACCCGCAGCCTGGCCAGGAGAATCAAGTTCATGAAGTGACTAGTGAGGCTGGTGAATACAAGACGCGAGCGGGGGGTGCCGCCGATCAAAGGCAAGTGCAGCGGTGTGTGTACTACAGTACTGGCTAAAATAAACAGAGGGAGCAGGGCCTTCTGTGCGCTCCAGGCCCCCCTGCGCTCCGGGCCCCATAGCAACGGCGTGGTCTGCCTATATGGGCAGTACGCCACTGCCCCTGAGCAAAGGGTACCTCAAAATTGAGACTTTGGGGTTTCCTAAGCTGTAAGCCATAATCATCCAAATTATAACAAATAAAGGCTTAAAATATCTCGCTTTTCATGTAATGAGTCTCTCATATGATAGTGTCACCTTTTAAGTTGCATTACTGAAATAAATAATTTTCGAGTTTCACCTGTACATCTATTTTTTTTTTATCACAAACACAGGAAAAAAAAATACATATTTTTACAGACTGTCCAGGAATTTCTGGACAGTTGGCAACCCTTAAAAGATCCATGTACACTCATTTAAAAAGGGATGTATCAAGAAGGAGTTGTTGGAATCAACTTTCTATGTGTGAATGTAATGATGATGATGTAAGTAAGCGGTTACAATATTAGAGCGGAAAGATTAGTTTATTGGGGAAAACTGTACATTGGAAGGAGGCTCTAGTACCCTGTTAGGCCTCCTCTACCCTGGATACAACATGAGATACGGTTGGGCATGGAGGCATACAAGTTCTGTATGATATCCTGTGCCACATTTGCCCACATATGTTGCAGCTTGGCCTCTAGATGTCACGGTGGGGAGTGGGGAAAACCCCCCAATGTAGAATGTCACCAAATACTAGGCCATAGGCAGGGAAAAGGGAGCTGGCCACCTCCTAAAGCTTCCCTAAAATAACCCTAGTCTCCTGGCTGTATGAGCCAGCTTCAATGGTAAGGGGGCTTATACCCACGAACCTAGAAGTCTAGGGGCCAGATTTATCAATAGCTCAGGTCAGAATAATGGAGTGAAAAAGTCCCAAACGCTAAAACTGCGCACAAATTTGCGACTTTTTTCTGCTCTGCACTATGCTCGCCAGTTTTCTTAAAGTGGGCGTGTTTTCTTATGTAAATGAATCTCTAGACAGATTTACTATTGGGATTAATTTAAAAAGTCGCAATTTCACTCCAGTGAGGGCCATGCTTATCTTATGAGACTTAATAGAACATGCGACTTTTTCATAAAAACGTGCGACTTTTTCGTAAAGATGTGCGACTTTTGTAAAGCTGCTTACTGACGGATAAACTGCTACCGTCAAACCACATTTATTACAGTCTTAAAGGGCCGATAATAAATCTGACTTGGCTAAAACTGACTTTAGCCATATGTGAAAGTGGAGTGAGCTGTCAGAGTCATGATAAATCTGGCCCTAGGAATCCCTGCATCGCCCTCAACATCGTGACAGGGCAGAGACCTCCTGTTCATCCATAACCACGGATGACCAGCATCTCCAGAGGCCCAGTAGCTGACAGGGAGAAAGACAGAATGTAGCAACTGCACGGCAGGTAAGTACACAGTGTAACAACAGAACACTAGAAACAACCAACACTTACCTGCCGCAGCAGAGATCGAAAAACGGCACCAACATCTACCCGGACCTCCATGCGAACACCGGATGCACGGAAGCTCCAGGCAGGACAGCACACTGTCTTGTAGAGTAGCTCCCCCTCCGGGGAACAAACCCCCTTCCGGAGGACACACACAAAGGGAAACGTCTTGCACACATGCAGGGACAAACACCAACATCCCAGACATGCAACAACAAACAAGACGTACAACCAACCTCCAACTCAAACCCACACCATAAACTACACACCAGGAGGGAAAGGAAGACATGGAGGAAACACACAGTATGACATCGCAGATGACATTGCTAAGAACATTGATGTCAAACTTGGATGGCCCTCAGATCTCATCCATGCACAGAGCAAGCATCTCACATGCAAGGCTGACAAACCAAACTGATCTAAGTCTCCAAGCCAAAGGATATAAAGAGACCTGAGACCACACCCAACTCACCACTTTGCTCCAGCTTGTGTATTAACCCCGCACACACCACACAGCAGGGAGACACTACTTAAAGGGGAATTGCACACACAAGCAAAAGGCAACAGGTTGCCGCAGACAACAGCATGCGTGGCCAGCAAGTAACGGCGCAAACAGCAAAACCCGTGACACTGCCACAACATGCCAAAACAGCAACATGTTGCCACTGGCAACAGCAAGCGTGGCAACAGTGTCACAGCGTACACCATAGGCCGTGACAGTAGATCCTGCACTCTCATAGGTTGCAGAAGCTGGTGTCCCATCTGGACCAATAATTGCTTGTTTGGTGATAAATCTGGTGATTGGGCAGGCCAAGGAAGTATTGCATTCTGGCAGAGACATTGCTAGCAAACCCTTGCTGTGTGTGGTCGAGCATTATGCTGCTGAAAAATGCCAGTTGGAAACTCAAATGTAGCTGGGCTGTTAGTGTCCCTCATGTCACTACTAGGGATGACCGACTCTCGTATGCGATGGCTCTCCAGCTCATCACACCAACAGTTGGGGCAATGTGTTGCTCCACAGCAAAGGCAGGATTGAAATACTCACCATGAGGCCTCCATTCTCAGACATGAGGGTCATGGGATCACAAACAGAACCTGGATTAGTAGCTGAAGGAGATACGGTTCCAGTTCATAGCCGCCCAGGTTTCTCGTTCATGACACCACTGCAAATGAAGGGGATGATGGCTAGCTGCCAATGGTAAGACATGTAATAGGCACCGTGACACCAAATTTCCTTCTTCTAAGTGGTACGGGCAGAGACACGGATGTGTCTAAAGGTGCCACTGGTGTCTTGATAGTGGACAATGAAACTGTGGGACCTGCTCGTGCTTGTTGGCGGATCCAATGATCCTTTCTACTGGTGGTCTGCCTGGGCCGTCCTAAGCCTGTTTGCCGTCTGTGCATGCCCTCACATAATCACTGCCCTCAACACCTAACAGCTAGGTCAAAATGGTGTTGTCACGGAACCATGAACCAGACGTACAACAAGAGATAAGTGAAAATAAGAAGGCTTTATTGAAAATAAAGCTGTAAAGCAAAAGTCCAAACGGATGGTGAAACCGAGCAGAGTCTTTGCGAAGCCAGAGGTCAGGAACCAGAAGGGTAGTCAGACGAAGCCAGGATCAGGAACCAGCAGGGTAGTCAGACGAAGCCAGGATCAGGAACCAGCAGGGTAGTCAGACGAAGCCAGGATCAGGAACCAGCAGGGTAGTCAGACGAAGCCAGGATCAGGAACCAGAAGCAGCAGCAGTCTTAGAAGCATGTGAACACAAGAGGACCAAGCAAGGAACTGAAGCCACAGACCTCCTATATATATGAGCTAGGCATCCAGCTCCTCCCAGGGGAAGGAGGAGCCGCAGGGTGGAAGGCTACAAGAAACCCAGAAACCAAGATGGCCGCCAGCACATGTCAAACGAAGGAGAGCAGCAAGCAGGTAAGACCATGACAGTACCTCCCCCTCAAGGGCCCCTCCTCCGCGGAGCACAAAACGGTTTCTGAGGGAAGCGTGCGTGGAAGGCTCGGAGCAAGGCAGGAGCATGGACATCTGCGGAGGGAACCCAGGAACGCTCCTCTGGACCATAACCACGCCAATGGACCAAAAACTGCAACCGACCGCGGACCAGGCGTGAGTCCAGGATATTGCTCACCTCATATTCCTCACGATTGCCCACTTGGACCGGACGAGGCCGAGGAACCGAGGAAGTGAAACGATTACACACCAGTGGCTTCAACAGGGAGACATGAAACACGTTGGAGATCCGCATGCCAGGAGGGCAAGGGCATATGCTACCGGGTTTACCCTGCGAAGCACTCGGAAGGGACCAACAAAGCGAGGCGCCAGCTTGGGAGTGGGCACTCGAAGGTTGAGGTTGCGGGTGGACAACCATACACGGTCTCCGACCTGGTAGGAAGGAGCAGGCGCTCGTCTGCGATCAGCCTGGAGTCTCTGGCGCTGCGCAGAGACCTCAAGGGACTTCTGGATCTGTACCCAAGAAGCACGTAGGACGGAAAGGTGATCCTCCACAGCCGGAATATCCTGGGGAGAGAATACCTCCGGTAACACGGCAGGTTGGAACCCATAATTGGCCATGAAGGGAGACGTCCCAGAGGAAGAGTTCACCGCCGTGTTCCTGGCAAACTCAGCCCAAGGCAGGAGGTCAACCCAATTGTCTTGGTGATCGGAGACATAGCAACGAAGGAATTGCTCCAAGGCCTGATTGGATCGTTCTGCGGCCCCATTGGACTGAGGGTGGTAGGCCGAGGAGAAGGAGAGATGAATCCCCAACTGGGAGCAAAAGGCGCGCCAGAACCTGGACACAAACTGACTCCCCCGATCCGACACAATCTCCTTAGGCAAACCGTGCAACCGGAAGACCTCCCTGGCAAAAATCGTGGCCAACTCTTGTACAGAGGGTAACTTCTTGAGAGGAACACAGTGGCACATTTTGGAAAACCGATCCACAATCATGAGAATGACCGTATGGCCTCTGGATGCAGGGAGGTCCACAATGAAATCCATCCCCAGGTGTGACCATGGGCGCTCCCTGGTGGCTATGGGTTGCAGAAGGCCCAACGGAAGGTGCCGAGGGGACTTACTCTGGGCACAAACGGAGCATGCCGCTACATATGCGGCGATGTCGGAACGTAGGGAAGGCCACCAGAACAGACGTGAAACAGCCCAGGACAGCTGATTCTTTCCAGGATGCCCCGCGGTCTTGGAGTTATGGTAGGTTCGCAACAACCGAGTGCGCAACTCCTCAGGCACAAAACATCTGCCGTTGGGTCTCCCAGAGGGAGCACCAGATTGAGCCGCCAAAATCTGCTCACCCAGGGGAGAGGTCAGGCTGGTGCGAATGGCGGCCAGGATCTGATTCGGAGGTATGACCGAAGTCGGAATCGACTCCTCCCTGGACAGCTCGGAGTACTGCCGTGATAAGGCATCCACCCTGATGTTCTTGGAACCGGGTAGGTAGGAGACCACGTAATTAAAACGTGACAAGAACAGAGCCCATCTGGCCTGACGTGGTGTCAATCTCTTGGCCTCAGAAAGGTAGGTCAGATTCTTGTGGTCCGTCAGGATGAGAACCGGAACCACCGGACCCTCGAGCAAGTGCCTCCATTCTTTAAGGGCCTGCACGATGGCCAATAACTCCCTGTCACCAATCTGATAGTTGCACTCCGCGGAAGACAGTTTCCGGGAGTAAAACCCACAAGGAAGCAGAGGACCCTCTGGTGTTCTACGCTGAGACAGAAGGGCGCCTACTCCCGTCTCAGACGCGTCCACCTCGAGGACAAAGGGCAACCCAGGGTTGGGATGCGACAGAATCGGAGCCGACACAAAGGCGGACTTTAGGGCCTCAAAAGCTCGGATGGCCTCGAGCGGCCAGACCTGGGAATTACTGCCCTTCCTGGTCAGATCCGTGAGAGGCTTGGCCAGCATGGAAAAGTCCCTGATGAACTTCCGATAATAATTGGCGAAGCCCAAAAAGCGCTGCAGGGAACGAAGACCACTGGGCTGGGGCCACTGTAAGACAGCCGAAACCTTCTCAGGATCCATGGAGAACCCCTCAGCGGAAATGATGTAACCTAAGAAGGTTACCTGGGATCGGTGAAATTCGCATTTCTCAAGCTTACCAAACAGCTTGTTCTCTCGTAACCGTTGCAACACTCGTCTGACATCCAGAATGTGGGCCTCCATGGATTCAGAATATACCAAGATGTCATCCAAATAGACTACCACACACTGCTGCAACAGGTCACGGAAAACATCGTTGATGAATTCCTGAAAGACTGCGGGCGCATTGCACAACCCAAAGGGCATAACCAAGGATTCGTAATGACCGGTCCTGGTGTTAAACGCGGTCTTCCACTCATCGCCCGCCTTGATCCTTACCAGGTTATATGCCGCCCTCAGGTCGAGTTTGGTAAAGACCGTGGCCCCTTTAAGGCGATCGAACAGCTCGGAAATCAAGGGTATCGGGTAAGCGTTCTTGATCGTGATGCGATTGAGACCCCTGTAATCGATGCAAGGCCTCAACTCACCGCCCTTCTTTTTCACAAAGAAAAATCCAGCCCCTGCCGGGGACGAAGATTTGCGAATGTGTCCGCGTGAAAGCGCCTCCCTCACGTACTCCTCCATGGCCTCATTCTCCGCTACCGACAGTGGATAGACTTTGCCACGAGGAGGAACGGCACCAGATTGTAACTCTATGGCACAATCGTATGGGCGGTGCGGAGGTAGGGCAACCGCGCGCACCTTATCGAATACATCCCGGTACTCCTCGTATTCAGGAGGCAACAGAGAGTCCGAGGAAGTACACAGCAACTTGACAGACCCATGGATGCAACTAGCCCCACACTGCGGTGACCACGAGAGGATCTCGACCGATCTCCAATCGAAAGTCGGATTATGCTTCTGGAGCCAGGGGTACCCCAAGACCACCGAGTAGTGTGGAGACGAAATAACCTGGAGACAGACCGACTCTCTGTGAATGGCACCAATGGCTATCCCCACTGGAAGGGTCTCATGAGTCACGTGTGGCGGCAGAAGGGGTCTGCCGTCTATCGCCTCAAGAGCCAGTGGGGAACCTCGAGCCTGCAGAGGAATGGAATTGGCGGCAGCGAACACACTATCAATGAACAAACCACCAGCACCAGAGTCCACCAACGCCTGGGTCGTCACCGAGCCCCCGACCCAGGAGAGGACAACAGTGATCAGTGGTTTGTCAACACGGGAAACCGGGGACGAGGAGACTCCACCCAAGATCTGCCCCCGACAGGATCTCAGGGTACGAGCGTTTCCCGGACGGTTCGGACATGCCAACCGAAAATGCCCACCGAGACCACAGTACATGCATCGGCCCTCGCGTCTCCGGAGTGCCCTCTCCCCCTCGGACAGGCGAGCAAACCCCAGCTGCATGGGTTCACCCCCAGACAAGTCATCCCCAGGAGGCGTGGGAGGAGAGGGAGGCACGGGTGGGACAGCAAACGTAGGCACCAATCTGTTAGAAGACCTCCGCAGGTTCTCCTTAAAGGAAGGTCTCTCCCTGAGTCTGGTGTCAATCAAAATCAGGAAAGAAATAAGAGACTCGAGCTCAACTGGTAGGTCCTTAGCTGCAACCTCATCCTTCAAGGCATCCGAGAGACCATGAGGGAAAGCAGCGACCAGAGCCTCATTATTCCAGCCCACCTCTGCTGCCAGGGTACGAAACTCAATGGCGTATTCAGCTACGGATCGTGAACCCTGTCTGATGGACATAAGGAGCTTCTCAGCAGAGGCAGCACGAGCCGGCACATCGAATACCTTCCGAAGAGAAGCAACAAAAGCGGAAAACTCGGCAACCACCGGATTGTTGTTCTCCCATAAAGGGCTGGCCCAGGCCAAGGCCTTGTCCGAGAGCAGCGAGATCAAGAAGCCCACCTTTGATCTCTCAGTAGGAAAGGCATGTGGCAGCAACTCGAAATAAATGCCCACCTGGTTAAGGAAACCTCGGCACTGAGTTGGCTCTCCCCCAAAGCGCTGTGGAAGAGGGGCAGAACCGGTCATACCCCGAAACACCGCAGGCACAACAACAGGTGTCGGGGTAGACTCTGGCGCAACAACCGGAGCGGCAGTAGGAGCGAGCCCAGGAGCGACAACCGACCCATCGGCAACGGGAGCGAAATGAGCCGTGCGTTCAAGCAGGGTTTGCAACGCCACAGCGAACCGACCCAACAGGTGATCCTGCTGATCAAGTCTGGCAACCAGCGTGGGTAGCGAGGATGGCCCTGTACCGTCAGAATTCATGGCTTGGTCCTAATGTCACGGAACCATGAACCAGACGTACAACAAGAGATAAGTGAAAATAAGAAGGCTTTATTGAAAATAAAGCTGTAAAGCAAAAGTCCAAACGGATGGTGAAACCGAGCAGAGTCTTTGCGAAGCCAGAGGTCAGGAACCAGAAGGGTAGTCAGACGAAGCCAGGATCAGGAACCAGCAGGGTAGTCAGACGAAGCCAGGATCAGGAACCAGCAGGGTAGTCAGACGAAGCCAGGATCAGGAACCAGCAGGGTAGTCAGACGAAGCCAGGATCAGGAACCAGAAGCAGCAGCAGTCTTAGAAGCATGTGAACACAAGAGGACCAAGCAAGGAACTGAAGCCACAGACCTCCTATATATATGAGCTAGGCATCCAGCTCCTCCCAGGGGAAGGAGGAGCCGCAGGGTGGAAGGCTACAAGAAACCCAGAAACCAAGATGGCCGCCAGCACATGTCAAACGAAGGAGAGCAGCAAGCAGGTAAGACCATGACAGGTGTGCAGTTTCAGTCCAATGATGCACTCCCTCTCAAAGTATGTCAACTGGGCAAAATGTCTTTGTGTGCATCACAGAGGCATGTCTAATAGTCAACAATCTCTCACTACCCAAAAGTAGCCTCTGAGAGCTTTTTTCTAAGTTGGCGGGGAAAGCAGTTTTATACTTTCTGGTGGCAAGACCCAGTGACTAATCAGATCACTCCTGTTCTAATTTACATATCTGTCTGAGACATAACTGCATGCCTAGTTTTGCAACAATCTGACATTTCTATTTGGGTGCGTTAAATTTTTTTTTGTCAATCAGTGTATTCGGATTTGATCCTGAGATGTCACAGTTGCTTAAGCTTTGGAACTCAGTGAACATTGTACAAATACAATGTAATGTGAAGCTGTGCTTTATGGTCATAGCGACTTTTGACAATAAACTTAGATCCTGTTCTTAATGATATTAGTGCAACTTTATACTTAGTTATACTATAGTTATACTTTTAACATTAACCCCTTAGTGACCACCAATATGCCTTTTTACGGCGACCCAGTCTAAGTGTTGCCCAGGTCTCCTGTGCAGTGGAGCCACGCACCTGTTCTAACGGCCTGGACTGGTAGGAGCACCGATCCAGGCTGTTAACCCCTTACCTGCCTCAGCAATAGCACCCACAGCATGTAAGTGTCAGTCATTACCTCTGGCTGTGACCTTCTGTCCTTGCACGTTCGGCGCTCCTCGCTGAAGTTCTGTTTCTGTGTGTCATTTGTGGTTCTTTATGGGTTAACTCCCCTGTGTGCCTATTAGGAGTTAATCCTCTGTCTGCTCCATGGGTGTGGTCTCTCTGCTGCACCCATGGAACCTGTATATAAGGCTGAGGTTTCCTCAGTTCTGTGTCAGCTCTCCTGGTGTGTGTTGTCTTGTCCTGCTCCTGGTTTGTACTTTCTCTCCCATGCTGCTGACCCATGGGATCTGTGTGTGTCTGTCTGTGCTCTGTGAGTTTCCCTAATTGTTCATTGATGTCTTCCTTCCTGTCTTTCTGTTATCTGTTCTGTCAGTTATGTTTTTGTTACTTTGTGTTTATTCTGATGTCTGTGTTCAGCAAGCCTTTGCAGCAGAGTGGCATGACAAGGCCATGCAGTTTACTACTGGTGGAGCAAGTCCTTCTCTGCTCATTGCCACTCCTGCTCCCTTGCGTGAACTCCTGCTCGTATTATTAGTTCCCCAGTTTTGTATTCATATGTCTGTGTTCTGCAAGCCTTTGCAGCAGAGTGGCATGACAAGGCCAAGCAGTTTACTTCTGGTGGAGCAAGTCCTTCTCTGCTCATTGCCACTCCTGCTCCCTTGCGTGAACTCCTGCTTGTATTATTAGTTGCCCTGTTTTGTATTTGCCTGTATGTTATGTATGCCTATGTGCCGTCGGTACCTTCTGGTACCTGTTGTCCATTCGCTCCTGCTGTCACTGTCTAGGTCACGCTCCAGAGTGGACCCTGGCAACTTCCTGCGGCTAAGTCTAACCCTACCATCTAGGGCTCTAGTGAAAACCAGGAGTTGCTTAGTTACGCCCCTCTGGAGTATTACTAGACAGTGGCGCAGTGGGGGTTTTCTCCCACTGTGCTGACGGTACATAGAGCTCTTGTTTTGTCTGTGCTGCCTTCCCTGTTTTGTTTGTGCAATAAACTCTTATGTGTCTGTACCTGATTTCCGTTTATTGCTTGACGACGCGGTGGTCTCTCCTGGGACCTCCAACTCGTGACAGTAAGCGGTTACAGAGGAAGCAGACTCCCTCCGTCTCCCATGAATACCCCATAAATGAGATTGCAGAGTGCTGATGTCATTGCAATCAGGCCAGAGACTAGTGAAGGGCCCAGGCCTGCCTCTAGAGTATTTCAGTATGCTCCACCTCTATAGCGCAGCCTGCTGGTGAATGTCAGTATAGCACTGACATTAAAATACAGTGCACTACAGGAACAGTGCAATGTATTTTACAAGTGATCAAATAATCGTCTGTTACAGTCCACTTGTGGGACGACTAAATGGTTAAAAAAAACCAAAAAATTAAACAAAAAAAAATTCCCCAAAAAAAAAAAAATAACACCTTTTTTCCATTGAAAAATGTTGCAAAAATTAAATCTCCACATATTTGGTACTGCTGCATCCATAACGACCCACACTACTCAATTCGCATTTAATTTGTTCCGTACTGTGAACGTAGTAATAAAAAATGAAAAAGCAATGCCTAAATTGCTGTCATCAAAAATGGAATAAAAATCAACCAAAACGTGTTATGTACCCCAAAATGTTTCCAAATGAAAACTACAAGTCGTCCCACAGAAATCATGCCCTCACAAGCACTGTAGAAAGAAAAATATCTTGGGATGTGGCAATGCAAAAAATTTTATTTTATAATAGAAGGGTTTTTATTGTGCAAAATTAGTAAATCCAGAGGAAAAAAAGCAGTCTGGTTTGAGAGCTGCACTTATACAAGCAGACAAACAACGTGAGTTTGTGAGAGTTCGCGTGTTTGAGTTCAAGTGTGTGTTTGTATTAAGTGTGTGAATTTAAATTACGTGACTTGACATTCAGGGACTTTAGGAGGGGACTACAGTTAGTTAGATTCTTATCAGTGCACTATATTGTATTTGTTCTCTTTTCTTGCGTAATACCCATTTAGTATGTGTTCCATTATTGACAGCGCAGTCCAGTGCACATCGTGTCTAATGTATGCAGTCCTGGAACAGCCGTTTGAGGGTACATATCTTTGTTCAAAATGTGAGCAAATTGCACGTTTGGAATCGCACATCGATCATCTAACCGGGCGAGTTTCAACACTGAGAAGCGTTGACAATTTTAAGAGTTTACTGCCACTCTGCAAGCACTCTACGGGGTAGATGTGTGGGAGGGTGGTAGCGAGGAGGCTCAGGAAAGTGAGATGAGTAGCTGGATAACAGTTAGAAAGTGGGGTAGAGGGAAGAATGCCAGGGAGGCTAGCCCTGATCTGACACACCCCAACAAGTTTGCACGGTTGGCAGATGAGGTGGATGTCAGTTCAGAGAGAGCCCTGCTGCAGCCGGACACTTTCTCTGCCAGTGTCACTACCCGAGCTTTGAGACGTTCTCACAGCTCTGTTTCTCCACCCCTGTGATGATGTCACTACTAGAGCTTGGAGGAGTTCTCACTGCTCTGTTTCTCCGCCCCTGTGATGAAGTCTTTACTTTCTGTTTCCTTCCTCCCAGCTGTTCCTCCTGCGTTTGATTTTCCTGCCTTTAAATCACCCCTCCTCCTATTGTAGGGCGTGGATTATATTTCTCATTTCAGTTGTAGCTCTTGCTTGAGTATCTTCACTTGTAAGCTATCAGTTCACTAGACCTGTGTTCTGCTGCAGCCAGCACTCCGAATATTGCCAGCTGTCCTTGGATCCGTCTTCTCTGCGGCTGCAGCTCCTTCAGCTAAGTGTGCAGACATTGTTGTGTACCTGGTTATTTTCTGACTGGATCTGAGGTGGCCACGGTTCCCTCCATATACTGAGCAGGGCACCGGTGGCCGTGCCCCTTCCACTATTGTAGGGGTTACAGTGGTCATCAGTCTTAGGTACGCGGGCATGCCTCGTTCCGCCATTTGGATCCGGGCATGTGCTTTAGCAGCATAGGGAGAGCTTTGAGGGTCTGACAGGGGTCACCCTTTATCCTCCCTAGTTTGGGTCCGGTCAGTAGCTCTTTTTACTGTGTATACTCTTGTTGCTCACATACAGCCGTGACAGCCAGTCAGGGGAATGTCAGCTCCAGTAAGCAGGGGACCAGGAGAGCAGGGCAGGCCAGACAGGTGCTGGTAGTGGGAGACTTAATTATTAGGGGTACAGACAGGGCGATCTGTCACAAAGACCGGGATCATTGAAGACCAGGATTGTTGTCTTCCTGGCTCTCGAGTTCGACACATCACGGATCGGGTTGACATATTACTGGGAGGGGCTGGAGAAGATCCAGCAGTCATGGTCCATATCGGAACCAATAACAAATTTAGAGGTAGGTGGAGCGTCCTTAAAAATGATTTTAGGGATTTAGGTCACAAGCTTAGGGCAAGGGCATCAAAGGTAGTGTTTTCTGAAATACTACCTGTACCACGAGCCACACAAGAAAGGCAGCGGGAGACTAGGGAGGTTAACAAGTGGCTCAAGAACTGGTGTAGGAAGGAGGGGTTTGGGTTCCTAAGGACTGGGTCGAATTCTATGTCGGCTACAGGCTCTATCGTAGGGATGGGCTGCACCTCAATGGGGATGGGGAGAAGATGGCTAGAAGGTTGGAGGAGTGTTTAAACTAGCGACTGGGGGGTAATAGTGCAGATAGAGACTGGGGGCGAGGTAATGGGACTGGGGGAGGAATGGAAGGAGGGACTAGAACAGTTTAGAAGGAAAGATGTAGGGTAAAAAATATACATAAACCTCTAAAATTGTATGTATACTAATGCCAGAAGCCTGATTAATAAAACTGGTGAATTGGAATTAGTGAGGTGTGAGCAGTACTATGACATAGTGGGAATAACTTAGACATGGATGATAGCTATGACTGAGCAGTTAATGTACAGGGTTACAGTCTGTTTAAAAAGGATCGCCAAAACCGGAGAGGGTGGAGGGGTTTGTCTTTATGTAAAGTCCTGTCTAAAGCCCACAGTCCGAGAAGATATAAGTGAGGGACATGAACATGTGGAGTCACTGTGGGTAGAAATCAGGCCCGTCGCTAACAGACAGGCAAAACAAGCAATTGCTTGGGGCCCCGAGCTGGCCCGGGGCCAAGCAGAGCCAGTGCTTGTTTTGCTTCCTTTAAGGCTGAGTAACTCAGAAGATCCGATGGTATATTCTGACCCCCAGGCGTTCCCATGGTGACGGGGACGCTTGCCTGAGGGTTAGAATATACCATCGGATCTGAGTTTTATGAGCTCAGTGAGATCGTTAAAACTCAAATCCGATGGTATATTCTAACCCCCAGGCGTTCCCATGGTGACAGGGATGCTTGTCTGGGGGTTAGAATATACAGGGCCACGCCGCTCACAGCAGTATATTTATAAACGAATCAGTAACTACTTTAACTTTATTCATTGCTCATTGCTGAGCTCTTTACTTGGATTATTTGGATATCTTACTTTGTCTTAGCTCCGGTAATAGCAGGCAGTGCTGGGGGCGGCGCTCACTCACTGACGTCACGCGCCTGCTCCTCCCACTAGGCGGCGCAGGCGCATGCCGTCAGTGAGTGAGCGCCACCCCCCGCACTGCCTGCCTTTACCGGAGCTAAGACAGAGTAAGATATCCAAATAATCCAAGTAAAGAGCTCAGCAATGAGCAATGATTAAAGTTAAAGTAGTTACTGATTAGTTTATAAATATACTGCTGTGAGCGTCGGGGAGGGGGATCTGTGGATGGCACTGTAGGGGGATCTGTGGATGGCAGTGCCATCCACAGATCCCCCTACAGTGCCATCCACAGATCCCCCTCCCCTAAACAGTGCCATCCACAGATCTCCCCCCTAAACAGTGCCATCCACAGATCCCCCCTAAACAGTGCCATCATGGCACTGTTTAGGGGAGGGGGGATCTGTGGATGGCACTGTTTAGGGGGGATCTGTGGATGGCACTGTTTAGGGGGGATCTGTGGATGGCACTGTTTAGGGGGGATCTGTGGATGGCACTGTTTAGGGGGATCTGTGGATGGCACTGTTTAGGGGGGAGATCTATGGATGGCACTGTTTAGGGGGGATCTGTGGATGGCACTGTTTAGGGGAGGGGGATCTGTGGATGGCACTGTTTAGGGGAGGGGGATCTGTGGATGGCACTGTTTAGGGGAGGGGGGATCTGTGGATGGCACTGTTTAGGGGGGATCTGTGGATGGCACTGTTTAGGGGGGATCTGTGGATGGCACTGTTTAGGGGAGGGGGGATCTGTGGATGGCACTGTTTAGGGGGGATCTGTGGATGGCACTGTTTAGGGGGGATCTGTGGATGGCACTGTTCAGGGGGGATCTGTGGATGGCACTGTTTAGGGGGGAGATCTGTGGATGGCACTGTTAAGGGGAGGGGGGATTTGTGGATGGCACTGTTTAGGGGAGGGGAGATCTGTGGATGGCACTGTTTAGGGGAGGAGGGATCTGTGGATGGCACTGTTTAGGGGAGGAGGGATCTGTGGATGGCACTGTTTAGGGGGGAGATCTGTGGATGGCACTGTTTAGGGGGGATCTGTGGATGGCACTGTTTAGGGGGGATCTGTGGATGGCTCTGTTTAGGGGGGAGATCTGTGGATGGCACTGTTTAGGGGAGGGGGGATCTGTGGATGGCACTGTTTAGGGGGGATCTGTGGATGGCACTGTTTAGGGGGGATCTGTGGATGGCACTGTTTAGGGGAGGGGGGATCTGTGGATGGCACTGTTTAGGGGAGGGGGGATCTGTGGATGGCACTGTTTAGGGGGATCTGTGGATGGCACTGTTTAGGGGGGATCTGTGGATGGCACTGTTTAGGGGAGGGGGGATCTGTGGATGGCACTGTTTAGGGGAGGAGGGATCTGTGGATGGCACTGTTTAGGGGGGAAATCTGTGGATGGCACTGTTTAGGGGAGGGGGGATCTGTGGATGGCACTGTTTAGGGGGATCTGTGGATGGCACTGTTTAGGGGGGGATCTGTGGATGGCACTGTTTAGGGGGGGATCTGTGGATGGCACTGTTAAGGGGGATCTGTGGATGGCATTGTTTAGGGGGGGATCTGTGGATGGCACTGTTTAGAGGGGGATCTGTGGATGGCACTGTTTAGGGGGGAGATCTGTGTATGGCACTGTTTAGGGGAGGGGGATCTGTGGATGGCACTGTTCAAATTTCATGCACATTAAATGCAACAGCAGTATTTGCACTGTAAACCTCCTTTTTTATTTATATAAAGTGTGGGTGAACTTAAACTGTATGGCTATAATGTGGTTCCTGTAGGCTTTGCGTGCGTAAGGTGGGGAGGGCGTGGAGGGGGGGCCTCCATGTCTATTTTGCTTGGGGCCCCCAAATTCCTTCAAACGGCCCTGGTAGAAATACATGGAGGTAAAAACAATAATAAATTACTAATAGGAGTTTATTATAAACTGCCTAATATACCAGAGTCCACAGAAAATATACTACTAAACGAGATAAACGAGGAAGCAGATCATAATGAGGTCGTTATTATCGGGGACTTCAACTACCAAGATATAGACTGGGAAACTGAAACCTGTATATCTCATAAAGGAAACAGGTTCTTGGCAATAACCAAAGACAATTACCTTTCCCAACTGGTTCAGGACCCGACTAAAGGGATGGCCATACTAGACTTACTATTAACCAATAGACCTAGCAGAACAGATGTGCATTTTGGGGGACACCTGGGAAATAGTGACTATAAAATAATAACCTTCCAATTGTCATTCAAAAGTGTGTTTCTTCAGGGAGGAACAAAAATACCACACTTCAAAAAAGCTAAATTTAGCCAACTAAGAGAGGCCATAGGCCTAACTAACTGGGACAAAGTCGTCAAAAATAAAAATACAGCCACAAAAAGGACTGTAAGAATCCTAAAATCTAATTGTGAGAGGTACTATCATGGCTGTGTCTCGGTCTCTGTGTTGTTTGCAGTGACACGTTTGCCGTGCATGCTGGTTGCCTGGGGCAACGTGTAGTTTGCAGCATATGTGTACACTTCTCCTTTAGGGTCCATTCACACGTCTGCATCCATTCCGCAATATCGGGAACGGGTGCAGACCCATTAATTCTCAGGAGTGGATGCGGAAAGCAGACTATGTGCTCTCCGCATCTGCGGCTCCGCAAAAAAAATAGAACATGTCCTAATAGACAGTTCTATGGGGGGTGCCGGCCGGGTGTATTGCGGATCCACAATACACTACGGATGTGTGAATGGACAGGCTGTGTAGTCTGTGTGAAGTCATGTGACGCTGGCCACGTCACATGACCCCTCTAGCTCCCTATTTAAACAGGCAATCTGCTGGCCACAGATTGCCTGTTATTTAGGTTCCACCTGCGATTTTGTCTTTCCTGGCGTACTGACCCCCTGCTGAACTCCTGACGATCCTCTGCTGACTCCTTTGGTACTTCACGACTCTCCTGGTATTTATGACCCCGGCTTCTCCTGACTAGTCTCTGCTTGCTCCATTTGTACTTTGTAGCTTTCCTGGTATTGACTCGGTCCGTTCACGTTCTGTTGTTTGTCTGTCATCCCTGCACTTATTCCAAGCTAGGGATTGCCGTCCAGTTGTCCCCTGTCATTAGGACTCGCGAGGCAAGTAGGCAGGGCCAGGGGTGAGGGTGGAGTGCAGTGGTCACTTCCCTCCCCCTGTGTGTGTGTGTGTACGTGACCGTTACAGCGAGCATGAGTTTGTTCAGTCACTTCGGGCAGAGCGAGCGGCACACAGCTGACACACAGCTACGAGACCCTGGTGTATTTAAATCTCATTTAGGCTGTCTTTCAGAAAAGTTTCTCCTGGGATTCGAACTCACGACCTTTCACATCAGAGGTAAGGCAATTACCCACACAGCTATGAAAGCTTTATAGCCAGTTGTTTTAAAAAAAGTCTTATATTTTTTTTTTAAGCAACAGGCTATACTGCTCTCATAGCTGTGTGGGTAAATGCCTTGCCTCTGATGTGAAAGGTTGTGAGTTCGAGTCCCAGGAAAAACTTTTCGAAAAGTTTTTTTTTTTTTTTAAATACCGGACTGTGACTTTACTGCCACGGGGGAGGGGGGGCTATTGGCGCCATGATACTGGCACATGGAGGGGGGAGGAGAGAGGCACATGATACTGGCACATTAGGGGGCAGGGGGAGAGGATGGCACTATGATATTAGCACATGGGGGGGGGGCAAGAAATGGACATGAATCATGAGGGGCAGAAATGTGAAATGATGGGGGGGGGGCGCCAAAATGTAGATTTGCTTGTGTTGACAAAATCCTTGCACCGGCCCTGACTTCGGGCACGCAATCCCGCGAGACCAGTGACCTCCAGAGGTGGGTCTCGCGGGATCACGCGCCGAAGACACATGATCTTTGGCAAGAGCCAAGGCAATGTGGACCTGGAGCACAGCGAGGAGCAGAACCTGGTGAGCACCCCTGGCAACCGCACTCTGACAACCTGCACTAGGGTGTCAGAGGCTGCAGGACAGTGACTGGCAGCAAGGTGGCACACACTTGTGTACAGGGGTCAGGGCACACCTGCTGCTTGACTAGGTGCCATAGATTCTGACTGGCACAGGGTGCCCAGCAGTGGCACATGGAGCCTAATAGGTGGCACAGACTGTCTAAAGGACTATGAATGGTACAGGGTGCAGGACAGTGCCAGACTGGCAGAGGGCACAAGGCAGCATACTGTTTTATGTTGCCCTGGTGGCACAGGATTTCAGACAGTGGCTGAATAGCGCCTGGCAGTGAATAGGTGGCACTGCTCGTGTTTGGTGTGCCAACCTGCTGAAAAGTCCTTTTAACCCCTTAGGGATACATGATGTACCGGTACGGCATGTTTCCCGAGTCCTTGATGTACCGGTACGTCATGTGTCCTTAAGGACTCGGGAAACATGCCGTACCGGTACATCATGTGTTGTTCCGATCACCGCCGCCCAGCGGGCGGTGATCGGAACAAGGTGCCTGCTCAAATCATTGAGCAGGTACCTCGGCTAAATGCATCGGGGGGGTCCGACCTGCAGTTTGCAGCTTTTACCTGGTGCGGCGGTGGTGCCATCGGGTCCCCATGGGGCTGTGGGGGGGACCCGATGGCATGGAATGCAGTGCGATGCCTTCCTGAGGCATCTGCGCTGCCTTCCGGTGAAGAGCCTGTGAGATCCAGCCCCCTGAGATACAGAAGTATTGGAATGCATTGTAAAGGAATATACCCCCAAAAGTTCAAGTCCCAAAGTGGGACAAAAAATTAAGTGAAAAAAAAGTTGAAAAAAAAAGTTTTCCCCCAAAAAATTTAAAGTTTCAAGTAAAAATAAACAAAAACGTCATTTTCCCCAAATAAAGTAAAAAAAAATTGGTAAAAAATAGGGGGGGAAAAAAGTATACATATTAGGTATCGCCGCATCCGTATCGACCGGCTCTATAAAAATATCACATGACCTAACCCCTCGGAGGAACACCGTAAAAAATTTTAAATAAAAACTGTGCTAAATAAACCAATTTTTGTCACCTTACATCACAAAAAGTGTAATAGTAAGCAATCAAAAAGTCACACGCACCCCAAAATAGTGACAATAAAACCGTCATCTCATCCCGCAAAAATCATACCCTACCCAAGGTAATTGCCAAAAAACTGAAAAAATTATGGCTCTAAGACTATGGAAACACTAAAACATTATTTTTTTTGCTTCAAAAATGAAATTATTGTGTAAAACTTACATAAATAAAAAATAAAAAAGTATACATATTATGTATCGCTGCATCCGTGACAACCTGGTCTATAAAAATATGATCTAACCTGTCAGATGAATGTTGTAAATAACAAAAAAAAAAACGGTGCCAAAATAGCTATTTCTTGTTATCTTGCCTCACAAAAAGTGTAATATAGAGCAACCCTAAACTAGTACCAACAATACTGCCACCCTATCCTGTAGTTTCTAAAATGGGGCCACTTTTTTGGAGTTTCTACTCTAGGGGTGCATCAGGGGGGCTTCAAATGGGACATGGTGTCAAAAAAAACAGTCCAGCAAAATCTGCCTTCCAAAAACCGTATGGCATTCCTTTCCTTCTGATCCCTGCCGTGTGCCCGTACAGCTGTTTACGACCACATATGGGGTGTTTCTGTAAACTACAGAATCAGGGTCATAAATATTGAGTTTGGTTTGGCTGTTAACCCTTGCTTTGTAACCGGAAAAAAAATATTAAAATGGAAAATCTGTCAAAAAAGTGAAATTTTGAAATTGTATCTCTATTTTCCATTAATTCTTGTGGAACACCTAAAGGGTTAACGACGTTTGTAAAATCAGTTTTGAATACCTTGAGGGGTGTAGTTTCTTAGATGGGGTAATTTTTGGGTGGTTTATATTATGTAAGCCTTGCAAAGTGACTTCAGACCTGAACTGGTCCCTAAAAATTTTGGAAAATTTCTGAAAAATTTCTAGATTTGCTTCTAAACTTCTAAGCCTTGTAACATCCCCAAAAAATAAAATATAATTCCCAAAATGATCCAAACATGAAGTAGACATATGGGGAATGTAAAGTAATAACTATTTTTGGAGTTATTACTATGTATTATAGAAGTAGAGAAATTGAAACTTAGAAATTTGCAATTTTTTACAAATTTTTGGTAAATTTGGTATTTTTTTTATAAATAAAAATGATTTTTTTTTTACTTCATTTTACCAGTGTCATGAAGTACAATATGTGACGAAAAAACTATCTCAGAATGGCCTGGATAAGTCAAAGCGTTTTAAAGTTATCAGCACTTAAATTGACACTGGTCAGATTTGCAAAAAATGGCCTGGTCCTTAAGGTGAAATAGGGCTGAGTCCTTAAGAGGTTAAAGGGAGACATTAGTTCTCAAATCTCTACAATGTTGGTTCAATAAATTTTCTCTATTTTTTAATAAACTTGCCTATTTTCTTAGTTCCTTTCAATTTCCAGTCTTTCCATATTACGCACTTGTTTCATGGTCCCTAGAACTTCCTCCCATGTAGGAATCTCACTTTTTAACCATTGTCCCAAAATAGATTTCTTGACGGACATAAGCAACATATGTACTCCTCCCTCAGACATCCCTATTCCCTTTTCCTCTACTTGGTCTCTTGGTATAAATTGAATGATGCATTATTGTACTGTAGATTGAGCGCCACCTATACCCCCCCCATACTGACTTAATATATTCAGTGGCTTGTGTCCATAATGGCTGTAAGTTCCGACAGTCCCACAGACTATGTAAAAGTCACGTGTTCAGCAGTGCACATTTGGGGCATTGTCTCAAATAGTGAGCCTGGGCTTCTCTATACGATAGATCAAAACCAAAAGTTTCTTTGTGCATTATCCGCAGTTGAGTTTCCCTCCATTGTTGGTTATGTATTGCTCTTCTTACAAACTCCAAATCTTCCCTCATTTTTTTAGACAGGTCTCTATCATTAAGTTCTCTTTCCCAGCTGGTAAAGACCCCTTTAACTAGACCTATTGTCTGTGTACTATGAATTCTGTGGTATATATCTGATAGAGAGATCATGGATTTATCTGTGCCTAATATTGCTTCGAGCCATGTCAGCCTGTCTGTTTCACCCAACTTTTCAGACTGTGATCTGTAGTAAGATCTTATCTGCTGGAAAGGAAGATAATGAGAAGTTGTCAATTGGTATTTGGCTCGGAATTCATCCCAGGAAATCAGATTTTCAATTTATTTATTCCTTTCCTTTTCCATTCTTTGTACATTTTATTATCTCTTCCCTGGGGAAAGGATGGTAGTGACCATAATGGCATCTGTGGTGATAGGTAAATTGAAAGTCTATAGCTCTTCCTTATATCTTTCCAGGCCATAATTGTGTTCCTCAGGAGTATAGATCTTTTAATCTGGGTTGGAATGTCTCTGAGTCTCGTATGTAATAGCGCCGACAGATCCCAAGGATTTGCCAGTTCCTGTTCTAACTGACCAGCTGAATAATACGAGGTTTTCCATATCCAATCTTTAGCATGTCTAAACAAAGCTGCCAAGTTATAACGTCTTACATTTGGTAATTGAAGACCACCTTCCTATTTCAACATAGTTAATTTTTCATACGAGGTCTTTTCTTCTTTCACAGAAAATAAGTAAATGCTGATTGTATTTTCCTGATATCCCTATGCTTTAGTAATAGTGGAATTGTTTGTAAGGGGTATAATAACCTAGAGAAACGTATCATTTTTAAAAGTTGTGCTCTCCCACTTAAAGATAAAGGCAAATATTTCCACCTTTCCAACTCCTTCTCAATCTTCTGGATTAATGGAGGGAAGTTGAGTGAATAAAGTGAGGCTGAGGACCGCCCTATCTTAATCCCCAAATAGGTGATATAATCTTGGCTTACTTCCACTTCATATTGTTGTCTAGTCCCCTTCTTTTCAGGGCCACTTCTGTCTTCACAACAGCCCCCAAAGTAAACAGAGAGCCGCCGTATATGTTCAACTATCATCCATTCACCACTATTCGAGTTCCGAAAATATCCAAGTGCTGGCTCGGCTATTTCCAGTAGATACCTGTTTAGAGTTTATATAGTAAATACCAGGACATGCTAGGATAACACCCTTCGGTTTAGCCCATAGTACAGCCCTAAAATTAAATGACATAATGTAATGCAGATTTATCATTTTTTATTGTCTTATTTAAAATGTGTCTGCTTACTTAAAATACACTGCTCAAAAAAATAAAGGGAACACAAAAATAACACATCCTAGATCTGAATTAATTAAATATTCTTCTGAAATACTTTGATCTTTACATAGTTGAATGTGCTGACAACAAAATCACACAAAAATAAAAAAATGGAAATCAAATTTTTCAACCCATGGAGGTCTGGATTTGGAGTCACACTCAAAATTAAAGTGGAAAAACACACTACAGGCTGATCCAATTTTGATGTAATGTCCTTAAAACAAGTTAAAATGAGGCTCAGTAGTGTGTGTGTGCCTGTATGACCTCCCTACAACGCCTGTGCATGCTCCTGATGAGGTGGCGGACGGTCTCCTCCCAGACCTGGACTAAAGCATCTGCCAACTCCTGGACAGTCTGTGGTGCAATGTGACGTTGGTGGATAGAGCGAGACATGATGTCCCAGATGTGCTCAATTGGATTCAGGTCTGGGGAACAGGCGGGCCAGTCCATAGCATCAATGCCTTCGTCTTGCAGGAACTGCTGACACACTTCAGCCACATGAGGTCTAGCATTGTCTTGCATTAGGAGAAACCCAGGGCCAACCGCACCAGCATATGGTCTCACAAGGGGTCTGAGGATCTCATCTTGGTACCTAATGGCAGTCAGGCTACCTCTGGCGAGCACATGGAGGGTTGTGCAGCCCTCCAAAGAAATGCCACCCCACACCATTACTGACCCAATGCCAAACCGGTCATGCTGGAGGATGTTGCAGGCAGCAGAACGTTCTCCACGGCGCCTCAAGACTCTGTCACGTCTGTCACATGTGCTCAGTGTGAACCTGCTTTCATCTGTGAAGAGCACAGGGCGCCAGTGGCGAATTTGCCAATCTTGGTGTTCTCTGGCAAATGCCAAACGTCCTGCACGGTGTTGGGCTGTAAGCACAACCCCCACCTGTGGACGTCGGGCCCTCATATCACCCTCATGGAGTCTGTTTTTGACCGTTTGAGCAGACACATGCACATTTGTGGCCTGCTGGAGGTCATTTTTCAGGGCTCTGGCAGTGCTCCTCCTGTTCCTCCTTGCACAAAGGCGGAGGTAGCGGTCCTGCTGCTGGGTTGTTGCCCTCCTACGGCCTCCTCCACGTCTCCTGATGTACTGGCCTGTCTCCTGGTAGCGCATCCATGCTCTGGACACTACGCTGACAGACACAGCAAACCTTCTTGCCACAGCTCGCATTGATGTGCCATCCTGGATAAGTTGCACTACCTGAGCCACTTGTGTGGGTTGTAGACTCCGTCTCATGCTACCACTAGAGTGAAAGCACAGCCAGCATTCAAAAGTGACCAAAACATCAGCCAGGAAGCATAGGAACTGAGAAGTGGTCTGTGCTCACCACCTGCAGAACCAATCCTTTATTGGGGGTGTCTAGCTAATTGCCTATAATTTCCACCTGTTGTCTATCCCATTTGCACAACAGCATGTGAAATTGATTGTCACTCAGTGTTGCTTCCTAAGTGGACAGAAGTGTGATTGACTTGGAGTTACATTGTGTTGTTTAAGTGTTCCCTTTATTTTTTTGAGCAGTGTACATAGAAATTCATATTCATATGCATAAGACTTCCATTAATATAAAGTGGCACATTTAAAGAGGAGCCACAGCAATAAGGAAATTCTTACAGCTTACAATAACACATGCCGCACTTTTGTAGATGCAATTCTATGGCAAAACCATTCTATATTAAAACTCCTCTTTGGTGGAATGAATGTAAAATACTAATTCCCTTTTCCAGCAGGAAACACCATCTCTTCTAGTCATGAGAGAGTTTGGTCTCAGGAAATGAATCACAATTCATAGGAAATAAACAAAAATATCTCTATAGTAGAAGGCCTGCTATGAATGGATAAAGTAGATAGCAACAGCAAACACATAATGGTCATTGTTATATGAACTATCAATATCTTACCTGCCCAGGACACACAAAAGATACACAAAATCATCACCGAAATGTTAAAACTGAATAGTTTTATCACAATGATAGAAAAGGTTAAAAAGAATGAAAATGGTCAGTCATAGCAGGACTAAATTTCTTTTTTCAAATTCTTTGCTAATTATCTTTTTAGGTGTTAAAAGGCAGCAGATTTGTACCTATGAAACTGGCTGGCCTGTTACATGTGCGCTTGGCAGCTGAAGGCATCTGTGTTGGTCCCATGTTCATATGTGCCCACATTGCCGAGAAAAATGATGCTTTAATATATGCAAATGAGCCTCTAGGAACAATGTAATTACCATTACACCTAGAGGCTCTGCTCTCTCTGCAACTACCGCACCCTCTTTTGATTGACAGGACCAGACATGATAACCTCTACACTGCCTGGCCCAAAGTTGAGAGGGCGAAGAGAGCTGAGTCTCTGGGTATAACAGCAATGCCCCATTGCTCCTAGAGGCTCATTTGCATATATATTAAAAAAAACATCAGGCAGATATGAACATGGGACCAACCGATGCCTTCAGCTGCCAAGCGCACAAGTAACAGGTCAGCCAGTTTTAAAGGTGCAAATCTGCTGACAGATTCCATGTAATATAACAAATACTGTACAAACCGGATTCCAAAAAAGTTGGGACACTAAACAAATTGTGAATAAAAACTGAATGCAATGATGTGGAGATGGCAAATGTCAATATTTGTAATATAACGTAGATGACAGATCAAACGTTTAATCCGAGTAAATGTATCATTTTAAAGGAAAAATACGTTGATTCCAATTTTCACGGTGTCAACAAATCCCAAAAAAGTGGGGACAAGTAGCAATAAGAGGCTGGAAAAAGTAAATTTGAGCATAACGAAGAGCTGGAAGACCAATTAACACTAATTAGATCAATTGGCAACATGATTGGGTATAAAAAGAGCTTCTCAGAGTGGCAGTGTCTCTCCGAAGCCAAGATGGGTAGAGGATCACTAATTCCCACAATGTTGCGCAGAAAGATAGTGGAGCAATATCAGAAAGGTGTTACCCAGCAAAAAACTGCAAAGACTTTGCATCTATCATCATCAACTGTGCATAACATCATCCGAAGATTCAGAGAATCTGGAACAATCTCTGTGCGTAAGGGTCAAGGCCGTAAAACCATACTGGATGCCCGTGATCTCCGGGCCCTTAAACGACACTGCACTACAAACAGGAATGCTACTGTAAAGGAAATCACAGAATGGGCTCAGGAATACTTCCAGAAACCATTGTCAGTGTGTCACGGAACCATGAACCAGACGTACAACAAGAGATAAGTGAAAATAAGAAGGCTTTATTGAAAATAAAGCTGTAAAGCAAAAGTCCAAACGGATGGTGAAACCGAGCAGAGTCTTTGCGAAGCCAGAGGTCAGGAACCAGAAGGGTAGTCAGACGAAGCCAGGATCAGGAACCAGCAGGGTAGTCAGACGAAGCCAGAATCAGGAACCAGCAGGGTAGTCAGACGAAGCCAGGATCAGGAACCAGCAGGGTAGTCAGACGAAGCCAGGATCAGGAACCAGAAGGGTAGTCAGACGAAGCCAGGATCAGGAACCAGAAGCAGCAGCAGTCTTAGAAGCATGTGAACACAAGAGGACCAAGCAAGGAACTGAAGCCACAGACCTCCTATATATATGAGCTAGGCATCCAGCTCCTCCCAGGGGAAGGAGGAGCCGCAGGGTGGAAGGCTACAAGAAACCCAGAAACCAAGATGGCCGCCAGCACATGTCAAACGAAGGAGAGCAGCAAGCAGGTAAGACCATGACAGTACCTCCCCCTCAAGGGCCCCTCCTCCGCGGAGCACAAAACGGTTTCTGAGGGAAGCGTGCGTGGAAGGCTCGGAGCAAGGCAGGAGCATGGACATCTGCGGAGGGAACCCAGGAACGCTCCTCTGGACCATAACCACGCCAATGGACCAAAAACTGCAACCGACCGCGGACCAGGCGTGAGTCCAGGATATTGCTCACCTCATATTCCTCACGATTGCCCACTTGGACCGGACGAGGCCGAGGAACCGAGGAAGTGAAACGATTACACACCAGTGGCTTCAACAGGGAGACATGAAACACGTTGGAGATCCGCATGCCAGGAGGAAGCGCAAGGGCATAGGCTACCGGGTTTACCCTGCGAAGCACTCGGAAGGGACCAACAAAGCGAGGCGCCAGCTTGGGAGTGGGCACTCGAAGGTTGAGGTTGCGGGTGGACAACCATACACGGTCTCCGACCTGGTAGGAAGGAGCAGGCGCTCGTCTGCGATCAGCCTGGAGTCTCTGGCGCTGCGCAGAGACCTCAAGGGACTTCTGGATCTGTACCCAAGAAGCACGTAGGACGGAAAGGTGATCCTCCACAGCCGGAATATCCTGGGGAGAGAATACCTCCGGTAACACGGCAGGTTGGAACCCATAATTGGCCATGAAGGGAGACGTCCCAGAGGAAGAGTTCACCGCCGTGTTCCTGGCAAACTCAGCCCAAGGCAGGAGGTCAACCCAATTGTCTTGGTGATCGGAGACATAGCAACGAAGGAATTGCTCCAAGGCCTGATTGGATCGTTCTGCGGCCCCATTGGACTGAGGGTGGTAGGCCGAGGAGAAGGAGAGATGAATCCCCAACTGGGAGCAAAAGGCGCGCCAGAACCTGGACACAAACTGACTCCCCCGATCCGACACAATCTCCTTAGGCAAACCGTGCAACCGGAAGACCTCCCTGGCAAAAATCGTGGCCAACTCTTGTGCAGAGGGTAACTTCTTGAGAGGAACACAGTGGCACATTTTGGAAAACCGATCCACAATCATGAGAATGACCGTATGGCCTCGGGATGCAGGGAGGTCCACAATG
The DNA here is from genome assembly GCF_905171765.1 of Bufo bufo. Classification (NCBI taxonomy): domain Eukaryota; kingdom Metazoa; phylum Chordata; class Amphibia; order Anura; family Bufonidae; genus Bufo; species Bufo bufo. The sequence goes on along the minus strand of NC_053390.1, from coordinate 158,131,105 downwards.
AAATCCATCCCCAGGTATGACCATGGACGCTCCCCGGTGGCTATGGGTTGCAGAAGGCCCAACGGAAGGTGCCGAGGGGACTTACTCTGGGCACAAACGGAGCATGCCGCTACATATGCGGCGATGTCGGAACGTAGGGAAGGCCACCAGAACAGACGTGAAACAGCCCAGGACAGCTGATTCTTTCCAGGATGCCCCGCGGTCTTGGAGTTATGGTAGGTTCGCAACAACCGAGTGCGCAACTCCTCAGGCACAAAACATCTGCCGTTGGGTCTCCCAGAGGGAGCACCAGATTGAGCCGCCAAAATCTGCTCACCCAGGGGAGAGGTCAGGCTGGTGCGAATGGCGGCCAGGATCTGATTCGGAGGTATGACCGAAGTCGGAATCGACTCCTCGCTGGACAGCTCGGAGTACTGCCGTGATAAGGCATCCGCCCTGATGTTCTTGGAACCGGGTAGGTAGGAGACCACGTAATTAAAACGTGACAAGAACAGAGCCCATCTGGCCTGACGTGGTGTCAATCTCTTGGCCTCAGAAAGGTAGGTCAGATTCTTGTGGTCCGTCAGGATGAGAACCGGAACCACCGAACCCTCGAGCAAGTGCCTCCATTCTTTAAGGGCCTGCACGATGGCCAATAACTCCCTGTCACCAATCTGATAGTTGCACTCCGCGGAAGACAGTTTCCGGGAGTAAAACCCACAAGGAAGCAGAGGACCCTCTGGTGTTCTACGCTGAGACAGAAGGGCGCCTACTCCCGTCTCAGACGCGTCCACCTCGAGGACAAAGGGCAACCCAGGGTTGGGATGCGACAGAATCGGAGCCGACACAAAGGCGGACTTTAGGGCCTCAAAAGCTCGGATGGCCTCGAGCGGCCAGACCTGGGAATTACTGCCCTTCCTGGTCAGATCCGTGAGAGGCTTGGCCAGCATGGAAAAGTCCCTGATGAACTTCCGATAATAATTGGCGAAGCCCAAAAAGCGCTGCAGGGAACGAAGACCACTGGGCTGGGGCCACTGTAAGACAGCCGAAACCTTCTCAGGATCCATGGAGAACCCCTCAGCGGAAATGATGTAACCTAAGAAGGTTACCTGGGATCGGTGAAATTCGCATTTCTCAAGCTTACCAAACAGCTTGTTCTCTCGTAACCGTTGCAACACTCGTCTGACATCCAGAATGTGGGCCTCCATGGATTCAGAATATACCAAGATGTCATCCAAATAGACTACCACACACTGCTGCAACAGGTCACGGAAAACATCGTTGATGAATTCCTGAAAGACTGCGGGCGCATTGCACAACCCAAAGGGCATAACCAAGGATTCGTAATGACCGGTCCTGGTGTTAAACGCGGTCTTCCACTCATCGCCCGCCTTGATCCTTACCAGGTTATATGCCGCCCTCAGGTCGAGTTTGGTAAAGACCGTGGCCCCTTTAAGGCGATCGAACAGCTCGGAAATCAAGGGTATCGGGTAAGCGTTCTTGATCGTGATGCGATTGAGACCCCTGTAATCGATGCAAGGCCTCAACTCACCGCCCTTCTTTTTCACAAAGAAAAATCCAGCCCCTGCCGGGGACGAAGATTTGCGAATGTGTCCGCGTGAAAGCGCCTCCCTCACGTACTCCTCCATGGCCTCATTCTCCGCTACCGACAGTGGATAGACTTTGCCACGAGGAGGAACGGCACCAGATTGTAACTCTATGGCACAATCGTATGGGCGGTGCGGAGGTAGGGCAACCGCGCGCACCTTATCGAATACATCCCGGTACTCCTCATATTCAGGAGGCAACAGAGAGTCCGAGGAAGTACACAGCAACTTGACAGACCCATGGATGCAACTAGCCCCACACTGCGGTGACCACGAGAGGATCTCGACCGATCTCCAATCGAAAGTCGGATTATGCTTCTGGAGCCAGGGGTACCCCAAGACCACCGAGTAGTGTGGAGACTAAATAACCTGGAGGCAGACCGACTCTCTGTGAACGGCACCAATGGCTATCCCCACTGGAAGGGTCTCATGAGTCACGTGTGGCGGCAGAAGGGGTCTGCCGTCTATCGCCTCAAGAGCCAGTGGGGAACCTCGAGCCTGCAAGGAATGGAATTGGCAGCAGCGAACACACTATCAATGAACAAACCACCAGCACCAGAGTCCACCAACGCCTGGGTCGTCACCGAGCCCCCGACCCAGGAGAGGACAACAGTGATCAGTGGTTTGTCAACACGGGAAACCGGGGACGAGGAGACTCCACCCAAGATCTGCCCCCGACAGGATCTCAGGGTACGAGCGTTTCCCGGACGGTTCGGACATGCCAACCGAAAATGCCCACCGAGACCACAGTACATGCATCGGCCCTCACGTCTCCGGAGTGCCCTCTCCCCCTCGGACAGGCGAGCAAACCCCAGCTGCATGGGTTCACCCCCAGACAAGTCATCCCCAGGAGGCGTGGGAGGAGAGGGAGGCACGGGTGGGACAGCAAACGTAGGCACCAATCTGTTAGAAGACCTCCGCAGGTTCTCCTTAAAGGAAGGTCTCTCCCTGAGTCTGGTGTCAATCAAAATCAGGAAAGAAATAAGAGACTCGAGCTCAACTGGTAGGTCCTTAGCTGCAACCTCATCCTTCAAGGCATCCGAGAGACCATGAGAGAAAGCAGCGACCAGAGCCTCATTATTCCAGCCCACCTCTGCTGCCAGGGTACGAAACTCAATGGCGTATTCAGCTACGGATCGTGAACCCTGTCTGATGGACATAAGGAGCTTCGCAGCAGAGGCAGCACGAGACGGCACATCGAATACCTTCCGAAGAGAAGCAACAAAACCGGAAAACTCGGCAACCACCGGATTGTTGTTCTCCCATAAAGGGCTGGCCCAGGCCAAGGCCTTGTCCGAGAGCAGCGAGATCAAGAAGCCCACCTTTGATCTCTCAGTAGGAAAGGCATGTGGCAGCAACTCGAAATAAATGCCTACCTGGTTAAGGAAACCTCGGCACTGAGTTGGCTCTCCCCCAAAGCGCTGTGGAAGAGGGGCAGAACCGGTCATACCCCGAAACACCGCAGGCACAACAACAGGTGTCGGGGTAGACTCTGGCGCAACAACCGGAGCGGCAGTAGGAGCGAGCCCAGGAGCGACAACCGACCCATCGGCAACGGGAGCGAAATGAGCCGTGCGTTCAAGCAGGGTTTGCAACGCCACAGCGAACCGACCCAACAGGTGATCCTGCTGATCAAGTCTGGCAACCAGCGTGGGTAGCGAGGATGGCCCTGTACCGTCAGAATTCATGGCTTGGTCCTAATGTCACGGAACCATGAACCAGACGTACAACAAGAGATAAGTGAAAATAAGAAGGCTTTATTGAAAATAAAGCTGTAAAGCAAAAGTCCAAACGGATGGTGAAACCGAGCAGAGTCTTTGCGAAGCCAGAGGTCAGGAACCAGAAGGGTAGTCAGACGAAGCCAGGATCAGGAACCAGCAGGGTAGTCAGACGAAGCCAGGATCAGGAACCAGCAGGGTAGTCAGACGAAGCCAGGATCAGGAACCAGCAGGGTAGTCAGACGAAGCCAGGATCAGGAACCAGAAGGGTAGTCAGACGAAGCCAGGATCAGGAACCAGAAGCAGCAGCAGTCTTAGAAGCATGTGAACACAAGAGGACCAAGCAAGGAACTGAAGCTACAGACCTCCTATATATATGAGCTAGGCATCCAGCTCCTCCCAGGGGAAGGAGGAGCCGCAGGGTGGAAGGCTACAAGAAACCCAGAAACCAAGATGGCCGCCAGCACATGTCAAACGAAGGAGAGCAGCAAGCAGGTAAGACCATGACACAGTGAACACAATCCACCGTGCCATCCGCCGTTGCCAGCTGAAACTCTACAGTGCAAAGAGGAAGCCATTTCTAAGCAAGATCCACAAGCTCAGGCGTTTTCACTGGGCCAGGGATCATTTAAAATGGAGTGTGGCAAAATGGAAGACTGTTCTGTGGTTAGACGAGTCACGATTTGAAGTTCTTTTTGGAAATCTGGGACGCCATGTCATCCGGACCAAAGAGGACAAGGACAACCCAAGTTGTTATCAACGCTCAGTTCAGAAGCCTGCATCTCTGATGGTATGGGGTTGCATGAGTGCGTGTGGCATGGGCAGCTTTTGCATGTCTGGAAAGGCACCATCAATGCAGAAAAATATATTCAGGTTCTAGAACAACATATGCTCCCATCCAGACGTCATCTCTTTCAGGGAAGACCCTGCATTTTTCAACAAGATAATGCCAGACCACATTCTGCATCAATCACAACATCATGGCTGCGTAGGAGAAGGATCCGGGTACTGAAATGGCCAGTCTGCAGTGCAGATCTTTCACCTATAGAGAACATTTGGCGCATCATAAAGAGGAAGGTGCAACAAAGAAGGCCCAAGACGATTGAACAGTTAGAGGCCTGTATTAGACAAGAATGGGAGAGCATTCCTATTTCTAAACTTGAGAAACTGGTCTCCTCGGTCCCCAGACGTCTGTTGAGTGTTGTAAGAAGAAGGGTAGATGCCACACAGTGGTGAAAATGGCCTTGTCCCAACTTTTTTGGGATTTGTTGACACCATGAAATTCTGATTCAACATATTTTCCCCTTAAAATGGTACATTTTCTCAGTTTAAACTTTTGTTCCGTGATTTATGTTCTATTCTGAATAAAATATTAGAAGTTGGCACCTCCAAATCATTGCATTCAGTTTTTATTCACGATTTGTATAGTGTCCCAACTTTTTTGGAATCCGGTTTGTATAATAAGAACAGGATATAAACTCACATCTACTAAAAATACAGTAATATCCGAATAATTACAGATGAAATTCAACACAATTAAGAACAACATTTAAGGCTACTTTCACACTAGCATTAATATTTTCCAGTATTCAGATCCGTCATAGGGCCTCAATACTGGGAAAAAAACGCTTCAGTTTTGTCCCCATTCATTGTCAATGGGGACAAAACGTAACTGAACAGAATGGAATGATCCAAAATGCATTCTGTTCAGTTCTCATACCGGAGCGCAAACCTCAGCAAGCTGTGGTTTGCTTTCCGTCCTGGGATGTGGAGCAAAACAGATCCGTCATAACCCACAATGCAAGTCAATGGGGACACAATCTGACATAATAGAAAACTGATCCGTCCCCCATTGACTTTCAATAAAGTTCATGATCCGTCTTGGCAATGTTAAAGATAATACAACCGGATCCATTCATAACGGATGCAGATGGTTGTATTATCAGTAACGGAAGCGTTTTTGCTGAACCCTGCCGGATCCAGCAAAAATGCTAGTGTTAAAGTAGCCTAGGCCTTTTAAAAGAAATCTGTCACCATAAAAATGCAGTGCAATCTGCAGGCACCATGTTATAGAACAGGAGGAGCGGAGCAGATAACTCTGCATAGCTAAGCATAGAGTTCAATCACTCATTCACTCGATCACTAAGTAGAACTGCCCCCAATGCTCCTAAATATTGAAAGAGCAGAGGTTTAAATGACTAAATTACAAGTTTAACTGAATCGTTTCACATCAATCTATAATTTATATAAATCTACTCCGCTTCTCCTGCTCCATAAAATGCTGCCTGCATATTGCACTGCATTTTTATGGTGACAGGTAGTGTTGAGCGAAGCGAGCTTCGGATGCTTCAACATTTCAGGGTCTGATCCCTGTTTCAATGTAGTACAATACATGCTGTAGCTTCATACTGACAGTGTGTCTGTGAGATCCAGCCTGGGGGCTGGGTCTCACAGGCTTCTGTACATGGCAGACCCCGAGGGCTTTGCAAGGCCTGGGGTTGCCACAGCAGCCATGGGCCCCCTGTCACCACAGCGCTGTCGGCTGATGGAGAGGCAGAGGGAAACCTTTTATATGCCGCTGTCAGCGTTGATTGCGGCATATAAGGGGTTAATCCGCCAGCATCAGCATTTACAGCGGTGCCAGCAGATACAGCAGGACCTTGCATTGATCAAGTTCCTGTGCCCGCCTGATTATCATGACGAACTAGTACATCAAAGGACGGCAAGTCACTTGCCACCATGATGTACTAGTACGTCAAGGGTCGTTATGGGGTTAAGTATGCGCTTGTAACATAAAGTCAGACATTTTCCGTTGTTATCTAGCATAATATACTTTTTATATTTATTAGACAAACCGTAGATTCCTATACTGCATGAATATGAACATTATATAAAAGTGAAGAGAGGGATACAGAGATCCAAGTAACCTCCTAGTTCAGGGGTGGCCAACCTTACAGACACAAAGAGCCCAAAAAAAAAAGTATGAACACCAGGAGCCACAAGCTATACATTTAGACACGAGTCACCGTATTTTTCGCCCTACAAAATGCACCTAGATTTTAACAAAGAATAATAAGAGAAAAAAAATATTTGTCATCTGATCAGAGGTCTGATAATAAATATTTTTTCTTATTTTTTCATTAGCAGAGAAAAAAAGATAAAATATATTTTTCATCAGACCTCAGATCAGACTCCTAAATCAGATCCTTAATCCTCATTTGACCTAAAATAAGATCACCAAACCTCATCAGACCTCCAAATCAGACCCCCAATGTTCGAATCAGACAACACAAATCAGGCTCTCAGTGTCAGACCCTCAGTGCTCAGACCTCCCCCCCAATGCTCAGATTTCCCCCCCATGCTCAGATCTCCCCCCCATGCTCAGACCCCCCCCCCCATGCTCAGACCTGACCAAACCATGCTCAAACAAGACCCCCCCATGCTCATATCTGCCCCCATGCTTATATCTGCCCCCTCATGCTCATATCTGCCCCCATGCTCATATCTGCCCCCATCCTCAGATCTGACCCCCATGCTCAAACAAAACCCCCGTGCTCATATCTGCCCCCTATGCTCAGATCTGACCCTCCCATGCTCAGATCTGACCCTCCAATGCTCAGATCAGACCTCCATTGCTCGGATCTGACCCCCATTGCTCGGATCAGAGCCCCCATTGCTCAAATTAGGCCCCCTCACATGCTCAGATCAGACCCCCACTGCCCAGATCATGCCCCCCCCCCCCCATGCTCAGATCATAGCCTCCCATGCTTAGATCAGACCCCTCAGTTCTATAATTTTAAAAAATGTCTTCCCTCTCCTGATCAGGCACTGGGCTCCTGCTCGGGCACCTGCTACTCTGCAGGTCTGACACGCTCTCCACTGTGACCTGATGAGCACAATGTCAGGTCATAGTGCGTGTCTCCACGTACTAAGTTCTCACACTGTGTGCATCAGGACATAGTGGAGAGTGAGCTGGAGCTGCAAAGTAGCAACAGTGCCCGATCAGGAAAAGAGATCTGAGCATGGGGTGGAGAGTGAGCTGCCTGACTGCTTCCCGGCTCCACAGCTAGAGCCGCACTTTAAGAAGCAAAGAGCCACATGCAGCTCAAGAGCCACAGGTTGGCCACCCCTGTCCTAGTTTGTGCTTATATTTTCCTGGGTTTTCAAAAACCAGCAACTAGACAACACTTGGGATCCTCACTTACTTAGATCCCATGCTTCGCTCTGGTTTTCTGGCTGGGCTCTGTTTACCCGGCTGCGGTGGTGACATCACATCGACAACCCCTTTATGACCATTAATACAATTAGCCTACAGTCTAAACCTGGCTATATACATTTCAAAAGAAATCAATCATCAGGGAATTTCCTTTTGCTTAGGCTACTTTCACACTAGGTTTGTCCGGCAGGCTGTTCTCATGCTGCGGTATTTGTCCTTCCGCCTCTCGGCATGTTTGCCGTGCTGCGGCCGAACTTCTGGCCCATCCCCCTTATAGTGAATGGGGCCGGGCCAGACTTCCAGCTGCACACATGTGCAAGCGTTAGTAACCTAATGTGAAAGTAGCTTTAAACATAATGGGGGTCATTTATCAAATAAGATATGTCAGTATCATGGCAACTGCACCATTTTTTGCGACATTTGGTCAATTTTTGTGACATTGGGTGTTCCTCGCCACTTTTCAAAGTGCTATATGTTTAAGAGGTGAAAGTGAGATTAGACCTGATTTATGGCTCATTTACTATGTTCGACTTTTGCAAAAGTCGCAAAAGAGTCGCAACCTACGCCAGGCAAACCCCTGGTGTACTTTTACACATAATGGTGTAAACCATATTGCATTCATTCCAAGTATATTATTAAGGTGCACGAGCTCATACATATGGGGCAGGCGCACAAAGCACAGACTTATAACTGACACAAAAACAACCGCAAATGATAAATGTGCCTCAATATGTTTTGTGGAGTTTTTTTTTTAAACTTGAAAGTTTAAAAAAAAAATTCACATTTTTCTCTTTGATTAGTAGAGATCACTTTTCAGCAGTTATATCATTATCATCCCATGTAGATTCACAATGAAAGGTAATACCTATATGACAAAACTGGAGGCAGATAGCACAAGATCCACCATTGACGATAAGGTATGGACACAGCTCACCTCTTCCCCCTCCCTGCTCAGTGACCTCTACACATGGCTCCAAGCATGCCCACTATCATCTATAGAGGTCATTTCCTGATTGTAATTTTTCACAGCTTAAGGCCTCATGCACGCGACCGTTGTTCTGGTCCGCATCCAAGCCGCAGTTTTTGCGGCTCAGGTGCGGACCCATTCACTTCAATGGGGCTTTAAAAGATGCGGATAGCACTCCGTGTGCTGTCCGCATCCGTGCTCTGTTCTGTGGCCCTACAAAAAAAATATAACATGCAAAACGGACAAGAATAGGCATTTCTACAATGGGCCGCCTGTTCCGTTCCGCAAATTGCGGTCGTGTGCATGAGGCCTAACACAGAAATTCTGCCATATCTAATTGTGCTCCACATGTTGAGTGCATTTTACGGAAAAGTTGTAAACTATAGCTACATTTCCCTAACCTTTTCAAGACAAGCCTACCCAGAGAGTCAGGGTTACTCAATAACTAAACCCCTTTGTCTACAGATGCCCTGGCATCACAGGTCACTCTATATACAGTATATCATCTTTCTATTCTCCGTGCTCTGCTCATCCTACTATTATACTACTATTACACATTTATTGGATGGTTTATATGAGAAGAAAGTGCACAATTTCTTTCTATAAATCAAGTTCAAGTCTAGTATTAGAAAAGTCAAAATTAGCATAGAAAGCAATTTTTATTCTTCCTTTTTCTGGCTTCCTCATTTTTATGTCTGAAAATAAATGTAGTTTTCCTGAAAGCAAAAAAGAGAATTGTGCAAATCGGTTACTGCTTTGATTCACTTTTCAGATGGGGGAAAATCCCAGCAATTAGAATGACTGTGGTAAATATAGCTTTCCCATCGTTATTTTTAGAGTTAGAACTGGACATGGCCAAACCTAACCTGTTTCCCACCCTCTGCTTCCTAGCTTCTCTTGTACACTTGAAAAATAAAATGTAATAAAACAATTTTTGATAATTCTTTACCATTAAAACCAGGGTGACAGAATGTACTTCTCTATGTATAACATCTCACAGTGTTTATGCCGGCTGTCTAGACGTTCACTGTGGATTATATTTCAGAGAACTGCATGGACCTTTTTGGTATGGAATAAGTGTGCACAGCGTCTTATTCTAAACATTTACAGATAAATGTCACATTGTTTCGTAATAATTAAGATTGCACTGTACAGAACAGGTGCAAAGAATATAGCTTATGGAATTTATAAAATTAGCTGACTGCCTCTCAAAGTGTATAGGATTGACCCAGCACTCACATTATTGTGATAGGTGGTCATCCCAACTGTTGGAACCCAGCCAATTAAACATTTATTTTATATCCTATGGACACAGCATTTAAAGGGGTTTTGTGAGACCTTTATACTGATGACCTATCCTCAGGTCTGCTGTTTGAGAAGACACTGGTGCACGCAGTAGCTCTGCCACCTTCTTGCAGCTTCCCAAGCACATACGTTTTACAGTGGTTGTGCTCGGTGTCGCAGCTCAGCCCCCTTCACTTCAATGGAGCTGAGCTACGCCTAGGCCATGTCACGATGAACCGCAAGTGATGGTGCCTCCTCAAGCAGCTGATCGGCAGCGTGCTGGATTCCCACTGATCAGATACTGATGATCTATCCAGAGGACCCTAGAGAAGCACAGGAACCTAGGCCCAGACCTAACTTCAAATTTACCTTGCCTATCCATAAGCTGCCCCTACTCTTCAGTGAAACACATGTGTGAGATTTGTCTATAGCAGTTATGGTATAATATTACACTGCTGGGTGTCCACTCTGACAGGGTATATGGATATCTAATGCTTTGCTCCAAATGCCTGATAACAAGGAACAGTAGCCCTCTATGCTGACCATAGTTGGAGCTACCATCCTCAAAAGGGCGAACCCAGATCAGAGCAGGAACCTGAACCCTGGCATAATCTCCATAAGCTGCCAATGCTTTGCACCTTTTGCTGGTATTTCAACCTAATAAGTCCATCAAGTTAAACCATATGATAGGCGGGGATGTGAATGCTTAGGCAGTTTCATTATAAAAGTCATTGCCCTGCCCTCTATAGGGATCTATTCCATCTCTCAGTCAAACATACATCCAGAGGAGTGAACAAACGCTTCAATACATCCTGTCTTCACTGTCTCTGCAGGTACTGTGCCTTTAGATAGATCCGGCCTCCTGTATGACATGACAGCAGAGACCTGGGGGTGGAAGAATATTCTACCTTTTACATTATGTTGTTCAGTATTGTTTGCTATAAATTTCATCATACTCCTCTGTTGAGGAACAGGTGTAAGTCAATGGGGTCGGTCAGTATCCATCATGTTAACAGTTGTCTTGCATATTGATTAATTAAAGGAAGTAATTATATACTACATAAGATAATCTGGCAAAGTTTTGGTCCTAGAATCACACTAAATACAAGGTTAGATTTATAAATGGTAAGAATAATAAATTAATGGATAGCAGGAAATTTAATAAAGTACACAGGAAAAATTCATACCTGGGATTTTACTTTCCTTGAGTACGGAGGCAGCACATCACGGGTTAATCCTATTCCCTTCAGTTTGTAGGACCGCCCACCTATATAAATCAGAATAATTAATTAATTAATTAACTCCCTATATAAAAGGTAGCTACCAGCATGCATCATTTTGTTGTAAAAAATAGATTCAGACCAACAAAAAAATCCATAACAAATATTTATTAGGGAGGGTATTGATGTGCTGCCTCCGTACTCAAGGAAAGTAAAATCCCAGGTACTAATTTTTCCTTTCCCTTCTCGTACTCCGGCAGCACATCACGGGATTTGCATAGATCCCAAAGGGGCGGTTTCTGCATCTAGTACTGCACTTAATACCCCAGTGCCGAAGGCTGAGCTCTTAGCATGGATGTCCAGGTGGTAGTGATTCGCGAAGGTCAGTGATGAAGACCAAGATGCTGCATTGCAGATGTCTTCTAAAGATACTTGCGCTTGCTCTGCCCAGGATATTGCTGTGGCTCTTGTAGAGTGTGCCTTGATTGGAAACGGAGGAGGGATCCCCTTTAGGGCATATGCTTTCATAATTGTAGATTTAATCCACCTTGCAATGGTATCTTTGGATGGACATTGACCTCTCCTTGAGCCAACATACAACAGAAGGAGGTTCTCTGCCTTTCTGAACTCTTTGGTTCTGAGAAGATAGATTTAAATTGCCCTCTTAACATCTAGTGTGTGTAGGGTGCTCTGCTGTTCATCAGAAGGGTCAGGAAAGAATGCTGGAAGGAAAGATTCTCTGTTAATGTTAGATGAAGATGAGACCTTTGGTTGAAAGAATGGCATGGTACGAAGTAGCACTCCATCTGGAAGAATTCTTAGGTACAGATGCTTAGAGGAAAGGGCTCGTAGCTTGCCCAACCGCTTTGCAGATGTAATTGCAATTATAAAAGACACTTTATAGGTAAGCCATTTGAAATCAGCTTGCTGGAGAGGCTCGAATGGAGAGGCCGTTAATCTTCTGAGTACCACGGACAGGTCCCAGACTGGTATGGGTTCTCGGAAAGTAGGTCTAAACTTTCTTACTGCTTTAAAAAACCTGACGATGAGGGGGTGATGAATGAATTTGTTTTCGGTCATGGCATTGATCGCCGTCATATGTGCCCGTAATGTGTTAGGCTTGAGACCCTTTTGAAAACCATCTTGAAGGAACTGTAGTATAGAAGAAATGTTAATGACCGAACAGTTCGACTCATAGAGCCACTCTGAGAATTTATTCCAGATCTTGGCATACTTCTTATTAGTTGATTCCTTCTAGAGCAGATCTTTCAGCCTCCAGGCTGTGAGGTGTAGTCTGTCCAGATGCTGATGATACAGACCCTCTTGAAGTAAAAGATCTGGAACTAGAGGGAGCTTCCAGAATTCCCCCTTGGACAGCTGGAGAAGAAGGGGAAACCACGACCTTCTTGGCCAGAATGGAGTTATTAGTATCGCCTGAGGCCTCTCTGCAAGTATCTTCCGAAGGACTCACACAATGAGCGGGACCGGAGGAAAAATGTACACGAATAGGTGTCTCCAGGTGATACAGAATGCATCCACCACTGTGGGGTTTTCCCAACTGTTCAGGGAGCAGAACCTTGATAGCTTCTTGTACTTCCTGGACGCCATCAGGACCCAAGATGGAAGACCCCATTTGGCCACTATTTGCTGAAATACGGCTTGATTCAGCTCCCATTCTGATGGTTTGATCATCCTCCGACTCAGCCGATCCGCTCGAGTATTGCAGCAACCTCTGATATGCATGGCTCTTAATTCCAAGAGGTGGGACTCCGCCCAGATAAAGATTTCCTTGCACAAGCTCAGGAGAACCGTATTCCTTGTCCCCCCTTGCTTGTTCAGATAAAAAAAACGCCGGGAGATTGTCTGAACGAACAAGCAGTGGTTTTCCTACTATCTCTGCTGCAAATTGGTGAAGAGCCAAGTGGACCACTTTCAGTTCCCTGAAGTTTGAAGAGCGTCTCTTCATTTGTGGGGACCAGAGGCCTTGAATCCATCTGTCTTGGAGGTGTGCTCCCCAGCCTTGGCCAGATGCGTCTGTGGTAATTATCACCGGAGACACGAACTGAAAACTCTTCCCACAGGCGAGGTTCGTGGTATGAAGCCACCACTTTAGACTTTGAATTGTTGAAGGCTTCAGTTTCACTCTTGCTTTCAAACTGTGGTGGCTGCGATGCCACATCTGTAGCATGTCCTGTTGTAAGTCCCTGGTATGAATCATGGCCCAGGGGACGGCATCTGCTGTTGCTGTCATATGTCCTAATGTCTTTATTACCCTGCAAACTGTAGGCAGACGTAAGGATAACAGGGTTCTTATTTCCTTTCTTAGCGCCTCTAACTTTGAAAGTGGCAGAAATAGCTTCATGCGGCGTGTGTCTTTCTTGAACCCCAGGAAGGTTTTGGAGGTAGTAGGAATAATTTATGATTTTTTCCAATTTATTAGAAATCCCAGGGACTGAAGTAGTTTCACCGCTTTCTCGAGATGAACTTGCAGAAGGTGTTTGGATTGGGCTACTAAAAGCCAGTCGTCCAGGTAGGGGAAGACTTGAATATCCTGGAGGCGAAGATTCACTGCTACTATGACCGCAATCTTGGTAAAAACTCTTGGTGCAGAGCAGAGGCCAAAAGGAAGAGCCTTGAATTGGAAGTGAGAGATGCTTCCTTTCTTCTGCCAGTCTTAAGAATCTTCTGGATGACTCTCTTATCGGGATGTGTAGGTACGCGTCTTTGAGGTCTAAGGACACCATGTACTGATCCTTCCTGAGTACCGCTGTTATTGATCTTATAGTCTCCATCTTGAAGTGTACTTTCTTCAGGTACTGGTTTAGGTAGCGCAAATCTATGATAAGACGTTTTTTTCCATCTGACTTGGGGACGTGGAATATTCTGGAGTATACTCCTTTTCCCCTTTGGTGGTAAGGAACAGGTTCTAGTGCCCCCTTCTCTAAAAATTCTTCCAGCAGTTGAACTAGTAGAAGATCTTCTCCTTTGTTTAATAGGAATCTGTCTCTTGGGAAGTGGTCGAATTCTAGTTCGTAACCTTCTTTGACGATCTGGAGACCCCAACTGTCTGAGTTAACCCGCAGCCATTCCGAGTAGTAATTTGAAAGGCGGCCTCCCACTTCCTGACCTGTGGTGTCAGAACTCTGTATTTGGCTGTTTGGTATCATCTGACTTCCTTCCTGGCTTCTCAGAAGTTGTTGTGAATCTACGATCAGGTCTTCCTCTGGTTGAGCGTCCCCTAAAATTTGATCTTCTATAATCCTGTCCTCTATAGGGACGAAAAAACTTTGGTTTATCCCTACGTCTGGCTTCAGGGAAGTTTAATAGCTTCTCTCCCATGTTAGCCTCCAGAAGCTTATCCAGATGGGAGCCGAACAGTCTCCCAGGCTCAAAAAGAAGAAAGAAGAAAGCTCTTCTAACCGAGTTTGACAGGGCCATATTCTTCGCCGTCAACCTTATAGTATCTACAGGGAAATCACAAAGGAATTACGCCGCCAACTTCAGCGTTGGCAACTGCTGCAGCAACTCTTCTCTTGACACTCCATCCTCTATATCCCTACCCTGTTGGCTTAGCCATACCCTGAGTGCCCGAGCTACAGGGACTGTTGCCATAGCCGCCTTGTTTAGGGAGGCCAGGTAGGTATGTAGAATCTTTAGGAGCCCATCCGCTTTCTTCTCCATAGGCTCCTTAAGCAAGGAGGAGTCGTCGCTAGGGAAGAGAGACTTTTTAGCTAAACGAGCAACCGCAGGGTCTACCCTTGCCGGGGCCTCCCAACTGGTGGATTCAGCAGGATCTGTCTTGTATGCCGCCCTAAATCTGGATCCCAGATTTATTTTTCCAACTGGTTGCACACATAATAGAATTCAGTATCAGGTGATTAGGAAACACGGAAGCTTTCTTTTTAGGAAAATAAAAAAGGTTTTCTTCCTCACGCTCTGACGTCTTTTCCTTTTTAGACTTCATACTCCTTTTTACTTCTTTAATCAGCTGATTAGCATTATTTTTGTTAAAAAGGAAGTTATCTTCTAGAGTTGTGGAATCAGAATCTGAAGAGATTTCCCCTTCAGAACGTGAAGACTGCTCAGAAGACGACAGGGATGGAAAATGCTTCCTCTTGTCATTTTTCGTTTTCGTTTTTGCAAGAAACTCTTTAAAGAGAGACATCAGCCTCCTAGTTTCTGTATCAGAGACCTCATCCGAATGAGAGCAATTTTTACATATATTAGAGGAGCAATCATTAGGAAGCGGCTGAATGCAAGAGATACACAAAGATTGCCTTGACTTGCGCTTCTTTGCAGGTCTGTGTCATGGACTTACCTGCTTGCTGCTCTCCTTCGTTTGACATGTGCTGGCGGCCATCTTGGGTCCTGGGTTTCTTGTAGCCTTCCACCCTGCGGCTCCTCCTTCCCCTGGGAGGAGCTGGATGCCTAGCTCATATATATAGGAGGTCTGTGGCTTCAGTTCCTTGCTTGGTCCTCTTGTGTTCACATGCTTCTAAGACTGCTGCTGCTTCTGGTTCCTGATCCTGGCTTTGTCTGACTACCCTGCTGGTTCCTGATCCTGGCTTCGTCTGACTACCCTGCTGGTTCCTGATCCTGGCTTCGTCTGACTACCCTGCTGGTTCCTGATCCTGGCTTCGTCTGACTACCCTTCTGGTTCCTGACCTCTGGCTTCGCAAAGACTCTGCTCGGTTTCACCATCCGTTTGGACTTTTGCTTTACAGCTTTATTTTCAATAAAGCCTTCTTATTTTCACTTATCTCTTGTTGTACGTCTGGTTCATGGTTCCGTGACATTAGGACCAAGCCATGAATTCTGACGGTACAGGGCCATCCTCGCTACCCACGCTGGTTGCCAGACTTGATCAGCAGGATCACCTGTTGGGTCGGTTCGCTGTGGCGTTGCAAACCCTGCTTGAACGCATGGCTCATTTCGCTCCCGTTGCCGATGGGTCGGTTGTCGCTCCTGGGCTCGCTCCTACTGCCGCTCCGGTTGTTGCGCCAGAGTCTACCCCGACACCTGTTGTTGCGCCTGCGGTGTTTCGGGGTATGACCGGTTCTGCCCCTCTTCCACAGCGCTTTGGGGGAGAGCCAACTCAGTGCCGAGGTTTCCTTAACCAGGTGGGCATTTATTTCGAGTTGCTGCCACATGCCTTTCCTACTGAGAGATCAAAGGTGGGCTTCTTGATCTCGCTGCTCTCGGACAAGGCCTTGGCCTGGGCCAGCCCTTTATGGGAGAACAACAATCCGGTGGTTGCCGAGTTTTCCGGTTTTGTTGCTTCTCTTCGGAAGGTATTCGATGTGCCGGCTCGTGCTGCCTCTGCTGCGAAGCTCCTTATGTCCATCAGACAGGGTTCACGATCCGTAGCTGAATACGCCATTGAGTTTCGTACCCTGGCAGCAGAGGTGGGCTGGAATAATGAGGCTCTGGTCGCTGCTTTCTCTCATGGTCTCTCGGATGCCTTGAAGGATGAGGTTGCAGCTAAGGACCTACCAGTTGAGCTCGAGTCTCTTATTTCTTTCCTGATTTTGATTGACACCAGACTCAGGGAGAGACCTTCCTTTAAGGAGAACCTGCGGAGGTCTTCTAACAGATTGGTGCCTACGTTTGCTGTCCCACCCGTGCCTCCCTCTCCTCCCACGCCTCCTGGGGATGACTTGTCTGGGGGTGAACCCATGCAGCTGGGGTTTGCTCGCCTGTCCGAGGGGGAGAGGGCACTCCGGAGACGCGAGGGCCGATGCATGTACTGTGGTCTCGGTGGGCATTTTCGGTTGGCATGTCCGAACCGTCCGGGAAACGCTCGTACCCTGAGATCCTGTCGGGGGCAGATCTTGGGTGGAGTCTCCTCGTCCCCGGTTTCCCGTGTTGACAAACCACTGATCACTGTTGTCCTCTCCTGGGTCGGGGGCTCGGTGACGACCCAGGCGTTGGTGGACTCTGGTGCTGGTGGTTTGTTCATTGATAGTGTGTTCGCTGCCGCCAATTCCATTCCTCTGCAGGCTCGAGGTTCCCCACTGGCTCTTGAGGCGATAGACGGCAGACCCCTTCTGCCGCCACACGTGACTCATGAGACCCTTCCAGTGGGGATAGCCATTGGTGCCGTTCACAGAGAATCGGTCTGCCTCCAGGTTATTTCGTCTCCACACTACTCGGTGGTCTTGGGGTACCCCTGGCTCCAGAAGCATAATCCGACTTTCGATTGGAGATCGGTCGAGATCCTCTCGTGGTCACCGCAGTGTGGGGCTAGTTGCATCCATGGGTCTGTCAAGTTGCTGTGTACTTCCTCGGACTCTCTGTTGCCTCCTGAATACGAGGAGTACCGGGATGTATTCGATAAGGTGCGCGCGGTTGCCCTACCTCCGCACCGCCCATACGATTGTGCCATAGAGTTACAATCTGGTGCCGTTCCTCCTCGTGGCAAAGTCTATCCACTGTCGGTAGCGGAGAATGAGGCCATGGAGGAGTACGTGAGGGAGGCGCTTTCACGCGGACACATTCGCAAATCTTCGTCCCCGGCAGGGGCTGGATTTTTCTTTGTGAAAAAGAAGGGCGGTGAGTTGAGGCCTTGCATCGATTACAGGGGTCTCAATCGCATCACGATCAAGAACGCTTACCCGATACCCTTGATTTCCGAGCTGTTCGATCGCCTTAAAGGGGCCACGGTCTTTACCAAACTCGACCTGAGGGCGGCATATAACCTGGTAAGGATCAAGGCGGGCGATGAGTGGAAGACCGCGTTTAACACCAGGACCGGTCATTACGAATCCTTGGTTATGCCCTTTGGGTTGTGCAATGCGCCCGCAGTCTTTCAGGAATTCATCAACGATGTTTTCCGTGACCTGTTGCAGCAGTGTGTGGTAGTCTATTTGGATGACATCTTGGTATATTCTGAATCCATGGAGGCCCACATTCTGGATGTCAGACGAGTGTTGCAACGGTTACGAGAGAACAAGCTGTTCGGTAAGCTTGAGAAATGCGAATTTCACCGATCCCAGGTAACCTTCTTAGGTTACATCATTTCCGCTGAGGGGTTCTCCATGGATCCTGAGAAGGTTTCGGCTGTCTTACAGTGGCCCCAGCCCAGTGGTCTTCGTTCCCTGCAGCGCTTTTTGGGCTTCGCCAATTATTATCGGAAGTTCATCAGGGACTTTTCCATGCTGGCCAAGCCTCTCACGGATCTGACCAGGAAGGGCAGTAATTCCCAGGTCTGGCCGCTCGAGGCCATCCGAGCTTTTGAGGCCCTAAAGTCCGCCTTTGTGTCGGCTCCGATTCTGTCGCATCCCAACCCTGGGTTGCCCTTTGTCCTCGAGGTGGACGCGTCTGAGACGGGAGTAGGCGCCCTTCTGTCTCAGCGTAGAACACCAGAGGGTCCTCTGCTTCCTTGTGGGTTTTACTCCCGGAAACTGTCTTCCGCGGAGTGCAACTATCAGATTGGTGACAGGGAGTTATTGGCCATCGTGCAGGCCCTTAAAGAATGGAGGCACTTGCTCGAGGGTTCGGTGGTTCCGGTTCTCATCCTGACGGACCACAAGAATCTGACCTACCTTTCTGAGGCCAAGAGATTGACACCACGTCAGGCCAGATGGGCTCTGTTCTTGTCACGTTTTAATTACGTGGTCTCCTACCTACCCGGTTCCAAGAACATCAGGGCGGATGCCTTATCACGGCAGTACTCCGAGCTGTCCAGGGAGGAGTCGATTCCGACTTCGGTCATACCTCCGAATCAGATCCTGGCCGCCATTCGCACCAGCCTGACCTCTCCCCTGGGTGAGCAGATTTTGGCGGCTCAATCTGGTGCTCCCTCTGGGAGACCCAACGGCAGATGTTTTGTGCCTGAGGAGTTGCGCACTCGGTTGTTGCGAACCTACCATAACTCCAAGACCGCGGGGCATCCTGGAAAGAATCAGCTGTCCTGGGCTGTTTCACGTCTGTTCTGGTGGCCTTCCCTACGTTCCGACATCGCCGCATATGTAGCGGCATGCTCCGTTTGTGCCCAGAGTAAGTCCCCTCGGCACCTTCCGTTGGGCCTTCTGCAACCCATAGCCACCGGGGAGCGCCCATGGTCACACCTGGGGATGGATTTCATTGTGGACCTCCCTGCATCCCGAGGCCATACGGTCATTCTCATGATTGTGGATCGGTTTTCCAAAATGTGCCACTGTGTTCCTCTCAAGAAGTTACCCTCTGCACAAGAGTTGGCCACGATTTTTGCCAGGGAGGTCTTCCGGTTGCACGGTTTGCCTAAGGAGATTGTGTCGGATCGGGGGAGTCAGTTTGTGTCCAGGTTCTGGCGCGCCTTTTGCTCCCAGTTGGGGATTCATCTCTCCTTCTCCTCGGCCTACCACCCTCAGTCCAATGGGGCCGCAGAACGATCCAATCAGGCCTTGGAGCAATTCCTTCGTTGCTATGTCTCCGATCACCAAGACAATTGGGTTGACCTCCTGCCTTGGGCTGAGTTTGCCAGGAACACGGCGGTGAACTCTTCCTCTGGGACGTCTCCCTTCATGGCCAATTATGGGTTCCAACCTGCCGTGTTACCGGAGGTATTCTCTCCCCAGGATATTCCGGCTGTGGAGGATCACCTTTCCGTCCTACGTGCTTCTTGGGTACAGATCCAGAAGTCCCTTGAGGTCTCTGCGCAGCGCCAGAGATTCCAGGCTGATCGCAGACGAGCGCCTGCTCCTTCCTACCAGGTCGGAGACCGTGTATGGTTGTCCACCCGCAACCTCAACCTTCGAGTGCCCACTCCCAAGCTGGCGCCTCGCTTTGTTGGTCCCTTCCGAGTGCTTCGCAGGGTAAACCCGGTAGCCTATGCCCTTGCGCTTCCTCCTGGCATGCGGATCTCCAACGTGTTTCATGTCTCCCTGTTGAAGCCACTGGTGTGTAATCGTTTCACTTCCTCGGTTCCTCGGCCTCGTCCGGTCCAAGTGGGCAATCGTGAGGAATATGAGGTGAGCAATATCCTGGACTCACGCCTGGTCCGCGGTCGGTTGCAGTTTTTGGTCCATTGGCGTGGTTATGGTCCAGAGGAGCGTTCCTGGGTTCCCTCCGCAGATGTCCATGCTCCTGCCTTGCTCCGAGCCTTCCACGCACGCTTCCCTCAGAAACCGTTTTGTGCTCCGCGGAGGAGGGGCCCTTGAGGGGGAGGTACTGTCATGGACTTACCTGCTTGCTGCTCTCCTTCGTTTGACATGTGCTGGCGGCCATCTTGGGTCCTGGGTTTCTTGTAGCCTTCCACCCTGCGGCTCCTCCTTCCCCTGGGAGGAGCTGGATGCCTAGCTCATATATATAGGAGGTCTGTGGCTTCAGTTCCTTGCTTGGTCCTCTTGTGTTCACATGCTTCTAAGACTGCTGCTGCTTCTGGTTCCTGATCCTGGCTTTGTCTGACTACCCTGCTGGTTCCTGATCCTGGCTTCGTCTGACTACCCTGCTGGTTCCTGATCCTGGCTTCGTCTGACTACCCTGCTGGTTCCTGATCCTGGCTTCGTCTGACTACCCTGCTGGTTCCTGATCCTGGCTTCGTCTGACTACCCTTCTGGTTCCTGACCTCTGGCTTCGCAAAGACTCTGCTCGGTTTCACCATCCGTTTGGACTTTTGCTTTACAGCTTTATTTTCAATAAAGCCTTCTTATTTTCACTTATCTCTTGTTGTACGTCTGGTTCATGGTTCCGTGACAGTCTGGCTGGAGAAACCTTAGGAGGGTTCCCACTGCATTGATCACAAAAATCCTCTGGGAACTCATCAGGCAGGGGCTGATCACATGAATGGCACAACCTGTGTCTGCTTTTTCTGGATCTCTTCCCTCCTTTGCTGGAAGAGCTGGACATCTGTAACAAATAAATAAATACAAGCAGCCAGTTAATACCAGGTAAAAGCAGGCCATTGCAGGATTGCCTGACACAGGACAGGCAAAATTACCTTAAACAATGCTAGAGCTCGGCTGCCAGGCACATGCACAGCGAGCAATACAAACGGCCACCTTAAATACTTACTGGCGGTATCCAGCAGGGAGGAGGCGGCGTGCGGCGTGACGTCAGACGCCCAGCGCCTGCGTTCCACCAAGCACTTTTGTGCGCTCCATCTCGCTGGCGAAACCAGAAGTTCGGACGCATCACTTCCGGTTGCTTGTGCGGTACACGCTCCCAGCACCTGGACAAGCGCAGGAGCGATAAGTCTTGGGCCAGGAAACATACATGGCCAAAAGAAGTAAAAGAAACAGAAAACAGAAATCAGGCTACCTGATCCCAGGTAACCAGCCGCTAGGTGGGCTTACTGAAGGACAATAAAAAAACACAATGATGCATGCTGGTAGCTACCTTTTATATAGGGAGCTAATTAATTAATTATTCTGATTTATCTAGGTGGGCGGTCCTACAAACTGAAGGGAATAGGATTAACCAGTGATGTGCTGCCGGAGTACGAGAAGGGAAATAAGTAATGCCTGTGGTAAGCACTAGTCTAATACAATGGCTCAAAGACAGCCAGACTAATATTAAACACATGGCCAATCAATAAATACACACTGGATACATGTAGGGTAACTATTAAGTGTAATACAATAGGAGCCCAGATACCTGCTGAAATAGAGATACAACTGCTGGAACAGAAGTATTAATGGCTGTATATTACGTACTGTTATACAGGCATTGTAAAATCAGTACACTAGTATAAAATTACAAAAGCACTCTGGAAGCCATCATGCTCAGCAAAAGATTCAAATGGGGTATTCCATCCCCATTCTCTCAGCAGTAGCAACAGGATTTGGTTTCACCTCTTCAGGAAAGACAAAACAAACCTAATAAGTTTGAGCATTATAACAGGGTATGACCCCAAACAGCTCACTGGAGCACGTGTACTAAAGACAGGTGTTTCAGAATTTTGTGCAAAAATTATCTTCCTTTGTACTCTAGAAAACCAGTCCTTGTGGCTGAGCTTTGGTTGGTATGTGTTCCTTCTTCTCCTCTCTGTCTTACAGACATTGCTACTTCTTGCAGCTGAGCCTGTAGATTGGTTGCAAGTGGTCTATGCTTCTGCAAGGCAGATTAGTGGAAAGATATTGTGATGCAGCATTTGAGGATACTGAATCCTGTTATTTAGCGTTCTTAGGGAAGCAGCATGTTAGACCTAAACTGGTAAGAAGCCCCAATATGGAATCATGTTTTTTTTTTATGGTATAATTCAGAATTTATCGTTTCATCAATAACGGCAAGCCGTTCTGGCCAAGATTCAGCAAAACAGGCTCCTGATGGTGGACTCATGAACATTAACATTGGCTAGTGTGAGAAAGTCCTTTAGTCACTTACAGGTTCCTCTGGGCGAGATCTTTGTTGATCAACCATTCCCGGGAAGGCTAATGATGGTCTTGAATTTCCTACACAGTTTGGATTGATGGAGTCCAAACTCTTTAGAGATGGGTTTGTAATGTTTTCCAGCCGGCTGTGCATCAACATCTTTTCTTTAGAGGTCCTCAGAAATCTCCTTTGTTTGTGCTATGATTCTCTTCCAAAAATGTGTTGTGAAGATCAGACTTTGATAGATCCATGTTCTTTAAATAAAACACACCTGCTTGTAATCCCATTGATTGAAAACAATTAAGGCTACTTTCACACTAGCGTTCGGAGCGGATCCGTCTGATGTTTCATCAGACGGATCCGCTCCGATAATGCAGACGTTCGCATCCGTTCAGAACGGATCCGTCTGCATTAAAACTTAGAAAATTTTCTAAGTATAAAAGTAGCCTGAGCGGATCCGTTCAGACTTTACATTGAAAGTCAATGGGGAACGAATCCGCTTGAAGATTGAGCCATATGGTGTCATCTTCAAGCGGATCCGTCCCCATTGACTTACATTGTAAGTCTGGACGGATCCGCTCGCCTCCGCACGGCCAGGCGGACACCCGAACGCTGCAAGCAGCGTTCAGGTGTCCGCTCACTGAGGGGAGCGGAGGCTGAGCGCTGGCAGGCGGATGCATTCTCAGTGGATCCGCCTCCACTGAGAATGCATTGGGGCCAGACGGATGCGTTCGGGGCCGCTCGTGAGCCCCTTCAAACGGAGCGCACGAGCGGACACCCGAACGCTAGTGTGAAAGTAGCCTAACTCTAATTTCACCTTCAAATTATTTGCTAATCCTAATCTTTGCTTATAGTGCTTTTTGTACTTTGTTGTCCAACTGGCATTTGGACCTAGAGATGAGCGAATCGAAAAAATTAGATTCGCACCAAATCCAAAATTCCTCACGCTTCTTGGTAACGAATCGCGGTGCAGTTATTTGTTATAAAGCCTTCTGTAGCGTGTATAAGTGGAAAAAATAAGGGCCTATTTGCCGTTCAGCGGTGCAGTTACAGTATATGTTCTAAAGCCTTTTCAGCATGTAATAGTGGCAAAATAAAAATATATTTGCGTTCAGCGGTGCAGTTATATGTTCTAAAGCCCTTTTTGTTGTGTATTAGTGGCAAAAGAAAAGTATATTTGCCGTTCAGCGGTACAGTTATATGTTCTAAAGCCCTTTTTGTCGTGTATTAGTGGCACAAAAAAGTATTTGCCGTTCTGTGGTGAAATGGGAAGATTACAACCTGTTTTGGCGTGTATTAGTAAAAATTAAAAAATGACTTTTTGGGGGTGTTGTAATTTCCTTTTTATTTATTTATCTGATCTAACAGTAAGTCAAAAAGAGAAGTTCCAGGCCCTGCACCGGGGATGCTTAAATGCAGAGGCTTAAATGTTTCAGGCACAGGTCGTAGCAGAGTAAGGGGGCGTGGCAGCAGGAGTCGAAGCAAGAGACCTGAGCTCCCGGTGTCATCTAGCGGTTGTGTCTTGACCAGCAACCCAGCGGTTCTTGAATGGTTGACTCTGTCATCTCTGTTTTGGATCCAGTACTGTTTTTTTTTTTTTGCATTAGCATTACTAATGGATTACTGACCAATTGCTGACTGAGTGAAGGCGGATGCTCCACAAACAGGATCCATTTTTTGGGGGTTATTATTCTGACGGATCAGAGGAAGGGCAAAATAATCAGTGATGTCAACACAAACTTACTGCTGACACCCTCTCCACTCTGTCGGGGGTAGGTTCTGTAGACATCTATGTGGAATCAGCTGACGACGGTGTAAAAGGAGTGTGCTTCTTCTTGGCGCTAACATCGACCTGTAAGGCTGAGTTCATACTTGAGTTATTTGGTCAGTTTTGGCCCCGTAACTGCCCAAATAAGTGAAGTGTGCAGTGATTCTAAGAGCGACGCCTGTCATCTGCATGTCATACTGACTCACAGTATTATTTCACTACCACAGACTCCCTATGCATGTTACTGCAAGGCACAGTGTTCTACACCACAATAAAGGCTCTCTGCAGCCAAGAAATAGCAGTTTTTTAATGCAATTCAGCACAAATAAATTTCGATAGAAACAAATTTTTTCTAATATTTCTGTGAACCGGCCGAATCAAATTTTTGAAAAATTCGCTCATCTCTATTTGAACCCTTTACCGTATGACTACTCTCTGATTGTCTGTTTGTGGTTCTCTGTTTGTGTGTTGTCCTTGGGGAACTTAGATTGTGAGCCCCATTGGAGACAGTGTGATGTCAATGTCTGTAAAGCGCTGCGGAATATAGTAGCGCTATATAAGTACCTAAAATAAATAAATAAATCTAGTTCTTAGTCAGCTCACCAGACTTCTGTTTGAGCCATTGGAAGAGCGATACCTTAGATTCTGTCCTGTTTCTTTCTTGGTGGTTATTACAATATCCCTGCCAGTCTAATAAGTAAGTTGCAAGCCCTAGGAGCTAATAAACCCTTTATTACATGTATTTCAATATAGTGTAGTCCTAAGGACTCTACCAAATTTTATTTCATTGAGCAAATTACTTTGCTAAATAGCTTTCCTTATCTGGTAAATGACAAACATGGGATCTGTGTAGGGCTCTGAAAATATATTTGGAGAGAACAAGAGCCTTGAAGCATTCTCATCTCTTGTGTATATCATTTGCAGATCCAAGGAAAGGAGTTGAGGATTCTAAAACATCTTTATCCAGATAGATAATGAGCCAATATCTAAATGTCATTCAATCAATAAAGCGACTTCCCCTCTTGTAGGGGCAAGTGCTCACTCAACAAGATCAATAGCCATGTTGTGTCCCCCAGCATATATTTTCAGAGCAGCAACCTGGAGCAGACCTTTGACTTTTATCAGGCATAATAAAGATAATTTGTAGGCTTCTAATAAGTCAGCATTCCTTAAAGAAGCACTCCCACAAAAATGTGAATGTATTCTAATCACCAGTGACTGTATTTGTAAATGATAACCTCCCTTCTGATACTCAGCTGTGTCGTCTGACCAGCACTCTGATCTCCAACTGACACAGGACAAGAAGTTGGTTACTTTTCTATTCATTGAGGCTCCATTTGGAACACATAGAGAAACTGGCTTTCTATACACACATAAGATGCTGTGTTATTTGGAAAGTCTGAGTGTTGGGCACATGACACAGATCAGAAGCAGAAGGGAGGTTATAACTCGAAAATACAGTCACTGGTAAGAAAATTACCTTCACTACAGTTTACATTATGTACCTTGCAAACAGATCAGAGAATAAAAGATTTAGTGGGAGCACTTCTTTAACATTGTCCTTCAGTTGGCAGTTAGGGTCCATTCACACGTCCGCAATTTCATTCCACATTTTGCGGATTGGAATTGCGGACCCATTCATTTCTATAGGGCAGCACGATGTGCTGCCCAGATACGGAATTGCGGATCCGCACTTCCGGGTCCGCAATATTATCCCCGAAAAAAATAGAACATGTCCTATTCTTGTCCGCAATTGCGGACAAGAATAGGCATTTTTCGATTAAGTGCCGGCGATGTGCAGTCTGCAAAATGCAGAAAGCACATCACCGATGTCCGTGTTTTGCGGATCCACGAATCGTGGATCCGCAAAACAAACACGGACGTGTGAATGGACCCTTACATATTCCCAACCTTCTTTTGCTTCTGGAGACACCATTAGTGCAACTACAAAGACAGAAATGGAAATTTACCTGAAATGTCACTTTCCTCCAGTCCAAACAGCACTGGTTACCGCCTGCCCAATAAACTATGGGAGAGATTTTTGATTCCCCCCACAGAAATTTTCTATCATAAAAAGTAGCAAAGCTTGTGTTCGCAACTTTTTCACCACTGCAACAAAATTTTGTCGTAGCTGCCATTTCTATGCTGCCCTCTCTGCTTTTCCAAAAAGATGACATGGCAACGGCAGGGAGGGGCTAGCTGGTCTGGCACATTTATCTTCATTTATCAGTTCTCTAGTGTTGATATCATAAAACGCTGGTCTATGATACATTCCCCCCTTATGTTTTTTAAACTCCTGAGTTTGTTTCACAATTGGCTATTTAGGAACTTTCACTATGATGTTGATCAAACTAATTCTGAAGGTTTTTTTGTTTTTGTTCTTTCTGTAGGGGAAGCTAAATCCTGATGGTGCTGCTGTATGGACTACAGGAAATGCAGCGAGTCTTCAGCGACATCTGCATGTGTTATATTTAGGTGCAGAATCCACCACATCTGAACATGCCTGCACTATTATAAAATAAATATATGTCTGCAGTTTTTATGAGGAAATATAAGATGATTCACACAAAGACTACATTCTCATTACAACTTCTACTGGATTTGGTGAAATACACATAGAATTATTCCTATTATCGTAGATTTTCCTCTTGTAGGTTGTAAGACAGATGTTTGTTAGTTTCTTGAGGTTTGTTAGCATTATCCCTTAGCAGCACTATATTACATTCAGTGTTTCAGACTACCTGCCTATTGTATTACAACCATCAACAAGAGACCAACACATTCAACCAACACTGCAAATGTAAAGATGCTTTAAAGGGGTATTCCAGTAGGTATAAGTTATCCCCTATCCACAGGATAGGGGATAACTATCAGATTGGTAGGGGTCCTACCGCTGGGACCCCCAACGATCACGAGAACAGGGGCCCCATACCCCCTGCAGGCCCCTTGCTGCTGCCCTAAAATGACCGTGGGTTGCTTCATTCATTTCTATGGGAGTTCCAGAGATAGCTGAGCGCTGTACTTGGCCTAGATAGAGGAGTGGATTAGCTACTATCTGATATACCCCATAGGTGCAGCCGCTGGGTGACCCTCCCTTTGACACGGGGAGATGTTGCCCAACAGGCTCAGTACCACACACAATGTACTTTATTGGATCCAAAGCCGTTAGGCAGGGACTGTTTGGGTGTACATAACATATAGGTGTGTGTATTTCCTTGGACAAGATAGCACATATACCATGCTCACTTAAGGGGCAAACAATGTGTAAGTTCCCGGTATGATGTTTAATGTCTAGCACAGTATGTTCATTTGACGGGGCATTTTCTATATATGTCCCCTTTAAGACTGGTACTTCTAGTTTAGCAATACCAGAGATGCAGTCTCTAAGTGTGTTCCTATATACAGTCAGGTCCATAAATATTGGGACATCAACACAATTCTAACATTTTTGACTCTATACACCACCACAATAGATTTGAAATGAAACAAACAAGATGTGCTTTAACTGCAGACTGTCAGCTTTCATGAGGGTATTTACATCCAAATCAGGTGAAGGCTGTAGGAATTACAACAGTTTGAATATGTGCCTCACACTTGTTAAGGAACCAAAAGTAATGGGACAATTGGCTTCTCAGCTGTTCCATGGCCAGGTGTGTGTTATTCCCTCATTATCCCAATTACAATAAGCAGATAAAAGGTCCAGAGTTCATTTCAAGTGTGCTATTTGCATTTGGAATCTGTTGCTGTCAACTTTTAAGATGAGGTGTCACTATCAGTAAAGTAAGCCATCATTAGGCTGAAAAAACAGAACAAACCCATCAGAGAGATAGCAAAAAGATTAGGCGTGGCCAAAACAGCTGTTTGGAACATTCTTAAAAAGAAAAAACGCAACGGTGAGCTCAGCAACACCAAAAGACCCGGTAGACCACGGAAAACAACTGTGCTGGATGACCGAAGAATTCTTTCCCTGGTGAAGAAAACACCCTTCACAACAGTTGGCCAGATCAAGAACACTCTCCAGGAGGTAGGTGTATGCGTGTCAAAGTCAACAATCAAGAGAAGACTTCACCAGAGTAAATACAGGGGGTTCACTACAAGATGTAAACCATTGGTGAGCCTCAAAAACAGGAAGGGCAGATTAGAGTTTGCCAAACGACATCTAAAAAAAGCCTTTACAGTTCTGGAACAACATCCTATGGACCTGTGAGACCAAGATCAACTTGTACCAGAGTGATGGGAAGAGAAGAGTATGGAGAAGGAAAGGAACTGCTCATGATCCTAAGCATACCCCATCATCAGTGAAGCATGGTGGTGGCAGTGTAATGGCGTGGGCATGTATGGCTGCCAATGGAACTGGTTCTCTTGTATTTATTGATGATTTGACTGCTGACAAAAGCAACAGGATGAATTCTGAAGTGTTTCGGGCAATATTATCTGTTAATATTCAGCCAAATGCTTCAGAACTCATTGGACAGCGCTTGCTGAAGACAAAACTGAAGGGAAAATGCCCCAAGAAAAAAGCAGGAACTGAAGACAGTTGCAGTAGAGGCCTGGCAGAGCATCACCAGGGATGAAACCCAGCGTCTGGTAATGTCTATGCGTTCCATACTTCAGGCTGTAATTGACTGCAAAGGATTTGCAACCAAGTATTAAAAAGTGAAAGTTTGATTTATGATTATTATTCTGTCCCATTACTTTTGGTTCCTTAACAAGTGGGAGACACATATGCAAACTGTTGTAATTCCTACACCGTTCACCTGATTTGGATGTAAATACCCTCAAATTAAAGCTGACAGTCTGCAGTTAAAGCACATTTTGTTTGTTTCATTTCAAATCCATTGTGCTGGTGTATAGAGCCGAAAATGTTAGAATTGTGTTGATGTCCCAATATTTATGGACCTGACTGTATATGTCAATCGTCCCAGGGAGCCAGTAGTGGGATGAGGAACCCACTGGCAGTAAGCAGCTGACAGCCCAGAAACGCGGTACAAGTTTAGGGATAATCCAAGAGGGGTAGTCAATGTCTAATCCGGGTCGAGGCAGGCAACGAAGGTTCAAAGGCAGAAGACAGTCCAAGGGTCAGTAACCAGGAAGGATACAAAGGAACAACAGGCAAATAGGAGGATCCGCAGGGAGGCTAGGTGTTCACCATAAGGTGGAATAACTCAGCAATGAACCAGAGCTCAGGCCAGGTCTTTATAGCCAGGGAAGGTAGGACCACCCCCTGGTCCCCAAGGCAACCAGGAGGCCTCTTTCCCCGGGAACCAATGGCAGGCAAGGAATATGGAAGGTGTGTACTGGGAACCTCCCCCAGCAAGGCTCACACCTGACAGACGGATAATGCAGGAACGCTATGCTCCCGGGGATGCGCGCGCAGCCTGCGTACTGCCCATGCGCACACGCCACGCGACACGCGCACCCGCTGTCACGACTGCTATCCCAGCAGCAGTCGTGTCGCACCAGACGGAGGGGAAGGGGGGCCCTTATCTACGGATGGGAAATAGAATGGCCACCCCTGACTAACCCTATGCTGGCACCTGTCTGCCCTGATACCCTAGACGGGATGTGAACCCGTGCAGCGAGCAGGATGCCTAAACCCTCAGTCGCCCTAACAAGACTGGACTGGGGAAAGGCCGATGGGAGCGCTAGTCACCATCACTCACGTCTAGGAAAACAACAGGGGAAGACAGCAACAAACAAACAACAGCAGAGATAGACTTATCCAGTCACGAGCAGAGAAGGCGATCCCAAACACGACAGTCCCCGCCGGACAAGAGCTCCACAGCAACACCATCAAACGATCTCCTTCCAAGGTCAGAGTAGCACTGGAAGTAAGGACTATATCTGGCAATGACTGCAAGTGAAACTGAAACTAATATAGTAGCTGGGAGTGGCAGACAGGACTCACCTGAGAAGGATGCCTACAAACTCCCAGTCAGGACAAAAAGGTTCACAAGGCAAAACCCAGATGACATACCCTGAACCACGGAGCAAACTCACAAGCTATCGCGAGTAGCAAGTCGCTGCGACCTTCTCCTCCCAGACCTGTCTGGATCAGTCACAGTCGTGACACCCGCACCTCGGGCACCAGGTGTTCTACCGAGCTGAAGGGGAACCCGTGCCCTGCGCCGTGCCTGCGGTCCCCGAGTAGGGGTAACACCCCCTGCTCCCTGACAATATACTAACATGCATTATGAACATATTGCTTTTGTCTTCTTACTAATCATACAGCACTGTGGTCCTTGGGATGCCAGTGGGGCACCAACCATTGGATCGCTTTCTGGCATGTGCGTTCTGTGGTATGGGGCTCATCTGCAGTAGTGCCATATAGGCGCCGCTGCGGTCAGGGCCGGTTCTAGGTGAAATGGGGCTCTGGGGCGAAAAACAATAAGGCCCCCCCCCCCACATGACACTTGCTGACTTTAACGTCCCCCCCATCACTACAGAAATACAGCGCCCCATACCTCTTACATCCAGTGACATCTCCTTTGATGTAGATGTTCTCTGTCCTCATCTTCTCCTTTCAGACCTTCACACCAGACCACCATTTTGTCGCCATTTTCCGTATCTGCAGTTTGACAGAAAAAATAAAATCTTAGTTTACTACTTTTCCATCATCCTCCCATCTTCTGGACAAATCATCCTACTACCCCCAATACTGTGCCGCTGTGCTCCCCAATACTATACTGCAGAAACAGATAATACTAGTACCACACAGAACCCCCCATATAAAATACCCCTTTTTTGTGGCCTCAGTAGAAGCCCCCATAGTGCCCCATAATAATGTGCCAGTATCAAGTGCCTCTCTTCCACCCCACATGTGCCAGTAACAAGTGCCTCTCCATGCCCTCCATGTGCCAGTAACAAGTGCCAACCCCCCATTTGCCAGTAACAAGTGCCAAACCCCCCCATGTGCCAGTATCAAGCGCCAACCCTCCCCCATGTGCCAGTATCAAGTGCCAAACCCCCCATGTGCCAGTATCAAGTGCCAAACCCCCCATGTGTCAGTATCAAGCGCCAAACCCCCCCATGTGCCAGTATCAAGTGCCAAACCCCCCCATGTGCCAGTATCAAGTGCCAAACCCCCCATGTGTCAGTATCAAGCGCCAAACCCCCCCATGTGCCAGTATAAAGTGCCAACCCCCTCCCATGTGCCAGTATCAAGTGCCAAACCCCCCATGTGCCAGTATCAAGTGCCAAACCCCTCCATGTGCCAGTATCAAGTGCCAAACCCCTCCATGTGCCAGTATCAAGTGCTAAACCCCCCATGTGCCAGTATCAAGTGCCAAACTCCCCCATGTGCCAGTATCAAGTGCCAAACCCCCCCATGTGACAGTATCAATTGTAGATTCACACTGAAGGCATCAAAACTATGAATTAACACATGTGGAATTATATTTATAACAAACAAGTGTGAAACAACTGAAAATATGTCATATTCTAGGTTCTTCAAAGTAGCCACCTTTTGATTTGATTACTGCTTTGCACACTCTTGGCATTCTCTTTATGAGCTTCAAGAGGTCGTCCCCTGAAATGGTTTTCACTTCACAGGTGTGCCCTGTCAGGTTTAATAAGTGGGATTTCTTGCCTTATAAATGGGGTTGGGACCATCAGTTGCGTTGAGGAGAAGTCAGGTGGATACACAGCTGATACATATACCTACTGGTGGATACAGGTGGATACACAGGATACATATACCTACTGAATAGAGTGGCCATCATTACTTTAAGAAATGAAGGTCAGTCAGTCAGCCGAAAAATTGGGAAAACTTATTTGACCATGAAGGAGAGTGATGGGGTGCTGCGCCAGATGACCTGGCCTCCACAGTCACCGGACCTGAACCCAATAGAGATGGTTTGGGGTGAGCTGGACCGCAGAGTGAAGGCAAAAGGGCCAACAAGTGCTAAGCATCTCTGGGAACTCCTTCAAGACTGTTGGAAGACCATTTCAGGGGACTACCTCTTGAAGGTCATCAAGAGAATGCCAAGAGTGTGCAAAGCAGTAATCAAAGCAAAAGGTGGCTACTTGGAAGAACCTAGAATATAACATATTTTCAGTTGATTCACACTTGTTTGTTATGTATATAATTCCACATGTGTTAATTCATAGTTTTGATGCCTTCATAGTCATGAAAATAAAGAAAACTCTTTAAATGAGAAGGTGTGTCCAAACTTTTGGTCTGTACTGTATATTTTTAACATACTGTTCCCATATTTAATGGCTGTTAGATAGGTTCTCGTCTGTCAAAACAACTGTTAAAAGTGGGCCAGCTATTCACACCATGTGAGGTGCGGAAGACGTGAGTTAATGGTATGCGCAGTACCCCACAGTATCCCACAGCCTGTGACAACGGTAAGAAACGGAGTAATGGACTAGTTTAATAGTTATATGAGACATTAAAGTGATGTGGCTGACAAAGGAGAAGTTCTTTTTAATTTGAAGGGGGAGGTGTTTATATTCAATTAAGGTGGAGTCAACACTGACCAATTGTAGAGATTTGGTGGTTATATATGTTCACTACTAGTATGTTTGTTTGAGCTTGATAAAGACCCAAAAGGTTAAAATGTCACATAATTCGGTGTAAATAAATGGTGACGTTTTTCTATTTCAATAGTTTTTTATTGGAAAACGTTTTTCTATGACATTGGAGTGCCGCAGTTTTCTACAACATTGCAACTTTTTGAGGAGTTCCGGAGGCCAGGACTCAACACTGTGGGCACCGCTACAAAACGGAACAGCTGAAAGGATTCAGTGAGTAGTGCTGTCTTGTTCATATTGTTTGAAGTACACCAGCTATTCACTGGCCATGGGGGAAAAAAAAGACTTTGTGAATAGCTACATAGACTGCAATGGTTTTGAAATCAACAATTAAAAAAATGGCTATCACGTGGCTGTTTTCAACTGTTGTGTGAATGCACCCTAATATACACTGAAATGGGCAACAGACAGCAAACTACGACTTGTACAGTACCTGTGACAACTTGGGGGTTGGTCAGCTCACATAGTTCTCCATCATATGAGTTTAAGACGGTTGGCACGTGAAGAATAGGTCTACTCTGAATTTTCGTGCAGCTGATCTCAGCCAGTTTTATTATTAGCCACTAAACATTACCATGTTCCTCACATCAGGACATTAGCTTAGTAAACACAGGCATACCATCATTATGGTGACTACCACAGGCTTTGCACTGCCTGCCCTTTCCAAACCCAAAGCATTGTGGTAACAATTCACCTTATTAAGGCCAGGTTCACATCTGTGATACGGTTTTCCCAAAGCCTGTTTCAGCAGAGGAGCAGACTATCGGAATTACTGTATTCTGCATATCCGAACACACCACCAGGGCCTGCGACATCCCCATTCACCATATTGGCATCCGCTGGATTTCCGGGATTACTGTCCACTTTCTGTTAGAAAAATACTGCTGCATGCTGAGGTATTTTTGTGGCAGAAAGCTGGCATTCATGTCAGAAACCCAATAGATCCCGTTATAGTGTATAGGGATTCAGCTGTCACAGTGTAGGGGGAGGGGAGGAACACCAGAATGACAACAGAAGGAAAATGACCAGAAACTAGGTCTCAAGGCTAGGGAAAGGGAAATGGTGACCACCTGGGAATATTCATACACTGTAAACCTAAACCCTAGTAACCCTGAAACACCCTAGGATTAGTGAGAGGGTCTGAGACTACTGGTTCCTTCCCAGATGAACCAGCCAGCGTCTCCCTGAGGCCTAGTAAAAAACAAGCAAATGGGAGCAACAACATACTAAGAGAAGTACACTTATCTTCAATAGAAAATGGATGAGCAGTGACTCAGATGAGGACCACACACCAGCTCTTCCAAATCCAGGCAGAGAATATCAACCGCATGGTATGAAGTGTGAGTCCAGACTAAATAGAGGAGCAGTAATGACCACAAGCTACACCTGAGATAAGAGGTTTGGTCATTACCAACAACACTGCAACAAGTGAAAACAGATAGGCTGTCAGATAACCTAACGTGCAGCCAGTCTCTCAGATCTTCTAACCTCTGTCACTGGAGGGACTGTTACACCAGCAGGCCCTGGTGGTGTCAGCTATACTGAATATGTTAATTCCGGTACTTTGCTCCTCTGCCGGAACAGACTACTGGAATACCGTAACACAGATGTGTATGTAGTCTTAAAGGGAACCTGGCAGCGGCAAAAAACACTCCAAACTGCCAGAAGTACCTTCAAGTAGCCAGCAGTGTGTTTCTAGTGATGATTTTCTTCCTGCAGTCACAAGCGGTAAAAACTTTATTTTATCCCCCGCCCACGCTATTTTTGAGTCACGCTTGAAGTCAAGGGGGCAGCAGCCTCCTTGCTTCAAGTCAAGGTAACCGCGCCCCCTTCCCTGCACCATCGCCTGTGACTGACAGCGCTTATGCAGAGAGTTCGGCTTGCTTTGCCGAACAGCTGTCTGTCAGTCACAGGCATGGGGCAGGGAAGGGGCCGTGGTTACCTTGACTTGAAGCGTGTGCCGGTGTACAAAGCATGCTGCACTCTGCTGTCTGCCGCCTGCTAACTACTAAAAGTTGGCAAGTATGTCAAAGCATGGTATAAAGTAAATGGTGCACAAGTTCTAACCTGTGATGTAGACTAGTGAAGTCTTTATAGATTTTGTTGCACACCATTATTAATTCTTAGCTCATTATCAACACCTTAAGGCACTATATAAAATAGACCTATTTTTCTCCCTCTCCAAAGCAATAGCTTGTTTTTTTTTGCCAAGTCAAGCTTGCTTGGGTTTAAACTATGCCTTAGATGTAATTCGGTGAAATCACACAGGTGTCTCTGCAGAAAATGAATGGAAGTGACTCAGGGTTCAGCATTTCAACGTATTTAATTTTATCTTCAAAGTTTTATCTAGGAAGCAGAGGGAAGCTACTTAACACTGAGCATGCTGGGAAAAGATGATGGGATAATTTTATCTGCAAGTAAAAAAGAAAGACTAGCTCTTCTGACACAATACAAGACACAAATGATAGAGCTCAGCAGCACTCCAAAAATATGATCATGGTTATAACCATGCATCAGTGGTGCTCACAGTGTCAAGCTCCAGCCCAAGAACCCCATAATAGAAAGCGAAAAATTACAGCAATCATATAATGTGCAAAAAACAAAACAAAAAAAAACCTTATAATGCTTTATTCTCCGAAACAGGGGCGGATCTTTATTAGGCATATATGTACATGGTGTAGTATAAATATGGAACACAGTACCTCTCATCAATCAATTATACAGTGATTAACAGTAATTATAATAACAGAAACAAAAAAGGTTGCAAGAATAATCTCTTATATTATCACATGGAATTACAGTTTAGATAATAATGTGGGTCTGTGCGTGTAGGCGGGGTTGGCAATGACAGACTTTCATAAACTTCAGCAGTTTAAAAGTCCAACACAGTTTATTTTTTAAACCGCAGCATTAAAGTTAAATCTTTACTTTGGTCCATCCACAGAAACATAAATCCACAGAAACATAAACAAAAGAAATACTTGCCCATCTGAGCTCTAACTATACAGAATCATCACCTTACCTAGGTACTTAGTAAACAGCTGATCAGGCTCTCCTCAATCAGCAGGTCATGCAGCTGCCAGGAACTGACCCTCAATGAGCATTTTTGCATTTATCCCCTCACTAATGAGCCCAGCATATACACCTGGGAATACTTCAGGCTAGGGGACAATATTGTACTGGAGTGGGGGAGGGAATGACAGGTCCCTCTACCAACCTACCCACCATTCCATAAAAATCCAGGCCCAAAAACACTTTAAGGAAAAGTGCATCAGAAAAGTACAATTTGCTGAAACAACACAGTCATACTGGATTATTTTTACCTTACCCATCTGAGCATTCTAGGACAGGTGTAAGCCGACAAATATTCAGAGAATCGGCCGGACAGAAAACGCTGCGCATATCGGTTTTTGTCCAGCTGATTCCTGGCATTCTATTGTGGAACAGCCTGCCAGAAGGCTGTGGCGCACATGTGAAAGTAACCTAATTATAAATCGCATGCTATGTGCAGCCAAATGACACTATAAGAGGGACACACACATGAATTTTTTTTACTCGCACAACTTACACAAGAAATCTTCTTTGCCATCTATGTTTTTGTGGCGCTTTTTTTCTGGTGTTTTTTTGCACGCAGTGTGGCTTACCACTAGCATTTTCTTCATGGTGTTTTTTCCCTATAGAGAGCAACAACATGCAGCATGTTTTAAAAAAAGCAAGAAAGACAAAAAACAACCTCTAACTACCAAAAACATCAATAGCAAAAAAAATTATGTGTGAAAGCACCCTTACGTAGTCGTGAACCAGCAGAAAAAGCACACACAATTTTTGGCAATGTGACTTGTATGCCATTTGCTGACGTGCAACCATAGCTGCTTTCTAGCCCTACTTCAGGGTTCAGTCTACACGGGGACTTAAGCCATACAACATTAAGATTGCAATGTTACACTGCTAAAATTGCAACTAATGATAGCAAAGGA
Organism: Bufo bufo; assembly: GCF_905171765.1. NCBI lineage: Eukaryota > Metazoa > Chordata > Amphibia > Anura > Bufonidae > Bufo > Bufo bufo. The sequence goes on along the minus strand of NC_053390.1, from coordinate 158,094,539 downwards.
CGTTGCTTGTTGTTGTAATGATAGCAAAGGTCGCATTGAAATCCTGTAGGTTAGGATTTCTGCCAACAGTAGTATTTTCCTCACCTGAAGTTGCATGTCACAGTGTAACCTCATTCTTTATCATTAGTTGCAATTTTAGCAGTGCGGCAATGCCGTCTAAGGGGGTCATTTATGAAACAGAAATACGTCTATATTAGGTGTATTTCTGGCGCAGTCTGCGGCGCAAAGGTCCTTTGCGGCGCAATCTGCGCGCAAAGGTCCTTTGCGGCGCAATCTGCGACTTTTCCATGCTTACGCCAGGTCTAAAAAAGTGTGTGTGGCATTGCTAGATTGGGGATGGGCCGAAAGGCCCTTCTTATTTACAATTTTCTACGCTTGTTTTAGGTGTAGAATATGGTATAAATGTAAGACAGCTGGGAAGCTATCTTACATTTAGACTGGCGCTGGATGTGCCAAAGTTATGTAGACGCCTGCGCCTCTATATAATTCCAGCGGGCTTTATTAAGACCGGCACCTAAAACGCCGGTCTTAATAAATGTGCCTCTAAAGTTTAATCAATCAAAGTCACCATGTAACTGTAGCCTTAAATTTTATCAGCTGTGCCATTTGGTGCTTAGGGCGGGGTCATACATTTCACTCAAACTGTGCCGCCATTAACAATCTGCAATTATTTTATTAGCAAACTGCAGGGACCCAAGGGCTTTGCCTGTATCACGGCCAGTAAGTGTGACAGCACCCTCAGGTGGTAGATTTTCACCTGATTATTGGATTGAGCCTTATCAGTTCATCACTTGGGGTTTCTGAGCTGGACGTGCTATTACTACCAGATGACCCTGGAGGTTGGGAGGGGTTGTTCTGATGGGCTAGGAACATTACCTATTCACAGGAATGGCTGGTCTCAGTCAGCAGCTTCTGTACCTCTTCGAGAGCGGTATGGACAACGCTAGATATGCTCAGTCATAAAACCCTGGAGTCCCCCATGCATGTGCTATTCTGGTCCTTTTTTGAAGATCAGAATCACACTTTTATATGTATGGTAGTGAGAGAAAAAAATGGATAGGACACAGATTTTGTTTTTTTGGGGGGACGGAAAATTGGACACGGTCATGTGAATAAGCCCTTACGGCTCATGCACACAACCGTTGTTGTTTTGCGGTTACCAGCAGTGTGCGTTCCGCATTTTGCGGGATGGATTGACTGGCCCATAATACAACAGTCCTATCCTTGTCTGTAATGTGGACAATAATAAGACATGTTTTAGTTTTTTGCGAACTAACATACGGACATGGAATGCACACAGAGTCATTTCCCTTTTTTTGCGGCCATTCACTTCAATAAGGCCACAAAAAAATGGAATGGACACATAATAATACACAAAAAATATGTTCCTGTGCACGAGTCCTTAGTAGTAGCAGTAATAATAACAATGAAAGCGATATGATTTTTATACAATGCTGCCCTCTAGTGGGATGGATTTTAAGACACAATCTCAGAATATTATTTTTGATCTTACCGAACCTGGAATCTATATTGCAAGTATATTCATCCCTCTATGAGTAGTAGAATATTTTCATTCTTTCACTGCCAAGGACATATGAAATACTCCACTGTAAATGTCAGAATATACACACATTCGAAGTCGGGGAGCATCATAAAAAGTTTTACTTTCTGGTATTGTGTGTATACAGTACAGACCAAAAGTTTGGACACACCTTCTCATTCAAAGAGTTTTCTTTATTTTCATGACTATGAAAATTGTAGATTCACACTGAAGGCATCAAAACTATGAATTAACACATGTGGAATTATATACATAACAAACAAGTGTGAAACAACTGAAAATATGTCATATTCTAGGTTCTTCAAAGTAGCCACCTTTTGCTTTGATTACTGCTTTGCACACTTTTGGCATTCTCTTGATGAGCTTCAAGAGGTAGTCCCCTGAAATGGTTTTCACTTCACAGGTGTGCCCTGTCAGGTTTAATAAGTAGGATTTTTTGCCTTATAAATGGGGTTGGGATCATCAGTTGCGTTGAGGAGAAGTCAGGTGGATACACAGCTGATAGTCCTACTGAATAGACTGTTAGAATTTGTATTATGGCAAGAAAAAAGCAGCTAAGTAAAGAAAAACGAGTGGCCATCATTACTTTAAGAAATGAAGGTCAGTCAGTCAGCTGAAAAATTGGGAAAACTTTGAAAGTAAGGGCTATTTGACCATGAAGGAGAGTGATGGGGTGCTGCGCCAGATGACCTGGCCTCCACAGTCACCGGACCTGAACCCAATCGAGATGGTTTGGGGTGAGCTGGACCGCAGAGTGAAGGCAAAAGAGCCAACAAGTGCTAAGCATCTCTGGGAACTCCTTCAAGACTGTTGGAAGACCATTTCAGGGGACTACCTCTTGAAGCTCATCAAGAGAATGCCAAGAGTGTGCAAAGCAGTAATCAAAGCAAAAGGTGGCTACTTGGAAGAACCTAGAATATGACATATTTTCAGTTGTTTCACACTTGTTTGTTATGTATATAATTCCACATGTGTTAATTCATAGTTTTGATGCCTTCATAGTCATGAAAATAAAGAAAACTCTTTGAATGAGAAGGTGTGTCCAAACTTTTGGTCTGTACTGTATATGGTATTGTGTGTATATATGGATATGTGGAGAGAATCTCTAAATCGCACATCCTCATACCTATGCTTCTGATATACAACTGTTTTCAATTATCAGCATTTCTTATGATAAAACATGGCTATACAGCGATGCTATCAATCATTTGCTGTGCACTATAGAGAGGCAATTAGTATACAGTTTGATCAAAGCGCATAGGCCCACTTACCGCGACAAGGATGCCTCTTGTTTAAGTGGGAACCTACTCTAACCATGGCGCAGAGCCGTGCGGCGACCGACACGCCTCCACACCGCTCCAGCAGGCAACGGGATCCAGCAGCCGCACAGCGGCCCCACTGTACAGTGAGGCCACATGGGCCCCGGGTCCCATCACTCCACCAGCACGGCACAGAAGCAGAGACGGCCGCCGTCCAGCGCCGCATGTGAACTGGTGCAAATGGCTCACCTGTTCACAGCCTCTCAGGAACTCCAACTGAGATGTGGTAGGAGAGTAGGTTCCCACTTAAACAAGAGGCATCCTTGTCGCGGTAAGTGGGCCTATGCGCTTTGATCAAACTGTATACTAATTGCCTCTTTATAGTGCACAGCAAATGATTGATAGCATCGCTGTATAGCCATGTTTTATCATAAGAAATGCTGATAATTGAAAACAGTTGTATATCAGAAGCATAGGTATGAGGATGTGCGATTTAGAGATTCTCTCCACATATCCATACAATTTATGCTATAAACTTCTTTTCCCCCCTCCCCTGAATCAGCACTCCTCCCCATGTGGCTCAGGTGCTTTTTAATTAGCAGAAGTCTGCAAAGGGTTTATATATTCCTACCACATCTCAGTTGGAGTTCCTGAGAGGCTGTGAACAGGTGAGCCATTTGCACCAGTTCACATGCGGCGCTGGACGGCGGCCGTCTCTGCTTCTGTGCCGTGCTGGTGGAGTGATGGGACCCGGGGCCCATGTGGCCTCACTGTACAGTGGGGCCGCTGTGCGGCTGCTGGATCCCATTGCCTGCTGGAGCGGTGTGGAGGCGTGTCGGTCGCCGCACGGCTCTGCGCCATGGTTAGAGTAGGTTCCCACTTAAACAAGAGGCATCCTTGTCGCGGTAAGTGGGCCTATGCGCTTTGATCAAACTGTATACTAATTGCCTCTTTATAGTGCACAGCAAATGATTGATAGCATCGCTGTATAGCCATGTTTTATCATAAGAAATGCTGATAATTGAAAACAGTTGTATATCAGAAGCATAGGTATGAGGATGTGCGATTTAGAGATTCTCTCCACATATCCATACAATTTATGCTATAAACTTCTTTTCCCCCCTCCCCTGAATCAGCACTCCTCCCCATGTGGCTCAGGTGCTTTTTAATTAGCAGAAGTCTGCAAAGGGTTTATATATTCCTACCACATCTCAGTTGGAGTTCCTGAGAGGCTGTGAACAGGTGAGCCATTTGCACCAGTTCACATGCGGCGCTGGACGGCGGCCGTCTCTGCTTCTGTGCCGTGCTGGTGGAGTGATGGGACCCGGGGCCCATGTGGCCTCACTGTACAGTGGGGCCGCTGTGCGGCTGCTGGATCCCATTGCCTGCTGGAGCGGTGTGGAGGCGTGTCGGTCGCCGCACGGCTCTGCGCCATGGTTAGAGTAGGTTCCCACTTAAACAAGAGGCATCCTTGTCGCGGTAAGTGGGCCTATGCGCTTTGATCAAACTGTATACTAATTGCCTCTTTATAGTGCACAGCAAATGATTGATAGCATCGCTGTATAGCCATGTTTTATCATAAGAAATGCTGATAATTGAAAACAGTTGTATATCAGAAGCATAGGTATGAGGATGTGCGATTTAGAGATTCTCTCCACATATCCATACAATTTATGCTATAAACTTCTTTTCCCCCCTCCCCTGAATCAGCACTCCTCCCCATGTGGCTCAGGTGCTTTTTAATTAGCAGAAGTCTGCAAAGGGTTTATATATTCCTACCACATCTCAGTTGGAGTTCCTGAGAGGCTGTGAACAGGTGAGCCATTTGCACCAGTTCACATGCGGCGCTGGACGGCGGCCGTCTCTGCTTCTGTGCCGTGCTGGTGGAGTGATGGGACCCGGGGCCCATGTGGCCTCACTGTACAGTGGGGCCGCTGTGCGGCTGCTGGATCCCATTGCCTGCTGGAGCGGTGTGGAGGCGTGTCGGTCGCCGCACGGCTCTGCGCCATGGTTAGAGTAGGTTCCCACTTAAACAAGAGGCATCCTTGTCGCGGTAAGTGGGCCTATGCGCTTTGATCAAACTGTATACTAATTGCCTCTTTATAGTGCACAGCAAATGATTGATAGCATCGCTGTATAGCCATGTTTTATCATAAGAAATGCTGATAATTGAAAACAGTTGTATATCAGAAGCATAGGTATGAGGATGTGCGATTTAGAGATTCTCTCCACATATCCATACAATTTATGCTATAAACTTCTTTTCCCCCCTCCCCTGAATCAGCACTCCTCCCCATGTGGCTCAGGTGCTTTTTAATTAGCAGAAGTCTGCAAAGGGTTTATATATTCCTACCACATCTCAGTTGGAGTTCCTGAGAGGCTGTGAACAGGTGAGCCATTTGCACCAGTTCACATGCGGCGCTGGACGGCGGCCGTCTCTGCTTCTGTGCCGTGCTGGTGGAGTGATGGGACCCGGGGCCCATGTGGCCTCACTGTACAGTGGGGCCGCTGTGCGGCTGCTGGATCCCATTGCCTGCTGGAGCGGTGTGGAGGCGTGTCGGTCGCCGCACGGCTCTGCGCCATGGTTAGAGTAGGTTCCCACTTAAACAAGAGGCATCCTTGTCGCGGTAAGTGGGCCTATGCGCTTTGATCAAACTGTATACTAATTGCCTCTTTATAGTGCACAGCAAATGATTGATAGCATCGCTGTATAGCCATGTTTTATCATAAGAAATGCTGATAATTGAAAACAGTTGTATATCAGAAGCATAGGTATGAGGATGTGCGATTTAGAGATTCTCTCCACATATCCATACAATTTATGCTATAAACTTCTTTTCCCCCCTCCCCTGAATCAGCACTCCTCCCCATGTGGCTCAGGTGCTTTTTAATTAGCAGAAGTCTGCAAAGGGTTTATATATTCCTACCACATCTCAGTTGGAGTTCCTGAGAGGCTGTGAACAGGTGAGCCATTTGCACCAGTTCACATGCGGCGCTGGACGGCGGCCGTCTCTGCTTCTGTGCCGTGCTGGTGGAGTGATGGGACCCGGGGCCCATGTGGCCTCACTGTACAGTGGGGCCGCTGTGCGGCTGCTGGATCCCATTGCCTGCTGGAGCGCTGTGGAGGCGTGTCGGTCGCCGCACGGCTCTGCGCCATGGTTAGAGTAGGTTCCCACTTAAACAAGAGGCATCCTTGTCGCGGTAAGTGGGCCTATGCGCTTTGATCAAACTGTATACTAATTGCCTCTTTATAGTGCACAGCAAATGATTGATAGCATCGCTGTATAGCCATGTTTTATCATAAGAAATGCTGATAATTGAAAACAGTTGTATATCAGAAGCATAGGTATGAGGATGTGCGATTTAGAGATTCTCTCCACATATCCATTGTGTGTATATATACCAGAAGGGTGGGAGGGAGGAAGCGGCAACTGGAAAGGTCAGGAAAATAGACCACAGCCTGTTAGGGTGAATTCACATGCAGCAGATTTTGTTGGAGAAATTTTTTGAAGGGGGCTTGTAAATATCCATGTGCTGCAAATGAATGGAACTGGTTTTCAGTCACAGAAATTTTTCTGTCATCTTTTCCCCCTGTAACTAGAGATATATAGGAACCTATATTTTATTACTAGAGATGAGTGAATTTCCAGAAAATTGTTTTGGTTCCAATTCGATTGATTCTGCTGTTATTGTCCATATTGCTTCCTTTGCTCGCTTGATTCATTTTTCAATCACATTATACACTGCTTGTTTCCATGGTTATGACCACTCTGCAATCCAGCAGCGGTGGCTGTGCTTACACACTGTAGGAAAAAGCAGCGTCCTATGTGCGCTCCCACAGTCCAGGCCACCAGAAAGGCCGGCACTTTTTCCTGTAGTGTGCAAGCACCACTACCACTGATTGATAAATGCTATTTGCTGAAGTGAGACAACCCCTTTAAAGAAAATATATTATCCTTGAAGCTTGTTAAAGCAATGGCGTTTTTACAAAATCTATGAAAAAAATTATCCTTTTTTGGGAGCAGTTTTAGGTTTGTTACACTGTGCAAGGTAGGGTTCCCAGCAGCAGTAGTACAGTATGGAACATAATGGACAAGGCAGAAGATGTTTGGCTGTGTAAGGCTAGTAATGGTGGCAGCAGCAGCAGCAGTACAGCATGGAACATAATGGATACGACAGGTAATGTGCGGCTGTGTAGGGCTAGTAGTCGTGGCTGCAGTAGTACAGTATGGAACATAATGGACATTATAGGAGAGGTGAATCTGTGTAGGGCTAGTAGTAGCGGAAGCAGTAGTACAATATGGAACATAATGGATACGACAGGTAATGTGCGGCTGTGAAGGGCTAGTAGTCGTGGCAGCAGTAGTACAGTATGGAACATAATGGACATGGCAGGAGATGTGTGGTTGTGTAGGGCTAGTAGTAGTGGCAGCAGTAGTACAGTATGGAACATAATGGACATGATAGGAGAGGTGAAGCTGTGTAGGGCTAGTAGTAGTGGAAGCAGTAGTACAATATGGAACATATTGGACAAGGCAAGAGATGTGTGGATGTGTAGGGGTAATAGTAGTGGCAGTAGCAGTAATACAGTATGGAACAAAATGAACAAGACAGGTGACATGTGGCTTTGTAGGGCTAGTAGTGACACTAGCAGCAGTACAGTATGGAACACAATGGATATGACAGGTGATGTGCGGCTGTGAAGGGCTAGTAGTAGTGGCAGCAGTAGTACAGCATGGAATGTGATGGACAAAGCAGGAGATGTGCGGCTGTCTAAAGCTAGTAGTGGTGGCAGCAGCAGCATTAGTACCTTATAAAACATAATGGACAAGGAAGGAGATGTTTGGCTGTGTAGGGCTAGTAGTAGTGGCAGCAACAGTAGTACAGTATGGAACATAATGGACAAGGCAAGAGATGTATGGCTGTGTAGGGCTAGTAGTGGGGGCAGCAGCAGCAGTAGTACAGTATGGAATATGATGGACAGGCACACAGTGAGATGGACAGGTGCAGTGACCGGGCCGCAGAGGCAAACGTGAGTGTGGGTGGCCAGATTCCTGCAGTAGTTGTACTCACGGTTTCCTGAAGCTCCCTGGGTTGGCGTGCAGTGACGGGAAGGGCACACCGGTTCTTCCTTTCAGGGCACACTCTGGTTCTTGGGTTCTGCTGCCTGATGTTGGTTGAGGTGCCCTTGATATTGCTGTTTTACTGTGCGAGCCAGGGTCCTGGTTGTTGTGACGCCAGCACATTGCGATGCAAATGTAGTGTAGTATAATGATGAGATGGCTGTTGGTATAACAAAACCACAGTACTTTACCTAAACTGGTCAGCAGGGCTGGGACAAGGCCATTTGGTGCCCAGGGCGAAGATGGCAAACTGCGCCCCCCCCCCCCCTTCCCCCGTTTTTAAGAAAGAATCAATGTTGTTTCAAAACAAGAATATACTTAAAGCAATAGAACAAAGGACTGTGGGACTTTGAAAGTCACAGACACTATAAAGTTCCCCCCCATCATCATGTGCCAGTATAAAGTCCCCCCCATCATCATGTGCCAGTTTTGTAATAAGCCCCCCCAATGTGCCAGTAACACTATTGTAAAAAAAAACAAAAAAAAAACACTTATACTTACCTAAGTGTCAGCGATGCGATGCAGCCTCTTCCTGTGTCCCACGCTGTAATGTAAGGCTCAGGCGGCACGATGACGTCATTGCGCCGGCCTCTGATAGGCTGCCGGCCTAGTGCCTGCAGCCAGGGGCGTACATAAAAATCACTGGGCCCCATAGCAGGAATCTAAATTGGGCCCCCATTCCCCTTTATAGCCCCTCCCTTTGTTCCATGAACTATTCTTGCTGCTGCGTTTTATAATTTATGCCATCAGGGCCGGAATGGGATTACAAAACAGCCCTGGCACACAAAAGAGGTATAATAGATGCAGATGTATATTATATACAGCAGTGTACAGTTATGTGAGGTACGCGGTATAATAGATGCAGTGTGTACAGGTATATAGTATATTCCCTAGTGTTCTGATATGTGAGGTACAGGGTATAATAGATGCAGTGTGTACAGGTATATAGTATATACAGCAGTGTACTGATATGTGAGGTACGGGGTATAATATATGCAGTGTATACAGTATATACAGTAGTGTAATATGTGAGGTACGAGGTATAATAGATGCAGTGTGTACAGATATATAGTAAATACAGCAGTGTATTGACACCTCGTACCTCACATATCAGTACACTGCTGTATATACTATATATCTGTACACACTGCATCTATTATACCTCGTACCTCACATATATAGTATATACAGAAGTGTACTGATATCTGTACACACAGCATCTATTATACCTCATACCTCACATATCAGTGCACTGCGGTATATACTATATATCTGTACATATTGCATGTATAATACTGTGTAATATATGCAGTGTGTGTGCATGTATGTGTGTGTGTATATATATATATATATATATATATATATATATATACAGAGCAGTGTATTGATGTGACACATAGAAGGTATAATACTGTAGATGCAGTGTTTATAGAAATATGTGGTCAGTTATGCATTATAGTCACTGTGAGGTACATGAGGTAGTGGTAACTGTCTGAAGTAGTATACATGAGTGAGCAATGAGTAAAAACAGGGCATGAGGGGGGGGGGGTAAATGATGAAAAGTGGAGGACCTCCTCTTACCTCTCCATTCCAGTCTGTATGGATCAATACAGAGCTGCTTGTGAACTTTTAATACTTGCTGTTAGGGGTTGAAGGACCTGTGATGATGTCATCACAGGTCCTGGCAGATGTACCTTTGAAACCTAGGAACTACACCATTTTTGGTGCAGTTCCTTTGCTAGATTCTGCAGGACCTGTGATGTTGAAGATGATGTCATCACAGGTCCTGGCAGATGCACTGTTCTAACCTGGGAACTACACTTTACACTGTGCAGTTCCCTTACAGGACCTGTGATGACATCATCAAAGGTCCTTTAGCTTTAGAAAGGTAAACAGGAGTAATTAGGGGGCGGGGCCTCTCCTCCACTTCGGTGCCTGCCTGCAGCCTATCAGAGGAAAGGGAAGGGACACGCCTCTCCCTCCCCTGCACCTCCGCTGGCACAGACAGTTTACAATGGAGATGAGCGCAATGGAAGCGCTCATCTCCCTGTGCCCGGCGGCGGCTGCTCACTTGGGGGGGGGGGGGGGGGCGTTTTAGTTGGGGGGGCACATGGGGGGGCACAGCATGATGTAGGGGGGGCCGTGGCTGGCACTTCACCTGCGCCCCCCTTTTGTCCTCAAATGGTAGTGCCCAGGGCACCCGCTCCTTCGACCCCTGCCTTGTACCGGCCCTGCTGGTCAGCAGGTGATCCACACAAGCACTGTTCACATGAAATGTAGTCTTCCCGGCGAACATAGCTTGTTCGCGTTCGCTGCGGGGGGCGAACATATGGCTGGTACATTTTTTATATTTATATATATTGCAGTTGCTGCCCGTGTTGTGTGAGAGGCTGCAGGCTCAGTCACAGACAGTACTGTGTGCACACCATTCATACAGGGTGTGACAGAAAATACCTCGCAGATAAAAAAAATTCAATTTATTCTTTTTCTGTGATATAATCCCAGTTGCAAGCCAGTGTGTGTCTGGCCCATAGACTGTACTGTGGCCACTGGCTAGCCCACCACTCATACCGTTACAGGGTGTCACTCACTCACAAATACCTTTGAATCTCATCGTACAATGCTTTGTGTCTAAGTACCCAGGCTTACAGGACGTCCTCAAGCAGGCCAGGATGTGTGTGGCCATTTCAGGCGTTCCTACACGGCCATGGCGCACTTTTCAGACATTCAGCGCCGAAACAACATGCCAGTGAGGCGCTTAATTTGCGATACCCCGACACGTTGGAATTCAACACTCCTAATGTTCGACCGCCTGCTCCAACAAGAAAAAGCCGTCAACGAGTATTTGTATGACCGGGGTGCTAGGACAGCCTCTGCGGAGCTGGGAATTTTTTTGCCACGTTACTGGACGCTCATGCGCAATGCCTGTAGGCTCATGCGTCCTTTTGAGGAGGTGAAAAACCTAGTCAGTCGCACCGAAGGCACCATCAGCGACCTCATCCCATTTGTTTTCTTCCTGGAGCGTGCCCTGCGAAGAGTGCTGGATCAGGCTGTAGATGAGCGTGAAGAGGAAGAGGAAGAGTTGTGGTCACCATCACCACCAGAAACAGCCTTGTCATCATCGCTTGCCGGACCTGTGGCAACGCTGCAAGAGGAGTATGAGGAAGAGGAGTCAGAGGAGGAATGTGGCTTTGAGGAGGAGGAAGACCAACCACAGCAGGCATCCCAGAGTGCTCGTTGTTGTCACCTATCTGGGACCCGTGGTGTTGTACGTGGCTGGGGGGAAGAACAGACCGTCAATGACATCAGTGAGGACGAGCAACGGGAAATGAGTAGCTCAGCATGCAACCTTGTGCAAATGGGGTCTTTCATGCTGTCATGTCTGTTGAGGGACCCTCGTATAAAAAGGATGAAGGAGAATGACCTGTACTGGGTGGCCACGCTACTAGACCCCCGGTATAAGCAGAAAGTGGCGGAAATGTTACCAAATTACCGAAAGTCAGAAAGGATGCAGCAGTTCAAAACCAAACTAAAAAATATGCTTTACACAGCTTATAAGGGGGATGTCACAGCACAACGGGAATCTAACTGGGGAAGAGGTGAAAGTAATCCTCCTCCTACCACGACCACGGCGGCAAGGACAGGACGCTTTACAGATGTGTTGTTGATGGAGGACATGCAGAGCTTTTTCAGTCCTACACATCGCCACAGTCCTTCGGGATCCAGCCTTAGAGAACGACTCAACCGACAGGTAGCAGACTACCTCGTCTTAACTGCAGATATCGACACTCTGAGGAGCGATGAACCCCTTGATTACTGGGTGTGCAGGCTTGACCTGTGGCCTGAGCTATCCCAGTTTGCGATAGAACTTCTGGCCTGCCCCGCTTCAAGTGTCCTGTCAGAAAGGACCTTTAATGCAGCAGGAGGCATTGTCACTGACAAAAGAAGTCGCCTCGGTCCAAAAAGTGTTGATTACCTCACCTTCATTAAGATGAATGAGGCATGGATCCCGAAGGGACTGACAGTGGGGGATACGTTTGACTAACAAAAGGCCTGATGACATGCCTTGGCCTCAAAATGGTCCCCACGCTGCTGTATTTAATGTCTGCATACCGGATGACTTTCGTGAATTCTCCGCCACCAACTAGGGTTCAAGCCACAATGTTTTAGTCACCTTTCTGCCTTGAAAACATAAATTTTTCCGGCCGCTGCTACAACAGCGGCTGCAACAATACCATTATTTTTCAGGCATGTGTACATGCCTAATTTTTCTGGCCTCTGGTGCTGCACTGTGGTTGCAAATGCAAAACAAAAAAAAAAAAGGCACATACAAGTGTCAATTCCCCTTCGTGATCGTTACCTTGTTGTGGTGAAGGGGCTTGCGTATCATAATGAAGCGATCATCACCTCTATGAGTGTGTTGGCAATGTTGCCACACCCCAGATGATAAGGCCGTTGCTTCATTATGATCAGACCAAAAGCGATCGGCTGGATAATTTTTTATAGAAAAAACATTAATGTTTTTTTTATTTTTAAGTTGTATGGGTTTTTAATACATAAAATAAAAAAATCCTAATAAAGTCTTTTAATAGTTTATTAGAAATAATGCAGACAATTTAAAAAATCCCCATCAATTCCAATACAAAGCAAGTACAAAGCTCAGAACTAAATTATTGCAGGATGTCGTAATGGTTCGTTAATTCGACAATGGTTAATCAATTCTACACATGTCCCCGGATAGGGGATGTAACAGGGATTAAACTGATAGGAATAATACTAGTTAAGACACCACTCATATAGAGTGTCACAGCACATTGCTCCGTGCACACGCAGTGCCCCAACTTGGGAGTAAGAGGACCGACCAAGCTGCTTTTTCCATCTCCCGGTTCCTAAAATCAATTCATTTTGGTGTATCAGAGTTTGGTCTGTAACTGTGAAGGCAGTCGAAGGTACCCGGCCTAAATTATTTTTCACAAAAGGCAATCCCTGATATGGGACGTAACAGGGATTAAACTGATGAGAATAGTACTACAGAAAATACCACTCATATCGGGTGTGAGAGTAAATTGCACGGCGCAGACGCAGTGACCGTGGCGTGGATTCAAACAAAGGGGAGGGAGCCAGCGTTTTTTTAACCATCTCCCCGTTCGAAAAATCAATTTAATAAATGGACCCCAGATTGGGAACATAACAGGGATTAAACTGATGAGAAGAGAGAACTGCAGAAAATACCACTCATATCGGGTGTGAGAGTAAATTGCACGCCGCAGACGCAGTGACCGTGGATTCAAACAAAGGGGAGGGAGCCAGCGTTTTTTTAACCATCTCCTCGTTCGAAAAATCAATTCAATTCACCTTTCGGGGACCCTTGGTGTTGTACGTGGCTGGGTGGAGGAAGAAACCTTCAATGACATCAACGGGACATGGCTAGCTTGGTATCCAACCTTGTGCAAATGGGGAGTTTGCGGTTGGGCAAATGGACTGTTTGCGGTTGTTTGCGGTGCATTAAAAGGGGAGTTTGGTCTGTCAATGTCTGTGAAGCGGGCGTAACCCTTACACTACCTGATCGATACAACATCATACCTGATCGTATACACACACTGGATGTTTTAAACCACGTTGTTCAAAAATATTTAGGATTGTTAGGTGATTTATGCCCTTTATGGATTAAAACCCAACTCTGCGTCAACTATGTAATTTTCCATGGGAGTTTTGCCATGGATCCCCCGCCGGCATGCCACAGTCCAGGTGTTAGTTCCTTGAAACAACTTTTCCATCACTACTGTGGCTAGAAAGAGTCCATGTGGGTTTCAAAATTCGCCTGCCTATTGAAGTCTATGGCGGTTCGCCCGTACGCGAGCATTTGCAGAAATTCGCGTTCGCCGTTCGCGAACGGAAATTTTTTTATGTTCGCGATATCTCTATTTCTCTATTATCAGACATATATAAGTATATGATATCCACAGTATCCTCAGAGGAATGTGAACATTGGTCCCTCGTGTCCTTTGGTTATGGAGGGCAGCTTGTAGCTTATAGTGTTTCCATGACATGCAGAGGAGGCTGTGGCCAGATCAGCGGCGATTACCTTCTTTGCCACAACCCCTTTCTGTCTGCTAAATCTTCTGTGGATCTTTTCCCTTCTGAGGGCTGGCACATAAGTTTCTTGTAGGCTGTAGAGGAATGGAATCTCCCTACAGGAGCTGCTCCTCCCTGCTCTGACGTGTTCACTCCTTAGCAGTCAGCCATTAACTCCAGAATTTTCCTCCTAGAGAGGAAGGGTGGAGCCAGCCCTGAAAAGCCTAGTGTGACCCCCCCCCTTATACAACCTTATGGAATTTGTAGTACATGCACATAATACATGGAATATAATGATATTAACACTTTCAATGTTTTGCAGTGTATTTCACTGATGAAGATTGGGCTGAATCACAATAATAGTAATTTGAGCATTATAGCTTTAAGTACGGAAGTACGGAAGCATAAGGGTACGGCCACACAGTCAGGTTTTCTGATGCAGATTTGGAAGCCAAAATCAGGAGTGGACCATAAAAGGAGATAGAAAATATAAAGGATAGACACCTTCTCCTCTTTTTTTAATTCACTCCTTTGGCTTGCCATAGCCTAATAAGATTTTTTATTTTATAACTCAGGTTTCATTGGTTTGCCAAAATTTGAAAAATATCCTGGCAATGAAAAGTTTAGAGGGGTTGTCCAACCCATTCTGACAATTCTCGAGTCCCTTGCTGGACTCTGCTTCCTGGTGTCTTTTGACAAGCAGGAAACGACAATCAAGAACAGTGGATGTGGATTCACTGTGCTAACCAACGAATATGGCTTAGGGCTAAACCTGTGGGCATTATCCTGGTGGCTCCCTGGTATTCAGCCTTTAAATCCTATACAGGGATCTGACCTTTTCTCCAGGGAACACATGTGGCCACTATCTCTTGGAGTAGTCAATGTGTGGTTGGCTGCTGACCCTCGGGATTCAGAGACACTGGTGAAGAAAACCAAGGGTTCAGGCTATACCTCTAGTCAGGAAACAGAACAAGGTCAGGGCAGGCAGAGTTTGTGTAAACCTGTAACTCAGTCCAAAGATCAGGGCAGGCAGCTCAGGGTCAGCACGGTGAACAGGCATGGGTCAGGTAGAATATGGTACACAGGCAGACAAATTGATATAGCCCCTTTAAAGGATTTGACAGACCAGAGGACCTAGAAGGATCTGTAGAGACCTATTGCACAGGCATGGACTGAAAGAAACAGCCAGATATTTATAGGAGCAGCTGATTAGCAATTGGACACAGCCATGCAGCTCACAGAGCAGGAGAAGATTGAGCCTTGCAGTGTTGCAGATAGTGTTGAGCGAACTTGTGTTTTAAGTTTGGCGTGCAAAGTTTGGGTTCGGGTTATCGAAGTATCCCGTTATGGATTCCGCTACCATGGACCATAACAGAATTTAGAATCCATAACGGGATACTTCGATAACCTGAACTCGAACTTTAGACGCCGAACTTAAAACACAAGTTCGCTCAACACTAGTTGCAGACTAAGGTTCAAAGAATTAAAGTCCACACAGGACACTGACGCCCTGGCCTGCTGTCACAGTGCTGGAACTATGACAGACACAGAGTGAGTGGAGCGGCAACTGTGCACGCCGAGAAAGAGGGACAGTGGTGGAGGCAG
This sequence comes from Bufo bufo, assembly GCF_905171765.1. NCBI lineage: Eukaryota > Metazoa > Chordata > Amphibia > Anura > Bufonidae > Bufo > Bufo bufo. Next base: position 158,078,916 of record NC_053390.1, on the reverse strand, counting down.
TAGCAATGACCACTCAACCAATCACTAGCTGAGGCTAGTCACCACTGTGGCCACTGATTGGCTGAATGGTGATTTCCTGTGTCACAGAAGAGCCAGGAAGCAGAGAACATTGGGGGCCTAGGATTCGTCAGAACAGAAGTGGCAGGGAATTGTTGAGTATGACTTTTTTTCTTTTATAGCATTCTGTGCCTTAAAATTGGGTATATGTTGCATTTTTTGTACCTCTTTTGTCCATGATTTTTTGTCAAACACACTAATTAATGTGTCTATAATGAATTCACTTACTTTCAGTCATAAGTATTGTTAGCGCGATGACTAGACACAGTGAGACATATTCACTACTATTGGTGCACCACAAAGCACCCAGAGGTAACTTGAAGCTATGCCATAGCTATCTGTGACTGGCTTCTCCGCCTGTTCCTCAGACACTACGACCTGGGTGAGACTCTCCTTTATAGCTACTCCTCTCTACACCAGTGTTCGCTTCCTATGTAGCATGCTCTGCATTTATCAGCATGGATGCAGCTACTGAACCTTTTCTGTCCTAGCTTTCCACACAGAAAATGACAGGAAATTGCACTTGAAGTGACGATAAAGCCATGGCCCATATTTCTGACACTTTGCATGTTTCGAAAAAATATTTATGGGGCTTTTTTATGGCATTCCGCATAGTCCTTTTAATGCATTTGTGCCAGAAAACCTGTGCAATGAGGTTTACTGTAGCCCAAGAAAATAAGTTAAGAAATATTAAGAAAGTTAAGAAATATACTTACTTGTACTGATCAAAACATAAAATACGATTACACCTGCATAATAATATATATTTTTTATCTCTACCACTGGTAGCAGAGATACTATATACTAAGTACATATATGTATATAATTGCATGTGCCCTGTCGTCTTTAGGCTAATTTCACATCTGCGCTAAAATTTTCCGGTATTGAGATCCGGCAGAGGATCTCATAACGGATGCAGCCAGTTGTATTATCTAGTCGGAAGCGTTTTTGCTGATCCCTGCGGGATAAGGCAAAATCGCAAGTGTGAAAGTAGCCTTACAGTGCTGTGGATGAAGTACCAGTACACATGGTGAGGAAATAGTAAACATCAATATATTTGTGCAGTATAAATATGTAGGGGGAATTTATCATTGGAGGCATATTGAGGTTATTTTTCAGACTGGAGGTGCTATGCACACCTGCGCCAAGTTTATGAAAATGACGCAAAGTGATAATAAATTCGGCTCAAGTGCAATGTGGTTGTGCTGATTTCAGCAAGAGTATGTTTGGGAGATGCCTGGCATGGAGTTGCAACTTTTTTTTCGCACTTCACAGATGTGACACAAAAATGATCTACTTTGAAATCCCAAACAAATTTTGACCAGTGGATTTAGGGCGCATGCGCGAGATTACGGCGCACCATCGGCGATGAGAGGAGTGCATAATTAGCAGTGGGGCAGCGCTGGGCTACGAGATAAGGGGCGCGGCTGGGCACAAACGGCCAGAGGGACAGCCCCTTGGGCATGTTAGTAAGGGAATTAGCATATTAATAAAACCGATTTTTATCCAAAATGAAAGGACAGGTGGGGGTAAAACTAGTATATTTTTAATTAGATAATGGAGACTGAGAGGATGATATGAACAGCTCCATATCGAAAATCTTGATGACAGAATCCCTTTATCAATCAAGGAAACTCTGGATATTCCTAGCTGAAACTGATAATGGAGGGATGTCAAGATCTCTCCTGTTGCCAGAAATCTATCAGAAGAAAATAAAAATAAGAGTGTAAATAATTATGAGAAAATATGTAAAAAAAAAGCCCAAAAAAACAATACAAGGTATATAATTTGGTTGGCCTTGTTTGGGACCTTAAACTGGCCATACCACCGTTAAATGCTCAAATGCTTTCCTTTGTTCAGTGGACATTCTCACAGGGCAAAGGACATTTTTTGGAAATCCAGTGATGGAATGGTCTCTCAATGGAGAACGATAGACGTATGCTTCTGGCTAGCATTGCTCACAGTGAAGTCAAAGTCTCTAATAGTCGAGATAGGGGTAAAGCCTGACCATAGGAGCCGGTGAAGTCACAGTGAACAATACTAATGCAGAGCCTCCAAAGCCCTTGGCCTGTGCAATCAAATAGAGACATTTTTCGTACCATGGGGTAGGAAAATATGTCTGGGTTCAGCTTTGAACCCGGAAAAGCTACGCTAAAAAAGTATACAAAAATAACAAGTTACTAACAAAATATAAAATTTAAAAAAACAAATAATTACCTTATGATAAGCATTAACCGTTCTGCAGGTGAAATACTTCGATAGAAAATGGTGTCCTGTCTTTCGATGAGATGAGAGACCCTTTGTACCAGATAGTCAAAACTGGAGACACTCATCCGTAGGTAGTTAAGAAACTTGTCAGGATAATTCCCCAGTTCGGGAAAAAGAACTTCAAATGCACCCCTTCTCATTCTGGCAGAAGTGATCGGATGAACCTAATAGCGACGGCGCCATCTGGCTCAAAGACATCTCCTCCAGCGGGAAACAAGGATTAGAGCCTGAAATCCAAACTGAATGTGGTGCGGCATCATGTTGGCTATCTTCTGAGGCAGCATCTGAGGGGTATGTGTTATTCGGTCGTCTTTTATAGCCACTGTACAATATGTATCTGAAATTGGTTCTTTTGATCTTTGAAAAATTGAAATACCGGATCCGTTATTCTGGATGATAACGGATGAGACGGATCTGGTATTTTACCTGATCCGTCTAACGGATCCGGTAAAAAAAGATATCCGTTTGCATACAGTTTGCTGGATCCGGCAGGCAGTTCCGGCAACGTAACTGCCTACCATATTCTAGCAACGCTAGTGTGAAAGTAGCCTTATCATGACGGAAACGCTTTTGCTGATCCATGACGGTACCAAAAAAAACTCTGCTGTGAAAGAAGGATTAGGCATGCATTCAGAAGCATACCAATGTCACGGATGGTGTACAGGAAACAAGACAATGCAATATAATCAATGACTCACTGGATCCACAACTAAGGAACAAAAGGGAGACCCCTGCATGAGACCTGCCACTCTCCCTGACTGCTCAGCCCATGCGAACACCCCAAAGGTGGATGGGCGCATATCCACGTACCTCGGCTATCTAATACCTGAAGACTCTACAAAAGTGAGGGGACACGACCACCGGCTCCCTACACTAGACACGGAGGGAGTCAGGGTCTCCTGAAATCCAGCAGACAGAAAATCACAAATAAAGGAACAGCACTTATCTTGCAGAGGACTGGGAAATAGGAACAGCATGCACACACACTCCAGGAAGTTGTATAAGCCGCACACTACTGCATTATGGGGAGGAACTTAAAGGGAAGCAATCAGTCCAACTGCATGACAGCTGAGATAGACTAACGAGATGAGGAACTGAAACCAAAACAAAGAAACTCAAGGAGGAGGATCTGGAAGTCTCCTGTCAGAGCTTCTCAGCTGTCTGGTTGTGACAGTACCCCTCCCTCTACGAGTGGACTCCGGACACTCAGAGCCCACCTTCTCAGGATGGGACCTATGGAAAGCCCTGATGAGACGAGTGGCCTTAATGTCCGTCACTGGGACCCACATCCTCTCCTCAGGACCATAACCCTCCCAATGAACGAGGTACTGGAGGGAACCGCGGACAAGACGAGAATCCACAATCCTAGAGACCTGAAATTCAAGATTTCCATCAACCATAATTGGAGGAGGAGGCAAAGGCGAGGGTACAATAGGTTGAACATAAGGTTTCAATAAGGACTTATGGAAAACATTATGGATCTTCCAAGTCTGAGGAAGATCAAGACGGTAGGCAACAGGATTGATGACAGACAGGATCTTGTAAGGCCCAATAAACCTAGGACCCAACTTCCAGGAGGGAACCTTCAATTTGATATTTTTGGTAGACAACCACACAGATCACCAACATTCAGGTCCGGACCAGGCACACGTCTCTTATCTGCCACACGCTTATATCTCTCACTCATGCTCTTTAGATTATCCTGAATCTTTTGCCAAATAGATGACAAAGACGAGGAGATTCTGTCCTCATCAGGTAAACCAGAAGACCCCTCTCCCGAGAAAGTCCCAAACTGCGGATGAAACCAATATGCACCAAAAAATGGTGACTTATCAGAGGACTCCTGACGACTGTTATTTAAAGCAAAACTCAGCAAGGACAAAAAAAGAACACCAATCCTCCTGATTCTCCGCCACAAAACAGCGCAGAGTATGTCTCCAGATTCTGATTGACGCGCGCTCTGTCTGGCCATTCGACTGCGGGTGGAAAGCAGAAGAGAATGACAACCGAACTCCCAAGCGAGAACAGAAAGCCTTCCAGAATCTGGAAACAAACTGCGTGCCCCTATCAGAGACTATGTCTGAAGGAATACCATGCAATTTGACAATGTGGTCAACAAATACCTGCGCCAGCGTCTTAGCATTTGGGCAAACCAGGAAAAGGGATGAAATGCACCATTTTGCTAAAACGGTCACCACCACCTGAATCACAGTCTTCCCGAGGAACGAGGCAAGTCCGTTATGAAGTCCATGGACAGATGTGTCCAAGGACGGGAAGGAATGGGTAAGGGAAGGAGAGGACCCGATGGCCGTGAATGAGGGACTTTGGCACGAGCGCAAGTCTCGCAAGCTGCCACAAAATCCTCAACCGACTTACGAAGCGCAGGCCACCAGAATCTCCGAGCGATGAGATCCAGTGTGGCTCTTGCCCCCGGGTGCCCAGCAAGGACCGTATCGTGGTGTTCTTAAAAATCTTGTGTCTCAAAGCGAGAGGCACAAACAACCTCCCAGGAGGACAAAGATCAGGAGCCTCTGACTGGGCTGCTGCACCTCTGCCTCCAATTCAGGAAAAAGAGCAGAGACCAACCACACCTTCAGCCAAAATGGGACCCGGGTCTTCAAAATTCCCACCTCCCGGAAAACAACGTGACAGGGCATCTGCCTTCACATTCTTAACCCCAGGGCGGAACGTGACAACAAAATTAAACCTTGAAAAGAACAAATACCATCTGGCCTGTCTCGGGTTCAGACGCTTGGCTGACTCCAAGTAGGCCAGATTTTTATGGTCAGTAAACACGGTAATAGGGTGTCTGGCTCCCTCTAGCCAATGGCGCCATTCCTCAAAAGCCAACTTGATGGCCAACAATTCCCTATCTCCCACATCATAATTTCTCTCTGCGGAGGAGAGTTTCTTTGAGAAAAAGGCACATAGTTGCCATTTGGCAGGAGAGGAAACCTGAGACAAGACCGCACCCACCCCTACCTCAGAAGCATCAACCTCAACTATGAAGGGTAACGAAATATCAGGTTGTACCAGGATGGGAGCGGAAGCAAAACTCTCCTTGATATTAGAAAAGGCCTTACGCGCCTCTACCGACCAGGAAGAAAAATCTACCCCCTTTCTGGTCATATCAGTGAGTGGGTTAACAACAGAGGGAATAATTCAAAATAAATTTCCTGTAATAATTGCAAAGCCCAAAAAAACGCATCAGCGCCTTCTGATCTCAGGAAGCTCCCACTCAAGCACAGCGCGGACCTTCTCGGGGTCCATGCGAAAACCAGAAGCGGAGAGAAGAAACCCCAGAAATTGAATTTCTGGAACCGCAAACACACATTTTTCCAGTTTCGCGTATAATTTATTCTCCCGCAGGATGAGCAAGACCTGACGTAAGTGTTCCTTATGAGTCTTGAAATCAGGAGAAAAAATCAAAATGTCATCCAAATACACTAATACAAATTTTCCCATTAAATGATAAAAAATGTTGTTCACGAAATGCTGAAAAACGGCTGGGGCATTCATCAAACCAAAAGGCATAACCAAATTCTCAAAATGGCCCTCAGGGGTATTGAAAGCCGTCTTCCATTCGTCTCCTTCTCTGACTCTGACCAAGTTGTATGCCCCTCTTAGGTCTAATTTGGAAAAGACTTTAGCCCCAACAACCTGGTTAAACAGGTCCGGGATCAGAGGAAGCGGATAAGGGTCACGAATAGTGATACTGTTCAGCTCCCTGAAATCCAGACAAGGTCTTAAAGAACCATCTTTTTTCTTAACAAAGAAAAAAACCAGCGGCAACAGGTGACTTCGAGGGTCGTATGTGTCCTTTTCTCAGACTCTCAGAGATATAAGCACGCATAGCGACCCTCTCAGGTTGGAAAAGATTGTATAAACGAGATTTAGGCAGCTTGGCGCCTGGGATGAGATTAATAGGGCAATCGTACTCCCTGTGCGGAGGCAAATCCTGAACTCCACTCTCAGAGAAGACATCCGAAAATTCAGAGAGGAAAGGTGGTACAGTCTTAGTAGAAACCTCAGAAACAGATGTCATGAGGCAATTCTCTCTGCAAAAGTCACTCCAACCATTTATTTGCCTCGCTTGCCAATCAATGGTGGGGTTATGTTTAGTGAGCCAGGGTAGCCCCAACACTAGAGGAGTGGGCAAACCGCTAAGGACGAAACATGACACATCCTCAACATGAGCATCACTCACAATTAAACGGATATTGTGAACTATGCCCTTTAATGATTTCTGAGAAAGTGGAGCGGAATCAATAGCAAAAACAGGAATATCCTTTCCCAAAGTGCATAGCTGGAAACCATGAGTTATTGCAAATTGATTATCAATGAGATTGACAGCTGCTCCACTATCCACAAAAATCTCACAAAAAAATGCTCTTGCTCTCTAGCGCCACCCTAGCAGGCAGGACAAAATGGGAACTACAAGCAAACGGAAAACCTTCAATTTCCGCCTCAACCCTGCCAATAGTAACAGACGGAACATTTTTAAAAGATTTTTTTCCTTTTTGTTTCTTTATTACTCCCAGAAGACTGCCTGAATCTCCTAGAGGGACAAACATTTGCCAAATGATTTATACCTCCACAACAAAAACAAACCCTCCCATGCGGGCTGAATCCTCTATTGTCAGAGGCAATCAACCCCAGCTGCATGGGCTCCTGCTCAGAAGGGGCTGACAGCGACTGAGACCCCTGCGCACAGAATGAGACCGTTGCATTGTCCCGGGACTGAGTATGACAGGAAGGAGAGATCTCTCCTCTCTCTCTAAGACGCCTGTCAATACGAATGGCCTGAGACATAGCAGAATCCAAGGAGGTAGGTCTCTCATGAAAGGCAAATGCATCCTTCAATCCCTCTGAAAGACCATGGCAAAATTGACTTCGGAGTGCAGCATCATTCCAACCAGTATCAGCTGCCCATCTCCAAAATCCTGAGCAGTATATCTCTGCGGATTGTTTACTCTGGCATAACAGACGTAGTCTAGACTCAGCCAGAGCAATACGATCCGGATCATCATATATCTGACCCAGGGCTAAAAAGAATTCATCCACTGAACGGAGGGGCTGTGCCCCCTCTGGCAGCGAAAAGGCCCAGGACTGAGCGTTACCCCTGAGCAGCGATATAATGATCCCCACCCTCCGTTCCTCATCACCAGAGGAATGGGGAAGAAGGCGAAAATTGAGTTTTCAAGCCTCTCTAAAACGCACAAAATACTCACTACCCCTGGAGAACGTATCCGGGAGCGAGATCTTAGGCTCAGAACAAACTCCATGAACGCAAGCTGAACCGGTCACTTGAAACTGAGAAAAAGTCTTACGGAGATCAGCTACCTCCAATGAAAGACCCTGGAAGCGTTCAGCCAAAAGTGAAACCGGATCCATGCTTGAGACGGTTTTGGCGGCTTATAATGTCATGGATGGTGTACAGGAAACAAGACAATGCAATATAATCAATGACTCACTGGATCCACAACTAAGGAACAAAAGGGAGACCCCTGCATGAGACCTGCCACTCTCCCTGACTGCTCAGCCTATGCGAACACCCCAAAGGTGGATGGGCGCATATCCACGTACCTCGGCTATCTAATACCTGAAGACCCTACAAAAGTGAGGGGACACGACCACCGGCTCCCTACACTAGACACGGAGGGAGTCAGGGTCTCCTGAAATCCAGCAGACAGAAAATCACAAATAAAGGAACAGCACTTATCTTGCAGAGGACTGGGAAATAGGAACAGCATGCACACACACTCCAGGAAGTTGTATAAGCCGCACACTACTGCATTATGGGGAGGAACTTAAAGGGAAGCAATCAGTCCAACTGCATGACAGCTGAGATAGACTAACGAGATGAGGAACTGAAACCAAAACAAAGAAACTCAAGGAGGAGGATCTGGAAGGCTCCTGTCAGAGCTTCTCAGCTGTCTGGTTGTGACAACCAAGCTGTCCTCTGACCACTATTGTAGAAATATTATCTGTTGTAGAAATATTAATATTAGAAATCCGCTCTCCAATGTCTTTGTGTAAGGAGAGGTAAAAATCTCAACCGCAGTCAGCCAAAGGTGTTCTCATGTTAAGTTCTGCTGAGCATCTGCCCCGCCCTGCTCAGTCTGTTCACTTTTATTTACTAACAAAAGGTGTAAAAGGGGCTGGCCCAAGACAAGGATACAGGAAGTGATAACATAGGAAGACAAGACACCATCATTTAGAATAACCTAGCTAACAAACACATGTATGCAATAATCTACCATTACCACTGGAGGTAACTTTATCCAGCCTTGCTCAGTGATCAATGCCAGATAAAGTTACTATGATCCTTATGCATGTTTATTTACAGGACAACGTCATTATCTCCAGCGGCTGATCAGGCACACTAGAGACAACAAACGCACGTTCCTTTCGTTATATTGTTCTCTTAACAAATGCATCCACGCCAAGCCAATAAATCTGCGTCTTGCGCGGGGGCCCTAGCCGGCGTCCATACATCAGCCAACAAAACACTGCTCTGCTGAACACATCAGTCTCCCCCGGACCACAGCCCAGTGCATAGCATATTGGACCATTCGCCGACGGAGACCTCTGCGCCCGGCAGCTGTGACAGGACATACACGGGAAGATATCCACTCCAATGGTTTACCCTGACACTGAGAGACATGATGACAATACACAATATATTAAATACACATCCTAATAAAATTTCCACAACACCACCTTTGTTGGGTCCTCAGAGGCTGCCTGAGGGCAGCTCTCAGCAAGAGGGATGTGGGGGTCAATGGGTGGCATATCAGGACAGTGGAGCGCGGGTCCTAGCAAGAAAACCAGGGAGGGTGAGTATCGGAAGCGCTTGCAGTGCTTCTTCCCAGCTTCCGGTACCTAATGCATACTAGTGAGCGCTTCCATAATGGAAGCGCTCACTATTATTCTCTTTAAAAGACGCACAGCCATTTTCCCACTACTTTTGGGGCAAAAGGTGCGTCTTATAAAGCGAAAAATACGGTAGGTTACTTAAACACCAAAAGTCCTGGCAATTGTACGTAGTGAGAGATTGATTTTACCTTATGTTTTCATATACTTTAGTTAAACGGTTATTCTTGCCCTAAAGGAATGGCTACAGCAGCGCATGCATGACCACCTTACCCTTTCATTAGACATTTATCCTGCTTGTAGTATAGGCACGTGCTCCTGTGTAATTTAATGCTTATGGAATCATCTCACCTTTAAATATTGAGAATTTATAGCTAAATGTGTTGTTCCTTGCAACTATCATTTGAAAAACCAAAGTCAGTCACTGCCATCTGCTGGATATATTGTAACAGTAAATATCTACCATTTATCCTGGTTATAATACTGCGTACCTTATAGTATGCAATCAGCCCTACCATATTATTATTATTTTTGGTTAATATATTAGTTTGCATGGGTTGCTACAGTTATGGGATACCAAATCTAAGTAAATAATTTACTGCTTTGTAACATTTATTAAATTTTTTCATCATATCTTCATTTTATTAATTTTTCTAAAATGTGCCTTTTTTTAAATTATTTCTTACATTTATCATATACCTGTATGTGAGTGAGAAAAGTAGCAAATCCAGCAATGAGCTGTATTAAAATCTTCAAACTTTATTATATCCTCTTAAAATCCAAGTGTGAGCAGGACAGGATACTGCATACGTGCTTCAGGCTGTAACTTAGGTATTAGCCTAAGGGTCCATTCACACGTCCGTTTTGGTGTTCCGCATCCGTTCCGATTAAAAACGGAACGTTATGCGGATCCATTCATTTTCAATGGAATCCGCAAATAATCGGACAGCACTCATGGTGCTCTCCGATTCCGTGATTCCGTTCCGTGGGTTCCGTTATTCGGATCCTGGGAAAAAAATATACCCTGTCCTACTATTTGTCCGATTTTGCGTTCCGTCATCCCATTCTAGTCAATGGATCCGTCAAAAATGAGGATGACATGCTAAAAGCATCCTCATGTCATCCAGCTTTTCGGATCCGCAAAAAACAGGAACGTTTATCTGGAAAGGTAAAAATACTGACGTGTGAATGCACCCTAAGCATAGTGTTAAATGCAGAGGCTGACTGGCCATAGACCTGACTGGGAAGGTTCTTGGAGGGCCAATGCCAGAGGTCCACCTGATCTGCTGACACCCTGTAATGACCGACGACACGCACAGGGAGGAAAACAGGGAAAGCCCTGCCCAAGGGAGAGGGAAAGGTGGTGACCCCTAACTCACCTTGCGGCTGGCACCTGACTGCCCTGACGTCCCTAGACGGGTTCCTCACCCGTGCGGCGATCGCGTGCCTAAACCCTGGCTTTCCCTAATATGAGCCCTGGATAGTGAACAGGCCGGTGGGATCGCTAGTCCACACCACTATCACTAAGAGGGAAACACCAGGGAGAGGACAGACAAAACATACAAACACATACACCCAGTGGGCGACCACAATAAACCAAAAAGGTCCAACAGGATCTGGAGGGTAGCGTACTGGACCAACTACCAGCGAACGCAGTAACACAGCTCCAGAAGGGTCAGAATAGATGTCCAGGCAGGAAGCTCTATCTCTGGCAACCAGAGAAGTGTGAGAGAGAAATATAAGGAGGTCTGGGAGTGCTGGACAAGGAACAGCTGAGGAGAAGGAGCTACGGATCCCTGAGTGAGCCAAAAGGGTTTGCTAAGCAAACCCAGAAAGCTACCATAAGGAAAACAGCCCCTATCTTAAATAGAGCGTGCAGCCAACCGCTGCGACTTCCTGACCCCGGGTATAACGGAGTCAGGCGTGGTCCTCGACACCCTCGTGACAGTACCCCCACTCTCTACGAGGGGCCTCGGACACTCAGGACCAGGTCTCCCAGGATGAGAGGCATGAAAAACCCGAACTAACCTGTCGGCGTTTACCTCAGACGCAGGAACCCACATTCTTTCCTCGGGACCGTAACCTCTCCAATGCACCAGATATTGAAGAGAGCGGCGGACCCGACGAGAATTAACAATTTTGGATATCTGAAATTCTAGGTTACCATTCACGACAACAGGAGGGGGTGGCAGCGGTGATGGTTCTAGAGGTGGAACATATTTTTTGAGTAACGACTTATGAAAAACATTATGAATTTTAAAAGTCTGAGGTAACTCCAGGCGAAAAGCCACGGGGTTGATGATGGCTTACAATTTTTGTAAGGGCCAATAAACCTAGGACCCCAGTTTCCAAGAGGGAACCTTCAATTAATATTCCTAGTAGACAACCACACATAGTCATTCACTCCTAGGTCCGGACCTGGCGACCGTCTCTTATCAGCCATGCATTTGTATTTACCTCCCATATTTTTCAGGTTAGCTTGCACCTTCTGCCATACCGATGAAAGAGATGACGAAAACCGTTCCTCTTTTGGGAACCCCAGAAGACCCCCCCTCTTTGAAAGTACAGAATGGGGATGAAAACCATATGCACCAAGAAATGGTGACTTGCCAGTGGATTCCTGACGACGATTTATTTATGGCAAACTCAGCTAACGGTAAATATGATGACCACAACTCTTGGTTTTCAGACACAAAACATCTTAGATATGTCTCAAGGTTTTGGTTGGTACGCTCAGTCTGTCCATTCGACTGAGGATGAAAGCAGAGGAAAAGGACAAGTGTACCCCCAAACGAGAACAAAAGCTTTCCAAAATTTAGAAATAAACTGGGTACCCCGATCCGAAACAACATCGGAGGGGACCCCGTGAAGCTTCACGATTTCACTGACGAATACCTGAGCAAGAGTCTTAGCATTAGGTAGTGCGGGTAACGCAATGAAGTGTACCATTTTGCTAAACCTGTCCACTACTACCAAAATAACTGTTTTACCCGCAGACAAAGGTAAGTCAGTGATAAAATCCATTGACAGATGTGTCCACGGTCTATTGGGAATGACGAGTGGTAATAGAGACCCTGCAGGACGTGTATGTGAAACTTTTGCGCGCGCACAGGTAGAACAAGAAGACACAAAATCCAATACATCCTGACGCAACCTTGGCCACCAAAACGACGAGACAATAGTTCCAAGGTTGCTTTACTACCCGGGTGCCCAGCAAGTGCCGAATTATGATGTTCCTTTAATAATTCGAAACGTAAGTTCAACGGTACAAACAATTTCTCTGAGGGGCAAGAGACCGGGGCGTCCCCCTGGGCCTCTAACACCTTCCCCTCCAAAACAGAGTGTACCGCAGAAACAACCACTCCTCTTTGAAGAATGGGTACCGGATCACTCACATTACCCCCTCCAGGGAAACAACGAGATAGTGCATCAGCCTTGGTGTTCTTTGCCCCAGGACGATAGGTAATCACAAAGTTAAATCTGGTAAAAAATAGCGACCACCTAGCCTGTCTAGGGGTGAGACGCTTAGCTGATTCGAGGTACAGAAGATTTTTGTGGTCCGTAATTACAGTGATGGAGTGGACTGCCCCCTCTAAGAAATGACGCCACTTCTCAAACGCAAGTTTAATAGCTAATAGTTCCCTATTGCCAATATCGTAGTTCTTTTCTGCTGCAGATAGTTTTTTAGAAAAGAAAGCACAAGGACGCCATTTGCCAGGACACGGACCCTGAGACAGCACCGCCCCCACTCCCACCTCTGACGCATCGACTTCAACAATAAAAGGCTGAGAGACATCAGGTTGGACCAGTACAGGTGCTGAGGTAAACCTCTCTTTTAGAGAGGAAAAAGCAACTTTAGCGGCGTCAGACCATTTAGAAAAATCAGTCCCCTTCCTAGTCATGTCAGTAAGCGGTTTTACAATAAGTGAATAATTTTTAATGAATTTCCTATAGAAATTCGCGAAGCCCAAGAACCGTTGTAGTGCTTTGAGGTTCTCAGGAAGATCCCAATCTAAAATTGCCTGGACCTTCCTAGGATCCATACGGAAACCTGACGCAGATAAAAAATAACCCAGGAATTGTATCTCCTGAACGGCGAAGACACATTTTTCAATTTTAGCATATAATTCATTCGTCCGTAGGACCTGCAGTACTTGTCTGACATGCACCTCATGTGTTTTCAGATCGGACGAATAAATTAAAATATCATCTAGGTATATTACCACAAACCTGCCGATTAGATGACTAAAAATGTCATTAACGAAATGTTGAAAGACGGCAGGAGCATTGGTCAGACCGAAAGGCATAACTAGATTTTCATAATGCCCTGAGGGGTGTTAAACGCTGTCTTCCACTCATCCCCCTCCTTAATACGAATCAGATTGTAGGCACCCCTAAGATCAAGTTTGGAGAACACCTAGCACCCGCAATCTGATTAAAACAGGTCAGGAATGAGAGGAAGAGGGTATGGGTCTCGGATGGTTATCTGATTTAATTCTCGAAAATCTAAGCAAGGACGCAGGCCCCCATCTTTCTTTTTAACGAAGAAAAACCCTGCAGCCACGGGTGAAGAAGAGGGTCTGATGTGTCCCTTAGCCAAGCTCTCGGAGATATAATCTTTCATGGCTTGTCTCTCTGGACCCGAAAGATTATATAACCTGGTCTTGGGTAATTTTGCGCCGGGAATAAGGTTAACCGGGCAATCATAAGGACGATGAGGTGGTAACTTCTGACAACCCTTTTCAGAAAAAACATCCTCAAAGTCCGAAATAAATGTAGGTAGGGTAGTTATGGAGGCGACTAAGCAATTGCTAATTAAGCAATTTTCTCTGCACTGCTCACTCCACTCCAATATCTCCCTGGCCTGCCAATCCACCACTGGATTGTGCGCTACCAACCAGGGAAGACCCAGCACTACCGGAGTGGGAAGCCCCTCCAGAACATAACCTGAAAGCATCTCGTTATGGTGGTCCCCTACCCGAAGGTGTAAATTATGAACCATGTGCGTGAGGTTTCTCTGAGACAGGGGAGCAGAATCAATAGCGAATATGGGAATGGGTCTCTGTAAAGTACAGAGAGACAAACCCAAAGTGCGGGCAAAATGGGCATCTATCAAATTTACCCCTGCTCCACTGTCTAGAAAGAAAGAAATAGTCTCCGTCTTATCACCAAAAATAATAACCGCTGGCAACACAAATTGCGATGTACGTATGGAGGAAACGTATACCCCCCGGCTGACATCCTCCACACAGCCTGGGGTTAGTAGTTTTTTCCGACGGTCTTTTGTTTCAGAGGAAAGAAGGACAGACATTAATGAAATGACCCCTCTCCCCACAAAAAAAAACAAACCCCACGCCTACGGCGAGCCTCAGGAGGACGGACCTGACGAGTAGTTCCTCCTAGCTGCATAGGCTCGTCTAAGTCCGTACAGACTAACTGCTGCTTGGGAGGGGTTACCAATTGCTCCGGTTTTTTCAACCTGACCCTAAGGCGTCTATCTATTCGGATAGAAAGGGACATAACCGCATCAAGGGAAAAGGGGGTCTCATATAATGCAAGCGCATCCTTAACCCTTTCGGATAACCCAGAGCAGAACTGACTCCTGAGAGCCGGGTCGTTCCATTGGGTATCCGTAGCCCACCTACGGAATTCAGAGCAATACTCCTCTACCGGCCGCTCTCCTTGTAAGAGTCTCCGTAATCTTGATTCAGCCAGGGCGACTCGGTCAGGGTCATCATATATGAGACCCAAGGCCCCAAAAAAACTCATCCACTGACCGAAGAGCCTGGGAATCAGTAGGTAAAGAGAACGCCCAGGACTGCGGATCCCCCTGCAGCAGGGAAATAACAACCCCCACCCGCTGATCTTCATTACCAGAGGAGTAAGGGCGCAGTTTAAAATTTAACTTACAGGCCTCACGGAATGTCAAAAACTTGTCCCTTCCCCCAGAAAATCTGTCAGGGAGAGGGACCTTGGGTTCCGCAACAACCTGGTTACCAGTAGCAACCGCTGGGCTTGCAGTCAGTTGTAATTGCTGCTGTTGCTGGAGGACCGACGCCTTCAATCCTACCACCTCCAAAGACAGACCATGAAATTGTTTGGACAGAGCAGCAATTTGATCCATACTGGATTCTAAGTAGGTAAAAATTTTAATTTTTTTTTTTTTTTTTACCTACACAAAATAATGGCCAGAGATAATGTAATGACCGACGACACGCACAGGGAGGAAAACAGGGAAAGCCCTGCCCAAGGGAGAGGGAAAGGTGGTGACCCCTAACTCACCTTGCGGCTGGCACCTGACTGCCCTGACGTCCCTAGACGGGTTCCTCACCCGTGCGGCGATCGCGTGCCTAAACCCTGGCTTTCCCTAATATGAGCCCTGGATAGTGAACAGGCCGGTGGGATCGCTAGTCCACACCACTATCAACTAAGAGGGAAACACCAGGGAGAGGACAGACAAAACATACAAACACATACACCCAGGTGGGCGACCACAATAAACCAAAAAGGTCCAACAGGGATCTGGAGGGTAGCGTACTGGACCAACTACCAGCGAACGCAGTAACACAGCTCCAGAAGGTCAGAATAGATGTCCAGGCAGGAAGCTCTATCTCTGGCAACCAGAGAAGTGTGAGAGAGAAATATAAGGAGGTCTGGGAGTGCTGGACAAGGAACAGCTGAGGAGAAGGAGCTACGGATCCCTGAGTGAGCCAAAAGGGTTTGCTAAGCAAACCCAGAAAGCTACCATAAGGAAAACAGCCCTATCTTAAATAGAGCGTGCAGCCAACCGCTGCGACTTCCTGACCCCGGGTATAACGGAGTCAGGCGTGGTCCTCGACACCCTCGTGACACACCCTCCTCACAGCTGCCAGCCAGGTTCATAACAACCTGACACTGGATTAACCCCTTAAGGACTCTAATTGCTATTGCTATTTTTCATCTTAAGGACCAGGCCATTTTTAGCAAATCTGACATGTGTCACTTTATGTGGTAATAACTTTAAAACGCTTTTACTTATCCAGGCTATTCTGAGATTGTTTTCTCATCACATATTGTACTTCATGACAGTGGTAAAAATTCATTTTTATTTATAAAAAAATACCAAATTTACCACAAATTTAGAAAAATTAGCAAATTTCCAAATTTCTATTTCTCTACTTTTATCATAGTTAGTAATAACTCCAAAAATAGTTATTACTTTACATTCCCCATATGTCTACTTCATGTTTTGATCATTTGTTTAATGCTTGTGATTACAGAAACACCCCATATGTGGTCGTAAACTGCTGTATGGGCACACGGCATTGCGCAGAAGGAAAGGAACGCCATATGGTTTTTTGAAAGCAGATTTCAATGGGATAATTTTAAGCAGCCATGTCACATTTGAAGACCCCCTGATGCACACCTAGAGTAGAAACTCCAAAAAAGTGACCCCATTTTAGAAACTACACCCACAAGGTATACAAAACTGATTTTACTAACTTTGTTAACCCTTTAGGTGTTCTACAAGAATTAATGGAAAATGGAGATGAAATTTCAGAATTTCACTTTTTTGGCAGATTTTCCATTTTAATCAATTTTGTCCAGTAACAAAGCAAGGGATAACAGCCAAACAAAACAATATTTATTGCCCTGATTATGTAGTTTACAGAAACACACCATATGTAGTTGTAAACTGCTGTACGGGCACACGGCAGGGCGCAGAAGGAAAGGAACACCATATGGTTTTTGGAAGGCAGATTTCACTGGGATAATTTTAAGCTGCCATGTCACATTTGAAGACTCCCTGATGCATCCCTAGAGTAAAAACTTAAAAAAAAGACCCCATTTTGGAAACTACGGGATAAGGTGGCAGTTTTGTTGGTACTATTTTAGGGTACATATCAGTTTTGGTTGCTCTATATAACATTTTTTGTGATACAAGGCAACAAAAAAAAAAAAATAGCTGTTTTGGCACTGTTTTTATTTTTTGTTATTTGCAATGTGCATCTGACAGGTTAGATCACATGGTATTTTTATAGAGCAGGTTGTTAAGGACGTGACAATACCAAATATTACTAATTTTCTTGGTTGTTTGTTTCAGTTTTACATAATAAAGCATTGTTTTTTAAAAACATATTTTTTAGTGTCTTCATATTCTGAAAGCCATATTTTTTTTTTTTTGGGCGACTATATTATGTAGGGGCTAATTTTTTTTTGGTATGAGATGACGGTTTGATTGGTATTATTTTAGGGTGTGTATGACTTTTTGATCGCTTGATATTACACTTTTTGTAATGTAAGGTGACAAAAAATGACTTTTTCGATACACTTTTTTTTTTTTTTTTACAGTGTTCACCTGAGGGGTTAGGTCATGTGATATTTTTCAACAGCAGGTTTTTACGGACACGGCGATACCTAATATGTATTCATTTTTTTATTTATTTAAGTTTTACACAATAACAGCATTTTTGAATAAGAAAAAATAATATTTTAGTGTCTCCATATTCTGAAAGCCATATATTTTTTTTTTTTGGCGATTGTCTTAGGTAGGGTATCATTTTTGCGGGATGAGATGATGGTTTGATTAGCACTATTTTGGGGGGCATACGCCTTTTTGACCGCTTGCTATTACACTTTTTGTGATGTAAGGTGACAAAAAATGGCTTTTTTGACGCAGTTTTTATTTTATCTTTTTTACGGTGTTCATCTGAGGGGTTAGATCATGTGGTATTTTTATAGAGCAGGTTCTTACGGACGTGGAGATACCTAATATGCCTACTTTTTTTACATTTAAACACAATAAAAGCATTTTTGAAACAAAAAAAAAATGTAGTCTGAGTCTGTAGTCTGAGCCATAGTTTTTTGTTTTTTTTGACTTCGTAGGGGCTCAGTTTTTGCGGGATGAGGTGACGGTTAGACTGGTACTATTTTAGGGGGGATATGTCTTTTTGATCACTTGGTGTTGCACTTTTAGTGATGCAAGGTGACAAAAAAAATGTTTTTTTTTAGCACAGTTTTTATTTTTTTATTTTTTACTATGTTAACCTGAGGGGCTAGGTCATGTGATATTTTCATAGAGCCGGTCGATACAGACGCGGCGATACCTAATATGTCTACTTTTCTTTTTTTCCCCAATTTCTTTTTTACTTCATTTTGTGAAAAGGACGCTTAATTTTTTTTTACTTGAAACTTTTCTTTTTTTTATATATAAAAAAACACTTTTTTTTCACTTTTTATTACTTTTTATATTTGTCCATTGTGAGACTTCACTTTTTCAGGGTTTGATCCCTGTTTCAATTCAGCACAATACATTCTGTATTATACTGAATTGAACTGTCAGCGTCTTAAGCCTCATGCACACGTCCGTGGAACACGGACCGTGAGATGCCGGCCTGGATTCCTGCTGAGTGCAGGAGCGCACAGCGTCATTGGTTGCTATGACGCCGTGCGCTTCGTGCCGCCGCTGCTGTACAGTAATACACTCGTATAGATAATACGAGTGTATTACTGTACAGCAGCGGGCGCACGGCGTCATAGCAACCAATGACGCTGTGCACTCAGTATGAATCCAGTCCGGTATCTCACAGTCCGTGTTCCACGGACGTATGCATGAGGTTTTACACAGTAAGACGCTGACAGTTGCCTAGGAGACCTAGCCCCTGAGGGTCTCCTGGGCTTCCGTAGCTGGATCTCCTGGGCTTCCGTAGCTGGCAGGCCCCGATGCCAAAGGGAGCGCAAACCTTGCATATGCTGCGGTCAGCGCTGACCGCGGTATATGAGGGGTTAATCCACTGGCATCAGCCTTATCATCGATGCTGGTGGATGCAGCAGGGATCCGGCTGTCAGTAACCGCCGGATCCCTGCTGCTGATCGCAAGACCGCACATGGGGGAGAGGAAGGACCGCAGGACGAGAATGCTTGTCCTGGGGCGCAAAGTACCGGCCATTTAGGACGAGCATTCTCGTCCTGGGTCCTTAAGGTGTTAAAGAGGACCTTTCATGGGTCCAGACAATATGAAATAACTACCAGGATATGTAGGGCATAGTGCACTGATGTAATATTGCTTACTATTTTTTCTGAGCACTGCTCCGTTCGCCTGCTGTGCCCCCCTGCAGTTTCCCCGGCTGGTATGCTAATGAATAGCTATGGGAAAAGTTGTCTTTTGCCAAGATATTTATCTCACCCAGCATGGGTATATGTAAAAAGACACCCCAAAACACATTCCCCAACTTCTACTGAATACGGAGATACCAGATGTGTGACACTTTTTTGCAGCCTAGGTGGGCAAAGGGGCCCATATTCCAAAGAGCACCTTTCGGATTTCACTCGTCATTTTTTACAGAATTTGATTTCAAACTCCTTACCACACATTTGGGCCCCTAGAATGCCAGGGCAGTATAACTACCCCACAAGTGACCCCATTTTGGAAAGAAGACACCCCAAGGTATTCCGTGAGGGGCATGGCGAGTTCCTAGAATTTTTTATTTTTTGTCACAAGTTAGTGGAAAATGATGATTTTTTTTATTTATTTTTTTTTTCATACAAAGTCTCATATTCCACTAACTTGTGACAAAAAATAAAAACTTCCATGAACTCGCCATGCCCATCAGCGAATACCTTGGGGTCTCTTCTTTCCAAAATGGGGTCACTTGTGGGGTAGTTATACTGCCCTGGCATTCTAGGGGCCCAAATGTGTGGTAAGGAGTTTGAAATCAAATTCTGTAAAAAATGACGAGTGAAATCCGAAAGGTGCTCTTTGGAATATGGGCCCCTTTGCCCACCTAGGCTGCAAAAAAGTGTCACACATCTGGTATCTCCGTATTCAGTAGAAGTTGGGGAATGTGTTTTGTGGTGTCATTTTACATATACCCATGCTGGGTGAGAGAAATATCTTGGCAAAAGACAACTTTTCCCATTTTTTTATACAAAGTTGGCATTTGACCAAGATATTTATCTCACCCAGCATGGGTATATGTAAAAAGACACCCCAAAACACATTCCCCAACTTCTACTGAATACGGAGATACCAGATGTGTGACACTTTTTTGCAGCCTAGGTGGGCAAAGGGGCCCATATTCCAAAGAGCACCTTTCGGATTTCACTCGTCATTTTTTACAGAATTTGATTTCAAACTCCTTACCACACATTTGGGCCCCTAGAATGCCAGGGCAGTATAACTACCCCACAAGTGACCCCATTTTGGAAAGAAGACACCCCAAGGTATTCCGTGAGGGGCATGGCGAGTTCCTAGAATTTTTTATTTTTTGTCACAAGTTAGTGGAAAATGATGATTTTTTTTTTTTTTTTCATACAAAGTCTCATATTCCACTAACTTGTGACAAAAAATAAAAACTTCCATGAACTCGCCATGCCCATCAGCGAATACCTTGGGGTCTCTTCTTTCCAAAATAGGGTCACTTGTGGGGTAGTTATACTGCCCTGGCATTCTAGGGGCCCAAATGTGTGGTAAGGAGTTTGAAATCAAATTCTGTAAAAAATGACGAGTGAAATCCGAAAGGTGCTCTTTGGAATATGGGCCCCTTTGCCCACCTAGGCTGCAAAAAAGTGTCACACATCTTGTATCTCCGTATTCAGTAGAAGTTGGGTAATGTGTTTTGGGGTGTCTTTTTACATATACCCATGCTGGGTGAGATAAATATCTTGGTCAAATGCCAACTTTGTATAAAAAAATGGGAAAAGTTGTCTTTTGCCAAGATATTTATCTCACCCAGCATGGGTATATGTAAAAAGACACCCCAAAACACATTCCCCACCTTCTCCTGAGTACGGCAATACCAGATGTGTGACACTTTTTTGCAGCCTAGGTGGGCAAAGGGGCCCATATTATAAAGAGCACCTTTCGGATTTCACTCGTCATTTTTTACAGAATTTGATTTCAAACTCCTTACCACACATTTGGGCCCCTAGAATGCCAGGGCAGTATAACTACCCCACAAGTGACCCCATTTTGGAAAGAAGAGACCCCAAGGTATTCGCTGATGGGCATGGCGAGTTCATGGAAGTTTTTCTTTTTTGTCACAAGTTAGTGGAATATGAGACTTTGTATGAAAAAAAAAAAAAAAAAATCATCATTTTCCACTAACTTGTGACAAAAAATAAAAAATTCTAGGAACTCGCCATGCCCCTCACGGAATACCTTGGGGTGTCTTCTTTCCAAAATAGGGTCACTTGTGGGGTAGTTATACTGCCCTGGCATTTTCCAGGGGCCCTAATGTGTGGCAAGTAGGTAAATGACCTGTGAAATCCGAAAGGTGCTCTTTGGAATGTGGGCCCCTTTGCCCACCTAGGCTGCAAAAAAGTGTCACACATCTGGTATCGCCGTACTCGGGAGAAGTTGGGGAATGTGTTTTGTGGTGTCATTTTACATATACCCATGCTGGGTGAGAGAAATATCTTGGCAAAAGACAACTTTTCCCATTTTTTTATACAAAGTTGGCATTTGACCAAGATATTTATCTCACCCAGCATGAGTTTATGTAAAATGACACCCCAAAACACATTCACCAACTTCTACTGAATACGGAGATACCACATGTGTGACACTTTTTTGCAGCCTAGGTGGGCAAAGGGGCCCAAATTCCTTTTAGGAGGGCATTTTTAGACATTTGGATACCAGACTTCTTCTCACGCTTTGGGGCCCCTAAAATGCCAGGGCAGTATAAATACCCCACATGTGACCCCATTTTGGAAAGAAGACACCCCAAGGTATTCAATGAGGGGCATGGCGAGTTCATAGAGAAAAAAAAATTTGGGCACAAGTTAGCGGAAATTGATTTTTTTAATTTTTTTCTCACAAAGTCTCCCTTTCTGCTAACTTGGGACAAAAATTTCAATCTTTCATGGACTCAATATGCCCCTCAGCGAATACCTTGGGGTGTCTTCTTTCCAAAATGGGGTCATTTGTGGGGTGTTTGTACTGCCCTGGCATTTTGAGGGTCTCCGCAATCATTACATGTATGCCCAGCATTAGGAGTTTCTGCTATTCTCCTTATATTGAGCATACAGGTAATGAGATTTTTTTTTTCCGTTCAGCCGCTGGGCTGAAAGAAAAAAATGAACGGCACAGATTTCTTCATTCGCATCGATCAATGTGGATGAAAAAATCTCTGCCAAAAAAAGAAAAAGGAGGGGAAAGGCGTCTGCCAGGACATAGGAGCTCCGCCCAACATCCATACCCACTAAGCTCGTATGCCCTGGCAAACCAGATTTCTCCATTCACATCAATCGATGTGGATGAATAAATCATTGCCGGGATTATTTTTTTTATATATATACAAAGTGTTTGCCAAAGTATATGAACACCGCCACCTCCTCAGCTCATATGCCTCGGCAAACGTATCTTTTACTGCAGAGGAGAAATCTCGTCTTGCAGCGCCGCATACACCGACTTGCGTGTAATCTGACAGCAGCGCAATGCTTCTGTCCGAATGCACATCAGTGCTGCAGCTAGTCGATCGGTTGGTCCACCTGAAAGGTAAAAAAAACAAAACAAAAAAGAAAAAACCAGGCCGCAACGCAATAAATTTATTAACTGTTGAACAGAACATAGAAACTTTTTTTAAACTTTTTTAACTGAACGTTTAACTTTTTTACTTACCGGTATTTTTTTTTTTTGTCTGTGCGGTGGCTGCGACGGGGTAACTATTGCACGTGCCACCGTACCAGCTTCAACTGCCCTTCTGGTGCTCGCTACTTCACCAGGTTGTACGGCAGTGCTGGTACTAGGTCCAGGAAGGGCTGCGCTGCTGGTGTATGCCTCACCACGTGATCCGGCAGCGACAGCCCCACTCTGCTGCTCTTGAAGCGGATCCTGCGTAACCTGTGGTCTAGCGACATGGGGCCGGGTACGCCTGGTGCTGCCAGGGACCTCAACCTCCTCGTCCGAACTTTGGGTCAGAGAGCCACTGCTTTCCACAGGTTCATATTCTGACCCGCTAGATTCGTCAGATGAGGGTTCCCACTCCTCATCCGACTGGGTCAGAATCCTGTAGGTCTCTTCAGAAGAATACCCCCTGTTTGACATTTTGGACTACTAAATTTAGGGGTATTCCCTGAGACTACCCAAGAAAAAAAGCAAGCCTGTCTTACAAAGGGGAGGCTAGCGAAGTACCGGAGGCTGCTGCGGTTGATAAAAAATATCAAAACTGATTTTTTTATCGCCGCAGTGCGTGTAAAATGAATGTGCAGTGATCAAAAAAAATATATTTTTTGTCACTGCGGTGGGGTGGGCGTGGGTGAACGCACGTGTGGGCGACCGATCAGGCCTGATCGGGCAAACACTGCGTTTTGGGTGGAGGGCGAGCTAAGGTGACACTAATACTATTATAGATCTGACCGTGATCAGTTTTGATCACTTACAGATACTATAAAAGTACAAATGCTGATTAGCGATACGCTAAACAGCGAATAAAAGTGACTGCGGTGCGGTGGGGTGGGCGCTAACTGACGCTAACTACCTAACCAAGGGGCCTAAACTATCCCTAAAACCTAACAGCCAATACCAGTGAAAAAAAAAAAGTGACAGTTTACACTGATCACTTTTTTTCCTTTCACTAGTGATTGACAGGGGCGATCAAAGGGG
Organism: Bufo bufo; assembly: GCF_905171765.1. Lineage (NCBI taxonomy): Eukaryota > Metazoa > Chordata > Amphibia > Anura > Bufonidae > Bufo > Bufo bufo. The sequence goes on along the minus strand of NC_053390.1, from coordinate 158,055,131 downwards.
TGATCAAAGGGTTAATTGGGGTGCAGGTGGGTGATCTGGGGCTAAGGTGTAGTGTTTGGTGCTACTCACAGTTCAGTCTGCTCCTGTGCTGGATCCAACCGACGAAAAGGACCAGCAGAGAAGCCATATAACAGATTATATTTACTAATATGATCTGTTATATGACTTTGGATTGGATTTTTTGAAAATCGCCAGCCTGCCAGCCAATGATCGTTGCTGGCAGGCTGGTGACGAAATACTTCTTTTAATTTTGCCGGCCCGCGATGCGCATGCGCGCGCCGGCTTTGAGCGAAATCTCGCGTCTCGCGAGATGACGCGTATATGCGTGACTCTGCGCAGCGCTGCCACCTCCGGAACGCGATCCTGCGTTAGGCGGTCCGGAGGTGGTTAAAGGGGTACTCTAGTTTAGCAAATTTCAGCATTAATTGACAAGAAATAACATACACTATCACTTACTAAAACTGATTGTTTATCTGTAATGTCCCGTTTTCCTGCACTTCATCGCAGTTGTTTGACATTTTCTACTGTGTTGGTTCCCTCTCCCGATGACATCACATCAACGTCTGAGGCTTGTAAGACTCTGCCCTGTAGACACAACATCATCAATGACCTCGCCTCTGAGGGCAGTGATCTTCTCATTCTCCTGGACCCTGTCCTGTAGATGTGATGTCAGCATTGATGCTGTGTTTTAGGGCAGGTTTTTTTTTTTAGCAGAACTTCAAGCAGGCTTGGATCTGTGACATTTGAGCTGGGAGGGGGATGATAGTCTGAGACCCTACAGACACCCCCTGAGTCTTGCACCAGGATGTAAACACAGGGTGTAGGTCACAGACCGCATTTAAGCTGGAGGAGTAAAAATGCACTCAGAAATTAATCATCTGACTTATATAATGCAGTACGGTTAAATGCTGGTGTTATTTTATGTAAGGGTGGGTTCACACTAGCGTTAGGGATTCCGTTATGGCTTTCCGTTATAACATGGTTATAACGGAAAATAACGGCATGCCCAGACAGAATGCAAAATGGAAGCCTTTAGAGCCATTCCGTTTGCTTTCCGTCCTAATAGAAGTCTATAGGAAAGCATAACAGATCTGTCTGGGTCCCGTTATGCAAGACGGAAAACAAAGTCCTGTCGACAGGACTTTGTTTTCCGTGTTGAATAAAGGGACTCATACGTATTCGTTTTTATTCCCATAGACTTCTATTAGGACGGAAAGCAAACCGAATGCCTTTTAAAGGCTTCCATTTAGCATTCTGTCTGGGCATTCCGTTATAATACAAGTCTTTGGGCAGAAGAATGGATCCGTCCTTCCGTCTTATGGATTCCGTTATTTTCCGTTATAACCATGTTATAACAGAAAGCCATAACGGAATCCCTAACGCTAGTGTGAACCCACCCTAACTGGAAAACCCCTTTAACACTGTAAGCGGTAGGTCCATATATTCCCGGCTGGAAGCCGGCAAGGTCTGGTAGGGGAGGTTGTCCTGGATTAAACTGTATTGCTGTTCTCAGGAGAGTTCAATAGAAGAATCCTGCAGTGTTGCCAATGGCTTCCAGCACTCCATTCACCCTGAGATACTGTATCAACGGTGCAAACTGTGACATAATTGTGACTGCATGTCCTGTGACACAGTCTACGCGGGCATACAGAAATAGCACAAACAGTGCTATGATGTCATCCTGGGACGCAGGCATCTCAGGAGTCAGGACACATCTCAGAAGGCAGCATAGAATGAGAGTCAGGTGATTTTTTTTTTTTTCCCTTTCCTAAGCCACTTGGGTAGCATACTACTGAGGGCACTGTAAGGGGCAATATTGGGGGCACTATAAAAGGCATTTTTATTATTACTGTGAGCACAGTAGGGGACATTTTCAATACTTGGGGTAGTATAAGGGACATTATTAATACTGAGGGCACTATAGGGGCAGTATTATTATTGGGGAACTATATGGGTCATTGTAATTATACTAGGGGCACTGCTGTGGATGTTATAGGGTGCATAATACGGGGTATTTCTACTAGAGCCACTCTGGGGAAGCATATTACTATTGAAGCAACTATAGCAGGACATTATTACTACTAAAATATAATATAAATTAAGGCTGAGCACTCATCATCTGTAACACAATATAGCAGAACAAACACCTGTGTGATTCAAACACCTGAGTAATTTATTATTAAAAAATATATAGATAAATAAGACCAATAGAATAAATCATAAAAAAATAATGTTCATGAGTAGCGATGCTGAGTAAAATTGCATGTAGCGACAATGAGCAAAATAAAGTGCGATTGTGCTGAATCACTGCTCAATATACACTGCTCAAAAAAATAAAGGGAACACTTAAACAACACAATGTAAGTCCAAGTCAATCACACTTCTGTGAAATCAAACTGTCCACTTAGGAAGCAACACTGAGTGACAATCAATTTCACATGCTGTTGTGCAAATGGGATAGACAACAGGTGGAAATTATAGGCAATTAGAAAGACACCCCCTATAAATGAGTGGTTCTGCAGGTGGTGACCACAGACCACTTCTCAGTTCCTATGCTTCATGGCTGATGTTTTGGTCACTTTTGAATGCTGGCGGTGCTTTCACTCTAGTGGTAGCATGAGACGGAGTCTACAACCCACACAAGTGGCTCAGGTAGTGCAGCTTATCCAGGATGGCACATCAATGCGAGCTGTGGCAAGAAGGTTTGCTGTGTCTGTCAGCGTAGTGTCCAGAGCATGGAGGAGCTACCAGGAGACAGACCAGTACATCAGGAGACGTGGAGGAGGCCGTAGGAGGGCAACAACCCAGCAGCAGGACCGCTACCTCCGCCTTTGTGCAAGGAGGAACAGGAGGAGCACTGCCAGAGCCCTGCAAAATGACCTCCAGCAGGCAACAAATGTGCATGTGTCTGCTCAAACGGTCAGAAACAGACTCCATGAGGGTGATATGAGGGCCCGACATCCACAGGTGGGGGTTGGGCTTACAGCCCAACACCGTGCAGGACGTTTGGCATTTGCCAGAGAACACCAAGATTGGCAAATTCGCCACTGGCGCCCTGTGAATCTTCACAGATGAAAGCAGGTTCACACTGAGCACATGTGACAGACGTGACAGAGTCTGGAGACGCCGTGGAGAACGTTCTGCTGCCTGCAACATCCTCCAGCATGACCGGTTTGGCATTGGGTCAGTAATGGTGTGGGGTGGCATTTCTTTGGAGGGCCGCACAGCCCTCCATGTGCTCGCCAGAGGTAGCCTGACTGCCATTAGGTACCGAGATGAGATCCTAAGACCCCTTGTGAGACCATATGCTGGTGCGGTTGGCCCTGGGTTCCTCCTAATGCAAGACAATGCTAGACCTCATGTGGCTGGAGTGTGTCAGCAGTTCCTGCAAGACGAAGGCATTGATGCTATGGACTGGCCCGCCCGTTCCCCAGACCTGAATCCAATTGAGCACATCTGGGACATCATGTCTCGCTCTATCCACCAACGTCACGTTGCACCACAGACTGTCCAGGAGTTGGCAGATGCTTTAGTCCAGGTCTGGGAGGAGATCCCTCAGGAGACCGTCCGCCACCTCATCAGGAGCATGCACAGGCGTTGTAGGGAGGTCATACAGGCACGTGGAGGCCACACACACTACTGAGCCTCATTTTGACTTGTTTTAAGGACATTACATCAAAGTTGGATCAGCCTGTAGTGTGTTTTTCCACTTTAATTTTGAGTGTGACTCCAAATCCAGACCTCCATGGGTTGAAAAATTTGATTTCCATTTTTTTATTTTTGTGTGATTTTGTTGTCAGCATATTCAACTATGTAAAGAACAAAGTATTTCAGAAGAATATTTAATTAATTCAGATCTAGGATGTGTTATTTTTGTGTTCCCTTTATTTTTTTGAGCAGTGTATATATATATATAGAGAGCAATAGTATAGTGTCCAATATTGGTTGTCAGATCCTGGGACATAGAGGCTGGATTGTTTCTACAATAGTGGTTAATGAATGTCACATAACAATCACTGTTGTATCTTCTCCCATATATTAAAAGCAATTATATTGCATCAAGGAATAGATGTAAATAATGCTGACCGTAATATTATAGTTGCACTCAACGGTGTACTATGACACCAGCGTATAATAGAAAAAGTAATAGTAATATGCTGTGCGATCTGCGCTCACAGTGGCGTCCCACGTGGCTGCAGTATCTAAAACAGCAATATCTTACTGTGAGTTGTCAGCTGGAGCTGCTGGAACGCGTGGTCGCTTGACTGGGCGGACTTTAGTTTCGTTATCCCGCTTTCACTTTGTAAAAAGTCGCCAACCAATGATCGTATGATGACTCTAAATGGCTTGCAAAGCTGGAGAGTCAGATAGCAGCATTCTTTGTTTGTCAAATGGGAGGTAAGGCTTGTCTTTATTGTATAGGACCTTGCATGCAAATGTATCCAAAGATGAAGTCGATGCAGGGGTATACGTCCATCAGCTGATGTGCGGGTCTTCTATTAACCATACGCGTTTCGGGATCTATACCTGGCCCCTTCCTCAGTGGACTTTGGGGGATTGGGTAGCACATTGGTCACAATAATGGTGGTGGCAGCAGCAGCAGGATGACACTCTTTGGTCACCAGGATGAGGAGTTTCTGTTGAAAAAGGTGGAGAAGATGATGGAAAAGTGAGGAACCTAAGATGTCTGTGTGGCAAACATGGTTGAAGAAGTTGTCATGGAGGTCTGGGCCGAATGGAGAAGATGTGGAAAGAGAATGTCTACAATCAGAGTCACTGGGTGTAATAGGTATGTGGTGCTGTATTCTCCTGCATGTTTGGTAGTGCTGAAACAGCAGGCAGCATGCCTGCGTCTCACCTTCTCAGCCTCCGCTTTCATATCTTGATTACAGTCAACTGGAGCAGGAGGAGAAGGACAGAACATGATAGCTAGTGCTGTCCAACACAGAGGGCAGCTTCTGGGAAGAAATTTAGAGCCGCTTTTTGGCTCTGCTGTAGGTTGTTCTGCACTATGGTATGTATTCCTGCTAGGGCAGTACTTTGTGCTGCACTGTAGTATTTGTTTGTGTTGGGGTGGTATTTTGTACTGCACCGTGATATTCCTGACCCCGCCTACTTATGATGACCCTCCTTACATGTGTTGACCCCAACTTCTGCTCATTTGGGCTCACTTACAGGGAAATTAGCAGATCCGCCAAACGCGAATACAGGCCATGTGCGTACAGCATTTTGTGGAACAGAACATCGGGTCCATAGTAGAACAGTCTTATCCTTGTTCGTAATACAGACAATAGGACATGTTAAATTTTTTTGCAGGTGCTGTGGAACGGACATACGGATGCGGACAGGAAATGGTGTGCTTTCCGCATCTTTTTCCGCCCCACTGAAATGTATGGGTCCACCTCCAAACTGCAAAAAATGTGGATTGGATACGGAAAAAAACTTGGTCATGTGCACGAGCCCTATATGTTATATAATAATCACCTAAAACACACTGGGGGGAATTTATCATTAGGAGGACATTTAAAGTCAGCTTTGTTTCAGTCTGTGTTGGGAGTACTTTGTGCTACATTTATCAAATGTCACAGGTTGTTTGATACATTTGTCTTGTCCTTAAACCTAAGGACTCTTTCACACGGGCGTCATGGATTTGGGTCGGATAAGATGCGGGTGCGTCGCGGGAAAATGCGCGATTTTTCTGCGCAAGTGCAAAACATTTTAATGCGTTTTGCACGCGCGTGAGAAAAATCGGCATGTTTGGTACTTAAACCTGAACTTTTTCACAGAAGTTCGGGTTTGGGTTAGGTGTTGTGTAGATTTTATTATTTTCCCTTATAACATGGTTATAAAGGAAAATAATAGCATTCTTAATACAGAATGCATAGTACAATAGGGCTGGAGGGGTTAAAAAAAATAAAAAAATTATTTAACTCACCTTAATCCACTTGTTCGCACAGCCCGGCTTCTCTTCTTTCGTCTTCTTTGAGGAAAAGGACCTGTGGTGACGTCACTGCGCTCATCACATGGTCTGTCACATGATCCATCACCATGATGATGGATTGTGTGATGGACCATGTGATGAGCGCAGTGACGTCACCACAGGTCCTTTACCCAGGTCCTGAAGAAAGAAGAAAGAAGAGAAGCCGGGCTGCGCGAACAAGTGGATTAAGGTGAGTTAAAGGATAACTGTCGTATATATATATATATATTTTTTTTTTTAGTATTGGATTGTGGTGATTAATATCACCTTGGTGGCCCTATTTCAACTTTTCACTGTGTATTCAATTACCCCTTAATTCCACATTTCTGTTCCCTGTACTGCCTACTTTTACCTGTGCTTAAAATAGGGTTGCTAGGCATGGACCGTCTATGTGTTGAAGGACGGAGGACGCAGAAGCATGGTGCGTGCAAGGTCACATTACTGACAGCCAGGGACTGTAAGTAAATGATTAAAGCCAGGTCCTCCCCAGCAGCTGATAACAGTGCCTGGGCTGTGTGCACTTCTCCCTGTCCCTGCGCTTGGCAGACGCTCCCTCACTCAGCAGAGCTGGAGGATGCAGTGTTGAAGCAGCGCAGACCAGGGAAGGGAGATCTGCCATCTGCTCAGTGTATAAATGAAAGCAACATGTGGTAAGAGGACCCCTTTGTGCTGCAGGAGATTAACCCTTTAGGGGGGAGGGCTCTGGTTACTGACACTTTTGGGGGGCTATTGTTACTGGCTAGTGAGGGCAGGCGGGGGTAGCCTCAGGGTGAGGGCAGTGGCGGCCATCTTAACTGAATAGTGAAATTGGGGTAAGTCAGTCTAATAGTAACTGATTCTGGAATATCATGTTATTAGTAACTACATATATGAAAATTGAAATTAGAGTCTAAATGTGACTGTTATCCTTTAAATTATTATTATTATTTTTTTTTTTTAACCCCTCCAGCCCTATTTTACTAAGCATTCTGTATTAAGAATGCTATTATTTTCCCTTATAACCATGTTATAAGGGAAAATAATATAATGATCGGGTCCCCATCCCGAACATCTCCTAGCAACCATGCGTGAAAATCGCACCGCATCCGCAATTGCTTGCGGATGCTTGCGATTTTCATGCAGCCCCATTCACTTCTATGGGGCCTGCGTTGTGTGAAAAACACACAATATAGAGCATGCTGCGATTTTCACGTGACGCACAAGTGATGTGTGAAAATCACCGCTCATGTGCACAGCCCCATAGAAGTGAATGGGTCCGGATTCAGTGTGGGTGCAATGAGTTCAACTCACGCAATGCACCCGCGCGGAAATCTCGCCCGTGTGAAAGAGGCCTAACACTTCTGTCTAGAGAAGCTCCTCCAGTTTTCCTATTCCACCCTCCTCCTGGAGTGAGACTGCGACTTATTTGCGACTTTTAAAAAAAGCCTCAATGATAAATCTGGAGTGAAACTCATTCACATAGCTAACCACACCCACTTTTCCACCCATATTACAAAACTGGAGAGACTGGTGTACACATGCAAAAAGTTGCAAAATTTTGCGCAAGTGAGTGTAAAAAGTCGCAAAAGCCCAATTTTTGCGATTTTTTTGATGCCAGAATTCTGGAGTGAAGGTATGATAAATCTGGGCCAATATCTGTCTTTCTTAGGCTACATGCACATGACCGTTGTGTGTTTTGCGTTCCGCAAAACACGGATGGCGTCTGTGTGCGTTCCGCAATTTGCGGAACGGCACGGACAGCCTTCAATATAACTGCCTATTTTTGTCCGCAAAGCGCGGACAAGAATAGGACAGGTTATATATTTTTTTGCGGGGCCACGGAACGGAGCAATGGAGTGCTGTCCACATCTTTTGTGGCCCCATTGAAGTGAATAGGTCCGCATCCGAGCCGCCAAAACTGCGGTCGTGTGCATGAGGCCCTTACACTTAGCTGTTAAAAAGATGTAATAAAGCCTTACGACGTTAATACAACTTGATGTTGAATTTCCTTCTTTTTTCACCTGCACTTGTTATAGCATGCGTATATTTGGGCTTTTTTTTTTTTACATTTCTGGGAGGGTCTGTGTGCATATAAAAGTAAACTCCTCTACAATGAGCACAAGATGGGTTACACGTCCATTAGTGAGGGCTGTCAAAGGACTGGAGATGAAAGCTTCTCCCGCATTAACCAGAAAATAAAGCTATCACATGTGCGCAGCTCTGTCACGTGCCAGCAGCACTCCAAGTAACTAACAGAACGTGTAATACCACCCTACACACAAAGGGGGCGCTAACATTTTTATAACACGATCCTTTTAATCAAAGATTATCCCTGCTGTTCTGGACTGTAGACGTACGCGCCATGTTTTAAGAGGGCAAAGATGAATGGCAGACGCCGCGCGTGCTTTTAGCTGGCCGCAGTATTTACCAGTAACAAATATGGCCGCAGACTCTCTCTTTTGACAGTGCGTAACGTGCAGAAGGACGTAACCAGGCGTCCTCATTCTGGCCAATGGCAAGGCTACAATCCCGAGTGACGTCTAGTGTTGTGGTGACGTCAGAACGGCGGTAACGGGAAAAGCATTGGAGTGTGTGTCAGTGAGCCGGGACAGTGCCCGCTCCGGAGTCTTCCCCTCGGCTTGGCCGTCATTTATGGGCAGCCTCTTCTGTAAGCAGCGCCGCGGCCTCCCACCAGCCAGAGCCCAGAGGAGGAAGAAGCTGCTCCGTGCCCCGTGTCTGCTGTGCTTCATAGTGAGGGAGCCTGCAGCCAGTGAGCCGGTGTCCCCTGTGCCACCTCCCCAGGACTGTGCCCACCTACCGCTGCTGAGCACCAGTGTCCTGCGCTCAGGGCGTCCCCAGGAGCCCATAGACATGGTGCACAAGCGGAAGAACAGCGGAGAGCAGCCGGGCACCCCCTGCAAGCAGCCCCGCTGTGCAGGCGATCAGGGGCACCCCAGCTCCCAGCATGATCAGGATCACACCCCTTCCTATTCTAGGGAACCTACCGGCCTGTCCACTGGAGATCCAACCTTGCCCACCACAGAGGAGCTGGCACAGCAGCCCATAGGGAGCCCAGCGCTGGAATGCCCTGAGAGAGATGGCATGTGCCTACTGGAGGAGCATTCACAGAGATCCGAACCCCTGAGCCCGATCTGCGGTGACTCCTCATCCTCCTCCATGCTTCCTCCTTCCCAGGATGAGACTCTCAGGGAAGCGGATCCTGACTCTCACAGGCTGGAGGTTGAGCCGCTAAATATTAACCAGCTGCCCCCATCCCTGCTGCTGAAGGTGAGAAGAGACTTCTGTTCTAATCCCTCCCTACAAATACATAGGGTGACCTGCCCCCCCACCCTGTGCTCTACCTGCGCTACGGTACTCACCTGGCAGTCACCTAGGAAAATGGGCCAAGCAGGGAGTACTGCTAATACCGGAGACTGGCTGCACCCTACAGATCCTGTCTGCCGGGCCATGCGGGCACTGCCAATGTATTAGTAGTTACATCTTATACTAGGGATAAGCAACCTTCGGCACTCCAGCTGCTGTGAAACTACAACTCCCAGCATGCAAACTCAGCTGTTTTTGTAACTTCCACAGATGTGAAAGGAGGATTCTGGGAGTTGTAGTTTCAGAACAGCTGGAGGTTGCTAATCCTTGTTTTAGGCTACTTTCACACTAGCGTTTTAGTTTTCCGGTACTGAGATCTGTCATAGGGTCTCAATACCGGAAAAAAACCCCACTTCACTTTTGTCCCAATTCATTGTCAATGAGAACAAAACTGAACAGAACGGAACGATCCAAAATGCATTCCGTTCCGTTTAGTTGCCTTCCTATACCGGAGAGCAAACCGCAACATGTTGTAGTTTGCTTTCCGTCCGGCATGACCCCCAATGCAAGTCAATGGGGATGGATCCGTTTTCTCTGGCACAATCTGCCACAATAGAAAACGGATCTGTCCTCCATTGACTTTCAGTGGACTTCATGATGGATCCATCTTGGCTACAACCGGATTCGCCTTTTGTCTCTTTTTGCACCGCATTCCACATTTTTGCACAATGAAAACCGCTTCTTTGTGAACGGCAATGCGGATTCCCATAGGAGACAATGGGACATGGGTTTTAGTTTGGAATATATGCCCAAATCTTAGACTATGTACACCTTTTGGGGCTTTTTTTATTTTATTATTGCATTGTAATTATTTTGAACTAAAAATATTTTTTTCTATTGGTCTTTATTAAAAATGTGGAACCCTTTTCCGTGTACAGAGCTGCGATGCTCTACTAGCTGCCTGTGGGTTTTCTGTCATCTGGGGAGCAGACGGGCTCCTTATTTCTGCTCTCTGACCTTGTAAACTCTCATTAAAGTTCAATCCTATCTTTCCAGTTAGGAAAACAGTTAACCCTTTGTGACAGAACAGCTCAATATTTTTCATAAAGGCCAATTGAAAATGATTTTTAGTAAAAAATTAGTAAAATGCAATCATAAACAAAAATTGCCTCCAAAGGTGTACATAGCCTTTAAGCCGCATGAACAGATCTGTATGTTCCATCCGTCTTTGGAAACCAAAGCCAGAAGTGGAACATAAAAACAAAACAAAAAAAACCCTCTTCTGGTTATGGCTTACAGATACTGATGTGTGGGTCTGAATACTGCCCTAGGAATGAGGCCTAAGGCCTGGTTCACATTTCCATGTCCGTTTGACGTTCTCGGCCAATCCGTCCGTGTTTCACCAGTGAATGTCACTGAAGAATCCATGTTTGTCCTCTTTTTGCCCTCCATCTGTCTTCCACCGACCAAACACGCATGTCCTCTGTGTTGTGAGTGATTTTTCACGGACCACCAGGATAGCACACATTTGTGAAAAACTGAAATGTGAATGAGGCCTAAGGGTGCAATCACATCCAAAGATTTTGCGACTGAAAATCGGATCTATAAATTGCTATAAATTGCATTGAGAAGAGTGGGACGGTCACAGAAGTTTCTGCAGCAGAATCTTCCGCTTTCTGGTCACATACAGGAAATATTCCAAGTGCAAAGAACTTTACTGAATGGGATATAAACCTCTGCAATCGATCTGTCCCATTCTTGTCCACATACATTAGGTAGGTGCTGGATGGAGGGGAGTCGACTGCAGTGGTGTGGAGCCATGGAGACACATGGGTCTGCACAGGGGCGGACTGGGAACTTAGGGTGGCCCTGAAAACAACCCCTAAAAGTGGCCCTTGTCACAGAAGACAGAGCTCCACAAATGGGCAGGAATAACAGGAGGCAAGGGCTAGCAGTACTGTAGTGCAGCACAAAATACCGCCCCTGCAGAACCAAATTCCACAGTGCAGCCCAAAATACTGATCCAGCAGAACCAAATACCACAGTGCAGCACAAAATACTGCTCCAGCAGAACCAAATACCACAGTGCAGCACAAAATACTGCCCCAGCAGAACCAAATTCCACAGTGCAGCACAAAATACTGCTCCAGCAGAACCAAATACCACAGTGCAGCAGAAAATACTGCCCCAGCAGAACCAAATACCACAGTGCAGCCCAAAATACTACTCTAGCAGAATCAAATACCACAGTGCAGCACAAAATACTGCCCCAGCAGAACCAAATACCACAGTGCAGCACAAAATATTGCCCCAGCAGAACCAAATACCACAGTGCAGCACAAAATACTGCCCCAGCAGAACCAAATACCACAGTGCAGCACAAAATACTGCCCCAGCAGAACCAAATACCACAGTGCAGCACAAAATACTGCTCCAGCAGAACCAAATACCACAGTGCAGCACAAAATACTGTCCCAGCAGAATTACAGTGAGGAACAGAAGTATTTGAACACCCCACTCTCATAGAATAAAAAAAATAAGGAAATTGTATGATTTTTTTTTAAAGAATGTATTTGTCTTGCACTGCTGAACATAAGTGTTTGAACACCTGAGAAAAACAGTGTTAATATTTGGTACAGAAGCCTTTGATTACAATTACAGAGGTCAAACGTTTGCTGTAGTTCTTGACCAGGTTTGCACACTCTGCAACAGGGATTTTGGCCCACTCCTCCACACAGATCTCCTCTAGATCTGTCAGGTTTCGGGGCTGTCGCTCAGCAACATGGAGTTTCAGCTCTATCCAAAGATGTTCTATTGGATTTAGGTCTGGACACTGACTAGACCACTCCAGAACCTTGATATGCTTCTTACGGAGCCACTCCTTGGTTATCCTGGCTGTGTGCTTCGGGTCGTTGTCATGTTGGAAGACCCAGGCACGACCCATCTTCAATGCTCTGACTGAGGGAAGGAGGTTGTTGCTCAAAATCTCACAATAAATGGCCCCATTCATCCTCTCCTTAATACAGTGCAGTCGTCCTGTCCACCTTAGCAGAAAAGCACCCCCAAAGCATGATGTTACCAACCCCATGCTTCACAGTAGGGATGGTGTTCTTGGGATGCAACTCATCCTTCTTTTTCCTCCAAACACGATGAGTGAAGTTTAGACCAAAAAGTTCTACTTTGGTCTCATGTGACCACATGACTTTCTCCCATGCTTCCTCTGGATCATCCAGATGGTCATTGGCAAACTTCAGACGGGCATGGACATGTGATGACTTGAGCAGGGGAACCTTCCGTGTAATGCATGATTTGAAACCATGACGGCGTAGTGTTCTACCGACAGTGACCTTTGAAACTGTGGTCCCAGCTCTCTTCATGTCATTGACCAGCTCCTCCCTTGTAGTTCTGGGCTGATTCCTCACCTTTCTTATCATCAGTGATACCCCACGAGGTGAGATCTTGCATGAAGCCCCAGTCCGGGGGACACTGACAAGTCATCTTTAGCCTCTTCCATTTTCTAACAATTGCTCCAACAGTTGATCTATTTTCACCAAGCTGCTTGGCAATTGCCCCTGTAGCCCTTTGGAGCCTTGTGGAGATCCACAATTTTGTCTCTGGTGTCTTTTGACAGCTCTTTGGTCTTGCCCATGGTGGTAGTTGGCGTCTGACTGACTGTGGGGTGGACAGGGGTCTTTAAAGAGCTCAGACAGGTGCTACTAAGTTAGATTAATGAGTGGAGTAGAGGTGGACTTTTTAAAGGCACAGTAACAGGTCTTTTAGAGCCAGAATTCTTGCTTTTTCTCAGGTTTAAATACTTATGTTCAGCAGTGCAAGACAAATAAATTCTTTAAAAATCATACAATGTGATTTCCTTTTTTTTTTTATTCTATCAGAGTGGGAATGCACCTACAATGTGAATTTCAGACCCCTCCATGATTTCTAAGTGGAAGAACTTCGCAGGGTGTTTAAATACTTCTGTTCCTCACTGTAAATGCATTAATGCATTTACAATTTCATTTAACCCTTTAGGTATTAAAGACTGCTGTTTCACTATCCATAAGATCTCCCTTTATAACAATCTCTTTCTGTTATCCTCCTCATTGTCTCCACTTTCACTACTTTTTTAGGTATCCATTGGGGCAGATTTATCCTAAAGATACACCACTTTGGTGGCATGCAAAATCGCAGGGTGTTCAAATACATCTGTTCCTCACTTTAAATACCACAGTGCAGCACAAAATACTGCCCCCAGCAGAATTAAATACTACAGTGCAGCACAAGATACTGGTGCCTATGCCGTGGCATTCAACTATATCGCCTTTCTGAGGAGAATGATACCGTTGAATCCAGGAGGGCACCTGTGGCCGCATGCTAGGTTATTAATGTTGAGAGCATCAGATTATTATGTACCCGGCTGGCGGCTGTGTAGTGCTCTCAGGTGGCACCATGGGCATTGGCCCACTGGGAAATTTCCCTGTGGCGTCTATGGACAGTCTCCCCCTTGGTCTGCAGAGGAGAACCCCTTGTGTTGTCTTCATAGCTTTGGTTAGATTTGTGTCAGTCCTGAGGACTTCAGGTTAATAGTTACAAATACACTGGTCTGTAGAACAGCGAAATGCAGAAGAAACACAGCAAGTCTCTGAAATTTTGCTCTTTTCTGCTTTTTCTTTCAGATATTTTCCCACCTCTCACTGAATGAGCGATGCTTGTGTGTGTCTCTGGTCTGCAAATATTGGCGTGACCTCTGCTTAGACTTTCAGTTCTGGAAGCAGCTGGACCTCAGCAGTCGCTGCCAGGTAACCCGCATCCTTATGTACATGTTTTACTTCTCAGATTGACCAGATTGCAGTTTTTGTATTACATGGGACCACACAGCAGCAGATTGTCGGGAGGGAAGCGTTCCTTCCCGGCAGTCGCCTGCTCTCTGGTGGATACCGCTGCGGCAGTATGGGGTGGAGTGATCGCTATGCCATCGCTTGTCCCCATACTGACCAGTTGTTTTCTGTTAGCAGATGCTGTTTACACAGAACGATCTGCGTTGGCAAATGATCATTTTTGTGACCACACAAATGATCTATTATCGGATGAACAAGGTAATTGGCGGTACATTTACACTGCCAGATAATCGCTAATTAGAGTTTTTATGATCGCTCATTAGCAATTATCTGCAGAATTCTCTGGCTATGTGAATTTTTTTTTTTGTCTTTTTCTGAAAACTGTATGTAAATAAATCCTTGTGACTGAGTTGTTTGCTGCTCACCGCATTCATATATGGCGGTAATTACGGCATTCCTTCCCCACGCTGCACAGAGTGTTGGTTGATGTTATGGGTATCCACCGCAGATTTCATCCTTTTCTATGCCTTGGGTGAAGTTCGACGACATATCTTGAGCAACATCTGCAACAAACTCTGCAGTGCAAACGCTGCCTGTCTTGTAGTGATATTAGTGCTTATTTGATGTACAACAGGCATGCTCAACCTGCGGCTCTCCAGCTGTTGTAAAACTACAACTCCCACCATGCCCTGCTGTAGATTGATAGCTGTAAGCTGTTCGGGCATGCTGGGAGCTGTAGTTTTGCAACAGCTGGAGGGCTGCAGGTTGAGCATGCCTGATCTACAAGATGCACACTAAACTAGCTCTTAAAGGGATTGTCCCATCTCACCTTTTCCGCAGTGAGATGGGTCATAGTGCTAGACGCAGGTGGCCGAGGCTATGGAAATAGTTGAGTGGACAGGTGCTCTGCTGTTTCCATAAGGCTACATGCACACGACCGTATGTGTTTTGCGGATCCATTGTAACAATGCCTAAAACGGACAAGAATAGGACATGTTCTATTTATTTTTTTTGTGGGATTTCGGAACAGACATACTGATACGAACAGCAGACGGTGTGCTGTCCGCATTTTTTGCAGACCTATTGAAATGAATGGTCTGCATCCTATCCGCAAAAAAACCCGGAACGGACACGGAAACAAACAACGTTCGTGGGCATGTAGCCTAACTCTCATTGTAGTGAATGCCAGCTACGCAGCCAGCATAGCAGACCAAGCTACACTGATTCCTTAACTCCCAAAGTGAAAACCATAGTCTTCAATGGGCTTCTTTGGTCTCCATCACAACCAAAGTGGTTCATGTCTCCATTGTGTTCAAGGATGTGTGAATAAACACATTAAAATCAATGAATATTTGTGCTGTTCATGGAGAACACGGAAAGCACACGTCCTTGATTTACTAACATGCGAAAGAGGCCTTACAAAACACGGCTGATTTTCCTCTAGAAGCAGTGCCACACCGGTCCATGGGTTTAGACTTGTATTACAGCTTGGGCTACTTTCACATCTGCATTTTTGCTGGATCCGTCATGGATCAGCAAAAACGCTTCTGTCATAATAATACAACCGTCTGCATCCATTATGAACGGATCCGGTTGTATTATCTCTAAAATAGCCATTTGTGTCAGAGAAAACAGATCCGTCCCCGTTGACTTACATTTGTGAGTCATGACGGATCCGTCTTGCTCCGCATCCTATGACACAGTCAAAAACGATGTTTGCAGCGCTTTTGTGTGCGTCATGGGAACGCAATGAAACGGAATTGAATGCATTCTGGTGCATTTAATTTCGCTCAGTTCAGTTTTCTCCCCATTGACAATGAATGGGGACAATACTGAAGCGTTTTCCTCCGCTGTTAACTGCTAGAAAAAAAGCAAGCATTTTTTTTCTAATCCTGTACAACTCCTTTAGGCCTCTTTCACACGGGCGTCCCAGATTTCCTCCTGATGCGTCACGTGTGTGTGAGAAAAAACTGAATGTGGTACCCAGACCCGAACCCGGACTTCTTCACTGAAGTTCGGGTTTGGGTTAGGTGTTCTATTCATTGTATTATTTTCCCTTATAACATGGTTATAAGAGAAAATAATAGCATTCCTAATACAGAATGCTTACTAAAATGTGGCTTGAGGGGTTAAAAAATAAAATAAAAATTAACTCGCCTCATCCTCGTGTTCGCGCAGCTGGCATAGTCTTCTTTCTTCTTCTTTCAGGACCTGCAAAAGGACCTTTGGAGACTTGGTGAGCGCGGTGACGTCCACGCGGGTCCTGCTGAATAAAGATAGTTCCTTTTGCAGGTCCTGAAAGAAGAAGAAAGAAGACTATGCCGGCTGCGCGAACAAGAGGTTGAGGTGAGTTAATTTTTTTTATTTTTATTTTTTAACCCCTCAAGCCACATTTTAGTAAGCATTCTCTATTAAGAATGCTATTATTTTCTCTTATAACCATGTTATAAGGGAAAACTAGAAAAGCTACACTTTCTGGAGAAATTGTGTGAAGTGTTCTTGCCTCCACCAGTAGTCTACAACTGGAGTGGGCGGAGTAACTGTCGTGTGGCTGGAGTAACCGTGGAAAGGTTGGACTGGACAGAGTAACTTTATGGAGTGTTTGGAGTTAGTAAAGATAGTAAACATTACACTAACCAATTGATCAAATTTAAAAAGTGCACATGGCAAGCTTAATAGTGAGAAATGCATTTCAACTTTTATTTCTTTATATAGCACATTTAATTACAATGTTGTTGCCCAAAGTGCTTCACAGTCACATTAAAACATACATTTATAAAAACATTAGCAGCCGATTTGTGTAGGTGGGCTTGAAAATGAGGGAGTGGTGGCAGTTTAGAAATCATGTCCTGATTTTTCAGCTCACACTCTAGTTTTAAACATTCCGCCATTCATTCCTATGGAACCAATTTAGCCACAAAAACGCAGATATCTAGTGAACAATTCGGCGAAACGTTCCACAAAGTAATAGCACACCAATCGGGAACAATCCGCACGTTTCGGTATGTTGTGTAGTGTAAAAACTGTGGGAGGAGTTAGGGTGGTAAATTTGGCTATAATAATAAGAATATACAGTGGATATAAAAAGTCTACACACCCCTGTTAAAATGTCAGGTTTCTGTAATGTAAAAAAATGAGACAAAGATAAATCATTTCAGAACTTTTTCCACCTTTAATGTGACCTATAAACTGTACCACTCAATTGAAAAACAAACTGAAATCTTTTAGGTAGAGGAAAGACAACAAAAAAAGTAAAATAATGTGGTTGCATAAGGCCTCCTGCACACGAACGTTGTGTGCACCCGTGGCCGTTGTGCCGTTTTCCGCTTTTTTTCACGGACCCATTGACTTTAAATGGGTCCGTGGAAAAATCGGAAAATGCACCGTTTTGCAGCCGCATCCGTGATCCGTGTTTCCTGGCCGTGAAAAAAATATGACCTGTCCTATTTTTTTCACGGCCAACGGTTCACGGACCCATTCAAGTCAATGGGTCCGTGAAAGAACACGGATGCACACAAGATTGGCATCCGTGTTCGTGATCCGTGGCCGTAGGTTAGTTTTTATACAGACGGATCCGAAGATCCGTCTGTATAAAAGCTTTTTCAAAGCTGAGTTTTCACTTCGTGAAAACTCAGAACCGACAGTATATTCTAACACAGAAGCGTTCCCATGGTGATGGGGACGCTTCTAGTTAGAATACACTGCAAACTGTGTACAAGACTGCCCCCTGCTGCCTGGCAGCACCCGATCTCTTACAGGGGGCCGTGATCAGCACAATTAACCCCTTCAGGTGCGGCACCTGAAGGGGTTAATTGTGCTGATCACGGCCCCCTGTAAGAGATCAGGGCTGCCAGGCAGCAGGGGGCAGACCCTCCCCCCCCCCCCCCAGTTTAAATATCATTGGTGGCCGGTGCGGCCCCCCCCCCCCCTCTATTGTAATTATTCGTTGGTGGCACAGTGTGCGCCCCCCCTCCCTTCCTCTATTGTAATAATTCGTTGGTGGCACAGTGTGCGCCCCCCCCCCCCCTCCCTCCCTCTATTGTAATAATTCGTTGGTGGCACAGTGTGCGCCCCCCATCGGCCCCCTCCCTCCCTCTATAGCATTAACAACATTGGTGGCCAGTGTGCGGCCTCCCATCTCCCCCCCCCCCATCATTGGTGGCAGCGGAGTTCCGATCGGAGTCCCAGTTTAATCGCTGGGGCTCCGATCGGTAACCATGGCAACCAGGACGCTGGTTGCCATGGTTACTTAGCAATAGTACAATAGTAGAAGATTCATACTTACCGGCTGCTGCGATGTTCGTGTCCGGCCGGGAGCTCCACCTACTGGTAAGTGTCATTGCTAAATGAACTGTCACTTACCAGTAGGAGGAGCTCCCGGCCGGAAGCAGACATCGCAGCTCCCAGGTAAGTATGAATCACTACTGCTAGTAACCCGCTGCCACCAATGATGGGGGGGGGGGGGGGCTAGATGGGAGGCCGCACACTGGCCACCAATGTTGTTAATGCTATAGAGGGAGGGGGGCCAATGGGGGGCGCACACTGTGCCACCAACGATTACAATAGAGGGAGGAAGGGGGGGGGGCGCACACTGTGCCACCAACGAATTATTACAATAGAGGAAGGGGGGGGGGGGGCGGGGGGGCGCACACTGTGCCACCAAGGAATTATTACAATAGAGGGAGGAAGGGGGGGGGGGGGGGCTGCACTGGCCACCAATGATATTCAAACTGGGGAGGGGGGGGGTCTGCCCCCTGCTGCCTGGTAGCCCTGATCTCTTACAGGGGGAGATGATAGCACAATTAACCCCTTCAGGTGCGGCACCTGAAGGGTTAATTGTGCTGATCACAGCCCCCTGTAAGAGATCGGATGCTGCTAGGCAGCAGGGGGCAGTCATGTACACAGTTTGTAGTATATTCTAACTAGAAGCGTCCCCATCACCATGGGAACGCCTCTGTGTTAGAATATACTGTCGGAAATGAGGTTTCACGATCTAACTCATATCCGACAGTATATTCTAACATAGAGGCGTTCCCATGGTGATGGGGACGCTTCAAGTTAAAATATACCATCGGATTGGAGAAAACTCCGATCCGATGGTATGGGACTCCAGACTTTACATTGAAAGTCAATGGGGACGGATCCGTTTGAAATGGCACCATATTGTGTCAACGTCAAACGGATCCGTCCCCATTGACTTGCATTGTAATTCAGGACGGATCCGTTTGGCTCCGCACGGCCAGGCGGACACCAAAACGACTTTTTTTTCATGTCCGTGGATCCTCCAAAAATCAAGGAAGACCCACGGACGAAAAAACGGTCACGGATCACGGAAAAA
Organism: Bufo bufo; assembly: GCF_905171765.1. Classification (NCBI taxonomy): domain Eukaryota; kingdom Metazoa; phylum Chordata; class Amphibia; order Anura; family Bufonidae; genus Bufo; species Bufo bufo. The sequence goes on along the minus strand of NC_053390.1, from coordinate 158,035,675 downwards.
CGGAACCCGTTTTTGCGGACTGCAAAAAAATACGTTCGTGTGCAGGAGGCCTTAGTGTGCACACCCTTATAACTGGGGATGTAGCGGTGTTCAGAATGAAGCAATCGCATTCAAAATCATGTTAAATAGGAGTCAGCATACACCTGCCATCATTTAAAGTCCCTCTGATTAACCCCAAATAAAGTTCAGCTGCTCTAGTTGGTCTTTCCTGAAATTTTCTTAGTCGCTTCCCACAGCAAAAGCCATGGTCTACAGAGAGCTTCCAAAGCATCAGAGGGATCTCATTGTTAAAAGGTATCAGTCAGGAGAAGGGTACAAAAGAATTTCTAAGGCATTAGATATACCATGGATCACAGTGAAGACAGTCCTCATCAGGTGGAGAAAATATGGCACAACAGTGACATTACCAAGAACTGGACGTCCCTCCAAAATTGATGAAAAGACGAGAAGAAAACTGGTCTGGGAGGCTACCAAGAGGCCTACAGCAACATTAAAGGAGCTGCAGGAATATCTGGCAAGTACTGGCTGTGTGGTACATGTGACAACAATCTCCCGTATTCTTCATATGTCTGGGCTATGGGGTTGAGTGGCAAGACTAAATCCTTTTCTTACGAAGAAAAACATCCAAGCCAGGCTACATTTTGCAAAAACACATCTGAAGTCTCCCAAAAGCATGTGGGAAAAGGTGTTATGGTCTGATGAAATCAAGGTTGAACTTTTTTGCCATAGTTCCAAAAGATATATGTTTGGCGCAAAAACAACACTGCACATCACCAAAAGAACACCATACCCACAGTGAAGCCTGGTGGTGGCAGCATCATGCTTTGGGACTGTTTTTCTTCAGCTGGAACTGGGGCCTTAGTTAAGCTAGAGGGAATTATGAACAGTTCGAAATACCAGTCAATATTGGCACAAAACCTTCAGGCTTCTGCTAGAAAGCTGAACATGAAGAGGAACTTCATCTTTCAGCATGACAACAACCCAAAGCATACATCCAAATCAACAAAGGAATGGCTTCACCAGAAGAAGATTAAAGTTTTGGAATGGCCCAGCCAGAGCCCAGACCTGAATCCGATTGATAATCTGTGGGGTGATCTGAAGAGGGCTGTGCACAGGAGATGCCCTCGCAATCTGACAGATTTGGAGTGTTTTTGCAAAGAAGAGTGGGCAAATCTTGCCAAGTCAAAACGTGCCATGCTGATACTCATACCCAAAAAGACTGAGTGCTGTAATAAAATCAAATGGTGCTTCAACCAAGTATTAGTTTAAGGGTGTGCACACTTATGCAACCATATTATTTTATTTTTCTTCCCTCTACCTAAAAGATTTCAGTTTGTTTTTCAATTGTGTTGTACAGTTTATAGGTCACATTAAAGGTGGAAAAAGTTCTGAAATGATTTATCTTTGTCTCATTTTTTGTAGACTTTTTATATCCACTTGATACAAAACACTTAATAATACAGTGATTAGACTTTATTGGGGTTGCTAATCCCTATCATCTCCTAGCAACCATGCGTAAAAATTGCACCGCATCCGCACTTGCTTGCGGATGTTTGAGATTTTCACGCAGACCCATTCATTTCTATTGAGCCTGTGTTACGTGAAAAACGCTGAATATAGAGCATGCTGCAATTTTCACGCAACGCACAAGTAAGGCTGCGTTCACACGGGCGAGTATTCCGCGCGGGTGCAATGCGGTAGGTGAACGCATTGCACCCGCACTGAATCTGGACCCATTCACTTCTATGGGGCTGTTCAGATGAGCGATGATTTTCACGCATCACTTATGCGTTGCGTGAAAATCGCAGCATGCTCTATATTCTGCGTTTTTCACGCAACGCAGGCCCCATAGAAGTGAATGGGGTTGCGTGAAAATCGCAAGCATCCGCAAGCAAGTGCGGATGCGGTGCGATTTTCACGCATGGTTGCTAGGTGACAGTCTATAAACGGTATTATTTTCCCTTATAACATGGTTAAGGGAAAATAATAGCATTCTGAATACAGAATGCTTAGTAGGTGATCAATTGAGGGTTAATAAAAAATAAAAAAAATTAACTCACCTTCTCCTCTTGTTCACGTAGCTCCCTGTCTCTTCTTTACTTCTCAAAAGATGAACTATGAGCTAAAGGACCTTTGGTGACGTCAGATCACATGCTCCAATCACATGGTACATCACCGCGGTGATGGAACATGTGATTGGAGCATGTGATATGACGTCACCAAAGGTCCTTTAGCCCATAGTTCATATTTTAAAAAACTAAAGACCGGGAGAACTACGCGAACAAGAGGAGAAGGTGAGTTAATTTTTTTAATTTTATTTAACCCTCAATTGATCACCTACTAAGCATTCTGTATTCAGAATGCTATTATTTTCCCTTATAACCATGTTATAAGGGAAAATAATACAATCTACACAACACCGATCCCAAACCTGAACTTCTGTGAAGAAGTTCGGGTCTGGGTACCACAAAACACGTTGCACCCGCGCGATAAAAACTGAACATCGGAACGAAATCGCAGTCAAAACTGACTGCAATTGCGTACCTACTCGCGCGGGTTTGCCGCAACACACCGGGACGCATCCGGAACTAATCCGGACACGCCCGTGTGAACCCAGCCTAATGCGTTAAAATCACTGCTCATCTGAACAGCCCCATTGAAATGAATGGGTCTGGATTCAGTGCGGGTGCAATGCGTTCCCCTCATGCAGTGCACCTGCGCGGAATTCTCGCCCGTGTGAAAGGGGCCTTAAGGGACTGGTGTTTTTTTTATTTAGTATTAAAAAACAAGCAGGAATTATTTTAAGATTAGAAAAACACCAGCAAAAACCTATGCGAGAACTCACCCTCAAAGTTGTAGAAAAATTGTAGGTTTAGCAGCAGCCTAAGGCTACCTGCACATGTTGCGGATTACATGCGTTTTCAAAAAACGGATAAAAAAAAATACGGATGACGTCCATGTGCATTTCGTGTTTTGCGGAACGGAACAGCTGGCCCCTAATAGAACAGTCCTATTCTTGTCCGTAATGCAGACAATAATAGGATATGTTCTATTTTTTTTGCAGAACGGACATACAGAAACGGGATGCACACAGAGTAACTTAGTTTTTTTTTGAGGACCCATTGAAATGAATGGATCCGCATACAGTGCGCAAAAAAACTGAACGGACACTGAAAGAAAATACACTTGTGTGCATGAGCCCTAATACAGTATCAGCAAAGTGAATGAGATTTGACAAATCTCATGTACTCTCTGCTTTTTTTTTTTCCACGTGGAAATTGACCGGCCGTGCGTATTATCAAATCTGCAGCATGTCAGTTGTTTGTGCGTTTTTTTGGGGTGAGGATTTCACCCTTTGTCGTGCAAGGGTGAGCGCTGCAGAAAGTCCACTTAAGATCTGCACCATAAACCACAAGTCACACATGATCTTTTATGTGGCACAGAAATCCACTTGAAAAACTGTTGAGAAAAGTAGTTTCTCAGCCCGCACCAGTGCGCAGGAAGCCTTCAAGCAGATTTTTTTTTTGCAGAAATTCTCTGCAACTGGAAATCATTTTTATTCCATTGAATGGGGTCCAGGTCACTATGTGAGCACAGTCCAATAGACCTGCGATGAGATGAGAACAGACTGAATAATAAATCACAATGATGCAGCCAGGGTCAGGGGAGCCGCAGTTGGTCCAGGAGAGGTGGCGACACATGGCCGTGTTTCCTGGACTGAGCATGGTCGCGTGAATCATAGATCATTGCATACAACCATACAACTCGGGGTGGGCTGACACTGACACTTTGCTTTATAGTTTTGTAATTGGCAGCTGAAACACATTGGGGGAGGCTTATTGAAACAGCTGTAAAGGAAAACTGGCTTAATTGCCCATAGCAGCAGCCAATCAGAACGTGTCTTTTATTTCCATTCCATCCACCATGATGGCCACAATGAGAGATAACCCTTGACCTCTGGAGGGGCAGGAATACACAGAGAGAGTTTAAATTGCCCCCACCCCTCCTCCCCCTCAGTGTTTTTCCTGCCCCTACGGGGTTAGGTCGCAGAGAGAGTCTTCCCGGTGGGGAGGTGAAGTTAGCAGGATTTACCTTCATCCTCTACTGCCTTCCTGCGGCAGGAGCTAAGGCTGGGCAGCAGTGGGCAACATGGACACTCGCCCCGGCTTATGCTGGGACCTGTGCTCCTTTCTGTTTCACGGTATCTCTTCCACTTCAGGTTGGAAGCAGACCGATGATGCCGGATCCATGTGGGATGCGCGTGCGAACTGGGGAGCGCGACGTCTCTCTGATGTTACGGCCGGCAGGCGGGGGAGGCGGAACCTGGGCGCAGAACTGATGACTCGCCAAGATGACGTCAGGAACCAGGAAGTGTTTAAAAAGTGGCGCTCCTGCAGCATGGAGCTGTGCATCTCCGCCACTATGTCCACTCCTGAGGCTCCAGCATCCCGTCAGGAGGGTTCTGACCCCTCTCCGGCTGCTCCTAAGGGGAGAATGGTTATTCTTATTTCTATATACAGGTGAAACTCGAAAAATATCATGCAAAGTTAATTTATTTCAGTAATCCAACTTAAAAGGTGAAACTAACATATGAGAGAACTCGCTTTCAAGCCTTTATTTGTTATCATTTGGATGACTATGGCTTACAGCTTATGGAACCCCAAAGTCTAAATTTTGAGGTACCCTTTGCTGAGGGGGTATGGATTAATTAGCTGACACTTTAAGCCTAGAATATTGAACCTTTTCACAAAATTCTAACTTTAAGCTGCATTAACACAATTCCTTTTAATATGCATTACTGAAATAAATGGACTTTTGCACGATATTCTAATTTTTCGAGTTTCACCTGTACATTATGAAGAAATATGCTGATACTTGGTTGCTCTCCTTTACTCATTTAGGGTACAAAAGATACAAAATTTAAGTCTAAATCCCTAAAGTGCGCGACCTTTGCCAGGAGACTTCCTGATAACTATAATAAGAAGTTGTGCAAAAAATGTATTTAACAGAGGAGCAACCAACTATCCTGTCTGAGATAAAATCTTTTATCCAGGATGAAATTAAATCTTCACTAGCATCTCTGACTACTTCTAGTGCGCCTATCCCGCCTGCCAAAAAACCTACATTATCCATTCAATCCTTCTCTGAGGCCGAGGGCATTGATGAGGATACCTCTACCTCTAGACGAGTACTTGAGGAGGAACTTTTCTCAGAGGATGAAATCATAGAGAATGATAAAAAATACTTTTTTTTTCCTCGGGTGAAATGGAAGATTTACTGAAATCAGTTAGGTCTACCATGGGCATAGAGGATATTCCCAAACCTTGTACGGTACAGGACGAGATGTTCGGGGGTTTACGTACTAAAAGAACAAAAGTATTTCCCATCAAAGAAATTATATTGGATGAGTGGATTGATCCTGAAAAAAGAATAGGGGTATCCAAAGAATTGATGAAATACCTAAAATTGATATTCGGGTGGCAAAGGTAGTCAAAAAGACGGCCTTACAATTCGAAGACGTATCACAACTTAGCGATCCAATGGAGCGCAAAGCAGATTCGTTATTAAAGAAAGGCTTGGGAGGTATCTATGTTTGGTGTAAAAACCAACATTGCTGCTACATCCGTCTCAAGGGCCATGTACTTCTGGTTGTCAGAATTAGAAGATCGCCTAAAGAACAAAACCCCCAGAGAAGATATCATCATAAATTCCTTACCATTGTTAAAATCAGCAATGGCTTTTTTTATCAGATGTCTCAGCTGAAACAGTACGCTTTGCTGCAAGAGATGCAGCCCTTTCCAATGCAGCTAGAAGAGCTTTATGGATGAAGGCATGGTCAGGGGATAAAACTAGGGATCGACCGATTATCGGTTTTACCGATATTATCGGCCGATATTTAGGATTTCGAACATTATCGGTATCTGCATCTATTTTGCTGATATACCGATAACGTATGGGGAACTCTCCGTGTTCCCTCAGCAGCACAGGGGAGAAGGAAGCAGTGTCTCCCTCTTCCTGTGCTGCTGCTGCGGCTACCGCCAATGAGAGGAGGAAGGACAAGAGGAGGGGAGGGGCTGTGGCCACTGCGCCACCAATGAAGATAAGTCTCTAATTCATATACAGGAAGTGGAAGCTGGCTGCAGAATCACATAGCCGGCTCCCGACCTCTATGAGCGGTAGCTGCGATCCGCGGTAGTTAACCCCTCAGGTGGATCGCAACTACCGCTTATAGAGGTCGGGAGCCGGCTATGTGATTCTGCAGCCAGCTTCCGCCTCCTGTATATGAATAAATGAGAGACTTATCTTCTTTGGTGGTGCAGTGCGCGCCCCCTCCACCCCCAGTATTAATCATTGGCGCAGTGCGCCCCCCCACCCAAGCCCCCCAGTATTAATCATTGGTGGCAGTGGCCACAGGGTCCCCTCTCCCCTTTTCATTGGTGGTGCAGTGGCAGTTCCAATCGGAGCCCCAGCAGTGTAGTCCTGGGGCTCCGATTGGTTACCATGGCAGCCAGGACGTTACTGAAGCCCTGGCTGCCATGGTAAGCTCCATGCTGCTGTGTGCACTATGCACAGAGCAGCAGGGACAGTGTGAGGTCCTATTCACCCTGATAGTGATTTATCAGGGTGAATAGGACAAGTTTTCTAGTCCCTAAGGGGGCTAATAGTTAGTAAAAAAACAAAACAAAAAAAAACACACCAAAATATTAATTATAAATGAAAAAGAAAGATTTACCAATAAATAACTACACGTAAACAATAAACATTCATTTTCAGCAGATTTGAGTAGGAATTATTTATTTTTTTCAAAAATGAAAATTCACAGAATATCGGTATAAATTATCAGCTATTGGCCGGAAAGTTCACAGATTATCGGTATCTGCCCTAAAAGATCAATATTGGTCAATCCCTAGATAAAACGTCCAAATCTAAGCTATGCTCTATCCCCTTCTCAGGGGAATTTGTTTTTGGGCCAGTGTTAGATAAAATACTGAAAAAAGCGGCTGATAAAAAGAAGGGGTTTCCGGAGGAAAAGGAGATAAAGAAAAGCCCCTTTTATCAATTCCCTTTACAATCCAGGCCCTACAGGGGTAAAGGTAAAACGGGTCGCTGGAGCTACCCAAAAGGTGGAAGAGGTAGATGATTCATTCTTAATCCCCAAAACAGACAGAACAATACACAATGATGCCAAAGTGGGAGGCAGGTTGAAGAGTTTTCTATCCCAGTGGAATCAGGTTACGTCAAACCCATGGGCTCTAAAGATCATAGCTCAGGGCTACAGAATAGAATTCTCTTCAACACCTCCAGAAAAATTCTCCATTACCACCCAAAACAGAAGTGTAGGGGAAAAAAATTGGCAGGGTACTCAGGACTTACTCAAATCAGGAGTAGTCATAAAAGTGCCGGACTCCGTAAAGGGAAAAGGATTCTTTTCAGGTCTCTTTCTAGTCAAAAAACCTGACCACACATTCTGCACAATAATAAACCTAAAGCCCTTAAACAGATCCATAATATGCAGAAGATTCAAAATGGAGTCAATCGCATCTATGATTCAGCTGATTCCAAAGTGTGCCTCTACTATCACATACCGATTCATCAGGCCTCCCAGAAATATCTAAGATATGCAATAAAAGATCCTGGGGGACTCCTCCACCACTTTCAGTACGTAGCCCTCCCCTTTGGCATCTCATTAGCTCCCAGAACATTCACAAAACTAGTGGAAATGATCGCCTTTCTGCGCAGAAAGGAAATCAATATTATCCCTTACCTAGACCACTTCCTAATAATTGGCCATTCAAAAGAAGAAACCTTCAGGACTACAGAAGTAGTTTTAAGTACCCTTTCAGGTTTAGGATGGGTGATAAATCGTAAAAAATCAATACTCACCCCATCTACAAAAATAAGGTTCCTGGTCGTAGTTACATTCCGTATCCCAAACAACCTATCTACCCCAGGACAAAGTAAGATCTCTCAAAAACAAAGTAAGTCGCTTTCAAAAATCTCACAGGTGTTCCATTCGGGGGGCAATGAGCCTTTTAGGAACCTTGACTGCATGCATAAACTCGGTTCCATGGAGTCAGGCCCATACAAGAATCATGCAGTCATGGATTTTGAAAAAATGGGACAGGAAGCAGACGTCCTTAGACAGGATGATACAGGTACCATCGACAGTCAAAATAGATCTAGACTGGTGGAAGGAAGAGGAAAAGCTACTCCTAGGCATAAAATGGCTCAAAATCCCAGAGGCTCAGGTCATAACAGATGCCAGCTCTTCAGGCTGGAGTGCAAAGATAGGCAACCAGTTTTTCCAGGGAGACTGGCCAAACAACCAAAAAGGAAGATCCTCAAATTTCAGAGAACTGAATGCAGTCCTTATGACACTCACAGAAGCAATAGCCCTATTAAAGAACAGGCATCTGAAAGTCCTCTCGGACAACATCATCACAGTGGCATACCTGAAACACCAAGGGGGCACAAGGTCCGATTCACTGGGGGAAGTAGCAAAAATAATATTTTCCTGGGCGGAAACAAATATTCTCTCTTTAACAGCAGTCCATCTAAAAGGGGCAGAGAACCTAGAGGCGGAATTCCTAAGTCGGAGAAAAATAGATCCAGGAGAATGGACATTAAACAACGACATATTTCACGAGATCACTGTCAGGTGGGGACTACCATAGATGGATCTGTTTGCCTCCAGGGAAAATGCCCACATTCAACACTTCTGTTCAATTAATCCAGGAGACAGACCATGGGCAATAGATGCTTTTTCAATAAGATGGGAGTGGGATCTAGTCTATGCGTTTCCTCCCTTTCCGCTGATTCCTCGCTTACTGCAGAAATTACAGAAAGAAACAACAACGATGATCTTGGTAGCTCCCCACTGGCCAAAATGAAGCTGGTTCTCAATCCTGAGACAGTGGGCATTAGAAGAACCGTTGAAAATACCCTACAGGGAAAACTTGCTCTATCAGGGCCCGATAAACCACCCAAACCCCCAGATCTACAATTTGGCGGTCTGGATCCTGAGAGTGAATCACTAAGAAGACAAGGCATTTCAGACAAAGTAATCCTTACCCTTAGGCTGGGTTCAGACCTGAGCGTATTTGATATGCGCGTTTAACGCGCGTTTTTATGCGCGTTTTTTTGCAATAGTAAACGCGCGTTTGACGCGCGTTTGTGTGATTGACTGCAGTGTCCTATGGCCACAAACGCGCGTCAAAACGCCCCAAAGAAGCTCAAGAACTTGTTTGAGCGTAGGGCGTTTTTCAGCGCGTTCAAACGCGCTGTAAAACGCTCAAGTGAGAACCAGGGCCATAGGGAAGCATTGGTTTTCATGTGTTGAGCGTTTTACAGCGCGTTTGAACGCGCTGTAAAACGCTCAAGTGTGAACCCAGCCTTAAAGCTAGTAGGAAAAAATTATCTCAAAGTCTGCCGAAGATTTAGCAGTTGGCTACAGGAGGAGCATCCGAACACTTCCTCTCCGCCGATTAATAAAATACTTTCTGCAAAATAGGCTAGAAATAAGCCTGAGGCCAAGTACCCTTAAAGTCCAAATATCGGCCTTAAGCACCTTTTTATGATACTAGTCTCGCAGAGCACAGATGGATAAGGAGATTTATTAGAGCAGCTTCCATGTTAAGGCCAACCTTAAGATCTAGGATTCCTCAATGGGACCTTAATATAGTATTAGAGGGGCTTACTAACCCCGCTTTTTCTCCCTTATCTGAAATCTCTATAAAAAAAATCTGTCGTTCAAAACGGCTTTCCTGATAGCCATCACTTCTGCTAGACGTCTAAGTGAAATACAAACACTCTCCTGTAAAGAACCATATCTTAGAATTTTCGAAGATTGAATTGTGCTAAAGCTAGATACAGGTTTTCGGCCCAAAGTGGTTTCAAATTTTCATCGGGAACAGGAGATAGTATTACTATCTGTTAACAGCTATCCAGAAGAAGAGATGGTCATGCAACCCCTGGATGTTAAAAACACCATAATGCTGTATCTAGATGCAACAAAAGATTTCAGAATAGATGACAATCTGCTAATCCAGTTTGGTGGCCGAAATAAGGGGAATTTTTTTTCCAAAGCCTCGATAGCTAGGTGGATCAGATCCACTATAGAAGTCTCTATTTTGGTATGAAGAAATACTGAAAGGGGACATAGATAATATTGCTCACCTACGGGGTAATTTGTAAAGCACTGAGGGGGAGGAGGGGTGGGGGCAATTTAAACTCTTTCTGTGTATTCCTGCCCCTACAGAGGTCAAGGGTTATCTCTCATTGTGGCCATCATGGTGGATACAAGGAAACAGAATTACCGTTAAGTCTAATTATGTGTTTTTCCAACGAGTGCTGAAAACTGAAAGGTGGAATCAGATTGGTTGCCATGGGCAGCTAAACTAGTTTTCTGTTGCAACCAGTTTTGATATTCCCCCCCCCTCCCCCCCATATGGAGCATATTTCACCCGTAAAGAAAAATCCAGTAAAAATGCTTTTTTACAATGAACTTGTGTATGTGATATTTATTTATTTTTACTGCTACACAATAGCCGTTGTGCCGTTATTATAATCAATAATTTGTGCTATGAAAAGTCTGTGTGTTTTAGGTATTAAAGGGACCTGTCATCATGGAAATGCAATGTAATCTGCAGGCTACATGTTATAGAGCGGCAGGAGCTGAGCAGATTGATGTATCGTTTTATGGGAAAAGACTCAGTATAAGGCCTCATGCACACGACCGTTGTTTTGGTCCGCATCAGAGTTTTTGCGGCTTGGATGCGGACCCATTCACTTCAATGGGGCCACAAAAGATGCGGACAGCACTCCGTGTGCTGTCCGCATCTGTTGCTCCGTTCCGTGGTCTGCAAAAAAAATATAACCTGTCCTATTCTTGTCCGTTTTTGCGGACAAGAATAGGCAGTTATATCAATGGCTGTCCGCGGAACGCACACGAACGCCATCCGTCTTTTGCGGATCGCAAAACACACATTGGTCATGTTCTTGTAGCCTAACTTGTATTTCATTCATTTGAATTCCTGCTCATTCTGGGCTTTGAAGTCAAGGAGGCCTCCTATCGGTGTATACACATAGAGGGTTGGCTGTCATCACTGATAGGACGACTCCTGGACTTCAAAGCCCAGAATGAGCAGGAATATTGAATCTTATCCCACAAAACTATAGTATATATCAATCCTCTCAGCTCCTCCTATTCTATAACACGCTGCTGACAGATTACGCTTTATTTTCCCCTAAAGATTCGCTGATTTGCCTAGACTCTTCTTCTCACGTTTAATTGATTTTTAACTTTCTAATGACAGAGCACCAGATTGCGTACATTGCTCGTCCTATGACAAATCTGTGTGCAGCCTCAGCCTAAAGAAATTGTGTGAAAAAAATAAAGGTGATCCCGCCTTCTCCTGTACACGAAAATACGTCCACTTTCATCAGATGGGGCACAGCAGAGTTCATTGCAGACAAGTGTCCCTGACGCAGGCGCTAGGTAGGACATTAGATTGGGCAAGCTACTAAAAATCACCAACGCCCGCTATTATACATTGGACTAGGGAACTAAGAAACCCCATAAGAGGTAATCCAAGCTGTCAATAAAGACATCGGGCTCCCAGAAGTGGGGTGTACCAGGTGGGAGGGAATATCCTCCCGATAAAAACCTTACAAACAGGACGCCCTGAGGACGCCGCAGCCAACCAACTGCATGTGGTGCATGGATCAGCGGGGCGCACTGCAGGGAAATACATGATACGCCTCCTACAGATAGATAATCCTAACAGCAGCCTCAAGATAGATAGTGTGTCTGTAAAAGAAGCTGAATGATCTATAGGCCAATATATTCATTCAAGAGATAGCTGAAGGGAAAAGCGAATATATTCTTAGGGATTAAGTAACAAAATACGGACAGTGATATCCATCTGTCACCTACTAAATAGTTACTAGGGAATGATTGAATGAAAAAACACAATAAAGAGGCACTCTTACTGTCCTAAAAGCCGAGAAAGTGTGGGCATTAACACTTTCACTGCATTTTGGCTGCAAAGACCCATATAAATATGATTATAACTGAAAAAAATTGGGAAGCAAACACGACATGCAGTTGTTCCTTTTTAAAGGGGTTATCCAGTTTTAAAAACACTTAGCACGTATATTTCTTACAAGTGATCAGATTTGTATGGATCTCATTGCAGACACTTAGGATTCCGAGCAGTCGCTGCTGTGTTGATGCAGTTAATTACCGCTTGTAAACTATGATGAAGAATGACTTGGTTTATATAAGCAAACCTTTTTTTTCATCTGCAGAAACAGCTTAAACATAAATTACTTCTGTCAAAAGTAAAAAAAAAAAGGAAATGTTCTTTTGCTTTTTACAAAGCACCAGTGAATTTATTTTAGATTTCAGAGAAAATGGAAAACTCAAAACCTTGGGACAGGTTTAAATAACGGGAAAAATTGTGTGAGGCTGTAAATATTTTCTGACATACGGTGTCGGACTGGGGTGCCTGGGGCCCACCAGTAAAAATCATTCTGGAGGCCCACTTTACAGCTACATGCGCATAGTACACAGCAGCAGCTGCAGCAAGACACTCAAGATGATTGATTGTGGTGGTCCCTACCGTGATTTTGAGAATGCATGTCCCCTGGGAAATTGGGTACTGGCTGTCCGGACTCTGTTCGTAGACATGATCTCAGCCACCCGATGCATAGGTAATAGTAACCTGGATGGCTTGTTAAATCTACACAGTTTTTATATGGACCTAGGTTGGGTGAGATTCCATATGCTACGTAGTGCCATTTGTGCAGAGGGTGGGAGACTAGTGGACCACCCTTCCTCAGGGCCCACCAGGGGATTGATCCCACGTTCATATTGCTGAGAAAAATGAAGTTTTAATATATGCAAATGAGCATCTAGGAGCAGCGGGGGCGTTACCCTCACTCCTGGAGGCTCAGCTCTCTCTGAAACTGCTGCACCCCCTGCTCTTTGATTTGACAGGGCCAGGCATTTTGATGTTTTCACTGCCTGGTCCTGTTAATCAAGGTGCAGAGAGAGCAGAGCCTCTAGGAGTAACAGCAACGCCCCTGGCTGCTCTTAGAGGCTCATTTGCATATATTAAAACATGCATTTTTCTCAGCAATGCGGGCACATATGAACATGGTTCAGATATAAACACCAAAACTACTTTCCCTTATAAAGTAACATTAAGGCCTCATGCACACGACCGTTGTTGTGTTCCGTTCCGCAAAATGGGGTTCCGTTGTTCCGTGATCCGTTTTTGTTTCCGTGTGTCTTCCTTTATTTTTGGAGGACCACCAGACATAAAGGAATGTAAAAAAAAGTCTAAGACAGGTTTGATAGGAATAAAACGTATGCGGACGAGAATCTTGTGTGCCTCCGTGTTTTTTAGCGGTCCCTTTGACTTGAATGTGTCCGCGAACTGTTTTCCGTGGAAATAATAGGACAGGTTATATTTTTTTGACTGACTGGAATCACGGATCACGGACGCGGATGGCAAACGGTACACTATCCGCATTTTCAACGCCTCCATAGAAATGAATAGGTCTGCACCTGAAACGCTAAAATCGGCGGAACAGACGCGGAAGCAAACAACGGTCGTGTGCATGAGGCCTAACCCATATACATAATATTCTTCAAAACCAATAGAGGTATATGTGGTTAAATAATAGAAATCTCAATAATCACACCGTGAACATGATTATTTAATTAATTTTATTTAACACTTATTTTTCCCTTCACCCATGACAGCACCACGAGAGAGAGAGGATCTGCCCCCAGACACAGGAAACCTGCAGAAAATAAAAGGGCAGACACTCTCCTCCCAATTCAGTGTGGTTTCCTGTCTCTGGGGAAGCCTGCAGTTTTTCCTTTCAGGTCCTTCCCTCTGGTGGTACTCTGTTCATACCTGCGGTCCCAGGGTAAGTAAGGCGGCATCAGTTGGTGCGCACGTGGACAAGCAGAGGCATAGCTAAACTCCGGATGGGTTAATAGTGTGCTGGAGCGGGAGGAGCCTGGCGGCATCACTTGATGCGCTAGAGGCACGGACGCCATACCCCAGAGGGAGGAGGAGGAGGAGGAGCAAGAGCTTCCGGCAGTGAATAGGCCGGGAAAAGCGGTCACGTCATCGGCGCACTGCGTCGCAAGTGACGTCATTCAGGTGCGCCTATGAGAAGAGCGCACTTTTCGATTTGCCTGGTGGCCAGCAAGGGGAAGCATGGAGGAGGACAAACTTACTGAGGAGACAGGTACCTCTGAGGGGGTGAGTGTCTGGGTCTCTTTATTATGCCTCCTTGTACTGATGTGTTTATGTTAATCAATTTTAAGACAAGACCTAAAAAAGTGTTTTCTAAAAAGAAGAATAAAGAATGTGCCACATGTAAATCCATGTTGTCCTCAGATTGGGAAAAGAAGATGTGTCAATCTTGCATAGATAGAACAGTAGCGGAAGAGTCTCCTTCCTTTTATAAATGTCTCCACACCCTGGTTAGATCCAAAGTCAACTCTACACCATCATCTAGGAAGGGACTGGGGGAGTAAGACCCTAAAAGCAAAGCGCCGGGAGTCTGTACAGGAGTATATATCCTCTGACCCTGAGGAGGAAGAGATACACTCTGTTTGAACAATCTGAAAATTCTTGAGAATCCTCCTCTGAGGATGGTGAGATTAGTGGAATACCCTGTTTTTCTTTAGAGGACACACAGAATCTCCTGAAAGCGATTCGTTCAACCATGGGCATTGAGGAGATGAGAGAGCCCCGATCTATTTAGGACATCATGTTTGGGGGCCTGGAATCCAAACAACATAACACATTACCAGTCACACAGAAATGTTTCTGCCTTAATCAAGGGGGAATGGAAAAAGCCTAACAGGAGAGTGTTTATATCAAAAATTTTTAAGTGTAAATATCCATTCAAAGAGGAAGACTCCGCTACATGGGATAAAGCCCCAAAAATAGATGTAGCTATCTCTAAAGTCTTTAGGAAAACAGCCCTTCCATTTGACGATATGTGGATATTAAAATACCCCTTAGATAAAAAGGCTGATACCTTTTTAAAAGGAGCATGGGAGGCATCAACTTCCTCCTTTAGGCCAAGTATAGCCTCTACCTGTACAGCCAGGTCCCTTTTATAGTCTGGTTTTCGGAATTAGAAAACCAAGTTAAAAATAGATGTCCCAGAGAAGAGATTATTGCTTCCCTTCCAACAATTAAGAAAGCAGCGGGCTTTCTAGCTGATGCTTCCGCTGATTCAGTCAGATTGGCGGCCAAATCTGCAGCATTATCAAACTCTGCACGCAGAGCGCTATGGTTAAAAAATTGGGGTGGCGTTCTCCCGTCTAAAAATAAACTTTGTGGTGTCCCGTGCGAAGGAGAACACCTGTTCGGTCCCACTTTGGACGATCTATTAGATAAGGCGGCTGATAAAAAGAGGAAGTTTCCGGGGTTCCAGAATTTTTCTTTTTTTGGAAATAGATTTAACCGCTCCTTTCGTACCTTCAGAGGGAATCGAGACTCAGACAAAAAATCCAGAGATGACAAATTTAGGAACCAGAGGAAGGGTAGAAACTACTTCTTCAACAAGTCCTTTGGGGATAAAAATAAACAAAACCAACAATGACTCCAGATATCCAGTGGGGGGCAGACTAAAAAATTTCTTCACAGAATGGACCCAAATTTCATCAAGTTCTTGGATTCTAGACTCAATCCGCAGCGGTTTAAAATTAGAATTCCGTTTGGTACTTCCAGCAAGATTCTTTATTACAAACAATCGAACTTCAAGTCTAGGCAAATCTACCATGGAAAAAATTGTAAAAATTTTTATAGAAAAATCTGTTTTAATCCCGGTAAAGGAGCAAGAGAAAGGCAAAGGGTTTTATTCCCCCCTATTTCTGGTAGAAAAACCAGACTGGTCTTTAAGAACTATTATAAACCTAAAGAAGTTAAATCAGTTCCTCCAGTTCAAAAAATTCAAAATGGAAACTATCAGATCAGCCATAAATCTTCTTTCGCCTCATTGCTTCATGGCAGTACTCGACCTCAAGGATGCGTACTATCACGTCCCAATTTTTGCAGATCATCAGAGGTTCCTAAGAGGCTCTGTCAGTGTAGGGGATCAGTTAGAACATTTCCAGTTTCGGGCCCTCCCTTTTGGCCTATCTATGGCTCCAAGAGTATTCACGAAAATAATCGCAGAAATGGCAGCCCATATAAGGGAAAGGGATTTTCTTTTTATTCCCTACCTAGACTATTTTTTAAAATTGTTGGAAACACAGAAAATTCTCGCAGAACAGCGGTAGCAGAGGTAATGAATATCCTAAACTGTTTAGGATGGGTAGTAAATCAGGAAAAATCAAGACCACGTCCCACAAAGAGGCAGTCCTTTCTGGGATTAATTCTGGATTCGTCCTTCCAGAGATGTTTTTTGCCAGAGGAAAAAGCGAGTCTCATCCAAGAAAGAATCGGGCCTGATCAGAAACCCTGTAATTTCAATAAGAAAGGGGATGTCTATCCTGGGGTCTCTCACATCTTGTATTCCAGCAGTACGGTGGGCACAGCTCCATTCAAGGGGACTACAATGGGAGATCTTGTCCCAATGGAAAGAAAGCAACTCTCTAGAGATAAAGATAAAAATATCAAACCAGACCCTCCAGAACTTGATATGGTGGCTTGAAAGAGAAAATCTAATTCAGGGCGTTCCATGGAAAATGGAAGAACTAATTTGTCTGACCATGGACGCAAGCCCATAGGCATGGGGAGCTCATATTCAGGAAGTCTCCCTTCAGGGACTTTGAGGAAGTGTCCAAGAAAAAGGGTCCTCCAACCTGAAAGAGCTGATGACCGTGCGTCTAGCAATGAACTCTGTCCTTCCCAGGATAAGGGGAAGAGATTTAAGATTTCTTCCGGACAACAAGACGGTAGTTTCATACTTGAACAAACAGGGAGGCACAAAGTGCAGCACTCTAATGCAAGAAGCCTACAGAATCCTAAATCTAGCAGAAAGAGTATGTACTTCAATCTCGGCAGTCCATATCAAGGGCATCGAAAACAAACAGGCAGACTTTCTAAGTCGTCAGACCCTTTCTCAAACAGAGTGGTCTCTCGACCAATCCGTTTTCAAAAAGATAACGGACCTCTTGGGACAACCAGACATAGATCTATTCGCGACTCACCAGAACAAGAAAGTCCAAAATTATTATTTTTTCCCTAGATCGAACCGGATCCCCTTATGGGATAGATGCCTTGATTCAGAAATGGGATTTTCACCTGGCCTACGCCTTCCCTCCCTTTCCTTTAATTCCCCGTGTGTTGTAAAAAATCCGGGAAGAGAGATCCTCATTGCCCCCTTTTGGCCGAGAAGATCTTGGTTCATGTGCTCATGGGTGCTTCCGGAGATCCGGGGCCTGTTGAGCCAGGGACCAGTATTGCATCCTCATATAAAGAACCTCCACTTAACTGCTTGGAACTTGAGAGGTACATGCTAGGAAAAAGGGGTTATTCTGAGTCTCTAATTTCAACCCTTATTAAGAGTAGGAAGAAGGTTACTGTTGCCATTTATACTAGGGTATGGCAGAAATTTTTAGCCTTTGCACAAATCCAGGTTAATGATATTCCACCCTCTGCCCCCATAAACTTGGTATTAGAATTCCTCCAAAAATGGTTAGACCTGGGTCTAGCAGGAAGTACCTTTTTAAAAGTACATGTCTCGGCCTTGTCGGCTCTATTCAATCAGAAGCTTGCAGCATGTCCATTGGTATTTAGGTTTTTTAAAGCAGTTGACAGGTGTTCCTTGGTGTCATCAGTCAGGCCTCCTCCTTGTGATTTGAACATAGTCTTAAAAGCCTTAACTTGTCCCCCATTTGAACCTATAGATTTCATTTCCATAAAATATTTCACCCTGAAACTATGTATCCTGGTTGCATTGACATCTGCCCGCAGAATAAATGAAATCCAAGCTTTCTCCATTAACCCCCCCGCACACCATGATTTTGGGGACAATGTTGTGATTCGTCCTGACCCGGCTTTTCTACCAAAAGTCGCTTCCAAATTTCACAGATCACAAGAGATTACTATCACGACCGGTGTGCCGATCACATACGTGACGCAAAGGGAGGGAAAAGGGAAGGCCCTGTCCAAGGAAGAGGGAAAGGTGGTGACCCCTAACTCACCTTGAGGCTGGCACCTGACTGCCCTGACGTCCCTAGACGGGTTTCTCACCCGTACGCCGATCACGTGCCTAAACCCTGGCTTTCCCTAAGATGAGCCCTAAGTAGTGAATAGGGCGATGGGGACACTAGTCCTCACCACTGACACTAAAGGAAAACACCAAGGAGAGGACAGACCATACAGACAAAACATATAATCCCAGGTGGGCGACAACAGCGGACAACAAAAGCCCAACAGGTATCCGGAGGGTAACGATCTGGAACAACAACCAGGAATCACAGCTACACAGCTCCAGTGGGTCAGTATAGAAGTCCAGGCAGGAAGCTCTATATCTGGCAACCAGAGAAGTGGGAGGGAGAATATAAGGCGGTTGGGAGCAGGGCTGTGGAGTCGGTAGATAAATGTTCCGACTCCGACTCCTCAGTTTTATGTACTTCCGACTCCGACTCCCCGACTCCGACTCCTCTGTATTAATATGCAAATGTATTTTATACATTCCTTGAGGGAAAGAAACGCAACCTACCACAGGACTACTGGCTGGGAAGCCAACAGTCTACTGTATTGCACAGTTTAAGCAAAAGACAAACACAAGTTCTTCTAAGCTCTTCTAGCAGAGAGGTAGTTGGGCTGCTGCTTTCTCCTTTGTGTGCTTATTTGCTGCTGAAGATAGGGCAGTGGGAGGATCCAGGAAGGGGCATTTATTCTAAAACATGATTTTCCTAGGAGAATCCCATAGTCATGTTTAAAGTTTAAGCTAACAATCGGAGTTTACAAGTTTTTATAGCCTTAGCTAAATGACAGCAGTTTTTCCAATGGTTTACAGCTTCAGTCTTGAACTATTGGCCCTCCATTCCCTTCACTTATACAAGTGTCTCACTCTCTAGTCCTGCAAAAAACATATTTATTTAATCCCTTATCAGTGAGAGGCTAGGTTACACATTGACGCTGCGTTCCCTGTAAAAGCAGAACACAACACTATGGAAAGTATAAGTATTGCAGCTCCTAATTGTGCGTTGCGTGCCATATAGTGAAGCACATGAAAAGCTTGCTTCTTCACGGTCACTTAACGTGTTCGTTTTGCGGTTACGTGAGGCACTGCATGCATTGGTCTTTATTCTTACAGTAGAGAAGTCATTAATTATAACTTTTTGTGAATTGGGACATTTAAACTTGCTTTTTTTTTTTTCCAATCTAAATTTAGTAGGAGTAGGAGTCTGAGTCGGAGTTGGTGCATTGTTCTCCGACTCCAGGTACCCAAAATTTCCCCCGACTCCTCGACTCCGACTCCACAGCCCTGGTTGGGAGTGCCGGACAAAAAACGGCTGAGGAGAAGAAACTACGGATCCCTAAGTGAGACAAAAAGGATTGCAAGGCAAACCCAGAAAGCTATCATTAAGAAAGAGCGCGCAGCCACCCGCTGCGACTTCCTGACCCCGGGTATAACGGAGTCAGACGTGGCTCTTGACACCCTCGTGACAATTACTCTTCCTAGCCTTTTTAAAAATCCTGGTTCTGAGGAAGAGAAGTCCCTTCACTGCTTGGATGTCAGAAGGGCTTTAATTAACTATATTTCCCGTACAAAAGAATGGCGCAAATCTTCTTCACTCTTTATTCTATTCCAAGGAGGGAATACGGGTGGCACAGCTTTAGGAAGCTCTATTGACAGGTGGATTGTTTCAGCTATCTCTTTATCTTACCTGTCTTCGGGTTTATCTCCACCAATGGGTCTCGGAGCATATTCTACCAGGGCGGTGGCTACCTCTTCTTCGGCAGAAAGATCCTCGGTTCCCATCGAGTATATTTGCAAAGCTGCCACCTGGTCTTCTCCTTCAACCTTTTTATAGGCACTACCGTTTGGACTTAAATTCTCCTTCGAGGTCTTACTTTGGTGAAAAGGTACTTCTTTCTACTCGCCCACCCTGAATTGTTCCTCTGTTAAGTCTCTCGTGGTGCTGTCATGGGTGAAGGGAAAAATGATGATTACTTAACGGTAATTTGATTTTCCAGAGCCCATGACAGCACCCTTATATACACAAACAGGTTAAAAACCACACAAATGCGGTGGTCCAACAGCAGGATGAATGTATTAAAGTGCAAGTGTATAATAATTAGATGGCATTACAAGCACAACATAAGAGTATAGCTGGTAAAGGGCAATATAGCCTAGTGTTCCAACAAAACACATGATATCTAAATAGTATAAATCAATAAAAAGCAGTTAATAATACAGACCAAAAGTAAACGATTCCACATCAAGTCAGACCACCACCACTCCCTAACTCGTTTTTCGTGGTCAGCTTTCTCAAGGAGTAATGGCTGGTGGGATAGGGGGACAGAATATTTATAGTGTATGGGTGGAATGTTTGTTAGTAGGTGTGAGCATTGATTAGAAATACACCAATGCAAAGGAAGGCTCAATAATATATTTATTATGAGTCCTATGAACATGGGACCAACACAGATGTCTTCAGCTGCCAAGCACACATGTAACTGGCCAGCCAGTGTCATAGGTACAAATCTGCTGACAGATGCCTTTTAAATAAAACTGGAAAATACCATTAGTTGTTCATTGAGAGGTAATTCCTGATGATGCTGATGAAATGTATTTCTATGTAGAAAGGCATGACCAGCACTGGGTATCGGTAATAATTAATAGATGATGAAATAAGGCTCTGTTCACATTATGTGTAGCCCTGTCTTGGGCGCATACATCCAGGAATGCCCCCTGCTAAGGGGCCACAAGGCAAGTAAACTGCAGCCTTTTTTTCTTTTAAAGTGGTTTTCTGGGATTGGTAGATCAGTGGGGGTTCCACACCTTGCACCCCCTGCCCATCAGATGTTTGAAGAGGCTGCCGCACTGTGGTGAACACGGTGGCCTCCTAACAACTCACAAAGCACAGTCCCGTACATTGGATAGCGATTTTACTTGGTTTTGCAGATCAGGACCCATTTGAGCTGCACATTGACCACGTGACCAATGAATGTGATGTCAATGGCCTAGGAAAAGGCTGCAAAAGTCATCGGAGCGCTGCAACTTCTTTAAACAGCTGATTGGCAGATGTTGGGAGTAGGGTTGTAGCGGGTATCGAATTATCGATACGCAATCGATACTTTTGTACCGGTATCGATTCGATACCATGATTTGACATATACCGATACAAGGCTGCCCTACTGCGCAGTCTACTATCAGAGAACATGGCGCACACTGCTCTCAGAGCGCGCCATGTTCTCCTCAGCAGCACAGGGGAGGAGGAGTCTCTCCCTCTCCCCTGTGCCGCTGCAAATAAGAAGAGTGAGCGGCAGAGGAGGGGAGCGGCTGTGGCCACTGCGCCACCAATGATGATAACTCGCCCATTAATACAAATACAGGAGGCGGGTGCCGGCGGCATAATCACATAGCCAGCACCCGACCTCTATGACAGAGCACTGCGATCCACGGCAGTTACCCCCTCAGGTGCCGCGGATCGCAGCGCCCTGTCATAGAGGTAGGGTGCCGGCTATGTGATTCTGCCCCTGGCACCCGCCCCCTGTATTTGTATTAAAAGGTTTATCTTAATTGGTGGCACAGTGCCCCTTCCCCCAGTACTAAAAATATTGGAGGCGCGGTGCGCCCCACCCAACCCCCTTAGTATTATAATCATAGGTGGCAGTGGCCAAAGGGTCCCCTCCCCTCCTCCTTGTTGGTGGTGCAGTGGCAGTTGTGATCGGAGCCCCAGCAGTGTAATCCTGGGGCTCCGATCGGTTACCATGGCAGCCAGGACGCTACTGAAGCTGTGGCTGCCATGGTAATCTCCCTGCTGCTGTGTGCACTGTGCATAGGGCAGCAAGGAGAGTGTGAAGTCCTATTCACCATAATATAGCTCTATTAGAGTGAATAGGACAAGGGATGAAAAGATCCCAGGTTCCAGCCCCTAAGGGGGCTAATACTGTATTTTCCTGCGTATAAGACTACTTTTTAACAAATGAACATTTTCTCAAAAGTCGGGGGTTGTCTTATATGCCGGGTGTAGTCTTATATGCCAGTATACGGCATGCTGAAACTTACTTCCTAGCCGGACTGGAACAGCTGTCCTTCTCCAGCTTCAGGGACAGGCGCCCTCTAGCTGAACCACCGTGCGCTGCATCCCAGCCAGCCGCTCCTGAAGCAGCCCCCTCTCCCTGCTCTCAGTGGTTTTCTCATGCCGGCAGTATCACATTGCGTTACTTCCGCTCAGATCGTCTTGATGACAGGGAGGGCTGGGCAGGCAGGGAAAGCTGACCCACCCAATCCAAGCAGGCTTTGCATGCAGTGTGCACAGAAAATACCGGTACATCGCTTGCTTTGATTGGCTGTTTGTTGTATACTGCGTTGGATTGGCAATTCTGAGGGGGGGGGGGGGGGGGAAGCAGGAGCATCTGCACTTCAGCCAATTCTAATGTTGGAACGGTGGATCTCTAATAAAGTTTGGTGTGCATCTTAACTGTGGTGAAAAAAATGAGTCTATCTGGGGATCAAATACATGTGGTGGTGAATACAGTACAGCACCAGTATCTGTATTGGTTCATACAGTACAGCACCAGTATCTGTACCGGTTCATACAGTACAGCACCAGTACATACAGTACAGTATACAAATGACTAACAGTCAAGACCCCATCATGGCTCTACCAGCAAGAAGAAAGAAATATGAAGTCAGTTTCAAACTTAAAGTTGTAAACTTTGGCATGGAACATAATAACTGCGCTGCTGCAAGACAATATGGAGTAACAGAAAAGATGGTTCGGGACTGGAAAGCAAATGAAAAAGCATTAAAGAGTATGCCAAGGGGTAAGTGTGCATTAAGAGGCACCCCACATTGGCCAGAACTCGAAAAACATGTAGCAGACATGGTGAATGTGCATCGCCAAAACGGTTAAGGCTACTTTCACACCTGCGTTTAGGTCGGATCCGTCTGGTATGTGCCCAGGCGGATCCGCACCTATAATGCAAACGTTTAGATCCGTTCAGAACGGATCCGTTTGCATTACCATGAACAAAAAAAAAAAAAAAAATGTTCATGATAATGCAAACGGATCCGTTTTGACTTTACATTGAAAGTCAATGGGAGACGGATCCGTTTGAAAATTGAGCCATACTGTGTCAACTTCAAATGGATCCGTCCCCATTGACTTACATTGTAAGTCTGGACGGATCCGTTTGCCTCCGCACGGCCAGGCGGACACCCGAACGCTGCAAGCTGCGTTCAGGTGTCCGCCTGCTGAGCGGAGCGGAGGACAAACGGTGCCAGACTGATGCATTCTGAGCGGATCCGCATCCATTCAGAATGCATTAGGGCTGGACGGATCCGTTCGGGGCCGCTTGTGAGAGCCTTCAAACGGAACTCACAAGCGGAGCCCCGAACGCTAGTGTGAAAGTAGCCTAAGTAGTGACATAAAATAAAATACGTTTGTTTGCACTTCAGTGGGCCAAATCTAACCCAGATCACAGCAACAGATTTAAGGCCACTGTATCCTGGTGTACTAGATTCTTGGAAAGGCTTAACATGGTACTGAGGCATAAGACGAAAATTGCACAACAATTACCTGCAGATCTTGATGCCAAAGTAAATGGCGTTGGAGGGGTAGTCTTATACAGCAAGTATAGCCCAAACCCTATATTTAACTGGAAAAGTTGGGAGTCGTCTTATAAGCCGGAAAATACAGTAGTTATTCCCTTTCCCAATGTTACATATAAATTATATAAACAATAAACATATTACACATCGCCACACCCAAAAAAGTGGCAACTATTAACCACCCCAGGACCGCCGTACGTAGGATTGCGTCCTGGCGGCGACCCTGTTATTCCTCCTGGACGCGCAGGCGCGATTTCCTGTGAAAGCGCGCACACAGGAGCGCGCTTTCACAGGAACCCGAAGGTAAACGAGTAGATCTGCAGCCTGCCAGCGGCGATCGTTCGCTGGCAGGCTGTAGATGCGATTTTTTTAAACCCCCAAAAGGTATATTAGACGCTGTTTTGATAACCGCGTCTAATATACCTGCTACCTGGTCCCTTTTGCTTGGATTGACCACCAGAGGACACAGGCAGCTCTGTAAATTAGCACCAAACACCACTACACTCCACTCCCCCCCCCACCCCCCTGTCACTTACTAACCCCTCATCACCCCATATAGACTCCCTGATCACCCCCTGTAAGGCTCCATTCAGACGTCCGTATGTGTTTTGCGGATCCGCGGATCCACAAAACACATACGGACGTCTGAATGGAGCCTGACAGGGGGCTGATCACCCCATATAGACTCCCTGATCACCCCCATGTCATTGATCACCCCCCTGTAAGGCTCCATTCAGTCGTCCGTATGTGTTTTGCGGATCCACGGATCCGCAAAACACGGACACCGCGGATCCGCAAAACACGGACACCGGCAATGTGCTTTCCGCATTTTGCGGATCCGCACATTGCCAGAACTATATAGAAAATGCCTTTGCGGACAAGAATAGGACATGTTCTATAGGCTCTACAGAAAACGCAGTGTTCGCCCGATCAGGCCTGATCTTGTGCGCACACTTGCGTTCAGTCCGCCCCACCGCAGTGACAGAAATTTTTTTTTTCTGATCACTGCAAAAACACCGTAAAATCGCTGCGGCGCTATAAAGTTCACTTTTAAGGGGCATGGTGAGTTCATAGAAGATTTTTTTATTTTTTTTTGGCAGAAGTTAGCGGAAATGTTTTTTTTTTTTTTTTTTTTTCTTACAAAGTCTCATATTCCACTAACTTGTGACAAAAAATAAAATCTCACATGAACTCACCATACCCCTCACGAAATCCAAATGCGTAAAATTTTTTAGACATTTATATTCCAGACTTCTTCTCACGCTTTAGGGCCCCTAAAATGCCAGGGCAGTATAAATACCCCACATGTGACCCCATTTTGGAAAGAAGACACCCCAAGGTATTTCGTGAGGGGCATGGCGAGTTCATGGAAAATTTTATTTTTTGTCACAAGTTAGTGGAATATGAGACTTTGTAAGAGAAAATAAATAAATAAATAAATAAATAAAATAAATCATTTTCCGCTAACTTGTGCCCAAAAAAAAAATATTCTAGGAACTCGCTATGCCCCTCACGGAATACCTTGAGGTGTCTTCTTTCCACAATGGGGTCACTTGTGGGGTATTTATACTGCCCTGGCATTTTAGGGGATCTAAAGCGTGAGAAGTAGTTTGGAATATAAATGCGTAAAAAATGCCCTGTGAAATCGTAAAGATTCTCATTGGAATTTGGGCCCCTTTGCGCACCTAGGCTGCAAAAAAGTGTCACATGTGATATCGCCGTTCTCAGGAGAAGTAGGGCAATGTGTTTTGGGGTGTCTTTTTACATATACCCATACTGTGTGTGAGAAATATCTCTGTAAATGACAATTTTAAAAAAATATATTTATACAAAGTTGTCAATTTACAGAGATATTTCTCTCGCCCAGTATGGGTATATGTAAAAAGACACCCCAAAACACATTGCTCTACTTCTCCTGAGTATGGTGATACCACATGTGTGACACTTTTTTGCAGCCTAGGTGCGTAAAGGGGCCGAAAGTCCAACGAGTACCTTTAGGCTTTACAGGGTTGCTCACAATTTAGCCCCGCCCAAAATGCCAGAACAGTAAACGCACCCCACAAATGACCCCATTTCGAAAAGGAGACACCCCAAGGTATTCGTTGAGGGGCATATTGAGTCCATGAAAGATTGAACTTTTTATCACAAGTTAGCGGAAAGGGAGACTTTGTGAGAAGAAAATAAATAAATCAATTTCCGCTAACTTGTGCCAAAAAAAAATAACTTCTATGAACTTGCCATGCCCCTCACGGAATACCTTGGGGTGTCTTCTTTCCAAAATGGGGTCACTTGTGGGGTATTTATACTGCCCTGGCATTTTTGAGGCCCTAAAGCGTGAGAAGAAGTCTGGAATCCAAATGTCTCAAAATGCCCTCCTAAAAGTAATTTGGGCCCCTTTGCGCACCTAGGCTGCAAAAAAGTGTCACACATGTGGTATCGCCATACTCAGGAGAAATAGGGCAATGTGTTTTGGGGTGTATTTTTACATATACCCATGCTGGGTGAGAGAAATATCTCTCTAAAATGACAACTTTGTATAAAAAAATTTCTCTCACCCACCATGGGTATATGTAAAAATACATCCCAAAACACATTGCCCTACTTCTTCTGAGTACGGCGATACCACATGTGTGACACTTTTTTGCAGCCTAGGTGCCCAAAGGGGCCCAAATTCTAAAGAGCACCTTTAAAGGGCTTCTGTCACCCCACTAAACCTTCTTTTTTTTTTTGCTTACTTATAATCCCCACACTGCGATTTATGCCTCCATAATCAAATTAATCATTTTGGTCCTGTAGATTTTGTTTAAAACATGCTTTTAAAATATGCAAATTACCTTGCTACCAGCAAGTAGGGCGGCTACTTGCTGGTAGCAGCCGCATCCTCTGATCCTAAAGACGCCCCTTCCGCATTGTGATTGACAGGGCCAGCGGACGGGATCTTTCTCTGCTGGCCCTGCCTGTTAGCATTCAAAATCTGGCGCCTGCGCCGCGGCCGTACCTGTCTTCAATCGGCGCAGGCGCACTGAGAGGCGGCTGCTCGCTCGGCCGCTCCATCCTCAATGCACATGCGCCGGGTGTAGATGTGACGTCATCGGCGCAGGCGCATTGAGGATGGAGCGGCCGCCTCTCAGTGCGCCTGCGCCGATTGAAGACAGGTACGGCCGCGGCGCAGGCGCCAGATTTTGAATGCTAACATGCAGGGCCAGCAGAGAACGATTCCGTTCCCTGGCCCTGTCAATCACAATGCGGAGGGGGCGTCTTTAGGATCGGAGGATGCGGCTGCTACCAGCAAGTAGCCGCCCTACTTGCTGGTAGCAAGGTAATTTGCATATTTTAAAAGCATGTTTTAAACAAAATCTACAGGACCAAAATGATTAATTTGATTATGTAGGCATAAATCGCAGTGTGGGGATTATAAGTAAGCAAAAAAAAAAAAAAAAAAAAAGGTTTAGTGGGGTGACAGAAGCCCTTTAAGATTTTGCAGGGCATTTTTTAGGCATTTGGATTGCAGACTTCTTCTCATGCTTTAGGTCCCCTAAAATGCCAGGGCAGTATAAATACCCCACAAGTGACCCCATTTTGGAAAGAAGACACCCCAAGGTATTTTGTGATGGGCATAGTGAGTTCATGGAAGTTTTTTTATTTTTTGTCACAAGTTAGTGGAATATGAGACTTTGTAAGAAAAAAATAAAAATAAATCATCATTTTCCGCTAACTTGTGACAAAAAAATTTAAACTTCTATGAACTCACTATGCCCATCAGCGAATACCTTAGGGTGTCTACTTTCCGAAATGGGGTCATTTGTGGGGTGTTTTTACTGTCTGGGCATTGTAGAACCTCAGGAAACATGACAGGTGCTCAGAAAGTCAGAGCTGCTTCAAAATGTGGAAATTCCCATTTTTGTACCATAGTTTGTAAACTTTTACCCAAACCAATAAATATACACTTATTGCATTTTTTTTTATCAAAGACATGTAGAACAATAAATTTAGAGAAAAATCTATATAGAAATGTAGTTTTATTTGAAAAACTTGACAACCGAAAGTGAAAAATGTCATTTTCTTGCAAAAATTTCGGTAAATTTTGAGTAATATTAAAAAAAGTAAAAATGTCAGCAGCAATGAAATACCACCAAATGAAAGCTCTATTAGTGAGAAGAAAAGGAGGTAAAATTCATTTGGGTGGTAAGTTGTATGACCGAGCAATAAACCGTGAAAGTAGTGTAGTGCAGAAGTGTAAAAAGTGGTCTGGTCATTAAGGGGGTTTAAGCTAGGGGAGCTGAGGTGGTTAAAATATAAAAAAAAATCTCCTATGCAGTGAACGTGATTTGCCATTTTTTTGTCATCTTGTCCCCCTTCAAAATAGGATCGGGCTGTTGGATTATGGGCCGGACGTTCCAAAAAAAGCAGAATGCACGTTGCTTTTTTGGTGTTTTATTTTTTTTGCCTGGTATCGAGTATAGCAAAACTTTTTTATGGTATCGCATTGGAATCAAAATTCTGGTATCGAAACAACCCTAGTTCGGAGTTGGACCCCCACCGATCAGATATTGATAACCTCTCTTGAGGTTATTGATAACCTCTCCTATAACTATATGGCTATGCTTTTCTCTGCTTTTCGTGGGCATGCTCTACTATCTGCCTATACAGTGGCACACATTGACATATGCGTCGTGCATCTCTCCCAGTGTATGGTGCTGACGTGAACAAAGCCTAAGGTCGAAAGCTTTTGTATGTTTTAGGTTAGGTAAAGCAGCAATAGAAAAGTAATTTATAACTTATTTTACAGGTGAAAGATGAAATACTAGAAAGAATAGCTTCCAGATTTTGGAACATTACAGAGCTCAATATTTCCGATTGCCTCGATGTGACAGACTCCGGAATTGGGATGGTGGCAGCGAAGTGTTCAGGCCTGGTGAAATACACGGCCTACCGGTGCAAGCAGCTGTCCGACTCCTCACTCATCTCTCTGGCCACTCATTGTACGTCTCTGCAGAAAGTTCATGTTGGGAACCAGGACCGGCTCACTGATGAAGCAATCAGACAGGTATGAAAAGGGCCGATATGACACAGAACTCATCATTTATGATTTGAAGGTAGAAGAAATCTTATTGTTATAGCAGCATGGCCTAGACCAGTGATGGCGAATCTTTAACAGTCTTAGTGTCCAAACTGCAACCCAAAACCCACTTATTTATCACAAAGTTCCAACACTGCAATGTAACCTGAATACTACAGTATACCTTCTATGTACTTTATCACTTAGCTATAATATTCTGCCTACATTCAGTGCACTGCCCGTGCTCTTCTTAGTGCGCCCTGCGCTGATGAATGGCAGGAAAAGTCTAAGGCATATTGGTGCACCATAGACTTTTTCCAGGGTGCCCACAGAGAGGGCTCTGAGTACCGCCTCTAGCACCCGTGCCATAGGTTCGCCACCACTGGCCTATTACTAACATTAACCTTTAGGTGTATATTATAGTCACTATCTATAATAGTGGTGGGCCTTTAGAAGCCTGTAGAGCACCAGGGCACAGCATATTTAGACTCTTCACTAGTAAAAGTAGGCTGCTTCTATCTATGCTCTAGGAGTCAGTGACCTGCTCTGTCCCAGAGGCCAATGTGTCCATTAGGGGTGCCAGTGACAACCAGTGTACTTCCTGCAGCACAGGATCCCATATTGTATACCGGATCCTTGGACACAGAGATATGAGCAGCACGATCCATATTACAGCGATTTAAAAGCAATATCTACTATGTAAGTTATTTAGAAAAACGATCATTGTGTGCACTCCTTGTTTGTAATAGGAGGTACAATTTAGTGGCAAACTATAAGGAAAAAACACATAGATGCTCCATAGCGCAAGATCACATCAAAAGCTAGAATGATGTCTGACACACTGTTGTGCTAGTGCCAGGCACAAGGCTGGAGCCGTCTCCAGAGCCGAGCGTGGGGGTGACTAGCACCACCGTAGTAAAGAACCAGGAGTGCAGGCTGGAAATGATGTCCAAGATTCCATGTAGTGTCTGAGTCTTTTAGTCAGTGCATTTCATCCCCGTCTTGGTGGCATTGTCAGGCCGTAGCATCAAAGATACATTTATGATCACTGGGACCACAGTGTTAGGCGAGAAATGTATGATTTCTTAGGACCTATCTTGTGGATTTGTGATAAATGATGTCCATCAGATAAGCCCTCTAAGAAATTTGTGTAGTGATTTAGAGAGAGAAAAATCAGTAAAGACCGTATATGAACTCTTATCTAGTAAACTGCTCCTACATTTATTGTACATTATAGACTGTATATTTGTTATCGAGCACTCTATCCTTATGTCTGACCCTTGTCCACAGTTGGGTTCCAGGTGCAAGGATTTGAGAGATATCCATTTTGGACAGTGCTACAAGATTTCTGACGAAGGAATGACCGTTATAGCTAAGGGTTGTCCCAAGCTTAAGAAAATCTACATGCAAGAAAACAAATTAGTGAGTACTTTATGAACCTGATGCTAACCAAATTCTTTGTTGCTTTTTATGCTATATTAAATCCTTAACTTAAAGGGGCTTTCCGAGACTTTGATGCTGATAACCTATCCTCGGGATGGGCCATCAGTATCTGATGGGTGGAGGTCCGACACCCGGGATCTCCGATAATCAGCGGCCTTAGTCTCGGCTTTCCCTAGGTTAGTGATGACACGTTCATCAGTCCCAGAGCCTAGGCGCATCTCAGCCCTGTAGAAGTAAATGAGGCTGGGTGCAATACCAAGAACAGCCTCTATGCAATGTTCAGCGATGTGCTTGGAGAGCGATGTGCTTGGAGAGCACGGAGAAGGCCACTTAAGTCTTAGGAGCTCTGCGGGGGGGGGGGGTGGATTCCCACCGATCAGTATTAAAGTCTTGGAAAACCCTTTTAATGCTGCATTTCTTTGGTGACATTCACACATTCAGAGTGGATGTGATTTATTTTCACTCATTGAAAGAAACCTCATCAAAACTGAATGTGTGAATCCAGCCTAAATGTGTTTTAGATTTATGTCCGGGATAAACGGCCAGTTACACTCCATGGTACAGTGTATATGCTCTGATATTATAGGGACCCACAGTACTGTAAATTTACCTGCTTTGTTTTGTGTGGAGTGACGTAAGGGGCAAGGTTTTGACTGACCACCGGAAAGAAACGTTTCTTTTTTTCTAATGTTACAATAGCTAAACCAGGGTTACTACGCTGGCAGACCACAGTCCGAATCGGGACCCCGGGTTGCAGGGGACTAATCACATTTGAAAGATGGGCTGGCTATGTACCGGGGACTGCCTCTCACTGTGTCAGTGACACGTTCCCATCTCTCTGTCCCTGTTTGTGGATGTTGCCCTGAACTGGTACTATTTAAGAAAAAAAGACCATGCTTTTACAAAGGTGTGAGGAACATTATTATTAAATTAGTACCTCTGTGTCTCATATTAGCAACCCCTTATGCCTGTCATAAACAACACAGAGGCTGTATTCACAGGTTGTGACTGGGAACTGTCCTAAAAACTGTGCCGGCATGGAGATCAGTAGAGACTTAAACAATTACAGCTAAAAGCACTAAGTTTTTATAAAAATAAAAAAAAATTACATTTTTTTCCCTGCAGTCATGATGCAGTCATTAAAAATGAGAGTTCTTTCAGCTGTAGTCATTTAAAACTGCACAGACCTGTTAGTGCAGTTTTTGGCTAGATTCCAGACGTGCATGAAATAGAATGGTGCAATTGCTTTTTCTCATCCCCACAAACAAAGACTAGTCCTGCAAAAAAGAAGCCCAAATCTATAGTGATAGAAAAATAAAAAAGTCCTCGCTATTGGCAAAACTATTGTATAAGTTAGATTATTACGGTATATTTTTTCCATGACATAATTGGTCAGACCCAGGAAAAGCTTAATGAGCATCTGTCAGCAGGATCAACCCTATTAGACCAGACATAATGTCTATTAAAGAGGACCTTTCATGGGTCCAGACATTATGAAATAACTAGCAGGCTATGTAGGGTACTGTGCACGGATGTAATATCTCTTACTAGTTTGTCTGGGCGCTCAGTTTGCCCGCTGTGCCCCCCTGCAGTTTTCCCGGCTGGTATGCTAATGAATAGCATTGGTACATGGAGGAGGAGACTGCCCTGTTTCTGTGGTTGGACGGCGCTACAGCCAGGGAGAAGGAGACGCCCCCTGAGAAAACTCGGTCTCCTCCTCCCTGTACCGATGCTATTCATTAGCATACCAGGCGGGAAAACTAAAGGGGGCATTTTTTTTTATGTAATCTCTTTTCATTATGAGAAAAGGGTATGTACATT
Organism: Bufo bufo; assembly: GCF_905171765.1. Taxonomy (NCBI): domain Eukaryota; kingdom Metazoa; phylum Chordata; class Amphibia; order Anura; family Bufonidae; genus Bufo; species Bufo bufo. The sequence continues at coordinate 158,003,574 of NC_053390.1, read as the reverse complement.
GCATACAATAACAAGATCACAAAATTTATACAAATATCCGGACATTCAGATGAAAAGTACAGTTCTACATTGAGGTACCTTTTTGCTGGGGCTGTTCGCCCTACTTAAAGGGGTAGTCCGAGTTATGAAAAAAAATCTATATAGCACTGTAAATGTGATGGGCAGCAATATATAACTGAGCTAAGCAAGTTTTAGGTAAAAAAAATAAATAAATATTTCCTCATTTCCCTGGTTCTCTTCTGGCCTTTTGTTTACATGCAATAACAATCTCTGCCCCTTCCCCTGCTCTGCAAAGGGAGTGAATACAAGTGCTGCCCTGAGTGACATGTCTGCCTGCTGGGAGACTCAGCAGCATGTTGTATGTGTAGGACTACAAGTCCCAGCTGTACAATGACTGCTGATACACACAGGATTTTTCCCCTACCTGTTCTTGTGCAGAACTACTCTAGTCTGAGTTCCTGTGCCCAGCATTTGTCTCCTCACTGCCTGCAGCTACTCAGTAAAGTCTTCAGCCCTGAGTCTGTGCAGCTAAAGGGGTTAATGTTTTTCCTTAAGAATCCAGGGAGAGAGCAATAAGCAGCAGCCAGCAGTGCAGGGGTGTGTACAGACACACATCTGCTCTTTCAGGCTTGTGCACGAATGATCATCAGAGCAGGGAGAAAAGCTGACATCACAGGTCATGTGACCCTCAGTGAAATCTGAGAAACCAGCAACTGGAGATAAAGTAAGTGAATTGTAAAGTCCTTTCATTTGCCTAGTTTGAAACATACAAAGAACAAAAAAATAATTCGGACAACCCCTTTAACAGGTATTGAAGAGACTGTAGTTGAGAAGTGTAGGCTGGATAGTAGGGGGAACTATGGGTTAGGGTAGGGTAGATAAGAACCAGGGTTTATGGAGAGACCTGTCTCCTTTACGTAAGCCATTTAGGTGGTGTGGATGGCAGCTTATGTTACATATCTGATGTTGGTATAGCGACGCATATTTCTCGTATTGCTTTGTAAGTTTGGGAGTATGAGGTAGAATATCAGGGATCATGTATCACATATCAGGTCAATGGCTCTGTTTCCAGTGCTCTCTTCCCACTGTTGAGAGCTTAGGTGGTTGTCTATCAGATCAGGGTTTCGAGCTTACTGTATTGTGTGAGTGGTGTGTTTCCCCTTCACATGGCTTAGCCATAGGTTTTGAGGAAGGACTCCCTATTACTGTTTACCCATCCCGCCAACTCTTCCATGCGGCATAAGTTTTGCATTTTATCATACCACATCGTAACAGTTGGAGGGTCTGTCTCTCTCCATTTCAGTGGGATAAGTAGTTTAGCTGCCGTAATCGTATGAGTGGCAAGGTTGTTTTTGTCTGGTCTGAACCCAGCCTCAGGTTTCCCAAGGAGAACCAACGGGGCTGTTGGCTTTAATTTAAGAGCGCACATCTTGTTAATGGTTTCTTCTATACTGCTCCAAAATTGGTTTTGCACTGGGCACGACCACCATATGTGGGATATTGTACCTGTACTGTTATTACATCTCCAGCAATGATCTGAAGGCAGAAGATGTATTCGATGTAGGAATTCCAGTCTGCGGTTCCACCTGGTTAATATCTTGTACGTATTATCCTGGACTTTCACACACCTGGAAAAGCCATGCGAATGGGATAGTATGAAGGTACAATCTGCTTCATCCAGCGTGATATTTAATTCCTTTTCCCATTCCTTCATATATGGGGGACTTTGTGTAGTACTGTTTCGGCCTCTTTCACACTACCGTTTTTTTTGTTCTGTTTACGGGCCGGTTTTTGCGTTCCGTATACGGAACCGTTCATTTCAATGGTTCCGCAAAAAAAACTTTATGTACTCCGTATGCATTCCGTTTCCGTATTTCCGTTTTTCCGTTCCGTTGAAAGATAGAACATGTCCTATTATTGCCCGCAAATCCTGTTCCGCGTTTCCATTCAAGTCAATGGGTCCGCAAAAAAAACGGAACACTTACGGAAATGCATCCGTATGTCTTCCGTATCCTTTCCGTTTTTTGCGGAACCATCTATTGAAAATGTTATGCCCAGCTCAATTTTTTCTATGTAATTACTGTATACTGTATATGCCATACGGAAAAACGGAACCGAATGTGCAATTGCACATTCTTCCTTCTGCCACGGTCTTCCTGGTCTTCTAGATATAGTTAAGCATTGTTGATCTGCTGCAGTTGATTTTGCATTCCTTTGCTGTGTTGCGTCATTGAGGCCTGTGCGTCTTCAAGCACCTCCACTCTGTGCCCCATCTGCTTCACCTCCATCTTAATGTCAGCAAGTTCTCTCATCACTGGGGACAGAGCCTGTGCCAGAGAGTGCTTTAGGAAGGACCTAGTGATAGGCATCGGATCAGAGTCACCTTGCGCATCCGAGAGGGCGCAGGAGCTGCTGTCATCCGAGTCTTCTTCCTGTGCTGCCGCGCTGGACTCGACCGCCGCCATTTTCCCTCTGCAAGTCGGGGATGTTGTTTTCTTGTTTAGGTATTTATTCAGGTTCTTCCCTTGGGATTTTTTCGATCTGGGAGTGTGCTCCAGCTCTCTCCCTCTCTCTTTGCTCAGTTTGCCGATGATCAGACAGGATTAATTATCCTTTCAGCAGTTTGACCGAGTGTAGTGGTGAGGGGCTCCAACTTCAGGCGTCCAACACCATGCTCGCCAAACTCTGCCCTCCCCCTAAAGGTCCTATTTAAGGTTGATTTAAAACATACCTTTGTTACGCAGATTGGTTGCTTAATCCTGGGAAAAAGGTACTTGTAATCTATATGCAAATGAGCAGTTAAGTGCAGTCCTACTCATTGAAGTCAATGGTAGCAGCGCTGCAGTGGCAATTGCTGTCCTCTACAATGTTGACGGTGCTCTGTAGCTTCACCACCGACTTTCTGCGATGGAGCTACACAGAACAGCTGATTGCCAGGAGTTTCACGTTGTTGACAGGGCCCCCACCTATCAGCTAGTGATAAAATCATTTTTCCATTTGGTCTTGAGAAAAATTTTCTGCAGTTTGTTTGCTACAGCTTTTAGGCCAGTTTCACATGTGCCTATTCAGCCCGGGAAACATGTCCTGTGTGGGAGCAACATTTCCTAGACTGAAAACGGCTACTCAGAAGTGAACTCGCAGCATGATTTATGATGCTGTGAATTCCTGTCTCACCACAGGTCTACTGAACCTTAGTCACATAATGCCATGACTGCAATTCAGTAGACACAAGATGAGATAGGATTTCACAGCATCAAAAATTATTACCATGCTGCGAATTCACTTCAGAGGAGCAGTGTCCAGTCTGTGAAATACTACTCCCACACGGAGCGTGTTTCCCTGACTGAATATGCTCATGTGAAACTGGCCTTAGGCCTTAGGCGTGTGAGGGCCGGATAGGATGCGGGTGCGTCGCGGGAAAATGCACGATTTTTGCGCGCGAGTGCAAAACATTTTAATGCGTTTTGCACGCGCGTGAGAAAAATCTGCATATTTGGTACCCGAACCGGAACTTCTTCACAGAAGTTCGGGTTTGGGTTAGGTGTTGATTAGATTTTATTATTTATCCTTATAACATGGTTATAAGGGAAAATAATAGCATTCTTAATACAGAATGCTTAGTAAAATAGGGCTGAAGGGCTTAAAAAAAGAAATAAAAATTTAACTCTCCTTAATTGACTTGTTCGCGAAGCCCGGCTTCTCTTCTTTCTTCTTCTTTGAGGAAAAGGACCTGTGGTGATGTCACTGCGCTGATCACATGGTCTGTCACATGATTCATCACCATGGTGATGGATCATGTGATGGACCATGTGATGAGCGCAGTGACTCCACCACAGGTCCTTTTCCTCCTGGACAGCAAAGAAGAAGACAGAAGAGAAGCCGAGCTGCGCGAACAAGTGGACTAGGTGAGTTAAATTATAATTATTTTTTTTTAACCCCTCCAGCCCTATTTTACTAAGCATTCTGTATTAAGAATGCTATTATTTTCGCTTATAACTATGTTATAAGGGAAAATAATAATGATCGGGTCCCCATCCCGATTATCTTTTAGCAACCATGCATGAAAATCGCACCGCATCCGCATTTGCCTGCGGGTGCTTGCGATTTTCACGCAGCCCCATTCACTTCTATGGGGCCTGCATTGCGTGAAAAACGCACAAAATAGAGCATGCTGCGATTTTCACGCAACGCACAAGTGATGCGTGAAACCCACCACTCATGTGCACAGCCCCATAGTTATGAATGGGTCCGGATTCAGTGCGGGTGCAATGTGTTCACCTCACGCTTTGCACCCGCACGGAAATCTCGCCCGTGTGAAAGAGGCATTAGTCTTCTCTGACTCTGCAGACTATTCTTTCTGCGTCTCACTTAAATCAATCAATACTGCTCTGACAACTCTGTATCCCTTATCTGTACTTTCCTAACCACTCATAAACACTCATTTTAGCTAAATTATGATTAAAGAATAAGACTAAAAATAAGATCGGGCTGTCGGAGCAACTTTCTGACGGATTTTAGCGCGAAGCAGAAAGAACAGTCTGCAGAGTTGGTGAAACCTCAAGTCTATACAAGACAAACTATTGAATGTTTTTAATAAAGATTAGCCCAATAATAAAAATGTCCCAAAGGTGTCCATAGCCTTTAATATAGCAGCCACTCGAACGTAGCTTGAGAAAGGTCCCATTGAGAGGTTGTCACTGCTTGAGAAAGGACTATTGAGAGGACTGAAACGTTGCTGCTTTTTGGTGAATAAACACACATACTTTTTGGGAAGTTCCATTGAGTTTTTTTTCTATTTTTCTAGCCACTGGAACGTAGCTATTTTTTCTTTGATAACCTCTCTCAGGACAGATGGCTTACTTTCATGTGCTCGTATGAGAGAGGTTTAATGGCACTCTATCCTGAACTTGGGGGGGTGCTCCAAATGGGGGTCCTAGACCAGTAGCAATAGTAAAATACAGACTTGGCAGGAGTGCTGACTCCTGAGTCTATATTTTACCATTACTTTCATGTGCTAGAAATCCTGGACTCTTGGTAATTATGAGTTTGGGAATTTGAGAAGCCACTTGTAATAACCCCTATTATAATTGTTCTAGCGATTACAGTGATTTTCGCAGTCTAGGGTTGATTCCATTTACAGTACTGTACAGACTGATTTAATAATAAGGCTGAACCTTGACATCCGTGTGTCAGTCATTTGTTAAAGGGAACCTGTCACTGGGATTTTGTGTATAGAGCTGAGGACATGGGCTGCTAGATGGCTGCTAGCACATCTGCAATACCCAGTCCCCATAGCTCTGTGTGCTTTTATTGTGTATAAAAACAGATTTGATACATATGCAAATTAACCTGAGATGAGTCAGAGCTTGAAAATATGACTCTTCTCTGGTCACACAAGTAAGATTTGACTTTTATGTTAATTTGCATATGTATCAAATAGTTTTTTTTACACAATAAAAGCACACAGAGCTATGGGGACTGGGTATTGTGGATGTGCTAGTGGCCATCTAGCAACCCATCCCCTCAGCTCTATACCCAAAATCCAGGTGACAGGTTCCCTTTAAGCGAAATGTGCCAGAATGCTGGCTAAACTTCTGCCAAACAACGGGCGAACATGTTTTGCACCAGATTTATTATAAGTTTTAGACTCGTTTTATGCCTCACTAAACCGTTTTTAACAGTGTCTTAAATTGCTCCCAAATTTTGCTGAAAAATATTGGTGTAAAGTAGGGAAACCAAGAAGTGGCGCAAGGCAACTGTATAGATCATACGAGTGTATTACTCTAGTGCAGCGGCGGCATGAAGCACACAGAGTCATAGAAACCAATGACGCTGTGCGCTCTTGCTGTCAGCAGGTGTCATGCCCCACTCTGACGATGTGCGGAGGTCAGCCAGGATTGCAGCACGAGTCTAGTATTGTTTTGATGCAGTGCTGGATCCGCCTCGCATAAGGTGCACTGGGTGGAGTCATTAGTTTAAATAGTCTCCAGCTAAAGTGCTCTGAGCGGATTATACTCTTCATTGTGGTCTTGGAAGCTAGGAAGGAAGGTTGGCTGTTTGTTCCTGCTCTCAGCAGATAAGTGTCTTTTCTTGTTTGGTTGTTTATGTCATCTTACCCATCCAGGTTCTGTGCGAGCTGGCAGCTCCTTTCTCCCCACTTCACCATCTCAGGGAGTTCAGGGTTCTGTTAGTATAGGCTAGTGGACACAGCAAATCTACCATCAAGATTTGTCTGTGGGCTGAGCATTGCAGGGAAAGAGGTCAGGGATAAATTAGCAGGTGACCCTTCCCCTGTCTCTCGTCCAGAGCCTGGTTGGTGTGTTATCTGTGCACGTCCGCCGTGACAGCAGGATGCCAGGCCGGGATACCACGGACCGCTCATGTCTGTGTTCCACGGCCGTGTGCATTCGGCCAAAGAGAGACCAATTTCTTGCACAACCTTTGTTTCTTTATTGTACTGCATAATTATTTGGGTGGGTTATTAGAACCCCCCTCCTATTTGAAAAAAAAAAAAAAAGGCAGGCCACAGAAGTGGCACCTTCAGGCCACAGAAGTGGCACCTTATGGATTTTTGGGTCTTTTTTGTTACAGGTTGTTTCCAGACACCACTATAGGTTTTTTAAGGCCTTGAGATGCCAAAACGTAACAATTTTCCCCATATGACCCCAGTTTGAAAACTGCCCACCTCAAGGAATTCATCCAGGGGTATTATCAGCAATTTGTCCCTACGAGTCATAGAACGTTTATATTGGACCATAAAAATGAAAAACACTTTTTTTTTTTCAATAATATGTTGCTTTTAGAGGTTTTGCTGGAATGCTTTTTGGACACCAAGTACAGTGCAAACCCCATCTTGGAAAGGACACCACTCAAGGAATTTATCTAGGTGTGTAGTGATCATTTTGACTTTACAGATGTTTTCGTACAATTTAACACTGGGTTGTGAAAATAAAAAATGACATTTTTTCCCCAATATAATTTAGCCCCAGATTTCGCATTTCCACAAGGGGTAATAGGACACAATGCACCTCACAGTTTGTTATGCATTTTCTCCTGAATATGGCAGTACCCGGTATATGGTTGTAAATTTCTGTATGGGCACACAGCAGGGCTTAGAAGGGAAGTAGAGCTATTAGGCTTTTGGAGTGCAGATTTGGCTAGAATGCTTTTTGGACACCATGTTGCATTTGCAGAGACCCGGAGGTACCCTTACAGTGGAAACACTCATGAAGTGGCCCCATTTTGCAAACTGTACTACTCAAGGAATTTAACTCTGGGTGTAGTGAGCATTTTGACCCCACAGGTGTGTTCCAGAAATAAATATGCACCGGATTGTGAAAAATGAAAATTACTGATTTTTTCACATAGATATTCAATTTCAGTGCCCAATATGTTGTGCCAATTTTAGTGCCCAGTTTGTGCCACTATGAACCGTCTACACTTAAATCATTATGCTGTGTTTCCTGACTTTAGGAACACCCAACACGTGGCCCTAATTTTTTGCCTGGAAAAAGGACAAGGCTCGGGAGTGAAAGGGCACCATGCAAATTGAAGGCCAAAATTGGTCATTCACACAGCACTAGCTGACAATTGCAGAGACTTTGAGGTGAAATAAAAAAGAACCCCCCAAAAAGTGACCCTTTTGTGACATTTTGGAAACTATAGCCTCAAGGAATTCAACTAGGGGTATAGAGAAAACTTTTAAGTGACACCCCTCCTGGTATTCATGTAGAGGTATAGTGAGAATTTTTACATGGGTGGTTGAGGGGGAGGGAAAATGGCTTGCAACCTACCCACCCATTCCATAAAATATAGGCGTCAAAAAAGCTTATCGGAAGGGGGGGGGGGGGGGGTGGAATAGTAATAATTTGCCTCTAGTACTGTTCCTGCTGCCTACAGCAGAAAATACACAGTGGTAATATTTTGGGGTTTTCACAAATACAGTGATCCCTCAAGATACAATGGCCTCAGGATACAATATTTTCATCTCACAATGGTTTTTCATGGGCCATCCTAAGTTGAAACTAGACTCAACATACAATGCCTCAGACTCAAATCCAACCAATCTTTATAGCTATTTCTCTATTAAATCCTCTGTATTGGTGTCTAGTAGTTCCTCTATAGTACAGTGGGGTAGTACACGTCCTGTACTGCCCTCTGGACGTCAGGTGAGGGTGCCTCTATTTTATTTCTCTGGTACACTATGTGCTGTACAGGACCCTGAAGAAGCCCCTGTCCTCATCATAGTGATTTACAGCTTCCAGCATCTATTCCTGATAGTTATATGTAGGCTTGAATGAATCGACCTTCGGATCATGGATCTGAAGTAGATTTGTTAAAATACTTCGATTTTAATACTGTTTCCATACAGAATTAAAAAAATTTGGCTCCGTGGAGCCAAAGTTCGTTTCGCCCGAAGTTGCTCGAGACTTCGGTGAATTCCTACTGTATTCATATCAAAATTATCTAAAATAGCAATCTAAACTGGGCTTTGTTACTGACTGGTACCTCAATACCAAAGCCCAGTTCGGATTGCTATTTTATATTTTTTTAAATACGCAGAAAAAAATACAGTAGGAATTGACCGAAGTCTATGATCCGATGGTTGATTCTCTCAAGCCTAGTTATATGTAAGGGCTTGCTACATCTGTTTTAGTTATCTGCTTATGTTTCTTAAATCTTCATTTTCTCTTACCACAGGATGACTTTTTGGGGCTTTGGAACCAATTGCTAGTTTTCCATAGAGTTATGGACTAAAGTTACAATTGATTCAACTGTGATCATAATGGTCATTCTGGAACGAAATAATATTGCAACGTGAGGGACCTCTGTATTATATGTTGTGAGGAGTTGGTCAGTAAAATAAAAAAAATAAATTTTTTTGGCCTATATGTGTGAAAAAAGGAGTGGATAAAGGAAAAAAAAAAGGAAGTCTAATCCATTTTAAAACAGTCCTTGAAGGGAACGCGTCACATTAAACACGGTGTCTGAAGTATAGGCAGTATGTTATAGAGCAGGAGGAGCTGAGCTCATTGATTAAATAGTCTTATAGGAGAAGATTCAGAATAACTTGTACTTTATACATTTATGTTCCTGCTCATTCTGGGCTTTGAAGTCAAGGAGGCCTCCTATCGGTGTATACACATAGAGGGATGGCTGTCATCACTGATAGGACGACTCCTGGACTTCAAAGCCCAGAATGAGCAGGAAAGTAAATGAATAAAATAAAAGTTATACTGAATCTTTTCCCATAAAACTATATATATCAATCTACTCTGCTCCTCCTGCTCTATGACCTGCTGCATTTTCATGGTGACAGGTTCCCTTTAATGCATAGGCTGGGTTTTGTGGGTCATGGATTGCTGGATTGTGTCCTTTATAATTCCATGTTTTGCGTGCACACACACAATTTTTTGGGGCCTCTGTTTTTATTCAGTGGTGGAGGGGTTTCTGTGGAGAAATGCTGGCCAGAAGATACCCTGTTAACATCTCTGCCAGACACACTGCCCTTACCATCCTGTTCAGTAAACGTGAGGGTTTTTAGTATCTTTTCCTGAAATTGGCGGAAAGTGTTCCTACTGCCAGCATATCTGTTCAGCCCAAAGGCTTTGTACAGGGCAACTTGGGTCAGATGGACAGCCAGCTTCTTCTACCATACCTTGTTTTTGTGTATGACACTGTATGGCTTAATGACCTGATGTGAAAGGTCCTACTCCTGTACGCACACAGGTTTGGTGGCTTGGAAGGTGGACTCCCATGGGACAATTCTGCTTTTGCCATCGTGGATTGTGGTCAAGATCAGGACGTCTCTCTTAGGCTAAGTTCACACGAACGTGTGTGACCCGTGCCTGTGAAGCGGCCCGCAAATAGCGGGCCGCAATGCTCGATCGCCGGCCGTAGGTCAGCCGCATCGGATCGCGGACCCATTCACTTTAATGGGTCCGCGATCCGGCCGTTCCGCTAAAAGATAGGACTTTTTTGCATCGAAGACTCGTTTGTGCCATGTGTCCACGGAGCGGGAGTGAAGCGCTTGCTATTACTCCCGCTCCGTGGTCTCCCACTGGCCTGCAATACTTACCTTTCCAGCAGGGGGCCTTTCGCACACTCCACAGCACATCCATGGTGCCGCGCTGTGTGACCTCAGACGCAGAGCAGCGTGGAACGATGGAGTGTTGTCGGCGCCCCTGCTGGAAAGGTAAGTTGGTGCGACTAAGGCCAACCAATGACGCTGTGCACTCCGGGTGTCAGGAGGAGCAGGGGTGAAATGATTTCACAAGGGAAGGGGAGGGGGCGGGGGACGGGACATGGGGACAGTTTGAAGCTGGGATGTAACTGCACGCCCGATTACGCTAAGTTACAGGCAGTCTGGACATAAAGTTGCCCCCCTTTGCTTTAAGGGGTTACGATAATTTAATAGTAAATCTAACCCATTATGTTTTGTCATCCACCCTTTGCAGGATGGATTTCTTGCTTTTCCTCTGCCAAACCTGCATACCTAAAATTGAGATGTGTTTACCAATTGTAGCAGTTCTGAATATGGTATGTTGTCACTTAGGCTACATTCACGTCTGCCCAAGTCATCTGCGTTGTTCTGGTCCATTAGAGGAACAGAACAAGAACAACGAAAATAATAGCACTGCAGAATGCGGCACATAACTGACGTGGGCCAAGCAGAACAGAACCTGACAATAATGAGGTCCGTTTGGTTTCCATTCAGTTGCAAGCACGGCTCTTTAATCCACACTTTTTGGTGGAATCTGCTATGGAGGCCCTGAGCAGAGAGTCCCGCACAGATGTTAACATGACCTACACTAGCCCAGTTGTATTCTGTAATGGGCATAGGAAATACTTGTTTTTGTCCACTAGATGGCACTCTGTTAATGCTAAATTGTTGATTGCTCGGAATTCCCTACTTTATGCTCGTATTTTATAGTGTAATATCTTTTTTTTAATTTATTTTTTTATGTCCAGTCTGTTACAACCTATAGGTTTTCTAAACATGTAAATCTCTATAAAAGAAGTAATAGAATCTGTGTCTAAAAATTTGTATCCAAATATATATACATGCATACATCCACACAGGACAAATATTTACAAGTGTGATTTGAAAGATAATGGGCATTTGGCAAACATTCACTGAAATATTTTCAAATTGTAATGTGAATATTGTTGCCATAAATTTCTAGTGTCTCAGATCTGTCTTATATTTTCAATTGCTGGCAGATGTTTTATGATTATTGCTATTTTGTTGTGATTTGTCTATACATGTTTACTAACTAACAATGCCATGTTGTTTCTGCTGCTATCAGTTCTGTTGCGGGTGGTGTGCTCTTGGAGCTCTTGCTGGATGCGGGTGGTGTGCTCTTGGAGCTCTTGCTGGATGCGGGTGGTGTGCTCTTGGAGCTCTTGCTGGATGCGGGTGGTGTGCTCTTGGAGCTCTTGCTGGATGCGGGCGGTGTGCTCTTGGAGCTCTTGCTGGATGCGAGCGGTGTGCTCTTGGAGCTCTTGCTGGATGCGAGCGGTGTGCTCTTGGAGCTCTTGCTGGATGCGGGCGGTGTGCTCTTGGAGCTCTTGCTGGATGCGGGCGGTGTGCTCTTGGAGCTCTTGCTGGATGCGGGTGGTGTGCTCTTGGAGCTCTTGCTGGATGCGGGCGGTGTGCTCTTGGAGCTCTTGTTGGATGCAGACGGTGTGCTCTTGGAGCTCTTGCTGGATGCGGGTGGTGTGCTCTTGAAGTTCTTGCTGGATGCGGGTGGTGTGCTCTTGGAGCTCTTGCTGGATGCGGGTGGTGTGCTTTTGGAGCTCTTGCTGGATGCGGGTGGTGTGCTCTTGGAGCTCTTGCTGGATGCGGGTGGTGTGCTCTTGGAGCTCTTGCTGGATGCGGGCGGTGAGCTTCAGTTTTTCTGATGCAGAGTTTCTGATGGAAATTCTGCAACATTTGACAGCAGCAGCATTATGGATTAGATCAAATCTTATCCACACTCCACACAAAAAAATAAAAATAAAAATCCATATGGAATCTATGTCGAAATCGACATGTGGTGCTATTTGTGCCAAAAATGGGTGTACAGGTACATGCGTTACACTCCATTTATCAAGTGTTTTACACACGTTCATGACCTTTTTACACCTGTCCGAGAAGGATATGTGGTTTTGTGAGAAGATGATGTGAACGGGGCATAGCTTAGTCATGACATTGTGTGACAAAAAAAATTGGCACATATTTGGAGTTAAACTAAGACAATAGTGGTAGACTAGACAGTCTGTAAGTACTCCTTATTTACCATCCAGCATGAAGCCTCTGGCGCAGCTTAAGACTAGATATATTCAAAAATGAGTAGGGTTACCATGTACTAACACTCAGGAGCTCGGCCTGCCCTCTACCAAAAGGCCTCAGAACACAAGAAAATATATAATTGGCTAGCTCATGGAAAAACATTACATTTATTATTTTAAAAAAACGTGCCCTTATAATGATAAAGAAAATGCATTGAGATCTCATAAGGAATGAAATATATATATATATATATATATATATATATATATATATATATATATATGAAAATGAATTAATCGGTCTTGATCCTATCATATGGGGAGCTCAAGCATGTGCAGTTACAAATTGACGGCTTTGCTGTCTAAAACCTTCTACTTCTCCTTGAAGGTTTTAGAGGAGGACAATAAGAAAAAAATATTTTTCATTAGACCTCAGATCAGTAATTAGACCTCAGCTCACAGCCCCAATCAGATCCCCAATTTTAAGAATATCTCAGATCAGAGCCCAATATAAAGAAGACCCCCAATCAGACCTCAGATGTGACCCTCATTCCTCATATCAGCCCCCAGCCATATGTGAGCAACCCCCAGCCATAATTCAGCCTCAGATCACAAAATAAAAAAAACACTTAACTCTCCTGCTCCTGGACGTCGCCACTCCTCACCTCGCGATCCTCTCCCTCCTGCTTTTGGCTGTGCTGTGAGCTGTCGTGCACAGCGTGAGGGCACAGAGCGCCCTTTTACGCTGTGTGCAGCCTTCACAGCCGACAGCCGAGGACCATGAAGCTGTGAGTACAGAGCCTTCACCGCTTCCTGGTCCTCCGGTACTAATGAGCGCTTACATAATGGAAGCACTCATTAGTATTCACTCCATAAGACTCCTTTTCTCCCCACCTTCGGGAGGGGGGGGGGAAGAAGAGTGCGTCTTATGCGGTGAAAAATACGGTATTCTTTTTATTCAGCGGTGCAGTTCATAGAGTTCATACATTAATACTGGTGTTATAAATTCCTATTTTATTGTGTTCAATCACATAACATAGTGCACTTTGTTGCACTATGTTATCCTCAGTTAAGTAGATGGTATATGTTGAATGCTGCGTTACTGCACTGGTACCACAATGTTGTCATATTTATCAAAGTGTTCCTGTCACGGCCATGGCCTTGACCGTGACTCCTTAACCGCATGCGGTTGCCTGCGGTTTGTTTTTGGTTGTTCAACCACAGGTGAGGGCTGCTAGTGTGTTGCCTCACTTGTGGTTGCCGCGGGCAACAAGTGGTTGGAGATTGTCGCAGATAGCAGCCTGAGCTGGTGCTAGGCAGCTTGCGGCATCTTCATGCGGTTACACCTAGCTACCGCTTTGTTAGGTGTGTGTGTGTATGTATGTATGTATGTATGTATGGTGTGCACTGTGTTTTATGTTACGTGTGCACTGGGACCTTTCCCTTCACTGTCACTGCTCGCAGCAACGTTTTGTATAGTGTGTACAACATGTGGTGGCAGTGTCCCGGCCTTCGGGCTGACTCCCAGGACATGGTAGCCACCCATGTTGTTGCCTGCGGCAACAGCCACAGTGTGACCTTCGTTTTGACACTTCCCCTTTAAGTTGGTGTTTTCCCTTCCCTGTGGTTTTGGAAGGGTTAACTCCCTTTCCGTGTGTGTGAGTCACGGGGTGTGTCTGTTTGTATGGGTGTGGCCTCTTAGGCCTATATAGCCTTGGTGTTTGGCATGGCTCAGTAGGTTGCTTCAGCCATGCTTAGATGGAGCAGCCTCCTGTGAATACCATCTTCCAGTAAGGGCCACCCTTCCGGTCATAAATCCGTTTCCCTGATGTTTAGTTTATGTCCGTTACCTTTGATTCTTATTGCAGCTATGAACGTCCTGGTTCCTGTGTGTCTTTATGTGTGTGCTGTTTGTCTACGTTTGTGCGGACAGCGTCTTCTGAGCACAGGTTCCAGTCAGCAAGGCTGTGGCAGGTTTGTGTGGAACTGTTTGGGGTTCACCTGTCATGTTCATAGTCCTGTTTATGTTTCCCTTCTTTCATGCTGCTTGGCCAGTGAGACTCCTGCTCCTCCGTGCCTAGGAGGAGTGGGTTGTCTTACCCTGCTCCTTAGCCCAGGGACCGGTCGGAGGGTAAGTCAGGGCTCCGAGGTTCCTGCGCTTGGGTCCTCCTACCATCAAGGTCGGCCCATGCAGGTAGGAGTTAGGGTCAGGTTAGGGACGCAATAGGAGGTGACCTGCTCCTCAATTCTGTTGCCCTGACCGAGTAGCGACTGGACATTTCTGAGCATCGCACGGCTGAGGGTTTTCCCCATCCTCAGCCGTGACAGTTCCATAATAGAAGGTATCAGAATAGTCCATGTTGAGCAATAGACATTATGTGCTCGTTCCTGTTTGATGAATGTCTTTTTTTTACACTTCAATCGCTTATTAGATATCTCTTACCGGATCCTTCTGTTTGTCCTGCGCTTACTGCGCATGTATTATCTCGCCATCCGGGATGTTCATGCGCACGCGCTGTGCTCTCTTACCCTGTCACGTTCGGGTGTGGGAGGGAAACACCACACCGAACATTTTATCCAAACGGAAAACATGTCTGATCAAACCACGTGTTGCCAGTCTCACCGATCTCCTGCCACCTGTCGTGGGAACGTGCGTGACAGTACCCTTCCTTCTACGGGTGACCTCTGGGCACCCAGGACCAACCTTATCCAACCTCCGTACCCCCAGAGATATGTTTGGTACTGCATCACCATCTAGCCAGACGTGTTTTGGAACTAGATGTTCCTTCCTCATTGGCAGACTTACTTTTTTCTGCTACTGAGAAAGGAACATCTAGTTCCGAAATGCGTAATGTGATTAAACACAATAAAATAAGAATTTTTAACACCAGTATTAATCTATGAACTGCACCATTGAAGAAAAAGAATACATATGAGGTACTAATAAAGGAGATTAAGGTTTTAGACAGCAAAGCAGTCAATTTGTAACTGCACATGCTTGAGCTCTGCATGTGATGAGATCAAAAGGGACCCTGACCGATTAATTTATATATATATATTTTTTTTATATATATAAATTTAATATATTTAATTGGGGAGCATATTCCTTATGCGATCTCAATACGTTGTTTTTTTTTATTTATCATTATAAGGACACATGTTTTTTTAAACAATAAATGTGATTTACCGTGAGCTAGCCAATTAGATATTTTCTTGCAGCTTAACCACTTCCCATCTGGGCCATTTGCCCCCTTCCTGACCAGGCCAAATTTTGCAAAACTGACATATCTCACTTTATGTGGTAATAACTTTGGAACTCCTTTATTTATCCAAGTCATTCAGAGATTGTTTTCTCGTGACACATTGTACTTCATGATAATCATAAATTTGAGTCAAAATATTTCACCTTTATTTATGAAAAAATCCCAAATTTACCCAAAAATTTGAAAAATTCGCAATTTTCTAAATTTAAATTTCTGTGCTTTTAAAACAGAAAGTGATACCTCATAAAATATTTATTATTTAACATTCCCCATATGTCTACTTTATGTTGGCATCATTTTGGAAATGTCATTTTATTTTTTTAGGACGTTAGAAGGCTTAGAAGTTTAGAAGCAATTCTTCAAATTTATAAGAAAATTGCCAAAACCCACTTTATAAGGACCAGTTCAGGTCTGAAGTCACTTTGTGGGGCCTACATAGTGGATACCCCCATAAATGACCCCATTGTAGAAACTACACCCCTCAAGGTATTCAAAACCGATTTTACAAACTTTGTTAACCCTTTAGGCGTTCCACAAGAATTAAAGGAAAATGGAGATCAAATTTTTAAATTAAACTTTTTTGGCAGATTTTCCATTTTAATCAATTTTTTTCTTTAACACATCGATGGTTAACAGCCAAACAAAACTCAATATTTATTACCCAGATTCTGCGGTTTACAGAAACACCCCACATGTGTTCATAAACTGCTGTATGGGCACACGGCAGGGCGCAGAAGAAAAGGAACTCCACATGGTTTTTAGATGCCATGTCCCATTTGAAGCCCCCTGATGCACCCTTACAGTAGAAACTCCAAAGAAGTGACCCCATTTTGGAAACTAGGGGATAAGGTGCCAGTTTTATTAGTACTATTTTTGGGTACATATGATTTTTTGATCATTCATTATAACACTTTATGGGGCAAGGTGACCAAAAAATTGGTTGTTTTAGCACAGTTTCTATTTATTTATTTTTACAGCGTTCACCTGAGGGGTTCAGTCAAGTGACATTTTTATAGAGCAGATCGTTACGGACGTGGCGATACCTAATATGTATACTTTTTCTCATTTATTAAAGTTTTACACAATAATAGCATTTTTGAAACCAAAAAATTATGTTTTAATGTGTCCATGTTCTGAGAGCTATAGTTTTTTTATTTTTTGAGAGATTTTCTTATGTAGGGGCTCATTTTTTGCGGGATGAGGTGACTGTTTTATTGGTACTATTTTGTGGGACATACGCGTTTTTGATCACTTGGTGTTGCACCTTTTGTGATGCAAGGAGACAAAAATTGCTTGTTTTGACACTGTTTTTTTTTTTTTTTTTTTTACGGTGTTCACCCGAGGGGTTAGGTCATGTGATATTTTTATAGAGCTGGTTTTTACGGACGCGGCAATACCTAATATGTATACTTTTTTTTATTTTTTCTATTTTTAACTTTTTTTTTTCATTCCTTTTTTTTCTACATGTGAAACTTTTTTTTTAATTTTTTTATTTTCAACCTTTTTTTTTTTTTTTTTTTTTATTTTACACTTTTCGTCCCCCATAAGTTCATACAAGACCTCTGGGGGACATTTGCTTCACTTTTTTTTTTTTTTTTTTCACTGTTGATTTCTCCTGTAACTGGGGCTGACATAGAAGCCCCAGTTACAGGACAAATACACCCCTAAAGAGGCTGTACAGCAGCAATCCTGCGCTGTACAGCCTCAGAGCAGGGCTGATCGAGGTCTCTGAGAGACCTCACACAGCCCCTGCACTCTCCGGTCACGGCGGTCACATGACCGCCGGGCCGGAACAGGAAGCGCACAGCGCTTCCTTCTCTGCAGACACAGCGCTCGGTGAGCGCTGTGTCTGCAGCGATCGTGAAGGCAGGGACACCTGGGCACTGTCCCTGCCTTGTCTTAGGGTTGCCCTGCTGTCACTGACAGCGGGCAACCCGATCAGCAGCTGCACGATTAGCGTGCAGATGTTATTTCTGAAAGGACGTTTTAGAACGTGCTTTCAGAAATAGACGTCCACCCATAGGATGTTTATATCCTATGGGCGGACGTGAAGCGGTTAAGACTAGTTCACAATGTTTTACGTTTAGACAATATTAGTAAATTTACCCCAATACTCTTTCCGTCCACTCCTCTCTCTTGATGTGTGTCACACTTGTGTATGTTAGTCTCATTAGATCCTGTGAGGCGTCTAATAATTATGCTCTGCCTCTGTTTGTGAGCAGTTGCTGCAGTCATCTCTCTATCTATCTATCTATCTATCTATCTATCTATCTATCTATCTATCTATCTATCTATCTATCTATCTATCGAGCTTTATACCTGAACGAAACTCTGAATTATGTGGAAAGTGAAAGCTTATGCCTTTAATTTATTGTCTGTTCCTTATTACTATGAAACGGGGAGGGGAAGGCGTCAGTGGAATGGTTGTGTGTACTACAAGGCAGCCTCTAAGCTCATTATAGTGTTCGTTACACAGGGGACGTTCCTGGTTCATTAAGCAGGAATGTGCTGAGATGTAAGGGATAAATAAGTATGACTAGTGGTCTGTTTCAGGCAGCAGTGCAGGGTTATGCTTCAGAATCTCTCCTGTACACTGCAGACAATATGTAGTGGTAGAATAGCCATGGGTAGGGTATGGTTAAGGCCTTGATACATGAAATTAATGGAGTCTAAAATGTGTCAGTAGAACATAACCTATTGTTTAAATCACATTTTTATGTTTAACATATTTTTAAATAATTTTTTATGTTCTTTTTAAATTCTCCATGTCATCTATATTTTAACAAAAAACATAAAATCCTGCAGTTTTTTCACTGGACACTAAAAATAATTATAGGCACCACTTCTTTGTCTGTACAGATTACTTTACTGCAGTTACCTGCGTATCTGTCATTCTAATCCTGCCTGTAACAATATCACCTCTTTGTATAGATAAGACAGAGGTCATTGTACTTCTTGCTTGTACAATGACCTCTGCACAGGTCACAGAGCATGCCCAGAAAATTCTCCCATAGTTGTCAATGAGGTCCCCTCCTGACCATTGTGTCTATGGCCCATGGGGCTGCTGTAAAGCAATTTTCTTATTGCTAAATGCTTTTAAGAACGGCTCGGGCAAGATGGCCGCCCCATAATTATGTTATGGAAATGGAATAAATAAATCTGCAAGCAGAAAAAAAAAAAGATGTGTTACTATCTGGCTTTAATTGGCAGATAAAATATTTGGTAACACATTTCCTTTAAAAGGGTTCTGCAGTTTGTTTAAACTGATGATCTATCCTCTGGATAGATCATCAGCACCGCAGCCTTCTCACTGTTCACCGCAGGCCCAGTGACGTCACGACTAGTATCAATGGCCTGGGCGGGGCTAAGCTCCATTCAAGTGAACAGAGCTTAGCCCCGCCCAGGCCTGTTGATACTAGTGACGTCACTGGGCCTGCGGTAAACCGAAAAAATGAGCGCCGCGGCCTTCTCCAACAGCTGACCGGCGGGGGTCCAGGGTGTCAGACCCCTGCCGGTCAGATGCTGATGATTTATCCAGAGGATAGATCATCAGTTTAAACAAACTACAGGACCTCTTTAAGGCTACATTCACACGTCCGCAATGTGTTTTGCGGAAACACGGAGTCATGGATCCGCAAAACACGGAAAGCGGCAATGTGTGTTCCGCATTTTGCGGACCGCACATTGCCGACATAATAGAATATGCCTGTTCTTGTCCGCAATTGCGGACAAGAATAGGACATGTTCTATTTTTTTTCGGAAACGGAAGCACGGATGCGGAAGTGCGGATCCGCAAATGTGGATGCGGACAACACATTCCGTCCCCATAGAGAATTAATGGGTCCGCACCCTTTCCGCAAAATTGCGGAAAGGATGCGGACACATTTTGCGGACGTGTGAATGGAGCCTAAGTTAGGGAATGTACTGCATGCAACCAAAATCTGAGTTTGCCAGATTGAGCAGAAGTTTTTTTAAGTTTGTTACTCTCTAGCTAAATGATGATCATGCATTCATTTAAAGTGATTAAGTGATAAATAGGTTTAGTTCTAGAAGACAAATCTTGCAGTTTTTGTCTTACTTTTTGTCAGTGGCCCCATGCTGACATAATCTCACTAGCTTATCTTCACATCTGCTCCAGCTTAAAACGTGCAATCCAAATGTTTGCCTTACCAATGCACTGTGTAAGCATCCCCAACAAGCAGGCATCTAATTCTTGTCCGCAGTATATGCCCCTAAACAGGTGATGTGCTGCCCAAAGTCATGGAAATGAAAGGTCGCACAAATGTTCAGAAGTATTGGACAATAGCTCATGTCTTTGTTTATCTGGACACTTATCTGGCTGTGTAACCGGCAGGGTTCAGGAAAAACGCTACCGTTACTGATGATGCAACCATGTGCATCCGTTATGAATGGATCCGGTTGTATTATCTTTAACATTGCCAAGACGGACCCGTCATGAACTCCATTAAAAGTCAATGGAGGACGGATCAGTTTTCTATTGTGGCAGAGAAAACTGATCCATCCCCATTGACTTGCATTCGGGGTCATGCCGAATTCGTCTTGCTTCGCATCCCAGGACGGACAGCAAACTACAACATGTTGCGGTTTGCTCTCATAGAAACATAGAATGTGTCAGCAGATAAGAACCATTTGGCCCATCTAGTCTGCCCAATATATCAGAATCCTATGGATAGCCCCCGGCCCTTATCTTATATGAAGGATGGCCTTATGCCTATCCCATGCATGCTTAAACTCCTCCACTGTATTTGCAGCTACCACTTCTGCAGGAAGGCTATTCCATGCATCCACTACTCTCTCAGTAAAGTAATACTTCCTGATATTACTTTTAACCCTTTGCCCCTCTAATTTAAAACTATGTCCTCTTGTAGCAGTTTTTCTTCTTTTAAATATTCTCTCCTCTTTTACCTTGTTGATTCCCTTTATGTATTTAAAAGTTTCTATCATATCCCCTCTGTCCCGTCTTTCTTCCAAGCTATACATGTTAAGGTCCTTTAATCTTTCCTGGTAAGTTTTATCCTGCAATCCATGTACTAGTTTAGTAGCTCTTCTCTCAACTCTCCCCAAAGTCTGGGAACGCAACTAAACGGAACGAAATGCATTTTAGAGCATTCCGTTCTGTTCAGTTCAGTTTTGTCCCCATTGACATTGAATGGGGACAAAACTGAAGTGTGTTTTTTTTTTTTTTTTTTTTTGGTATTGAGCCCCTTTGATGGATCTCAATGCTGGAAAACTAAAACGTTAGTGTGAAAGTAGCCTTAGTCTGGGATTACACCGATGGACTGCGGTCTGTAGTGCGTCATGTGGTAAAACCTCAAACCTCAGTGGACTTCATCTGTACTTGGGGAATAATTGTGGCTGAGAACTGTTCTACAGCGGCTACATAGACTGTAAATGAGGCATTACTCTGTGGAGTCTCTGCTCAGAAAAGAGGGCTGTGCAGATCTGGTGTTTAATGTAAGACACTGACCCTAAGCACACAGCCAAGACAACACAGGAGTGGCTTACGGGCAGCAACTTGAGTGTCCTAGCCAGAGCCCTGACTTGAACCCAATTAAACATCTCTGGAGAGACCTGAAAATGATTGTCCACCAATGGCCCCCATATCCCCTGAAAGAGCTTGAGAGGATCTGCAGAGAACAATGGCATAAAATCCCTAAATCCAGGTGTGCCAAGGTGTGGCATCATACCCAAGAAGACTTCAGTACAGAGTATAGGAGCTGAATACCTATATCAATGCAATACTTTAGTTTTTACTTTGTCGCTGTTGGGTATTAAGTGCAGAGGATGGGAAAAACTTACATTTATTTTTATTTTAGCACAAGGCAACATAAAATGTGAAAAAAGTGAAAGGGTCTGAAGACTTTACAAATGCACTTTATATATTGTTGTTTTTGTATGGTAGAATAGTGTATAAATCAATTACTAATCTAAAGTTAACAATGAGTACTCTATTCGATTTATAATTTAATTTACTTGCAGGGAATGGCGTGACTGGCCACGTACGGCCAAACCTTGGCCACCAGTACCAGCCGGTGATAATTGGCTAGATAGACAAATAATGAGAGAGAAAGCACTGATGTGATTTGAATACCTAATATTAGGGGTGCACTGAAATTCCGGCGGCCGAAAATATCGGCCGCAAATGGGCCTAATCCATTTCGGCCGATATTGGTACATATCGGCAGAAAATATGGGGTTTGGGATTTGTGGGATTTGTCACCCACCAAGTAGCTCACCATCCGCGCTGTGAGAAGACCGCACACTGCCGCCGCGCAGCCTTCAAACCGGAAGTGCCGTGAGAGAAGTGGGGCACTGCTACACTGCTGTAAGATCGCCTGCGGTAAGTAATTAGATTTGTTAATAAAATTAATTACATAGATTCAGTAAGAATCCCCAATCCTGTGGGAAGCCATCCACCTAGATATATATTAAAATGATGATTGCCCTGATGTACAGGAGGCTAATTGTGTCTTAGCCTCCAGGAAGATAAAGCTGACTGTCACTGTACTGTAACAATTTTCGCGCCCATCCGACATTTTGTTGTTTCTAAAAATAGTGCCATGAGTCTGACTAGCACTCAGACTCAAATGGAAATAAATATAATTAATAAAGTATTATATTATTATTATAATTAATTATATGTAGGGTGACACCAGAGTGATTCCTACCTAGAGCATTTTGATACAAAACAGCTGGAGATTTACCTTGCTGAACTATCCATCGCCAGAAGCGACAATCCCCTTGACTACTGGCGCATGAACAAAGATCGCCTTCCATTGCTTGCACGGATTGCACGCAGATATTTATCTGCCCCAAGCACCAGCACAGAGAGCGAGAGACTATTCAGTGCAGCATCTCATGTTCTTGATGAGAAGCGGAACAGTCTCTCGTGCGAGAAAGCTGAGCAACTTTTGTTCTTGAAAAGAAACCTGCCACTTTTACTTAAATAGAAAGCAGTCCAAGTTGTGTGTAGTTATTTTATTTACATTTAAAAAAAATTGTGTAGCCCAGCAAAAATTTGTTCTTGACCTGAGGCTACGTCTGTTTACAGTTTGAGGTTGGTTTTACAACTATTTCTTGCACTGTTGTTTTGTACAATCACTTGTGTATGAGGAAGCCCCATGTTATATAATATGTGGCTTAGTTAATAATATCATTACATGGCAGTTTCGGTTTCGGTCAAGGGCATCCTGAATTTTCGGTTTCGGACCAGAATTTTCATTTCGGTGCACCCCTACCTAATATGAAATGAGAAGCTGTCTGTCTGTAGAGGGGATTTTGTAACTAATAAAGTCCTGTGATTACAGCAGCATCTGTCACAAAGAGAGGGAGGGGATTGTGCACCACTGACTTCACCCACACCCCTGTCCCTGCCTACTTGCACTATCCGTCCTAGGTAACGGAGCACAACTGGGCGGCGTGCCCTAGCCTTGGTAAGTGCGGAGGGACAAACAAGACAAACAAGAATGACAAACATAGAATGGTAAGCAAGCCGAGTCAGACCCAGGAGATCACTACAGTACCAGTGGAAAAGCAAAGCGGGTCAATAACAAGCCAGAAGTCAAAAACCCGGAGAAGCAAAGCAGACACAAGGAGCAAGCAAGGATTGAGACGATCAACGAGTCGGGAGTCAATAGCCACGGAATCACACTGAAGAACTCAGGAAAGGACCTTATTCACCCGCAACCTGTGGCCAGGTTCCCCTGCAACCAGCCTAGTGCTCAGCTCGGCGCTCAGACTCCTTACACTTGCCATGGGAGTGGAGGATGCCGACCGCGCTAAGGAGGATCCTCCCCGCCCCCGTTGCTGTGGAGATGAGGACGCAGCGTACTAGTCGCAGGGCGCCGGCGGCACTAAGGAGGGGGAACGTGAAGCCGCCGATCCGTGACAGCATCAGCACTGTTTCAAGCAGGCAGTCTCTCCCTACAGAGTGAGAGGGGAAATTCTAATGTGGTCGAGCAGGCTTGTAGTAACTGATGGTGACCAGGCTGCAGCTGAGCTGTATCTGTAACATAGAAGACTGTGGTAAAAAACTTTGTTTAAAGAAATCTGCAACACAAATGGGAAAGGTTTCACAAAGGTATAGAACATAAGGTTATGAGTGCACTGTGAAGGTTTTATCACTTCACTCAAGAGTTCACACCATGCTTTAAAGAGGACATGTCACCACACAATGCAGTACAGTGTTCAGGCAGCAGGTTATAGAACGGGTGGAGCTGAGCAGATTGTTACTAAGGCCTCATGCACACGACCGTTGTGTGCATCCGCGTCCGTTCCGTCATTTTTCACAGTTTAGCGGAGGTCCCATTCATGTCTATGGAGCTGTGAAAAAAACCTGATAGTCCTCCGTTTTTTCTCCGCGTCCGTGATCCGTGATTCCAGTCCGTCGAAAAAATATCACCTGTCCTATTCTTGTCAGTGGAAAACGGAGGACGGACCCATTCAAGTCAATGGGTCCGTCAAAAAAAAAACGGACGTTTTTTTCTACAAGACCTTGGTGCAATAAAATGACACATTTCATTAACCTTCCTTTTTTTCTCCCTGTCAGACAAAAAAAAAAGGAAGACACAAGGAAACACAACTGAAGCAAAATCGGACACGGACCACTGAAGCCAAATCACTGACAGTGAAAAAACACTGTCGTGTGCATGAGGCCTTAGTTTTATTATTATTTATTATTAAATCGCCATTCATTCTATGACGCTGTACATATGAAAAGGGGTGCTGATGAGAGTCATGAGGGCTGATATGTTGGTGATGAGAGGCATGGAGGCTGATGAAAGGTATGGGGCTCTTATCTGAGGTCTGATGGGGGTCTGATTGTGGTTGTTAGCTTAGTTCTGATTAACATTGGGGGTCTGATTGATGGTCTGACCTGAGGTGTAATAAAAAATATTTTTTTTTCTTATGGCGAAAAATCCAGTATATATCCGCCTGCTCAGCTCCTCCTTCTCTATAACATCCCTCTTCTAGATTGCTCTGCATTTTGTGGTGACAAGTCCTTTTACAAGTGATGGCCAATCCTCAGGATAGGCCATCACACTATCTGACAGGAGTCCCAACACCCACTCTCCTGCTGCTGCAGTAGTTCTGGCACTGGAAGTTTGTGCTGGAATTAGGGTTGAGCGGTATACCGGTGTTCATGATATACCGCGGTATTAAAAAACGGCGATATGGCGATATCGCTGTTTCCTAATTTCCGCGATATTTTGTGACGTCATCGAAGCGGTCATGTGTGCTGACCGCTTCTAAATCTGCGTCCGCCCGCCCCTGCACCTTGCAAAGCGCTGAGAAGTACAACACATTACTTCCACTCGCTCCTGGCTCCTTCTTGCTCCCCTCCCTTATTCAAGTCTCCAGACTCCACCCACCATCTGACATCACCGTCCGTCACCCACCCGTGCCTGTTCTATGTGGCGAACTCTGTGTGAGTACTGGGTGTCTCTGGAGAGACTTTTCCTGCGGCTGCCTCGCTCGTGTGCTCTAATGACAAAATTACAAACTTATTACTTCCCGCAGCGGGCCTCTCTCCCTCCTCCTTGCTCCCATATTCAAATCTCCGCCCACCGACATCTGATGTCAGAATTGGAGCACACAAGCGAGGGAGCCACTGGAAAAGTATATCGTAAAGCATTATTGTTTGTATGGTGGCCTGTGGCCACAAGACTTTATTATAACATCTCCTTGTGGCCCCCGCCCCCATACAGTGTAACGTCTCCTTATGGCCCCCATACAGTATAACGTCTCCTTGTGACTACCCCCTACAGTGTAACGTCTCCTTGTTGCCCCCATACAGTGTAACGTCTCCTTGTGGCCCCCATACAGTGTAACGTCTCCTTGTGGCCCCCATACAGTATAACGTTTCCTTGTGGCCTCTCCATACAGTATAATGTCTCCTTGTGGCCTCTCCATACAGTATAACGTCTCCTTGTGGCCTCTCCATACAGTATAACGTCTCCTTGTGGCCTCTCCATACAGTATAATGTCTCCTTGTGGCCTCTCCACACAGTATAATGTCTCCTTGTGGCCTCTCCATACAGTATGTCTCCTTGTGGCCCCCCATACAGTATAACGTCTCCTTGTGGCCTCTCCATACAGTATAATGTCTCCTTGTGGCCTCTCCACACAGTATAACGTCTCCTTGTGGCCCCCCATACAGTGTAACGTCTCCTTGTGGCTGCCCCATACAGTATAACGTCTCCCTGTGGCTGCCCCCATACAGTATAACGTCTCCCTGTGGCTGCCCCCATACAGTGTAATGTCTCCTTGTGGCCGCCCCCATACAGTATAATGTCTCCTTGTGGCTGCCCCCATACAGTATAACGTCTCCTTGTGGCTGCCCCATACAGTATAACGTCTCCCTGTGGCTGCCCCCATACAGTATAACGTCTCCCTGTGGCTGCCCCCATACAGTATAATGTCTCCTTGTGGCTGCCCCCATACAGTATAACGTCTCCTTGTGGCTGCCCCCATACAGTGTAACATCTCCTTGTGGCTGCCCCATACAGTATAACGTCTCCCTGTGGCTGCCCCCATACAGTAAAACGTCTCCTTGTGGCTGCCCCCATACAGTGTAACGTCTCCTTGTATTTTTTTTCTTTTAAACGGCTATTTATCGCGATTTATATCTTTATCGCAATAAATTTCTTAATTTCGTTATCGTCTGAATATTTTTGATATCGCCCAACCCTAGCTGGAACTACACAGCTTTGCCCATTTGTAATGGACGGCGCTGGTTTGTTGCAGCACTGCGGACATTGAAGTGAATGGGAGCAGCACTGCAGTAACCAGCTCCATCCACTCCACGAGGTAACAGCTGACCGATGAAATGGTTTTGGTCTATCCTGAGGACAGGCTATCACTCCTAAAACCCCTTTAGTACCGCATGCAGAGGAACATGCCATTTTTTTTCGCATGTACTCTCAAATATGCTTGAAGTATGTGTGCTATTGGATAAATTTGGAAGTACGGCACATGGCAGTCTGATGTTTAGATCGGTTATGTGATTATAAAGAACAAATGCCGGCTTCCGTCTCCATCTGGAAATCCACCCTCTTCCTTTGACAGTCAGTCATGGCTCCAGCCTCCTCACTGCTTAGTAGGTACACGTGTATTTTTTGTGTTTCACTTGTGATTTACATAAGCATTATGTTCCTTTCTTGAAATAATGATGTACCTGCATGCCACTAGCAGTGATGTGTTCTTTACTCCTGACTCATTAATGGAGTTAATAGTTTAATTTGTTATATGAATTATTGTCATTAGCACTCATGCTCTTCGATTAATTATCTTCCGCGCACAACACGTTTGCTGTTATTTTTCCTTAATAAATGTTGACTTGATATTCTTTTAATCACTAGCTTGTTCTTCACTTCTCCATTGTTTCATGTGTTCCCCGTGGTGTTTTCTTGTTTTCAGCCACAAGAAATTACCGCAAGGATCATACGTCCCCTGGTCTTCAGAGCCCTGCACACAGTGGGGTCCTTTTTACTAATACAGTATAATTATTAGCCAGTGTACCCATGGACTGGACAGTCTAGACATATAGCAGATGTATCGCCGTGACTGATGCCGGATCATAAGGGTTCATGCACGTGACCGTATGTATTTTGCGGAACGGGACAGCTGGACCCTAATAGAACAGTCCTATCCTTGTCTGTAATGCGGATAATAATAGGACTTGTTCTATTGTTTTGCCGAACGGAAATGCGGAAACAGAATGCACACGGAGTACCTTCCGTTTTATTTTGTGGACCCATTGAAATGAATGGTTCTGCATACGGTCCACAAAAAAACGGAACGGACACGGAAAGTAAATACGTTTGTGTGTATGAGCCCTAAATCTGATGCACGTTTAGGGCACAGCCTCAGGTAGCATGAAGCTGCGTTTTTTTCTTGGTGGCATTGTGTCTGTGAAATCTGCAGCGTTTACAGTAGCAGGGAAGTCGGTAAGATTTTCACCAGTCTCATCCACAGACTGCAGAGAGTGTCCATATTGGATATGTGGTGCAGACTTTCAGTCGGCAGCATGTAGTTTCTATTGCGGTTGTATGTCCCCAGAGTTCATCCTCTGTGGCAAATTTGCAGAGTTTACACACCGAAAATCTCGGTCACATCCACCCGATTTAGTACAGGAAGAGGATGGATGGAAATGCATACTAGATGTATACTTCTTTACGTGGTCTCTCATACATGCAGACTTGTGTGTTCTTTTTACCTCATTGTGCCAATATTGTACAGTCATGTGAAAAAATTAGGACACCCTTTGAAAGCATGTGGTTTTTTGTAACATTTTTAATAAATGGTTATTTCATCTCCGTTTCAACAATACAGAGAGATTAAAGTAATCCAACTAAACAAAGAAAACTGAAGAAAAGTCTTTTCAAGATCTCCTGTAAATGTCATTCTACAAAAATGCCTATTCTAACTGAGGAAAAAGATAGGACACCCTCACATGTATTCCCTCTTAAATTGGCTCAGATCTCACACAGGTATATCACACCAGGTGCACATAATTAGTAGATCGTTACTCTGCATGTTGAATGAGGCTTGCCCTATTTAAACCTCAGACATTTAGTTTGGTGTGCTCCTGACTGTTGAAGTGAGAGTGAGCACCATGGTGAGAGCAAAAGAGCTGTCAGAGGACTTCAGAAAAAAGATTGTAGCAGCCTATGAGTCTGGGAAGGGATTTAAAAAGATCTCAAAAGATTTTGAAATCAGCCATTCCACTGTCCGGAAGATAGTCTACAAGTGGAGGGCTTTCAAAACAACTGCCAACATGCCCAGGACTGGTCGCCCCAGCAAGTTCACCCCAAGAGCAGACTGCAAGATGCTAAAAGAGGTATCCAAAAACCCTAAAGTGTCATCTCGAGAACTACAGCAGGCTCTGGCTACTGTTGATGTAGAAGTACATGCCTCTACAATCAGAAAGAGACTGTACAAGTTTAACTTGCATGGGAGGTGTGCAAGGAGGAAACCTTTGCTTTCCAAGAGAAACATCGAGGCCAGACTGACATTTGCCAGCGATAAAGTTGACAAAGACCAGGACTTCTGGAATAATGTTCTTTGGACAGATGAGTCCAAAATTGAATTATTTGGACACAACAGCAGAGGACATGTTTGGCGTAAACCAAACACAGCATTCCAAGAAAAGAACCTCATACCAACTGTGAAGCATGGAGGTGGAAGTGTCATGGTTTAGGGCTGCTTTGCTGCAGCAGGACCTGGTCAGCTCACCATCATAGAATCCACGATGAATTCTACTGTGTATCAGAAGGTGCTTGAAGAACATGTGAGACCATCAGTTAGAAAATTAAAGCTGAAGCGGAACTGGACCATGCAACATGACAATGACCCAAAACATACTAGTAAATCAACCAAAGATTGGCTGAAAAAGAAGAAATGGAGAGTCCTGGAATGGCCAAGTCAAAGTCCAGATTTGAATCCCATTGAGATGCTGTGGGGTGACTTGAAAAGGGCTGTACGTGCAAGAAACCCCTCAAACATCTCACAGCTGAAAAAGTTCTGCATTGAGGAGTGGGGTAAAATTTCCTCAGACCGATGTCGAAGACTGGTAGATGGCTACAAGAACCGTCTCACTGCAGTTATTTCAGCCAAAGGAGGTAACACTCGCTATTAGGGGCAAGGGTGTCCTATCTTTTTCCTCAGTTAGAATAGGCATTTTTGTAGAATGACATTTACAGAAGATCTTGAAAAGACTTTTCTTCAGTTTTCTTTGTTTAGTCGGATTACTTTAATCTCTCTGTATTGTTGAAACGGAGATGAAATAACCATTTATTAAAAATGTTACAAAAAACCACATGCTTTCAAAGGGTGTCCTAATTTTTTCACAAGACTGTATGTGAATGAGCAATGGAAGTCATACTCAGAAGTTGCTGGTACAAAACTTTTTTGTTTCTTTAATTTATTCCAGTATAAAATGGTACATCATGAGGGGCGCTGAGACAGACACCGTTCACACCTCCTCCCCTCCACGCAACGTTTTGGTAGAACACGCCCCCTTACTCATGCGCAAAGGAAACTTCCGCCCGGCAGTGTGTTCGGTGCCGTTTTAATGGCTAGAGCAGCGCTCAATCCCGGATGTAATCAGTGCCGGTGACGTCACTGGGCTTTCTGGCAGCCCCATGGAGAGCCCCGGTACGTCACCGGATCTCAAAAAAAATGCCTTTGCCTTGCGCGGGTTAGCGCAGGGCAAAGGAGAGCATTGGAGCATGAACTACTCCGATGCTCAAGTCAGGGGGGCTGCCTGGGTGAAAATGGAGGTATGTCCGGGTTCGGCTCTGAACCCGGACAACCCCTTTAACAACTTTTTCAGCGGCATGTGCCCAAAATATTTTGCACAGGTGCAGTTTCTTAAAAAAAAGGGGGCAGGGTCAGTGACCATGCAACATTCATCATCTTCTCTGAGAATTTTCTGTCGTAGGACACTGAAACCTATGCCAGCCAGGCGCAGTATCTGGCAGTGTGCCTGGTTATCCTAGCCTGGCGTACACCGACGCCCCATTGAGTTTACTTAACCGGAAGGCGAGAGGGAACTATATTTGCACCGCTACACTGCCAGTCCTAACTTTTACTCATTGTATTAGTAGAATGAGCTACATGAACGCCCTTCACTTTGGTGTATGGATACAAATGTAAATATATTTTTCTTTCTTATTACTTTCTAATGATCTGCAGTTCAGTGCAGTCAAGTGTCTGTTCTTAGTGCTGGAGACATTTCATATGCACCCTGCCATATACATCACTGTCCTGTAAATGATGATCAGTAGCTATTACAAGAGCACTTTTCGGCATACCCATGGCTGTAATGATTTATATGACTCTGAAGAAGTGACCCCTTGGCAGCTAGGCCATGCATTACAGATCGCCTGGCACCAGCTATGGTAATTACTGTACTTTTAGAGGTTTGAAAATCCGGTTAGTTCTGAAAAAGTGTGTTTCTTTGTAATCAGCTTATGGTAATGATTTTTTTTTCAAGGTAACAATTGCTATTTTATAAAAGAAGACTGGGAAATTGAATGGATTGCACAGTGTAAATTCAAGACAAGCTTTCTCTCCCAAGCCTTTAAACGGACTACCTTGCCAGTAGGGGGATTGAATGTTTTAAGGAAATCTCTTCTAAGCTTTTATAGATGATAAATTTACTGCATTCTTTCCAGATTAGCAAGAGGCATCATACAAAAGATAGGCATGAGGTGTCATTCTGTTTTCAGGAGGTGCGGGGTCAATGTTTCTTCGGGATAATGGAAAAAAAATATAAATCTTTTAAGTTCCTTTTTGAATGATAAAATGTATGCATTGTGGTCCTTCGTGCACAATTTTGTGTATTTTGTTTTGTCTCGCTATGCTCCTGCTTAAGCTTTTTATTATTAGTGCCTAATCTTCAGCTCTGGATTCTTAGGAAAGTTAAACTTTAATATACTTGCGGGTTTTGCATTTCATTTAAAGCCGCGTTCATAAAACATAAAAAGCCAACAGTGCCCACCTCCGAAGAAAAAACCTGGTCACATTAAAGGTCGATCGTTCCTTTCCTATTGGGTGGTTTGGTGATGTCACCACAATCGAGCCCTTTTTGGGAGCCCTGCTGAGAGCTTAGTGTCACCAGAGGGGGACGAACTGCTTCTTCAGCGGTGTGAGATCCCAAACACGCCAGGTTTTGCACTGGGAATAAAAGGATATTAAAAGGATTTTTGTTGTAAGTTGTATTTTTCTTTCTTTTGTTCTAAGTAGTTGAGAATTCAGTAATAATAATCATCTGTCTGGCTGTAGTAAATGTAGCGGTAGTTAATATTCGGTGCCTGCACTTCAAGCTGGTTTCCCTATTGTGTTCTGAAGATCCTGTATTAATCATCCATCCTTGAGATTAGTAGTTGAATATACATATCTGCTCCTCATAGGTGGACTTGTAATTATTGCATGCCCTTTTGTATTGTCATCCTTTCTGAAGGTTTTTTTTTTTCTTCAAAAATTCAAAGAATCGATTATATTCAAGCTAGACAATAGCCACAATGAAGTGTATGTAATTGTGTATATATGTGTGTGTGTGTGTGTGTATATGTATATATATATATATATATATATATATATATATATATATATATTTATTATTATTATTATTATTATTATTATTATTATTATTATAAAAAACAAAAATTTTTCCCATTTATTATTATTATTTTTTTTTTTCTAACTTGGCCTTTTACATCTCCTTATTTAAAAGGGTCAATTCACCAGTAAATCACAGGGCAATTTGTGCGGTTTCCATTCTCCATGTTTATGATTGTCATGAAAACATAAAACAGAAGTCCTTCCAATTGTTTTGGTCAACAAGTTTTGTAGGAAAGATGCCTGCTTACATGGTGTGCATGCCGTTTACTTAAAGGGACACACTTCACATCTAAGCTTATGCACATTTATTGCTCTTGCATTTAGCTTTAAGTCTTACTGTATTTCTTGGCTGCTGTTTTACAGGTAGAGTGAGGCTTACAGAAACAGTCAGTCTGAACTGTACCTCCACTGTATCACGTATATAATCATGCTTTCTTTATTCTAGAAAGTAACATGCCTTC
Organism: Bufo bufo; assembly: GCF_905171765.1. Classification (NCBI taxonomy): domain Eukaryota; kingdom Metazoa; phylum Chordata; class Amphibia; order Anura; family Bufonidae; genus Bufo; species Bufo bufo. Next base: position 157,971,428 of record NC_053390.1, on the reverse strand, counting down.
CTTACAATTATTAAAGTCAAAATGTAACACATAATTATTCAGCCTCCGTTAGTATTTTGTGGTGGCACCATTGGAATCCATGGAGCTTGTGTGAGGTTGAGTCTCTCGGCAAGGCACTGCAGTTTTCCTATGATCCCCTTCCTTTTTTTTTTATTGCTTTCTGTTTTACCGTATGTTTGTTACTTTGGACTTTTATAGCTTCACTTATTCAACAGCCCTACTTTACAGATAAGCATTCTTGTTGGAGCTATCGATGGCTATGTGTCGCTCCTTAAGGCTTTACGTATCCTCAAGATGAGTGGCACGAGACAACCATCCAGTGGTTGTGATGGACATTGCAGCCTGACAACGGTTTTGATGTCATGTTGTGATACCGTATTGAATGTGTATCATAAGAAATTCATATGTCAATCTGCTTACCTCCTCCTTCTCTAGAACATGCAGACGCTATATTTAACATGAAGCATTCATCAGAATATTTCTTATGTATAAAAAAATGTAATAAACATAATCGACAATTTTATTATTAATCCCTTTGCTCACCCGGACGTAACGGTACATCTCAGGTGCATGAGGAGTGTATGGACCAGGCTCACAAACTCAACTTAGATATGCAGTTGATACCTGCCTGTTGTGGCTGGCATAGGACATAGCTCAGATACCGACCAATGCCAGTCAGTAGCAACAAAAAAAAAGGAATAAAAAATGATCAAAAAGGCGCATGTTCCCCAAAATAATAACCACAAAGGTTACTTCCACATATGCGTTAAAACTATCTTAATACAAATCAGCTTACCTGCAGCTAGCAAGAGAGGTGCACGGAGCTCCCGGACCAGGAAACTTAAAATAGGAAAAAAAAAATCCTCCAGCATTGTCGTCCGCTGTTAAAATCCAAGTTTATTCGGTATACATTAGAAGTACAGGAACACGAGCCATAACAGGTTGACGCGTTTCGACATCAAGTTTAACTCATAACCTCTTATGACAAAGACTTTATGTCGAAACGTGTCAACCTGTTATGGCTCCTGTTCCTGTACTTTTAATGTATACCGAATAGAACTTGGATTTCAACAGCGGACGACAGTGCTGGAGGATTTTTTTTCCTGTTTAAACCATCAGTCATGCTGTTCCTGCAGAGAAACCGCATACCGGAGTTCATCATATCCGGACATGGCTGGAGCATCGCCAGATCCCTTTGACTACAATTGGATCTGGCCTGTTTCCGGCATTAGTGCCGGGATTCTGCTGAACAAAAAAACTAAAAAAACATGCTTGCGCTACTTTTGGTATAGCCAAATCCCTGCCGGAAACTGGCGGTGTCCCATTATAGTTAATAGGGTCCGGCAGTGCACCAGCATTATCCGGCGTTGAACTCTGGTATGCCGGATAATGAACTCTCTCATGCCTTTCACTTACTTCCGTTGATGTAAAAATAAAGTTATGGATGGCAAAATATGGTGATTTGCTAATTATTATTTTTTTTAAAGGTTTTTTTCCTTTTTTTAAGTAGTGAAACATATAACAAAAGTGATGTCGATTTGGTATCCCCATAATTGTACTGAGTAGCTGAATAAGGTTGTCCTGTCGCCTTTACCATATAAAATAATATATATATATATATTTTTTTTTTTTACAGTTTTACAATACAATATATGGAACATGAAATGTTTATTAAAAAGTATATCTTCTCTTACCAAAAACAAGCCCTCATATGTCTTTATCAAAGGAAAAATAAAATTGTTATGAAAATTTGCCTGGTCTTGAAGGATTTAAAAGAATATTTCCCCTATATAAATCCTGATAACTTGCTGTGGTCCGCCCTAATTAATAATTGAGATCTGACAATTCCTTTTTGCGCTGTACCATACCTTGTATTGGTGGGAATACCACTTTAACAATATAACATATGCATATACTTTTTCTTATTTGTTTTAATGAATCGGTCTGCATCACGCGTTTTGACCGTTTGCTAGTGGCCTATTTCAGACTTCTAGGTTTAATTCATAGTACCTGTCATCTCCCTCTGCTTAACCAAATACTTTTGCAATTTAGAATCCCGAGCCCTCCTGGGGCCACCCATGTGTGATATTTTCCTTTCAGAGGCCTATTTGGAGTCCATTTTCACCTACTGAAAGTTCAGATGTCTGCCCACTAGTCCCTCCAGCACCCCGCTGTGAACTATTTATTTCTGTGTGCATGAATTAACCCAGACTTGTGCTTAAGGGCTCATTCAGACGGCCGTATGCTGTCCGCAAAAATACTGAATGCTATCCGTTTTTTTGCGGATCCGCAAAAAAACGGATCTGCAAAAAAACGGATAGCATTCAGTATTTTTGCGGACCCATAGACTTCAATGGGGCCATGTCCTGATTTTCACGGACAAGTATAGGACATGTTTCATTTTTTTTGCGGATCCGCAAAAAAACGGATAGCATTCAGTATTTTTGCGGACAGCATACGGCCGTCTGAATGAGCCCTAATACTGCAGCTAGACACAAAGGGAAAATGAGAAAAGGCGCTCAGATATTCGCCGCGTAGACACCTTTCAATATTTAGCTGTAATGGAAACATCTTTTTTTTTTTTAAAGGATTTCGAAATGCGTTAACAATTTCTCTAATTCCAGCTAACGACGCGTTTACCTGCCAACTGCTAAGTGACAGTTCTGGGATGTGAAGACGATGTTTTAGTGTTCGGATACTAAATGAGAGGCATAAGGACATGTCCTAATAGCTACGCCAGTAATTAGGCCATGCACTTTTTGCCTGTGAGGGTCATCTTAAGCATGGAGGCCAGTGTATTCCAAGCAGAGCTGCCCTTAATATTTGCCTTTTAGATCTTCATTTTGGGTGTCCTTCTCTTGTTTGATGGGAAACTCTACACTTCTAGCGATTTAAGTGTCTGTCATGTGCTTGTCGTTATAGGCTTTAGAAGTAATTGTGTTTGGCTTCGGTCTGAAACCTCTAATACCTACCTAAAGAGAACCAAATGAAGTGGAGGAACATCATAAGAGCCGCTCTGTTAAGCATTTGGCCTCGGCACAAGCCTAATGTGGGATCGGGTGGAGCTGGGGCGGGGGGTTAGTTATTGACAGGCAGAAGCATTGTGTGCTAGAGGTAATGTGCATCACATGGAACGCTCACTTTAATGATAACTGTTAATGTATCCCTATGAGGCAGTCGTGTATCTGGTTCTAATTTATTATTTACCTTTTTTTTCCTTTTTCCTGGAGCCTACGGTCTATTTGGAGGTACTCTTCATGATTGATCTGGCCTTGAAATGAAGACAGCCATATTCACTAGCACCGGTCATGTCTTTTTTTTCTTTTTTCTGGGAATAAGATATTGATTTAGGTGTATGTTCATTTTCGAATTGTGGTCTGCGAGCCCAGGAAGGAGCATATGGGATATATATCTGGAATTACGGCTGCAGCTGTACAAGTCTTGGAATTCTCCCAATTGTATCATTGTAACAGGGTGAGAGCGCCGGAGCTTTATCTGCCTTGATCTGTGTTTGGATAGCTCCCCCCTTGCTGAAAAGTGGAACATTTTGCCCTGTCAACAAGCAACAAATGAGGTCCAAATCTGTCGCTTGAGGTGTTCTCTAATGACTTCACATTCTGTTTTCAATTCCTGTCTGACTGGAGAGAGAGAGAGACCGTTCTTTGTGGTCTTTCATCTCGGATTCTGATAGTGATCCAACTTGTAGACGGGGGTCTCGGGTCTTAACCCTGTAAAATTCCATGTTAAATGTTTAATGTAAGAAAATAACACAAAACAATGAAAAGACTGTTCTAGCATGTCAGTGAGGGTTAAAAGCTCTGATTTGCAAGCAGGATTATTCATGTATAGGAGGGCTTTATTTCAGTGATTAACACTGATTTTTGGGTAATCATGAAAAAGCCACCCAAATTCTTTTCAATATAAATCCTCAACAATATCTCATTTGGCGATGGAGCTACACAGAACAGCTGATCAGTGAGGGTAGGGGATCTTGGACCTCCGCTGATCAGCTAGTGATGGCCTATTTTAAAGGTTTAAACAACCCTTTTAAAGGGGTATTCCCACCTTGCACATTGGGGTCATATCACTAGGATATGCCCCCAATGTCTGATAGGTGTGGGACCCACACCTATGATAGAACGGAGTCAGCAAAGTGCCGGAGGGCGTACCACGCATGTGCAGCCGCACTCCGTTCATTTCTGTGGGAAAATAACCGAGTGTCGCGCTTGGCTATTTTCACAAGTCCCATAGGAATCAATGGGAAATGCACTGTGCAGGCGTGGCCACGGCTCCATTCACATCTATGGGGCTTAAGGAAATAAGCAAGCCAGCGCTTGGCTATTTTCGGCAGTCCCATAGAAATGAATGGAGGGCGGCCTCTGGCACTTTGCGGGCTCCATTCTAAGTATAGGTGCAGTTCCCAGAGGTGGGACCCACACCTGTCAGACACAGGGGCCATATCCTAGCGATATGCCCCCAATGTCCAAAATGGGAATATTCCTTTAAGTACTCGCTCATGCTCGTTGTTAAAGGGGTTCTGCACTTTGTTTAAACTGATGATCTATCCTCTGGATAGATCATCAGCTTCTGTTCGGTGGGGGTCCGACACCCGGGACCCCTGCCGATCAGCTGTTTGAGAAGGCAGCGGTGCTCCAGCAGCGCCGCGGCCTTCTCACTGTTTACCGCTGGCCTAGTGACGTCACGACTTGTATCAACTGGCCTGGGTGGGGCTAAGCTCCATTCAAGGGAACGGAGCTTAGCCGCGCCCAGGCCATTGATACTAGTCGTGACGTCACTGGGACTGCGGTAAACGGTGAGAAGGCCGCGGCGCTGCTGGAGCGCCGCTGCCTAATGAAACAGCTGATCAGCAGGGGTCCCCGGTGTCGGACCCCCGCTGATCAGATGCTGATGATCTATCCAGAGGATAGATCATCAGTTTAAACAAAGTGCAGAACCCCTTCAATGTTCCCTCTAAGCCTTGGTTGTTAGTGAGTAGGACAGTTAGGGACCTGGGCACTGTTCGTTCTAAGTTATGCAATACAGAATCACATCAATGTTACTATACAGCACCTTAATAAAGCAGTCCGTTATACAGAGCCAGTGCATTTTGCTGTTTGCATCCAATCAGATAGTATACAGCATCCAGGTTTAGCTCAGTGAAGATTTCTGTATACCTGGTGGTCTAGGGCAGTGAAGGAGTTAATGCCAGCGTCCCTGGTAGTCTGTTACAGTAAAAGGTGTTAGTGTCAGCATCCCTGGTAATATAGGGCAGTGACAGGATTGTCGGTATACCCTGCTGCTCTAGGCTGATAAAAAGGTTATTGGTCCAAGGCAGTGATACGGTTACTTGGAGTATCCTGGGTGTTCTGGGGCATTGAAAGAGGTGTTATAAGGATCTCTGGGGAGCTAGGGCAGTCAAATGATTAATTCTGATAGCTCGGGTGGAGGGCAGTAAAAGGTATAAAGGGATATTCCAGCAAAATAAAATTATTTTTAGTGGGATCCTATTGCTGTTAGAAAAAATTAAAATAAAATAAACAAGCTTCTAGTCCCCTCACTGCTGTTCTGATGGCGCCAGCATCCTGGCTGTGCTCTACTTCTTTCTGACTTCTCAGCTTGGCAGGAAATGGCTGTGGTGATGACCCTCTTCAGTAAGTAGCAGCATGTACAGCCAATTCCTGCCATGTTGAGAAGTCAGCAGGAAATGGGGCACAGCGAGGATCTCTGCGCCATTGAACCTCAACGGGGTATCGGGGAGCTGAGATCAAGCTGTGTTTTGTTTTTTTTAACCGCTATCTACAGACTTAGTAAATCTGGGCCAATATATGTTGTACTCTCTATCTGCAATTGCTAGTCTACCTAGAAATTAAGATTAATATAAGAAATAAGGGATGGTAAAGTATCGTGGTAGTGTCTACCATTTTATTTTTTATTTTTATTTGCTTACCATTGGCAATCCTGATAATGAGCGCATAGTTTTCTCATCATGCTGATAGGATGGTAAGGAAGACTTAAGTCCAAAATGATGAGGAATAAGCAAAATATATTCAATAATCGGAGAATATATACCACTCATAGATTTTATTTTGGGAAGTAGCTACTACGGCTTGAATCCTGCTATTTCAAATGACAGCCCTTTCACTGAGATCTCCCAGACGAATGGAAATGGCATCGTTAGGAAACTGTACAAATGTGAACCATGTTATTGCACATTAAAGCGGCGTGGAAGGTTTCTGCATGGCTTAGTTTATAATTTCCAGCATTCATATCTCCTCCTGTGCATTATCCAATTATCTATAGCACATTCTCTGATGAAAACCTTAACATAGAAGTTAGTCGAGGATTTATTACCCACAAATCAGAGCCGGTTTGGAGAAAATGGCCCTTAAATATTCCTCCTTTTAGCTTCCTTATCATAACTATTGACGGCAAAGTATTCTGCAGTTGCCTTGTATTGATTGTTCTTTTTTTGTGCTCGTCGTAGTTTCTGTTGCAAGCCCACTTTGTCTTCCTTATGCAGTTTTGACCTTGTTCTCATTCTTACTTGGCTGAGTTCTTTCTTACACACGTCTTATTGATATTTTCAATCAATCATTTTGTGAATATTATATTGTATTAGTCAAAATCATGGCGATGAATTGATTGGAGAGCTCTGCAGTCATAAAAGCTAATGATCCCATTTTGTCTTAATTATGTTTTGCTGACATTTCTGAAGTTGGAGTTCAAAGCGAAGGCACGGTAGCGGGCACCCTAATTTTTCATTACCTCTTGATGCAGTACTTATCGGATTGTTGGTTGGTTAATATTTACATAGTGTAAAATATATGTGCTGTGTGTTTGCATTGGTTGGCGAGCAGTGTCAGAATTTGCGCGTGGGTGTTTGAGTTTACTTATGAAACCATTTATCAGCAGAACAATCTTAAAGAAGCTGTTGGCAGTAATTATTGTTGAAAGTGCTTTGTCATTACATCACAAATGACATCATCAATTTAGTTTAATGACTTCACCCACGACCATGGCTTGTCATATTCTTATCAAATGATACAACTTAAGAAACAGTTATTGATATCGTTCATAGAAGTGGATTACTGTGGTTCAGTGAACTCCAATTTCTGTGTGGCCTGCTACTTAGCTTGAGCCTGTCATTTCTTAAAGCCGTTTTGTAAGTGATGTTGATAACTTTCTGCGTTAAGAGGAGCAGTTAGGTTTGAGGATGTCAGTAGGTAAGAAAAAAAAGAACAAACTCGCAGGCGGCGTTTACTGTTAAACAGAAAGAAGGCGCACAATAGGTTAATAACGTACAAATAACGTAAAATATCACTCCAATAGGAGTTGTGCTAACAGTAGGCACAAAAATAGTTTAGGCTCATCAAAGGGTAATTTCAGACCCGATAGTGGTTGGTATGCAGCCAAGGATGCAGGTGCATCTTATAGGGGATGCCTGGAGTCCCCAAGGAGATGAACAGATCAGAGGAAGATCATCCCACGGCCCAAAGGAACCAGCCGATTAGTCCGTAAATATTGTAGAAAAGTCTTCAATATTTATTAGCAGATAATAAAAGGCGTTTCGGGGAAAAACCTCCCCTTCAGGTACAGACTACTTATACACACACACAATACACCTATACAGACATATAAACACAAAAAAAAGGCCAAAAACAAGGGTCAGGGGACAAAGTGGGCGGTCCTAACACATATCCAGGTGTCATCCTTGTGTAGAATTATATTATTTACTAAAAATCCATATATTAGCTTTTAGAATATGTTTAAAAATGTGAAATCATTGGTGGTTCAAGTGTTGGTATGGTAAAACCTTTGTAGAAATATAAAAATAATAACGGGGCTGAGCCCTAGAGCGATGCCCGGCCGGGATGATCGCTAGTGAAGTTGCGGTCATGTGACCAGAGTCGCGATCACATGACCACAACTTCACAACTTTAGTGTTGTCATGTCTGTATAGGTGTATTCTGTGTGTATAAGTAGTCTGTACCTGAAGAAGGGGAGTTTTCTCACCAAAACGCCTTTTATTATCTGCTAATAAATATTGAAGACTTTTCTACAATGCTTACGGACTAATCGGCTGGTTCCTTGCGCCGTGGGATGATCTTCCCCTGATCATTATGTAAGAAAAGGCAGTTTCAGTGTGTCATAATAAAGGAGTTCTTTATTTGTATAATTATACACCCAAAAAATGTTGACATTAAAAGGGTCGTCTCACTTTAGCAAATGACATTTATCATATAGGAAAAGTTAATACAAGGCACTTACTAATGTACTACGATTGCCCATATTGCTTCCTTGATAAATTTTTCCATCACATTATACACTGCTTGTTTTTATGGTTACGACCACCCTGCAATCCAGCGGTGGTGGCCATGCTTACACGATATAGGAAAAAGCCCAGGCCTCTCTGGTGAGATTACACATAGTCCAGCATTTTTTTTTCTGTAGTCTGCAAGCTAGACCACTGCTGCTGGATTGCAGGGTGGTCGTAACCATGGAAACGAGCATGTGTATAATGCGATGGAAAAATTAATCTAGCCAGCAAAGGAAGCAATATGGACAATCACAATACAGTAATGCGTGCCTTGTATTAATTTTGACTACATGATAAGTGCCCCTGGTTTTGATTGAATCTGCGATGGAGGCCTACGAGGTGAACTTGGATTTAAAGAGGACCTTTCATCTGTTTTACTTGTAGGAGCTAAATACCTGTACTTGCGGGGTACCCTGCTGATGCTGCCACCTAGTTGTTTTTTTTTAAAACATCGCCCCTACAGCCCGCCTGAAGTTTTTGCGCTCAGTATGCTAATACTGAGCATCGGAACAGGGAGGAGGAGACGCCAGGGTTTCTCAATGGGCGTCTCCTTCTCCCTGGATGTGCCGCGATCTAATCACAACCAGGGAAAAACCTCCCTGGCGGTGACTCTCTCCGATGTGATTGGATTGCGGCACAGCCAGGGAGAAGGAGACGCCCATTGAAAAACCCTGGCGTCTCCTCCTCCTGTTACCATGCTCAGAATTAGCATACTGAGTGCGAAAAACTTCAGGCGAGTGCAGCGGGGCATAGGGGCGATGTTTAAGAAAACAACAACTGGGTGGCAGCATCAGTGGGGGGTACCCCGCAACTACAGGTATTTAGCGCCTATAAGTAAAACAGATGAAAGGTCCACTTTAAAGGGAACCTGTCTCAAGTTTATGCTGACCTCACCGAGGGCAGCATAAATTAGTGACAGAAATGCTGATTTCAGCGGTGTGTGACTCATGAGCCAAAAGTAAGTGGTTGCTGAGAACCAGCTTTATAATCATTGCAGCCCAGGCCTTGAAAAGAGTCAAATCTACAAGAGAAGAGTCATGGTTATACATAATCTCCATCTGCTGATGATTGGCAGTTCTCTACTAGAGAGAAAGGGAGAAAACTAGGTAGAAACCTCAGTCATCAGCAGGAGGAGAGCAGGAGATTATGGATAAACAGGACTCTTCTCAGGTGCCATGACTCTTTTCCAGGCCCAGTCTGCAATGATTGTGATGCTGGTTCTCGGCAAGCACTTACTTTTAACTTATAAATGACAGACCGCTGAAATCAACTCACCTTTCTCTACTTTATACTGCCGTTAGTATGGGCAGCAGAAAGTTGATGACAGGTTCCCTTTAAGTACTGTAAGTAAAGATAAGGGCGACAGGTGGAGCCGACAGAGCAGTTCTTCGGCAGATTTAATTGAGAAGGATCGTATGCGGAACCGTTCATTTCAATGGGTCCACACAAAAAACGGAAGTTACTCTGTGTGCATTCTGTTTCCCCATGTTCGTTCTGCCAAAAAATAGAACATGTCCTATAATTGTCTGCATTACAGACAGGGATAGGACTGTTCTATTAGGGGCCAGCTGTTCCGTTCCTTAAAATATGGAATGCAAATGGACATAATCTGTATTTTTTGCGGATCCGTGTTTTGCGGACCGCAAAATACATAGTCGTGTGCATGAGCCCTTTAAAAGTGTATTTCCAACTTGGACACCAGGCAGAACAGTGGTTAGGCACCCTAGTTCTAGAAAGACATTGCAGGTCCTAGAGGTGAGACATATGTCAAAAATGTCTTGGGTGACAATAGCCATTTAAATCTGCTTGTTTACTATAGATCGTTCTTCCATATTTCCTTTACACTAGTGTTCTTCTATTCCCTGGGTAACGTCTTCATATGCTAAGGATATGTTCACAGGGGGGCAAAGGTGTGCAGCAAATCAACACGTTTTACACTACCATTTTAAGAAATCTCATGCAAATTTTTTTTTTTTTAAATCAGCAATGTGTATTTTAAAGCATACGTAAACTTAAAGTGTAACAGTCATGTTTTCATAAAAAAACTAATTTTAGCATATGTTACTGCTGCAGCAGCATTATGCATAAAGCAATCTTTAGTTTCTTCACATACCACTGTTTTCCTTGAGTTTTTCCCTTCGTTAAGGCTGTTTAAACCTTTACAATATGAGGACCTTCTCAAGATGGCTCCTCTGCCAGTTCTTTGAGGCCAAAACTGCTTTCCCTCACTTCCCATACACACTTGCTGTAGCCAGCAGCTCCCTGCCAGCCAATCAGATTGGCTTACTGAGAGACACGCCTCCTCACTCTGAAGCCTAATTCAGTCATGCAGTGTGAAGGACCGCCCCCCCGTCTTCCTGTCTTCTTAGCCGGATACAGACAAGCCATAGCAACGGTCTTTTAAGGGAGCAGTGGAAAGAGACAGGGGATATTAATGAAAGCTGTTATTATAAGGTTATTACAGATATTTTGACAATCATTGACAGACTAAGGCTACTTTCACACTGCCGTTTCTGGGTCTGCCTGTGAGATCCGTTTCAAGGCTCTCACAAGCAGCCCCAAACCGATCAGTTCAGCCCCAATGCATTCTGAATGGATGCGGATCCGTTGAGAATGCATCAGTTTGGCTCCGTTCCGCCTCTATTCCGCTCTGGAGGCGGACACCAAAATGCTGCTTGCAGTGTTTTGTTGTCCGCCTGGCGGTGCGGAGCCAGACGGATCCGTCCTGACTAACAATGTAAGTCAATGGGGACAGATCCGTTTACATTGACACAAATATGGTGCAAATGTAAACAGATCCGTCCCCCATTGACTTTCAATGTAAGTCAGGACGGATCAGTTTGACTTACACTTAGACTTAGATTTCTTTTTGACTAAGTTATGCAGACGGATCCGTACTGAACAAATACCAGTGTTTGCATTAATAGGTGCGGATCCGTCTGTGGAGATACCGGATCCGCACCTAACGCAGGTGTGAAAGTAGCCTAACTCAGGTATACATGTCTAGCTCTAATAAACTAGCATATCAAATAAAAAATGAGTTACACTTTAAAGATAACTTTTTAATATAAGCTGCCATGTGTGTATACATGAGCGTTAACATATCTGACCATTTATTACTTGTATCTGGTGTTTGTTTTTAGCAGTTTTCTCCTTTGCAATCTGCATGTCTAATTCTCAGTTGTCCTTGAGCTGTTGGGTGGCGTTTTACCACCCCCAATAGACTGCACATAGAGACAACATAAAGTGCATCGTGCTTAAAAACAACTCTGCCATATACATTAAAAACTACCTTGCTGGGGCATTGTGGCTGTACTTCGCATGATCCATAAGCACGATGCACTTTATATAACAATGTCACTAGTCTAATACATTGACACTAAGATTAGTATTGTAGATATGGTTACCAATGTGGTTGCTATTGACTATGTACACTGCACTTATGCTTTGGTCTACACTGAGTAGTGTTTTAGGTTAAATGAATTTTAACATTGTTAAAGGTTCGGTTTTTTATAGGATGATCACTTAGTACTGATTGATTTCATGATGTATAAATGTAAGCACTGTTGCACCTTGTAATTCACTTGGCTTGAGAAAGGTTCTGAGAGAGAGCCGAAACGTTGCTGTATGACATGTGTGAATAAATAGCACATTTTTCACTTTTAAGGAGTGCCGTGGATTTTTGCGAATTGTCAACTACCCAGAATCGAGGGGTTACCGCTGTCACTCACTTTACAGTTGGCTGTCCTACTTTTCATGTGTGTGTATGTATGTATGTATGTGTGTGTGTATGTGTGTGTGTGTATATATATATATAGATATAGATATAGATAGATATAGATATAGATATAGATATAGATATATATATAGATAGATATATATATATATATAGATAGATAGATAGATATAGTGGGTATTTACTCTGGTAGACAGGCTAGCGGATGCAGTATAGAGGGAATCACAAAGTCTTTAACTTAAATAGTTCAGTGTTTATTCACACATAAGGAAAAGCAAAAATGACCATTCACAGTCTTAGTGTTTGTTCACACCATGCAATGTCCATAGAACAAAATCGTCACCTGGTTAGCAGTTTTCCACCCACAGTCCACAGCAGGCTTTAGGGGCCTGTTTCCCGGCTACTCTCAGCCCTTTAGCACGGCACAACTTCACAGGTCCCAAAACACAGAGACTCCCCAGCTTCTCTGTCAGATGGAGAATAAACCACACCCAGCTGAGATTGCTGGCTGGGTTTTTTATATATGCCAAAAAGACCCGGCCTGGAGCGTGGGGAGAAGCCACCCACCCAGCTTTTTGGCTACTCCCAGTAAGAGCCGGCCCGGATCGGCTTTACAGCCATACTAACAAAAAAACTGTGTCAGTCAGCATTAGCTGCCGCTGACACTTAAAACTGTACATATCATGATACTTAGTTCAAATTTTTTTTCCAGATGAAAGGTCCTCTTTAATACAATTCACAGGAGGCGGGTGCTGGCGGGGATCTGCGATTAGCGGCAGTTAACCCCTCAGGTGACGCACCCGCCTCCTGTATTAAATGTTAATTATATTATCATTGGTGGCGCAGTGCGCCCGCCCCCAGTATTAAAATTATTTGTGGCAGTGGCCATAGGGTCCCCTCCCCCTCATTGGTGGCAGTGGAAGTTCCGATCGGAGCCCCAGCAGTGTTATCCTGGGGCTCCGATCGGTTACCATGGCAGCCAGGACGCTACTGAAGCCCTGGCTGCCATGGTGAGCTCCCTGCTGCTGTGTGCACTATGCACAGGGCAGCAGGAAGAGTGTGAGGTCCTATTCACCCTAAGGCTGGGTTCACACGGGCGTTGCGGGAAAATGTGCGGGTGCGTTACAGGAACACCCACGATTTTTCAGCGCGAGTGCAAAACATTGTAATGCGTTTTGCACTTGCGTGAGAAAAATCGCGCATGTTTGGTACCCAAACCCGAACTTCTGTTAGGTGTTCTGTAGATTGTATTATTTCCCCTTATAACATAGTTATAAGGGAAAATAATAGCATTCTGAATACAGAATGCATAGTAAAACAGCGCTGGAGGGGTTAAAAAATAACAATTTTTATTTAACTCACCTTAGTCCACTTAATCGCGCAGACCGGCATCTCCTTCTGTCTCCTTTGCTGAACAGGACCTGTGGTGAGCATTCATTATATGAACAGGACCTTTGGTGACGTCGTTTTTTTTAACCCCTCCAGCGCTGTTTTACTATGCATTCTGTATTCAGAATGCTATTATTTTCCCTTATAACCATGTTATAAGGGAAAATAATAATGATCGGGTCTCCATCCCGATCGTCTCCTAGCAACCGTGCGTGAAAATCGCACTGCATCCGCACTTGCTTGCGGATGCTTGCGATTTTCACACAACCCTATTCACTTCTATGTGGCTTGCGTTGCGTGAAAAACGCTGAATATAGAGCATTCTGCGATTTTCACGCAACGCACAAGTGATGCGTGAAAATCACAGCTCATCTGAACAGCCCCATTGAAATGAATGGGTCGGGATTCAGTGCGGGTGCAATACGTTCACCTACCGCATTGCACCCGCGCGGATCTCGCCCGTATGAACGCAGCCTAATAGAGCTCTATCAGGGTGAATAGAACAAGGAATTCAAATATCCCAGGTTCTAGCCCCTAAGGGGGGAAATAGTTATTAAATAAAAAGTAAAAAAAAAACATCAAAATATTAAGTATAATTCACACCCTTTCCCAATGTTACATATAAAATATATAAACAATAAATAAATAAACATATTACATATCGCCACGTCTGAAAAGTCTAAACTATTAAAATATTTTTAAAAAATATTATGCGGTGAGCGCCGTAACAGAAAAAATAAAAACTGCGCTGATCGCCATTTTTTTTTTTTGGTCACCTTGTCCCCCCAAAAAATAGCATTGGATTGTTCTATTATGGGCCGGACGTTCCATAAAATGCAGAATGCATGCGGCTATTTTTGGTGTTTTATTTTTTTCGCGTGGTATCGAGTATCGCAATACTTTTTTATGGTATCGGAACCGAATAAAAATTTTCGTATTGAAGCAACCCTAATTTGTAGCCCTGTTTCCCCGAAAATAAGACAGTGTCTTATATTAATTTTTGCTCCAAAAGATGCGCTAGGTCTTATTTTCAGGGGATGTCTTATTTTTCCATGAAGAAAAATACGGTACACATTTATTGTTGAACAAAAAAAAAGGAAATCAGGGTGGGGAGGGGGATCACTTAAAATGGCACAGGGTGATCAGAGAAGGGAAGCAAAATGACACAGGGGTATCAGGGTGGGGAGGGGGATCACTTAAAATGACACAGGGGGATCAGAAGGGGGAATCAAAATAGTACAGGAGAATCAGAGGGGGATTACTATAGCATTTTAGTACCCCCTTCTGATCCTCCTGTGTCATTTTGATTCCCCCCTCTGATCACCCTGTGTCACTTTAATTACCGTTTTTAGTCTCCCCCCCATCTTCACCAGACATCCCCCACCTTCCATCAGATATCCCCCCCCCCTACCTGTCACCCCGTCCCCTGTGTGTCCGTGCCAGCCAAGTTGTGAGACTCCATCAGGGCAGAGCGAGCAGCGGGCGGAAGAAGGCGGCAGCTTGTCCTGGCGGCGGCCAATCAGTGAGCTCCTTACATTCTGGGGTGGCTTGCTTTATAATCGGGGAGGCATTATGTCCGGCCGATGCTTTATAATCGGGGAGCCATTACGGTATGTTCGGCCAATGCTTTATAATCAGGGAGGCCTTATTTTCGGGGGATGCTTTATTATCGGGGAGGCCTTATTTTCGGGGGGATGCCTTATATTACAGCGATGGGGGATGTCTTATTTTCGGGGAAACACGGTAGCTTGAATTTTTACTCTATATATTTTATTTATTTATTACACTTTAAAGGGGTTGTCCGGGTTCAGAGCTGAACCCGGACATATCCCCATTTTCACCCAGGCAGCCCCCCTGAGTTTATGCTCCGATGCTCTCCTTTGCCCTGCGCTAAATTGCGCAGGACAAAGGCATTTTCTGGAGTTCCGGTGACAAACCAGGCTCTCCTTAGGGCTGCCTGGTGAAGGCTTCCACCCAGTAGTGAGACCGGTGACGTCACCGCCACTGATGGGCAGGCTTTAGCACTGTCCTAGCCTGTCACCGAACACACTGCTGGGCGGAATCCTCCGCCCGGCAGTGTGTTATTGTGAATAAAAGAGCCCTTGCCCTTCGCGATCCAGCGCAGGGCAAATGAGAGCATCGTGGGACTGTCTGGGTGAAATTATGGGCATGTCACGGTTCAGCTCTGAACCCGGACAACCCCTTTAACACAAGTACTTAATTACCTTGTCCTTATCGTGTGTGTGTGTGTGTGTGTGTGTGTGTGTGTAGCTAAAGATATATATACGGTGTGTATATATATACACAGGTTAGTGTGTGTGTCTGTTTGAATAATTGTGTGATGCCAAATTATAACTGAAATGAACGATATGCTACAGAGGCGCTTTTGGATACTCTTATTTCTCCCTCGTTTTCATAGCACTGTCTGTGTTGATACGTTTGTATAAGTAATCAGTTATTGCTGTCAAAACATTACTACTTTTGGGATTTGGTACATCTCTGCTTCCTCTGGCAGCACTAAATGTGTCATTTCTAATGAAACTCCACTTCCAAGACTGAGAACTAGTGTGGATGAGGTCATCAAGATATCCAATGCTAGAATGATACCTATCTACACAGAAATGTGAGAGGCCATCTTTCATTTAACATTCACATTTTGTTAATGCTTCTTTGTCATTAAGTGAAGTGGAAATATTATGGATAAGTGTTAATCTGCAGTGTGCCCCTGAAACATGACCAGGACTCAAATAGCTGTTCATTTCCATTAACAATGACTTTTTTAGTTTTCTGCATAGATTTCCATTAAATAGAATGTGACATTATGTTGCTTTTTGTAAATGGGTAAACCTTTTTTTGAAACATTTCACCTACCCCATTTGGTCAAAAGTATTGAGGGCACCTACACATTACACCTAGAGGAGCTTTTATGACATCCCATTCTAAAGCCATAGGTATTAATATGGAGTTGCCACTTGCCCATCCTCAAAAAACAAAAACAAAAAAAAAACAGCTCCCACTCTTTTTTAAAGGCTTTCTACAAAGTTTTGCATTGTGCCTGAAGAAATGTTTTCGTATTCATCGAGAAGAGTATTTGTATGTCAGGCTGTTGGATGAGAGGCCTGGTTAGCAATCTCCATTCTGGTTCATATCAAAGGTGTTCCATGGACTTGAGGTCAGGGCTCTGTGCAGGCTAGTCAAGTTCTTCCACACCAAACTCACCCAGCCATGCCTATGGACCTTACTTTATCCACTGAAGCAAAGTCATGTTGGAACACAAAAGTGCCTTCCCCCAAACTGTTCTTACAAAGTTCAAGCTATACAATTGTCCAAGATGTGTTGCTGTGCTGAAGCATTATGATTTCCCTTTACTGGCACTAGGGGTCTAAGGCAACCCCTGAAAAGAGACCCCATAGCATTATCCCTCTTCCACCACACTTTACAGTTGGCACATTCTCATGGCATTTAACAAACCCAGACACTTGCTCGGCCATGGAAAACCAGTAAACATATCATTCGTGCTGATTATAATGCCCGAGGAGGCTTGAACTCTACAGTTATTGAGTCAGCAAAACATTGGCGACTTGTATGCACTATGCGTCTCAGAGACGACTACTCTCTGTAACTTTGTGATCTGCCACGCAGGAGACTTTCACATTCTCATTCCTTTGCATGTTCTTAATCTACATAATGTTGGTGAGAAATTATTAAATTATTTTGAATTTTTTGTAATTTTGAATGCTTTTATTGTCAGTCTTGTCTGGAAAGTTCAGTAAAGTTTCACTTGGTGGTAGACAGTGCTATTCTTTCAGTAGTGTTTTGCAGAAACTGTTTTTCAATTGTGAACGTTGTAGTCGTATAGAGTAGTTTCTGGCCAGATAGCTTGTAGTTTAATTGTAAAGTGTTCAGCAAAACTTGTAATTTTTTAAAATTCTAATGTTTGTTCTTTCAAACCTCAGTAGACATTTGGGTGGTCCTAATCCGTGATTGACTGCTATATGTGGGAGTGTGTATTGAGAGAGCTGTCAATCACTGATTGGACCACCCACATGAGTTCCAATCTCTGAAAGAACAGAGGTTTTAATAGATTACAAGTTTTGCTGAATCATTTCACCTAAAATTATGCATCGATCTGCTCAGCTTCTGTTTGCTCTATAACATGCTGTTTGTATAATTTTTACTTTGCATTCTTGCAGTACATCTATATCAGGTATGCTCAACTTGCGGCCCTCCAGCTGTTGGACCGTGACCGTGATTACCCCCCCCCCCCCCAAGGTGTCATGTTGGTCATAGCCAGGAGCTAGCTTATTAAATTGCTCCCAGTGTGCCCAACTTTCTTATATAATCCACTTACTACTATATGTCCTTTATCCAAAAGTTCCTCCTTTTATAAATTTTATTCCATTCTTCAAACCTCCCACCCACCCCCCCCCCCCCCCAAAAAAAAAGAAAGAAAAGAAAATGCTTAAAAAACTTCTCAAACAGCTGATTGGTGGGGGTTCCAAGTGTCAGATCGCCACTGATCAGAACCAGGGGATAGGTCATCGGTATTAAAATCCCAGAAAACCCATTTAAATCTAGTTGGTATGTGGCCTTATCCTATGCTACATCTCTGATACGGTTTTCCAGCCAAGTTATTAAGTTCTGCAGTAGATGGACATCATGTATCATTTTCTCTTGAATGCTTTAGCAGCTGTTGGAATCAATGTTTTATCTGCCACATGAACTATACTTGCTCTGGCTTCAAATTGTGGCTGTATTCATCCGTGTACTACTAACCAAAGCCTTTAATCAAAACCCTTCCTTTTAGCAGCTTTTAGCTTTGGATTGTGGAAGTTAAAAGGCTTAGTGAAGGTCCATTTATTTCCTTCTTAACATAATTTCTGTCTGTGTGGATTTTATCAAGAGTATCTTGCTCTGTAAATCGTACCTGCTTGATCCACTAGTAGGGGGCCTAAGCATTCCTAGACTCTTGATTTAAACCTATAAAATAAAATTGCATTAAGATGTCCGAGAATAAGTCCAAAAATTAAAGTTAATAAATATTATATCCTAATTTATGGGAGTTTTACTAAATGTTTGATGTTGATGTATCTGACAAGTATAGACTACTACTCCTCCTCCTCCTCCTCCTCCTCCTCGCGTCCTGGCGGCGGCCCTGCTATTCTAGGTGGACGCATATACGCGTCCTCTCGCGAGAGGCGAGATTTCCTGTGAACGCGCGCACACAGGATCGGAAGGTAAGCGAGTGGATCTCCAGCCTGCAAGCGGCGATCGTTCGCTGGCAGGCTGGAGATGCGATTTTTTTTTTTTAACCCCGAACAGGTATATTAGACGCTGTTTTGATAACGTCTAATATACCTGCTACCTGGTCCTCTGGTGGTCCCTTTTGCTTGGATCGACCACCAGAGGACACAGGCAGCTCAGTAATAAGTAGCACCAAACACCACTACACTACACCCCCCCCCCCCCGTCACTTATTAACCCCTTATTAACCCCTGATCACCCCTGATCACCCCATATAGACTCCCTAACCACCCCCCTGTCATTGATCACCCCCCTGTAAGGCTCCATTCAGACGTCCGTATGTTTTTTACAGATCCACGGATACATGGATCGGATCTGCAAAACACATACGGACATCTGAATGGAGCCTTATAGGGGGTTGATCAATGACGGGGGTGATCACCCCATATAGACTCCCTGATCACCCCCCTGTCATTGATCACCCCCCTGTAAGGCTCCATTCAGACGTCTGTATGTTTTTTACAGATCCACGGATACATGGATCGGATCCGCAAAACACATACGGACGTGGGAATGGAGCTTTACAAGGGGGGTGATCACCCCATATAGACTCCCTGAGCACCCCCCTGTCATCACCCCCCCCCGTAAGGCTCCATTCAGACGTCCGTATGTGTTTTGCGGATCCGTGGATCCGCAAAACACGGACACCGTGTATCCGCAAAACACATATGGACGTCTGAATGGAGCCTTACAGGGGGGTGATCAATGACAGGGGGGTGATAACCCCATATACACTCCCTGATCACCCCCCTGTCATTGATCACTCCCCTGTAAGGCTCCATTCAGACATTTTTTTGGCCCAAGTTAGCGGAATTTTTTATTTTATTTTTTTCCTTACAAAGTCTCATATTTCACTAACTTGTGTCAAAAAATAAAATCTCACATGAACTCACCATACCCCTCACGGGATCCAAATGCGTAAATTTTTTTAGACATTTGTATTCCAGACTTCTTCTCACGCTTTAGGGCCCCTAAAATGCCAGGGCAGTATAAATACCCCACATGTGACCTCATTTCGGAAGGAAGACACCCCAAGGTATTCCGTGAGGGGCATATTGAGTCCATGAAAGATTGAAATTTTTGTCCCAAGTTAGCGGAAAGGGAGACTTTATGAGAAAAAAACAAAAAAAAATCAATTTCCGCTAACTTGTGCCAAAAAAAATATATAATTTCTATGAACTCGCCATGCCCCTCATTGAATACCTTGGGGTGTCTTCTTTCCAAAATGGGGTCACATGTGGGGTATTTATACTGCCCTGGAATTTTAGGGGCCCTAAAGCGTGAGAAGAAGTCTGGGATCCAAATGTCTAAAAATGCCCTCATAAAAGGAATTTGGGCCCCTTTGCGCATCTAGGCTGCAAAAAAGTGTCACACATCTGGTATCGCCGTACTCAGGAGAAGTTGGGCAATGTGTTTTGGGGTGTCATTTTACATATACCCATGCTGGGTGAGATAAATATCTTGGTCAAATGCCAACTTTGTATAAAAAAATGGGAAAAGTTGTCTTTTGCCGAGATATTTCTCTCACCTAGCATGGGTATATGTAAAAAGACACCCCAAAACACATTGCCCTACTTCTTCAGAGTATGGCGATACCAGATGTGTTACACTTTTTTGCAGCCTAGGTGGGCAAAGGGGCCCACATTCCAAAGAGCACCTTTCTGATTTCACAGGGCATTTTTTACAGATTTTGATTTCAAACCACTTCTCACGCATTAGGGCCCCTAAAATGCCAGGGCAGTATAACTACCCCACAAGTGACCCCATTTTGGAAAGACGACACCCCAAGGTATTCTGTGAGGGGCATGGCGAGTTCCTAGAATTTTTTATTTTTTGTCACAAGTTAGCGGAAAATGATGATTTATTTTATTATTCTTTTTTCTTACAAAGTCTCATATTCCACTGACTTGTAACAAAAAATAAAAACTTCCATGAACTCACTATGCCCATCACGAAATACCTTGGGGTGTCTTCTTTCCAAAATGGGGTCACTTGTGGGGTAGTTATACTGCCCTGGCATTCTAGGGGCCCTAATGTGTGGTAAGTAGTTTGAAATCAAAATGTGTAAAAATAACCTGTGAAATCCTAAAGGTGCTCTTTGGAATGTGGGTCCCTTTGCCCACCTAGGCTGCAAAAAAGTGTCACACATCAGGTATCGCTGTACTCAGGAGAAGTTGGGCAATGTGTTTTGGGGTGGCATTTTACATATACCCATGCTGGGTGAGAGAAATATCTCGGTCAAATGCCAACTTTGTATAACAAAATCGGAAAAGTTGTATTTTGCCGAGATATTTATCTCACCCAGCATGGGTATATGTAAAATGACACCCCAAAACACATTGCCCAACTTCTCCTGAGTACGGCAATACCAGATGTGTGACACTTTTCTTGCAGCCTAGGTGGGCAAAGGGGCCCACATTCCAAAGAGCACCTTTAGAATTTCACAGGTCATTTTTTACACATTTTTATTTCAAACTACTTACCACACATTAGGGCCCCTAGAATGCCAGGGCAGTATAACTACCCCACAAGTGACCCCATTTTGGAAAGAAGACACCCCAAGGTATTTCGTGATGGGCATAGTGAGTTCATGGAAGTTTTTATTTTTTGTTACAAGTTAGTGGAATATGAGACTTTGTAAGGAAAAAAAAATTAAAATAAAAAAATCATCATTTTCCGCTAACTTGTGACAAAAAATAAAAAGTTCTATGAACTCACTATGCCCATCAGCGAATACCTTAGGGTGTCTACTTTCCGAAATGGGGTTATTTGTGGGGTTTTTCTACTGTCTGGCCATTGTAGAACGTCCGGAAACATGACAGATGCTCAGAAAGTAAGAGCTGCTTCAAAAAGCGGAAATTCACATTTTTGTACCATAGTTTGTAAACGCTATAACTTTTACCCAAACCATTTTTTTTTACCCAAACATTTTTTTTTATCAAAGACATGTAGAACAATAAATTTAGAGAAAAATTTATATATGTATGTCGTTTTTTTTAAAAAAATTTACAACTGAAAGTAATAAAATGTCATTTTTTTGCAAAAATTTCGTTAAATTTCGATTAATAACAAAAAAAGTAAAAATGTAAGCAGCAATGAAATACCACCAAATGAAAGCTCTATTAGTGAGAAGAAAAGGAGGTAAAATTAATTTGGGTGGTAAGTTGTATGACCGAGCAATAAACTGTGAAAGTAGGGTAGGTCAGAAGTGTAAAAAGTGGCCTGGTCATTAAGAGTGTTTAAGCTAGGGGGGCTGAGGTGGTTAATTTACATTATCTTCTGCCCAACTGGATCTAATTTACTGCGGGGTCATTCACTGTACTTCTTTCCAGGAAGCCTGATCAGAGCTGAAGGAGCACTGTTCTGCTTTATTGCTTTGGGGGAATGGGAAGATAAAAAACTTTCTAAACATATTTATAACTGCAATTGTCACCTCAGGTCAGATCTTGCCATATGAATTTTACCTTTTAGTGGAGGGAAACCCTATGAAGTCACTTGTGTCTAGATCATTTCGAGGGTAATCATGACTGTCTTTTAAAGGAGCACTCACACAAAAATCATTATTTTCTGACCTGTTACAAAGGTTTATGATGTAAACTGTAGTGCAGGTAATCTTAATGATTACTGTATTTGTGAGTTATAACCTCCCTTCTGATCCTCAGCTGTGTCATGTGACCAGCACTCTGACCCCCAACTGACCCAGGACAAGAAGTTGGTGTCTTTTTGTGGCATTCAATACGGGAGCACATCCAAAGTGATGTTACATTTATTTATAAAGGATTTTTATTCCAGTTTTGTGTACTGCACCGAATGTAAAAGAAAATTGAAAAGGTTACATGTAGATGCATGAAAACATGTTGTAATGTGATTTTATAATATAAATTCATATATAGGGCTTACTGATCGTAAATGACCAGCTGGTTAGTGAAGAAACTTGTGCTGAAATCTGTCTTTGATTTTTTGAGCATTCTGTGTAAGCGGCGAACAGCAATTGCCATCCTTCTCAATTGTTCTGTTTTGTACAGAGATGTTTTCTTGTGCTGTTAATGTGTTTATGCATTTACATTTCTTTGTCTCATGCTGTTTTTTCCGCTCTTATATTTCCCCATAGCCAGTTCTTGTGAACTTGCTATTTCTCTAGAGTCCAGAAAACAAGTAATTATAACTGTAGGTATTGGTGTATTATAGATATTTATTAGTTTCTAAATGTGATTGTGTGGAAAGAACTACAAGTTGTCGGTGTGAATTCTGCGTTTAAAAGGGTTGTCATAGATGAGCAAACAAAAGAAGAAGAGGGTGGGGGAAATCTACATAAATAGTAAAAGAAACATTACTGGACTGCCGCTAAATTCTGCCACTGATTTCCATTATGAGCAATGGGATCAGTGGGAGTTTGATATTCAATCTGGTTTTGGATAGCTTTCATGCGCTGTTCAGCTCCCTTGTAATTGCAGAAAAGCCCAATTTAAAAATACACAGTGGGGGAGATTTATCAAAACTGGTGTAAGGGTCCATTCACACTTCCGTAGAATGGGTCCGGATCCGTTGCGGAACGAATCCGGATCCATGTCCGCACTCTTATTTCCGGAGTGCGGCCCTGATCTTCCGGTCTACGGCTCCCGAAAAAAATAGAACATGTTCTATTCTTGTCCGCAATTGCGGACAAGAATAGGGCTGTTCTATGGGGGTGCCGGCCGGGTGTATTGCGTATCCGCAATACACTACGGACGTGTGAATGGACCCTAAAGGGAAACTGGCTTAGTTACTCATAGCAACCAATCAGATTCCACCTCATATTTTTCACAGATACTTTGGAAATTGAAAGGGGGAATCTGGTCTGTATAAGTATATACATACTGTATCGCTATCACTTTCTGTATATGCATGTTTTTACCATGTGTTCTTAGTATTGATGCAAGGTGTATGACAAAGACGCTCTTAATTTGAAAGGGGGGTTATGTTAGAAACCATAATTCTTTAATAGAGACTTAGCGTATTTTTTCGCCCTATAAGACGCATCTAGGGTTTAGAGGAGGACCATAAGATTTTTTTTTTCCCTTGGATCTCAAATCAGACCAGCAATCGTGAATGACCCTCAATCAGACCTCAGATAAGAGCCCCAATATAAATAAAACCCCTCATTCACACCTTGCTGCAGGTACCGCAATAGAAGGACAAGTCCTGGTGTTCACTTCACACCATGCTGCGGGTACCGCATAAAGTGTCCCAGACCTGGATGTCGTTCCCTTGTCCTTCCAGACAGGTCGCAGGCATGCATCCAGCTACAAGCCTCACACACAGACACAGCCTCAGATCCCAATACAGAGATTCCACTGTCACCTTGAGGATCATTCCAGACACAGCTGAGCTGCTGGCTGGGTTTTTAAACCCCCGCCCAAAACTTGGCCTGGACGTGGGGAACAGCCAACCACCCTGCTCTTTGGCTGCTCCCAATAAGAACCGACCCAGATCGGCTTTTCAGCCACACTAAGAAAAAACAGTGTCAGCGAGCACTAGCTGCCGCTGACACACAAAATAACCGGTTCTTACCTCACCGAGGCCAGGAACCTCGGTGACACGTACCTTCCGTCAATGACGGACCCTTGCGCCTTCCTACAGTAGTCACAGCACAGCCGACAGTAGAAGACCAGGAAGTGGTGAGTACAAAGCCCGACACTCACCATTGTGGTTCAACATCTTCTTTTTTTCCATCAAAAGAAAAGAAGGCAAGTTACATGGCATAGGTGGGCAACTCAGATAACACACAGGCAAAAACAATTAGTTATACCGTTATATACCCTAAAATGATGAAATCAACGAAAACTATGCCCATGTCAACAGACACTTAACTAATGTATTGTGATTCTCCATATTGCTTCCTTTGCTGGCTTGATTCATTTTTCTATCATATTATACACTGCTCGTTTAGATGGTTACGACTAGGGATGAGCGAATCGACTTCGGATGAAACATCTGAAGTCGATTCGCATAAAACTTTGTTTCAATACTGCAAGGAGCGAGCGCTCCGTACAGTATTAGAATGTATTGGCTCTGATGAGCCGAATTTATTACTGCGTGAAGTCTCGTGAGACTTCGCATAATAACTTCAGAAGTTGATTCATTGTGGTACCTTGGTTCGGTTCCAAGTTACCACAATGTTTTTTTTACAGTATAAATCAATTTCTGAAGTTATTATGCGAAGTCTCGCAAAACTTCGCAAAGTAATAACTTCGGCTCATCAGAGCCAATACATTCTAATACTGTACGGAGCACTCGCTCCTTACAGTATTGAAACAAAGTTTTATGCAAATCGACTTCGAATGTTTCGCTCATCCCTAGTTTCGACCACCCTGCAATCCATCAGTGGGGTCCTGCTTGCACACTGTAGGAAAAAGTGCCGGCCTCTCTGGTGGCCAGGGCCGTGGGAGCTCACATAGGCTGGTGCTTTTTCCGATAGTGTGCAAGCACGGCCACCACTGATGGATTGCAGGGTGGTCATAACCATGGAAACGAGCAGAGTATAACGTGATGGAAAAACAAATCCAGCCAGCAAAGGAAGCAATATGGACAATCACAATACATTAGTAAGTGCCTTGTATTAACTTTGTCTAAATGATAAATGCCGCTTGCTGAAGTGAGACGACCCCTTTTAAGGGTTTATTCACCTGCATGTAGTTGAATGAATCGTGTGTAGCGCCACATTATTAGATGTTTCAGCCCAGCCCAGTATAATTTCTTATCACATTAGGTGCAGGGATAAGCGAATCGATTCGTTCATAAAATATAGTTCTTCGAGGTGATGTCCTCGCTGCTGAAGAACCCCTGCCACTTGTTTGACCGGGTCGGCAGGGTGGGGCTTCTTCAGCAGCTGGGACAGCCTCTCACCCCTTATAAACTCTGATGAACAAATCGATTTCTTACAAATCGATTTGCTCATCCCTAATTAGGTGTTCTAATAGTCAGTAGACCAGAATGCTATGGTGCTGTATGTCCTAGCATATTCTTTATTTCTTACGTTGTCTAGGTGTATTTGTTCAGAATAGCTGTGATTTACCATCGTAATATTTATAGTAGCGTGCTTCCTCTTACCTACCAGTCGGTACGCTACTCCTTTATTTATATTCCTACCCCGTGCCAGTTGCTGCTATCATTGCTGTGTCAAATGAGAAGTGAATATGGTCTTTTTTTTTTTTTTTCCCTTCTCTGAAATTCATTATGTTTCTTGATGATCGGAGTGGAATGATTCTGCTCGGGCATCATCATTCTCTTTCTTTCAGATGTTGTTGTTTGCAGTTTATGATGTGTTTAATTTGTATAGTGGATGTATAATCTGCATTACTGCAAGACTACAATTACAATCAGTACATACATAAGATGGATGCATTGTTAGCGCCGACAAACAAGAGGCTAATATAGATTTTTGTTTCTGTTTTATGCTTTTGAGCAATAAATTATTCTGACTTTGTGTCTTACTGCTGTTGTTTACTTTGTAGAAGAACTTTCTTCACTTAGGAGTCATTTATTTTAGATTAATCGAGGCAGAAATCTTTTCCTCCTTTCTATCTGGAGTTCAGTCGAGGAGGCCGGGTGCTTTGATGTTTTGTGTCGGGGAGTAGTGATGCATTATTTTTATGTTTCAAGTACTCTTAGGTAGAATAATTTCTATGTTTGCCATACATTTGTGACTTGCTGTAGTGCTGCCCACCAGCTGGCCTTTCATGACCTCTTACAAATGTGACTGGAAATGCATTTATTTTGTTTAATTTTTTTTAAATCTCTCCGGTAAGGCCATAAGACGTTCAATGACTTTTGTTCCACAGGAAAGCGGATTTAAACAAACGTCGTTGAATGTGTTTCGTAGTCACCACCATGAAGTGGAGAGCATTTAGGAGGCGAAGCTGCTGAGATGAAAAGATATGTATTCAGGAAAGCTAGGCTTCACAGTTGGTGTATAATCCTTTATCCTGCCATTGGTACCCAAACTCCTATACCCACCAGAACAAAAGGGCCTGAATTGGAAATGGTGGGAGCTCGGGACAGTTTGGTTGGCAGCACATTTTAAGGCCCAAAGGCGATGTCAGGGCTCAGTTTGATACCCTTTATTCTGTCTGACAGATGTGAGGTGGGTTCTTTGAGGGGGGAAGTCATTACCAGGGCGAGGGCAGTAGGAGATCAAAAGTAAGCAGCAATCAGACAAGGTGAAGGACTGGGGAAAACAGGCTTTTCTCTGCCCTAGACACCTGCCTGATTGCTGAGGGGAATTGTCTCCATGTGTCATGTCGAGCGCGCTTCCCTTTGATGTACGGTGAGGAGAGCTGATTTTGGGGGGTGGGGGAGACTCTTCAGAATTTGTGAAGATGTTTTATTTCCAGTCTCCCTCAGTGGGAGCGGAAATATAATCTGAAGGTTCTCTTTTATCTGAGGTGGACTTTTTTTTGGCTAGACTCTAGGCATGCATAATGCTGAATTATTTGATGCAGATCTGTCTATGTGCATCTTGTACTTATCAAAGCTTTGGAAAGTATTATGGCTAGGTTGAGCTTGTGAAAACAGGATATTGTATCTCTACCTAGGATTGAAGTCTTTTAATGGACTGGCTCCAATGTTGAAGTTTGCCCCCCAGCAGCGCTGAAACTACTGATCTCAGCACGATCTTCAGGCCGGAGAACCCTCTGAGCGATTTTCTTTTTCTTATTTACATGCTTTACATACAGTGTGTATTAAAAGAGGACTTGTATTGTTCTTTCTGTCGTAAAGGTTTTCTCAGGAGAGAGGTCGGTGACAGATTAGTGATTGGCAGGACCTCTGTAGCACCACTGCCACGTCATGCTTGTGATCGTTAGGGGGTCTTGGTAGTCGGACTCTGTTGACTAGACACGATATCTTAGCCATATGACATCAATTTAAGTCCTGAGACAACTCCTGTAAAGTTTCATAATAATGTAGCATTTTTTTGACAGATCTAAACTGACTCCACTAACCTCAATGTGCTTCATCAGGGTTCCAATATTTTTGACAATAGCAATAATATGTCAGGACTCAATAAGCTTTAAATAAGCACCAAAAACCTGATGTGTTCCGCACAAAAAAAAAATAAAATTTTGCTGCAGATCTCTAAATCCGTACAGCAGGTCACATTCCGCACGGAAGAAAAATCCTAATCTCATACTTTTTGCTGGCACTGTATTACACTATCTTTTTTTCGCATGAGAATCTGTGTGGACAAAACTTGGATAATCCGCACCGTGGGCATTTAGCTTTAGAGTTAGTCCAGATGTGCTGGATTATTGCTGTTTTGCATGTTTTACATGTGGATTTTGTGACAGATTTGGCCATGGATTTCTCTGTATGCCTTGTAATGTGTGAAACCTGCTGCACAATGAGCAGTCTCATACTTCTGCATGAATTTTTTCCTGCTACATACAGATGGTGTTTTTAAAGCTTCATCCACATCTATTGTACTGTAAAATGCCACTCAAATGCAATAATCCACACCACAAATCAGATCTGCCATATCTGGACTCTGCCTGCACCATAGATACACAACAATCCTAGATGTCTACATGCACTCATTTACACATAGACTCACAAACATATATACAGTATACACATATGCATACTCGGCAGCAGCGGTCTTTACAAGTTTGGTTTATCTCAGGACAGCAGCCATAATCCACCACAGGTGAGGCTACTTTCACACTGGCGATTTGGTTTCCGTTTTGTGAGATTCGTTCAGCGGTCCAAAACGGATCAGTTTTGCCCTAATGCATTCTGAATGAAAAAGGATCCGCTCAGAATGCATCCGTTTGGCTCCGTTCCGCCTCCATTCCGCTGACTAAACGGAGCCAAACGGATCCGCTCTGACACACAATGTAAGTCAATGGGGACGGATCCGTTTTCTATGATACAATCTGGCACAATAGAAAACAGATCCGTACTACGTTGACTTTCAATGGTGTTTAAGACTGATCCGTCTTGGCTATGTTACAGATAATACTAACGGATCCGTTCTGAACGGATGCAGACGTTTGTATTATCTGAACGGATCCGTCTGTGCAGATCCATGACGGATCCGCACCAAACGGGAGTGTGAAAGTAGCCTTAGCAAGAAAAGGAGGGAGGCAGATGGCACTGCACAAGTCAGGATAGTGAACGGAGTTTCTTGTCAGTAGAATCCTCTCATTCTGACTACTGGCATTTCATACACCAGTGTTACTAAAGAGTGAGCTGGAGTAAGATAAAACAACAAACTTATTCTCCTCAGCGTTGAAATTGCGACACCAAAAAGGGAAAGCCGTATGGTTAAGCAAATCGAGAAAGTAGCAGGTGTCTCTAAGATCTACAGATGATCAAATTTTCAACCACCTTGCTCCAATCTGCAGCATGTGAGAAGGGCATAAAAGCCATGTGAAACCTAAAAAATCGGATTAAGTTGCATGGGGTGATTGTGCGATGCCTCCTATTCGTGGACGTGCCTTTTTTCTGTTGCAAGGTGAGAGGGAAAGAGCCCTTGAACTGAAACCTTGGTTTATCACTCCTGCTCATAGCTACGTGGCTAGGCCGAGATGTCAGCACTGTTCAACGTTGCATGTCCTGGGGATTGGGAGAACAATAAATTATGAACTGGAATGACAGCAAGAGATGCACAGAGGCAAAACTTTGCAAGGACAGATCATCTGATTAGAAGAATGACTCGTAGTGATCCATTCTGTACTACAAGTGAAATAAGAGGTCACATCCCAAGCCTAGGGCGGCAAACAAAGGGCGGCAAACAAACCATCCAAAGGCGTTTGCACGTCATCGGTCTGAGCCATTGACCTCACGCTACCAGGACTTATGACGTACCGGTACGGCATGTTTCCCGAGTCCTTAAGGACCCATGACGTACCGGTACGTCATGTGTATTTTCGATCACCGGCGGGCGGTGAACGGAACCAGGTGCCTGCTCAAATAATTGAGCAGGCACCTTGGCTAAATGCGTGGGGAAATCCCGTGACCCCCCCCCCCCCCCCCCCTTGTCGGCGATCGCCGCAAACCGCAGGTCAATTCAGACCTGCGGTTTGAGGCTTTTACCTGCGGTTGCGGTGGGTGGTGCCATCGGCTCCCCATGCGGCTGTAGGGGGGACCCGTTGGCATGGAAGGCAGCGCGATGCCTAAGGAAGGCATCGCGCTGCCTTCCGGTGACGAGCCTGTGAGATCCAGCCCCCTGGATCTCACAGGCCGGAAGCTGTATGAGTAATACACACAGTATTACTCATACAGCCAATGCATTCCAATACAGAAGTATTGGAATGCATTGTAAAGGATTAGACCCCCAAAAGTTCAAGTCCCAAAGTGGGACAAAAAATAAAGTGAAAAAAAAAAGTTCAAAAAAAATAAAGTTTTCCCCCTAAAAATTGTCAAAGTTTCAAGTAAAAAGAAACAAAAACATCATTTCCCCCAAATAAAGTTAAAAAAAATTGGTAAAAAATAGGGGGGGGGGGGAGAGAGAGAGAGAAGTATACATATTAGGTATCGCCGTGTCCGTATTGACCGGCTCTATAAACATATCACATGACCTAACCCCTCAGATGAACACAGTAAAAAATAAAAAATAAATACTGTGCTAAATAAACCATTTTTTTGTCACCTTACATCACAAAAACAGCAAGCGATCAAAAAGGTGTTTGCCCACCAAAATAGTACCAATCTAACCGTCACCTCATCCCGCAAAAAATGAGCCCCTACCTGAGACAATCACCCAAAAAAAAAAAAAAAAACTATAGCTCAGAATATGGAGACACTAAAACATCATTTTTTGGGTTTTAAAAAAAGCTGTTATTGGGTAAAACTTACATAAATAAAAAAAGTATACATATTTGGTATCGCCGCGTTCGTATCGACTGGCTCTATAAAAATATCACATGACCTAACCCCTCAGAGGAACACCGTAAAAAATTTTAAATAAAAATTGTGCTAAATAAACAATTTTTTGTCACCTTACATCACAAAAAGTGTAATAGCAAGTGATCAAAAAGTCACACGCACCCCAAAATAGTGCCAATAAAACCGTCCTCTCATCCCGCAAAAGTCATACCCTACCCAAGGTAATCGCACAAAAACTGAAAAAATTATTGCTCTCAGACTATGGAAACACTAAAACATGATTTTTTTTTGCTTCAAAAACTTACAGAAATAAAAAAAAGTATACATATTAGGTATCGCCGCATTCGTGACAACCTGGTCTATAAAAATATCACATGATCTAACCTGTCAGATGAATGTTGTAAATAACAAAAAATAGAAACGGTGCCAAAACAGCTATTTCTTGTTATCTTGCCTCACAAAAAGTGTAATATAGAGCAACCAAAAATCATATGTACCCTAAACTAGTACCAACAATACTGCCACCCTATCCCGTAGTTTCTAAAATGGGGCCACTTTTTTGGAATTTCTACTCTAGGAGTGCATCAGGGGGGCTTCAAATGGGACATGGTGTCAAAAAACCAGTCCAGCAAAATCTGCCTTCCAAAAACCGAATGGCATTCCTTTCCTTCTGTGCCCTGCCGTGTGCCCGTACAGTAGTTTACGACCACATATGGGGTGTTAATGTAAACTACAGAATCAGGGCCAAGAATATTGAGTTTGGTTTAGCTGTTAACCCTTGCTTTGTAACTGGAAAAACAATATTAAAATGGAAAATCTGCCAAAAAAGTGAAATTTTGAAATTGTATCTCTATTTTCCATTAATTCTTGTGGAACACCTAAAGGGTTAAAAAAAAGTTAGTAAAGATCAGTTTTGAATACCTTGAGGGGTGTAGTTTAGGCTACTTTCACACGAGCGTTCGGAGCGGATCCGTCTGATGTTTCATCAGACGGATCCGCTCCGATAATGCAGACGTTTGCATCCGTTCAGAACGGATCCGTCTGCATTATTACTTCAGAAAGTAGCCTGAGCAGATCCGTTCAGACTTTACATTGAAAGTCAATGGGGAACGGATCCGCTTGAAGATTGAGCCATATGGTGTCATCTTCAAGCGGATCCGTCCCCATTGACTTCCATTATAAGTCTGGACGGATCCGCTCGCCTCCGCACGGACAGGCGGACACCCGAACGCTGCAAGCAGCGTTCAGGTGTCCGCTCACTGAGCAGAGCGGAGGCTGAACGCTGGCAGGCGGATGCATTCTCAGTGGATCTGCCTCCACTGAGAATGCATTAGGGCCAGACGGATGCGTTCGGGGCCGCTCGTGAGCCCCTTCAAACGGAGCTCACGAGCGGACACCCGAACGCAGGTGTGAAAGTAGCCTTATAGAATGGGGTCATTTTTGGGTGGTTTCTATCATGTAAGCCTCGCAAAGTGACTTCAGACCTGAACTGGTCCCTAAAAATTTCAAGATTTGCTTCTAAACTTCTAAGCCTTGTAACATCCCCAAAAAATAAAATATCATTCCCAAAATGATCCTGAAGTAGACATATGGGGAATGTAAAGTAATAACTATTTTTTGTAGGTATTACTATGTATTATAGAAGTAGAGAAATTGAAACTTGGAAATTTGCAATTATTTACGCATTTTTGATAAATTTGGTATTTTGTTTAATAAATAAAAATTATTATTTTTTAGTTCATTTTACCAGTGTCATGAAGTACAATATGCGATGAAAAAACTATCTCAGAATGGCCTGGATAAGTCAAAGCGTTTTAAAGTTATCACCACATAAAGCGACACTGGTCAGATTTGCAAAAAATGGCCGGGTCTTTAAGGTGAAATACGGCTGAGTCCTTAAGGGGTTAAAGGCTACATGGTGCACAGCAAGACTGCAGTGGAGCCTTAAATGGAGGTCTGTCCTTCTCAACAATAAGTCCCGGTTTTGTCTTAGACACAATGATAGCCACGTGAACAATGCAATGAAGAGACCTTAACAAGAGAATGCCACTCCAGTCCTCCTCCTGGGATTATTGTGTTGGGTGGCATAATGTACTGTAGCTAGACACCCATAGTCCTCATTTCCGATACAATAACAGGTTGGCCTCACATTGATTTGGTAAGTGAACCACTGGTATTGTCATTTCTCCAGTGTCCTAGGAGCCATTTTTTAACAGGACAATGCCAGGTGGCATGGTGCTCATTCTACTGTGGGCAGCCTTTGTGTCCTAAATGTGCTATCATGGCCTCCAGCCTCTCCAGGATTATCTCCCATCGAGCACATCTGGGACGTCATTGTTCGGCAAATGCAGACAGAGCTGCGAGCAGCGGATATTGATGATCTGCTTGTCCAACTGCATTCAGCATTGCAGAACTTTCTTCAGACAACCATTAATAACCTCATTGATAGCATACCAAGCATACGTTTAAGTGCATATATTTCTGCGCGTGGCTCTCATACTTGATACTCAATAACTTGACATGTTTTGAATATTTTATTTTCATTTTTTTATCATTTGTATATCATTAACGTGTTTCATTTCTGTTATTTCCATAATCCCATAACTTTTCTTTGATGTAGCAATTTCAATGTTGAGCAGTGTATTAAAGAGATGCTGAGCAAGTGCAATTGCAGTAGTGATGTATTGTTGAATTATATCTAATGAAGGCTTGTAATTGGCCGCAGTGGTCACAGGACCAAGTCTCCGCCTAGTCCTGTGAGGGTCGGAAACGAGTCGGCACGAGCACGGACAGGGGGATGTGTTGTGTTTTTTTTTTATGTTTTATAAAGAACACACGTTAGGAACATTGAGCTTGTCAGCTCAGAGGCCACAAAGCCCCCTTAATGCGGTTTCTGCTTTTTATATTATTACCACTTTGATGAAACTTGTACAACTTTCTGATATACTTTATATTTCAGTTCATGATAATTTTGAAGATGAGTTAATGAGATAAAGATCTTTCTTCATCTACATACTGAAAAAAGGCAGAGAACTTCCCGACCAGCACTGTACCTGTACACAAGATGGCGCCCATTCCTGAGCGCAGCGGGCGCAAAGCTGCTGGCTGCCTCCTGTTTTAATAAGCAGACCACTGGGGCTAATCTCAATGATTAGCGATAATGCATTTTAACCCCTCAGATGAGAGCTAAAAAAAAAACATGAGTACGTGCTCGCAGGGCTGGAACGGCTCCCCATAGTGACAATCAGGGTTGCTGTTATTTCCCTGCAGCAGCCTCGGTCCTCCAGAACACATGCGGGCTGCCATCTTTAGTAAGGTAGACTCACCCGTCCGGCGATGCACAGGTAAGCCCTTACCTGTGACTGTGACGGGAGCCGGTCTGAGATCAAATGCAGTCACCGGGAGCAGGCAGTTCCGAGAACAGCCCGATGAAGGCCCCCGGCGGCTGTTCTCGGAACTGCGTGCTCACGGTGATTGCATTTGATTTCAGACCGGCTCCCGTCACAGGTAAGGGATTACCTGTGCATCGTCGGACGGGTGAGTCTACCTTACTAAAGATGGCAGCCCACATGTGTTCGCTGGCGAACACTGCAAACTGACTATCACTGCTCCTGAATGATCCGAGGCTGCAACAGCTGTATTCTTATGGAGGGGCAGAGCTCTATAGGAGCATAGTTAAATTCTCATAGACTTTAGTGCTAATGCATTAAAGTCTTTTGACAAGTGATCTAATGATCTCATGTTCAAGTTCCCTAGGGTAAAAAGTTTTACAAATATAAAAATTCAAATCACTCCTCTTTCCCAAAAATTTAAATAGCAATAAACAATTAAAAAAACTAAACATCATAGCCATCACTGCAGTACTATTAAAATATAAAAATATTTTTACCAGTTATTTTTTCCGTTGTAATGGAAAAAAATAAATCAAAATGCCTTATTCTCTAGTTCACTACTGGATCCCCAATTAAGTCCGGTGGTGAACTGGCCGCTTTCTGGTATAAATGCCTGGTTTTGACCAGACAAATACAGCTGCATGCAGTGGTTTTTTTTCCGCCCGACAACGGGCATTTATGCCAGATTAGGCAGCTGGATCATCTCTGACGGAGATATGAACGCAGCCTGAAAGCAGTTAACATCATTGGTTCTTAACCCCTCTGCCGCACACCACCACCGCTGCAGCCATGACCTCATGTTCTTGGCTTCAGTGATGAGATGTACTGAATGTGACAGCTTCAGCTAATCCTTAGTTGTGTGCTCCCTTTAAGCTGTAGTATGCGGTATTCAAACATGTCACTGCTGGAGCACAGGGGGCTTTACATGGGGAGTATAGCCTTTTGTGCTATTTTTCATTAGTTTCATTTTCACTACCTTCATTCATTAGTTTCATTTTCACTACCTTCATTCATTAGTTTCATTTTCACTACCTTCATTCATTAGTTTCATTTTCACTACCTTCATTCATTAGTTTCATTTTCACTACCTTCATTCATTAGTTTCATTTTCACTACCTTCATTCATTAGTTTCATTTTCACTACCTTCATTCATTAGTTTCATTTTCACTACCTTCATTCATTAGTTTCATTTTCACTACCTTCATTCATTAGTTTCATTTTCACTACCTTCATTCATTAGTTTCATTTTCACTACCCTTCCTACTTTTAACTTTGGAGCTGCTCAGAGATAGCGTAAAGATTAGTAGCTGCTCTGTCCTGTCAGTCGACAGCTCTATTGAGATGAGTGGCGTTCTAGAGACCTGCTCCCAGTTTTTCTCTTACCTCCAATCTTGCATTTCATAACTAATGATCGATGGGAAACTGGATCCTCCCAGTATACAATCCTATGGTGAATTATGGTTTTGTGCCTGAATCCTGGCATGTCATAACTGCCAATATGCTGCTTTATTCAGCAAGGATATTCCAGTTATTGCTGCCTGAGATAATAAAATATGCATATGTCTACCTTTTAGCATGAAACCTAATGGAATGATATGTATAATATTTACCCCCAGTTTAACTTTTTACCCACTTTCATGCGGTCAGTATTTTTCATCATTATTTGTCAGCTTAAGGCCCCACACCAATGTATTTTGTTTCCATGTCCGTTTGTTTTTTTTTGCTGATAGGATGCGGTCCACAAAAAATGCGGACAGCACACCGTGTGCTGTCCGCATCCGTATGTCCTATTCTTGGCCGTTTTAGGCATTGTTACAATGGATCCGCAAAAAAAAACACAAAAATTAAATACAACAGATGGCATACGGATTTTTTTTTTTGCGGATCCACAATTTGTGTACCGCAAAACACATAGTTATTTGCATGTAGCCTGCCATCTTTTTACCATTTTTTTATTTTTATTGACGTATCCATTTTAACAATGCCTTAAACGGACTAGAATAGGCCTTTTTTTTTTTTTTTTTTTTTGGGCTACGGAACAGACATACTGATGCAGATAGCACACTGTGTGCTGTCCGCATTTTTTGCGGACCCATTAAAATGAATGGGTCCGCATCCTATTCGCAAAAAAAAAACGTAATGGACACGGAAACAAACAACGTTCGTATGCATGTAGCCTAAACCAGGAGCAGATCCAAAACACTCCTGGCTTTGGCCTCTTGCACACAACCGTATGGATTTTTTTTTTTGTATTTTGCGGTCCGAAAAAAAGGGATCCGCAAAAAATACGGATGACGTCCGTGTGCATTCCGTTTTTTGCCGAACAGAATAGCTGGCCCGATAGAACCGTACTATCCTTGTCCGTTATGCGGACAATAATAGGACATGTTATGTCTTTGAACAGAAATACAGAAACGGAAGGCATACGGAGTACCTCAAGTTTTTTTGCGGATCCATTGAAATGAATGGTTCCGTATACGGAACGCAAACGGGTAAAAAAACGTTCGTGTGCAAGAGGCCTTTACCTTATAAATACTGCTGAAAAATATTGATCCAATACTGACCGCGAGAAGGTTACCTTAAGGGTCCATTCAAACCTCCATAGTTCAGGGTCCGCACCCGTCCCGCAAAAGTTCATTTCAGTGAAAAAGATTGAGCATGTCCAGACAAGAATAGGCATCACATGTGCGGTCCACAAAATGCGCACTTCTGAATGGACCCTAAATTTAATTCACTTTTGGAACATGAACAACGCATTGTAGGTCTAGCCCAGCTGAGTGTAATACCTTTCACTTAGCGATCCATTGCTTCATTTCACTTTTTTTTATCCATATGCGCATAAGCAAGTAGGTGCACCAAGGGCAGATCCAAACTTCTTTGTGCACCCTTGCGTCTCCCACTTTCTCTGCCCACCTCTCCCTCTCCTCCTTTTTGATTGACTGGGCCAGGCGAGAAGACTATGAAGGATGTCATGCAGCTGAGCTAGCCCCAGTGAATTTCCTGGTTACAGGCTCCCTTTAAGATGGCCGTGCACCTTCAGTAGTACAGGCATGCTTGGTTTGGTCAAATATGCATCTGTCTTCCTTGAAAACAAAGGATGAGGAATGTTGCAATGCAAAATGCTATTTAGATTTTTCTCCCAACCAAACAGATTTTGACAGAAACTCTAAAAGGCATTGTATTGCGGTTTTACTATTTTCAGCATCAATTGACAGGAAATAACGCATACTATCACTTACTAATAGTGATCTTGTTTATCTGTAATGCCCCGTTTTCATCATGGTCGTGTGACATTTTCCATTGTTTTGGTTCCTTGTCCTGATGACATCACACTGACACCTGAGGCACAGCAAGGCTTGTAAGGCCCTGCCCTGTAGACACATCTTCATCAGTTACCTTGCCTGTCAGGGCTGTGTTGTGCTCCTTCTCCTGGACCCTGCCCTGTAGACATGATGTCAGCAATGATGCTGTGTCTAAGGCTACGTGCACACGACCGTATGTGTTTTGCTGTCTGCAAATTGCGGATTGGCAAAAAAAAACAAAAAAAAAAAGGATGACATCCGTATTCCATCTTTTTTTTTTTTTTTTTTTTGCGGATCCATTGTAACAATGCCTAAAACGGACAAGAATTGGACATGTTCTATTTTTTTTGCCCGGCTACGGAACGGACATACTGATGCGGACAGCACATGGTGTGCTGTCCGCATTTTTTGCGGACCCATTGAAATGAATGTGTCCGCATCCTATCCGCAAAAAACACAGAACTGACATGGAAACAAAAAACGTCCGTGTGCATGAGGCCTTAGGGCGTAGTTTTTCCAGTAGGGCCTCAAGCTGGCTTGGATCTGTGATGTTTAAGCTGGGATGAAAGGCAGACCATCCCTGTGAATCTTGTGCCTGGATGTAAACACAGGGAGCAGGTC
The DNA here is from genome assembly GCF_905171765.1 of Bufo bufo. Taxonomy (NCBI): domain Eukaryota; kingdom Metazoa; phylum Chordata; class Amphibia; order Anura; family Bufonidae; genus Bufo; species Bufo bufo. Next base: position 157,933,501 of record NC_053390.1, on the reverse strand, counting down.
ATAGTTAAAGGAGTTGTCCCAGGAACAATATTCTACGGTTTTCAAACCAGCACCTGGATCTCAACACTTTTCTATTTGCATACAATTAAAAATTTAGCATAGTCACTGAGTTATTCAATAAAATGTATCTGTATAGCGCCACCTGCAGTTAGTTTTTTTCCTTATTTCTTTGACCTGCTCACTGAGAAGGCCGCACATGCTCAGTTCCATCCTTGAACTGCCTCCTGAGCTGTGATAGGGAGACATGAGACACGCCCCCTGAGCTGCAGCAGAAAAGACACTCCCCTTGAGCAGTCAGCTTGATATAAATCTAGCAGAGCAATGAATGGGGAGATCTCTGGCTCCATGTGAGGTACAGGTTCTAGCTTTGTTAGAAAGAGATTGTCATGTGCTACATGATGTCTGATTCTCATTTTCTACATAAGTCATAGGATAACAACTTTAAGAGATTACATGTATGGCGGATTTTGGGTCGTTAAAGATGGGGCCCACTCCATAATACCGGTTGCCTGCTGTTTCACACAGCAGACACCCGCAGCTAATGTGAAATTTAGCCCCTCAGATGCTGTGGTCAAATGTGACCACGGCATCTTAGAAGAAGAAAACCCAGAAGCGTGCGCTTCACGGGCAGGAACGCCTCTACCCGGCGGAGATCAGGGAAGGTGGTTCATGTCAGTAATGAGCCAGAGCCTGTACTAGGCTTCTAGGCTCATTACTTTTAGATCACAATTCAAACCAGCAGGTGGCAGCACTGAATTGTAACATAGCAATCTATGTATAGAGTAATGGAGAAATTTTCACTCAGGGACCTGAAAAAAGTTTAAAAAAAATTAAATGGTGGCATTAGAAAGTACAATTTCTTCTCTCCTCATCCTCATGGCTATGTGAACGGTAAAATAAAAAAGCTATGGTTCTGGGAAGGCAGGGAACAAAAAACTAAAACGTATAAACGGAATATCACTGTGTCAGGAAGAGGTTAATGTAATAAATAAAAATCAGACATCATATAGTACGTGACTATCTATCTCTTTCTAAAAAAAAAAAATATGGAACCAGCCCTGTACCTCACATGGATCCATCTCAGTGAGCTAGACAAAGAAATAAGAAACAAACAGCAGGTGGCGCTATACAGATACATTTTATGGTATAACTTACTGGTTATACTACATTTTTAATTATGTGCAATTACAAAAATATTCAGATCCAGTTGCTGGTTTGTAAACTAGGGACAAACCCTTTAAGCTGGTGGAGTTGAAATGCACTCCGAACTTCATCATCTCACTTGTGAATATAATACAGTAAGCTGGTGTTATTTATATCTTGTGTAACCCCTTTAAATGGTCATCCACTTTGCTGACATTGGTCTAATGCAGGAATGGCCAACCTGAGGCTCTCCAGCTGTTGAAAACCTACAATTCCCAGCATGCCCAGACTGCCAACAGCTATCAGCTTACAGCAGGGCATTGTGGGAGTTGTAGTTTTACCACAGCTGGAGAGCCGCAGGTTGGCCATGCCTGGTCTAATGGCCACCTTTAGTTACAAGAGGCCAGGATGCAGAGATGTGGCCTTCTGTAGACAGGGCCTTCACACTGGAGATGTGCATTAAGGGGATATTCCCGTTTTTATGTCATCTCCTACCACAGCAGCCCCCCGAGTGGCTGGTCGCACATGACTCCTTCCATTTATATGGGAGTCCCAGAGATTAGGCGCTCAGCTATGTCTGGAATTCCCATAGAAATAAGGCTACTTTCACACTCGCGTTTGGGGATCCGTCATGGATCTGCACAGACAGATCTGCACCGATAATACAACCGCATGCATCCGTTCAGAACGGATCCGTTTGTATTATCTTTAACATTGGCAAAACTGATCCGTCTTGAACACCATTGAAAGTCAATGGAGGACGGATCCGTTTTCTGTTGTGCCAGATTGTGTCAGTGAAAACGGATCCGTCGCCATTGACTTACATTATATGTCAGGACGGATCCGTTTGGCTCAGTTTCATCAGACGAACACCAAAACGCTGCAGGCAGTGGTGTCCGCCTCCAGAGCAGAATGGAGACTGATCGGAGGCAAACTGATGCATTCTGAGCGGATCCTTTCAGAATGCATTAGGGCAAAACTGATCCGTTTTGGACCGCTTGTGAGAGCCCTGAACGGATCTCACAAACAGAAATCCAAAACGCGAGTGTGAAAGTAGCCTTAATTGAGCGGCTGCGTGCATACCCAACCGCTCCATTAATTTCAGCGGGGTAGCAGGGGGTGTAGGGCCCCAATTCTCGTGATCGGCGGGGGGTCCCAGCAGCAGCATCCCCACCGATCTAATAGTATCCCGTACATAGGAGATGACTTTAAAAAAAAAAAAAAAAAAAGGAATATCCCTTTAAGCTGTGCTATATTCAGATGTGGGACATTTGGTGCGGAAATGTTCACCAAATCGCAGTATTTTGCAAGTGAACAGGGTTTTTCCAAAACTTAATTCACTCACTGCAGAACAAATCTGTTTTTCCCAAATTTTTGCTGTGAATTTCTTCCTTCCGGTTTCCATTACATTTGTTTAGCCTCTGTTTCTGTCAGCCGATGGAATCATGTAGCCGGCTACTCTTTTCTATCCAGCAAAATAGAGTAAAAAGTCACCGTACTGTGGCGTGTGTCTGCCATTGATGGTAAGAGAAAAAGATATCGGATCTATAGGTGACTATGGCTACGTTCGGGCTGCGCGGTCTGAACACAGCCTTGGGATCCATTACATTTTATGATTTTTGATGTGTTTAAAGACAGATTTGTCTGAGCAAAACCCTATTCCAGTCCTGCAGTGCAAAGTACTGCAGCCCAGATTTACTTTGGGGACCTCAACATGTCTTGCAGTTTACGTGTCTGTAATCCTACAAGGCAATAACGCGAGCAGGTTTTTCCGTTTCCTGCACCTCGCCTGTACTACATTTGCGGAGGCGCCCTGACCTTGCAGCCGGGAAGGTGGCTTGAATAGTGCTCTGTGTGTGTAATAGGTGAGGTCACTGCGGGGACTGAAGCAGGACAAGCATATGGGGAACGAATGTATTCTCTAGGCTCAGGTTTCGACAAGAGGAGATGGGAATCTGAGATTATCATCACTGGATCATGCCCATAGGACTGAGAATGCGCCAAGGTGCGAATGGTGGTGAAATGGTATCCCTGAGCGGTATGTGATCAGGACAGGCAGCTATAATGTATGCACGGTATTATTTTTGACATGTTGCTGAACGTATGGTGAGCATCGATTTACCAGCACTCGCAGAATGCTGAGCAGTTCATGTCAGCACTCACAGGGTCTCTGCCATTTTAAGTTTATATATATATATACATTACACTAATTCTCCGCTTTTTTTTAAATTTATTTTTTATTTCCTGAGACGTGCACCATTTTTGTTTCCTCTGGCTTGTGTGTTGAACAAGGTATCTGTTCGGCACATAGCAGAGAGGAGCTGAGTAGATTGATAGAAGATTTGCAGCCCAAAAAAATCTGTATTAGGGCTCATGCACACAAACGTATTTTATTTCCGCATCCGATCCGCATGTGTGTGGGTTGAATGCGGACCCATTCACTTCAGTGGTGCCACAAAAGATGCAGGCAGCACACCGTGTGCCGTCCACATCTACATTCACCTAAAGAATTATTAGGAACACCATACTAATACGGTGTTGGACCCCCTTTTGCCTTCAGAACTGCCTTAATTCTACGTGGCATTGATTCAACAAGGTGCTGATAGCGTTCTTTAGAAATGTTGGCCCATATTGATAGGATAGCATCTTGCAGTTGATGGAGATTTGAGGGATGCACATCCAGGGTACGAATCTCCCGTTCCACCACATCCCAAAGATGCTCTATTGGGTTGAGATCTGGTGACTGTGGGGGCCATTTTAGTACAGTGAACTCATTGTCATGTTCAAGAAACCAATTTGAAATGATTCGAGCTTTGTGACATGGTGCATTATCCTGCTGGAAGTAGCCATCAAAGGATGGATACATGTTCTCATTCAGTTTACGCCAAATTCGGACTCTACCATTTGAATGTCTCAACAGAAATCGAGACTCATCAGACCAGGCAACATTTTTCCCGTCTTCACCAGTCCAATTTTGGTGAGCTCGTGCAAATTGTAGCCTCTTTTTCCTATTTGTAGTGGAGATGAGTGGTACCCGGTGGGGTCTTCTGCTGTTGTAGCCCATCCGCCTCAAGGTTGTGCGTGTTGTGGCTTCACAAATGCTTTGCTGCATACCTCGGTTGTAACGAGTGGTTATTTCAGTCAACGTTACTCTTCTATCAGCTTGAATCAGTCGGCCCATTCTCCTCTGACCTCTAGCATCCACAAGGCATTTTTGCCCACAGGACTGCCGCATACTGGATGTTTTTCCCTTTTCACACCATTCTTTGTAAACCCTAGAAATGGTTGTGCGTGAAAATCCCAGTAACTGAGCAGATTGTGAAATACTCAGACCGGCCCGTCTGGCACCAACAACCATGCCACGCTCAAAAATGCTTAAATCACCTTTCTTTCCCATTCTGACATTCAGTTTGGAGTTCAGGAGATTGTCTTGACCAGGACCACCCCCCTAAATGCATTGAAGCAACTGCCATGTGATTGGTTGACTAGATAATTGCATTAATGAGAAATAGAACAGGTGTTCCTAATAATTCTTTAGGTGATTGTATATGTCTGTTCTGTTGCACCCACAAAAAAATAGAACATGTCCCGTTCTTGTCCTTTTTGCGGACAAGGATATGACAGTTCTACAGAGGGCAGAACGTTCCATTCTGTAAATACATAATGATCGCGGTCAATATCCATGTTTTGTGGGTCTGCAATTTGCGGACCATGAAAACGTCAACGGCCGTGTGCATGAGCCCTTAGGCCTAGTTCACACTTCAACACTGCGCCACCAATGACAAATAATCTTTAATACAGATACAGGAGGCGGGTGCGGCAGAATCACATAGCCGGCACCCGACCTCTGACAGGGAGCTGCGATCAGCGGCAGTTAACCCCCTCAGGTGCTGCACCCCCTCCTGTTTCTGTAAGAGGACCAGGGATCTCCCTGCACTTACTATTATATCTGGACGCCGCTCCGTTCGCCCGCTGTGGCCCCCATTACCGTCTCCCGCGCTGTATGGTAATTACTACTGTGGGAACACCAGGGAGGAGACATCAGCTTCTCTCCCTGGGCGTCTCCTTCTCCCTGGCTGTAGCGCTGTCCAATCGCAGCGCAGAGCGTCACAGCCAGGGAGAAGGTGAGTTTTTTTTTTTCTCCCTGGCTGTGACGCTCTGCGCAGTGATTAGACAGCGCTACAGCCAGAGAGAAGGAAGCCCGGGGAGAGAAGCTGATGTCTGCTCCCTGGTCTTCCCATAGTAGTAATTAGCATACAGCGCGGGAGACGCTAACGGGGGCCGCATCGGGCGAACTGAGCTGCTCCCAGGAATAACAGTAAGTCCAGGGATATCCCTGGGCACCGCTCTACATGTCCTGCTACTTAGTTAATAAAGTCCGGACCCATGAAAGGTCCTCTGGTTAATTATCATTGGTGCCACAGTCCCTCCCCACCTCTGCCCACTCTCTCCTCATTGGTGGCAGTGGCTGGCATCACAGTTGGAAGGAAGGAACGCTCTCCTTCCTTACCGCTGTACGGCCGCCCGCTGTGTGTGATGTGCACGTTGGGGGCGCATGCGCCTGGCGTCTCTGCTCCTCTGTATTGCCGTGGCCCGGCAAACAATCTTCCAGGGCCTGGTCCTGGGCCGCGGCCTGGCGGTTGGGGACTGCTCCTTTATGCCACTGGTTTAGCATTAAAGTCGCAGTTTATGGCTCACTCCATGTGTACACCATAATTTGTGACTTTCTGAGCTTCTCACTTTTCTAAAGTGTGACAAGGAGGGGGCTTAGCGGGAGGGGGAGCTTCATGCCCCCCATTGCATTTACTATAACTTTTGCCAGAAAGTGGTGGAAGTTATAGCTGAAGTCTACCCCAGCCTGTATTTGGCGTAGACTCCAGTATCTGGCACACAGCCAGGCAGAGATACACCCGATTTGTTAGGAAGCATCTGCTTCTTAATAAATTAGACGCATCTCGCGCCATTGCAGCGAGATCAAGACTGGATTATAGATGCGCCAGTCTTGACAAATGTCCCTCATATTTTGTGGATCCACGATTTGCAGACCGCAAAAACGGTAAGCTCGTGTGCATGGGGCCTAAGGCACTAGTCCACACTGGTTGTGGTGGCCGTTCATTGCTGCTGTAACGAAGAAGCAATAATGCTGTGCCAGATTAGTTGAACAGATTTAGAGGGTCCGTTGGGGTACTCTCAAGGTTTCTGACTTGAGGGCAAGAATGGTGTTGTATGCTGGGCTAGTTTTACCATCAAACGTGATATCACTGCGCACAGAGCCCAGAATGCAGATGTAAATCCCCATTCAATTACAAAAGTTAAAGGAGTTGTCCCAACAACTCACTGCTGGGACCCCTAAGATCACTAGAGAGAGGTCTCCGAGTCCCTAGAGTGAATGGAGTAACAGTCACACATGCACACAGTCTCTATGGGACTGCTAGAGAGGGAGAGTCTGCAAAACTGTGATAAACTCAATCTGCATGGGTCATGTGCACAGCATATTTCTGAACTGCAGTCTCTCATCTGCCACATTAGGGGACCCTTAACACCCCCCTTGTTTTAATTCGCAGAAAAGCAGCTGCTGGACAATCAGGATATAACTGTGTCATAGACAGTAGTACATTTCTGCTTTTTAGATATATAGTAATACTGAAGATCCAAAGATCTTGTACAGTGAGGCCCGTTAGCCACATGGTGGCAGCAGAGATCACGTTTTGGAGCCAGGACACTTCTAATGAGCCTATGTTGGAATTGTATGGGAAAGAAAATGTGAAATGTGTGCTGCTGTCATATGGGCAGAATTTGGCTAATTGAAATAAAGTAAATTTGGCCGTTTAAAATTAAAGTCCACCTAATTGGATAATTAAAAACAATTTAAGTAAATCATTTTATATGCTGCATTAGTATAAAACAAATGTCATTATTCATTAAAATGCAGTTTGTAGGACTGAGAACATAGCGCTGCTGTTTTCTTAATCACATTAAGCTGGTCTGTAATAAAATAATTTGTTGGGTTCAGTATATCGTAAATAATGTTTTCTGTATCGCTTTGATACTTACACAAACACTTTCTATAAAGTCTGTCCATTAAGGCCTCTTGCACACGAACGTGTGCGCTCCTTGGCCGTATTGCAGACCGCATTTGCGGATCCGCAATAGACGGGCATCTTTACGTCTGTATTCCGCATCACGGATGCGGACCCATTCACTTCAATGGGTCCATAAATCTGGAGATGCAGAATGGTGCGGAACGGAAGCACTACGGAGTGCTTCTGTGGGGTTTCGTCCAGTACTTAAGTTCCGCAAAAAGATAGAACATGTCCTATCTTTTTGCAGGCCAGCCAGCCAGATCGCGGACCTATTAAAGTGAATGGGTCCGCGATCCGCTGCGGCTGCCCCACCGTGGGTGTTCGTGCATTGCGGGCCGCAGCACGGCCATGGGGCGCACACGTTCATATGCAAGAGGCCTAAAGGTGTGGTGCGAGAGTGTAAAAGAAATCGCAGCAGGAAATAAAAACATATGATCCCCTGCCGCTCCAACGCCTCGTGCGTTCCTACTATTGTGTTTACTGTGCTGCAGTGATGGCCTCACGTGCATCCACCTGATCACTGCCACCAATCACTGATTGTCTGTAGTGGTCATGTTCACGTGGTACACATTGTCTACAAATACCACTGCCCGGGACAGATTTATTAAGCCTGGACATGGCGTAAACTTGACTAGGCTTGCACCAGATTTTGTCTAGCTCTATACAGACAGTTGGTTGGCTTAATTTGAGACAGAATTTTATGCCAGAATTGTGCCGCAAAATTGTGGTGCAAAACTTAGCACCTTAAAGGGGTTGTCTCGCTTCAAGTATTTATTATGTAGAGGAAGTTAATACACGCCACTTACTAATGTATTTTTATTATGCATATTGCTTCCTTTGCTGACTGGATTCGTTTTTTCCATCACATTATATACTGCTCGTTTCCATGGTTATGAGCACTCTGCAATCCATCAGTGGTAGTTCTGCTTGCACACTACAAGAGAAAGCACCAGCCTCTCTGGTGGTCAGGTCTGGAGCATGCGTAGGCCAGTGCTTCTGCCTGTAGTGTGCAAGCACGGCCACTAATGCTGGATTGCAGGGTGGTCGTAACCATGGAAACGAACAACGTATAATGTGATGGAATATGGATAATTATAATACCTTAGTAAGTGCCTTGTATTAACTTTCTCTACATGATAAATGTTATATTGCTGAAGTGAGACCTCGCCTTTAATCCATGATGCTCCCCCTGAAACACCACTTCTCCTGCTAAGCTACACCCTCTTTTCAAGTGAGTTAAAATAATTGGAGAAACCCTAAGGCCCCTTTCACACGGGCGAGTATTCCGCGAGGATGCGATGCGTGAGTTGAACGCATTGCACCCGCACTGAATACCGACCCATTCATTTCTATGGGGCTGTTCACATGAGCGGTGATTTTCACGCATCACTTGTGCGTGGCGTGAAAATCGCAGCATGCTTTATATTCTGCGTTTTTCACACAACGCATGCCTCATAGAAGTGAATGGGGTTGCGTGATAATCGCAAGCATCCGCAAGCAAGTGCGGATGCGGTGCGATTTTCACGCACGGTTGCTAGGAGACGATCGGGATGGAGACCCGATCATTATTATTTTCCCTTATAACATGGTTATAAGGGAAAATAATAGCATTCTGAATACAGAATGCATAGTAAAATAGCGCTGGAGGGGTTTAAAAAAAAAATTAAAAAAATTAACTCACCTTAATCCACTTGCTCGCGCTGCCGGCATCTCGTCTGTCTCCTTTTTTTGCTGAACAGAACCTGTGGTGAGCATTCATTCCAGGAACAGGACCTGTGGTGACGTCACTCCGATCATCACATGATCCATCACATGATCTTTTACCATGGTGATGGGTCATGTGATGACCGGAGTGACGTCACCACAGGTCCTGGAATGAATGCTCACCACAGGTCCTGTTCAGCAAAGAAGGAGACAGACGAGATGCCGGCAGCGCCAGCAAGTGCATTAAGGTGAGTTAAATTATTTCCTACCTGTTTATGGGCTATGATAGCCACACAAAGTCCAGGGAGCGCAGGTACAGCATGCACGCCAAGCACACTCTGCTTTTATCCCCGTCCGGTGCCATTACAGCTTTCATCGGATCCAGGGATGCAAGTACCAACATGCATGCTGAGCCCACTATATACTTCTCCTGGAGCCAAATGGCTACTGGTAGGCCCTGTAGAAGTAGACTCAGTTTTATACTGACTTTAAAACCAGCCTCCAGGGCAGACTAACTGGTCAGGTGTGCATGACTGCATGGAGATCGCCATGCCTCCAATATATACTACAAAGAAAAAATGTGGGGGATACAGTCAGCACAACCCTATATGCAGGTGCACATCGCTATGGCGAAATACATAGCCATTTGGCTCCAGGAGAAGTATATAGTGGGCTCAGCATGCATGTTGGTACTTGCATCCCTGGATCCGATGAAAGCTGTAATGGCACCGGACGGGGTTAAAAGCAGAGAGTGCCTGGCGTTCATGCTGTGCCTGCGCTCCCTGGACTTTGTGTGGCTGTCATGGCCCATAAACAGGTAGGAACTAGCGTTAGGGACCACTCGCAGAGGCGACCTTGACGTGGTGAGTGGCTTATTACGCTTTGGCCAAAATGTACACCAATGCCTCATTCAACATCCAGCATGGAGGCAGGGCAGAGTGCTATTACATTTGTGTCTTTTTCTTTGTATATGTATTTCGCCGTAGCGATGTGCACCTGCATAGGGTTGGGCTGACTGTATCCCCCACATTTTTTCTTTGTAGTTAAATTATTATTATTATTTTTTTTAACCCCTCCAGCGCTATTTTACTATGCATTCTGTATTATAAGGGAAAATAATACAATCTACAGAACACCGATCCCAAGCCCGAACTTCTGTGAAGAAGTTCGGGTTTGGGTACCAAACATGCGCGAGTTTTCTCACGCAAGTGCAAAACGTATTACAATGTTTTGCACTCGCGCGAAAAAATCGCGCGTGTTCCCGTAACGCACCCGCACATTTTCCCGCAACGCCCGTGTGAAAGAGGCCTAAGGCGTCTTTCACACGAGCATGACGGATTAGGTCTGGATGCGTTCAGGGTGCGTTCAGTGAAACTCGCACTATTTTGCAAGCAAGTTCAGTCAGTTTTGTCTGCGATTGCGTTCAGTTTTTTCCGCGTGGGTGCAATGCGTTTTGATGCGTTTTTCACGAGCGTGATAAAAAACTGAAGGTTTACAAACAACATCTCTTAGCAACCATCAGTGAAAAACGCATCGCACCCGCACTTGCTTGCGGATGCAATGCGTTTTTCATGCAGCTCCATTAACTTCTATGGAGCCAGGGCTGCGCGAAAAACGCTGAATATAGAACATGCTGCGATTTTCACGCAACGCAGAACTGATGCGTGAAAAACAACGCTCATGTACACAGCGCCATTGAAATGAATGGGTCAGGATTCAGTGCGGGTGCTATGCGTTCACGTCACGCATTGCACCCGCGCGGAAAACTCGCTTGTGTGAAAGGGGCCTAATTGTGCCAGATTGTGACAATCGTACAAATTTAGAGAGGATCTTGAATACCAGCAAACAAATCCGGGCCTTTGTGTGCAGAATATTAGGTTTTTAGGAACTATTTAGAGATTATAAATCATGCTAAAATTCAATGAATAATAAGAAAAGAAATGTGTGCGCTGATTTACAGTATCTTTTGTGGAGCCTTTCCCATCAAAACTCATTTGCTTGTAATGCCGACCTCTTCTTCGTAATTCAAAATAATCTTCAAAGGAGAGAAACAAAACGAGCGGCACTCCCCGATTTGTAGAAAGGTATGCTTTAATCCAAAGCAGGAGGGGGGTGCATGGGGTGCAAACACAGCATCAAGCAACAGCCGTTTCGTGTGTGTATGCGCTTCTTCTGGCTTTCCACCATTGACAGGGGTCACGGCACCTATAAGTGTGCACAGGAAGCCGCATCATCGCAGTAATTGCTTGCTTAGTCAACACCTGAGGTTCAACAACGACAGGGATTGTTAATCGAAGGCGGGACCCCTTCACTGGTGTAAAGTGCATGTGCAAATACATAACCAATAAAAACAATATAAGTACGTAAATACAATTAATACAAGAATGCTTCATTACAGAAATACACTCATATAACAACTGAATTGCAGAAAGCAAAGGCAGTCCTGGCATCCCGTCACACTGACAGCCAATCACAGGCTTTTCTCAAACGAATGGACAAAAAACTGACCATAATACAGAGCAGTATAAAAGAAAACAAACATGACAAATTTCTACGAGATAAGCTTGATTATGACGCAGGAAAAATGTTTAACTGGAGTACCAAACAACAGACAAGGATACGTCCAAAAAGAAGAAAGAGTGACTACTGGACATCGGATTCGGATTCCAGCACCCATGACGACACGGATAACGCTTCTATGGACATGAGCCCTTTAGACAGGGCACTAGAAGGGGACGTGGGAATAGTAAGAAACAAAAACGTAGGGAAACAGGGTTACAAGCGAAAACAGGTATCCTGGAAACCATAGAGGAGGAACCCATTAGCGAAGAGAATTTAGTGGTGAACTTGTCCGGGATCGAGTTGCCCTGCGACTGTGAACGGGTGCACAATAAGGGCCTCAATTACAGTCTCACGGAACAATTCGATCCAGTTCAGTTCGAGATTGACCTAATCAAAGCTACTAGAAAATGAAACCTCAAAAGATTATACTACAACCCCTAAAACACCCCCAATCAGTTTGAAGGGGAACGACCTATGAGTATCGGCCCTTTGGGTTTCAGCATTAACGCAAATTTCAGCGACGAGGAAATCTCCTGTCTTGAAGCTATGACAGATTCGGTCTTAAGGGATCACACACAGGGTAATGAATGCTCCACATTTACAGGGGGCATTCGCTCTACCTATTGTCCCCCCTTGCCCGCCGGCTCTAGCATTGACCTCTTCCAGCAGAGGGTTATGGAGGATGTCAAGGCCTTGATATATCCTCTCGCAGAAAACAACCTCACAGATGTGGAGAAGAAGGCCTTGAAGTGGCTTAAAAACCAAGAGGATTTAGTGGTGAAGCCGGCGATCAAGGGGGGGGTAATATAGTCATACTCAGCAGGTCTTATTATGTCTCTGAAGCATCAAGACAATTAGACGATAGAGAGGTGTATGAGAAATTGACCGCAGACCCCACCTGGAAAATCCAGAACACTTTAAGAAGGTTTCTGCATACATATGTAGAGAAAAGCATTCTGTCACGCAAACAGGCAGAAAAGTTGCTTCCTACTTTCCCGAGACGCCCCACCTGGTATTTTTTACCAAAAATACATAAGTCACTGACCCAGCCCCTAGGGAGACCTATTGTTTCCGGGACTGGGTCAGTGACTGAACCGTTGTCCAGGTATATAGATTGGCTTTTGAGACCTATTGTTACCATGATACCCTCACATCTGAGGGACACGTCGGACCTCCTCCGGTCACTGACTGACTTTCAGTGGCGGGAGGATTTTCGACTGGTGTCCCTCGATGTAGAGAGTCTCTATACCCGGATCCCTCCAAGATGGGGGCATTGCGGCAGTGATGGAAGTCCTACAAAATACAGATAGAAGTGAGGACTTCAAGATGTTAATCACAGAGGGCCTGAAATTAATTCTCACCAACAATGCCTTCATGTTTTGGGATTCATGGTATAAACAAATGGTCGGTACCGCGATGGGTACCCCTGTGGCATGTACGTTTGCCAATCTGTACCTGACCCGTTTCGAAGATCGCTTTGTGTATTCGGTTTCCAATCCATTTTTGAAACATATACATGCCTACTACAGATTCGTGGACGATATTTTCATTATATGGTCCAGCGATGAGGCACAGTTTCAGGATTTTGTGGAACACTTGAACGTACAGAATGATATGAATATGCGCTTTACTTACCAGTTTGGGGGAAATCGAATCGAGTTTCTGGATGTAGTGGTGTCTGTAGTGGAGGGGGAGTTGGTGACGGAGGAATTTCGGAAGCCGACCGCCGCCAACTCCCTCCTCCACTTCTCAAGTTATCACCCAAATACAGTGAAAAAATCGGTGCCATATGGCCAATTCAGACGACTTGCGCGTATTAATACTACCCCATTGAGCTACGAAAAACAGGCGCTGGATTTGCGCGAGAGGCTGAGACATAGAGGCTATCCTTCAGATTTGTTAAATCAAGCTATGCAAAAAGCGGCAAAAGTACATCACACCGAATTGAGGGAGGGTAAAACCATAACGAAATCCGCCCCCCCCACCATTTGCTTTCTCCTTTAAATTCAGCCCCATGGCCGAGAAAATAAAACAGGTCATAGGAAAAAACTGGAATACCCTAGTGAGGGATGAATCACTAAAACAACTTAAAGATACAAAACCAGTGATAGCGTTTAGAAGGTGTCCTACAATACGCGATTAAGTAGTAACCAGTCATTACAGAAAAAAATGCCTCACATGGCTGTCTGAACAGAGACCAAAAGGGAATAGGAGCTGCAGAAGTTGTTCCTTCTGCAGCTTTAATTCCCAATTGCAAGTGATCTCTGTTGCAGGGATAGTACATAAAGTTTTTCCACTTACGGTATTACCTGCCGCAGCAAATTTGTGGTTTATATTATTTTATGTAGATGCGGACGCTTCTACATCGGAAAAACCATCCCCTGTTTATTTGAAAGATTCCACGAACACCTAAATTCCCTAAAAACAGGGAAGGGGGTCCCGCGGTTAATAGATCATGTGAACAGGGCACATAACGGAAATCCCAGCGTATTTACCTTTGCCGGTCTTGAAATAGTTAATCGCACTGAGAGAGGTGGTGATAGGGAGAGGGAGCTTCTGAGAAGAGAAACAAGGTGGATCCTACGCACAGACGCAACGGGTCCTTTGGGATTAAATAAAAAAATAGATATGAGTGTATTTCTGTAATGAAGCATTCTTGTATTAATTGTATTTACGTACTTATATTGTTTTTATTGGTTATGTATTTGCACATGCACTTTACACCAGTGAAGGGGTCCCGCCTTCGATTAACAATCCCTGTCGTTCGTTGTTGAACCTCAGGTGTTGACTAAGTAAGCAATTACTGCGATAATGCGGCTTCCTGTGCACACTTATAGGTGCCGTGACCCCTGTCAATGGTGGAAAGCCAGAAGAAGCGCATACACGCGCGAAACGGCTGTTGCTTGATGCTGTGTTTGCACCCCATGCACCCCCCTCCTGCTTTGGATTAAAGCATACCTTTCTACAAATCGGTGAGTGCCGCTCGTTTTGTTTCTCTCCTTTGAAGATTATTTTGCATACGTACTGCTGCTACAGGCTGAGCACCACCGCAAGGCATTACTCCTTGGTATTTATTTCCTAAAGAACATAGGTTTGGTGTAGTGCCACTGATTTACCTTTTCTACAGATTCACATCTTCTTCGTAATTCAGTAGCAGGAAGTAATTGTCTGCTTTGTTACAAATACAGTGGATTTGTAGTACAGTCCTGTCACTGTGCTAGCTTACAGTTACTCGCTAGTCTTTTTTTCACCCCTCGCTCCATTAATGCTGCAGTGAGAGAGAGACTTCTTAAAGAGGACCTTTCACCGATCCTGACATTGTGAACTAAGTATCATGACATATACAGCGGCGCCCAGGGATCTCACTGCGCTTACTATTATCCCTGGGCGCCGCTCCGTTCTCCCGTTATGTCCTCCGGTATGTTCGGGGACTTGGTTCTCCGCCTACTATAACCAAGTCCCCTAAGTCTCCGCCTACTATAACCAAGTCCCCGAACATACCGGAGGACATAACGGGAGAACGAAGCTGCGCCCAGGGATAAGTGCAGTGAGATCCCTGGGCGCCGCTGTATATGTCATGATACTTAGTTCACAATGTCAGGATCGGTGAAAGGTCCTCTTTAAGTCAGGGCTGATGCTGCTGTGATCACAGGGCTATATTACTTCCCAGTACTTTCAACACAGGCTGCTTGTAATTCTCTTTTTGGGTAAGATATTAAGATTAGGTAAGCTTCAGTATAAATCTCCCAATCAATAGAGAGTTAAAAGCTATGGTGATTCAAGTCTCCTCTTATTCTAACCCTAAGGGCTCATGCACACGACCGTATGGCTTTTTCAGTGTTTTGCGGTCCGTTTTTTAAGGATCCGTTGTTCCGTTTTTTGTTTCTGTTGTGTTTCCATTCCTTTCCGTTTTTCCGTATGCCATGTGCAGTATACAGTAATAACATAGAAAAAATTGGGCTGGGCATAACATTTTCAATAGATGGCTCAGCAAAAACGGAACGGATACGGAAGAAATACGGATGCATTTCCGTTTGTGTTCCGTTTTTTTTTGCCAACCCATTGACTTGAATGGAGCCAAGTACCGTGATTTGAGGAGAAGAATAGGACATGTTCTATCTTTTCACGGTACGGAAATACTGAAACGGAATGCACGCGGAGACACTTCTGTTTTTTTTTTCTGAACCATTGAAATGAATGGTTCAGTATATGTTCCGCATACTGAACTCAAAAAATGGCCAGTATACTGAACGCAAAATACTGTCGTGTGCATGAGCCCTTATTGAAATGTGTCGCGTGTCCAGCCCGCAAGTTAATTCACCTTAGGCTACTTTCACACTCGCGTTTGGTGTGGATCCGTCATGGATCTGCACAAACGCATCCGTTCAGATAATACAACCTCATGCATCCGTTCAGAACGGATCCGTTTGTATTATCTTTAACATAGCCAAAACTATAAACACCATTGAAAGTCAATGGGAGCCGGATCAGTTTTCTATTGTGTCAGAGAAAACGGATCCGTCCCTATTGACTTGCATTGTGTGTCAGGACAGATCCGTTTGGCTCAGTTTCTTCAGATGGACACAAACGCTGCAGGCAGCGTTTTGGTGTCCGCCTCCAAAGCGGAATAGAGGCGGAACGGAACCGAACGGATGCATTCTGACCGGATCCTTATCTATTCAGAATGCATTAGGGCAAATCTGATCCGTTTTGGATCACTTGTGAGATCCCTGAACGGATCTCACAAACGGAACCCAAAATTCCAGTGTGAAAGTAGCCTTACAAATAGCATAGTGCTATAATTTAAAAAAAAAAAAGTTTGTTACATAAACTTGTACGCTGAGATTAAAATCCTAAGAGGTTTTTAAGTGGATCACTGGAGGTTTCCTTTTCCTGGAGTGTTCGATTCCGGTTTCTCCCCCACTCACAATTGGCTTGTTGCTGGGGCCAGTAATTGATCTGCATTCAGCTCCTACTCGGGTCAATAAAATCCATACACTTCCAGCTTTACATCTACATCAGTGTTCCTCAACCCTAGAGCTCTCCAGCTGTTTCAAAGCTACAGCTCCAATTATGGCCTGACCACCTGTGTCTCTCAGGGCCTGATGGGAGTTGTAGTTTGCTATAGCTGGTGAGACACCGTTTGGCGATCACTGATCTATGTGGAGACATGTTGATCACCACAAGTGCAGGACATCGTTTATGAAGCTGCTCATAAAGTGTAGCAATGGACTCGATCGTTCATATTGCTCAAGGGACATTGGATCATTTTCTGCAATTAGAAGTTTTTCCTTAAATCAAATTATTGATTTCTCTGCAGTTAATATAAATTCTTGTGCATATTTTATAATGAAAGCGGTTCATTACAGTTCACCCCCTTTGGAATTGCCCTTAATTAGGAAAAGTTACTCAGTAGAAAGTGAAATCAAGGAAAATAATTAGAATCTTGTATTGAAAAGCGTTATTACTTTTCCTGAACTGTATGTTTAATTCCTTAGTAAAATATCTACTTTTCAAACAAGGAATGTGCAGCTTTTCTGATATTGTGTGAGAACCAGCTTATGGTAGACTGACAGGAAACCGGAGTATGAAGAATTGCAGTTTTTGCATTTTAAAGTGTATTTTCAAAGAGGCTTACCTACTTCATGGTTTAAAAAGTTGTAAGTATGTGAGTGTATTTTGCACTTAAAGTTCTTTATCCTGGAAGAATATGCTGTTTTTTTAATTTTTTTTATACAGTACTTTAGAGTTATAATTCTTACTCAATATATATTGTAACAATTCCATTCATATCAATCGTCATCACTTAGAACTGGTGTCAGGGATTTATTCTATACAGTATACTACAAACTTTTAGTACATTACGGTTATATGTACTGTAAGTCTGGGTTTGCATATACTCTGTGTTTTTGCAAGGACTATAAAACCTTGGCTAAATGCTTTTGATTATTTTTACTTGACCCTTCTTCATATCTATAATAGTTAAAGATTACTTTATTACAGGTTTTAGCAGAAGTAACATCATAAGATATAGAATGTGAATCCTTTGGTGGATACAGCAGCGACAGAAAAAATGGAACATGGAATGTGGAGTAGAAAGTCAGTGCAGTAACCAAGCAGTTCGGGTACAAACAGGGATGGCTCAGCAGAGCCAAGTACATAAATGAAGTAGCAGGGTTGATTTCATGACTATGAAGTAGCAGAGTACAAAAGTGACATCATGGCAGCTCAGGGGATGTGCCCTTCCTGCTGCAGTTTTTTCTCTGTAACTGTCAATACAAAAGTATTAGGATCCAGGTGCTGGTTTGAAATTGATTAAACAAACTGTCCACTGTTTATCTTTGATGTTGCATCTCTGCCCCATTCACTTCAAATCTAACTGACCTGCAGTATCGGGCATGGTTTTTCAATCTTGCACAACCCTTTTATTTAAAGGGGTTGCCCCCTGTCCCTGTGGATAGGGCATAGGTTGTTGTAATGGGGACAGCCCCTTTAAAGCAATTGTCCCATCATCACAACTCATCTCGATGTGTTGTTGAGGCTAATTTTCATGTTTGTGGGGTGCTCATGGCTTTTTCCTGTAAGCTGCTAACAGAGTCGCCCTTGTGGATAACATAGTAGGGTGTTCATTTGAATACCAAGCATGCGTTACTGCATTTCCATGGCCTTGCCCGCTGTTGTAGTGCTTTTTATGGCTAAGGTGGAGACCGTAAATACGTGTACAAGGGAGGATTTGGATGGAAAGCACAGGAGTTACAGGTTTGCTTTAGTAATAGGTTTTTTCAAGTGACATTTGGCTTTAATAAATTCACATCTCATGTCAAGTTTCACTTAAAATGAAAAATATTAAGTCCCTCTGACTACGCTGTTTACAACCATAAGTGCTGTTCAGACTTCGTCGGTTTTTCAGCCTCTTGTATTGCCAGAAAGCATTCTGAATATTCAGCGCGTGTGGACAGAATTGAAAATAGGACCAGCTTCTGACCTTCATCCGTGTACGTGCGGGATCGTCTGCTGACCTGAATGCAGTAGGTTCAGCTTCTCCATTTTCATCTGGCTGTTAAAAGTGATGCTTTCTTTATTAAAGGGACCTGTCGCTACAATAAAGAAAAAAAACATGGAGGTTTTTTATTTAGTCTACTCTGCATTGACATATTTATTGGCTAAATTTTGGCGCATGCATTGGAGTGATTAAAGGGTTTTTGTTAGGGCTGCAGGTAACGATTATTTGAATAATCGATTAGTTGTCGATAATTTCATCGATTAATCGGGAAAAAACACCAAAATTACAAAAAAAGGGGTTTATATGATTTTACTTGAAAAATTATGTTAAAAGGCCATATTAAAAGAAATTGTGGATGGCGCTGTTATGGGGGGATCTGTGGATGGCACTGTTATGGGGGGGGATCTGTGGATGGCACTGTTATGGGGGGGTGATCTGTGGATGGCACTGTTATGGGGGGGGATCTGTGGATGGCACTGTTATGGGGGGGATCTGTGGATGGCACTGTTATGGGGGGGATCTGTGGATGGCACTGTTATGGGGGGGATCTGTGGATGGCACTGTTATGGGGGGGATCTGTGGATGGCACTGTTATGGGGGGGATCTGTGGATGGCACTGTTATGGGGGGGATCTGTGGATGGCACTGTTATGGGGGATCTGTGGTTGACACTGTTATAGGGAGTGGGATCTTTGCACTGTTATGGGGAGGGAGATCTGTGCACTGTTATGGGGAGGGGGATCTGTGGATGGCACTGTTATGGGGAAGGGGATCTGTGGATGGCACTGTTATGGGGAGGGGGATCTGTGGATGACCATGCTATCGGGAGGGATCTATGGATGACACTATATATCATCTTATGCTATATGTGTCATCCACAGATCTCCCCCATAGCAGTGTCATCCTCAGATCTCCCCCATAGCAGTGTCATACAAAGATCCCCTCCATAACAGTGCCATCCACAGATCCCCCTCCCATAACAGTGCCATCCACAGATCCCCCTCCCCATAACAGTGCCATCCACAGATCCCCCTCCCCATAACAGTGCCATCCACAAATCCCCCTCCCCATAACAGTGCCATCCACAGATCCCCCTCCCCATAACAGTGCCATCCACAGATCCCCCTCCCCATAACAGTGCCATCCACAGATCCCCCTCCCCATAACAGTGCCATCCACAGATCCCCCTCCCCATAACAGTGCCATCCACAGATCCCCCTCCCCATAACAGTGCCATCCACAGATCCCCCTCCCCCTAACAGTGCCATCCACAGATCCCCCTCCCCATAACAGTGCCATCCACAGATCCCCCTCCCCATAACAGTGCCATCCACAGATCCCCCTCCCCATAACAGTGCCATCCACAGATCCCCCTCCCCATAACAGTGCCATCCACAGATCCCCCTCCCCATAACAGTGCCATCCACAGATCCCCCTCCCCATAACAGTGCCATCCACAGATCCCCCTCCCCATAACAGTGCCATCCACAGATCCCCCTCCCCATAACAGTGCCATCCACAGATCCCCCTCCCCATAACAGTGCCATCCACAGATCCCCCTCCCCATAACAGTGCCATCCACAGATCCCCCTCCCCATAACAGTGCCATCCACAGATCCCCCTCCCCATAACAGCCCCGGCCCCGCCATTTACAGCAGTATTCCTTAACTGGCAGTAACTTATAGTTTAAATCACTGCATCTTTATTACCTTACAATGAAGCTCCAGTAACAGGCAGAGCGGGCGGCGGCATAACGTCACTTACTCACGTGACGCGCCTGCCCTGCCCACTTCATGCTCCGCCTGCTTCATTCATAAAGTGGGCAGGGCAGGCGCGTCACTTGAGTAAGTGACGTTACACCGCCGCCCGCTCTGCCTGTTACTGGAGCTTCATTGTAAGGTAATAAAGATGCAGTGATTTTAAAGTTTAAGGACCTGCAGGCATAGCGGCTGACCGCCCGCATAGCAACGAATCGGCCAATTAATCGATAATCGAAAATTATCAATAACGTTGATTCAATTGTTTCAGCCCTAGTTTGTGTCACAAAACACATTTTACGTGCTGGGTTTAAATCTTCAGCTGCCACCAGCCATATGTTCTGTTAGATGCTGTAGCAGTTACAGGGTGAGAGCTGCTGCAGAAGGGACACACCCCATGAGCTGTCAGGCTGTAAAGAATCTAGTAAAGATCTCTGCATCTACAGGGCTGGTTAGAAAGAGATTTTCATGTACTATATGGTGTCTGCTTTTCATTTTTTACATCAATCATGGCATAACCCCTTTAAGTAACTTCTTGATAGTCACTGACATTTTCTTACAGAAAAAGGTGGGAAGCAATTGTTTTATACCTATGATTTATCAAAATGCTCTTTGATAAATCCCTTTTCCTGAATAATGAGACAGTTTACCTCTTTGCGTGTTATTTTACTCACCTTTGATTTTTCATTTTTTTTAGAAAAACATGGCTTCTTACTTGGGAGAACAGCCCCCACCTGTCCATGGCTTGTGTTTTGCTATTATAGCTCAGCTTCACTGACTGGGGCTGAGCTGTAATACTACTCACAATCTGTGGACAGGTGTGCTGCTGCTTTTGGAAGAAAGCAGACCTCTTTTTCTAGTCCTGGACAAGCCCTTTAAATCATAGCTATAGCGATTGTCACAAGTTCAGTAGGAACTCCGTACATGGATAGTGATTTTTATTTTTATGGAAAACATAGCAAGATTAGAATCTACAAGTAGTGATATCGCCAGTGAGAAGAGGCAGTTTATTTAGAGTTTAGTTCACATGATCCAGAAGGAGTTATTCTCCAGCAAGCAGTATTTGATATCGCTGTATTCACTGCAGGGCCAGCTTAAAGAGGACCTTTCACCGATTCTTACCCTATGAACTAACTATACAGATATGTAGAGCGGCGCCCGGGGATCTCACTGCACTTACTATTATCCCCGGGCGCCGCTCCGTTCTGCCGCTATGCCCTCCGGTATCTCCGCTCACTAAGTTATAGTAGGCGGAGATACCAGTCCCTAAGTTATGGTAGGCGGAGTCTGCCCTAGCGCTGGCCAATCGCAGCGCAGAGCTCACAGCCTGGGAGGTTATTTTCTCCCAGGCTGTGAGCTCTGCAATGCGATTGGCCAGCGTTAGGGCAGACTCCGCCTACCATAACTTAGGGAACGGAGATACCGGAGGGCATAGCAGGAGAACGGAGCGGCGCCCGGGGATAATAGTAAGTGCAGTGAGATCCCCGGGCGCCGCTCTACATATCTGTATACTTAGTTCATATGGTAAGAATCGGTGAAAGGTCCTCTTTAAGACACTGTTTGTTCGTCTTAAAGAGCACCAAATCTCCAGCTTCCTTTCACACAGCCATATACCAGTAGTTAAATGACAGGATTGTGACTGCCTGCAGTCCCCACTAGGGGGAGATTGTGAGACATCAGAGGATGAATTATTTAACTTTGACTGTGTAAAGCATTTAACTTCTGTAAGGCTGTACAGGAAATTTTCTTAACAATCAAGGCCTGTTACTAAGAGAGTGGTGCCACGTGTTCAGGGTTTTTGATGCAGGGGATGAGGGGATCATAAAAGGAGAGACATTATTATTTAAAGCCAGATAAAACTTATCTTCTTTTTATTCCACTTCTGGTTTGCATTTCAAAAACCTTAAAAATAAATTGTGTCTGCACCCTAGTACAGTCATTTCTTCTCTTGTATAGCCTAAAGGGACCGAGGGAAGGTGATGGAGGCAGATCTTTCCATTATATCTTATGTCTGTGGAGGCGCCACTCCTGGTTTTGGCTCAGAATCACTGACCAAACAGGGACGTGTGAATGAGGCTTTAGGCCTCATGCACACAACAGTATTGCTTTTTCAGTGTTTTGCGGTCCGTTTTTTACGGATCCGTTGTTCCATTTTTTGTTTCCGTTGTGTTTCCGTTTTTCCGTTCCGTTTTTTCGTATGCCATATACAGTAATTACATAGAAAAAATTGGGCTGGGCATGACATTTTCAATAGATGGTTCAGCAAAAACGGAACGAATACGGAAGACATACGGATGCATTTCCGTATGTGTTCAGTTTTTTTTTTGCGGACCCATTGACTTGAATGGAGCCAAGCACCGTGATTTGCGGACAAGAATAGGACATGTTCTATCTTTTCACGGCACGGAAATACTGAAAGGGAATGCACACGGAGACACTTCAGTATTTTTTGCTGAACCATTGAAATGAATGGTTCAGTATATGTTCCGTATACTGAACTAAAAAAACATCCAGTATACTGAACGCAAAATACTGTCGTGTGCATGAGCCCTTACCCTCAGTTCACACCTGAGCGTTTTACAGCGCGTTCCTACGCGCTGTAAAACGCTCAACAAGGAGAAACCAATGCTTCCCTATGGGAATGGTTCTCACCTGGGCGTTTTACAGCGCGTACGATCGCGCTGTAAAACACCCAACGCTCAAACAAGTACATGAGCGTTTTTTGGGGCGTTTGTCGCGCGTTCCCGTACATAGACTTTCGGGAACGCGCGACAATGTGTGTTCGCTTGTCTCTGTATGCACGATTGTAAACGCCCGTACAATCGCGCATACAGAGCGCTCCTTTCAGAACGCTCAGGTGTGAACCCAGCGTAAGGCTTCTTTTACACAGTCGGTGTTTGATGGAAATAACTGATCAAACACTGACCAGTGATTGTGAGCCAAACATAGAACAAGTGTAAATAATTCCATTATACCTTATTTCTGTATGGCTCCACTCCTGGTTTTGGCTCAGAATCACTGATGGAAATCACTGACCAAACAGTGACGCGTGAATGAGGCTTTAGGCTTCTTTTACACAGTCGGTGTTTGATGGAATTATTTACACTTGTTCTGTGTTTGGCTCACAATCATTGGTCAGTGTTTGATCAGTTATTTCCATTATACCTTATTTCTGTATGGCTCCACTCCTGGTTCTGGCTCACAGTCACTGATGGAAATCACTGATCAAACACGGACTGTGTGAAAGGCGGCTTAGGAGTAGTTTTATTTTAGTTTTCTCTGGTGAATATGTGATGGTACATGCGTGTAGATATAGACAGTATGTATGAACCTTGCACATTATGATTTGCAAGGCCCTGTGCACTGGGGAGATCTCGTGCCGTTAAGTATTCGGCTCATGCGCAGTGAGGAAGCTGGCAGCTGGCGAGCGCCCTTCACTCACTGCGCCTGCGCCGTATACTGAACAGGACGACGCAGGCGCGAGATTTACACTGCAGACAGGGCCAGAGGTAGGAGACCAACGCTTCCTGGCCCTGTCAGGGCGTGGCCAGAGGTGGGAGAACGGAGCAACGCCCCCTGCACCTAGAGACTAATTAGCATATTATAAAAGTTTGTTTTTCTCAATAACGGCGGCAAGCAGTGAGATGGCACTAATATAGTTATGTTCAGCTGACATTAGCACATCGCTAATGTCAGCCAGCTTAATACCCATTTTTCAGGTGACCCTTTAAGGAGATTTAGGACCCTTCCTAAATGGTTTAGTTTTGTTGGTTAGGCTACTTTCACACTAGCGTCAGGGCTCCGCTTGTGAGCTCCGTTTGAAGGGTCTCACTCATCCATCCAGCTACCAATGCATTATGAGTGGACGC
This sequence comes from Bufo bufo, assembly GCF_905171765.1. NCBI lineage: Eukaryota > Metazoa > Chordata > Amphibia > Anura > Bufonidae > Bufo > Bufo bufo. The sequence goes on along the minus strand of NC_053390.1, from coordinate 157,909,381 downwards.
GGATCCGCTCAGAATGCATCAGTCTGGCAGCGTTCAGCCTCCGCTCCGCTCAGCAGGCGGACACCTGAACGCTGCTTGCAGTGTTCGGGTGTCCGCCTGGCCGTGCGGAGGCAAGCGGATCCATCCAGACTTAGGCTACTTTCACACTAGCGTTCGGGTGTCCGCTCGTGCGCACCGTTTGAAGGGGCTCACGAGCGGTCCCGAACGCATCCGTCTGGCCCCAATGCATTCTCAGTGGAGGCGGATCCACTGAGAATGCATCCGCCTGCCAGCGCTCAGCCTCCGCTCCGCTCAGTGAGCGGACACCTGAACGCTGCTTGCAGCGTTCGGGTGTCCGCCTGGCCGTGCGGAGACGAGCGGATCCGTCCAGACTTATAATGGAAGTCAATGGGGACGGATCCGCTTGAAGATGACACAATATGGCTCAATCTTCAAGCGGATCCGTTCCCCATTGACTTTCAATGTAAAGTCTGAACGGATCCGCTCAGGCTACTTTCACACTTAGAAAATTTTCTAAGTTTTAATGCAGACGCATCCGTTCTGAACGGATGCGAACGTCTGCATTATCGGAGCGGATCCGTCTGATGAAACATCAGACGGATCCGCTCCGAACGCTAGTGTGAAAGTAGCCTAATGTAAGTCAATGGGGACGGATCCGTTTGAAGTTGACACAATATGGCTCAATTTTCAAACGGATCCGTCCCCCATTGACTTTCAATGTAAAGTCTGGACGGATCCGTCTGAACAACTTTCAGACTTAGAATTTTTTTCTAAACTATAATGCAGACGGATCCGTTCTGAACGGATCCAAACGTCTGCATTATAGGAGAGGATCCGTCTGTGCAGACATCAGATGGATCCTCTCTGAACGGTAGTGTGAAAGTAGCATTACTCGCACATGTAACGTTTGACTAAGAAACCAGTGCTTTTTTGTGAATGGGAATTATTGACGCAAAAATTAAAATAAACAACATGTTCTACACCCATTTATGCTGGCAAACACATTGCCTTCCTTTCCTGCTACTACCTCCTTTCTCCTAAAAACTGAATGAAGTAATGCATCAGTTTAGTATAATTTACTTGGCCAGGGTATTGTTAAAGGGGGATATCAGGCCGCTTAACATATTTTTTAAATTTTTTTTATATATAAGAGGTATTTGTTAAAATAATAAGAAGATGGGTCTACAATAGATATTGATGATGCAGTCCTGCATACGATATGCCATCATGGCTGAGCAGGCTGCCAGGAATGGGGAGCAGACTGGCATTGTTATTATGTGTTACTGCTCTACAATAGATAGTAATGGAGTGATTGTGCATGAGATGTGTGTTCATGGCTGAGCAGACTGCCAGGAATGGGGAGCAGACTGGCATTGTTATTATGTGTTACTGCTCTACAATAGATAGTAATGGAGTGATTGTGCATGAGATGTGTGTTCATGGCTGAGCAGCCAGACAGCAAAACTCATCAAGTAAAGTGACTGCAGGAGCCAGAGTGCAGAGCGTAGTGAGGTCCTGCCACCCTCACCCATCCTAAGCAAATCTGCAACTGGAGGCACCTGTCTTAGTCACATTCTAGGATGGGTTGCTGGAAGCCATTTTTAATCATTCCTGGAGAACCCCTTTAAACCTGCCTGCCTATTCTCCCCCTGATCCAGCACTCCTTCTCCGTGTTCTGCAGTCAGAATTTTATTGTTGTGGCTGCAGCAGTATTTGGGACTTTAAAACAATACGTCACTGGCTGTAGCCTAGGGAAAGGGATGGAGTGGTGTTGCTGGATTGAATGCAGAGCAAGAAGGTAAGCGTAATATTTATTTATTTTTTATTATTATTATTTTTTAACCAGGCTCCTGGCATTTTAAAGGGCATCTGTCAGCAGATTTGTACCTATGACACTGGCTGACCTGTTACATGTGCACTTGGCAGCTGAAGGCATCTGTGTTGGTCCCATGTTCATATGTGTCCGCATTGCTGAGAAAAATTATGTTGATATATGCAAATGAGACTCTAGGAGCAACGGGGGCGTTACTCCTAGAGGCTCTGCTTTCTCTGCAACTGCCATGCGCTCTCCTCGTTGATTGATAGGGCCAGTTGTGATATTTTTGCTTCCTGGCTCTGTCAATCAAAGTGTAGAGGGCGCAGCAATTGCAGAGAGAGCTGAGCCTCAAATTTGCATATTGTAAAACATAATTTTTCACAGCAATGCGGACACATATGAACATGGGACCAACACAGATGCCTTCAGCTGCCAAGTGCACATGTAACAGGTCAGCCAGTGTCATAGGGACAAATCTGCTGCAATGCAGTATAGAGAGGTTCTGACCTTGAGATAAGGGTCCTGTGGTCTGTGGCCTTGTGGAGTATATATGAAAATAGGTCTTCTAAATCAGAGAACCTTTTTAAGGCCAAAAACTCATTCACTGTTGTTTATTAAGAAGTTTTACGTTTGTCATGTGTAACAGTGATGTCTAACTTTGTATTTATTGAAGCTGCTGTTTGGAATGAATATGTGGACAAAACGCATTTTTCATTGCCTTGTCAGTTTGCATATGGTATTGAGATATTGTCTTGTTTGTCTCAAGGACATCTATCAAATCTCAGACCCACTGCTCCTTGCTCAAATTGTCCTATTCTTAAATGGAACATCACTATCAAGAGAAGACACAGCTATACATCATTATGTTGGTTATGACAACTGTGGGTACAATCAATGTGGACTGACACACAGATTTATCACTTTGGAATGCAAGATTTGCTTGTCTTTTTAATGAGTCATACTTTTCAATACCGTTTGTCAAACACAAATCAACTTAAAATTGAATGGTTCACCAGAATCAATGTTCACAGAAGGTTTATCATAATCTGATAGGTTTGAGAAGGAAACATAGTTGGCTATGAAATAAAAATGTAGAATGTTAGACTTTTAACGCCTGTAGAAATAATGTAAATGGGCCCACAAAGACTGCTGATGGGTTCACAGCCCTCCCCCCCCCCCCCCCCCTCCGCTTTCTCTTTCTGACACCATTTAATGCATATTGTCTCTAACTGATATGGAAACACGAGAATTGGGGTACATGTAGACTGTAATTTCACTCTGAGATGCAAAGAATGGCTGTGTGTTCTTGTATGGTTGAGTTGTGTATGTACACCTGTCCCAAATACACCAATCCTACATATTTTAAGGCTGTAGAATGACCTGCTACTGTAACAGAAGCTGTTTTATTAGAATAGACATTAAAGGAATAGGTAGACTCACAAGGATAGGTGGTAATTGTATGATCATTGAGGATCCAGCCACTGTGACCTCTACTGGTCAACAGCAGAGGTGTCCACGACTCTTTTGTGTGGATGGAGGGATAATATGCATGTGTAACCACCACTCTATTCTCTGAACGCTGTTTCGGCCAGTCCGAAAGACCATAGCATACCTATAGAGCAAAAACAGAGGAATGATGACATAACTCCAGACATTAGATATAAAGCTGGTATCTATAATAATACAGTGCTCCAGACTAAACAAAATAAACAGGAGTCATTGGCTCCTAAACAGAAAAATGTAGGAGACAAATTAAATTTTTAGCCGCCGAATTGAAAATCGACATAATTATAACTATAATAAATAAATAAAAAGACTTGGAGAAGATGAGATGCAGGTCACAGTAATGAGCCAACACTACATATTGGAGAATACAGCACCACATACCTCTTGCATCCAGTGACATCTCCTGTCAAGTAGACCTTCTTTCCTCTTCTCCATTTGACCAGACCTCCATGACAAAGTCTTTCAGCCGCATCTCGTCTCTACAGAGTTTGTCACACAGACACGTTCGATTTTTGAATTTTTCCATCAACCCCCCACATCCTGGTGTCCTAACAATGTCATCCTGCTGCCATTCCCAATACTATGCCCATGCTCAATGCCCCAGGTACTATACTACTGCTGAAGAAATTGTGACCCCACTAGAAATAATGTCCCTATAGTGTCTACAGCAATTATAAGTGCCACCTACAATAATAATAAAACCTTAGATTAATTCCCCCCCACACTGCCCCCATATAGTAATTTCCCCACACTTAATAATAATTCCCCGACAGATTTATGCTCCACAGTAGTAATTTCACCCCATACTGTCCTTTAGTGCCCCCATTATGGCTAGTAATGTCTCCCAGTGCCCCCCTTTCAGCAAGTAATGTCCCCCACTGCCCCCCTTACGGCCAGTAATGTCCCCCCCCCCAGTGCTCCTCTACAGCCAGTAATGTCCCCCCAGTGCCTCTCTAGAGCCAGTAATGCCCCCCCCCCCAGTGCCTCCTTATGGCCAGTAATGTCCCCTCATTGCCCCCCTTATGGCCAGTAATGTCCCCTCATTGCCCCCCTTATGGCCAGTAATGTCCCCCCAGTGGCTCCTTATGGCCAGTAATGTTCTATCAGTGCCCCCCTTATGGCCAGTAATGTCCGCCCAGTGCCCCCCTTACGGCCAGTAATGTTGGGACTTAAAAAAATAATAATAATAATAAAAAAATAAAAAAATATATATATATATAAAAGCTAAAATCATATAATCACCTGTGTCCTTTCGCTGGTGCAGATGGTGTGACGCAGAAGCTGCGTGCGTCCCGGCACAGGTGGGCAGATGATGTGCCGGGACGCACAGCAATGAGGTGTGTAGCCTGTAGCGTAGGTGATCGACGACAGGGCAAGTTATTATTGGCTCCCATGCCCGGTCGCAATATTCAGCTATAGCGAGCGCGGCAGCCCTGTCGCAAATAGCGACGCGGCTAAAAAGTCTTGTTGCCATCTGCAATTTTAAAGGCGCATTGGCAACCGTTTTAGTCGACATCTGGAGTGCTGTAATATAGTATGTCATACAAAATCTCTCAAATGTTCTGTTGCTCGTCCCACCCACTAGACATATTCTTATGGATGTCATCTGTTATTTTGATTAATTTTCAACATGTAAAACCTGAATGCCAAGTGATCGTTAGGCTACTTTCACACTGGCGTTTCTGGCTCCGCTTGTGAGATCCGTTCAGGGCTCTCACAAGCGGCCCAAAACGGATCAATTTAGCCCCAATGCATTCTGAATGGACAAGGATCAGTTCAGAATGCATCAGTTTGCCTCTGTTCAGTCTCCATTCTGCTCTGGAGACAGAAACCAAATGCTGCTTGCAGCGTTTTGATGTCCGCCTGACGATGCGGAGCCAAACGGATCCGTCCTGGCTCACGATGTAAGTCAATGGGGACGGATTTGTTTTCACTGACACAATATAGTGCAATTGAAAATGGATCCGCCTCCCATTGACTTTCAGTGTAAGTCAAAACATACAAGCGTTTGCATTATAGGTGCGGATCCGTCTGTGCCCTACCTTACCAATCGAAGCGCACAGCTCATAGCCTGGGAGTCCCAGGCTATGAGCTGTGCGCTACGATTGGCCAGCGCTGCAGCAAGGGAGAACCCTAATACATAAACTCCGCCCCGTACAACAGAGGGAGCTGCACACACCGGAGCCTATCCCGGGCGAACGGAGCGGCGCCCAGACATACTAGTAAGGGCAGGGGGACCCCTGGGCGCCGCTATGCCCACTGATATAGTTAGTTTTTAGTTTTTAAACTAGTGAAAGGTCCTCTTTAAGTGATATTTAGATTCATCAGGTTTCTGGGTTTCGCTAGTGGGCAATTTTTCACGTAACGCCAGGTAGGTGAATCAAATGGTCATTTAAAAACAACATTTTGTGTTAACGTTGTTATCTTTATCTAACATTAAAGGTAGTTTCATGATCTTAAAGATTCCAGTCTTACAAATATGCAAGAATAGAAGAAAATGGGAAGGGGGCAAATACTTTTTCATAGATCTGTAAATTCAGCTCACAATCCAATCACAAACATGCTGCTTTTGCTAGGCTTTCATCAGTAGTTGTCAAATCTACTGCCGTCCTTTTCATCTATAAGCTCCTCAGCCATTGGCTCAAGTTGAATATCATGTCATCATCGCGACTTTCCAACGTCAAAATGTGGGTAATCTGTTATACACATTGATTGTAGTGGAAGCCATCAGGATGGGAGGCATATAGCGAGTTCAGAGGACAGGTGCGGCAGCAATGGCACAGTCTCTCTCGGGGTTCTACCAAAAAATGCAGACCAATTACTGATATGTGAAAAATAGGAAGGGATTGTTTTTTGACAACCCCATTACTAAAGCCTAGAGATCAGCAGCACTTATAATTGTGCTGTGCCGTGGTTATTTACACTCTAAGGACCATCCAGCTTGGTGGACCACAGTGAAACAGGTTATATGTCAAATGCCTATAGTGGATCCATTTTACAAATAAATGTTTTTTATGTACATATATCTGCTGACAAAATTCTTGCCTTTTATATAGAAAATGTGGATTAATTAGAGTCAACTCCTAACCTAAACATTCATTTTTGCAAATTTTTATAGCTTTTATACCTTCCATAATATGATTTTTATTTTCAAAGTGCTGAAAGTTTTTGTTTTCAGCACGTTTCACAGATGTTTAATACGCTGTTGTGGCCTTGTACATTCACAGGCGGTGACTTTCTGAAGTGTAAAAGACAAACTAAAAACAAGCAAAAAAAAAAAAAAGGGTTCTGCAGGGTCTGTTTTCTAATAATCTAATATGTGAATTAATAAGAGTGACTTCTAGCAGATTCATATAGTAAATCAATTAGTATGCAACTGAACTTTGGGTTCTCACGTTTTGTACTCCTATTTTTCACATGGCATTAGGGTGCATTCACACGAATTTGTGACTGCCATGTCTGTGTTGTGGACTGCGTATCTGCAAAACACGGGCATCGGCATCTTGGTGCAGACCCTTTGACTAAAACGGTTAGGTCGTGTTCTATTTTTTGCGGTGTGGAGGAATGGACCTGGAAGCACAAGGAAGTGCTTCCTTGTGTCTCCATGTGCTTTCGAGTCCATGACTTCATGCCGCAAAAGACAGGACATTTCCCTATCCTTCGCTGCATCTTGTGGATCACAGACCCATTAAAGTCAACGGGTCCGCACCGTGAAGCAGGGTGCACACGGCCGGTGCCCATGTTTTGCAGTCTACAACACTGGGACAGCTGTCTCGCGTTTGTGTTAATGCACCCATAGTTTGTAGAGTCTTAGGGCTGGAATAAATTTACTTTTTAATGGGGTTCTCTCGGCTTTTCATTAAAATCCTGGCATCTTCTGTCTGGTGTAGGAAAGATAGTTTGATCATTACTTATTAGTCCGTTATGCCACCGTATAGGCTGACTGCAGGTTCTTCTGCTCAAGTCTTGACCGTATGGGTTCCAGAATATTCCTGTTCAGCTGCATATACAACATATGCAACTGAACAGAACTTGGTACAGTGAGTGCCAGTTTTCCTTTTGATTTCTAGATTCAAGTACCGTATTTTTTGTTTTAAAAGATGCACCTAAAGATAAGACACACCCCAGCTTTTGGAGGAGGAAAATAAGAAAATAGTTTTCATCAGACCCCCATATCAGGACCTCACATCAGACCTCCATGTCAGACCAGATCAATCCTCAATGCCAGACCCCCATCAGACCTCAGGTCATACCTCCATGTCAGACCCCCATCAGACCTCAGATCAGAGGTAAAATAAATAAACTCACTTACCTCTCCTGAGCTGTCGCTCCTCTCCAGGTTCTGCGGTCTCTGCTGCAGACGCGCTCCCTTGTCTACTCCGGCCCTGCACACGGTCAGGACAGTGCAGTGAGGCTCCTAGGGAAGACGACTAGGGAGAGTGAGTACTGGCGGCACTCACAGCACTTTACTCCCCTCTCCTTGCACCTAATGCATACTAGTGAGTGCTTCCATAAGATGCACTGCCATTTCCTCCCCCCACTTTTGGGAGAGAAAAATGCGTCTTATAAAGCGAAAAAAAGATATGTATTTCAAATGAATATATGTCAGGAAGAAAAGTTGTATCGGCTTCATCCAAATGTTCACAATAGCTATACAGAGTTGATTAATCTTATTTTAAGGAAAAATATACTTTTATGCTTCATGCTGTATTGTCAGTCCTGATTTGGTCTGCTCAAATTTGCAGATTGCATGCGGACACATTCATTTCTATGCAGGTTGTGCAAAACCTAAAGAAAAACAAAAATCCGTGCCCTAGGTAAATAGCTTTGAAAGGAATGATTACAATACAAATATGTAATGCAAGATTAATAAAATGGTTCTACTGGCTCCTTTTCACATGCAGGAGGACCCCCGAGTAGGTACACTGCCAGCAAGAGAGCGTGTGACTGACTGAATTATTCACGTGTGCACACATCGTATTCCTAAATGTCTGTCATCTTTCATCACCTCCATCGCAGTAAATACTGAGGATAATATCAAAACTTTGACCTGCTTAAATTATTAATGCTCAACAAGTACATCTGAGTGCGGAGGTCTTTCAGAGGTTTACTTACTGTAATTCTCCCTGGGGTTGGTTTACGTATTTCTGAAGACTAGGTTCAGTTTTGTCCTTTCTTTTGTAAAACTATACGAAATAGTTACAGCGATGGAAACATGAAGTCATTCAAAGAAAATCGATTTGCTAGCCAACTTGCCTTTAAAGAAAAAAACACCACATTTTTCGCACTATAAGATGGGCCTAGGTTTTAGAGGAGGGAAATATTAAAAAATAAATTAGACTTCAAATGTTAATTGGACCCCCAACAGACCTCAGACCATGCCCCTTTTGGACATGCTGTATCTTGTGAATGTCATAAATGTCCAGATGGGATAACCTTCTTAAAGGGGTATTCCTCCCATCTTGATATTTCATCCTCACCTGCAGCCAGCTCTGCTGTTCACTTCCTGGTTCCCTGCTTCTAAGGCTGGGCGGGCTTAGGCAGTTTGAGTGAAGGCCTGCCACGCCGCTGTATGACATCACACTGAGAACTCAGTCATTGCGTGCTCGTTCATGTTGATAGGATGAGTCATCAGTCTGGGAGCCTGCAGTGTCTGTGAAACCCATCCCCCCCTCTCTGGAAGTGAGCAAAGACATGTGTCTGTCCCGCAGTCTAATACAGTTTTACACACAATCTCAGTCTTATCTTTTACAAACCCATTCTGTGCAGCAGATAAATAAAATTGTCCCCAGCATCCCTGCTCTAAATAGAGAACGCCCTTTGATGGTTATAATAAATAAAATTGTTGGTGGATTAGTGGATGATGTTATCCTGCCGTGAGATACCGTACTGGCATTGCAGGAGCGCACGGCATCATCGGTTGCTATGGCGCCGTGCGCTTTGTGCCGCCGCAGTACAGTAATACACTGATCTACATCATACGAGTGTATTACTGTACAGCAGCAGCGGCATGAAGCGCACGGCGTCATAGCAACCAATGATGCCGTGCTCTCCTGCAATGCCAGTCCTGTACCTCCCGGTCCTCTCTCCGCCGCTCGCTTTGAAAGCCGCGCTGCATACAGAGCTCTGTATCGGACACGGCCGAGAACAAACAAGATGAGCGCATGAGCGGCTAGCGTGCGCGTTTCTGTGTGAATGACTGGCCGCCTGGGTGAATAGTACGATCTGCGCAAGAGCGGCCCATAGTTGCAGCTGTGGAGTGGTGGCCGTATTTATGGGTTACCGTAGGGGTGGGCGATTATAGATGATATGAGATCTAAACGATGTAAGTTTGGCCAATGATAGAGATTTAGTTTATATCGCCATATCGCGGTAGAACATGGCATGTGCCGCTCTCGGCGCGCACCATGTTCTCCTGAGCTGGCACACTGGAGAAAGGAGGGAGTGCCTCCCTCCCCACTGTGTGCGGCTGCCACTGACCACCAATGAGAACAGAGTAGGAGGAGGAGGGGAGGGACTGTGGCCACTCCGCCACCAATGAGAACAGGGAATAGGAGGAGAAGGGACTGTGGCTACTGCGCCACCAATGAATATAGTTTTATGCCTTAATACAAATGTAGCCTGCATGTGCCGGCCATATCCCATACCCAGCCTCTATGACTGCATGCTGTGATCCACCACAATTAACCTCTCAGGTCCTGTAGGGTTAATTGCGGTGGATCATTGCGCACAGTAATAGAGGCAAGGTGTGGGATATGGCCGGCAAATACAGGCTACGTTTGTATTCAGGCATATTAACTATATTCATTAGTGGCGCAGTGGCCACAGCCCCTCCCTTCTACTCCCCCTCTTCTAAGTATTATATTAATTGCGGCCTCCCCTCCACATGATTAAATCATTGGTGGCAGTGGCCCCAGGGTGGCAGCTTCTGATCGGGGCCCCAGCAGTGTAATCGCGGGGCTCCGATCGGTTACCATGGCAGCCAGGACGCTACTGAAGCCCTGGCTGCCATAGTCAGCTCCCTGCTGCTGTGAGCACTATGCACAGAGCAGCAGGGAATGTGTGAGGTCCTATTCACACTAATTGAGCTCTATTAGGGTGACTATGACAAGGGTTCTAGCCCCTAAGGAAGCTAATAGTTTATTAAATAAAAAGTAAAAAAAAAAAGTTTAAACCCCCCCCACCCAAATATAAAATATATCGCATATGCCTAAAATTATATTGCAATATAGATTTTAGGCTATATCGCCCACCCCTACCATATGTAAACAATGGGGTAAGAGAGAAGGGAATTTAGCAAAATGACTGCATTTTAAATAATATCAGCTAATTACAAAAATAATCTATGGCACTAATGGATACTTTTGAAATATGATCTTCCAGATGGGAATACCCCTTTAAGGCAAAGAGCTCTCTATTCTGTTAGTTGTTGTTTTACAGTTAGAAGGCAAGAGAAAATAACTAAACTATACCTGCTTGATAATCACATGTCCAGGACTGTTTTTTATCTTATTGAAATAAGAGGGGGGGGGGGGGGGGGGGAGGGGTTGAATGATTGCATGGAGAAATCTTGAAATTGGTCCAGAAAATATATTGGGGCATTGTAATATTTTTTATTATACAGTGTAAAGGCTTTATTTGCTAAAGCAGTTCCAACCCTTTTAATTAGTGACCAGATATTCTGTAGTGACCTAGTTTATTATCCTTGTTGGTTTTGTGCTGTTTCCAGTGTCCATTATTGTCAATGTGCGAAGATGCATTTTTAAAGAACAGTGTGTAAAAACAGCAATTATGGTTTTCTTTTCATTGAAGCATTTCGAGAATCGGTTTTCTTAAAGGAAAACCAATGTCATGTCTTCTTATTATTAAAGGAGCCTTATCCCACTAAAGGAGACTGATCCCAATGACTTATAATGGATCGGGTGGGATTCAAGTTTTTTTTTTTCTTATAGAGAAGGAAAGCAATGCAGGCTTTTCCATTTGTACTGTGAAAAAAGAAACCGAAACCCAACTGATTCTCATTTCAGCAAATTGCATTTAGTGCCCATTCACACAACCATATGTTTGTGTCCGCATCCGTTCCACAATTTTGCGGATCGGATGCTTTCCACATCTGTATGGCCTTTCCACAGTGCCGCAAACAAGATAGAAACGTCCTATTTTTGTCCGTATTTGCATCAATTATAGGCATTTCTATTATGGAGGAGAATGTTACATTCCGCAAAGTGCAGACGGCACACAGCCGGTATCAGGGTTTTGCGGATCCGCAATTGGCAGTCCGCAAAAACAGATAACTGTTCTGTGAATGAGCCGTTATGATGTAGAGAAAGTTAATACAATCCACTTACTAATGTATTGTTAACATCCATATTGCTTCCTTTCCAATGTATTATACACTGCTCGTTTCCATGGTTACGACCACCCTGTAATACATCAGTGGAGGCAGTGTTGCATAGTATAGGAAAAAGCAACAGCATTACTGGTGGCCAGAACTGCGGGAGTGCACAAAGTCCAGTACCTTTTTCTATAGTGTGCAAGCACGGCCACCGCTGCTGGACTGCATGGTGGTCGTAACCATGGAAACGTTTAGTGTAGAATGTGATGGAAAAATTAATCAAGCCAGCAAAGGAGACAATATGGACAATCACAATGCATTAGTAAGTGCCTTGTATTAACTTTGTCTACATCAAAACTCACAAAATATGAGAAGCTGAATTTATCCACCCTCATAGGCAGATTCAAACAGAAAATGCATGTATGGTCTAAGCCAGGGATGCCCAACCTGCGGCCCTCCAGCTGTTGCAAAACTACAACTCCCAGCATGCTTGGACAGTCTATAGTTATCAACCTATAACAGGCGTTGATGGGAGTTGTAGTTTTACAACAGCTGGAGGGCCGCAGGTTGGGCATCGCTGGTCTGAGCTGCCGCTGTCAGTGGTAGGACGGATTAATCTTAGGCCTCATGCACACGACCATTGTGTGCATCCGCGTCCGTGGTTCCGTTTTCCGTTTTTTTTCGCGGACCCATTGACTTTCAATGGGTCCGTGGAAAAATCGGTAAATGCACCGTTTGGCAGCCGCATCCGTGACCTGTGTTTCCTGGCCGTGAAAAAAATATGACCTGTCCTATATTTTTCACGGTCAACGGTTTGCGGACCGATTCAAGTCAATGGGTCCGTGAAAAATCACGGATGCACACAAGATTGTCATCCGCGTCTGTGATCCGTGTCCGTTTTTTCCTATCATTTCAATGGCAACCTTGACTTAGATTTTTTTTTCATTTTTCATGTCCGTGGATCCTCCAAAAATCAAGGAAGACCCACGGAAGAAAAAACGGTCACGGATCACGGAACAACGGAAATCCGATTTGCGGACCGCAAAAAAAAAACTGTGTGCATGAGGCCTTAAGATGATCTGGATGCCACAGCTACCTTACAGTGCTCCAGGCGAAAAAAAATACCTAGAAGCCATTGGCTCCGGAACTGAAAAATTTAGGAGCCAAATAAAATTTTTAGTCGCCAAATCGAAACCGAATCAAAATTTTGGCATTGTGACAAAGCTACGCCGATCAGATCGGCGTAGGGTTGTTTCGATACCAAAATTTTTATTCGCTTTTGTCACCATAAAAAAGTATTGCAATACTCAATACCACACGAAAAAAATAAAAACAAAGCCGCGTGCATTTCGCATTTTATGAAACGGCGCTTACCGCATAGGAGATATTTTTAATCGTTTGGACTTTTCGGACGCAGCGCTATGTAATATGTTTATTTATTTATTGTTTATATATTTTATATGTAATATTAGGAAAGGGGGGATTTAAACTTAATATTTTAGGGTACTTTCACACTAGCGTTTCTCATTTCCGGCATAGAGTTCCGTCACAGGGGCACTATACCCGAAAAGAACTGATCAGGCATATCCCCATGCATTCTGAATAGAGAGCAATCCGTTCAGGATGCATCAGGATGTCTTCAGTTCAGTCATTTTGACTGATCAGGCAAAAGATAAAACCGTACCATGCTAAGGTTTTATCTCCAGCGAAAAAAACTGAAGACTTGCCTGAATGCCGGATCCGGCATTTTTCCCCATAGGAATGTATTACTGCCGAATCCGGCATTCAAAATAACGGAATACTGGAATGCCGGATTCGTCTTCATGCACAAACCGGTAAAAAGATACAAGACGGATCCGTCTGTCCACGTGACAAGCGCGTGATAAAAAACTGACTGTGGTACCCAGACCCGAACTTCTTCACTGAAGTTCAGGTTTGGGTTCAAGGTTGTGTAGATGTAATTATTTTCCCTTATAACATGGTTATAAGTACAATAGGGCTGGAGGGGTTAAAAAAAAAATATATAATTTAACTCCCCTTAATCCACTTCTTCGCTCAGCCCTTCTTCTCTTCTGTCTTCATCTGTGAGGAAAAGGACCTGTGGTGACGTCACTGCGCTCATCACATGGTCCATCACATGATCCATCACATGGTAATGGACCATGTGATGAGCTCAGTGACATCACCACAGGTCCTTTGACAGGTCCTGAAGAAAGAACAGGAGATCTGCAGCTACGCGATCAATTGGAGGAGGTGAGTTAATTTTTTTTTTTTTTTTTAACCCTGCACTGCACCACCAATGTTTATTATACTGGGGTGTTGGTGGGGGCGCACTACGCCACCAATGAAGATAATTGACCTTTTAATACAAATACAGGAGGCGGGTGCTGAAATCAAATAGCCGGCACCCGACATCTACTATGACAGGGAGCTGCGAAGCTGCGATCCGCTGCAGTTAACCCCTTTGCTGCGGTACCTGAGGGGTTAACTGCAGCGGATTGCAGCTCCCTGTCATTGAGGTCGGGTGCCGGCTATTTGATTCCGGCACCCGCCTCCTGTATTTGTATTAACAGGTCATTTTTCTTCATTGGTGACGCAGTGGCCACAGCCCCTCCTCCCGTCTCTCTTCTTATTGGCGGCGGCGGCAGCAGCACAGGGGGGGAGAGACTCCTTCTCCACTGCGCTGCTGAGAAGAACATCGGCGGCAGGGCAGAGAACTATCATCTCCTGTGCCCCGCCTCTGTATTCAACGGCAGAGCTGCGGCGGCTGGTCTAGTCGCAAATGGCGACAAGACTAAAAAGTCTTGTCGCCATTAGTAAATTCTAAGTCGCATTGGCGACCATTTTGGTCGCCATCAGGAGCCCTGCCTTATCTACTACATAATTTCCCCATATGGTTGCCTCTCAGGTTTTTTCACTCAATTAATAAGGGAGCTTATATGGAAGGGGGGGTTTGGCACGGTTGCGGTTGGAGACTCTTCCGAATCCATGGGTGTATTTCTTAGCTGCCCACTTCAACATATGAGGGACTAGGAAAGGGAGGAGGTAGATACCCAAAGTAGGTTACTGAAAGTATTCTTGGCGGCACCAAACTTATATGAAGCTTTAGAGGCAGATAAATTGAAAAGGTCAGGTCTGGCGTTACCTACGTTGCGTCTCTTGCATAAGACATGGTGGATAGTGAGGGACCTACAGGGCATAAAGGGCATCACGCAGTATACCTCCATATGGGACACTCGATAGTTGCCGCATCTGGACTCCCTACAGGGTATGGGTGGTTGGCGTCATATGGGCATTATCAGAGTTCACCAACTCCTTGATCATAATGTTCTCAAAACTTATGATCAACTTGAGGCGGAAACTGATTTACTGTCCTCAGACTTTTATAGGTATTTACAGCTGCTCTTTGCATTCCGGGCTGACCATGCTAACGGTATGTTAAACACGGTATACCAAAACAAAATCATTGCCCTGGTAGACCGGAGGAATTCCTTGTCTGTAGTTATTTCCCTGCTCTATCAGGCTATACTAGACCGATTTCTGCAAGACTACACAGTGATTAGTAGGACAAAATGGGAAGTAGAGGTGGGGCCGTTAGAGGAAAACCAGTGGCAGGAGATATATACAGCTCTCACTCAGTGAACCCTAAAGGTTGTCACAATAGTTTCTATATAGGACTCGTTGGATTCCAAATGTCCGCGATGTGGGGAGGTGGATGCGGGTATGTTACACATAATGTGGTCATGCTCGGCCCTAGAGGGCTTTTGGCGCACTGTGCTGCATCTCATTAACTCTCAGTCTATACTCTATACTAACTTACATTGGATGTGACCCCATTTGTTTGTGTATTGGGATATGTGGAGGATCTGCCAATCACTGAACCCAGAAAAGTTGCGGGGGCCAGAATGTTATATATGGCTTGCAAGCTAATTGCCCAGCATTGGCTAGATGAGTGTAGTCCTAGTAGAACCGAATCTACAGGGTGGGCCATTTATATGGATACACCTTAATAAAATGGGAATGGTTTGTGATATTAACTTCCTGTTTGTGGCACATTAGTATATGTGAGGGGGAAAACTTTTCAGATGGGTGGTGACCATGGCGGCCATTTTGAAGTCGGCCATTTTGAATCCAACTTTTGTTTTTTCAATAGGATGTCTTGCATTGAAATCTGCTGCAATGACCCGGTTAATGCATTCACCAGACATCAACACAATTTCTATCCGCTCCTCACGTGTTAACCTCGGCGACATGTTAATGGCTGTAAACAAAGAGAAACTTGTAAATAACTCAGGAAAGAATAAAGTTACGTTAAAACCAAGCACACCATTGTTTTTCTTGTGAAATTCCCATGTGATGTGTCACATGACCCTCTTCCTATTGAAAAAAACAAAAGTTGGATTCAAAATGGCCGACTTCAAAATGGCCGCCATGGTCACCACCCATCTTGAAAAGTTTCCCCCCCTCACATATACTAATGTGCCACAAACAGGAAGGTAATATCACCAACCATTCCCATTTTATTAAGGTGTATCCATATAAATGGCCCACCCTGTATAGCCAAGATTAACTGGCTAATCAATTTCGAACGAGGGATTTATAGGAAGAGGGACGCTATGACCAAATTTGAGAAACTATGGACTCCTTGGATTGACGCCCCAGGGCTGCAAAGAAAAAGGGGGTCAGTCAGCACATCCCAAAGCGCAGGGGCACGTTGCTATGGCTGCGAACAACAATGTAAAACAAAACATGCAATGCAACAGCTCTCTGCAAACCAAATAAAGTACTAAAATGCATAATAATTGCTAGTGCTATACTTATAAATTAGAGATGCTTGGCAAATCATTTTGTACAAAATTATTTGAGCCCGTCTGCCACACGTCAAGGCCTTCTCTGTAAGACGGGTTCCGAACACTAAATTCTACCTGTTATGTGCCATGATGGCTACCATACAATTCGGGCATGTAGGTTCCACATGCATGCTGGGCCTGCTTTAATTTCTGTCATTTTTGGTGCCGACTGGGACTAGTGTGAGGGGTACTAATGACTGTGTGTAGCTGGATCTGTGATTGGCGGTCTCTTTTGGGAATGGGTCTCCACTATTTAATAAGAGTAAGTTTTGTCTGATGACTAAATGTAATTTTACCCACAGGATCAAAGATTTAACTCGGTATTGTTGAGAGTGCTGTAAGAAAGGAGCATGTATTTATCACAAAGACATGATGGTGGGATCGGGTGGTGAGGAATGTGGAGGATGGAGATCATCATCAAGATTGTTATGAGGGGTGGAGGGTATGGGGCTTTTGGGGTTTTGTGTTTGTAAAATTTACAATATATTAATATAAAAAAATTACTTAATAAAAAAATAAAAGACATTTTGTCTACATCAGGCATGCTCAACCTGCGGCCCTCAAGCTGTTGCAAAATTACAACTCCCAGCATTCCTGGACAGCATACAGCTATCAGCTTACAGCAGGGTTTGGTGGGAATTGTAGTTTTACAACAGCTGGAGGGCCGCAGGTTGAGCATCCCTGCTCTACATGATAAATGCCCTTCACTGAAGTGAGACCTGTGCTAATGTGAATAGAGCTTTTAAGGGGTTGTCCCATCTGTACATTTATGACATTTAGGGATTATTCAGAAGGCCGTAGTGTTTTGCTTGACAGCACATGGCCGGCACTATGATAGAAATGACTATTCCTGTCCGCAATTTAACAACCACTTTCACTACACACCCTGCTAGACTCGCTCTACACACAATGGAGAAAGAAGATGTGTGTTTCCAATATGGCCTCAATCAGGAATGTTTTTAACCAGTTGTAGACCACGCATACACCAGAACTGTCCGAACGGTCTACATTTATCTCTGTAAGGATGTTTTTGAATATCATTGCAGAGGTGGCAGCTGCATGCAGATCATGCAGGAGCAAGGAGCCGGTTGTCTGTGACAGCTGGGCTCCCCATAGAGAAGGCAGGGACAAAACCAGTTCCTGCTCCGCTCCTAGCGATCATATGATCACCCGTAACTGCAGTAGCGGACCCAAATTAGCTCTGCAGTTTATTACTGTGTTCCCCCTGTGACTGGTGCTAATAAGTCAGCCCCAGTTACAGGAGAAATCAGCAATTTAAAATGCCCCAAAAGGTCTTGGATGACCATATCAGGGGCAGAAAGTGTAAAATATCAAAAATAAAGAAAATTACGCCACAACTATCTCACATCGCAGCTTCTTCTCTGTATATTCCATTATGACAGCTGAAAGGAGGCACAACTCAAAAAAGGTTTTTACATGCACTTTTTGCTGAAAAAAAAAAAAAAAAATTTCCATTCTCCTCGAATAGTTAAAAAAAAAAAAAAAACGGACATGTGAGTTCCCCCATAGTCTGCAGTGGTACTGAAAACGCCAGTGTGACGACAGTGAAAGTATCCTAAAAAATATGGAAATGTGCCTGATCAAGAAGGGGGAGAATAAAAAATAAAGATCACCATTTTCCATTGTTCCTCTTCTAAACTGAGACTAAAATGAATCGCATGAGGCATTCCCTTATTTGTTAGGCGTTCAGCTGTGTATACTGTGCTTTGTGGTTGTGTATTATTATGACTTCGTGTTGCTTCTTTTTCCTTAGGCCTCTTGCACACGACCGTTGTGTGCCCGTGGCTGTATTGCTGTATGTACACCGGCCCGTGTGCACTCCACATCACTGATGCTGACCAATTCACTTGAATGGGTCGGCAATCACGGAAATGCGGAACGGAAGCATGGATCAGAACCCCACCGACGCACTACGGAGTGCTTCCGTGGTGTTTCTGTCCGTGCCTCCGCGCCGCAAAAAAATAGAACTTGCATGGAAGAGGCCTTAGTCATGTAATCAGTAAGGCGGGCAGGGTGTTAACGGCTTTCTGTGACTGATTATTCTTTCCCGCACCCTTTCCCTAGGAGTCTAGTAAACATCATCTGCTCCTTGTCAACAGTTAAAACAACACATTGAATTCATGCCCTGGGAAGTTTTGCTTTGATAATTCTGTAGAAGAGGTAATTAATAATAAATTAGATATTTGTGCGGCTCCTGGCAACATTTAAACCCTTTTGGAGCCGAAGGGGCTACAAGAGTACTTTTATATTAATGTGTGTGTGTCGCATGCCTGGTGCGTGAAGGGTTAATCTGGGCACTCACTTTTGCTTTACAGCTTGAATAATTTCACACCATTAAATGTCATGTGCCACTGCAGGCTGCTTTCAATAAATCACGTCTTGTATGGCGTCGTACATCACGTTGCATCTCCTAATCATGTTTGTGACATGAATCAACAAGAGGTAAATGTATGTGCGCTGTGTGAGAGATGACTTCCCGTGAGATGTGGAGAATTCTCCCAATTTAAAATGACAAATAATTTCTAGTTGGGTAAAAAACTGAGGTTGCTGGAAACATCATACATACTGTATAATGACATTACTTCCAGTGTGGACAAGCTGCAGCCCATTTATGAGCCCCCATGTCAATTAGTCATCCTACAGAAAACGAATCATAGTGCCAAATGTTTGCCTGCCCAGTCCCTGATCCTTGTACTGATTACTTGACTAAATAGGTTTGTATATTTGGGCTTTCTCACCAAGGAAAGCTCTCTTCTAGATGGAAGACAACGGAGTAGCTCTGGTACCTCTGATCTTTAAAGGGGTTTTCAGGAAATAAACTTTTATTAAACATACCCTGGTCATACTAAAATATATATATATTCTGATTTTATTACCTACTATGCCCCGTTTCCTTACTTTATAAACCAGTCATGTCACCTGGTTTGTTGTTTTGCTGACATCATGTCGACGGGTCACTTGCTCCCCCGCCCTAAGCTGCACTGCCCTATCTAACATATAGTACCCGCGATGCGCCGCCCAATCCCAATAGTCTGCCCTAATTCCAACCGGTGCCCATGTCTATATATGTGTGCATATGTTTAGATATTTGTACATATATGCTGATATACATTTTATTTATTATTATATTATATACATATATATTTTTATATATCTTTTTACGTGTGATGTTTTATCTTTACATTTCATACCTAGCTCTCTTTTATTTATTGACTCCTTATAGCATTAACTGCTTTGAACCAATGTAATTATGTACCCCTTTATTCAATCACCTCATAACTCATGACGATTATGTCATCACTTTTATTATTACCATTACTCGTGACGGTCATGTTACCACTACTTTTTATTCAATATTATATCTCCGTTTTGTTTTACCGGACATTTCTGTCACTTGAGGCACACTAGTGTGCTTCTAATTTGTGTGTTTTTTTGCATATGTTGTTTTAGACTTGAAAAAGGGGTCCACAGAACCCCGAAACGCGTTGTCACTGTAACAATAAAAACCTATTGGTTTATATAAAAATACTCTGGTTGCGTTTTTGCGCCTACGTTCCACCCCTCCACTCGACCCCCGGTCCAGTGGAAATATACCCTATGCACAGTTAGGTGACAGGCGTGCAGACAGAGCGGTATTCAATTACACACAGCGCCATACATAGCGGCGATATCCAGCTCAGCCAAGAGGAGGAAGGCGGAGAAGGCAGTGGAAGGGCGTAAGTGCAGGTGGGGAAAGGCAATGCCAGGCTGGGCAGCAAGTGTGGACAAAGTAGAGGTGCGTGCCCCTCAATGCTGACGTGGTGGAGCATGTGTCCCGTTGATGTGAGGTCAGCAAGACAACAAACCAGGTTATGTTTAATGAAAAATAAAAGTTTAATCTCGGAAAACCCCCAAATACCACAATGGACCTAGATACAACACCAAAAGTTGTCAACACGGGGCTTAAACCTAAATCAACATTTAACCCCATATACCATAGGGGAAACCACATAGAAACCTTCTCTGCCCTGGTGACCAAAGAACTCAGAACCATCAACAAAGGTCTAAACATCCCTGATAACCTCAACAAGAGGGAGAAGATAGCCCTAACGGATCTCACGAATAACGAGTCCATTGTGATCAGAAGCGCGGACAAAGGAGGAGGTATTGTGATTCAGGATAGAAGTGACTATCTGAATGAAGCATTTAAAATCCTGGGAGATGAAGACTACTATCAGGTCATGACGGAAAATACACTAAAAGAGGACACCAAAGTACTAATCCATCTACTGGAAACTGCTGAGAAAAATCGAGTCATATCAAAAAAAGAAAAAGAATACATCCTAGTGGACCATCCAAACCTGGCTCTCTTCTACCATCTACCAAAAGTGCACAAATCTATCAATAATCCGCCGGGGAGACCCATCATCTCTGGCATCTCTTCCTTAACCTGCAATCTGTCACACTACATTGACATTTTGCTACAAAAATATGTAATGGAATTACCATCGCATCTGAAGGATTCAGCGAGTCTTATCTCCCTCCTGAAAGACATCAAATGGAAAGAGTCCTACATGTGGATAACACTCGATGTTTCAGCACTGTATTCCAACATTCCACATGCAGCGGGCATAAGTGCAATACAGCTTTTTCTCCAACAGGATGAAACTCTACCAGACCTACAAAGTCAATTCATTCTGGATGGTATAGATTTCATTCTGAGCCACAACATTTTCACCTTCGAAAATAAAATATTCAAGCAAACAAAAGGGACCGCGATGGGCACGCGTTTCGCGCCGAGCTACGCAAATCTATATATGGGTCGATTTGAGACCCAATATATTTATAACAAACACCCTTGGCACAAGCGACTGATCTTCTATAGGAGATACATCGACGACCTGCTACTAATTTGGGATGGAAATATGGAAGACGCTGCCAGTTTCACGTCTCATCTAAACAACAATACATTTAACCTCACCTTTACCGCAAATTACTCAAAGACGGCCGTAGAATATCTAGATTTGGTCATATCCTCAGAAGGAAACGTCATTAAGACCAAAACTTTTTTCAAAAAAGTTGATGGAAACAGTTATCTGGATTACCAGAGTTCCCATCACAAAAAATGGAAAAACAACATTCCATTCAGTCAGTTTAAGCGCATACGCAGAAATTGTACTAAGGATGAAGATTTCAGAAACCAGAGCCAAGTAATCAAAAAAAGATTCCAAAAGAAAGGGTACCCTAGGGAAATTATAGAGGCAGCATACCAGCGAGCTGAGGGGTACACCCAAACAGAGTGTCTCACTTCATGCTCAACCAAACCAGGTGACTCAAAAGCCGCAGAAAAATTCAAATCTGCCTTCATTACGACATATAATACCAATCACAATACCTTGCGGAATACCCTCAATAAGCACTGGCATATCTTACAGGCGGATCCTTTTTTGAAAAAACACATTCAACAAAAACCCCAATTAACATTCAGGAGGGCCCAAACGCTTAAAAATATTATTGCTCCAAGCCGTCTACGGGACTGCAAAAAGAACACAACAAATCCGATCTCTTTCTTCCCCCAACTACTCGGAAGTTATAAATGTGGACACTGCCGTTGCAAATGTTGCTTGAATATTTCCTCTCGGATCTCAAAATTTTCAAGCAACTCTACAGGAGAGCAATTTGAGATAAAATCCTTCTTAAATTGCTCCTCAAGCTATGTCATCTATCTATTAGAATGCTCATGCGGACTACAATACATAGGCCGCACCACCCAAGCATTGAGAGAAAGGATCAATAACCACCGTTGGAATATCTCAAATGGTTACACCAAACATGGTGTGTCCAGACATTTCCTCCAGGTCCATAATAAAGACCCAACAAACCTCTCCATAACTCCAATTGAACAAATTCCGGTTACCCACTCAAACAGATTCCAGAAATTGAGACGGAAAGAAATGTTTTGGATTTTCAAAATGCAAACCATAGAACCTTACGGTTTAAACGAATCACTGGAGAGTAACTGTTTTTGACCAGTCCTCTCCCAACCACTAGCTCTGGGTCATGCATTTTTCCTTATCAGCCCACTGCCTTATCAGCTATGCTACAATCACTTCACATCTCCCGCAGCCCCTACCATCACCACACTACACGTCCTCTACCACCAATTTCCCCAGCTGCCACTTGCCATCCACCCCATACCTCTTGTCGACATACCCTTTACATAGGATTATTTCCCTTCAGCACACAGCCCTCCTGCCATCATCCCTTACCCCCAATCACCCATATATACCCACGTACCCATACACCAGTTCCATCCCACTGGCTCAGCCCCCTACCAGTCCCTCTATGTTGTATAATCACCCCTACACCAGTTATCTATATATCAGGGCAATACAAATGCTCCCCCATTCCAATTGTGCCCACCCCACCAACATTCACACTTACATATCCATCCAATCACATATTTCCCTTATCATCCAGTCCACAACTGCCCAATACTCTGTCACATCACCCAACCAGCCCTTAGCCTCCAAACCACCCCACACCACTCCCCCCCACTCATGTCCCCCATTTAGCTATCACCCCTTTTGGGTATGTTCCCTGAGAGCGATCCCTTCCCTGTGGCTCAGAGAGCCAGCGTTTCACACAGCGCTCGGCGCATGCGCTGTTCACAAAGACAGCTCCGGGCCGACAGACTGAACAGCTGTCAATCTCAAGCTCCGCCCCCTCCCTCCTGCTCTTCTGAGCGCGCCTTCCAGCAGGCGTGCAAGGCCGCGCTCCAAGCCCCAGCACGGACCCGACAGGTAAGAACAGCAGCCATGTGCTCCACATCTCCTCATGCCCACCTTGTTAATTCAAATCATTTTAGGCTCACTCCCCAGTTGTGCCGTTCCGGTCGGCACTGTCTGTATCCTACAGTGGTTTGAACCATCTGTACATCAATCGCTGCATCTCCCCCATTCATTCAGGCTATTGTATTATGACTTATTCAGCTATTTAATCATCCATTGGTTATTTTTCCTTCCTATTGTTTGAATCAATGTGGGACCAGCAATCCCAGTCTCATCTGGTTGCCCTGGCCATGCTTTTCACTATACATGGTTGTGATATGGGCACATCTGTGTACATGCTTATATCTCCTGTGTCCATCATGCTTGTGCAGGTGTGGGCACATCTGTTTGTATATGTGCATGCTTGTTATTATTGTTACTATGCACGTATAGATTTCCATACTCCATGCCAAACTAGGATACATCTTATAGATGTGTGTACACAGCGATCCGACCACTATTAATGAAGCCACTATCAGCTACACCATCACATTTGTGGTATCGTTTATGATGACCATCGTTATTGATTTATATATGATATATACCACCATATCTATGGCACTCCAGCCTATTTTAATTAATTAACTTTTTATTTCCAAAAGTGACTCCAGCCCTATATGTAATTACACATGCGGCCACGCATGCGCTTGCATGTGTGTTTGCATGCATCCCCCCATATACACACATCTCTCTATGTATTTTATTTTATTTTAATTTAATTTATTTTAGCTTTATCACGTCATAATATTAATTTACTATACTATCAACTCCTTACCCGTCCTCATTTGTGTTATCATCTATGTGTGGACAATTTCAATTTCTCCAAACGACGCATTTTAGTGCTCTTGCTCTTTGTTTTATTTGACTTGTATATGTGCACAGATTCCTACGTGCACATCTACTCCTAATCCATTTTTAACACGTGTATACATTTTATATAATTTCATTTACTTTTATTCTGTACCAAAAAACCTCCACCCCTTTAAACCTGTGATTTCCTAGACTTGAAAAAGGAGTGTACCAACTCCGAAACGCGTTGTCTATCATCAATAAAAGACCCCCTTATCTATCCACCGAGGTCGTGTTTTTGCGCCGGAAGGTATCAATTGGTGCACCACACCAGTGCACCATCAATCTTTTTCTGTTTGCAATATATATCACTCCTCTGGAGCTTAGGCTACTCCACCGACGAGGACTGAGAAGATACCGGCTGCACCGACCCCTTGTTCTCACGAGTGTTGTGCCTACGTATGCACAACACCAGAAGGTGAGCATAATTTTCGATGTTTTGATTTCATATCTTTAATTGAACCTATTACCCTATGAGCGCCTTCCTATCTTTTTTCGCCACTATCGCTGGAAAACCCCATAAAAGGTCTGATCCCTTAGACTACATTAACACAACAGTTTTCAGCGCAAATTAAAGTAATTGGCTCTGACTTATCAAGTTTCAATTGTATATTGAAATTGTGAGGGTGGTGTCTTGTGTAGTGGCTGTCGCATGGCTAGAATGCAGCCGTGTTCAAGCCAAGCACCCCTTCTAGATGCGGTCTGCAAATGAGTTGAGAGTTAATTGTTAATGGTTTCACACTCACGTTTTGGCTTTCCGTTTGTGAGATTCGTTCAGGGCTCTCAAAAGCGGTCTACAACGGATCATTCTGCATTCTGAATGGAAAAGGATCCGCTCAGAATGCATCAGTTTGCCTCCGTTCAGTCACTATTGCGCTCTGGAGGCGGACACCAAAACGCTGCCTGCAGTGTTTTGCCATCCGCCTGATGAAGCGAAGCCAAACGGATCCGTCCTGGCACACAATGTAAGTCAAGGGGGACAGATCCATTTTCTCTGCCACAATAGAAAACTGATCTGTCCCCCGATGACTTTAAGTGGTGTTCAAGACGGATCAGTCATGGCTATAGAAGACATAATACAACCGGATCCGTTCATAACAGATGCATGCGGTTGTATTATTGTAACGGAAGCGGTTTTGCAGATCCATGACGGATTCGCCAAAAAACGCTAGTGTGAAAGTAGCCTTACCTAAAATATGCCATCAACCATTAAAAAACTGTTAAAATTCAGTTCATTTTGTGTGGCTCTAACAGATTTGGAGGATTTTGGGTAAAAGTAGACTTTATTAATGCTGTCTGCCTTGATGTTTGCCCAGTAGAATTATGTTTTAATTGGCATAAAACCTTTACGCATCTCCATTTGCTTTATTATCTTGCAGAGAGTAAACACATGGTGAAGGGATCACTGATTTCAGTTCCACATATGATAGCAGTATTATGTGGCATATTGAGGCATTGTACTAAGACATGATCACGTCCCCATAATTGTCCCCCTGTGTAAGGCATAGGTACAAGAGCATCAAACTTCCATATCTGCAGCAGGTGTGCACATGTGCAGGTGCCATATTGAATGCTGTAATTGTATATCTCCGGGACCCATTAATTGTAAGGCATATGGCATATTAAACCCAGGAGGGTTAATTTTTCAGTGACTTTGTGCAAAATATGTTTTGAGCGGTTTGTTGGCTGTAATCCGCTGTTGTGGGTAGACTTAGTGGTTGATACTTAGTTATCTTAAAGGAGTTCTCGGAGAATGATTTAAAATGGCCACCAGCAGCCTGTCCTAGAATGCCAGGAGGACTGGTTGCTTCCACTTACAAAGCTGCCTAGGTGGTAAAGGGCAGTGCCTCACTACACACTACAGTGCTCTACAATGGATGGTAATGATGTGAACCTGCCTGAGATATGCCACAATGGCTGAGGAGCCTGACAGGAGCACTCGCCAATATCTAGTCTATGCAAGTGCCAGAGAGTAGTGTGTAGTGAGGCTCCCCCAAACCACATATCTCAAGAGGGTACAGTACTGCACCGCCCACAATGCCCCAGGACTATCCCAGTCCACAATACACTTTAGTTTTCCGGTATTGAGATCCGTCATAGAGGCTGAATACCGGAAAAAAAACGCTAAAGTTTTGTCCCCGTTCATGCTCCGAAATGCATTCTGTTCCGTTTAGTTGCGTTCCCAGACCGGAGAGCAAACTGCAACATGTAGTTTGCTTTCCGTCCTGGGGATGCGGAGCAAAACGGATCCGTCCCAATTGACTTGCATTGGGGTCATGACGGATCCGTTTTCTCTGGCACAATCTGCCACAATTGAAAACTGATCCGTCCTCCATTTACTTTCAATGGAGTTAATGACGGATCAGTTTTGGCTATGTTAGATAACACAACCGGATCCATTGTAACGGATGCAGATGGTTGTGTTATCAGTAACGGAAGTGTTTTTGCTGCTTTTTGAAGTCAAGTACATAAAATAAGTCACTGAATGGAGCCTTACAGGGGGGTGATCAATGTCAGGGGGGTGATCAGGGAGTCTATGGCGTCCGTATCGACCGGCTCTATAAAAATATCACATGACCTAACCCCTCAGGTGAAGACCGTAAAAAATAAAAATAAAAACTGTGCTAAATAAACAATTTTTTTGTCACCTTACATCACAAAAAGTGTAATAGCAAGCGATCAAAAAGTCACACGCACCCCAAAATAGTGCCAATAAAACAGTCATCTCATCCCGCAAAAATCATACCCTACCCTACCCAAGGTAATTGCCCAAAAACTGAAAAAATTATGGCTCTCAGACAATGGAATCACTAAAACATGATTTTTTTTTTTGTTTAAGAAAAGAAATCATTGTGTAAAACTTACATAAATAAAAAAAAAAGTATACATATTGGGTATCGCCGCATCCGTGACAACCTGGTCTATAAAAATATCACATGATCTAACCTGTCAGATGAATGTTGTAAATAACAAAAAATAAAAACGGTGCCAAAACAACTATTTCTTGTTACCTTGCCTCACAAAAAGTGTAATATAGAGCAACCAAAAATCATATGTACCCTAAACTAGTACCAACAAAACTGCCACCCTATCCCGTAGTTTCTAAAATGGGGTCACTTTTTGGGAGTTTCTACTCTAGGTATGCATCAGGGGGGCTTCAAATGGGACATGGTGTCAAAAAAACCAGTCCAGCAAAACCTGCCTTCCAAAAAACGTATGGCATTCCTTTTCTTCTGCGCCCTACCGTGTGCCAGTACAGCTGTTTACGACCACATATGGGGTGTTTCTGTAAACTACAGAATCAGGGCCATAAATATTGAGTTTGGTTTGGCTGTTAACCCTTGCTTTGTAACTGAAAAAAATTATTAAAATGGAAAATCTGCCAAAAAAGTGACATTTTGAAATTGTATGTCTATTTTCCATTAATTCTTGTGGAACACCTAAAGGGTTAACAAAGTTTGTAAAATCCGTTTTGAATACCTTGAGGGGTGTAGTTTATAGAATGGGGTCATTTTTGGGTGGTTTCTATTATGTAAGCCTCGCAAAGTGACTTCAGACCTGAAGATTTGCTTCTAAACTTCTAAGCCTTGTAACATCCACAAAAAATAAAATATCCTTCCCAAAATGATCCAAACATGAAGTAGTCATATGGGAAATCTAAAGTAATAACTATTTTTGGAGGTATTACTATGTATTATAGAAGTAGAGAAATTGAAACTTGGAAATTTGCATTTTTTTTTACAAATTTTTGGTAAATTTGGTATTTTTTTTATAAATAAAAATGAATTTTATTTTATATCACTTTACGAGTGTCATGAAGTACAATATGTGACGAAAAAACTATCACAGAACGGCCTGGATAAGTCAAAGCGTTTTAAAGTTATCAGCACTTAAAGTGACACTGGTCGGATTTGCAAAAAATGGCCAAGTCCTTAAGGTGAAATAGGGCTGTGTCCTTAAGGGGTTAAAACAGCCTCATTATCGCGCACCAGTGTGTGAACCTGGATATAGGAAGAACTAGTAGAAGGGCATTTATCATGCTCCTACTGTACGAGGCTTGAAGCTTCTCCATATGTATTAAGTGTTTGATGCAAGGCATTAACTGCATTTGGGTAAAGGCTCTTCACAAATGTGCCGCTGAAGATCTTACCTCTTCTGAGCTTGGCAGGCTGTTTACTGCATTGTGTGTGGAATACTTGATGAATATATTTTTTATCTGGAAATTATATTGCCATTGAGCTTGTCAGACAGTGTAATAAATAGGTGGATAAACGCGTAGGCAGTGGGATTGCAGCGCTTTATCTTTGCACATTATTGATCCATAAAGACTTAAAATGTATTATTCTAAGATTGTGGCTGCTTTAAAGGACCCCTGAAAAAAAATTAAGGATGCGAGCTGACAGAAGTCATTTTAATGGCAAGGCTATTTAGTTTTAGCTAACTGGAATAGTGAAGAACGTAATCCATCATTATAGCGCGATTCTGCTGGCGTTTTAGTAGTCTATAACGAATGTTGAACAGACTATCAAGGTCATTGTTTAGAGATGATAGGAGAGATTGTTTTCAGGGTTTAACAGTTCTACAAGTGCTTAGTATAAACAGCAATGCCTATTCCCCGGAGCACCGCGGTGCAGCCGAGAGGAGACAGCTTTATGTGCATGGCGAGGGAGGCAGATCTGCTTGCCGGATCAACAGAGCATTTCAGCCTTAAAATATTTCTACTTTTTCATAATGTCGAATGAAGACATGGCAGCAACATTTCAGAAAAGAAGCTGGCCTTGGGAAATAAGGGTCAACCTTTGCTAACACAATCATCCGTCTTTTGCTTCTTAGAAAAATTTCAATGTCTTCGGTCTGAAAGAAGAGAAATTCTCATCTTGTATCAGATGATATAAGTTATTACGTAAAGCTGCCTGTACACACTCGATGTATATCAGCTAAGCCCACTAATATCAGCCAACCGTCTAATGTCTATAGTGGTCTCCAGCGATGGCTGATGTTGGAGAATATAAGGATCAGGCATGTTGGATTCAAGTGCCCAATACTGTCCTGGTGAGATAAGGTGCTGTCAGAGGAGTCTGGCTGCACCCTTCTCTTCTCTCCCCATTCACTACATATGCATTCTCCATATGTATGTGTCAATCGGAAAGATAGCTAGCTCGTTCCCCCAGCTGTTGTCTAATGTGTATGTTTTTCTGCTTTGCATCACCCCTTGCAGTTCATATTTTTGTTTATTTTATATCCTCTCATTTACTTAGTATTCATAATATTTTTCATATTTTACAGCACCTTTTGTGTGAAAAGCCAGGAGTGACCACAGTTAATCCCACGGTCATTCTCACTGAATTGTATGGAGTGGGCTGCTGTGGTGAGCCCGCTCCATATGCGGCGGGTGCTGGCTGTATAATACAGCAGACACCCGGCCACAATGACAGGGAATGACGATCATGCAGAAACCAGTCAATTAACCCCACCGATGTCATGTTTAAGAGTCGCAGCATCTGTGAGGTAAGGCAGAGGGATGCGGTTCCCTCTGCCTTCCAATTGGAGCCCCCACAGTAAAATTGAAGGGCATCTATCGGTGACCCTGACAGCCCAGGTGCTGCTGAAGCTTCCCAGTGCTGTCTTACTAATCTGCCTGCTAAACTGTGCACGAGGCACGGCTCAGGAGGGAGCACGTCAGAATCCCATTCACCATAAAATTATGGTGAATGGGACAAGGAATCAAAAGATCCCAGTTTCTAGCCCACTAAGGCCCCTTTCACACGGGGGAGATTTCCGCGCGGGTGCAATGCATGAGGTGAACGCATTGCACCCGCACTGAATCCGGACCCAATCATTTCTATGGGGCTGTGCACATGAGCGGTGATTTTCACGCATCACTTGTGCGTTGCGTGAAAATCGCAGCATGCTCCTCTTTGTGCGTTTTTCACGTAACGCAGGCCCCATAGATATGAATGGGGTTAAGTGAAAATCACAAGCATCCGCAGGCAAGTCATGGATGCAGTGCGATTTTCGCGATCGGGATGGGGACTCGATCATTATTATTTTCCCTTATAACATGGTTATAAGGGAAAATAATAGCATGCTGAATACAGAATGCATAGTACAATAGGGCTGGAGGGGTTAAAAAAATATAATAATAATTTAACTCCCCTTAATAAACTTGTTCGCGCAGCCGGCATTTCTTCTGTCCTCTTTTGTGAAGAATAGGACCTTTGATGGCGTCACTACGTTCATCACATGGTCTGTCACATGATCTATCACCATAGTGATGGATCATGTGACTGACCATGTGATGAGCGTAGTGACGTCATCAAAGGTCCTATTCCTCACAGAACAAGACAGAAGAGATGCCGTCTGCGTGAACAAGTGGATTAAGGTGAGTGAAATAATTTTTTAAAATATTTTTTTTTAACCCCTCCAGCCCTATATTACTATGCATTCTGTATTCAAAATGCTATTATTTTCCCTTATAACCATGTTATAAGGAGAAATAATACAATCTACACTTCAACTAACCCAAACCTGAACTTCAAGTTCGGGTCTGGGTACCACAGTCAGTTTTTTATCACGCGCGTGCAAAACGCATTTCACTCGCACGATAAAAGCTGAACATCGGAACGCAATCGCAGTCAAAACTGACTGCATTTGCGTTCCTACTCGCACGGGTTTGCCGCAATGCATTGGGACTCATCCGGACCTAATCCGGACACGCTCGTCTGCAAGGGGCCTAAGAGTAAAAAGTAAAAAACAAAACAAAAATAAACACAAATATTAAACATTTAAATCTCCCCACTTTCCCAATTTCACTTATAAATAATATATCTCAACACAATGAATAAAGTACCAATATACCCATAAATATATCAAAATGTATTATATTCTTATTAAAACATACAGTACAGACCAAAAGTTTGGACACACCTTCTCATTCAAAGAGTTTTCTTTATTTTCATGACTATGAAAATTGTAGATTCACACTAAAGGCATCAAAACTATGAATTAACACATGTGGAATTATATACATAACAAACAAGTGTGAAACAACTGAAAATATGTCATATTCTAGGTTCTTCAAAGTAGCCACCTTTTGCTTTGATTTCTGCTTTGCACACTCTTGGCATTCTCTTGATGAGCTTCAAGAGGTAGTCCCCTGAAATGGTTTTCACTTCACAGGTGTGCTCTGTCAGGTTTAATAAGTGGGATTTCTTGCCTTATAAATGGGGTTGGGACCATCAGTGGCATTGAGGAGAAGTCAGGTGGATACACAGCTGATAGTCCTACTGAATAAACTGTTAGAATTTGTATTATGGCAAGAAAAAAGCAGCTAAGTAAAGAAAAACGAGTGGCCATCATTACTTTAAGAAATGAAGGTCAGTCAGTCAGCCGAAAAATTGGGAAAACTTTGAAAGTAAGGGCTATTTGACCATGAAGGAGAGTGATGGGGTGCTGCGCCAGATGACCTGGCCTCCACAGTCACCGGACCTGAACCCAATCGAGATGGTTTGGGGTGAGCTGGACTGCAGAGTGAAGGCAAAAGGGCCAACAAGTGCTAAGCATCTCTGGGAACTCCTTCAAGACTGTTGGAAGACCATTTCAGGGGACTACCTCTTGAAGCTCATCAAGAGAATGCCAAGAGTGTGCAAAGCAGTAATCAAAGCAAAAGGTGGCTACTTTGAAGAACCTAGAATATGACATATTTTCAGTTGTTTCACACTTGTTTGTTATGTATATAATTCCACATGTGTTAATTCATAGTTTTGATGCCTTCATAGTCATGAAAATAAAGAAAACTCTTTGAATGAGAATGTGTGTCCAAACTTTTGGTCTGTACTGTACATACATACAATAACGTGGAAACAAATAAAGTGCCAACAAGCGATTGCTCACATCAATCCTATGACATCATGATGTAATGTCAAGCATAGGCTACCACCTGAAGTACATCTTAAGTATAAACATATATCAATGTCTTCTCAGATTAACTATGCAGCCCTATCTGGTAAACATACCCAAATGTCATGAAGACTATAAAGAGCACAGGGTTCATCCTATACAGTACATCATATCCTGTATCTACGCTGGTGAATTAGTCCACACAGACCGGGACCACTCTTAGCAGTACATTCATATATCCAAACACTGCACAATCCTATCTACTCTTACCTAGTCACTCAGGTGTATGTGATGGCTCTCAATCGCTTGTTGGCACTTTATTTGTTTCCACGTTATTGTATGTATGTATGTATGTTTTTAATAAGAATATACGGTAATACATTTTGATATATTTATGGGTATATTGGTACTTTATTCATTGTGTTGAGAAATATTTGTAAGAAGTTCACCCGTGTACGCACTGACCATATTGATCTAGTAGAATATTAGAAATAATATAAACAATAAAAAAATAAACATTATCCGGTATCGACACATCTGAAAATGTCTGAACTATTAAAATATATATATATATATTTTTTTTAAATGTTCAGTGCGGTGAATGCTGCAATGAAAAATAGCAATAATTAACCTAGTGCCCAGCTGGGCGGACTGTGCTGTTCCCTAACCCGGACTGTGCTGTTCCAAGTGCCTAGCTGAGCAGACTGTACTGTTTCCTAACCCTAAGTGGAATAACCGTATTCAAAAAGTTGTATGTACCTCAGAAATGGCAGTTTGTCTTGCAAAAAACAAGCCCTCGTACAGCTCTGTAAACCGAAAATAAAAAAGTTATGGATGTCAGAAAATGGCAATGCAAAGAAGTAATAAAACAAAATAAAAACTACTGTATACAATTTTGGTTTCACCGTAATCGTGTTGAGCTAGCAGCATGAGGTTAATGTGTGGGTATTATTTATGTTTGTTTTTTTTGTTCAGTTTTTTATAGTATCGAGTATCGCAATACTTTTTTCTTAGTATCAAAACCGAATATAACTTACTGCAAAAACTACATTTATATCCCTAAAATACCGATCTGTCTTCTGTAGATCACAGGTCTGTGAGTCACTGAGGTAAACAAGTCTAACACAAGTATGATTGTCACTTTTCTGGCTCTCCTCCAGTTTCAAGGTCAAGTAGACACATAGATTATGTTCTGCAATACAAGAGCGTAGGAAAAAAAAAATCTATGTATTGTATTGTATATGGGAATATGATGGTGGCTGATCATGCTTGCCTTGTACTAGGGCTGAAACGATTACTCGATTGAATCGAGTAATTAGACACAAAAAAAATCCTCAATGCAAATTTTTTCCATCGAGGATTCATTTGTGTCATGTGACCACGGAGCGGAAGTGAAGCGCTTGCTATTACTCACCGCTCCGTGGTCACCCGCCGGCCCGCGCTGCACTGTATCCTGACACATCATCAGGTCAAGCGCACACTATGACGCTACACTGTGTGATGTCAGGACAGCAGTGCAGCTCGCAGAGTAGAAGATGGAGGAGTTGTGGAGCGGAGCCCCTACAGGAAAGGTAAGTACTGGTGCTGGGGACATGGCTAGGAGAGGGAGATGGTGGCACTGGGGGGCAAGCTGGTGGCACTGGGGGAACAAGCTGGTGGCACTAGGGGGGCATCTGGTGGCACTAGGGTTACAGTTGGCACGGGGGGCCTGATGATTTTTTATTATGAAAAACTTTTAATTCGTTTTTTGTTATTAGAGTACTCTATTAATCGTTGAATTAATTGATAGAATACTCGATTAAAAAAAACTGTTGATAGCTGCAGCCCTAGCTTGTACTTATCTTAAAGGAATGGTGCTGCTTAATGAATTCACATATACAGCGCCATATTTTTAAAGAGGAGACCTGATTTAATTGCAATTATCCTTATCCCCTGCATAGTTACAGGGTTTTCCAGGATTTTGACAGGTCATCAATATCAAATCTGTGAGGACAGATTCAGACTGATGCAGATCTGATACCAATCTATCCTAAGGACAGGTCATCAATATAAACTTCCTGAAAAACCCCTTTAAAAGTTTTTTTGGGGATTTTGGTACTGATGACCTCTCCTCGGGATGCAAAATGGACAAAAATGCGGCTCGGCTGCAGACAGCACATATCGCATCCGTGTGCTGTCCCCATTTTTTTGCTGCCACATAGAAATGAATAGGTCCACGTGTGATTTGCAAAAAATGCAGACAGAAAATACAGTCCTGTGAATGCACGCTTATCCATTTGCAAATGAGCAGATCGGTGCAGCAAGGCCAAACCACTCTCAAAAACGGTTACCAAGTGCCCAGCTGTGCGGGCTGTGCTGGGCACTTGGAACAGCACAGTCTGCCCAGCTGGGCACTTGGAACTGAACAGTCTACCCAGCTGGGCACTTGGAACAGCACAGTCTGCCCAGCTGGGCACTTGGAACAGCACAGTCTGCCCAGCTGGGCACTTGGAACAGCACAGTCTGCCCAGCTGGGCACTTGGAACAGCACAGTCTGCCCAGCTGGCCACTTGGAACAGCACAGTCTGCCCAGCTGGCCACTTGGAACAGCACAGTCTGCCCAGCTGGCCACTTGGAACAGCACAGTCTGCCCAGCTGGCCACTTGGAACAGCACAGTCTGCCCAGCTGGCCACTTGGAACAGCACAGTCTGCCCAGCTGGCCACTTGGAACAGCACAGTCTGCCCAGCTGGGCACTTGGAACAGTAGGTATTGTACTTTTGTGTGATGCACGTATAGCCTTTTTCATGTGTTTCAGCTCCCTGGAACTTTGAAATACTAGGCTAGACTAGGCATATAGGGGCACATTTATTAAGACCGCAGTTTTAGACACCTGTCTTAATAAAGGCCCTGTGTTGGTGGTGGATCCACTGAGTTATGAAGAGGCGCCGGCCTCTCCATAACTTCTGCGCATCCTGCGCCAGTTCTAAATGTAAGACAGCTTATTCCTATTCACGAACCAAAATGCACCTATTCCTAAGGGCTGTTTCATAAGTCAATGTCTGTGATGACATTCGTGAATGGTGGCTGGTGTTTAATCCGTGAGGATGTGTGTGAAGGGTCCATTGTCTGTCTTCATGTACGTTTTTTGCCCTCCGTGTGTCGTCCATATTCCACGTTGACTACCACGTTGGCCTCTCCATAAGGCCCCTTTCACACGGGCGAGCATTCCGCTCGGGTGCAATGCGTGATGTAAACGCATTGCACCTGCACTGAATCCTGACCCATTCATTTCAATGAGGCTGTGTACATGAGCAATGTTTTTCATGCATCACTTGTGCGATGCGTGAAAATCGCAGCATGTTCTATATTCTGCGTTTTTTCACGCAACGCAGATCCCATAGAAATGAATGGGGCTGCGTGAAAATCGCCTCACACCTGCAAGCAAGTGCGTATGTGTTTCGATTTTCGCGCATGGTTGCTAAGGAGATGAGGGATGTATGACCAGGAACCCCATTTACTTTATTATTTTCCATTATAACATGGTTATGATAGAAAATAATAGCATTCTTTAATACAGAATGCTAAGTATTATGTCAATTGAGGGTTAAAAAATAATAAAAACATAACTCACCTCATCCACTTGATCGCACAGCCGGGATCCTCTTCTTTGTTCTTCTTGAAGGACCTGCAAAAGGACCTTCTCTGATGTCAGCGGTGAGCGCGTTGACGTCAGCACAGTTCCTGCTGAATGAAGATAGAAGGATCTTCTATCTTCATTCAGAAGGATCTGCGCTGATGTCACTGCGCTCACCATGTGTTGAGCGCGATGACGTCAGCGAAGGTCCTTCAAGAAGAACAAAGAGGAGGATCCCGGCTGCACGATCAAGTGGATGGGGTGAGTTATGTTTTTATTATTTTTGAACCCTCAATTGACATACTTAGCATTCTGTATTAAGAATGCTATTATTTTCCATTATAACCATGTTATAATGGAAAATTATAAAATCTACAGAACACCTAACCCAAACCCGAACTTCAGTGAAGAAGTCCGGGTTTGGGTCTGGGTACCACATTCAGTTTTTTCTCACGCGCGTGCAAAACGCATTGCACTCGCGCGGAAAAAACTGAACATCGGAACGCAATCGCAGTCAAAACTGACTGAAATTGCGTGCCTACTCGCACGATTTTCCCTGAACACACCTGCATCGCATCAGGCCCTCACCCGCGACGCACGTGTGAAGGGGGCCTAACTTCAGCGCATCCAGCGGCAGTTCCAAATGTAAGACGGCTTCCGATCTGTCTTACATATAGACTATTTTCTACGCCTAAAACAGGTGTAGAAAATGGTGAATGAGACGTGTCTGTCGGCCCGCCGACGCCACACCCACTGCTTTTTTAGACCTGGCGTAAGTGGGGAAAAGTTGCAGATTGCCGTGCAAAGGCCTTTTGTGCCACAATTTGCGCCAGAAAAATGCCTAATATAAGCATATTTCTGTTTTATAAATGACCCCCATAGTCTTTATCCTATGAGGCCCAGTAGAGGAGTGTGAAATAGAGGAGAAATGTTCTACATACTTTGGAAATTCATAATGCAGAACAACGTGCCCGTCTTTGAGTCGATGCTTTAATAGACCAACAATTTCTAAAGCTGAATATTTTGAGGCTTCGCTTCAAAATCCATGTAAAGTAATTGAAATAGCTATGTTCGCGTTTTCTGGTTTCATTCTCCTGCCTGATAGACGAGTCCTTGCACCCAAGTACAGGGATAGAAGAATTACATGCAGATATAGTCAGGTGAATGGCAGCTATCTCCTCACTTAAGGCGAGCAGTGTTTTTACCACTGAAGCCTCTTACTAGAAAATTGACTGTTCTCCTCCCGGGTAGACAGGCTGTGATTTTCAGATAAATGGGCTTTGCAAGGGAAAACAATGCAGAGCACTCTCTTCCTTTCAGAAAGCTTTTTTATTTAAGGCTTGGTGCCTATAAATAGGATGGTAAATTTACTGTGTGATTGGGATATAACTTGAACAAATTAGTATATGGAAAGGCAAAGTAATATTTAGCATGGGAGAAGTTGAAGGGCATAAGTGAACCGCGCCGACGCTATCCACAAAAACATGGTGCGTTATTCTGCTGGCGTACTTGGACGGATCTTTCTGAAGCAAACAAAGCACAATAGGCTGCTGATAATTTAAGTCACAATGGGATATGATATCGATGGAGCCGTTGAAGATTCGCTGACAAGGCAGTTGTAGTAGTACTTATTAGCAGAATTGATTTTTTTTGTGTTTACTGTATTTATTGACTCCATTCCATTGTGGTTAATATAAAGGATAAGTGGTAGTAGGCTGTCCAGACCTTTTTATAGCAGGTATGTGACGTTAGATAATATATAACATGTCCTATTATTTGATCATACGTGGGTTGAAGCAAGGGGATGATTGCACTCTGTTCCTCAATAGAAAATGATCAGATCAATATCGTGTACTGGTCGTGTCGGGTGATTGACTATGGCATTTATAGATTGCACTGGATATACTAAATACTTGGGAAACGAATCATTTTAAGTCCAGTACCAAGAAGTAATATAATATTTAATGCATTTTTTCTTATCTTTACAGCTGCTGAAGACTTTTATAAAAATATTGCAACTAGAATAACAGGCTTCACCAACCAAAATGCACCTATTCCTAAGGGCTGTTTCATACGTCCATGTCTGTGATGACGTTCCTGAATGGTGTTTAATCCGTGAGGATGTGTATGAAGGGTCCATTGTACGTTTTTTGCCCTCCGTGTTTCGTTCATATTCCATGTTGACTACTAGGTTGAGAAAGGGATTTCCAGAGCATCTCCTACCAATGTTTAGTGGTTTTCACCAACCTGTAGATGACAATGGGTGCGTTTGGTCCACCTAATGGACCAAAATAATACATGTGTGAATAAGCACATTAAAGGACATCTGTCAGCAGATTTGTACCTATGACACTGGCTGACCTGTTAGATGTGCACTTGGCAGCTGAAGGCATCTGTGTTGGTCCCATGTTCATATGTGTCCGCATTGCTGAGAAAAATGATGTTTTAATATATGCAACAGGGGTGTTGCTGTTACACCTAGTGGCTCTGCTCTCTCTGCAACTGCTGCACCCACTCCATTTGATAGATGGGACCAGGCAGTGAAAACACCTGTCTCTGTCACTCAAAGTGCAGGGGACGCAGCAGTTGCAGAGAGAAGAACCTATAGGTGTAACGGCAATACGCCCGTTGCCCCTAGAGGATCATTTGCATACGTTAAAACTTCCTTTTCTCAGCAATGTGGACACATATGAACATGGGACCAACACAGATGCCTTCAGCTGCCAAGTGCACATGTAACAGGTCAGCCAGTGTCATAGGGACAAATCTGCTGACAGATGTCCTTTAAGTCTAATTCACACACCAGTATTTTGATCAGTGATTTCCACCTCAGATTGTCAGCCAAAACACACAGAAGAGATGGAAATCTTTCCATTACACCTTACCTCTGGGTGGCCTCCACTCCTGGTTTTGGCTCACAATAACTGATGGAAATAACTGAGCAAACACTGACTATGTGCCTAACAGTGGACGTGGGTTACGGATGGCACAAAAGTGGACCCTCGGACCTACAACAGACCTTTCACAGGCATCTTCATGGATGAAACATTGACCATCTTGTCATAGACCTCATCATTCACATGGTCATGTGACAGAGGCCTGAAATCAATGAATGTGTGCGCTGTCCGTGGAGGACATATATGTTTCTCTGACACGTGAAAGGGGCCTTAGTGAACAATCAGCCACTTTCAACGGGTTCGGCCAACAAAAATGGGAATGTGTCATATTCTCAACAACAGATATCCCCACCATTAACAGAGTTTTTTCCATTCTAAGTGGAGTTGTTATCCTGTTGTGGAAATAACTCCTTCAATGGATTTAGAAAAAAGGGACTATTTTTTTTAAGAGAAACAGTTCCACTTTGTCCCACGGACTATTGCTGGTCAGCCCTATTTATTTGAAAGCAAAAAACGTTTTTAGAATCATAGATAACCCCTATAAATTGCTTGTGCACATTTCCCATGTACAGTATTTCCTATAGCAGCTGATTGTGAAACAGTAAATCAGCCAGAAAATTGCTCTACGTGGCGTTCCGCACGTGCAAACAGTCATCTTTGCTTTGTTTCATTATATGCCTGGTCATGCCTAGATAGGAAAGACCTAATGTGAACTGGTTGAAAGTGTTCTCCATCATTTTTTATTGGATCCTTTATTGATTTAGCTTATTTTGAATATGTATGTATGCAGTAAGGGCTCGGGGAAGCAGTGCTCTCTACGTGATTGGATGAAGTGCACTGACATCAACAGGGTTTTCACTATCCTTTAATATATTTAATTACCTCCTTGACGGGAGCCATTTTTCCAGATAATAGAAGAGCTTTCTTTCAGCCTAGGGCGTCCTGTTTTACGTCTGTGTAACAAATGAACACAATCCTGTGCATAATAACACGAAAAAGCAAAACATTTGTAATTCACATTAACTTTAATGAAGTTGAGATTAAGTAGGCAGAGTATCACCTTCATTAATTAAAACTCCCCAACCTGTGAGCGGAACCATATAGCCACTGTTGATTGATTGAGCAATTAAAAAAAAATTCTACTTTTATGGTCACTTGTCCATTGTGAACCTATAGCAAATTAGACTTTTATGATTTAAAGCAGGGATGCCCAACCTGAGGCCTTCCAGCAGTTGCAAAACTATAATTCCCAGCATGTATGGGCAACCTACAGCTATTAGGGCATGCGGAGAGTTGTAGTTTAGCAACAGCTGGAGGGCCGCTGGTTGAGCATCCCTGATTTAAAGAAGTATTCATTCAACATAAAAATAAATTAAGCTTGCCTCTTGCCTCATATGTATTATGACTGTTAATGCTTGTAGGAAAGTCTGAATTGCCTTCAAAATGAGACACTCCTAGAGCAATGGGTGATATGAACAGAGACCCCTCTGACAGTAGCTTTCCTCCTGCAAGAGGATTGGGCACATTGATCTACCTATACTACTCAGATTGGGTAGTTTGGAAACTTTTCTCTATAGGCCCTCATACAAATTAGTGTACCTAGCCTTTCTGCTGCCTGAGGCGAAAACTAAACCCCCCCCCCCCCCCCAAAATGCCAATTTCTTAACCTAACCACTTTGCTACAATGAAGGTGCTCATTGCCCACGGCCCTTCTGCTGCAACTCTCTTGCCCCTACCTGGTGCTGTCTGAGGCGATTGCCTCACCTGGCCTTATTGGTGCTTCACCCCTGTGTACGGGGAGCTCCTGACGCTTCCTAAAAGATGATCTTGGGGGGAGAGAAGGATCTGGTGAACTGAATATTTTTACCCCATCCTTTTGTTCTCCTAGAAGATAAGCGGCTTCTAGAAGTATCTACAAGGTACTTGATCATCTTGCCCTCTTGAATACATATACATGTTTGGCAGTACTGACGGTGTAGAAGGAAGTCGGGAGAGATAGATGTAGACTGAACAACTATAGAATGCGTATGGCTGGCTTTTTGAGTATCACCCACCTAAGGCTAGTTTCACACCTGTCCGGTGGAGATCCATACAAATTTCAGCAGACAATGCAGAGGATCGGCTGGGCACAAACCGCTGCATGCTACAGTTTGTGTCCAGACGATTCCTGCCATTGTCTGCCGAAGCAACCCAGCAGAATTCACTCTGGAGGAGTGAAACTAGCTTGAGGGTATGCACACAGCCCAAAAAATGGGTGCCAAAACCATGTACGTTTTAACATGAATTACCACCCTTTTTGGTCACTCTTTTTTGTTTACTTTTTTTTTTTTTTAATTGAGAGCATATTTTAGTTTCAAAAATGGTTTTATTAAAGGAATGCACAGAATCTGGGGAACATAACCAAAGCTAGTAGCATAATGCAAGGCCCCACGCAGGAGGCGGCTGACAGTAGAGCTTCGTTGATGCACAGTCAGTTAAACAAAGTTGAAAGCATATTTTAAATGTG
Source organism: Bufo bufo (assembly GCF_905171765.1). Classification (NCBI taxonomy): domain Eukaryota; kingdom Metazoa; phylum Chordata; class Amphibia; order Anura; family Bufonidae; genus Bufo; species Bufo bufo. Next base: position 157,868,278 of record NC_053390.1, on the reverse strand, counting down.
TTTCACCTGTAAGAACAGTGCCACCAAAAACAAGTTGCATATTTTATTTAGTAAAAACCTGTTAAACAAAGTCATTAATGTTCACCTTCAGTCTGTTCACTCACTGATACCATTGCTGTTAATGTTAATTGTGACTTGAGTGGTTGTTCAAATGACTTTGATGTGGGTGGATGTGTGTACTTTCACTGTGATTGAATGTGATGTGAATTCAGTGTTGGAACAGACAAGAATAAAATGTTTTTCTTTTTCCCCCATTTGAAATGTAAAAAAAATATATACATATATATCTTCATAATATATTTTTACTGCCAGAAGTGTTTACTGTGCTTAGTTCACCTTACTTTTGGTATTTTTCGCTTGTAAGCGACAGGCAACAGTGATGGACTGAGATGTTCTGTTCCAGTACCGAAGATACTGTAGGTCAGTGATGCCCAACTGTGGCCAGCATATGCCTGATGTGTTGCCCCCTAAAAAAGGCAAATTCATAATGGGCACATGACTTTCAAAAAATAATGATCAGGCATGATGTACGCCAAGTCCTTTGCCCAACTGTAAACATCAGAAGAGTTAGGCCGTGGTTACATCTGCTTTAGAGGCTTTTTTCAGAGGTTCTGTGGCAGATTTGACGGCAGGATGGACACCACAATGGACTCCATTATATTTCAGTGTGGTCTATTGGGCACAGTGGTATGCATATGATGAGAGCATTGCAATGTTTTTGGGGTACTGATTTATCTTTGTCAAGCACATGGGAAAAACAATCTTTCAGATGTTTAAAGAGAGAGTCCCATCTTAGACATCCTGTGCATATGCCATAAATGTCTAGTAGAAGTGAGTCCAGTTTTCCCTCGTTTCCCCTTCAGTATTTTCTGGTTTGCTGTGCTTTATACTGTTTATAAAAATTTGTGATACACAGGATTTTTTATTTTTATATATTTTTTTTTCATATCGTTTTATCCTGTTTCCCATTCTCTTTGGCCCTGTTATCTCTAGAACACTTGAAAATTTCTTATTCGACTAAAACATTCACAATAGAAGCATCTCTTTTCCCTAGAAATGTTATCCTTTGTAACAAAGGCAAAGACTCCCTTTGCTGTCTGGCTGGCTCAGCTGTAGCCCCTGAACTGCCCTAGTAAGTGCGTCTTCTAATTAAAAAGCAGGATTACATTAATAGGAGAATTTCACATTGATGTCCAGCCTTTGGGTGACATCCTCCTTCAGGCAATTTATTCCAGGTTGTAAAATGTCTCCCATTTTGGTGCTAATGCTTATTTAAACTTGTCATACAGGGGACATGTTGTACATATGGAAATAAGATGCATATTATTGTCTTTTAGCTTTCTTTTAATTTGTTAGCTGACGCTTACCCAAAAGTGTAAATTTACACAGATAATCAGTTCTAAAATGCCGCTTTCATGCAAGCGTGAATACGGGTTACATTTATTTCATAAGGGTGACATGTTTTATTGCAGTTCTCTAATTGCTTCCTTATATGACAGTCGAAAATCATGATCATAAGCAGTTGGAGATGGATTTAACATTGTTCACAAACAATAAAAGAGCAAAGACACAAGTAATAAAAAGCCTGTAATTAGAAAAGTTGTATGTGGAACTCCTCCAGTGTTCTGTAGATTGCTTTTTTTTTACTCTCCTGAATGTTCGCTTAGAGAGTGGACAATTACAGTGGATCATAGAACAATTCTTCCCTGCTGAGTTGTCATTATTACCTTAGCGAAATTCATTCCTTTTAAATGGTGACTAATTTAAGTGGTTTCTTAATTACGACAAATGTATGTTTGTAGCAGAATAAGTTATGCAGACTAATAATGTAGAGGGAAAAAAATGATTACAGGTTATACCCCAGCCTAATGCAGGGACACTTCCGTCACTGAAGAAAAGTTTATTTTATTGTTGAAAATAAAGTTTACTTTGTTCTGTAATATAACCGCCAGGTTAATAAAGTTTCTGTCGTTAAAACTGTTATTGTATCACTGTCATATTGGTAAAATGGCTCCTAATCTTAAGGTCCTTTTATTCTGTCTGATCATCCGAACAGCAATCGTTCCTGATAATTGTCCTGTGTTAGGCCCCATTCACATGTCCGCAATTTCGTTCAGTATTTTGCCGAAACGGAATAGCGGACCCATTCATTTCTATGGGGCTGCACGATGTGCGGCCCGGCTCCGGAAATGCGGACCCGCACTTCCGGGTCTGCATTTCCGTTCCCGAAAAAAAATAGAACACGTCCTATTCTTGTTCGCAATTGCGAACAAGAATAGGCATATTCTAGGGATGTCCCGATACCGATACCAGTATCGGTATCTGGACCGATACCGGGCATTTGCACGAGTACATGTACTCGTGCAAATGTCCCCGATACCACTGCCGATACCTGTGCGCCGCTTCTATGTGTCTGTGTCAGTCCGCAGCCTGCCCCTGCACCTCGCACAGCTAACAGCTTCAGAGGGCAGCAGCAGGCACTGTGTAATAGGAGCCGACAGTGGAAGCTAGCTCCGCCCCGCCCCTCCCCGCCCTCCAACCAATCAGAGACTCACAGCACAGGGAGCGTAGTGCAGGGACTCAGAGAATCGTCTGACAGTTTATTAGTTAAAGAGGACCTTTCACCGATTCTTACCCTATGAACTAACTATACAGATATGTAGAGCGGCGCCCGGGGATCTCACTGCACTTACTATTATCCCCGGGCGCCGCTCCGTTCTCCTGCTATGCCCTCCGGTATCTTCGCTCACTAAGTTATAGTAGGCAGAGATACCAGTCCCTAAGTTATGGTAGGCGGAGTCTGCCCTAGCGCTGGCCAATCGCAGCGCAGAGCTCACAGCCTGGAAGGTTATTTTCTCCCAGGCTGTGAGCTCTGCAATGCGATTGGCCAGCGCTAGGGCAGACTCCGCCTACCATAACTTAGGGAACGGAGATACCGGAGGACATAGCAGGAGAACGGAGCGGCGCCCGGGGATAATAGTAAGTGCAGTGAGATCCCCGGGCGCCGCTCCACATGTCTGTATACTTAGTTCATAGGGTAAGAATCGGTGAAAGGTCCTCTTTAAAAGAATCCAATGAGTCACAGACCGTGTCATCGAGTCCCTGCCAGGCTTCCTGCTCTGCGGCTCCCTGTAAGTCCGTCCGGGGGAAGGGGGGGCATTATTAGTATAGCATGTAGTGGAGCTGTGTGTGTACAGGGTGCATGTAGCAGAGCAGGAAGTCTGGCAGGGACTCGGTGACACAGTCTCTGACTCATTAGATTCTTTTAACTAATAAACTCTCAGACGATTCTCTGAGTCCCTGCAATAACTATACATTGTAATTACATCAGTCTGCTCCACTGCATTCACTGCAGTAGAGCTGTGTTTGCCAGGAGCGAGTCCCTCCAAAGGTGATAGTGTCTGTCTTCTATGGCCCTGGTCCCTCCCTTTCTGCCTGCAAGCTGCACATTGATCTCTAAAAGCAGGCATTAGGGCAAGAAGAAATATACATTACTGTATGATGGCCACAAGACTATTATACTGAGGAGGGGGGCTTCAAAAATTGTTTTCCTGACTCCTTACATTAGCGTCTCCTTGTGGCCGTCCCATACAGTATAACGTCTCCTTGTGGCCGCCCCATACAGTGTAACGTCTCCTTGTGGCCGTCCCATACAGTATAACGTCTCCTTGTGGCCGCCCCATACAGTGTAACGTCTCCTTGTGGCTGCCCCCATACAGTATAACGTCTCCTTGTAGCTGCCCCCATACAGTATAACATCTCCTTGTGGCTGCCCCCATACAGTATAACGTCTCCTTGTGGCTGCCCCCATACAGTATAATGTCTCCTTGTGGCTGCCCCCATACAGTATAACGTCTCCTTGTGGCTGCCCCATACAGTATAATGTCTTCTTGTGGCTGCCCCCATACAGTATAATGTCTTCTTGTAGCTGCCCCCATACAGTATAACGTCTCCTTGTAGCTGCCCCCATACAGTATAACGTCTCCTTGTAGCTGCCCCCATACAGTATAACGTCTCCTTGTGGCTGCCCCCCATACAGTATAACCTCTCCTTGTGGCTGCCCCCATACAGTATAACATCTCCTTGTGGCTGCCCCATACAGTATAACGTCTCTTTGTGGCCCCCATACAGTATAATGTCTCCTTGGAATGTTATAGTTCTGTTTTTGGGCCTTTTGGTTGGTCAGTGGTCAGAAAATACATGTGTGTGTATTTTATTGTTAAAATTAGTATCGGTAATTGGTATTGGTGAGTACTTAAATAAAAGTATCGGTACTCGTACTCAGTCTTAAAAAAATGGTATCGGGACATCCCTAGCATATTCTATTAGTGCCGGCGATGTGCGGTCCGCACAATGCGTAACCCACATTGCCGCATCTGTGTGTTGTGGATCCGCAAAACACGTTACAGACGTGTGAATGGAGCCTTATTCTGCTTTCAATCACCCGATGAACAAGCAATCGCTTCTATTTCAGGTGATTTTATCTTTTGGTCAGCACCCAAAATCATTGTTTCTGGTTAGCACATTGCCCTAACCCCCTCGGGACCTCCACTGTAATTGAGCCGGCACCATAGCTGCTGGGTACCTGCTGTTTTACATAGCAGATAGTAACATAGTTTACACTGCGTGCAAAATTATTAGGCAAATGAGTATTTTGACCACATCATCCTCTTTATGCATGTTGTCTTACTCCAAGCTGTATAGGCTCGAAAGCCTACTACCAATTAAGCATATTAGGTGATGTGCATCTCTGTAATGAGAAGGGGTGTGGTCTAATGACATCAACACCCTATATTAGGTGTGCATAATTATTAGGCAACTTCCTTTCCTTTGGCAAAATGGGTCAAAAGAAGGACTTGACAGGCTCAGAAAAGTTAAAAATAGTGAGATATCTTGCAGAGGGATGCAGCACTCTTAAAATTGCAAAGCTTCTGAAGCGTGATCATCGAACAATCAAGCGTTTCATTCAAAATAGTCAACAGGGTCGCAAGAAGCGTGTGGAAAAACCAAGGCGCAAAATAACTGCCCATGAACTGAGAAAAGTCAAGCGTGCAGCTGCCAAGATGCCACTTGCCACCAGTTTGGCCATATTTCAGAGCTGCAACATCACTGGAGTGCCCAAAAGCACAAGGTGTGCAATACTCAGAGACATGGCCAATTTAAGAAAGGCTGAAAGACGACCACCACTGAACAAGACACACAAGCTGAAACGTCAAGACTGGGCCAAGAAATATCTCAAGACTGATTTTTCTAAGGTTTTATGGACTGATGAAATGAGAGTCTTGATGGGCCAGATGGATGGGCCCGTGGCTGGATTGGTAAAGGGCAGAGAGCTCCAGTCTGACTCAGACGCCAGCAAGGTGGAGGTGGAGTACTGGTTTGGGCTGGTATCATCAAAGATGAGCTTGTGGGGCCTTTTTGGGTTGAGGATGGAGTCAAGCTAAACTCCCAGTCCTACTGCCAGTTTCTGGTAGACACCTTCTTCAAGCAGTGGTACAGGAAGAAGTCTGCATCCTTCAAGAAAAACATGATTTTCATGCAGGACAATGCTCCATCACACGCGTCCAAGTACTCCACAGCGTGGCTGGCAAGAAAGGGTATAAAAGAAGAAAATCTAATGACATGGCCTCCTTGTTCACCTGATCTGAACCCCATTGAGAACCTGTGGTCCATCATCAAATGTGAGATTTACAAGGAGGGAAAACAGTACACCTCTCTGAACAGTGTCTGGGAGGCTGTGGTTGCTGCTGCACGCAATGTTGATGGTGAACAGATCAAAACACTGACAGAATCCATGGATGGCAGGCTTTTGATTGTCCTTGCAAAGAAAGGTGGCTATATTGGTCACTGATTTGTTTTTGTTTTGTTTTTGAATGTCAGAAATGTATATTTGTGAATGTTGAGATGTTATATTGGTTTCACTGGTAAAAATAAATAATTGAAATGGGTATATATTTGTTTTTTGTTAAGTTGCCTAATAATTATGCACAGTAATAGTCACCTGCACACACAGATATCCCCCTAAAATAGCTAAAACTAAAAACAAACTAAAAACTACTTCCAAAAATATTCAGCTTTGATATTAATGAGTTTTTTGGGTTCATTGAGAACATGGTTGTTGTTCAATAATAAAATTAATCCTCAAAAATACAACTTGCCTAATAATTCTGCACTCCCTGTATAAGGCTGAAAAAAAGTCATCTGTCCATCCAGTTCGGCCTGTTATCCTGCAAGTTGATCCAGAGGAAGGCAAAATAAACCCTGTGAGGTAGAAGCCAATTTTCCTCACTTTAGGGGAAAAAAATCCTTCCCAACTCTAATGAGGCAATCAGACTAACTCCCTGAGGCAATATCCGTTAGCGGCCTGTATCCAGTGCAGATGTTTAGCAAGGCAGGAAGAGAACCCACATGATTGAGGGCATCCCAGTGGTCAAACCTGCCCCAGTCAGTTAGCTCTCTCCTATCCTGTGGTTAGGGGATAACTTTTAATCATAGCACCACCATTTAAATCAGGCTGGGGCTGTTATAATCATGAAGATGAGCTACTTCTCTCACATAACTTGCTATGCATTTTAGGTAGGAGATTCTCATGAAAGTAGGTACCGTGCAGCCCTGTGCTCCACTCGCACCACTGTCCCTATCTACTTGTACGATCCACCCTAAGTGACAGCCCACAACTGGACCACATTCCCTTCGTAGCCAACTACAGGGGCCTAATGCGAAAGTGTTGGCTTCTCTGTTCATTGACCATGTGGTCCAGCTGCATGGTATCCCTGAGGACATAATGTCGGATCGTTATCTGCAATTTGTTTCTATGTTTTGGATGACTTTTGTTCTAAATTGGGTATTACTCTTTCTTTTTTGTTAGCCTTTCAGCCTGAAACCATCGGTCAGACAGAACTGCTAAATCAGTCCTTAGAACAATATTTAAGGTGTTATATTTCTGACTGTCTGTCTGATTGGGTATCTCAGTTAGCCTTGACAGAGTTCGCCATAAACAACCGTGATAACCGTTCTACTGATACCTTGCCGTTCTTTTGTAATTATGTTTTCCTCCTGCGATGTTGCTCTTTTTCTTCATCCAGTTCTGATAATCCAGAGGTTGATATTGCCGCAAATAAACTGTGCACAGTGTGGGCTCAGGTCCAATCGAACTTGAGAAAATCTCAGTGTATACAAAAGAAGGGGGCTGGTAACAAATGTGCACAGGGTTCTGTCTTTGTGGTTGGGGACAAAGTGTGGCTCTCTACAAAATAGTCTGCAATTGAAGGTGCCTTTTGGTAGATTTGCTCATCGTTTTATGATGGTCCTTGTGATGTTGAAGTAATCATTCCAGTGTCTTATCGTCTTAGATTAGCAGACTCATTTAAAGGGAACCTGTCACCAGGATTTTGTGCATAGAGCTGAGGACATGGGCTGCTAGATGGCCGCTAGCACATCCGCAATACCCAGTCCCCACAGCTCTCTGTGCTTTAATTGTGTTAAATCGTTTTGATCCCTATGCAAATGAACCTGATATGTGTCCTGTGTCCGGAGATGAGTCCAGCGGAAAGGAGCCCAGCACCGCCCCGCGTCCTCCGAAACTCCTCCTTGCTGGCTGACGTCACAGAGCTGGAGCGCCGAAATCTCGCTATGCGCGAGGTAGCGCATGCGTAGTTCGTTCCCTGTGCTGATGCCAGCACAGGGAATGAACATGATGCCGACACTGTGCATGCGCTAGCTCGCGCATCGACACAGGACACATATCAGGTTCATTTGCATAGGGATCAAAACGGTTTTTTAACACAATTAAAGCACAGAGAGCTATGGGGACTGGGTATTGCGGATGTGCTAGCGGCCATCTAGCAGCCCATGTCCCCAGCTCTATGCACAAAATCCTGGTGACAGGTTCCCTTTAAAATTCATAATTTCTTTCCTAGGTCTTTACTCACTTCTTTGATGCCTCCTTGGAATCCTCCTGCTCTTGTTGAGGTACAGGGGAAGCTGGAGTATGAAGTTTCCAAAATGTTAGTTTCCAGGAAGGTACCAGGCGTGGTGCAGTACCTGGTCCATTGGAAACGTTATGGCCCAGAGGAGAGGATGTCAGCTAAGGCCATGCATGGTGACAAACTGATCAATGAATTTCATGAGGCTCTTCCTGAGCTGTGTATTTGTGTCTCATTTTGAATCTTGATCCAGTCTTGCCTGTATGGCTTTCACCTCTTTCTGTCTTACTACTCTTTTCCCATTTTTGTTTCGGCCCCTGCACTTAGCTAAGAGAGGACCGCCATCCATTTGTGGGCTGTCACTTATTACGGATCATGCAAATAGATAGGAAAAGTGGTGCGGTTGAAGCACAGGGCTGCACTGTTCCCTACCCTTTGATGACAGATTGTTTGTTTTAGCTCATTATCTATCTGCTCATACAGCTAACATCAGCATTTAAGATGTGAAGGGCTCCAGCAATTTAAATGGTCACTGCCGTTTCAAAAAACCTTACATAAATGAATAGTACATGTGAATATAAAAAATATAAAAAACTTTTATCCTTCTTCTCCTGTCCAAAGACAGGCTACTTTCACACTTGCGATAGGCTGTTCTGGCATTGGAACAGCCTGCCGGATCCGTGCTACCGCAAGTTCACCGTGCCGCTGGAAGTCTGCTCTGGCCCCATTCACTATAATGGGGCGGGACGGAGGCAAACATGCTGAGAGGCGGCCGGACAGAAAAAACTACACTATTATAGTAAATGGGGCCAGAGTGGCACGGTGGGCTCGCGTTAGCATGGATCCCCTGCTGGAACAGCCCGGACCCTGCTGCTGCAAGTGTGAAAGTAGCCTTATATGGGCAGCATATGTGTTTCTTCTTTTTTTCTTTTTTTTCCCCTCCTCTTTGACTGCAGCTCGCGCATCTTCACATCTCCACTCTCCATGGTGTTCTATGGGAAGCATGTATTCCAATCCTTCAGTGAGCTAACAGCCATCTTGTCAGTCTGGACTGATTTAGAGTGTTCGTTTTGGAAGAGGTTAGAGAAGGAAAGAAGAAAGACTTTTGAATTCCTTCCTCTAATTGTTTTTCTTTTATTATATAGTAGTGGTTATAGCAGCTAGTCTTTGCCCACTAAGGGAATACTGAGAATTAGAAATAGAGCCTACCTAAGGGGGAGGCAGGTGGAAAATGAAGAATATGTCATTTGACTTGATTCTGAAAAGTCTTCTGAAACTACAGTGGGTTTCCACTTCAGTCAAGCTCCTTTGGAGCACCAATACTTGCTTTCCCTGCAACCGTGATTAAAGCCTTACATGCCAACTGCTGAAAACAGTGGTCATCAATTGATGTCATTGGACGCAAGAGGCGTTCAAAAGCAGAAAACCATAACTGATGCATCTGTTGGCTCTGGCTGAATGCCCTTTATCAACTGAATACGCTTGGGTAATGTCATCATAAAGTTTTATTTGGACTATTTGAATCTTTAGAACAACACACAGACTGCCCTCTGTACAGCCCCCGATAAGTGTGTGGGGCTGCTGAGCATCGCTCCTGACGAAAAAGAACACTTAAGCGGATATTTCGGAGGAGAGTTCAATAGTCGGTGACTACTCTACAATCGGTATTCTGCAAAGGCATTTCCATGGCCACTGTATTAATAGTATTTTTGGTATCTCTGCTTTAGTCCACTGCATAATAATTCCTATCATCCCAGATTTTTAGTTTTCCTCTTCTTCCATGCTCTATGCTTGTGTACTCCCTGTACAGCGTGATTCTCAATAGTCAGGCCTCGAGCAATATATAGTGTATAATGAGTATGTAAAATGTGATCTCTAAAGGTTTCCCCTCTCTGTATTCTATTTCTGCCTTTTACTATTCACATTTTGACCATCCGCTTGAATAATACTATTGCAATTTTTTTTTCTGTTTTATTATTTTAAAGTGGAGCAGGGGACGCTCACAGCCTCATCATTTGTATAGTTGCCCATTCCGAAAGTCTGCCTGCCTTGGTTTTATTAGCTCAGAACTTCTTTTCATTGTTTCATAGAAGTATTCAGCAGTGTCAGGAGGCCAACAGAAACAGCGCTTGAATAAGCCTGAATTGATCATTTCTGCAGGATTTGTTCAACACACGGTATACGCCCCAAGAGTGTAAATATGCATTTACTTTCATGTATTAAATTATGTAACTGTTAATTGCTGCCAGAGCATCCTACGAGAAGTTCTTTGCTGAGCCAGAATACAATCATAATTAGTAACTGAAGGTTATAAAGGACAGGCTGTTCACAAATTAAAATGGGATATAGCAAAAAATGTAATTGCAAGTCTAAATGTGTTGAAAGGTTTCTTTCGCAATATTTTCAAACAATTCATGTCAAATGGCACTTTTCATAAATAATTATGAATAAATAATGAGGGTGGTGTTTTGGGAAAACATGCCACTTAGGTTCGTTAGGTAGAGTAGCAGCACATTTAATGCAAAATTTTCTAAACAGCATTTCCACCCTTTAATGCCTGAAGTTGTCAATACACACTAGAAATAAAATATGGTAGATAAGGTACACAGCTTTGTAGCAAAGCATCCTGGTCCTTGAAAAAAAAAAAAAAAAAAAAAAGGTCCTGGTCCTTTGTCAAGAATGGGGCCTCGAAGTGAAAGGAGAGCACACGTGCATGCATGTTGTCCTTTCCATTTACTGCTATGGGACTTCTAAAAATCGCCTAGTGAGCATGATCAACTCTTTTCAGAAGTCCCATAGCAGTGAATGAAGAGCAAACAGCGCAAGCACGGCCACCCCTTTGATCACTGATTATGGATTTCTATAAATAGCCAAGCCGACTTTCTCCTATTTTCGGAACTCCTATAGTGATTTAATAAAGATGTCTGGTACTTCTTTCATTGTGACATATCGCTTTGTCTTGCTGGAAGATCCCATCTGCTCCCAGGGAAGACTATCAGTATGTATGGTTTTGCTTGATCTGCAAAGATGGATTTATAACCAAATAACCCCTTTCCGGTGTCCCCAATGCTTGGAACAGCTGAGCAATGGCCGTGTGCATGAGGCCCAAGGCATAAGACTTAGGGCCCTTGCAGACTAGCGTTGGTCACGCTGCGAGTTCGCATCGCAGCTCCCAGACTGCCTGGGGTCACATAGCATTATATTGATTTATGCTATGTAACCCTTACAGTTTTGGAATGTATTGGATAACACTGGCAGAATTATGCCAGTGTTATCCAACACATTCCAGAAACTGTAAGGGTTACATAGCATCATAAATCAATATAATGCTATGTGACCCCCGGCAGCGCTGGGAAGGCAGGCCGAGAGCTGCGTTTCGACTGGCTGCGGGAGGAACACTCGTCTGCAAGGGCCCCCACAGTCTCAACGCAGTACAATACAGCATTTATCGTACTGCATTAAAACACGGATCAGATCCTAAGAAGTTGAAGTACCATAGTGGGAAAAAAAATAAGAAGTGTACATTTAAAAAAAAAAAAAAAAAGTTTCAAGTAAAAAAAACTGTTCCTTTTCCTCATCAAGCCTTTTTTTTAATAAAAAATAATACATTTTATAATTTATAAAATTAAAATGAATCCGTATCCACATATGTAATGACCCTCAGTTGACCACTGTAAAAAAAAGAAGAAAAAAAAGAAACAGCCATAGTGCAAAAACAGCAATTTTTTTGGTCACCTGGCCTCACAAAAACCTTAATATTGAGCAATCAAAGAAAATATATAATAATTTTTAAAAAGATTTTAAATTTTTTTCAAACATTCTTTAATTGTGTAAAGAAATTGAAAACAATAGACATATTGGTTATCGCTGCATCCAACATGCTCAACAAAAATATCATATGATCTACCTCATCAGGTGAACACTGTAAAAAAATTTAAAAAATAACTGTGCCAGAATGGCCATTTTTTTTTGTCACCTCACCTCGCAAAAACCATATCATCGAGCTATCAAAATGTCATATCTACCCCAAATTGTCAACTTACTCTGCAAAAAGAACAATCCCTCTCATAAGACCATTGCCATAAAAATAAAAATATGGCTTTCTGAAAATGGCAATGCAAAAACATGATTTAAAAAAAAATGCTTTGTATAAGGGCTCGTGCAAACGACAATTTGATGTTTTGCAATCTGCAAAACACGGATATCGGCCGTGTGCATTCCGCATTTTGCAGAAAGGAACTGCAGGCCCCTAATAGAGCAGTCCTATCTTTATCCATAATTCGGACAATAATATGTTGTAACATGTTCATTTGTGTTGCAGAACGGACACGGAATGCATATAGAGTAATTTCCTTTATTTATTTATTTTTTTGTGGCCCCATTGAAATGAATGATTTTGCTTACGATCCACAAAAAAAAAAAAAAAAGAAAAGTGGAACGGATATGAACCCTAAGGAGAAAGGGGCTTTCACACGAGCGAGTTTTCCGCGCGGATGCGTTGCGGGAGGTGAACGCATTGCATCCGCACGGAATCCTGACCCATTCATTTCTATGGGGCTGTTCACATGAGCGGTGATTTTCACGCATCACTTGTGCGTTGCGTGAAAATCGCAGCATGCTCCTCTTTGTGCGTTTTTCACGTAACGCAAGCCCCATAGAAATGAATGGGGTTGCGTGAAAATCGCAAGCATTCGCAAGCAAGTGCGGATTCGGTGCGATTTTCACGCATGGTTGCTAGGAGACGATTGGGATGGAGACCCGATCATTATTATTTTCCCTTATAACATGGTTATAAGGGAAAATAATAGCATTCTGAATAAAGAATGCATAGTAAAACAGCGCTGGAGGGGTTAAAAAAAAGAATAAAAATCATTTAACTCACCTTAATCCACTTGATCGCGTAGCCCGGTATCACTTCTGTCCCCTTTACTGAATAGGACCTGTGGTGAGCATTAATTATAGGTCAAGGACCTTTGATGACGTCACTCCGGTCATCACATGGTACGTCACATGATCTTTTACCATGGTGAATCACCATGGTAAAAGATCATGTGACGTACCATGTGATGACCGGAATGACGTCACCACAGGTCCTGTTGCTGCACAGAGATCAGATAAAGCCAGAAGGAGATGCCGGGCTGCGAACAAGTGGACTAAGGTGAGTTAAAAAAATGATTTTTTTTTTTTAACCCCTCCAGCGATGTTTTACTATGCATTCTGTATTCAGAATGCTATTATTTTCCCTTATAACCATGTTATAAGGGAAAATAATACTATTTACAGAACACTGATTTTTCTCACGCGAGTGCAAAACGCATTACAATGTTTTGCACTCGCGCGGAAAAATCGCGGGTGTTCCCGGAACGTACCCGCACATTTTTCCGCAACGCCCGTGTGAAAGAGGCCTAATGCTTTATTCATACGTCAGTGATTCATGGACAACACATGTACCCATTCCTTTTATTGTGTGTATTCACAAATCTGTGTTTTAGCATGGTCTGTGGTTTTAGCATGGAAGCACCCATCACACATATTATAGTATATGGGTCATAGAAAAAAACAGCCCCCATCCGTGTTTTGTCCATGTTTCATTTATAGTCTATGCTATGAAAAGTAATTTTCAGCTGTGCATTGTGAATAAAAAGCGGTTGACACGTGGAGAGCAAAAAACTGGACACATTGACCAAACACACGTCTCACAGATGAATCACTGACCATCTTATCACAGATTTCATCATGATAGCATATGTGAACAAGGCCTATAAGCAGTAAAACGTAAAAAAAAAAAAATCCTGTATAAAATTAGTAACTCTGTAATTAGTATTTTCATGAACCAGCCTGTGTGGACCCACTATGCCACATGACCCACCTCCTTTAAGGGCGTTGTCTAAGTGAACCTCTTGTTTCTTTGCAGTATTCTTGGTGATAGACTTTCCCAAGGGGAACACCATGACGCTACCTCTTGAGAAGGATTGGCACACCAGAAAGATGGTCTAGACAGTCCAGAGGGTACCAGAGGTGCAGATGTAGTCAGTCAGGAGTCATATCCCGGAACGACAGTGCAGGACCGAAGGAGAAGGCAGAGGCGAAGTCAAACAATCAGTGGGTCAGGGCAGGCAGCATAGGTACAGGTCAGGCAATCCAGGTTGGCAACAGGAGAGTTGAAGCAAAGCCAGGTAGCAGAGTCGAGAAACACAAGCACGGATCAGGTAAACAGGAACGCAGAGATAACAGCAACCTTTGCAAGACACAAGGACCTTGACACTCAGGCACCTAGGAAAGGGGCTGAACCGCCTATATAGGTGCAGGGCGGCTAGGATTGGTCAGCACGGTCACATGTGCTAACCCGTAAATCACAGGAAATGACGTGAGACGGCCCTTAAGGAAGTGCTGCAGGGAACAAACTGAAAGCATGCTGTACCCAGAGCTCTAAGGAAACCGTGGAGCGGATTCCAGGACGGACGATGCCTGCAAAGATATAGCCAAGGACTGCAGCGGTTAATGGATAGACACCGACAGCAGATTACCACTGAACACGAAGCCCGAGACCGCAGGGGAACATTGGCAGACAGCAACTGCTGTTACATTACTGACGAGCAGAATAAAAATAACACATTACGCCACAATAAAAATAGAAAAAGCAATGGCATAACTGCTGCCTTTGGCCTCATGCACACGACTGTTCTGTTTTTGCGGTCCGCAAACCGCGGATCCACAAAAAAAATGGAAGCCGACTGTGTGCCTTGAGCAATTTGCAGAACGGAACGGGCGTCCGTCAATATAAATGCCTATTCTTGTCCGCAAAGCGCGGACAAAAATAGGACATGTTATATTTTTTTAGTGGGGCCGCGGAACGGAGCAACGGATGCGGACAGCACACGGAGTGCTGTCCGCATCTTTTGCGGCCCCATTGAAGTGAATGGGTCCGCATCCGAGCCGCCAAAACGGCGGCTCGGATGAGGACCCAAACATCTGCCGTGTGCATGAGGCTTTTTCTTTATCCTGTTTCTTAAAAAGCTATATAAAAACTGATCAAAAAGTAGTATGTTCCCCAAAATAGAACCAATGATAATGTCAACTCTTCCCACAAAAATAAGCCCCACACTGCGCTCCATTTAGAGAAAAATAAATGTATGCTTTTCAGAAAATGGCTGTACTGGTTCCCCAGAGGCTGTACAAAAGCCCCCGTAAAACCAAATCAGTCAGTGCTGTATAAATCGCCATACTAGGCATCAAATGCACAAAATGCTCTTTGTTCTAAACCCTGCAGTGTGCCCATACAGCACTTTACGACCACATATGGGGTATTGCTGTAAGAAATTATGGGGTGATTTTTTCCCATCTTACCCCATGTGAAAAAGAAAAATCTAGTGCTAAAGCAACATTTTACCTGAGAAATTACATTTCTCAATTTTCACAGCCAAGTGTTTCTAAATTCTATCAAACACCTATGGGGTCAAATCACTCACTACACCACAGAATTAATTCCTTGAGGGGTATAGTTTCCAAAATAGGGTCAGTTTTTGGAGGTTTCCACTGTATAGGTACCTCAGGTCTCTTCAGATGTAACACCATTCCAGAAAAATCTGCTTTCCAAAAGTCATATTGCGCTCTTTCCCTTCTGAGCACTTTACAAGCACATATGATGTTGTGTTTTCCTTTTCCTCCTGTTACCTCTTGTGAAAATGAAAAATCTGTGACTAAAGCAACATTTTCATTTTCACAGCCAAGTGTTCCTAAATCTATGAAACACCTGTATAATCAAAGCACCCAGTACACTGCTTGATATATTATGTGGGGGTGTAGTTTTAAAAATGGGGTCACTTTTTGGAGGTTTCCACTGTATTGGTACCATAGGGTCTCTTCAAATATGCTTTGCTTCCAAAAACCATTCCAGCAAAATATGCCCTCCAAAAACAATTTGGTGCTCCTACACCTCTGAGCCTAGCTGTGTGTCCATTCAGCACTTTATAACCACATATGGGGTGTTTCTGTAAACTGCAGAAATTAGGTTAGCAATATTGAGGCTTATTTGGCTGTTAATCTTGTTGGTGTTATTGGAAACATTTATTAAATTGGAAAATCTGCACAAAAAAAGTAAAATTCTGAAATTTCACCTCCATTTTCTGTTAATTCTTGTGGAACACCTAAAGGGTTAACAAAGTATTTTAAATAACTTGATGGTGTAGTTTCTAATGTGGGGTAATTTATGGGTGATATTTATTATGTAAGCCCCTCAAAGCCATTTTAAAACTGAGTTGGTACGTTCAAATTTATGTTTTGGAAATTTTCTTGAAAAATTGCATACTTGCTTCTAAAATTCAAAGCCTTCTATCATCTTAAAGAAATTAAAATGACATTTGCAGAATGAAGCTAAAATAAAGTAGAGCTATAGTGAATGTTAATTAAAAACTATTTTATGAGGTATCACTGTCTGAAAAGTAGTGAAATTCAAATAAAAAAAGGCAATGTTTTTCTAATTTTTGGTAAATGTACCACTAACATGAAGTACGGCATTTCACAAAAAACAATCTTAGAATCGCTTGGATAACTTAAAGCATTCCAAAGTTATTACCATGTAAATTGGCATGTGTCAGATTTGCAAAATTTAACCCTCTCAGGAAAATGAGAAATGGATGTGTCCAGAAAGGGTTAACAATTTGATTCCACAGGTAAGCATTCTTCTCTTGTGTGTTTGCAATACAATCACAGCCAGCTCAGGAAAGGTCAGCCCATGTAGAATATTCTACAGAGATATTTAAGTAGAGGATCAGAGTTAGCAGCGCGTGCCCTGAAGACAGCTCAGCATATATAAAAGATCGGAAGCTGGGGAGCTCTCTGCTTGCTTTAGGAGAATACAAAGATGTCACAATTACAGGCAGTTCACACTTCTGTATCTGTTCCACTTAATAAGCTGCCTCCAGAGGTGATGCCAGCACTTCCAAATACTGCAGTTTTTCACTCTAGGACTGAGATTTCGTTACTCAATTTAGATGGTGAAGTTATATTTATATTTTGCGCAAGATTCCACTGTCCCTGGCTTTCAGCAAGGTAATAATGCATATTTTATAGTCTGCTCTGAAGTTATAAGTTTACTACCAAAGATACAATGGTGACTTTGTAATATTTGAATCCCTTAGTGACCACCCATACGCCTTTTTACGGTGGTCTGTATGGGTCCTTAGGCTGGGCCACCGCTTTTTTTTTACGGCGGCCCAGTCGAAGAGCTGCACGGGTCCCCCTCACATGAGAACCTTGCCCTGCTCTAACAGCCGGACCAGCAGGAGTGCCGATCCGGGCTGTTTAACACTTGGCTGGCGCCTGCCGCATGTAAAGTTCTGACAGAGGGAGGGGACTCTGGCGCAGCTTGCTGGTCAATGTCAGAATAGCATTGCCATTAAAATGCAATGCACTATAGGGATAGTGCATTGCATTTTGAAAGCAATAAAAAAAGCTATCTGTTATAGTCCCCTTGTGGGACTATTAAATGGTAAAAAATAAATAAAATAAAAAAGTAAAAAAAAAAAAACTCACCCATTACGAATTTTTTTTCATTGAAATACTTCTATGGAAAATAAAAATTTTCCATAGAAGTATTTCAATGAAAAAAAATATATTAAAAATCTTCCCCATATGTTTGGTATTGCCACGTCCATAATGACCCAGACTACATAAATATCACGTAAATTATCCCCTACGGTTAACGCCATAAATTTTTTTATAAAAAAATAAAGACAGAAGTGCTAATTTATTTTAAGTTGCCACCGAAAAAACGTAATAACAAGCGATCAAAAAGCACCATTTACTCCAAAATGTTACTAATGAAAAATACAAGTCGTCCCCCAAAAATCAAGCACTCATACAACTCCATATAAAGAAAAATAAAAAAAGTTATGGGTCTTGGAAAGTGGCAATGCAAAAAAATAAAATTCTTTGAGAAAAGAAAGGGGGTTTATTGCACAAAAGTAGTAAAATGTTAAAAAAAAAAACGATATGTATTTGGTATCACTGTAATCTTACTGACCCAGAGAATAAAGATATGTTTGCGTAAAAACGCAGTGGCAGTATTGCTGTTTTTCCCATATCTTTCCCAGAAAGAGTTAATAAAAGTTAATCAGAAAGTTGTGTTCTCCAAAATGGCTCCATTAAAAACTACAACTTGTCCCGCAAAAAACAAGCCCTCGTAAAGTTATATAGATGGAAAAATAAAAAAGTTATAGCTCTTGGAACGCGACAATGAAAAAAAAGAACGCTTGGTCAGTAAAGCCCCAAACAGGCTGGTCACTAAGGGGTTAATCAAAAGATTCTACGTTGGAGACGTCACACATTAGGTACGTTATCCAGATAATATGTAAATTAGCTTTAAATGAATACATAAAAATCTAAATAAGAAACAGCCCAAACCTCCTCTTCTACAAGGAGCCATCTCTTGGAGAAAAGCAAGATAGCCATTCTGGGTCCAATCAGCAGCTAAGGCAGAGTTCACATCAGCGTTCAGTTTTTCCGTTCTCCTGCTCCGTTATAGGAGCAAGAGAACGGAAAGGACGGATTTGCCACATAACAAAGCCGAATGGAGCCTTCAGACCCCATAGACCAGGGGGTCAACAAGCTTCGGCACTCCAGCTGTTGTGAAACTACCCCAGCATTCCCAATTAATTTATATGGGAGTTCTAAAAAGAGCAGAGAAAGTATGTATGCTGGGAGTTGTAATTTCACAACAGCTTTAGTGCTGGAGGTTGCCTGCCATAGACTATAATGGGGTCTTTTAGGTTTCTGCTCAGTGGAAGATTTTTTAAGCGGAGACAAAATCTTTCTCTGAGTAGAAACCTAACAGACCCCATTATAGTCTATGGGGTCTTTCGGCTCAGTTATGTGCTAAACCTGCCCTTTCTGTTCTCCTGCTTCTTTAACAGAGTTGGAGAATGGAAAGGCTGAACGTTCACGTGAACTCAGCCTAAGCTAGTAAGGGGGAGTACACATCGCCATTATTTTTTGGTTCTTCTGATAAGACGGAAAAATAAAGAAAAAAACAATCCTGTAAAAAAAAAAAAAAAAAAAATCCTGTGCATCAGTTATACACATTTAGCATCCCTTCGGGCCTTTATGTCAGAGATCCATTATTTTAGATGGGGAAAAAAAATATTGCATGAGTTCACGGTGATGTAAACTCAGCCTAAGGCCTCATACACACGACCGTTATATGTTTTGTGGTCCGCAAAACACGGATCGCAATTTGCGGAACGCCGTGGACAGTCCTTAATATAACTGCCTATTCTTGTCCGCAAAACGGACAAGAATAGGACAGGTTATTTTTTTTATTTTTTTGCGGACCAGGGAACGGAGCAACGGATGCGGACAGCGCACGGAGTTCTGTTTGCATCTTTTGCTGCCCCATTGAAGTGAATGAGTCCGCATCCAAGCCGGAAATACTGCGGTTAGGGTGCGAAACAAAACAACGGCCATGTGCATGAGGCCTAAGGTAGGAACTTGAGAGGGAAGCTGTGAGAGAGGTCTGAGAAAGAAGCATTTTTATTTTATTTTTATTTTGTATTTTTTTTACAAGCAGTTTTTAGAGAATTTTTAACAATGCTTAACATTGTTACACATGTGAGTCAATTTTGTAAAGAATAAGAGAAGGTAAATAGAAGAGGGAGTTAAAGGAGGAGAACATAATAACAGCCTGGCACACCAGAAGAATTGTTCATTTTACAAACAAGGCCATTGCGGCCAATAGGTCAGACGTTGGGTATTAAAGACCTAGTAAGTAAACAGACAAAACAGGGGAGACAGACCAATGACATGCTAGGAAAAGAGGGAAGGTGGTTGGCGGGCTCTCGCAGGACAGCAGGTTCAGTGGACATGAGGCCTATGGACACAAGTTCCATACCATGGCATGGGGCCACTGACTCGGGGAATCAATAGAGCAGGCATTGGGTGTGGTGTACAGAAAAGCATTCAGCCAAGACCCAAACTAGAAGCCACGCAAACTGAGAGAAATATTATCTTAGAGATGGGTGCCATGGGAACGATCTGTGAGAGAATAGTTTGACCAAGGAGTAGAAATCTCCAGAAACCAGTCATGACAGTCTGTAGTAATAGAGGTTAGTTTCTCATTAAAGGGGTTATCCGATTTCTGAAACATACCCCCCATTTTCTGGGCCCCTCACTGGTAATATACTTATCCCGCTCCTGCTTCTCCCTGCTCACGGATGAAAACATCTGGTGTCGGGAGGGAACAGCCAATGGCATGCGGGAATGGGGACGAGCCTTCTTAGCGTCACCTGCGATGCTAGGGAGCCTTGTCTCCGTCCCCATCTGCCATTGGCTGCTCCCAACCCCCCCCCCGATACTGGATGTTTTCCATGGGGGGATGTTTAAGAAATCGGATAACCCCTTTAATCATGTAAAAATCCAGTCTGTGCAGAAAACTCTAGGGAAGTTTTTTTCATGGCTGCCTCTATAGTCTGCTTAGTGGCCAGAAAGAATTTTTTTTATTAATTGTCGCGAGTGTGAAGGAATTCTCAGGATCCGTTTATTAAGTAGTGCTTCCCATGGGTCCTTCTTGACCTTTTCAGGCCTGGGCCATTTTTCATTTTGCGTTTTCGTTTTTCACTCCCCGCCTACCCATAGTCCTAACTTTTTTATTTTTCCTTTCACATAGCCTTATGAGGGCTTCTTTTTTGAGGGCCAAGTTGTACTTTCTAATAGCGGCATTTACGCTTACATACCATGTAGTGGGATGCGGAAATAAAAAAGGTCCAAATGGGGTAGAATTGGTAAAAAACACAATTCTGATAAAAGTTTTTTTTTTTCTTATTACACTGTACACTAAGCAGTAAAATTAACCTGTTATCTTCATTCTCCAGGTCAGTACGGTTCCAATGATACCACACTTAGGTAATTTTTATTGTGTTTTAATACTGGAAAAAAAAAATTAAAACCTTTTTGAGGAAAAAAAATTAATACATTTTATAACCATATTCTGACCCCAATAACTTTTTTGTAGTTAAGTGTACAGGGCTGTGTGAGAACTAATTTTTTGCGGGACGATCTGTTCTTTTCAGTGATACCAATTTTGAAGTGTATCCGACTTTTTGATCACTTTTCATAAAAAAAAAATGATTGGGTAGTTGAAGTGACCAAAAATTTTCCGTTATGCCATTTTTCGTAAGCCCTTAATATTGTTATATTTTAATAGTATGGGCAGTTTTGCACGCGGCAATGCCCATGATGTTTATTTTTTTTATTGGTTAAGTATTTTTATTTTAAGAAAAGGGGGGTGATTTGAACTTTAATGTTTTTATTTTTTTATTTTCTATATTTGTAAAGACTTTTTTTTACTTTTTTTTATTTTTTTTTTACTTTTTTGGGTGACAATAACTGGCAATCATTATATTGCCCATTGCGTTCATTGATGGCTATATAGCAATCATTGATGACTTAATTTGCCCTATACCAGGGATGCTCAACTTGCGGCCCTCCAGCTGTTGTAAAACTACAACTCCCATCATGCCCAGCTGTAGGCTGTCCAGGCATGCTGGGAGTTGTAGTTTTACAACAGCTGGAGATCCGCAGGTTGGGCATCCTTGCACTATACCAATACAATGCTGCCACCTAGTGGCCTGTATTGGTATAGTCTTGAAATAAGCTCCGAAGCCTGCTTGAGGCTTCGGGCTATTTCATAGATATAACAGGTTCCCCGGGGGAACGCTGTTAACAGAGCAGAAGTGCACAATTTCAGTTAACGGACTGCGAAAATGCCGTGGTCACATTTGACCACGGCATCTGAAGGGGAAAATGTATGCGATAAGCCTTATGGCTGATCGCATACATGTGCCGCCGGTCTCTGCTATTTAAATTAGCAGAAACCCGGCGGCTATGGCGCCCGCTGCTTGTGGCTATGGCGCCCGCTGCTTGTGTGAGCGGGCGCCAGTTTTAAAGACCGGCCTGATGACGTTCATGTCCGGCCTGATGACGTAATCTCTATCCTATTGAAAATTTATGGGCAAAGCTGAAAAGGCAGGTGCAAGCAAGGCGACCAACAAACGTGACTCAGTTACACCAGTCTTGTCAGGAGGAATGGGCCCAAATTTAGACCAACTATTGTGAGAAGCTTGTGGAAGGATATCCAAAACATTTGACCCAAGTCATACAGTTTAAAGGGGTTGTCTCACTTCAGTAAGTGGCATTTATTATGTAGAGGAAGTTAATACAAGCCTCTTACTAATGTGTTGTGATTGTCCATATTGCTTCCTTCGCTGGCTGGATTAATTTTTCCATCACATTATACACTTCTCGTTTCCATGGTTACAACCACCCTGCAATCCATCAGTGGTGGTCATGCTTGCACACTATAGGAAAAAGCATCAGACTCTCTGGTGGCCGGGCCCATGGGAGCGCACATTGGCTGGTGCTTTTACCTATATTGTGCAAGCGCGACCACCACTGATGGATTGCAGGGTGGTCTGTAACCATGGAAACGAGCATTGTATAATGTGATGGAAAAATGAATCCAGCCAGCAAAGGAAGCAAAATGGATAACAACAGTATATTAGTAAGTGGCTTATGCAAACCAGATTCCAAAAAAGTTGGGACACTTTACAAATCGTGAATAAAAACTGAATGCAATGATGTGGAGGTGCCAACTACTAATATTTTATTCAGAATAGAACATAAATCACGGAACAAAAGTTTAAACTGAGAAAATGTACCATTTTAAGGGAAAAATATGTTGAATCAGAATTTCATGGTGTCAACAAATCCCCAAAAAGTTGGGACAAGGCCATTTTCACCACTGTGTGGCATCTCCCCTTCTTCTTACAACACTCAACAGACGTCTGGGGACCGAGGAGACCAGTTTCTCAAGTTTAGAAATAGAAATGCTCTCCCATTCTTGTCTAATACAGGCCTCTAACTCTACAATCGTCTTGGGCCTTCTTTGTTGCACCTTCCTCTTTATGATGCGCCAAATGTTCTCTATAGGTGAAAGATCTGGACTGCAGACTGGCCATTTCAGTACCCGGATCCTTCTCCTATGCAGCCATGATGTTGTGATTGATGCAGAATGTGGTCTGGCATTATCTTGTTGAAAAATGCAGGGTCTTCCCTGAAAGAGATGACGTCTGGATGAGAGCATATGTTGTTCTAGAATCTGAATATATTTTTCTGCATTGATGGTGCCTTTCCAGACATGCAAGCTGCCCATGCCACACGCACTCATGCAACCCCATACCATCAGAGATGCAGGCTTCTGAACTGAGCGTTGATAACAACTTGGGTTGTCCTTGTCCTCTTTGGTCCGGATGACATGGCGTTCCAGATTTCCAAAAAGAACTTCGAATCGTGACTCGTCTGACCACAGAACAGTCTTCCGTTTTGCCACACTCCATTTTAAATGATCCCTGGCCCAGTGAAAACGCCTGAGCTTGTGGATCTTGCTTAGAAATGGCTTCTTTGCACTGTAGAGTTTCAGCTGGCAACGGTGGATTGTGTTCACTGACAATGATTTCTGGAAGTATTCCTGAGCCCATTCTGTGATTTCCTTTACAGTAGCATTCCTGTTTGTGGTGCAGTGTCATTTAAGGGCCCGGAGATCACGGGCATCCAGTATGGTTTTACGGCCTTGACCCTTACGCACAGAGATTGTTCCAGATTCTCTGAATCTTCGGATGATGTTATGCACAGTTGATGATGATAGATGCAAAGTCTTTGCAATTTTTCGCTGGGTAACACCTTTCTGATATTGCTCCACTATCTTTCTGCGCAACATTGTGGGCATTGGTGATCCTCTACCCATCCACTGCCACTCTGAGAAGCTCTTTTTATACCCAATCATGTTGCCAATTGACCTAATTAGTGTTAATTGGTCTTCCAGCTCTTCGTTATGCTCAAATTTACTTTTTCCAGCCTCTTATTGCTACTTGTCCCAACTTTTTGGGGATTTGTTGACACCGTGAAATTTTGAATCAACGTATTTTTCCTTTAAAATGATACATTTACTCGGATTAAACGTTTGATCTGTCATCTACGTTCTATTACAAATAAAATATTGACATTTGCCATCTCCACATCATTGCATTCAGTTTTTATTTGTTTAGTGTCCCAACTTTTTTGGAATCCGGTTTGTATTAACTTTCTCTACATGATAAATGCCACTTACTGAAGTGAGACAACCCCTTTAATGGCAATGGTACCAGATATTAATGAAATGTATGTAAACTTTTCACTTTGTAGAAAATCATAAAAATGCCTTAAAACATTCTCTCTCTCTCTCTCTCTCTCATTATTCTGGCATTTGGCAAATAATAATAATTATAGTGGTAATCCTAATTGACAAAAAACAAGAATGGTTTATTCTGATGTCATGTCAGATATTGAGAAAAACATGTACAGGCAGGTCCATAAATATTGGGACATCTACACAATTCTACATTTTTTGGCTCTATACACCACCACAATGGATTTGAAATGAAACGAACAAGATGTGCTTTAACTGCAGACTGTCAGCTTTAATTTGAGGGTATTTACTTCCAAATCAGGTGAACGGTGTAGGAATTACAACAGTTTGTATATATGCCTCCCACTTGTTAAGGGACCAAAAGTAATGGGACAATTGGCTTCTCAGCTGTTCCATGGCCAGGTGTGTGTTATTCCCTAAGTATCCCAATTACAATAAGCAGATAAAAGGTCCAGAGTTCATTTCAAGTGTGCTATTTGCATTTGGAATCTGTTGCTGTCAACTCTCAAGATGAGATCCAAAAAGCTGTCACTATCAGTGAAGCAAGCCATAATTAGGCTGAAATAAACAAAACAAACCCATCAGAGAGATAGCAAAAACATTAGGCGTGGCCAAAACAATTGTTTGGAAGATAATTAAAAAGAAGGAACACATCGGTGAGCTCAGCAACACCAAAAGACCCGGAAGACCACGGAAAAACACTTGCAGCTATTAATGTCTAAAACACTGGCAACAAAAGTGAGTACACCCCTAAGTGAAAATGGCCAAATTGTACCCAGTGTGTCAGTATTTTGTGTGGCCATCATTACTTTTCAACCCTACTTTAACTCTCTTGGGCATAGAGTTCACTAGAGCTTCACAGGTTGCCACTGGAATCCTCTTCCACTGCTCCATGACGACATCACGGAGCTGTTGGATGTTAGAGACCTTGCGCTTCTCCAACTTCTGTTTGAGGATGCCCCACAGATGCTCAATAGGTTTTAGGTCTGGAGACATGCTTGGCCAGTCCAGCACCTTTACCCTCAGTTTCTTTAGCAAGGCAGTGGTCATCTTGGAGGTGTGTTTGGGGTCGTTATCATGTTGGAATACTGTCCTGTGGCCTAGTTTCTGAAGGGAGGGGATCCTGCTCTTCTTCAGTATGTCACAGTACATGTTTGCATTCATGGTTCCCTCAATGAACTGTAGCTCCCCACTGCGGGCAGCACTCATGCAGCCCCAAACCGTGATACTCCCACCACCATGCTTGACTGCAGGCAAGAAACACTTGCCTTTGTACTCCTCACCTGGTTGCCACCACACACGTTTGACACCATCTGAACCAAATAAGTTTATCTTAGTCTCATCAGACCACAGGACATGGTTCCATTAATCAATGTCCTTAGTATCTGGCCCTGTGTATTTCTAATTTCGAGAATCTCCTCATTAATTAGGTCCCGCTCACTAATAATTTCCAACCAGTATGGATTCAGTCTAAAGGCTCTATTAGGACCTGCATTTAAATCCACTCCCCTGAGCAGAAGCAGAACCGGAGAATGGTCGGAAATTCCGTGCAATTCATATTTCATCTTCACAACTTGATCAGACATACCCTCATTTGCAAACGCCAAATCAATTCTTAACATTGACTTATACGTCTGACTAAAGCATGAATATGCTCTTTTTTCTCCGTACAAATGACGCCAAATATCGACCCATGCGAGCTCCCGACTTATACTGCACAGGGGAGACAGAGTCCGCTTCTGCTCAGAAGAGATGGATACCCTATCCAATCTTGGGTCTAGGACCGAGTTGAAGTCACCTACCAATAACATCGGTTACAGGGGTTTACTACAAATAAACGTAGTTAATAAAGATAGGGCAGTAGACGCGAAAGGGGGAGGCACATAAACAAAAGCTAAAATAGTCTTCTGTCCACTCCAAAGACCATGGAGGAAAACAAATCGACCCTCCCTGTCCACCCTAACATCCAACGGATAAAAATCAACCCCACGATGAATATATACACTCACACCTCTCGAATATGAAGAGAGGTACTAGTGATATTCCAGTTTCACCCATCGCCTCTTTAATTGGGGGAGCTTATCAACCGTTGCATGCGTCTCCAATAAAGCCATTATTGCCGGGAGATGCCGTGCCATTACATAAAAAACCACTGTCCTTTTAATTCCATCCCCCAGCCCTCGCACATGCCAACACAGAACCTTACGCGTCATTATAGGCTATCAAGAAACAAAACATTCCGCAGACTGGTAGGGGGGGAAGAGAGGTCCCCTGGGCCCAGCGACAGCAGCCAACTCCCCACCCCTTCCCACTCCCTAATTCCCCCCCCCCACACACATACCCACTACCCCAACCCTCCGCATGGCTCACTGAGAAAATTATCCCCATTAACCTCTTCCATTTCGCCAACCCCACTCCTCACTCCAGCCCACCATATAGCCAGCACATATAAATATAGCCACCATAGGTAATAAGACACCGCAACAGAGGCTACATACCGGCCGAATCAAGCCACTGTGCAGCCTCTGTAAATGTAGCGAACAAATGCACAGTACCGTTATAGACAATCCTGAGTTTAGCCGGGTACAACATCAAGTACTTTATGTGGGCAGAAATTAATCTTTTTTTAGCATCATAAAAAGAACGCATTTTATTTTGTGTTTCACGACAAAAATCAACGATTGTTTGGACCAATTAGAAATGCCTTTTCTATCGGCTCAGGAAATCGAAATGCTTAATTACCCTATACAACTGGCAGAATTGGAGGCCTTTCTTTTGTCGGTTAAATATAATTCCTCACCTGAGGCGGATGGTTTGCCATTTGAAGTATATACATATCATGCCTAGGTACTCCTCCCTATTTTGCTGCAGGTTCTAAACGAATCATATAGTTATGGCTCTCTTCCCCCATCTTTTAGGGAAGCAATTATCACTTTAATTTTAAAAAAAGATAAGGATCGTAGTGAGGTTGGGTCATATAGGCCCACATAACTCCTTAATACAGACTATAAGATCATTGCAAAAATTTTAGCAAATAGCCTTAAAAGGGTAATTGCAGCCCTGGTTCATCCCAATCAAACAGGGTTTATACCCGGGAGACAGATTCTGGCGAATTTGTATGGGGTGTATCTGAACCTGAAGGTAGGGGGGAGTCCGGATCGCTCCATCCTGTCTTTGGATGCTGCTAAAGTGTTTGACAGGGTGGAGTGGTCCTTCTTGTGGCAGACCATGGCCCATTGTCGACTGGGGACTACTTTTATTGCAATGACCCAATTGTTATATACTCAACCAATAGCCCGAGTTAATATTGATGGGGTTAACTCCTCCATTATCGAGTTACAACGCGGTACTAGACAGGGGTGTCCTCTCTCCCCCCCTTTTATTTGCGCTTTTTATGGAGCCGTTGGCCTGTAGGATTCGTTTGAATGGTCAAATTCGGGTGTTTGGTGTATCAGGAGAGAGTGATAAAATTAGGCTATACGCAGACGATGTCATACTATTTTTGGACGAGGGCTGGAAAGCTGTCCCGTATGTTATGCAGGTGATAGAGGAGTTCAGTCAACGGTCGGGTTATTTAATCAATTGGGCTAAGTCCTCACTCCTCCCGCTAAATCGAAATGCCCCCGAAGGTGGCTCCCGGGTCCGGATATTGTCTTTGGATGATTCTTTGGACTACCTGGGGATAAAAATTGGTGTCCCTATAAGTAGATTTTATGATTTAAATCTTTCCCCGGTAATAGACAAAGTGAAGGGGAAAATTAGAGCCTGGCAAAAATTGTCAATATCGCAATCTGATCGACTTGCACTAGTGAAAATGATCATTCTACCCTTGGTTTTGTATCCGATCTGTGCCTCCCCCATTTGGATAGAGGATGTCTTTTTTTATAGTTTAGAAACCTTAATAAATGATCTAATTTGAGGGAGGAAGAGGGTCCGTATAAAGCAAAGGTATCTGTGGTTGGCTGAGTCAGAAGGGGGACTATCACTTCCTTTTTTTCAAGGTTTTTTTTTTCCACGCAGCTGCAAAGATGCTGTAATTTTAGAGAGAATGCACTAGGGCAGTATCTTTCTAGGGTAATAGGTCACTTGAGAATATTTTCATTCATTTGGAAACAGGACAGTTTGGAGTTTTGGACACTAGTTGTTTAATGCCGAGGACTCTACAGAGGGTTTGGGATAAGTTAAAAATTATTTTGCAGGTTCCATACGTTTTTTATTTTACCCCGTTGTGGGAGATTTGGAATCTATTGGAATTTCTGAAAATAACAGATCACACCTATTGGAGTTGTAGGGGTATCACCAGAGTGGCACATTTGTTTGTTGCAGATCTGTTTAAAGCCCTAGGGGACTTTAATTTCACAAACATTACCTTCTTAGATCGATTTATGTACGCACGCTTAAAACATGCATACAAAGCTACATCCAATAAAAAATACATGATTACTCAACAACATTCATTTTTTGATCATTGTTTTGTTCACTCAGGGAAAAGGATTAAAATGGCACAGATTTATTCTAAATTGCGAGATTCACTGTCCACGGTTATTTCTTTCAAAAGTATACATAAATGGTTACAGGAATTGAGATCTCCCCCTGTTTCCTGGCCACAGAGCTTCTAAAATATTTAAAAATTAGTATCTGCAACCAGTTATAAACTGATTCAGTTTAAGATTTTGCACAGGTTATACTATACACTGCAAATGCAGGCTAAGTTTGTTAAGAATAGAGGTCTCAAGTTTTTTTTGTCAGAAGTGCGGCAGTCCCAATGTTGGATATATTCATCTTTTATGGGAGATAAAGTGGTTTTGGGAGCAGGTATTTACAGCGCTGCAGGGGGATCTTCCCCAATCTTGTGCTCCAACATGACCTCTGCGATTTTGGGTCTGTATTTACCACAAAATTCTAACTTTCCGGTTACCAACTAATTTGGCTGAAGGGCTGTTTGATAGCAAAGGTTTTGATAATTAAGAAATGGGGTTCCCCCATTTCTCCCGCATTTGTGGAGTGGAGACGGATTTTGTCCCAAATAAAGTTATATGAGGAGGTTGGGATGCGGAGGAGGGGAGTTACGTGAATATGCCTTTGTCCCGTAGAATTGGGGTGGACTGACTATTCCAGTTTGATGGGTGGAGTTTGTGGACTGGTTGGGGGGAGGGGGGGGGATTGTTCGGGTTATCAGCGACGGCAGCCAAGGGGGGAAACGAGGGGGGACGGTGGTTACAAATTTAAATTTTACTTTTTTTTTTTTGGGAGGGGGGGGGGGGAAGGTTTAGATGGGATTAAATGTACTAGGTTAGAGTCTACAGAGCTGGATTTAATGCTATTGTCTGTGACGATGTAAGAATTATATTAATATCCTTTTTATATGTTTGTACGTTTTTTCCGTTCTGTCTAAAAGTTTTGTAACTATCTTTGAAGAAAATAAAAAAATTATAAAAAAATAAAAATGTCCTTTAGTATGCTTGTCTTCAGCAAACTGTTTGTGGGTTTTCTTGTGCATCATCTTTAGAAGAGGCTTCCTTCTGGGACTACAGCCATGCAGACCAATTTGGTGCAGTGTGCGGCATGTTGTCTGAGCATGGACAGGCTGCCTCCCCCCCCCAACCTCTACAGCAATGCTGGCAGCACTCTTATTTCTATTTGGAAATGACAACCTCTGGATATGATTCGGAGCACATGCACTCAGCCTCTCTGGTCAGGCCTGTTCGGCGTAGAACCTGTCTTGTTAAACCACTGTATGCACTGTATGGTCTTGGCTGCTGTGCTGCAGCTCAGTTTCAGGGTGTTGTCAATGTTCTTATAGCCTAGGCCATCTTTATATAGAGCAACATATAGAGTTTATATAGAGTTCTTTGCCATGAGGTGCCATGTTTAACTTCCAGTGACCAGTATGACAGTGTGAGAGGGATGACACCAAATTTAATACACCTGATCCCCAATCATACCTGAGACCTAGACCTGAGACATAGATATGGGCTAGATAGATAGATAGATAGATAGATAGATATGGGCTAGATAGATATGGGATAGATAGATAGATATGGGATGGATAGATAGATAGATATATATGGG
The DNA here is from genome assembly GCF_905171765.1 of Bufo bufo. Lineage (NCBI taxonomy): Eukaryota > Metazoa > Chordata > Amphibia > Anura > Bufonidae > Bufo > Bufo bufo. The sequence continues at coordinate 157,838,044 of NC_053390.1, read as the reverse complement.
ACAGATATGGGCTACTTGTATAGATATGGGATAGAAATGGGATAGAAATGAGATAGAAATGAGATAGAAATTAGATAGATATGAGATTGGGATAGATAGGTATGGGATAGATAGGTATGGGATAGATAGGTATGGGATAGATAGGTATGGGATAGATAGGTATGGGATAGATAGGTATGGGATAGATAGATATGGGATAGATAGATATGGGATAGATATGAGATATATAGATAGATATGAGATATATAGATAGATATGAGATATATAGATAGGGGATAGATATGAGATAGATAGGTATGGGATAGATATCAGATAGATAGGTATGGGATAGATATCAGATAGATAGGTATGGGATAGATATCAGATAGATAGGTATGGGATAGATATGGGATAGATATGGGATAGATATGGGATAGATATGAGATAGATATGGGATAGATAGATAGATATGGGATAGATAGATAGATATGGGATAGATAGATAGATAGGGGATAGATAGATAGATAGATAGATAGGGGATAGATAGATAGATAGATAGATAGATATGGAATATCTGCCTATCTGCCGTCTCCAGCTACATGTGAGAGTTATACATTAAATGAATTATTAGTTTTTAATCAACACGATCATGCACACCTGAAAGGGAATACAAATTTATGATGTTATGCACTGTAATCGGATGTATCGATTGTTAATATTTTTGGCACATAGCACTTTTTTGATATATGATCTGTTTTCATTGTACACTGCTCAAAAAAATAAAGGGAACACAAAAATAACACATCCTAGATCTGAGTTAATTAAATATTCTTCTGAAATACTTTGTTCTTTACATAGTTGAATGTGCTGACAACAAAATCACACAAAAATTAAAAAATGGAAATCAAATTTTTCAACCCATGGAGGTCTGGATTTGGAGTCACACTCAAAATTAAAGTGGAAAAACACACTACAGGCTTATCCAACTTTGATGTAATGTCCTTAAAACAAGTCAAAATGAGGCTCAGTAGTGTGTGTGTGGCCTCCACTTGCCTGTATGACCTCCCTACAACGCCTGTGCATGCTCCTGATGAGGTGGCAGACGGTCCCCTGAGGGATCTCCTCCCAGACCTGGACTAAAGCATCTGCCAACTCCTGGACAGTCTGAGGTGCAACGTGACGTTGGTGGATAGAGCGAGACATGATGTCCCAGATGTGCTCAATTGGATTCAAGTCTGGGGAACGGGCGGGCCAGTCCATAGCATCAATGCCTTCGTCTTGCAGGAACTTCTGACACACTCCAGCCACATGAGGCCTTGCATTAGGAGGAACCCAGGGCCAACCGCACCAGCATATGGTCTCACAAGGGGTCTGAGGATCTCATCTTGGTACCTAATGGCAGTCAGGCTACCTCTGGCGAGCACATGGAGGGCTGTGCGGCCCTCCAAAGAAATGCCACCCCACACCATTACTGATCCAATGCCAAACCGGTCATGCTGGAGGATGTTGCAGGCAGCAGAACGTTCTCCACGGCGTCTCCAGACTCTGTCACGTCTGTCACATGTGCTCAGTGTGAACCTGCTTTCATCTGTGAAGAGCACAGGGCGCCAGTGGCGAATTTGCCAATCTTGGTGTTCTCTGGCAAATGCCAAACGTCCTGCATGGTGTTGGGCTGTAAGCACAACCCCCACCTGTGGACGTTGGGCCCTCATATCACCCTCATAGAGTCTGTTTCTGACCGTTTGAGCAGACACATGCACATTTGTGTCCTGCTGGAGGTCATTTTGCAGGGCTCTGGCAGTGCTCCTCCTGTTCCTCCTTGCACAAAGGCAGAGGTAGCGGTCCTGCTGCTGGGTTGTTGCCCTCCTACGGCCTCCTCCACGTCTCTTGATGTACTGGCCTGTCTCCTGGTAGCGCCTCCATGCTCTGGACACTACGCTGACAGACACAGCAAACCTTCTTGCCACAGCTCGCATTGATGTGCCATCCTGGATAAGCTGCACTACCTGAGCCATTTGTGTGGGTTGTAGACTCCGTCTCATGCTACCACTAGAGTGAAAGCACCGCCAGCATTCAAAAGTGACCAAAACATCAGCCAGGAAGCATAGGAACTGAGAAGTGGTCTGTGGTCACCACCTGCAGAACCACTCCTTTATTGGGGGTGTCTTGCTAATTGCCTATAATTTCTACCTGTTGTCTATCCCATTTGCACAACAGCATGTGAAATTGATTGTCACTCAGTGTTGCTTCCTAAGTGGACAGTTTGATTTCACAGAAGTGTGATTGACTTGGAGTTACATTGTGTTGTTTAAGTGTTCCCTTTATTTTTTTGAGTAGTGTAGTATAATCATGCATATTTGAGATTTATTGTTTTTATCAATGTTTTTGTAAAAATTGCTGTATAATCTTGTAATCACTTTTGTTAATTATGTACGCTATACAAGCACCTGATTTTGCACTTTGTATTATGGCTTGACAAAGGCTACATGGAGTGAGCTGAAACGTTGCTGTCTACACATGGGTGAATAAAATACCCCTTTTTTCACGGATATCTGTGTGCTGCCTTGGTCCTTACATACATCTAGCTGGATCAAGTCCGTGGTCCGTTTCAAGGAATTGCACTGCCTTTGGATTTGTGTGCTGCTCATCAATTTTTCTATACATAGATATGGAATAGATAGATAGATATGGGATAGATATGGGATAGATATAAGATAGATATGGGATAGATATAAGATAGATATGGGTTAGATATGGGATAGATATTAGATAGATATGGGATAGATATGCGATAGATAGATATGCGATAGATAGATATGCGATAGATAGATAGATATGAGATAGATAGATATGGGATAGATGGATAGATAGATATGGGATAGATGGATAGATAGATATGGGATAGAGGGATAGATAGATATGGGATAGATAGATATGGGATAGATATATATGGGATGGATAGATATGGGATGGATAGATATGAGATAGATATGGGATAGATGGATTGATATGCGATAGATAGATATGCGATAGATAGATAGATATGGGATAGATAGATATGGGATAGATAGATATGGGATGGATAGATATGAGATAGATATGGGATAGATGGATTGATATGGGATAGATAGATAGATATGGGATAGATGGATTGATATGGGATAGATAGATAGATAGATATGGGATAGATAGATAGATATGGGATAGATAGATAGATATGGGATAGATAGATATGGGATGGATAGTATCACGACCGGCGTGCCGATCACATATGTGACACAAAGGGAGGGAAAAGGAAGGCCCTGTCCAAGGGAGAGGGAAAGATGGTGACCCCTAACTCACCTTGAGGCTGGCACCTGACTGCCCTGACGTCCCTAGACGGGTTTCTCACCCGTACGCCGATCACGTTCCTAAACCCTGGCTTTCCTTAAGATAAGCCCTATGTAGTGAATAGGGCAGTGGGAACACTAGTCCGCACCACTAACACTAAAGGAAAACACCAGGGAGAGGACAGACAATACTGACGAAACATATAATCCCAGGTGGGCGACAACAGCGGACAACAAAAGACCAACAGGGATCCGGAGGGTAATGCTCTGGTACGACAACCAGGAATAACAGCGACACAGCTCCAATGGGTCAGTAAAAAGTCCAGACAGGAAGCTCTATATCTGGCAACCAGAGAAGTGGGAGAGGGGAATATAAGGAGGTTGGGAGTGCCGGACAAGAAACAGCTGAGGAGAAGAAGCTACGGATCCCTGAGTGAGACAAAAAAGATTGCAAGGCAAACACAGAAAGCTATCATTAAGAAACAGCGCGATCTTTATACATAGAGCGCGTAGCCACCAGCTGCGACTTCCTGACCCTGGGTATAACAGAGTCAGACGTGGCTCTTGACACCCTAGTGACAGATAGATAGATATGGGATAGATAAATAGATAGATAATGGGATAGATAGATATGGATCTTATTTCCTTGTAACCAGTGACTGTACTTTCTGAAAGTTTTTATGAATTCTCACTAATGGGTAATGTTTCATCTGTTTATCTAGTTTAAATATGGATCAAATATTTCTGAGAATGTCCCAGGCTTAAATTCTTCTTTATGACAGAGCCTTTTTTTTGACGAAGAGTGTGATTCTAATGCACAAGGACTGCAGCAATCTCAGGAGCTAGCAGCACAATACGATATTGTGAACTTTTGTTTAAAGCTTTTAGAAGCGCTAAAATTTGTTTTTCTGGAAGTCACCAGATTGGCAGTGAGCTCATATAGAAGCATTAAAATCCATTAACCTTGTTTAGCAAAAATGTTTAGTTGGTACATTGTGTTCATTGAGTAGCATTGAGACGGGTAAAAAGATAGTTTTAAGTATTGTACAAAAACATGTTCTCTATCCTAGGTCATACTTCACAGTCGCTTTGAAATATAAAAGCCAGTGTTATTTACTTCATCTTCTCCAGTTCTCCAAAATGGCATTATGTAATATTTTAAAATGGTGCCGTTGAAAGATACAGCTTGTCCTGCAGAAACAAGCCCTCATGCGATTGTATGAACAGTGTAACGAGTAAAAATATTCTGGCTTTTGGAAGGTGAAGAGAAAGAAACAAAAAAATAAATAAAACGATCTGTACCATGTTCTGTGTTAAAGATAATTTTTTAATATATTGTATGGAAGTACATATTATATTGGCTCTATGACCAAGACAGATCGCTGTGCATTCATGATCTTCTGTATTATGCTCTGATTCCTGTTGGGTGAGGGGGTTAATTAGGTTTTATATACATACTAGCAGAAGGACCTGGCTTCGCTCGGGTATATTTAATCTATTTCATTGTGTTCAATGTTTCTGTGTGTTGTTAAAAGATATCAACACTATCCACTATAACAGTGACTTCCACAGCACCCCACCCCTTAACACTGACCCCCCTACAGTGCCCCGTCCCTTAAAATTGGACCTCCACAGCAGCCCACCCCCTTAACTGTGACCTCTACAGCAGCCTTCCCCTTTAACAGTGACTTTCAGAGCATAACACCCCCTTGACAGTGACCTCCACAGGGGCCTGCCCCCTTAACAGTGGCCTTTACTGGATCGGGGGCGTGTCCTTTTGAATGGCTCACTCTAAGACAGCAGCACTGTGCTGTCTGAGTGTGAGCTGCAGGGAGAAAGTCACCCTCCCTCCCACCCCTGCAGCTCACAGATACGGTTAGAGGGCGTGGCCTAACCGGATCAGGGGCTTGGCTTAGCGGGACCTGGTGGCGGGTTTCTAAGTCTTTTGAGGGTGGGCACATTGTGGCAGGGGGCATGTCTGGGCTCCTTCCTGCAAGAGTGACGCCCCTTTCGGCACCTTACTGGCTCATTTGCATATCAAATAAACTGGATTTTTAGAGGATAAAAACATCTATTGCTGGAACAAAGGCACATCTTGAAATAAGGTACTAAGTGCTATTAGGCCATGGCTTTACTTCAATAGCGATTATCCTGATTACCGATTTCCTTTAAAGCTCTCCTTCAGCAGTGAAAATAAATGGCTGGGTTGTTATGAAAACCTCAAGTAAATCTCTATGTGGAGGCTGAAGGACCTGAGAGCTTCGATTGGCTGATAAGGGTCAAAGCTTCTATTGGCTAATGCATTTTTAGGTAACATCTCAGGAACGGTACGTCCTAGAGAGCTGAGACCCGATCTAAACCCTTCCCGGACTCCTGATGTGCCAATTTTCGTGATTGTAAATGCAACGGTGAAGATCCCTTTAGTGGACATACACACACACATACACTCAGCTTTATATATTAGTGCCTTCCAACCTCATTTTCCAAGCGACGCTACATGAACACATCTATAGCAGTTTTGGAATGGCATTGGTTGAGATATTCACCTTAGAACATGTTATATACTATATATGTGAACTGGACCGTCAAAACCTCCTTTTGAAGAGTACCTACTGTATCAATGGACAGCCCTTTCTAAAGTAGAAGATATCAGATATTTAGCCATACTGATGCTCATGGCAGTTTGCTACAGGCTGTGTGCAGGCGCTGTTCCTTCAAAGTGGACCATGAATCTGTTGCAAGAAAATCTTGTGACTGCAGTAGATTTTTTTGTGAAAACCAAATGAATCCCAGATTTGTGTCCAGCCTATGATGTCAGAAGTTTCTACATGATCCATAAGTGGAAATACTGCCAATAGAAGCTAAGTACACATTTACAGTGTCCTTTACAGAGTGTCCACGCTCTCATGAAGCATTAGCAACTTGTAATATACTGTGTATTGTGATGATAACATGTTACTGCTGTGTGCAGCTGCGGATTGAACAGATAGAAGTACCGGCCACCTGCCTGTTCCTGTAGCTTTGCCTGCCTGGACTGGCGATTACTGTGGATTGTTCCCATCCAGATCAATTAATGAGCTTGAAGTTTGGAAGCAGATCTTTTGGTTTGTACAAGACGCAGAACTTGTACTATGGATGTGCTTGGCATTCTGTCAAAGGGATTAAAATAAAGTAAATCAGTGTATGTTCTCAGTCTCCTCTTTAGGGATCGCCCATATGATTCTAAATACATGGTCTGGGTCATTCCTGTTGTCTGTATAACCAGTTAGATTCCATTTGTTATCTTTTCCTTATTAGTATTATATTACATTACAGGCACAGCTTGGTATTTGTTTGTGGGGCGATGCATAATACAGAAATAGTATTTTTTTTACATCCACACTTAATGGTTAATCGGGCATGGAAGATGTTAAGCTCCATTCAAATGGCTGATTGTTCCGTCTGTGTGCTGTTTGAGTCTACGCGGGCCGGACTTGGACGGCGCACACACTCCATACTAATCATGCGTTCCCACTGAAATGAATGTGTCCATGTGCAGTCTTCAAAAAATGCAGATAAGACGTGGACCAAAAATACGGTCGTGTGGATGCACCATTAGTAACACATTAAGACCACAGGATACATGGTCAGTGTTTGTTGTGATTGGTGGGGATGCAAATTATCAATTCATCTCTGTGAGACTGCTGGAGATAGCCAAGCGATGTACATGGCTTCTTTTCAGTAGTCCAGTAGAGTTGTATGGAGCAGCAACGTGCGATCATTCTTGCGATCAGTGGGGGTCCCAGCAGTTGGACACCCACCACAGGAAGCTTATGTGGGTGGTGGGTATAACCACTGTCGGACTAGGGTTGGACGATATCAAAAATATTTCCACGATAACGATATTAAGAAATTTATCGCGATAACGATATATATCATTTAGAAGAAAAAAAACACTTGGGGCCATAAGGAGACATTATACTGTATGTAGCAGCCACAAGGAGACGTTACACTGTATGGGGGCAGCCACAAGGAGACACTATACTGTATGGGAACAGCCACAAGGAGACACTATACTGTATGGGGGCAGCCACAAGGAGATGTTATACTGTATGGGGACAGCCAGGCAGCCACAAGGAGACATTATACTGTATGGGCACAGCCACAAGGAGACGTTATACTGTATGGGGACAGCCAGGCAGCCACAATGAGACGTTAATTGTTATACTTTTATATGTAATTTTTCACCATTTCGGGTATCTGTAACTAGTAAATTGACTTCTAGTAACAACAAAAACATTACAGGGTTAATTCTGTACCAGAACGAGTGGTTTAAACTTAATAGTAGGGATGTCCCGATAGCATTTTTTTTTTAGACCGAGTACGAGTACCGACACTTTTATTTAAGTACTCACCGATACCAATTACCGATACCAATTATAACAATTAAAAAAATAACACATTTATTTTGTGACCACTGACCAACCAAAAGTCCAAAAAAAGCCCCCAGCCTCTGATCAGCCCCCCAGCCTCTGATCAGCCCCCAAGCCTCTCATGTGCCCCCCAGCCTCTCATGTGCCCCCCAGCCTCTGATCAGCCTCCCAGCTTCTCATGTGCCCCCCAGCCTCTGATCAGCCCCCCCCCAGTATGAATCATTGGTGGCAGTGGCCACAGGGTCCCCCCCATCATTGGTGGCAGTGGGCAGTTCTGATCGGAGTCCCAGCAGTGTAATGCTGGGGCTTTGATCGGTTACCATGGCAACCAGGACGCTACTGAAGTCCTGGTTGCCATGGTATGTTAGTGAGCAGCATTATACTCACGTGCGCCGTGGCCGCCGGGCGCTCCTTCTTCTGTCTGTGCGGTACCACACCTGAGGGGTTAATTTGGCAGATCACAGCGTCCTCTCAGAGGTCGGGTGCCGGGAATGCGAGTCACAGAATTCCTTCCCCCACGCCGAACTGCTGAGAGCGGCGCCCCAAGCCTCTCCTGTCATCTGATTCCGACGTCAGTAGCATTATGGGAGCCTGCATGGAGGAGCTGGGGTAGCCGCTGCGGGCAACAATTGGTATAGAATCATGCTGGGGCGGGCGGCCGCAGATTTTGAAGCGGTCAGCGCACATGACCGCTTCTATGATGTCACAAAATACAGCGGTAATTAGGAAACGGCGATATCGCTGTTTTTTTTTATACCGCGGTATATCGTGATACCGGTATATCGCCCAACCCTATGTCGGACTGGGGTGCCTAGGGCCCACCAGTAAAATTTATTTTGGGGGCCCAACGTATGGATACATTGAAATATGACCTGCTCACACAGCAGCAAAATGCTACCAGATGATTGAATATGCGGGGCCATGCAGCAACTTTGAGAAGGTAGGTCCTGGGGAGAAGAGGACATTGGCAGCTTTCTTCTATACCTAGAAGTCATCTCAGCTCTGATCGTGTCTATAATAATAAGCTGGGGAGTTTCTTCAATAATCTATCAAGTTTTTTTTTTTTAACATAGGCTGGTTGAGGTGCTGTACATTGAATATATATATGTAGTGCAGTAAGTCTACTGTGTTATGTGCCACTTGTGCAGGGGAGACTAGGGGCCCAACTTGATCAATGGCCCACCGGGGAATTCACTTGCACTCCTATGGGCCAGTCCGAGCCTGGGTATAACCCCTTTTAATGGAAGCTCTATACAACAAAAACATAGGGAGTATGTGTGCTTCTGTGCAGGGTCAATGCATGCAACTTTACAATGTGCATGGAACTTAAAGTGGTTTTCCCGAAATTTTTAATTTTTTATCTATCCTCTGCATAGTTCAACAGTATGTGATCAGTGGGGGGTCCGACACCCTGGACCCCCGCCGATCAGCTGTTTGAGAAGGCATCGAAGCTCACAGTAGTGCCACAGCCTTCTTGATGCTTTCCCTAGGCCATTGACGACACATTACATAGTTGATACGGTTGAAAAAAGACATAAGTCCATCAAGTTCAACCAAGGGATAGGTGGATACGCGAATCCCAGAAGGAAGTGAGACTTACTTTTAAGAAATCATCTAAACCCTTTTTAAAACTGTCCACTGTTCCTGCTGTGACCACATCCTGAGAAAGTCTATTCCACAGTTTCACCGTTCTTACAGTAAAGAAGCGTTGACACTTCTGGAGACTGAACTTTTTCTTCTCCAGTTGGAGGCAGTGCCCCCTTGCATTTTGAGGGCATTTTACATGAAACAGTTGTTCACCGTATTTTTTGTATGGCCCATTTTTATATTTGTATAGGTTAATCATGTCCACCCTTAGACATCTCTTCTCAAGACTCCTCCTCTGTACTTTTTCAGCTGCAGTGCGTCCTTTCTATGGACTGGTGCCCAGAACTGAACTGCATATTCTAGATGAGGCCGCACCAACGCTTTGTAAAGTGGTAGTATTACATCCCTGCCCAGTGAGTCCATGCCTCGTTTAATGCATAACAATATTCTGGTGGCCTTAGAAGCAGCTAATAGACATTGTATGCTGTTATTTGATCTACCATCTACAAGGACACCCAAATCCTTCTCTATAAGTGACTCTCTCAGTGTTACATCATCTAGGACAGGCATGCTCAACCTGTGGCCCTCCAGCTGTTGCAAAACTACAACTCCCATCATTCCCGGATAGCCTACAGCTATCAGCCTACAGAAGGGCATGGTGGGAGTTGTAGTTTTATAACAGCTGGAGGGCCGCAGGTTGAGCAGCCCTATGATCTAGGACATAAGAAGCACAGAGATTATTACTACCAAAATACATAACTTTACATTTTTCCACATTGAACCTCATTTGCCAAGTTGATGCCCAATCACTCAGTCTTTAAAGGGGTTGTCCGGGTTCACAGCTGAACCCGGACATACCTCCATTTTCACCCAGGCAGCCCCCCTGACTTGAGCATCGGAGCAGTTCATGCTCCGATGCTCTCCTTTGCCGTTTGTTAAATCACGCAGGGCAAAGGCATGTTCAGGAGTTCTGGTGACAAACCGGGCTCTCCATTGGGCTGCCAGGAAGCCCAGTGACGTCATTGGCACTGATGGGCGGGCTTTAGTGCTGCCCTAGCCAGTAAAACGGCTACGACAGCGCTAAAGCACGCCCATCAGAGCCGGTGACGTCACCGAACACAATGCCTGGCGGAAGCTTCTGCCCGGCAGTGTGCTTTTGTAAACAAAAGAGCCCTTGACCCGCGCGATCTAGCGCAGGGCGAGGGAGCGCATCGGAGTAAGAGGTGCTCTGATGCTAACATCAGGGGGGCTGCCTGGGTGAAAATATGGGTATGTCCCGGTATAGCTCTGTAGTTGTAGTTTATGGACATCTTCCATAGACTGTATAGTACTACATACAGTGTCTTGCAAAAGTATTCACCCCCCCCCCCTGACTTTTTTCGTGTTTTGTTACATTACAGCTTTTAAATTCAATGTTTTGTTAATCTGAATTTTATGTGATGGATCAGAACACAATAGTCTAAGTTGGTGAAGTGAAATGAGAAAAATATATAAATAAAACTATTGTTTAGAAATAGAAAACAGAAAATTGGCATGTGCGTATGTATTCACCCTCTTTGTTAGTAAGCCCATAAAAAGCTCTGGTGCCACCAATTACCTTCAGAAGTCACATCATTAATGAAATGATGTCCACCTGTGTGCAAGCTAAGTGTCACATGAGCTGTCATTACATAAAGTCAGGGTTAGGTTATAAAAAAATATCCAAATCTTTGATGATCCCCAGGAGCACCATCAAATCTATCATAACCAAATAGAAAGAACATGGCACAACAGCAAACCTGCCAAGAGACGGCCGCCCACCAAAACTCATGGACCGGTCAAGGAGGGCAGTAATCTGAGAGGCTGCACAGAGACCTAAGCTAACCTTGGAGGGGCTGCAGAGTTCCACAGCAGAGACTGGAGTATCTGTACATAGGACGACAATAAGCTGTACACTCCATAGAGATGGGCTTTATGGCAGAGTGGCCAGAAGAAAGACATTACTTTCAGCTAAAAACAATAAGCCACGTTGTGAGTTTGTGAAAAGGCATGTGGGAGACTCCCAAAATGTATGGAGGAAGGTGCTCTCGTGTGATGAGACTAAAATTTTACTTTTTGGCCATCAAAGAAAACGCTATGTCTGGCGCAAACCCAACACATCACATCACCCAAAGAACACCCAAAAGAACACCATCCCCACAGTGAAACATGTTGGTGGCAGCATCATGCTGTGGGGATGTTTTTCGGCAGCCAGGACTGGGAAACTGGTCAGAGTTGAGGGAAAGATGGATGGTGCTAAATACAGGGATATTCTTGAACAAAGCCTGTACCACTCTTCGCGTGATTTAAGGCTAGGACGGAGGTTCACCTTCCAGCAGGACAATGACCCCAAACACACTGCTAAAGCAGCACTTGAGTGCTTTAAGGGGAAACATGTAAATGTGTTGGAATGGCCTAGTCAAAGCCCAGATCTCAATCCAATAGAAAATCTGTGGTCAGACTTAAAGATTGCTGTTCACAAGCGCAAACCATCCAACTTTAAGGAGCCTGAGCAGCTTTGCAAGGAGGAATGGGCAAAAATCCCAGTGGTAAGATGTGGCAAGCTCATAGAGGCTTATCCAAAGCAACTTGGAGCTGTGATTGCCGCAAAAGGTGGCTCTACAAAGTATTGACTTTAGGGGGGTAAATAGTTATGCACATTGACTTTTTCTGTTATTTTGTCCTATTTGTTGTTTGCTTCACAATAAAAAAAACAAAAACAAAACAAAAAAAACCACATCTTCAAAGTTGTGGGCATGTTCTGTAAATTAAATGATGCAAATCCTCAAACAATCCATGTTAATTCCAGGTTGTGAGGCAACAAAATACAAAAAAAGTCGGGGGGGGGGGTGAATACTTTTGCAAGGCACTGTAGCTTGGTGCAATCTGCAAAAATAGAAATGGTGCTATTGATCCCGTCCTTGATATCATTAATAAATAAATTAAATAATAGAGGGCCCAGCACTGAACCTTGGGTTACACCACTTATAACCCGGGACCATTCTGAATAGGAATCATTGACCACAACTCTCTGGACACGGTCCTTCAGCCAATTATTCAATCCAATTACATATATACTTTCCAAGCCTATAGACCTTACTTTACCTATTAAACGTCTATGAGGGACAGTATCAAAAGCCTTCGCAAAATCCAGAAACACTACATCCACAGCCGTCTCTCTGTCCAGGCTACTACTCACCACCTCATAAAAACAAATCAGGTTAGGCTACTTTCACACTAGCGTTCGGGGCTCCGCTTGTGAGTTCCGTTTGAAGGGGCTCACAAGCGGCCCCGAACGGATCCGTCCAGCCCTAATGCATTCTGAATGGATGCGGATCCGCTCAGAATGCATCAGTTTGGCTCCGTTTGTCCTCCGCTCCGCTCAGCAGGCGGACACCTGAACGCAGCTTGCAGCGTTCGGGTGTCCGCCTGGCCGTGCGGAGGCAAACGGATCCGTCCAGACTTACAATGTAAGTCAATGGGGACGGATCCGTTTGAAGTTGACACAGTATGGCTCAATTTTCAAACGGATCCGTCTCCCATTGACTTTAAATGTAAAGTCAAAACGGATCCGTTTGCGTTATGAACAAAAAATTAAAAAATTTAAAAAAAAAAAAATTTTTTTTTTTTTTTTTTTGTTCATGGTAATTCTAACGGATCCGTTCTAAACGTTTGCATTATAGGTGCGGATCCGTCTGGGCACATACCAGACGGATCCGACCTAAACGCAGGTGTGAAAGTAGCCTTAGTCTGACAACTTCTGTCCTTGGTAAACCCATGTTGGTTATCACTTATAATATTATTTACAGTCACATACTCCTGCATATAGTCCCTTAAAGGGAACCTGGCAGCACCAAAATGGATCATAAACCGCCAGCAGTACCTTAAAGCTGTTAACATCAGGCTTCTAATGATGTTCTTGTGTAAGATGTCTGAGGCGCATGATCGCTGTAAAACAACTATTATTCCCACGCAGGTCGTATGCAAATGAGGCTTCCTTGCTTCTAGTCTAGGTAAGCACGCCCCCTAACCGTCCCCTCTTTTGTTAGATTGACAGCCTGCAGCGCGGCCGGGATGGCATAACTCTTGCGCATGCGCAGTGCGCATCTAAAACCCGGCTAACAGCGGCAGCCGGAGACAGGATCGCGCCTTACCAAGCAGCACACCGCGCATGCACGAGACTTATGCGATCCCGGCCACACTGCAGGCTGTCAATCTAACAAAAGAGGGGATGGTTAGGGTTTCTCGAACAGTAACATTTCCAACAAGCTCTGCGTCATAAGAAATTACCAGATCCAACAGAGCAGTTGGTAGTTTGTACAAACTGGCCCATAAAGTGGTCCTGCAGCAAGTTGAGGAATCTTCTCCCCTTTGCGGTCGAAGCAGAACCATGACCCCCTTCCATGTCTGGGAAGTTAAAATCTCCCATTATGACCACTGTACCAGCCTGTGCAGCCCGGTCTTTTTGGTTATACAGTTTATCTGTTCTGTCATGTTAGGGGGTCTATAAATTACTCCAAGTATTATTTTTTCATTGTTTTTATCCCTTTGGACTTCCACCCATAAGGTTTCCACATCCTCACCATCCTCGCCCACAATTGCCTTTTTCACACTTGTCTTCAGATCACTCCTCACATACAGGCACATGCCACCGCCTTTTCTATTGACCCTGTCTTTCCTAAATAGTGTAAAACCCTTAATATTTACTGCCCGGTTATGCGAAGAGTCCAACCATGTCTCAGCCTCACCAACTACATCTGTGTTCTTCTAGTACCATAGCCTCCAGCTCCCCTATTTTGCTAGCTAGACTTCTGGCATTTGTGAACATACATTTTAAATTACTATTACCTGTAAAGTGAATATCTGTTTTTTTTTGGGTTGCCTTGGTTGATGTTTGCAGTTCTATTTTTTATCGGTGTATAGTTCTGCCCAGTCTTCTCCCTACTTTTCTCACTAATTGAAAAGCACAATTTGCGGTCCCCAGTGCACGAGCTGTGCTGAGGCACGGACAGAAACCCCACAGAAGCACTTCATGGTGCTTCCGTGAGGTTACCTGGCTCCGTTCCGCACCAGACCTTCCGGATTGCGGACCAATTCAAGTGATGCGGGTTGCACATGTGGACCTGCTGTTTAGAGGCCGCAATACAGTCACGGCCGGGCAACAGACGGGTGGATGAGCCCTAGTTGTGAAAGAACAGCACATGGAATTAGTTTGTGACATTTGATAACTCTTTGCAGTATAATCATTTTTTATTTTTTTTTCATACGTTTTTATTAGTTCAGAGAAACAGGAATTTCCACATGTTCACTTGGTTACTAACTGTGTTGATGCAGTTTCTGAGGAGTTGCCTTCATATGAATTTGGTTTGGTTATTACCTCTCTGGTTAATTCGAGTACTGCTGTTGATTGGTGAGCCTTTATATGTCCAAGTCTTCTGTTTTCTGGGGTAGAGCATGCTGTGTACATCTTTTTCCTCCTTCTTCTTATCTGGTTCTAGTCTAAGGAATTCTCTATTATGGGATCTGTAGTTGTACAATCTTTTCTTTTTTTTTGCTATGCTTGGAAGTTTGTCTATTGCTGATTTGTTGATTTGACTTGGCTTTCTTGTAGGGTTGTTTTCAGAGCAGGATCAGATCAGTATACCTTTATCCCTGTTCTCTCTCTGTCATCCACTCTCATACCACTGTCCATTATGAGACTCCCGTCTCCTCCTTCTGCGACTATCCTCATTCAGTTCCTGTCATCTACTGGTACCTTTTTGTCTGGCAGGGTTGATACAGTCTTGATATATGCGTCTTGTGACCTTCCGGCTGTAGTATGGTTGTTATTTTGTAAACCCTGGGGGTGTCTGAGTACCACGAAATGCTGGCAGCTTTTTGCACTTCTCCAATCTTTTTAATGTTGCATTTACAAGACTCATGAACCAGACATGCATGTAAGCAGGGTCCAGTAACAAAGTGAAAAATTCAAGGTAAATACAAAGATGATTGAACGTTACCAGCTAAATATTTCTTACTTTTCCAAATCAGAAAAAAATAAAATAAAAATGTTGGTCAGCATGGGGTCTTTTAAAAGCCTTGGTCGTGACTTTTCTGTCTTAGCATTTTGTGCTCTTACCGGAGACAATAGTGGTGATTTGTGTAGTAAGAAGATCAGGAAGCCTTGATTTTAGGAACACAAAAATACTGTATTTCTATCACTAGAATGAGTATGTACAGAAGTTGGTCGCATTGCGCCCAATGACTTTTTTGAAGTATAGCGATCCTGAAGGAGAAGGAATTCTTGAGTGAACAGGACATCTTGTTTCCCTGCTTCCCTCATTGCTGTCTGTGAGTTTAGTATCCTTCATTTCAGACTTGGAGTGTAGAGTAAGAATAATATTCATTAAGAAACTGTCTGATAAGCAGTTGAGCTGGGGATTTTGTGCAGATTGTAGCATTTCATATAGAATAGATTTGGCGTTTTCTTTCTTTCTTTCCTCCTCTTACTCCTCTAACCTTCTGACCTAATGGGTCTGGTTGATTTTACGAATGGTATCCAGGCAGTTTATTTTCACTGCAGGTCTATGCTTAGAGAGTGTCAATGTGATGCTTTAGAAATGGCAATGAATTCCTATCAACTGCTATGTGCTGCAGGTCACTGAGAGAAATATCATTACCAATAGAGAAGTGTTTGGAGCCCAGTGTGAAATGAATGGGTGGCCTCAGATAGCCTGCAAGTCGACAGATGTCAGAGAACCTCCAAATTTGTAAGCCCTCTGCCTGCCAAATGAGTCCTGTGACCTTGTAAACGCCAGTCTATCACAGAGGAGCTTCTTGCTCACTTAGTCCTCTATAGTTTTCACTGTGACAATGCGAGGTGTTAAACTTTTGTTCCACCGTTTTTGCTGCATTCCAGGCCTTTTCAAATAAAATCTTGAGATTTACTGACAGAATCCAATTTAGCTTATAGTGTTTGATGAAGGTCACTACATTCCAAGATTTACTCTGTTTGCCAGTTTGCCTCTGCACATGGGAAAGGAGTGGAATGAAAATTCAGCGGTGTTTCAGATTCCATTTCTTCTGCAATTGTACACGCTTCTTCTTTTCATTATAGCATGGATTAAATTACATTTGTGCTTGTGTTTGACATCTGGTATCCATGATATTTTGACAATGCAAAAGAGGAAAAGGATGAGGTCTGAGCTAGTTCTGGTTTGATGCAATGTATCAGCGATTGTGGATTTTCCAAACTGTTTGACATGACCGTGACATAAGCATATGTCTGCATCTTACAGACTTGAGCAGTGAGTTGAGATCTTGTTACCACTGTATGAAATATTCAGGTCTCTGTTTAATGTACTCCTTAAATGGGTTCTGCAGTTTTTTAAACTGATGATCTATCCTCTGAATAGATCATCAGAATCTGATCGGTGGGTGTCCGACACCCGGGACCCCTGCCGATTAGCTGTTTGAGAAGGCAGCTGTGCTGGCAGTAGCGCCGCAGCCTTCTCGCTGTTCACCGCAGGCCCAGTGACGTCACGACTAGTATCACTGGCCTGGGCACAGCTAAGCTCCATTCAAGTGAACAGAGCTTAGCCCCGCCCAGGCCATTGATACTAGTCGTGACGTCACTGCGATAACAGGAAACAGCGAGAAGACCGCAGCACTACTGCCGGCACCGCTGCCTCCTCAAACAGCTGATCGGCAGGGGTCCCTGGTGTCGGACCCCTGCCGATCAGATGCTGATGATCTATCCAGAGGATAGATTATCAGTTTAAAAAAACTGCAGAACCCCTTGCTACTTTCACACTAGCGTTGTTTAAATCCGGCGTTCAATTCCTGCAACGGAACTGCCCGCCGGATCCGGAAAAACGTGTGAAAACGGATTACATTTAAATCCTGCTCAGGATTTTGATCACAATGAAAAAATGCATTGGAAAAAACGGATCCGCCATTTATGGACTTTAACTTTTTTTCCACATTTTTCGGGTTTAACATGCAAAAGCCGGATCCGGTTTGACTGAACACACGGCGCCGGATCTGGCGTTAATGCAAGTCAATGGGAAAAAGACTGGATCCGGCGTTCAGTCAAAGTGTTCAGGATTTTTGGCCGGAGGTAAAAATACAGCATGCTACGGTTTTCTGAAAAGCCTGATCAGTCAAAAAGACTGAACTGAAGACATCCTGATGCATCCTGAACGGATTACTCTCCATTCAGAATGCATTAGGATAAAACTGATCAGTTCCTTTCCGGACTTGAGCCCCTAGGACGGAACTCAGCGCCGGAAAAGAAAAACGCTAGTGTGAAAGTACCCTTAGGCCTCTTTAACACGGGCGTTGCGGGAAAATGTGCGGGTGCGTTACGGGAACACCCGCGATTTTTCCGCGCGAGTGCAAAACATTGTAATGCATTTTGCACTCGCGTGAGAAAAATCGCTCATGTTTGGTACCCAAACCCGAACTTCTTCACAGAAGTTCGAGCTTGGGATCGGTGTTCTGTAGATTGTATTATTTTCCCTTATAACATGGTTATAAGGGAAAATAATAGCATTCTGAATACAGAATGCATAGTAAACTAGCGCTGGAGGGGTTAAAAAAATAATAATAATAATAATAATTTAACTCCCCTTAATCCACTTGATCGCGGCCCGGCATCTCCTTCTGTCTCATTTGTTGAATAGTACCTGTGGTAAGCATTAATTACAGGAACAGGGCCTTTGATGACGTCACTCCGGTCATCACATGACCCATCACCATGGTAAAAGATCATGTGACGTACCATGTGATGACCGGAGTGACGTCATCAAAGGTCCTGTTCCTGTAAATTAATGCTCACCACAGGTCCTATTCAACAAAGGAGACAGACTGAGATGCCGGGCCGCGATCAAGTGGATTAAGGGGAGTTAAATTATTATTATTTTTTTAACCCCTCCAGCGCTGTTTTACTATGCATTCTGTATTCAGAATGCTATTATTTTCCCTTATAACCATGTTATAAGGGAAAATAATAATGATCGGGTCTCCATCCCGATCGTCTCCTAGCAACTATGCGTGAAAATCGAACCGCATCCGCACTTGCTTGCAGATGCTTGCGATTTTCACGCAACCCCATTCACTTCTATGGGGCCTGCGTTGCGTGAAAAACGCAGAATATAGAGCATGCTGCGTTTTTCACGCAACGCACAAGTGATGCGTGAAAATCACCGCTCATGTGAACAGCCCCATATAAATGAATGGGTCGGTATTCAGTGTGGGTGCAATACGTTCACCTCACGCATCGCATCCGCGCGGAATACTCGCCCGTGTGAAAGGGTCTTTAAGGGAAAATTCTAATGAAAACCTGAGTTGTAACTACAAACCGGATTCCAAAAACGTTGGGACACTAAACAAATTGTGAATAAAAACTGAATGCAATGATGTGGAGATGGCAAATGTCAATATTTTATTTGTAATAGAACGTAGATGACAGCTCAAACGTTTAATCCGAGTAAATGTATCATTTTAAAGGAAAAATACGTTGATTCCAATTTTCACGGTGTCAACAAATCCCAAAAAAGTTGGGACAAGTAGCAATAAGAGGCTGGAAAAAGTAAATTTGAGCATAACGAAGAGCTGGAAGACCAATTAACATTAATTAGGTCAATTGGCAACATGATTGGGTATAAAAAGAGCTTCTCAGAGTGGCAGTGTCTCTCAGAAGCCAAGATGGGTAGAGGATCACCAATTCCCACAATGTTGCGTAGAAAGATAGTGGAGCAATATCAGAAAGGTGTTACCCAGCGAAAAATTGCAAAGACTTTGCATCTATCATCATCAACTGTGCATAACATCATCCGAAGATTCAGAGAATCTGGAACAATCTCTGTGCGTAAGGGTCAAGGCCGTAAAACCATACTGGATGCCCGTGATCTCCGGGCCCTTAAACGACACTGCACCACAAACAGGAATGCTACTGTAAAGGAAATCACAGAATGGGCTCAGGAATACTTCCAGAAACCATTGTCAGTGAACACAATCCACCGTGCCATCCGCCGTTGCCAGCTGAAACTCTACAGTGCAAAGAAGAAGCCATTTCTAAGCAAGATCCACAAGCTCAGGCGTTTTCACTGGGCCAGGGATCATTTAAAATGGAGTGTGGCAAAATGGAAAACTGTTCTGTGGTCAGACAAGTCACGATTCGAAGTTCTTTTTGGAAATCTGGGACGCCATGTCATCCAGACCAAAGAGGACAAGGACAACCCAAGTTGTTATCAACGCTCAGTTCAGAAGCCTGCATCTCTGATGGTATGGGGTTGCATGAGTGCGTGTGGCATGGGCAGCTTGCATGTCTGGAAAGGCACCATCAATGCAGAAAAATATATTCAGATTCTAGAACAACATATTCTCCCATCCAGACGTCATCTCTTTCAGGGATCCAGACGTCATCTTTTTTCAACAAGATAATGCCAGACCACATTCTGCATCAATCACAACATCATGGCTACGTAGGAGAAGGATCCGGGTACTGAAATGGCCAGTCTGCAGTCCAGATCTTTCACCTATAGAGAACATTTGGCGCATCATAAAGAGGAAGGTGCAACAAAGAAGGCCCAAGACGATTGAACAGTTAGAGGCCTGTATTACAGAAGAATGGGAGAGCATTCCTATTTCTAAACTTGAGAAACTGGTCTCCTCGGTCCCCAGACGTCTGTTGAGTGTTGTAAGAAGAAGGGGAGATGCCACACAGTGGTGAAAATGGCCTTGTCCCAACTTTTTGGGGATTTGTTGACACCATGAAATTCTGATTCAACATATTTTTCCCTTAAAATGGTACATTTTCTCAGTTTAAACTTTTGTTCCGTGATTTATGTTCTATTCTGAATAAAATATTAGAAGTTGGCACCTCCACATCATTGCATTCAGTTTTTATTCACGATTTGTATAGTGTCCCAACTTTTTTGGAATCCGGTTTGTATTCAGTAGAGAGCCCTTCAAACCTAAAGATAATAGATCCAAGTCTGAAGCTTTCTACATTCTGATAGTGCTTGTCACTAGAGATCACCAGGTTAGATCTCCACCTTAGTACAGCGTGACCATCTTCCATGTTGGGGAAGTGCTTGTAACACATTGTATACAAGCCACCAGGGTTTTTGCTCCCGCATTATAAGTAGAGATGATCAACGTTTCTCTTCTGTAAGACATCATTAAATATTAGTGACCTTGTATTAAAAGGCTTTTGAAATATGGTCAGTTTTACCAACCAATGCATAACAGTGCTGATAAAAAATGTCTTACCCATAGCAACCTATTAAATTCCAGATAGTTTTTAAAGAAAGAAAATATATGAGCTGTTGACACTTAGGGTTATATTACACGTGAAGATTCAGCAGGCGATGAATCGTCTGCTCGTTAGCAGAGAAAACCCCTGCTACTATATGCATGAATATGCCACCGCTCGTCCCCATACTGAATCACTGTATGACTGCAGCAGATATTAATTACACAATCTGCCACCGACAAACGAGTAAATTACAATTACCCAATGAATGAGCGGGTAATCGGCAGCAGAATTACACTGCCAGATCATCGCTAATGAGCATTCATACGAACACTAGTTAGCGTTGATCTTCACGATTATCTTCTGGTGTAATAGGGTCTTTACATTGATCCTTGGTCTGTAGATACCTTCCATTGTTCTCCACTTATACATGATAACCTTTTTCATGGATATGCACTTTGGCTAAATTAACAATATAACAAAACAATAACAAACATAGGTGCACTCTGCAGTCTCACTAATTCTCAAACTGATTTTAAAATTGAGAGATTAGTCAACATGTCCTACGGTGTAGAACATGTCTTAAGCCCGGACACCACGACAAGGTTTCTCAAGTAGCCCGGGACCCTACACTCTCCTACCTGAGCCATATGGGCAATACCAGGAGCCAGTGGGCAAATTACAGGAGCATAGGGCCGACTCGCAAACAACTCACCAGTTACCTCCAGCATGTGGCCATGCTTGCAATGGGAGGAGGGAGGAGTCTGTGAGTCCCACTCAAGACTTGCTGATATAGCCCAGGCTTCACAGGTGCACCTAAATGTGACCTGTAGATGGAAAACAGGCACATTTAAATAGGAGTTTATACACCTCCAGGAATCTATATATACAAACTTGTATACTTTGGCTAAATTAAGCATATTTTTGCATAGTGAAAGGGCGCGAAGGTAAAAATTTTCTTAGGGTGCATTCACACGACCATGCTCACGAATGCCTTTCCATATGCTACTGCAACTGTGCCACAAAAGATAGGACATGTCCTATGCTTTTTTTTTTAATAGTCTTTATTTAAAGTTTCAAAAGTTTAGGGTTTCGCCACAGAGGCATCTCCAGGGACTACCCCTCATTATTCAGTCTGTCTCCATACCCTCGTATGTTCTTTTTCCATATAGCTAGCACTGCTATCATGTTGGAGGTAAGGCATTTGACCGGATATTTTCCCTCTCGGTAAATGAAATTCGTCAGCGCTTTATATGATCCTATCAGTGCTGCCTCCAATACAGTCACTGGGTTATTGGCGTCTGCTCTGATCCACCAGCTGGCATATGTTAGCTGTACTGCCTGGTAATACTTAAACATGTCAGGCAAAGCCAGACCACTCCGGGCATAGGGTGCTTTCAGCATATCTCTGGCAATTCTAGGCTGGGTGTTAGGCCATAACAAGGGAGTGAGTAATTTGTTAATAGCCTCAAAATGAGATCTCTTTAAGAGCTCTGGAGCCGCTCTATATATATACAATAATTTAGGCAATAGAATAATTTTGAAAATATTTATCTGCCCCAGCAGCGAGAGAGGAAGGGTCACCCATGCTTTCAATTTTTGGGAAATATATTCCATGGTAGGGATCAGGTTGAGAGAGACAAACTGTTTAGGTTCTTTATGTATTATAATCCCCAAATATTTGAATTTGTCCACTACTAACAGTTTCGACGTGGCAAAGACACATAACCTGTCCACATCATCCACTAGATACAACACTGATTTAGTCCAGTTGACTTTAAGGACCGAGTGTCTCCCATAATCATCTAGTACTTCTAGGAGTGTGTCCAAAGAATTCCCTGTGTCACCCAAATACACCAGCATGTCATCGGCGTAGAGTGACAGTTTTTCCGTTATCCCTGTAATATTCCATCCCTCTATCCCCCGACAGCTATTTATCAGGATAGAAATAGGTTCCATCACAAGCGCAAAGAGCAGTCGGGACAAGGGGCACCCCCGCCTAGTACCTCTATGCAAGGAGAAGGGTTTAAATAAGGTCCCATTAACACGCACTCTCGCTGTGGGTTGTAGATATAGGAGATGTAAACATTGCAGAAAATTTTCCGGGAATCCATACTTTCCCAGTATTTCCCATACAAAGGTCCACTCTACTGAATCAAAAGCCTTTTCGTTGTCTAGTGACGCTAGAGCCCTATTTCCCATGTTAACATGTTTGATCTGCAAATTAGTATAGAGTCTCCTAAGATTTATGTCAGTAGACTTCCCAGGCATGATTCCAGATTGGTATGGTCCCACTAGAGATAAAATAACCTCAGATAGACGTGATGCCAGGACCTTTGCCAAAATCTTAGCATCTAAATTTATAAGAGAGATAGGGCAATAGGAACTACATTTTTCTGGTGGTTTCCAAAACTTGTGGACCACCACTATTTTGGCCTCAGAGAATGTGGGTGGTAACATGGACACCTCCAATGAAAATGCAAACAGTTTACTCAGACGGTCACTAAAACACACTTTGTATGCAATTTATACCACTCCGCTGAAAAACCGTCTGGACCTGGGGTTTTATGCTGGGCCATGTAAATTATAGCTGTCTGGATCTCCAAGCGAGAGATGGGGGAATCCAGCATGGCTCTTTCTGCCCTAGACAGTTGTGGGAATATCAGTCTTTCTAGGTAACCCTTGATCTCTTCAGTAGTACACGTTAGTGTAGAGGCATATAATTTAGCGTAATAATTGGCAAATTGAGGACAAATCTCATCAGGCCTGGAGACTTTCTGTCCAGAGTCTGTCTGAATCGCCGCTTCCATTGTTTGAGGAGTCTCCACCCTAGCCAGATATGCTAGCACCTTCCCGCTCTTATCTCCATCTGAAAAAACTATCTGTCTCTGTGCAAGAAGTTGTTTCTGTGTATTTTCAGTGAGATGTAGCTTGTAATCCCTTTGAAGGGATAGCCATGCCTCTCAATGTTCCCTAGACGGATCACCAGTATATGCCTTTTCCGCCTCCATCATTCTAGTCTCCATCTTATTTGCAATTGTACCCTATGTGTAGCTATCGCTGCTATACAGGCACCCATCAAAACCGCCTTGCAGGCCTCCCACTCTGTAATTGGATCAGAAGAACCCTCATTCACCTTCCAGTATTACTCCAACTCTGTATGACAAGCAGATTCCACCGGGAGTACCTGTAGCCACACCGGGTTTAGTCTCCATACCCTTTCTGGTTTATCTATTGCTTCGGTCAAGACAACCTGTGGCGGAGCGTGATCAGAAATGCCCCCGGTAAATATGACACCCCCTGTAGCATGGGCAGAGAGTCCTGATTACCAAAGGCTCGGTCAATGCGGGACATAGTATCATATTCTACAAGATTGTGTCTGATTCGTATTGTGTCTGAGCGGGGCCTCAACCTATCCAATTGGTTATCTAATACTGCTTTAAAATCTCCCAGTATTGCAAAAGGAGCTAGGGGTAGTAGTGCAATCTTAACCATAAGCTCATCCAGAAGAAACCTGACAAGGGGTGGTGGAATATATAATCCAACTATAGTCAGGGGTTCGCCTCTAAAGAGGCCATATAGAAGAATAAATCTGCCATGTGTATCTACCTGCACCTTGTTCAGCTGCCAGGGTAACGCTTTACTGATCAGGATGGAGACCCCACGTGCATTGTTCGTGTTTGTCCCACCCATGGTCATCAAAGAGATAGAACTTTCTGATCTCTTAAATGTGTTTCCTGTAAAATAAGGATATCATAAACTCTGAGATAGTTTAAGACCTATGACGTTTTGATTTTACAGTTTACAGTCCATGAGATTATTTTTATCATCACCATATTTCTATCCTGTTTTTGCATATTGCATCTCAACCCTCTGCAGCGCCGTGGTGACACTCACTTAGTGGCGTCGCTACAGGGGGGCAATTGCCCCCCCCCCCGCTGATTTCCCCCAAAGCAGGCCGGTGAATACTAATGAGCGCTTCCATTATGGAAGCGCTCATTAGTACCGAAGGACCAGAAAGCGGTAAACGCTCTGTACTTACCACTTCCTGGTCCTCGGCTGTCGGCTGTGCAGGGCTGCGCACAGCGTGAGGGGGCTCTGTGACCTCATGCTGTGCGTGCCAGTTCAGAGCAAAGTCGACTGAGGAGAGAGAAAATTGCAGGCGGCATCCAGGAGCAGGAGAGGTAAGTGGTTTTTTATTTTATAAAAAATGTGGCTGCTGGGGGCATAATAGGGGCTAATCATGAGAGGCATAATGGGGCTAATTAGAGACACAGTGGGGGCTAATCAGAGACACAGTGGGGGCTAATTAGACTATCAGAGGCATATGGGGGCTAATGAGGCATATGGGGGCTAATGAGGCATATGGGGGCTAATGAGGCATATGGGGGCTAATGAGGCATATGGGGGCTAATGAGGCATATGGGGGCTAATGAGGCATATGGGGGCTAATGAGGTATATGGGGGCTAATGAAGCATATGGGGGCTAATGAGGCATATGGGTGCTAATAAGAGGCATAATGGGGGCTAATTAGAGACATAATGGGGGCTAATTAGAGACATAATGGGGGCTAATTAGTCATATGGGGGCTAATAAGAGGCATAATGGCTTATAATGGGGGCTAATGAGGAATATGGGAGCTAATTAGACATTTGAGGGCTAATGAGGCATATGGGGCTAATAAGAGGCATAATGTGGGCTAATGAGGCATAATGGCTTATAATGGGGGCTAATGAGGCATACGGGCTGATATGGGGGCTAATGAGAGGCATGGGAGTGATAAGAGGCATAATGGGGGCTAATAAGAGGAATAATGAGGGCTAATGAGGCATATGGGCTTATAATGAGGGCTAATGAGAGGCATGGGGGCTGATATGGGAGTGATGAGAGGCATAATAAGTATCATCCACAGATGCCTCCATAACAGTGTGTCTTCCACAGATCCACCATAACAGTACGCCTGCGCACTGACGAGAGACAGAAAGAAGGGGAAAGAATCCGCGGAAGCAAGCAGAGGACGGCACAGCAGACGACTTTATAGCTTCTTTTGTAAGTAAATTGTTTTATTATAAATGTATCACCGCAATTCTCTCGTATTTTGTAATCTTATTTATATATACTTATTTTGTTTTTGCCCCCCCATTTTTGACTGTGGTATCTTTGTGCCCCCCCCCCTTATATATTGTTCCTAGAGTCGCCACTGCACTCACTCATCCATTCACACCAACTGGTGTACATTTTAAACATTCCAATAGGGCCCCCCCCCCCCCCCTCCTGCCTACACAACCCCAACCTGTCCTGAGCCTTGAAACCCGAACATTCAACTAACCTAATAGGTAAGGGAACGTTTCCTTCACCTAAACTCTGACGTGACCTATTCGCTTACAGCCACTATATATTTTAGAGGGCTGGTACTTTTTCCCACTCTAACCCTCACCCGCCCCTTCTAGAAGATGATCCTGGAGATAGTAATAAACACTAGAACTGAAGTAACTACTAAACCTATAGGAAAAAAACAAAAGGAAAAAAATATAAAAAATAAAGCGCTCTCCCTCTTTCATTATAGAACTTTCCCCCTTCATAATCTTTATTTAACTGCACAACTGCTGAGAATATATTGTTAACCCTGTCATTTATATGCTCTCAGCCACTATAATGCAAACAGAGATAGAAGGAGCATTGAAATATACATCTCCACCATATTGAATCACTGCCTCCTCTCTTGTGGTCGAACCGCGTCAAGCCAGTCCAAGTCCTCCTCCGGAGTCGGGAATAAACAAGTTCCCCCTTCTGCTTGGATCCGCAGCCTTGTTGGGTACAGCATGGCATATTTTATTCCTAGTTTTCTAAGCCTGGCTCGGACTTGGGTGAACTCTCTTCTTTTCTTCTGAACTTCCGTAGTGAAGTCAGGGTAAAAGGAAATCTTTGTATTTTCATAGGAGATGGTCCCCTTTTTTCTTGCTGCTGCCAGGATTTTGTCTGTCTCTGTAGTTTAATACTTTCATTATAAACGGTCTTGGAGGGCCTCGTTGGGATTCTGTGTGCCCTTTCAATCACAAAGCACAGGGACAGATGCAGTGGCGCCAGGCTATATCTTATCAAACTTTCCTTAAAAGCCTTCGGTTTGTAACCTTCAGCCCTCTTTGGGAGGCCCAGAATGTGAATATTGTTCCACCTATTTCTGTTTTCAGCGTCTTCTGCTCTAGCTTGTAGGGCCTTGACTTGTTGGAGGATCGAAGTAGTTTATTCATAATTGCCTGTGTCTACCATCTGCCCCATTCAACGGTCCACTTCTGTTGTGTGGGTTCTCATCTTCTCTATATCATGGCGCAAGAAGTTGACATCACTTTGGAGATGATCTATCTTCGCCATTAGGGCAGCCTGGCAGGCTGCTTTGGCCGTCATAATTTTGTTAGTTTGTGACATTTCAGCTGATTGAGTTTCCAGGATATCGTCCCCTTTAGTTTGACTCATATTATCCATCAGGATTTAATTTGGGGGTTTGAGGGGTATCAGAGTAGTTTTTCTCTCCATATACTAATAGGTGTATAATTTGGGAGTGAGAACTCCCCCCACCTCCAGACCAAGAGAAATCCTCCCCAGGAGATAGCTTAGGGATCTGGGACCTTTGGATCACTACTCACACAATATTTCACCAGGATTAGTACCCAGGCTTTGCCTCCCAGTTCATTTGTTGTGTTTCAGGATAATTTTGTACTTTCTCTGCTGCCTAGACAGCTTATAATATGTAGACTGAGGAGTAGTCTCTCCTCTTTTTCTCAGACTCTGGGTGCCGCCAGTGCGGCCTTGTGGTGTTGTAAAGAAGATGGCTGCTGACTGCTCCAAACCCCAGGCCACACCTCCTTCTCTCTCCTACTCACTGCTGCCCCAGTGAAGGAAAACCACTCCGAACTGATCCGGATTACCGCGGGACACTCGCCACCCCACTGCTGCACCTGAGTCCAGAGAGCAGAGAGAAGGATGATCCTCTTACTGATCAAAAAAGGAGATAATATTGCAGGCAACTGGCTGCTTTATCACATTGAAGCAAAATAGAATCTCTTAGGGGTGTTAACATTTTGTTATGTCCGTAGGATGTGTCATAACAATATGATTGAGGGGTACCTCTTCCGGACTTCAAAATCTAAAATTGCTAAAAGAGACATGAAGTGATCAGGAAGTGGTGGCATATCTTAGCAATATTCCTTGGCTTCCTATTTACCTACCTTATCTACTGAACTTGAGTATAGCATACCCAGCATGATTTCATCAAAGGCAGTCTAGTCAGTTCTATAAATATACCAAGAATATGAATTTGGATATCCTATTGATTTGATATCACACGAGTCAGATGTACTACCTACTGGTTAGGGTTAAAGGGGTTTTACAGTATTTTTATATTGATAGTGTATCCTCAGGATATGCCATCAATATCTGATAAACAGGGGTCGGACACCCTGCACCCCCACCGATCAATGTCTCTTCAGTAGCTTCAGCATGGGAAGTTGGCATCAGAACTACACAACTTCATTCTTTTTGGAGTGGATGGGGCTGGTTACTGCAGCGCTGCTCCCATTCACTTCAATGTGCTGCAGTAACCAGCTCTGTTGCACACAATGCCCAATGCCAGTCCAACTGCAGAACAGCTGGTTGGCGGTGGTCTGATTTGTAAGACCCCTACATATCAGATAGTGATGGCCTATCCTGGTGATAGGCCATTTGTATAAAAGGACCAGAAAACCCTTAAATTAGTCAGATTTACTGGTTAGGGTTACTGTACCATAACAACTCCCTACATTACCTTACAATCAATTCATTCATCCGAGTTCTTGAGCAGCAAGGGGTTTTCCACGCTGCTCAAGAGGCTACCCCATGCTGCTTGATTGACAAGGTCGGACATCTCACCAGGCCCTGACAATTTCGTGCCTGTACAGCTGTTCGGAGTAAAAAAGCCGCAACTATTCAGGCACCGCTGCCCGGAAGTGAGCTTCTGTCAAGTACTAAGCATGTATTGGAAATTGGACATTTTTGCCATACTGCTTACTTATGTGAGTGGTTTGTATTTATTAAGAAAATGTCCCCTAACAAATGAAAAATATACTTAAAAGGTTGTTTTCTACAGAGCCCGTGCCGGGAGGTCTGTAGAAAACATCCCTGGGGCACGTTTCTGCAGATTCGCCCCCCAGCATGGCTAGATCCGTGGTTGTAATCCTACTTACCTGTTCCTGCCACAAGGGTTCTGAATGCATCACTGTCCTGCTGGCTCGGCAGATCCCTCCCTGTGCCAGCATGCTGGTTAACGTGGGTAATGTGGGGCATTGGTCACGTATCACTCATGTCACATGACCCAGAGACCTGATACATGGACGAGACGTCACCTCTGCGACCAGAGGCCGAAGTGTTCACATGATCTGTGTCAGACAAGATTTTGACATTAGGAGACCGGGGACCTTCATAGCTGGCGGAGCAACGAGACAGAACCCAGCGGTGGGGATCAGGTAGGTATGATTACCATTGTGGGACCGGCCACGCTGAGGAGCCTTGAGAAAACGTCCCCTGGTGTAAATGACCCCTCTAACATGGATATTTGCTTGACATACAGGTATAACTTGATAAACATTGCTGGCCGTGACGTATTTTCTCAGTGCACAATGATTTTTATTTTTTTTGGTTGGCATATCTGCTTTCATTTGCATAAAACATTTAAACACTGAGAGTTTTATCCTGCTCTTGAGCATTGAAAAGCTCAAAATTATATGTTTTAAACAGTGTTCTCTGTGATAAACGGTGTAATCATTTCATTCTTCATCTAATAGACTGCTCTCGTAAAGCAGTGAGGTTAACCTTTAAAATAATTGTCAGCCCACCTTTTGGAATTATAATGATTTTATAAGTGCTGGTTAATCCAAACTTCCTACCACGTACTGTGCATCCTGATCTGCTGATATCAAGAGGTTGACCTTAAATTTGTCTTATCAGAGATGAAAGAATACAGTCTTTCCAACTTCCAGCTTCTGCCATGCTTGAGGAAGCAACACAGAAAGAGACTAGTTCGGCAAATGAATGTTTTTTTATTGTTCTGGGAACACAAAAGAAATCCTCTGGGTTTCTTAGTATTCTGTGTCTTTCTGACAATTAAAAAAGAGTCCCACGGTTCTATAATACAATGTTGAATGGCAACAACATCTTCCCTGTCTATCAGATCTGCGATGGTTGGGACCAATTGAATGTACTCTTGGACAGATCTGTATTGGTTCATTTATGTATTTTTTGACAAACTTTATTTAGTTTTCCAATTATTAAAGGCATTATTAAAAAAACTATGAAGAGAAATGTGGCAACAGTGCCAACTGGGTCACAGTTGAGTTACAATGACATATTATCTAATTGTAGCATTACAGATCGATATAGGAATGACAATTTGCAGGGTACAAGTCAACAATACACTACTTATCACACGTAACAAAGGGCTTCTGTAACAAATGTGTTAGGCTACTTTCACACTTGCGTTAGGAGCGGATCCGTTTGGTGTCTGCACAGACGGATCCGCTCCTATAATGCAAACGCTTGCATCCGTTCAGAACGGATCCGTTTGCATAACCATGAACAAAAAAAAAATAAAAAATAAATTATTATTATTTTTTTTTTTGTTCATGGTTATGCAAACGGATCAGTTTTGACTTTACATTGAAAGTCAATGGGGGACGGATCCGTTTGAAAATTGAGCCATACTGTGTCATCTTCAAACGGATCCGTCCCCATTGACTTACATTGTAAGTCTGGACGGATCCGTTTGCCTCCGCAAGGCCAGGCGGACACCCGAACGCTGCAAGCTGCGTTCAGGTGTCCGCCTGCTGAGCGGAGCGGAGGCTGAACGGAGCCAGACTGATGTATTCTGAGCGGATCCGCATCCACTCAGAATGCATTAGGGCTGGACGGATCCGTTCGGGGCCGCTCGTGAGAGCCTTTAAACGGAACTCACAAGCGGAGCCCCGAACGCTAGTGTGAAAGTAGCCTATGAGAGTGAAGCAGATAACCTTGACGAGCAGATTAATGTGTATTTTCTGCTCTTCCAATAGAAGACCCTTTGGATGTAGTGCATAATGATAAAGAGGGGACCAAGTGAGCTGGCTAAGATTAGTGTGTATTTGTGGAATTATTCTTGCTGTCGATCCATAGAGACCAAGTGGACCATAGTTTCAGAAACTTATTATGCACAAGTGCCTCCCAGCTAGAGAGTTCCTCTAGCCTGTAAATCTCCTGGACCTTTCTTATCCATTTTCCTAGAGTGGGTGTATTCGTACTCAGCCAGTGTAACGGTATGAGTAGTTTACCTGCCACAATGAGTAGAGAAGCTAGATCATGCTTAGTGGCCGGACAAATGTCGTCTGGGAGGTTAAGAAGGACCAATGTGGGGGAGAGTGTGATATCGGAGTTACATATCTGGTTGATGGCCTTGTTGATCTCTTCCTGGAGGAAGTTATTGGTGGGCATTGCCACCATATATGTAATATCGAACATAGTTCAGAGTGGCATTTCCAGAATTCTGCAGGGATAGTGGGATTTAATCTGTGCAATACGTCATGTGTTTTGTACCATGTGGTTATAGGTTTATAAGAATTTTCTTGTATGCGAATACTCCTGGAAGGGCCATGAGAGCGATTCAATATCTGGGATATCTCAGATTCTGAAAATGACCTGTCAAGATCTTTTTCCTATTTCAAGATGTATGTGGGTTTTAATAGAGCTTTTTTCTCCAGTACTTTCTTATACATGTGAACCATTTTGTCTTTGCGGGGTAGATTTAG
The DNA here is from genome assembly GCF_905171765.1 of Bufo bufo. Taxonomy (NCBI): domain Eukaryota; kingdom Metazoa; phylum Chordata; class Amphibia; order Anura; family Bufonidae; genus Bufo; species Bufo bufo. The sequence goes on along the minus strand of NC_053390.1, from coordinate 157,806,671 downwards.
GGGCGATGTAGGTTTTTATAAAAAAAATTCTGCTTGTCCATGTCATTAACGGTATTTCTAAGTTTTACAGTTGTGACTTAATATCAGACAATAATGGTGGGTAATTTAGTTGAAACTATTGATCGAGGTCCTTGGGGATATGTATCCCAAGATATTTTATCGAGGTCTGCTCCCATTTGAAGGGAAATGAGTGTTCCAAGGCCGATATTTTATCATTGGGGACATTTATGTCCAATGACGTACATTTCGAATAGTTAATTTTGAAATTGGACAGTTGACCAAACCTGTCCAGTAGGGAAATCGGTGCAGGGAAGGCTTTACTAGGATCAGTTAGGAAGAGTAGCATGTCGTCCGCAAAGGCAACTACGTGACCTTATTAACAGTTAGACCCTTGATTGAAGTGTCTTGTCGAATGGCCTGAATGAGGGCTTCCAAGCAGAGAATAAAAAGTGTAGGCGATAGGGGGCCACCATGTCTGGTTTCATTGCAAATTTCAAAGCATGGGGAGAATACTCCATTTACCTTAACTTTAGCATAAGGGGATGAGTATAATGACATTATTGCGGCAATAAATTGAGAAGAGAAACCATATTTGTAAAGCGCTAGTTCCATGAAGCTCCAGTCGATTTGGTCATAAGCCTTCTCAGCATCGGTACTGAGCAAGGATAATTTGGATTTGCTTTTGGCAGAGTATTCTACTGCTTGGATAACCCTGAAGGTGCTGTCTACATTCTCTCCCTCCAACAAAGCCTGTTTGTTCAGGGGATATCAAAGAGGAAAGCAACAATGATATCCTAGTAGCTAAAATCTTGGCCCATATTTTGGTATCTGAGTTTAATAAAGATAAAGGTCTGAAGCTGGAGGTAAGCTCTTGATCTTTTCCCGGTTTGGAAGGACTACTATGTGTGCCTCCACTGCTTGCTTAGTCATGGGCTGGCCAGTAAGCTAGTGGTAAAATATTGTACTACTAGTCTTGGTCCTAATACGTGAAAGAATTTCTTATAGTACACTATTGGGAAGCCGTCCGGTCCCGGGCTTTTGCCTAGCGGGATGCTCTTTGTTACCTATGAATAGTCCCTGGCCCTATCTTATATGAAGGATAGCCTTATGCCTATCCCATGCATGCTTAAACCCCTTCACTGTATTTGCAGCTACCACTTCTGCAGGAAGGCTATTCCATTCATCCACTACTCTCTCAGTAAAGTAATACTTCCTTATATTACTTTTAAACCTTTGCCCCTCTAATTTAAAACTGTGTCCTCTTGTGGTAGTTTTTCTTCTATTAAATATGCTCTCCTCTTTTACCGAGTTGATTCCCTTTATGTATTTAAAAGTTTCTATCATATCCCCTCTGTCTCTTCTTTCTTCCAAGCTATACATGTTAAGGTCCTTTAACCTTTCCTGGTAAGTTTTATCCTGCAATCCATGTACTAGTTTAGTAGCTCTTCTCTGAACTCTCACTTCTGTGTCCCTAAAGCTTAAAAGACCGCAAATGATGTCCCTAGGGTTTTCAGATTGCGGCGGTTTAGGACAGAGTGCTCTGTTCACGCGCTCGATAACAACGGCTCCTGCACGCTCGGACCCCAGTAGCATGGCAAAACGTTTGCCCATAACTAGGAACAGGACTTCTTGTTCAGATGGTTCCTGAAGACCATTTATCCTTCTATTCCGCCTACAGCTTCTGTTTTCCTGGTCTTCCAGGAGTAGTAGGGAGTTGACGATAGCAGTCCTATAACTTTTCATGGAATCTCTTACTGCTGCATTGAATGTAAGTATATCTTGTTGTGTCCCTTCTAGCGCTTCCACCCTCTTTCAAATATGGCGTACATCGGCCTTTATACTAGCGAGATCCGCAGCTAGTGGGACTAATGCTTTGTGCAGAGTGCGCTCCATGCAGCGTTTGGTGAGGACCGGGGAAACGCTCACCTCTTCTCGTTGTTCCACTGCACTGTCCTCTTCAGAGTCATCGCTTTGTTGTTCATTTAGCGGGCTTAGCGGCGCCATCTTGGGTGGACGTGCCGGCAGTGGCGCGGCCTGTCTCCGGAGGTATTTCTCCATATGTGGCTCCGACCTGCTGGGTTTTGGAGTTCCAGAGGGTTTTTAAGCCTTTTCTTTTGCCTGAGGTCTCACCATAATGTCGGTATAGTGCTGAGAAACAGGCTTTAGGGAGCTTGCCGGTGGGAGAGCTCACTCAAGCAGCCACCATCTAGCACGGTCAGGCTCCACCCCTGTATTGGTTCATTTTGATGGTATGGCCACAGGGTGAAATCTGCAGTAAAACCACAGCATTAATATACCAAAATCCACAGACAATTTTAGCGGATTTTGCTGCTGAGGATTTCTGCCTAATACATGACAGATTTTCACCATGTGTGGCCTTACCCTTACAATGGTTTGAAGATCTATCTAGTTAAAGGGATTCTGTCATGAGATTTTACCCCTATAACCTAAACATGCTCATGTCCGGAGTAATAATAAGAATCCTAAGCTGGCATTATTAAACTTCACTGTGGCTCTATTTGCACAAAAAAACAGGTTTTTATAACCTGTCAATCACTCACTTAAGGTGCCCAAGGGGAGGTCCGTTAATACAGGGTGCCCGGCCGCACCCCTCGCTGTCCGGTGCCCAGCGCCACCTTCCCTAGCTCAGCGCCGCCTCCGCAATCCTACCCGTCTCTCTGCCAGATCCCGCGCCTGCGCACTAGGCTCAGCCTGATGTGCCGCGGACTTCTGGCAGCGGCTTCGCTGAGCGAAGTGCGCATGCGCCGGCTGATGCGCATGCGCACTTCGCTCATGAGCATATGTTTAGGTTATAGGGGTAAAATCTCATGACAGAATTCCTTTAACCACATTTTAAGCCACACTTCAATAGTTCTGTGGGTGTTGTGGATCAAGTACTTGAAAGGTACGCCATGCCAGGGCCTTAAAGGGATTGTCCAGGAGAAGAAAAACAGGGCTGCTTTCTTCCAAAAACTGCACTACTCCTGTCCACAGTTTGTGTGTGATTTTGCAGTTCTGCCCCACTGACTCCAATGGAGCCGAGCTGCAATACCAGGTGCAACCCATGGACTGTGGTGGTGATTTTTTGGGAAGAAAGCAGCCAAGCTACCCCCTGCCGCTTGGTTGACAACGTTGAACATCTTGCCAGGCTCTGACAATTTTTTGCCAGCACAGCTGCTCCGAGTACCAGAAGCCGCAACTATGCAGGCACCGCTGCCTGGACTTGAGCTTGTCAAGTACTATTGGGAACTGAACATTTATGTCACACTGCTTAGTGCGTACTTGTGCGAGTGGTTAGTATTTATTAAGAAATACTAAAGGTGTTTTCCAGGCCCCTGATATTGGTAACCGATCTTTAGGGTAGGTCACCAATGTCCAAACGGTGGGCTATTGACGCCCTGTACCTCCACTGATTATCTGTTCCCTGGAGCCTCTGGTGCCAGAACTAGCATAGTTCCGTTCAGCACCTACTGATCAGATATTGAAGACCTATTTTGTGGAAAAGTCATCGATTTCGGAAGCCTGAAAGAAGAATTATCATTAATAGCTTTGGCTTATAGGGACCATTTCCCAGTGTGCACTCTGTAATCTCTATATTTGCAGCACACTAAAGCGAGTGTACTCTGACTCAATACTGTATCAGGCGACAAATGCGATTGCTCTGCCCAGTTGTGTAGTAGATTTTCAGGGCTACAGCACAAGCCCGTGAACTTTATTACATGTCATCATTCTCAGGATGACAGCTGGAAGTGACAATGTGTAGGACAGGTCCAGGGCTGCTGATACATTCTGTCCATTTGCTGGTAGGAGCTTCCCGAGAAGTAGCTGTGTACAACCGCTCCAAGGCTACTCCGCATGCCCTGAAGATGTTCTACGCTTCCTACAAGCGCTGATACGATGTGGCAGAAATGTGAAGTGCTGCACATGCATGCCTATGCGCTCTTCAATAATTCCAGCCACCAGAGAGGCCGCAGCTTTCTGCCGCACTGCGCAGCGGCAGCCACCGCTGTTAGATTGCAGTGGTGGCCATATCCCCTGACAACAAGCATTCAGAGTGGAGCGGCACTTTGGATGACACAAGTAAGTAAGTGGCATGTAATGACAATTTAAGCATTAAGGAGCCACTTAAGGAGATGAGACAACACATTTAACAGCTCATTTGCATATTAATTAAAACACTTTTTCTACAGAATGAAGTACCAGATCACAAAATAAAAGATATCACTACATTCAGCTGAGCTGGTCCTAAAGGGTGAAGACTGCCAGATTTTCTGTCAAATGATAACTAACGCGGATTCCCATGAATATGCTTAAAAATCACAATGGTCTTGGCGGCAGACCGCACTGTGTAATAGCGATCTGCCGCCAGCACACAACTGCCCTGCATGGGGACGAGCGATGGCATAGCGATCGCTCCTCCTCATACCACAGAGGCCATCGCTGCATGTAATAGCAGCGGTGTCCTCTGCTAGCTATCTGATGACTGCCAGGGGCGGAACACTTCCCTCCCAATAATCGTCTGCGGTAGTGATTAGCGTAGCGAGCTTCAGATGTTACATCAAGTCGCTTCATTCATAACTTTCAGTTACTACTGTACGGAGATCTGTCTCCATCCAGTAGTAGAATGTATGGCCTCTGATGAGCCAAAGTAATTTATTCGCAAAGTCGCGCGTGACTTCATTGATTAACTTCGATAATTGATTTTTAAAGTGGAAAACCACTTTAAAACTTGAAACTGAATTATACTTGGGTTCCGAGGTACCAGTTGGAACTAAAGCCAAAGTTTGGTTTCAAGTTTTAAAGTGGTTTTCCTACACATATGTCTTGGCAAAGTTTGGTTTCAAGTTTTAAAATTATTTTCACACATCTATCTTGGCAGTGCAGGGATTATTATATATTTTGGCAGTGCAAGGGTTACTGTACATATATAGAATTGTCTGAGACCTCAGAAGTGAATTCATTAGATTAATCGCCCAGCGCTAATTAGAGCATATAGTTGGCTTAACATAATTTTTAGGCTACTTTCACAATAGCAGCAAGAAACTCCGGCAGGCTGTTCCTGCAAGTGGACAGCCTGTCTTATCCGTGCTGCCGCTAGTGCGCGCGTGCACCCGGACTACCGCTCCGGCCCTATTGACTACAATGGAGGCGGGCTGGAATTCCAGCGGCAGCAGTGCAAACATGCCGAGAGGTGGCCAGAATAAAACTATGACATATCGTACTTTTCTTCTGGCCGCCTCTCTGCATGTTTGCTGTGCTGCCGCCGGAACTCCGGCCCGCCCCTATTATAGTCAATGGGGTCGGAGTGGTAGTCTGGTGCACTAGCGGCAGCACGGATCCGACGGGCTGTTCACCAGCCGGAACTGCCATCTGGAGTTCCTTGCCGCTAGTGTGAAACTAAAATTATTTTCATTGGCCGCGAAGCATTGGAACGACAACTGCGGGGAACGGAATGGTGGGTTTTAGTTTAGTGTTTTGCACCATTTTGAGCCTTTATTTAAAGTTTAACATTTTATATTTTAATTCTAATTTTATCTCCAAAATCTCTTTTGCTGCTGCTGAGATTGAATCGCCTGAGCTGTGAAGTTAGCTATTAAAACTGCTGTACAATGTTTCATTTATCTGTAAAAGCTAATATTTTATTGCATTTTAATCTATATAATTAAATGTAGAATTCTAGTCCTAAGAAGCTCTGCAACAGTTATGCAAACCGGTGCAATAAATTATTGCGGAACAGTTAAGCTGCATGCAAGTTACCATAGATCTTTTTGAGAGGTGCTAAATATCCAAACCATTAGTTTCATGCCAACATCTTTCTCATTCACAATAGTTGAGACCATGACTTATAAATCTTTTTCATCAGGCGGTATTACCCTTGCAGAGCAAAACTAACATCAAGCAAACCACAGTGAGTGGAAGTCAGTAAAGGTCGAAGAGGCAATGAAATTATTACAGATTTCACAATGAACACTAATGGACTTCTTTTAATGTGATTAGTTGTAAATGTCCCCGACCTTGTTGACAAGGGGTCATATTTAGTATGTTAATTTCTCTTTCACTCTTTGAATAAAAAAAAATCTTTTCAGAAAGTCCTGTATTTGCATAATTAAGATTTGATCTAGGAAAAGTTTTCATCTACGTTTATGGACAGTTGTATGAAAGGACTTATTAGAACATGAAAATTATCTACAGAACTTGACCTTATTAGCTTTTATGGGCTTTGAATTGTTGTTTGGTTAATTCATTGTCAAGTGTTGCTGCCTCTTTCTGCCCAGTTATGGCTGAAGCCTTGGACTGACCTCAGAAGGCAACTATTTAATGTACAGTAAGTGAAGATTATAAGAATAAAAACTCTTCAATATATTATTATTATTATTATTATTTTTATTTTTTCTGTGGTGGTTGGTGTTCAAATAAATGCTGTACTTGTACTGTCTTCTGTTGGATCAGCTTTTTAATGGCAGGTCCATGTTTTTTGTATCCCATTTTGCTGCTGTTGGATCTAGTCGTCTTTTACTGTGTAATTGTCCAAATGCCATATATACACGAGGTCCAGTTCATACCGAGTTTTTTTTCCACTGACTTTGGCACGTTTCCACCGCAAAACAGCATCCCATTCGTTTAAGTGGGAAGCAACACTTGCTGGGGCGAAATCCATGCAGAAAATCCCATTGGAATAAATGATAAGTGTAAAAAAAAATTAAAAATGCTCCATATCATGAACAATGTCTCTGGGTGTCTGCTGTGTAAAACAGCAGGCACCCTGCAGCTACACTGCCCACCAAGCTTTTGAGCTGGCACCATCTTTAAAGTGTGGTCTTTCGTCATACATGTATGGTGAAGATTCTTAAGGAGTCTCAGCTTCCCTCTGCCAATGCCCCCCTATGTGTAACTAACCTACTGTATTTTAATTAGTTGTTTTTTTGTTTGTTTTTTGTGCCAGTAGTCCTCTCATGTAGTAAGAGTCCTTACCTGTGTCATTTGCTCTAAGTGCTGAATGATGCTGTTACATTGGTGGCCCGTGTCTGCCCTCCTAGTCCAGCACAGGTTCTGCATCACTGGCTTTGCAGCTGCTGTAGGTCCAGTGGTCTAGACCTGTTGGTCCTCTGCTGCCCTTCTGCAGCAGGTCCAGCCACTGGAGTCCCATGTTTCTCCTTCGTGTAGGCTTCAGCCTGCCTCCTGCCAGTGAAGGCCTCTCCGGCCTGCCTCTAAAGCGTGTGCACCCTCCCACTGGCTGCTAAAGGGTCAGTGCATTCACCCTAATTTTTTTCCAGCCTGTGGCTAGTCATCCCTGGGTATTAAAGGCACCTTTCCCTTAAAGGAAATGTGTCACCAAAAATGTTATCTACCAGTTAAAACCAGATAGTGAGACACACCTTTTTTTTTCTAATCCGTTTTCATTCTATGAATACAGGTTTATTTATTCTATTTCCTGAACATTGTTATGGGGGCTGCCATCTTGTCTGAGCTGTGCTTAACAACATTTAGAAAGCATTAAGAAAATTGCTTTATGGCAGCCATAGGGGCCATAGACACAGTTGTCTGGAGCTGACCCTATTGACTTCCAGGGGAGAGTTTTCTAGGCATGCTCTGTGACCTGTGCAGAGGTCATTGTACAAGTAAATAATAGTTAAGCTCTGACAATGACATATTGTGAATAGTGGATCCTGTCTGATATATACACACAGGTGATATCATTACAGGCAGGATTAGACTAACAGATAAGCAGGTAACTGCAGTAAAGTGATCTGTACAGACCAAGAAGTAGCGCCAATTATAATACCTATTGACCATTATGAAAAACTGCCAAATTTTATGTTTTTTGTTTAAATATAGTGTGACACAGTAAGGGGTTGTGTTTGGCAAGGCAGGTATTTTCCTCCCAGCATGTGCGGCTGGGCTGGTTTCCAGCCAGATGAGGTCAAATACAGGACCGGAGTTTAAGTGCCATTCCGGGTTTTGGCAGCACCTGGCTGTCCTTAAATAGGCACCTGGGCTTAGCAGAGAGGTCTCTGTTTTTGGGATCTGAAGCTTTGTGCTGTCCTGGAAGGCAGAGAACCGCATGCTGGGGAAACGGGCCCCCTAAAGCCTGGTGTGGACTACTGGAGGCAGAACTGCCAGCAAGGAGACTTGTGTTATTTGAACTTTCCACATTGTGTGTGAATTAACACCAAGACTTGCAAAGTTATGTGCTGTTTTGTGCAGTTGCCTCAAGTGTGAGTAAACACTGATGTTTTGAGTTAAGAACTTGTATTTTGTCTCTGTACTTCGCCCGCTTACCCTATCTACCAGAGCGAAACCCCACAATAGATATTAAAATAGAAAATTAAAAATAACCACTAAAAATTTGTTAAAAATGTTAAACCTAAAAACATGATTTAAACATTAGGTCATTTTCTGATGACACGTTCCATTTAATGGAGTGTGCCTGAGCAATAGATGTTTTTAACGTGCTAGTCCCTGCAAAAGTGTTCTGTTTCATTTGTCTGCTTGCGTACCGACCTTTGCCCGATTCCTAACTGTAACCCTCTGCTGCCTGACCTGTGCCTGATTACTATATTGACCCTTTGCTGACTGCCCTGATCTCAGACTTGTGTAATTGATTTGCACAAACTCCGCAAGCCCTGACTTTGGCCTCTTAAGAACCACGGGTTTTCCTGATCCCTTAGTGCCCTGCATCGGTGTCTCTATTACTTGTGGGTCTGCTGTCAACCACATCAGGACTACTCCAGGAGGTAGCAGTCTGGTAGCTCCCCTGTAGCTAAATCCATATCCGTGTTTAGGGTTTAAAGGGTGAATACCAGGGGATTGCCAGGAAAAGACCCTTAGGTTTAGCCCAAGGTCAAACCGGTTGGTTGACACAATGGTCCCACACCACTGATCGTCACAGCTACAACCCTGCTCCTCTCCTTTTCCATCAGTCTTAACAGTAAGTGTACAGTATGCCTGTGCCTAGCACTTACTATTCAACGCTGTTCTCTATCTTCCCAGTGCACAGTAACTACGCAGGGATGGTGCTGGGAAGATAGAGAACAACACTGCAGTGGACAGTAAATGCTAAACATAGGCATACATTGTCGGTTGCACACTACAGATATTGATGATCTATCCTTTGGATAGGTTAACAGCATCTTACAGGCAAGGGTCTAACATGTAGGACCGCTGACAATTACCTGTTTGAGAAGGCAGCGGCGCTCACAGTAGCCTTCCCGCAGTCCAGTGACGTCACAACTATAGGTCACTTAGGCTACTTTCACACTTGCGTTGTTCTTTTCCGGCATAGAGTTCCGTCACAGGGGCTCTATACCGGAAAAGAACTGATCAGGTATGTCCCCATGCATTCTGAATGGAGAGTAATCCGTTCAGTTTGCATCAGGATGTCTTCAGTTCAGTCGTTTTGACTGATCAGGCAAAAGAGAAAACCGTAGCATGCTACGGTTTTATCTCCGGCTAAAAAAACTGAAGACTTGCCTGAATGCCGGATCAGGCATTTTTTCCCATAGGAATGTATTAGTGCCGGATCCGGCATTCAGAATACCGGAATGCCGGATCCGTCCTTCCGGTATGCGCATGCGCAGACTGAAAAAAAGGTGAAAAAATAAATGCCGGATCCGTTTTTGCCGGATGACACCGGAAAGACGGATCCGGCATTTCAATGCATTTTTTCGACTGATCAGGCATTTTTAAGACTGATCAGGATCCTGATCAGTCTTACTAATGCCATCAGTTAGCATACATTTTGCCTGATCCGGCAGGCAGTTCCGGCGACGGAACTGCTTGCCGGATCTCTCTGCCGCAAGTGTGAAAGTAGCCTTAGCCTATAGGAATGCCTAAGATACAGAATTCAACCCCTTTAAAGTCTAATATAGTTTCAATTCTCTCTAATGTCATGGGCTTCATTTCTCCAACAATAAGAGCAGATCTCAAAAATCTGAATAGTTAAAAACTTTACCTTACTTTATCTTTGGAAAAGATCATTTTAAAGGAGTATGTACATTTATGGCATATCCACAGGGTATTTCATGAATGTCCAATAAGTGCCCCAATATTCCAGTTTTACCTCCTTTGTTATTAAGTATACGGTGCTAACTTTGGATAGCAGTATGCTCTATTTCTTATTTGTAATATTAACATAGTTGCTGGTAGAGTTTTTGACCTAAATGGCTTTCTTTCTCTTGTGAAGTTTCAGAAGTAATATTTATTTTTTTGGCGGCGTACTGTATATTTCTGTAGTCAGAGCACTTGCCGTACATCCTTTACTGTAGCTACAAATATATGCATGTTCAAATATTCTAGTGCGGACGTCAAGTGTTTAATACAACTACGCAGTAATTGGCAATATGTATGACCATTTCCTTCTGGAATAAAACCAGCCGTCGTCGGAATATGGTTTTGCTCATTATTGTGCTTTAGATGCACAACCGTAAATTTAGCTTACTGTCATTTGGCATGTTAATGATGCTTTAGTTTTTATTACATTCTATCGTATTTGTCTCTATTACTAGCAAAACAAATGTTTTATTTGCTTTGTAATGTATACTACGTATTGATCATGTCCAAGACAAGCTTTTAATACTTTTATTGCTGGATGTACAGTTATTCAGCACAAATCCGTGTAGTATTGGGGAAATGCTTTTAATACTACACATGCTGTATTCTGCAAACCGATATCTAACCATTTTTACAGACTCTTAACGTGGTACGTTACCAGCACTGGTAGTTCCTTATTTTTTTCCAATAGCTGTGAGCTATTTTTATCAATGACTTAGAGTATGATAAATAAAAGGCCTTCATGATCGTTGTATTGGCACTACCACAGTGGAAATGTGCTTTATCATTGTGAGAGTACATCTTTGTATTTATGTGTGGAAGTGACTATTGAATTTTTTTTTTTTTTTTTTTATAGTAACATAGTACATAAGGCCGAAAAAAGACATTTGTCCATCCAGTTCGGCCTGTTATCCTGCAAGTTGATCCAGAGGAAGGCAAAAAAAAAAAAAATGTGAGGTAGAAGCCAATTTTCCCCACTTTAGGGGAATAAAAAATTCCTTCCCGACTCCAATTAGGCAATCAGAATAACTCTCTGGATCAACGACCCCTCTCTAGTAGCTATAGCCTGTAATATTATTACACTCCAGAAATACATCCAGGCCCCTCCTGAATTCCTTTATTGTACTCACCATCACCACCTCCTCAGGCAGAGAGTTCCATAGTCTCACTGCTCTTACCGTAAAGAACCCTTTTCTATGTTTGTGTACAAACCTTCTTTCCTCCAGACGCAGAGGATGTCCCCTCGTCACAGTCACAGTTCTGGGGATAAATAGATGATGGGATAGATCTCTGTACTGCCCCCTGATATATTTATACATATTAATTAGATCTCCCCTCAGTCGTCTTTTTTCTACAGTGAATAACCCTAATTTTGATAATCTTTCAGGTACTGTAGTTGCCCCATTCCAGTTATTACTTTACTTGCCCTCCTCTGGATCCTCTCCAGCTCTGCTATGTCTGACTTGTTTACAGGAGCCCAGAACTGTACACAGTACTCCATGTGTGGTCTGACTAGTGATTTGTAAAGTGGTAGGACTATGTTCTTATCACGGGCATCTATGCCCCTTCTGATGCAACCCATTGGGGGTTTGGGGTTTAGGGGGTTTAGAGATGATAAAAATCCTTTTGCAGTTGAATTCATTAAAATGAGTCTGTCAGCAGTTTCGACTGTGCTAAACTGGTGACAGCACTTGGGGGAGCAGGAAAACACACTTTTTGTGGATCTTTAGTTATCAGGAGTAGCAGGAATATAAACTTTTATTCTGCCATCTTCTGATCCTGCAAGTCCCCCGGAGGCAAAGCTTCTCTGTGAAGTGTTCTCTGCATTGCACTGCAGTATTAGGCTACTTTCACACTAGCGTTCGGGGCTCCGCTTGTGAGCTCCGTTTGAAGGCTCTCACAAGCGGCCCCGAACTGATCCGTCCAGTCCTAATGCATTCTGAGTGGAGGCGGATCCGCTCAGAATGCATCAGTCTGGCACCGTTTGTCCTCCGCTCCGCTCAGCAGGCGGACACCTGAACGCTGCTTGCAGCGTTCGGGTGTCCACCTGGCCGTGCGGAGGCAAACGGATCCTCCAGACTTACAATGTAAGTCAATGTGGACGGATCCGTTTGAAGATGACACAGTATGGCTCAATTTTCAAACTGATCCGTCCCCCATTGACTTTCAATGTAAAGTCAAAACGGATCCGTTTGCATTATCATGAACAAAAAAAAAATATATAATTTTTTTGGTCATGGTAATGCAAACGGATCCGTTCTGAACGGATCTAAGCGTTTGCATTATAGGAGCGGATCCGTCTGTGCAGATACCAGACGGACCCGCTCTGAACGCAAGTGTGAAAGTAGCCTTAGCTGTAGCATCCAGCCAGGAGAACACTACATCTATCACTCAAAGCAAAAGGAAGGTGCTGTGAAATAGCTCAATGCAAAGGGCACTTCAGAGTGAGACCCTGCATCCTGTGTAAATCCAGGAGCAGTTCCTGGCAGAATAAAAACTCATATTCACAGTTCTCCTGCTAATAGATTAGCAGAAAATGAAAAAAGAACACCTGGAAAACGTAATGTGATTGAGCTAAGATTGGCAAAGTATAGACTGTTAGAGGTGCTTGGTCAATAATCAAACAGCCAAGTTGGTGCGTGCTTTATTTTAGGTTGAGGTATATGTTGAGACAGGGTCCCATTAATACTGGGGGACATCTCTCCTTACTGTGATAGAGGCTGGTAATAGTCATACAGATGCTGGATATCCTCCTGTGGTATGTCATTCCAAGCTCTTTCAACTTAGACCCATAGTTGAGCCAATATGGTCTTTGGCTGCTGTGCATGGGAGATCCGTTGCCTCGTTAAGTCCCGAGATTTGTTATCGTAAACAACCATATCATAAGAAACACATGCCCTGAATTCCTGTTTTTCCTGTTTTATTCTTGATAGTTTGGCTGGGTCACAAATACATTGCTGAGTAGGATATACAGTTTAGGTGGTGGATATTGATTAAACTATTGTGCGGTGATTACCAGTCTGCTATTTCTCACAGTCTGTAATGTTCTGTTCTAGATTTTATTAAAGCACAAAGTTCACGTACAGTTTGTCCATTTAACATGACATCCATACAGTTTATTTAGAAAGCAAAATGACCATCAATTGTAAGTGATCCAAACTGAGACATCTAACCATAGATCACTGTAGTATAATCATAAAGGCAGAGAAATATAACCCTTTAGTGACCAGCCTGTTTTGGATCTTAATGACTGAAAGGATTTGGACCTTTCTGGACCTCTAAGACAACCTTGGTTTGAGACACTGACGTCAGGAGAGATGTTTCTCAGTTGCTAATAACAGACACACAAGTATTACTGAGAAACTCTCTAACTTTATTCTGCTATAGCTTGGCCTTATATAGGCAGTAGAAAAGTTTGCATAACAACAGCGTTAAACCAATCATAAAGATAAACATTGGTGCTCACACACATACTACCGGAACATCCTTTTATGGTATGTAATACGTCACATATAAGAATGTACGCAGTTGTGCCGAATGACCCTGAATGAAACAAGAACGTTTGTTATAGTTCTGGGAGATTCCCAGAATCTGTCCTGAGACAGATAAGTGAACCTAACTCACAGCGGGGGGGGAAAGGATGTGAGATATTATAACAATTCTGTACATGTAAGAGAAGACAAGATGGAGTCACATTTCCCTTCACTGACCAAGTGTTTTTCTTCCTTTTTTCATAATCACCTTCTGAGAACTTGTTTGTGGATATGATTTCCACTGACTTTTGCATAAAAACCTATGTTTTTTTTTTTGTTGCACCTTAGAATCTCTTATCTGTGAGAATCCGATAATGTTGTGGTTGAGAGGTTTTTGTACCGTATTAGTCTTCAGGATCATTCTGTTGCATTAGTGGTGTGACTCTCTCTTCTTTTGTTCCATCAGGTGTCTGATAAGTCTGTGGAAGCATTCGCAGAACACTGTTCCGAGCTGGAATATGTTGGATTCATGGGCTGCTCTGTTACATCTAGAGGAGTTATCCGCCTTACCAGTGTAAGTAAATATGTCACAGAAAATGTGTTTTTGGGCGGTACTATCTCTCCTTGGGGAGAGAGCTTCTTAATGGGAGTGAGGGAACTTATAGGCCATACATGCCCCTCTGTAATTCTGGGAAGAAGGGAATGTAAATGAGCTCTTAACAAGCTCTGCCTCTAATGCTGCCGGATGTAAGGCAGATATCCTATAAGTAAATGTTCGACCCTTTAAATAGTCCTTGAGACATGACTTGGATATTAAATAAGCCAGCACCCCATCTGTAGACGCTGTGTCGGGGTGATTGCCCCTCATCAGTGCAGAGCAAAGAGTACTGGCTTAATTGGCCGAGAGGCCTAAGTCAGGATTTGGGGGGTACTATGACTTATTGGGGAGAGAGTGCCTTAGTCGGCCTGACGAGACTTATACATGCTCCTCTGGAATTCTGGGAAAAATGGGATGCAAATGAGCTCTTAACGAACTCTGCCTCTAATGCCACCAGATGTAAGGTAGCCATCCTATAAGTCAATGTGTTCTGAGAGTTTTAACCCCTTCACTGATTAGCCCAAGCTGGATTCATTCATGCAGAACAGAACAATATGTGGCTGCAGAGATGGACCTCTTATGAGGGCTTTATCTCAGGCTGAATGCAGCTACAGTTGCGATCTTGGTTTTGTTTTAAATCAGTACTCTGGTCGCAGTCTAGCCTGAATTAGAGCGAGGTGAAGATCCTGAGTAGGGATGAGCGAATCGACTTCGGATGAAACATTCGAAGTCGATTCGCATAAAACTTTGTTCTAATACTGTACGGAGCAGTTATTGCTTCGCGAAGTCTCGCGAGATTTTGGGTAATAACTTCATAAATCTATTTCTACTGTAAAAATTTTTTTTACTGAACTCTGGTTCGGTTCCAAGTGGTACCAAACCGAACCAGAGTTCTGGAAATGTTTTTTTTTTTTTACAGTACAGATTAATTTATGAAGTTATTACCCGAAGTCTCGCGAGACTTCGCAAGGCAATACCTTCGGATCATCGGAGTCAATACATTCTAATACTGTACAGAGCTCCTGCTCCTTACAGTATTGGAACGAAGTTTTATGCGAATAGACGTTGGATGTTTTATCTGAAGTCGATTCGCTCATCCCTAATCCTGAGTATCAATAGTGCCCGTATTACTGTGTCGTGGACGACGCAGGTTACTGCAATCTGTCTGTATGAAGCACACGTTTACATTATGTTTCTTTAGTAGAACTGTCTTATTTTCCTTTTCAGCTTAAAAAGCTTTCTAGCCTGGACTTGCGGCACATCAATGAGCTGGATAATGAGACGGTGATGGAGATTGTAAAGAAGTGCCGGAACCTCACATCCCTGAATCTCTGCCTGAATAGGAATATTGATGACAGGTAGCCATGGCATGCATGGAGCTGATTCATTGTACAGCTGTGTACAAATCGTTACACATTTTATTCGCCAGTGACGGTAGAAATTAATGAGAAAGGCCATCAGTGCAGCAGTGATCACTGACGCTAGCTGGTAGTCTATTCTTAAAGTGAATTTGTCATCTCACAATACCCCCTAAAGTACTGTAATGGATGGATAGCTGGGAAGGACACTGATTTACAATATGTAATTTTTAGCTTTCTACTTGTTTGCATTCCCCCACAGTAAGCACGCAAGTCATCTTGTGTGCTGTATGCTAATGCATAAAGAGGGCTCCTAGGTGCTTCAGCGGACAAACAGTGGGGTACTGCAATTAAGTAGAAAGGTGAAAATGTACATATTTTCTATTTTTTGAATAATCCAGTCATTATAATAGTTATATAATCTGCCCTATAATCGGTACATAAACTTTACTTAAATGGATTCTCCAGGATTTGGAGATTTATGACCTATCCACAGGAAAGGTCGTCAATATGAGATCGGCAAGGTTCTGACTCCTGGCATCCCCATCGATCAGCCATATTAAGAGGCCCCGTCACTACGTGAGTGCGTAGGCCTTTTCCCACGTCAGTGATGTCACAGTACGTACATCTGTCACAGGAACTTGCAAATGGGGCTGAGCTGCAGTACCAAGCACAACCACTATCCCATGGACTGAGCTGTGCTTGGTAAGCTGATCATTGGGGGTGTTGGACCCTGCCAATCTCTTATTGATAACCTATCCTGAGAATAGGCCATCAATATGAAAGAGAACCCCTTTAAAGGCAACTTGAATCAGAATGATCTGCTTGTATGTTTCAGATGATCACATTGTCTACTGAGAGTCTTGTTGCTGGAAATGTGACACAACATGCTGATGGCGTGTTTAGATGAGTAGATATCATATTTTGCTAAGCCGATGCCAGACCAGCATTCTTAGGCAAAAAATTATTGTGTATAAATGTGTTCACATGAGACTGCTCACTTGCTTAAAGGATAACTGTCATATTTTTTTTTTTTTTGGGAGTATTGTATTGTGGGGATTAATATCTCCTTGGTGGCCCTATATCAACTTTTCACTGTGTATTCAATTACCCCTTAATTCCACAGTTTTGTTCCCTGTACTGCCTACTTTTACCTGTGCTTAAAATAGTGTTGCTGGGCATGGTCCGTCTATCTGTTGAAGGACGGAGCATGCAGCGTGCAAGGTCACATTACTGACAGACAGGGACTGTAAGTAAATGATTAAAGCCAGGTCCTCCCCAGCAGCTGATAACAGTGCCTGGGCTGTGTGCACTTCTCCCTGTCCCTGCGCTTGGCAGATGCTCCCTCACTCAGCAGAGCTGGAGGATGCAGTGTTGAAGCAGCGCACAACAGGGAAGGGAGATCTGCCATCTGCTCAGTGTATACATGAAAGCAACATGTGGTAAGAGGACCCCTTTGTGCTGCAGGAGATTAACCCTTTAGGGGGGAGGGCTCTGGTTACTGACACTTTTGGGGGGCTATTGTTACTGGCTAGTGAGGGCAGGCGGGGTTAGCCTCAGGGTGAGGGCAGTGGCGGCCATCTTAACTGAATAGTGAAATTGGGGTAAGTCAGTCTAATAGTAACTGATTCTGGAATATCATGTTATTAGTAACTACATATGTGAAAATTGAAATTAGGGTCTAAATGTGACAGTTATCCTTTAAGGCCTCATGCACATATCCATATTACAGTCCTGAAACCGCAGATCTGCAAAATATGTGCACCTTCCGTTTGCGATCCACATGTTTTTTTCCACACCCGTCATTAGAATTGACTATTCTGCTCCTCAACATCACCAAGAATAGGACATTTTCTATTACTTGCCGAATGGATATTCAGATGTGACAGCTCAGGCATGACATCCTTGTGCTGTCTGTGTTTTTTTACTTTTTGCGGACCCATAGAAATTAATGGGTCCATGAGCAATCCTCCAAAAATGCGGATCAGACGCGGATGCAAAATTACGGTTGTGTGCGTGAGGCCTAATCGAGGATCATTCACTGTATTTAGACAGCAGCGATTTTATAAAACATGCCTGTTTTCTTTTTGTTTTGTTTTTTACCTCGTTCAGTCGTTACATACATTTACACTACATGATTATCATCCAATGTGAGTCGACAGCGCTCGAGTCGTCTGAATGTGCCACTAGCAATGAGCTCCATAGACCTTTTCCTAGAATGTCGTGCCTGATTGTCAGTGACAGAAGATTATGTGGAGTGCCAAAGGGGTTTATTGAGTTTAAAAAAATGTTTTAGTCCAAAGACACACGACTGATGAAATGCAGGTTTGCAGTTGCTGATTTTCAAGTGACAAATCCGCAGTATTGTTCAGTACCAGCAAAGTGATGAGAATTTCAGAATTCTTCCCCACATGCTGCGTAAAAAAAAAAAAAGCAGCAAAGCAGCCGCAGTATGGTGTTTTTCGGATCCGCAGCATGTCAATTTGTACAGTAAACTTTTATTGTGGTTTTCACTCTTCTCAATGGAGAGGGTGAAATTTGCTTGCTTTTCCAAAGCTAAAACCGCTACTTGTGCGTGTTTTTTTTCCCAGTGTAATACAGTAAAAACTGCAGCTAATTTTTCCACTAGATTTTCCGTCACATGTCCCTGGCCTTAAATTTGGGACTACTTGTTGGTCCTGACTGTAAATGTGGTGTTATTTCCCAAAATGTCTAATGATGATCTCTATTATGGATATGGGGCATGGCCCTGCCCAGAATCATAGCACCCTGCTTCTAAATCCACCCTCTCTCCCTGGTGCTCGTGCTGGAGGCCCACCCTTCTAGCTACTTTCCTGCTTTACGGTTGGGGCACGCAACATTTGACTTGACTTCAGCACTTTTTGTAATGTGCTCCTGCCTCTTGGTATATACATTAAGCAGCTTGTTGTGGACGGCTTCCGGAACGTAAAGGAATATAGGGAATATGCACATTTTGTGACATTATGACTGCGTTACCTGATTTTTTTTATTTATTTTTTTTACTTCATTTCTATACCTTTTTCCATCTGACACGTTTGTGTGACACATTTTCTACATTGTCTTTATTTTATAGCAGGTTTACTAGGCCATTTCTCCGCAGGGATTGACAGTGTTTTAAATTAAATGTGTCAGCTGGAGTAGTGCATCTTGTAGTTTTACTTCCATTGCATGAGATTGTGCAGGCTGTTCTGTCTTCTCTAGGATATCCCCAGTGTGTTTTATGTTCTTAAACACAGCAGCTATGTCAACAATGCTTTAAACATTTGTGTCTTTTCATGTTTTATCTCTCTTGTGCATTTATTTCATGGAGTTACATTTTGCGTTCCGTCATTTGCCGATTTCTGCGTTTTGTCTGTTTTTGTCAGAGGGCTGTGTGCTCCATATATATATATATATATATATATATATATATATATATACACATTTGTATACTTGAAGGCAGATCCTGTGGTGTTACTGTGTTCGTCCTGATTTGCTTAAGGGTTGGTTTCTCAGTGTAACAGCGTGGCTGCTGTAAATTCAGCGCTTTATTGCTGAAATGAAAGACTAAATTTCACTTGTGTTACTGCTGATGTTCAAAGCATAAAGTGGATTTTATCATACAAGCTATCCTTTACATCTTCAGTGTTGCACATTGGTGAGCCTACCAAGATGATCAAATATGGAGGTAGACAAGGGTGAATTGAAGGGTTCTGCTGGAGCAGTATTTTGTGCTGCACTGTGGTATTTGGTTCTGCTGGGGTAGTATTTTGTGCTGCATTGTGGTATTTGGTTCTGCTGGGGTAGTATTTTGTGCTCAAGCTCAAGTTTTACCTCCAGATGATTGACAGCTTTCTTCCCTTACTGTGTCAGGAGCTCATGGCTATTCGGACCGAGCCTGTACAGCTCCTTGATCGGACTCCGGCACTCTGGACCTGTTTGAGCTGCTCACTATTGTTTTAAGAGAAAAGCTGACCAAAAAAAAAAATAATTTATGGCGTTCACTGGCGTTTTTAAAAATGTATTAAATAATCTTTCCAGATTTTTTATTAATAACATTTTTGAAAACCATGTATTATTTTCTTTTCAAGTCACATATACTTGCTACTTTGTGTTGGTCTATGCCATAAAATCTGAATAAAATACTTTTAAGTTTGTGGGTGTAACGTGAGGAAATGTGGAAAAGTTGAAGGGGTATGAATACCTTTTCAAGGCATTGTATATCTGTTATGCTATACTAAGCAAGTCAGTCATTTCCACAAAGCAACTCCTGGTTTGCATTGTGTTTTAGTGTACTTGCAGTAATTCACAGTAGTAGTGCTAACCTTTATTAAGTGTTCTTGTTCAAATCCTCAGGTTTTTCCTGTAGTAAGCTTGAGAGGACGTTGACAGATCTACAAGTGTACAATTTAAAGAAAATGCTTTGTTTCACGTAGATACATCATGCCTAAAAGCTAGACCTAGGAGGCTAGTTGTGATCCTCTTCAGTGGATTTATGTATAATGAGGCGTAATTAGCAATTATAGTCAATTAGATTCAATTATGAAAACAAGTCCTTAGTTAAACTGTTTGCACTGTCTAGTCTGTCATACTTCTAACTTAGTATGTTTGCTATAGTTACCTGGTAGAAGATTTTTTTTTTTAACTAGGAGCCTTTATACTGTATATTATATAGATCCTAAGGGACCAAATGCTAGACTAGTAATTGTTTCCAAAGCCCCCAGAATGTCAACTCAAATTAAGGGTAGGGTTGTTTTGATACCAAAATTTTTATCTGGTTTCGATACCAAGTATTGCAATACTCGATACCATTCGATATGACGCAAAAAAAAGCGTAAAAAAATGCTGTGTGCATTCCGCATTTTATGGAATGTCCGGCCCTTAATCGAACAGTCCTATGCTATTTTTTGATGCGACAAGGTGACAAAAAAAAAATGGTGAATCGCACATTTTTTTTTTTCCTCTTCTTCTTCTTCTTTTATGGCGTTCACTAGCGTTTTGAAATATTTTAATAGTTTGGACTTTTTTTTTTAAATTTTTTTTTTACTTTTTATTTAATAACTATTTCCCCCCTTAGGGGCTAGAACCTGGGATATTTTAATCCCTTGTCTATTCACCCTAATAGAGCTCTATTAGGGTAAATAGGATCTTACACTCTCCCTGCTGCCCTGTTCATAGTACACACAGCAGCAGGGAGCTTACCATGGCAGCCAGAGCTTCAGTAGCGTAGTACAGATAGAGCAGTGCTGTGCATGCAGTACAGATAGAGAGCAGAGCAGTACAGATAGAGACCAGTGAAGTACATGTGGTACAGGTAGAGAGCAGTGCTGTACATGTGGTACAGATAGAGAGCAGTGCTGTACATACGGAACAAATAGAGCAGTGTGGCACAGAGCACAGTTAAGTACATGTACTGTAGTACAGATACAGAGCAGTGTAGTACGGATAGAGAGCAGTTCGGTACATGTGGTACCGATGGAGAACAGTTTTGATACATGCAGCAGTGGTACAGAATAGTTCGGTACATGTAGCACTGGTAAAGAGCAGTTCAGGTAGACAGAAGTTCAGTACATGTTGTACCGCTAGAGAGCAGTTAAGTACATGTTGTACCGCTAGAGAGCAGTTAAGTACCTGTTGTACCGCTAGAGAGCAGTTCAGTACATGTTGTACCGCTAGAGAGCAGTTCAGTACATGTTGTACCGCTAGAGAGCAGTTCAGTACATGTTGTACCGCTAGAGAGCAGTTCAGTACATGTTGTACCGCCAGAGAGCAGTTCAGTACATGTTGTACCGCCAGAGAGCAGTACAGTGCATGTTGTACCGCCAGAGAGCAGTACAGTACATGTTGTACCGCCAGAGAGCAGCACAGTACATGTTGTACCGCCAGAGAGCAGCACAGTACATGTTGTACCGCCAGAGAGCAGCACAGTACATGTTGTACCGCCAGAGAGCAGCACAGTACATGTTGTACCGCCAGAGAGCAGCACAGTACATGTTGTACCGCCAGAGAGCAGCACAGTACATGTTGTACCGCCAGAGAGCAGCACAGTACATGTTGTACCGCCAGAGAGCAGCACAGTACATGTTGTACCGCCAGAGAGCAGCACAGTACATGTTGTACCGCCAGAGAGCAGTACAGTACATGCTGTACCGCCAGAGAGCAGTACAGTACATGTTGTACCGCCAGAGAGCAGTACAGTACATGTTGTACCGCCAGAGAGCAGTACAGTACATGTTGTACCGCCAGAGAGCAGTACAGTACATGTTGTACCGCCAGAGAGCAGTACAGTACATGTTGTACCGCCAGAGAGCAGTACAGTACATGTTGTACCGCCAGAGAGCAGTACAGTACATGTTGTACCGCCAGAGAGCAGTACAGTACATGTTGTACCGCCAGAGAGCAGTACAGTACATGTTGTACCGCCAGAGAGCAGTACAGTACATGTTGTACCGCCAGAGAGCAGTACAGTACATGTTGTACCGCCAGAGAGCAGTACAGTACATGTTGTACCGCCAGAGAGCAGTACAGTACATGTTGTACCGCCAGAGAGCAGTACAGTACATGTTGTACCGCCAGAGAGCAGTACAGTACATGTTGTACCGCCAGAGAGCAGTACAGTACATGTTGTACCGCCAGAGAGCAGTACAGTACATGTTGTACCGCCAGAGAGCAGTACAGTACATGTTGTACCGCCAGAGAGCAGTACAGTACATGTTGTACCGCCAGAGAGCAGTACAGTACATGTTGTACCGCCAGAGAGCAGTACAGTACATGTTGTACCGCCAGAGAGCAGCTCAATACATGTACCAATAGAGAGCAGTTCAGTATGTGTAGTACTGATAGAGAGTAGTTCCATACATGCAATATCAATAGAGAGCAGAACTTAAAGGGAACCTGTCATCAACTTTATGCTGACCTCACTGAGTACAGCATAAAGTAGTGACAGAAATGCTGATTTCATCGGTGTCATCATGAGTTAATAATAAGTGGTTGCCGAGAACCAGCTTTATAATCATTACAGCCCAGGCCTTGAAAAGCATCAAATCTACTTGATAAGAAGCCATGGTTATTCCTAATCTCCTGCTCTCTCACCCATCTGATGAGGATTGGCAGTTTTCTCCTAGAGAGAAAGGGAGAAAACTAGGTAGAAGACTGTCCGTCATCAGCAGGTGGGCAGGGGAGCAGGAGATTGTGAATAACCAGGACTCCTTCTCAAGTAGATTTGACTCTTTTCAAGGCCTGGGCTGTAATGATTATAAAGGTGGTTCTCGGCAACCACTTATTATTAGCTCATGATGAGTGACACACCGATGAAATCAGCATTTCTGTCACTACTTTATGCTGTACTCAGTGAGGTTAGCATAAAGTTGATGACAGGTTCCCTTTAACTATTTTTTTCTGAAAGATTCAGATGGAATCCAAAATAACAAACCTCCATATCCCTCAGTATAAAATTGGAGTTATTTGTAAGTGATGTAGAGGATCCTTGCACCTCTCTGACAACCCTACAGTATTATGGGTCCTTACAATACTGAGCCGTAATCCAACAGTGTGCACGGGCCTGAGGTCTGTTGAGTGTTGGTGGTTGTTTCTGTACTAACAACATCAAACAGTAGAGTTAGACCCCATGAACATGACCATATCCGCAAATCATGTATCTGCAAAATACGGGTGCATTTTATTTGCTGATCCATTTTGCAGAATAGTCTTTTTTGCAATATGGATGTGAAAAGCACATGGATGATCCGTGTGTTTTCACATTTGTATTTTTATTCTGCAAAAGGATGGAACATGTCCTGTACTTGTCCGCGAAATGTGGACTTCAATGGGTCCGCAAAAATTGCAGATGCAACAAAGGGGCCTTATGAAGATAAGTAAAAGGTATGAGTCAGTGTCTGATTTATCAAAGTTACATGTTGATGTCCGGTAGTGCTCCCTATTCTGCTCCAGCCATGTTTCCCAGTATTGGTAGTGGTCACTTAGCAGTTGAGACGTCCCACAGGTGTCCCTGTATGAAGTACATAAGGCGGATGTCGGATGCCTTTTACCTGTAATAACACATTTATGTGCATGTGTACAGTGCTGAGAGTCATGCCAGGCACTAATTAAATTGGCGGAATAACTATTATTATTACAGTAGAGTTTAGAGAGAGCGTAAAACAGCGACATCCCGAGTTCCTGAGGTTTAAACCCTTTTTTGTACAGCATTGTCACTGAAACTGACACCTTATTATTTTCTGTGCTTTTACTCACTAAGTTGTTTCCACCCAAACAATAACTAATGTCAGCACTAAATCTCGAATATCTTCTTATAACCGGCGCTGTCATCACCGTACCTTTTATACCTTTTATACCTTTTATACCTTTGTAATAATCTCTATAAGACCTAATGCACTTGAATGTCAAAAATAATGACTGCAGCAATCAGACACAATTTAGTGTGCTCAATTGAGCTCTGTCTTTTCAGCAGCAACGATTAATTTAGAAGAGACATTCACAGTGATTGCAAGGCTTAAGCTGCCACAGAAATGCATAGTTACTAAGCTGAAGGGGATGGAAAAGAAAACTGGAAAGTTAAAAGGACGTAAACAGCCCCCAAAGTTCTGCAGTGAAGCAGAACTCTGTTCCTCCGTGCTTCGTAATAGACTCCCGCTGTCCACTTGTTATTTCAGTTTTTGTATTTTACCTTAAAGCAATTAACTCAGATGTATAATTGTATCGTTTTTCTTGCTGGAGGATTGATTTTACTTTTCTAACTTTGGGTCTTGCTGTAACTGTAAATGATGAGTTGTCTAATTTCTTTAAATTGATATGACAGTGACTAACAATTCTCACTACATTTTGGTTTATTATGTAACCGCTCTGGATCCCAGAGGACCACGGTTCTGTTCACATGATATTATGGCAGTATTTTGAGTTATTATAACTATTTGCCACTGGGGCTGGGAGATTAATCTAATTAATTTGATTAATTTGCCCTTTTACAGCCCAGCAATATTGATCCTTTAAAAATCATCATATTGATTTTTTTTTTTCCTTTCTTTTGGAGCGCTGTATTAGTGCAGCATGTGTGGGTATTTCCAGTCCCAGCAAGAGACCTGCACATGCTGCACTGATACAGTAGGAGTCCGGCACTGACTGTAGCCAGGCATCACAGTTCACTCACAGTTAACTCCCATTCCGGCCACTTAACTCCCTAGATGAAGCAATCAATAGCAACTGCAGCGTCTAGTTACACAGAGGCTCCCTATAACCATCCGCTCTCGTTAACACCGTCACGGGGCACTGATGTATTTACATGTCAATAGGCCTGTATGGGCATCAGGCTGTTCACAGACACAGCCTCATATTGCAGTGATAGGCTTTAGTGCAGTGGTATAAAAGGTACTGTATACCACTGCATTATAAAAGCCATGTCTGCTAATGAGAGTAAAACATTATTAACCCCTAAACGCAGAATGCCATGCATGTACGGTGGGGGATGCATTGCCAGAAAGCATTCCGCCATACATGCATGGCAGGATGATTGGGCAGGCACCTGAACGGTGCGCGCCCGATCACTGCAGGGGTCCGGTAGTCCCTGGTAGCCAGGCCCCTGCTGTATCCGCCGGCATTGCTGTTTACACCGATGTCGGCGGATTAACCTCTTCTATGCCACGGTCCGCGCTGACCGCGACAGAAGTGGTTTGCGGCGGGTGAAGCACCGCAATCGAGTCCCCGCGCTGCTGTGGCGGGGACCCGATGCGTGACAAGGCAGCCCGATGCCATGCAGAGGCTGCCCAATGCCCTGCACGGCATCGGGACCTGCCTTCTACGGGTGCCGAGGAGATCCTCGGCCTCGGTCTCCTAGGCAATCTGTTTGTGTACTACTCACTGTAGTACACGAACAGGCAATGCATTACAATACAGATATATTGTAATGCATTGCAGAGGGGATCAGACCCCCAAAAGTTGAAGTCCCAGAGTGGGACAGAAATAATGTTTAAAAAAAAAAGAAGTAAAAAAAGTGTTTTGAATAAAAAAAAATTAAGTTTTAAGTTAAAAAAAACAAAAAAAAAACTCCCCTTTCCCCTGATTTTATAATAAAAGAAAGAAAATACGCACATATTTGGTATCGCCGCGTCCGTAACGACCGGCTCTATAAATATATCACATGATCCACCCTGTCCAATAGACACCATAAAAAATAAAAACATTTAAAAAAAAAGCTATTTTTGTCACCTTACATCACTAAAAGTGCAACACCAAGCGATCAAAAAGGCATATGCCCCCAAAAATAATCTAACAGTCACCTCATCCCGCAAAAAATGAGCCCCTACATAATACAGTCGCCCAAAAAATATAAAAAACTATGGCTCTTAGACTATGGAGACACTAAAACATGATTTTTTTTTAATTTCAAAAATGCTTTTATTGTGTTAAATGTAAAAAAAAAAAGTATACATAAAGCCATTTTTTGGTCACAAAAAGTGTGATAGCAAGCAATCAAAAAGTCATACGCACCCCAAAATTGTACCAATCAAACAGTAATCTCATCCCGCAAAAATGATACCCTACCTAAGAGAATCGCCCAAAAAAGAAAAAAACTATATGGCTCTCAGACTATGGTGACACTAAAACATGTTTTTTTTTTGTTTAAAAAATATTAGTGTATAAAACTTTAAAAAAATATATAACAAAGTATACATTTAGGTATCACCGTGTCCATATCAACCTTCTCTATAAAAATATCACATGATTTAACCCCTCAGGTGAGCACCGTAAAAAAAAAAGTGTGAAAAAGCCATTTTGTCATCTTACATCACAAAAAGGGTAATAGCAAGCGATCAAAAAGTCATATGCACCCCAAAATTGTACCAATCAAACCGTCATTTCATACTGAAAAAAATGAGCCCCTACAAAAGACATTTACGCAAAAAATAAAACTATGGCTTTCAGAATATGGAGACCCTAAAAATTCCTTTATTTCAAAAATGCTTTATTATGTAAAACTGAAACAAACATCCAAAAAAATAGTCATATTTGGTATTGTCGTGTCCGTAACAACCTACTCTATAAAAATAGCTCATGATCTAACCTGTCAGATGAACGTTGTAAATAACAAAAAATAAAAACAGTGGCAAAACAGCTATTTTTTTGTTACCTTGCCTCACAAAAAATGTAATATACACCAACCAAAAATCATCTGTACCCTATAATAGTACCAACAAAACTGCCAGCTTATCCCGTAGTTTCTAAAATGGGGTCACTTTTTTTGTAGTTTCTACTCTAGGGGTGCATCAGGGTGGCTTCAAATGGGACATGGTGTCAAAATAACCAGTCCAGCAAAATCTGCCTTTTCAAAAACCGTATGGCATTCCTTTCCTTCTGCGCCCTGCCGTGTGCCCGTACAGCGGTTTACGACCACATATGGGGTGTTTCTGTAAACTACAGAATCAGGGCCATACATATTGAGTTTGGTTTGGCTGTTAACCCTTGCTTTATAACTGGAAAAAAAATATTAAAATGGAAAATCTGCCAAAAAAGTGAAATTTTTAAATTGTATCTCTATTTTCCATAAATTCTTGTGGAACACGTAAAGGGTTAACAAAGTTTGTAAAATCAGTTTTGAATACCTTGAGGGGTGTAGTTTATAGAATGGGGTCATTTTTGGGTGGTTTCTATTATGTAAGCCTCGCAAAGTGACTTCAGACCTGAACTGGTCCCTAAAAATTGGTTTGGATTTGCTTCTAAAATTCTAAGCCTTGTAACATCCCCAAAAAATTAAATCTCATTCCCAAAATGATCCAAACATGAAGTAGACATATGGGGAATCTAAAGTAATAACTATTTTTGGAGGTATTACTATGTATTATAGAAGTAGAGAAATTGAAACTTGGAAATTTGGTATTTTTTTTACAAATATTTGGTAAATTTGGTATTTTTTTTATAAATAAAAATGATTTTTTTTTACTTCATTTTACCAGTGTCATGAAGTACAATATGTGACGAAAAATCAATCTCAGAATGGCCTGGATAAGTCAAAGCGTTTTAAAGTTATCAGCACTTAAAGTGACACTGGTCAGATTTGCAAAAAATGGCCTGGTCCTTAAGGTGAAATAGGGCAGAGTCCTTAAGGGGTTAAAGGTTAACCTCCTCAGGACCGCCGTACGCAGGATTGCGTCTTTGCGGCGGTCCTGTTACTCTGGGTGGACGCATATACGCGTCCTCTCGCGATAGCCAAGATTTCCTGTGAATGCGCGCACACAGGCGCGCGCGTTCACAGGAACGGAAGGTAAGCGAGTGGATCTCCAGCCTGCCAGCGGCGATCGTTCGCTGGCAGGCTGGAGATGCGATTTTTTAAACCCCTAACAGGTATATTAGACGCTGTTTTGATAACAGCGTCTAATATACCTGCTACCTGGTCCTCTGGTGATCCCTTTTGTTTGGATCGACCACCAGAGGACACAGGTAGCTCAGTAAAGTAGCACCAAACACCACTACACTACACCCCCCCCCGTCACTTATTAACCCCTTATGAACCACTGATCACCCCATATAGACTCCCTTATCACCCCTCTGTCATTGATCACCCCCCTGTCATTGATCACCCCCCTGTAAGGCTCCATTCAGACGTCCGTATGATTTTTACAGATCCACGGATACATGGATCGGATCCGCAAAACACATACGGACATCTGAATGGAGCCTTACAGGGGGGTGATCAATGACAGGGGGGTGATCACCTCATATACACTCCCTGATCACCCCCTGTCATTGATCACCCCCCTGTCATTGATCACCCCCCTGTAAGGCTCCAGACGTCCGTATGATTTTTACGGATCCACGGATACATGGATTCGGATCCGCAAAACACATACGGACGTCTGAATGGAGCCTTACAGGGGGGTGATCAATGACAGGGGCGTGATCACCTCATATACACTCCCTGATCACCCCCTGTCATTGATCACCCCCCTGTCATTGATCACCCCCCGTAAGGCTCCATTCAGACGTCCGTATGATTTTTACAGATCCACGGATACATGGATCGGATCCGCAAAACACATACGGACATCTGAATGGAGCCTTACAGGGGGGTGATCAATGACAGGGGCGTGATCACCTCATATACACTCCCTGATCACCCCCTGTCATTGATCACCCCCCTGTCATTGATCACCCCCCGTAAGGCTCCATTCAGACGTCCGTATGATTTTTACGGATCCACGGATACATGGATCGGATCCGCAAAACACATACGGACATCTGAATGGAGCCTTATAGGGGGGTGATCAATGACAGGGGGGTGATTACCCCATATAGACTCCCTGATCACCCCCCTGTCATTGATCACCCCCCTGTAAGGCTCCATTCAGACATTTTTTTGGCCCAAGTTAGCGGAATTTTTTATTTTTTTTCTTACAAAGTCTCATATACCACTAACTTGTGTCAAAAAATAAAATCTCACATGAACTCACCATACCCCTCACGGAATCCAAATGCGTAAAAATTTTTAGACATTTATATTCCAGACTTCTTCTCACGCTTTAGGGCCCCTAGAATGCCAGGGCAGTATAAATACCCCACATGTGACCCCATTTCGGAAAGAAGACACCCCAAGGTATTCCGTGAGGGGCATATTGAGTCCATGAAAGATTGAAATTTTTGTCCCAAGTTAGCGGAAAGGGAGACTTTGTGAGAAAAAAAAAAAAAAATTCCGCTAACTTGTGCCAAAAAAATAATAAATGCTATGAACTCGCCATGCCCCTCATTGAATACCATGGGGTGTCTTCTTTCCAAAATGGGGTCACATATGGGGTATTTATACTGCCCTGGCATTTTAGGGGCCCTAAAGCGTGAGAAGAAGTCTGGGATCCAAATGTCTAAAAATGCCCTCATAAAAGGAATGTGGGCCCCTTTGCGCATCTAGGCTGCAAAAAAGTGTCACACATCTGGTATCGCCGTACTCAGGAGAAGTTGGGCAATGTGTTTTGGGGTGTCATTTTACATATACCTGTGAAGGACTTTTATGCAATTGCCTATATGCTTCAGTTTGATTCTCTCCCTGCTATTTTGAGGACTATATTGTTCGGTTCCAAGTGTCAAGAATGAATGTATTCGTGTACCGGACAATGATGTTGAGATTATGTTTGTATGTGGGATAGAAAGTACTTGTGTGAAATTGTTAAGAATTGTAAATGTTCTGGCCAGCAGATAATTGAGCTGTGTGTATTGGTAAAACTCAATTGTCTAGCCTGGCCCAGAGGAGGAGTTTTAGGATAATTGAGCTGTGTGTATTCTTAAAACTCAATTATCTAGCCTGGCCCAGAGGAGGAGTTTTTGCTGCATAAATTGTGAGTTCTGTGTACCAGTAAATCAGTCTTGTTCCAGCATTAAGTTGACTCATGTGTGGATTATTCGGCGATTCCAGGGATATTCCTACTCGTGGAATATTGGGTGATTTTCTTTTATGGGAAGAAGGGAATGCTTGACGAGGATATTTTCTACTACCGTCACAATTGGTTGGCAGCAGCGGGATTTTCCCTTCTACTTTCCTTTACACCAGGATTCCAAGCAGACACTGGGAACAGTGAATGGAAGGCTGGTACACCTTGCTTAAAAGAAATACACTTAAAGAACTACTGGAAGTCCGTGGAAGGATTGCTAGCAACAAAACCAAGCGGGTCATTATAGCAGAAATTAATGGAGCTAGACCAGGAGAACTTGGTTGCAGCAACGCCAGCAGTACAAGAGATGGGGACACCAGTGATTCAGGAGGAGGAATCACCAGCCAACAAGTCAATGAGAGAGAAGCTAGCATGGTTCGGTCCGAACCCAACGGCGGATGTGGTGCTGAAAGTGATGAACCTGTTAGCGGAGGAGGCTAAACAAATAAGAGACGCAGAGCTACAGTTAAAATTGGCAGCAGTCCAACGAGCAGCCGCACATTCTCCAAACAGTGAGTACAGCACAGCAGACACAAGGAAGATTCCGTTTAGCGCTTTTAAAGCTTTTGATAAAAAAGACTGTGACATTGATAATTACCTGGCAGATTTTGAGCGACAATGTAACCTGCACCGAATAGATAGAGGAGAGTGGGTCGCAATATTGTCAGGCAAACTGTCAGGCAAAGCTTCTGATGCTTTCCGGACCGTGCCAGAGCAGGAGATCCATAGCTACGCCAGGGTTAAAGAAGTGCTCCTGGCTCGTTATGCAGTAACCCCAGAGTCCTACCGACAAAAGTTCAGGGACTCACGCAAAACCACGAAAGACTCTTACGTGGAATGGGCATGCCAGTTATCCCTGTCGGCCTCTAACTGGGTCAACAGCAGCCAGGCCACCTCCGCAGAGGACATTTTACAACTAATGCTCCTGGAACAATTTTACAATCACATCCAGACGGATGTCAAAGACTGGGTGAGAGATCGCAGGCCCATGACTCTACCAGAGGCCGCTAAGTTGGCGGATGAATATGCGGATACTCGCCAGACGAACCCGGTCACACCACGGGTACAACCTCCACGACCAACGGTGCCCTCACACCCACCAGCCGCTAGATACCAACCTCCTAACAGACCGGTGACATCTAGCCCTCGCTATCCACGCCAGGAGGACAATGAACAACGCTGCTTCCGGTGCAAACAGCTGGGTCACTACAAGCAGAATTGCCCCATGGATAACAACACCAGGTCAAATTGGTCTCGACCTGGGTACCGCCCACCAGCAGCAGCCCATTGTGTAGACTCGGCTTGGGATCCCCAGGAACTGGGTCAGGAAGAACCATTGGGCACCCTTTACGAAGCCCTCATGGTACAATCTGTTATTACGGACAACAGGAAACACCATTGTCAGCTGGTCATGGTTAACGGAAAAACCGCCCGGGGATTAAGAGACAGTGGGGCAACCATCACGTTGGTACAAAGACACCTTATTAAGGCATCAGAGAAACCGGGGAAATCAATTGCTGTGAGAGTGGCAGGGGGGGCAGTATACCGTATTCCTACTGCACAGGTACACCTAGACTGGGGTGCGGGAGCTGGCAATGTTCATGTGGGCGTCATGAAAGACTTACCTTCTGAAGTCATCCTGGGCAACGACATTGGCCCCCTGACTTCGGCGTTCGCCTCTACCCCCGCTCAGGAGGCCCACGCAGTAACCACCAGAGCACAAAGTCGCGCTGCCGAGAGCCATCCGCTTCCTACTGAGACCCAGGTAAGCCAACCCAACCTATCCTTGACTGTAGAACCCCTACCCTGGGACACCCCAGAGGATTTTGGGCGGGAGGTGACCGGAGACCCTTCCCTCAGAAAGTATCGAGAGAAAGCCAGGAGGGGCCAAGGGGGGTTAGAGAAGGAGCAATTTATCTGGGAGGAAGGCCGCTTGTACAGGCTCACCGAGACCCGGGGTAATACACCAGGGCCTAAGCAAAAACGCCAGCTGGTAGTTCCCCGGAAATACCGCCAGGAGTTATTGAGGATTGGGCACGACGTACCCTTGGCAGGCCATTTGGGAATACGCAAGACAGGGTATCGGATAACCCAGAACTTCTTCTGGCCTGGGGTGTCCGACGACGTCAGGGCGTATTGTCAAACGTGCGAGGTATGCCAACGTATAGGTAAAAAGGGAGACCACCCAAAGGCTAAACTAGTTTCCATGCCCATTATTGAAGAACCGTTCACAAGGGTAGCCGTGGACATTATAGGGCCCCTGGCCCAACCTAGCCGTTCCGGCAAGCGGTATATACTCACCATAGTAGACTACGCCACCCGTTACCCCGAAGCGGTAGCTCTCTCTAACATACAGGCTGAGACCGTAGCAGAGGCCCTAGTTAAAGTATTTTCCCGAGTAGGCTTTCCCAAGGAGGTTCTGTCCGACCAAGGTACCCAATTTACGGCCGAGGTAACCCAGCAGATATGGAAAACCTGTGGAGTTAAATCCCTGACTAGCTCCCCATACCATCCCCAGACTAACGGCCTGTGCGAGCGCTTCAACGGAACGCTAAAGCAAATGTTGAAGTCGTTCACGGGGGCATACAAGGATTGGGAGCGATTCCTGCCACACCTTCTCTTTGCCTACCGAGAGGTACCGCAGGAATCGACCGGATTCTCACCCTTCGAACTTCTCTATGGGAGGCGGGTGAGGGGGCCCTTAGATCTCATCAAGGATCACTGGGAGGGGCAGACAGAGATTGAGGGGACCCCGGTTGTACCTTATGTCCTGGAGCTGAGGGACCGCATGGAGGAATTAGCCCAGACAGTGCGAGAGAACCTCCGGGCGGCCCAACAGCGCCAGAGGGTATGGTATGACCGACGGGCTAGGCACCGGAGCTTTCAGATAGGCCAAAAGGTCATGGTATTAAGGCCGGTCCGAACAGACAAGCTCCAGGCCGCCTGGCAGGGCCCCTATAAAGTTATAGGACAGATATGCGACACTACCTACACGATAGCCAGCTGCGAGGATGAAGATGTGAAACGAACCTTTCACATCAACATGCTCAAGGCCTATCAGGAACGGGCAGAGGAGGTAGCCGCTATCTGTGCACCAGCAGGAGAAGACACAGAGACCCTACCCCTTCCCGACCTATTGGGCAGTAACGAAGGGATGACCCAGATAAAGAAAGTCCAGCTAGGTGAACAGCTGGAGCCGCAAGAGCGGGATCAAGCTGTCCGCTTACTAGAAACAAAACAGGCCACATTCTCTCAGGAGCCTGGATACACACTCCTAGCCATACACAAGGTAGAGACTCCAGGACAGGCACCCCTGAGACAGCCTCCCTACCGTATCCCCGAAGCAGTCCGGGAAGGGATGCGGAAGGAGATAGATGAGATGCTTCGGCTAGGCGTAATCGAACCCTCAGAAAGTCCTTGGGCCTCGCCGGTAGTCTTAGTGCCAAAGAAGGATGGGACAACCCGCTTCTGTGTAGATTACCGGCGCCTCAATGACAAGACAGTTACAGACGCCTATCCGATGCCACGGATGGACGAGCTGCTTGACCGTATCTCTGCAGGGAAGTATCTGACCACAATAGACCTATGCAAGGGATATTGGCAGATTCCCCTAGCAGAAGATGCCATACCCAAGTCGGCCTTCATCACCCCGTTCGGCCTATACCAATTCCGGGTTATGCCGTTCGGGATGAAGAACGCCCCGGCCACCTTCCAACGGATGGTGGATCAGTTACTTAGGGGTCTCCAGAGCTTTGCATGCGCTTACCTGGATGACATCGCCATCCACAGCGATACCTGGGAAGCGCACCTAGAGCACGTAGGGGTAGTATTAGATAGGATCAGGGGGGCCGGGCTGACCCTGAAACCCGACAAATGTCACTTGGGTATGGCGGAGGTACAATATTTGGGCCACCGAGTAGGATGTGGTAAGCAAC
Organism: Bufo bufo; assembly: GCF_905171765.1. Lineage (NCBI taxonomy): Eukaryota > Metazoa > Chordata > Amphibia > Anura > Bufonidae > Bufo > Bufo bufo. The sequence goes on along the minus strand of NC_053390.1, from coordinate 157,772,828 downwards.
GGCCGGAGCCGGCTAAGATCGAGGCCGTTGCCAATTGGCCCACTCCCCACACCAAGACACAAGTCATGGCTTTCTTAGGCACAGCCGGCTATTACAGACGCTTTGTACCCGACTATAGTGCCCTGGCCAAACCCCTGACCGACTTGACCAAAAAGAAGCTACCCCGACAAGTCCTGTGGTCCCCGGAATGCGAGGTGGCTTTCCAAGCACTAAAGACTGCTCTGGTTAATGCTCCGGTGTTGGTTACCCCAGATCCTAACAAAAGATTTATTGTCCATACAGACGCTTCAATGTTTGGACTGGGGGCAGTACTAAGCCAGATCGGGGAGGATGGAGGAGAGCACCCGGTGGCATACCTGAGTCGGAAGCTGTTGCCAAGGGAGGTCAGTTATGCCACCATTGAAAAAGAGTGTTTGGCCTTGGTATGGGCACTCAAAAAGCTCACACCTTACCTTTATGGCCGGGCGTTCACTCTCATCACCGATCACAACCCCTTGGTGTGGCTTAACCGGGTTTCAGGGGACAACGCCCGTTTGCTACGCTGGAGCTTGGCCTTACAGCCCTATGACTTTACGATTCATTATCGCCCAGGCAAGCAAAACGGGAATGCCGATGGATTGTCACGCCAAACGGATTTAACCTCGGACTAAAAGCTCTGAACCCGTCAACCCTACTGGACCAGGAAAGGTCCAACCGAGTTGCCGGAGCAGGGAGAAAAAGGGGGGCCATTGTGAAGGACTTTTATGCAATTGCCTATATGCTTCAGTTTGATTCTCTCCCTGCTATTTTGAGGACTATATTGTTCGGTTCCAAGTGTCAAGAATGAATGTATTCGTGTACCGGACAATGATGTTGAGATTATGTTTGTATGTGGGATAGAAAGTACTTGTGTGAAATTGTTAAGAATTGTAAATGTTCTGGCCAGCAGATAATTGAGCTGTGTGTATTGGTAAAACTCAATTGTCTAGCCTGGCCCAGAGGAGGAGTTTTAGGATAATTGAGCTGTGTGTATTCTTAAAACTCAATTATCTAGCCTGGCCCAGAGGAGGAGTTTTTGCTGCATAAATTGTGAGTTCTGTGTACCAGTAAATCAGTCTTGTTCCAGCATTAAGTTGACTCATGTGTGGATTATTCGGCGATTCCAGGGATATTCCTACTCGTGGAATATTGGGTGATTTTCTTTTATGGGAAGAAGGGAATGCTTGACGAGGATATTTTCTACTACCGTCACAATACCCATGCTGGGTGAGATAAATATCTTGGTCAAATGCCAACTTTGTATAAAAAATGGGAAAAGTTGTCTTTTGCCGAGATATTTCTCTCACCCAGCTTGAGTATATGTAAAAAGACACCCTAAAACACATTGCCCAACTTCTCCTGAATACGGCAATACCACATGTGTGACACTTTTTTGCAGCCTAGGTGGGCAAAGGGGCCCACATTCCAAAGTGCACCTTTAGGATTTCACAGGACAATTACCTACTTACCACACATTAGGGCCCCTAGAATGCCAGGGCAGTATAAGTACCCCACAAGTGACCCTATTTTGGAAAGAAGACACCCCAAGGTATTCCGTGAGGGGCATGGCGAGTTCCTAGAATTTTTAATTTTTTGTCACAAGTTAGCGGAGAATGATGATTTATTTATTTATTTATTTTTTTCCTTACAAAGTCTCATATTCCACTAACTTGTGACAAAAAAATAAAAACTTCCATGAACTCACTATGCCCATCACGAAATACCTTGGGGTGTCTTCTTTCCAAAATGGGGTCACTTGTGGGGTAGTTATACTGCCCTGGCATTTTAGGGGCCCGAATGCGTGAGAAGTGGTTTGAAATCAAAATCTGTAAAAAATGGTCGGTGAAATCCGAAAGGTGCTCTTTGGAATGTGGGCCCCTTTGCCCACCTAGGCGCAAAAAAGTGTCACACATCTGGTATCACCGTACTTTTGGGGTGTCTTTTTACATATATTCATGCTGGGTGAGAGAAATATCTTGGCAAAAGACAACTTTTCCCATTTTTTTATACAAAGTTGGCATTTGACCGAGATATTTATCTCACCCAGCATGGGTATATGTAAAATGACACCCCAAAACACATTGCCCAACTTCTCCTGAGTACGGCAATACCAGATGTGTGACACTTTTTTGCAGCCTAGGTGGGCAAAGGGGCCCACATTCCAAAGAGCACCTTTCGGATTTCACCGGCCATTTTTTACAGATTTTGATTTCAAACTACTTCTCACGCATTCTGGCCCCTAAAATGCCAGGGCAGTATAACTACCCCACAAGTGACCCCATTTTGGAAAGAAGACACCCCCAGGTATTTCGTGATGGGCATAGTGAGTTCATGGAAGTTTTTATTTTTTGTCACAAGTTAGTGGAATATGAGACTTTGTAAGAAAAAAAAAAAAAAAAAAAAAAAATCATCATTTTCCGCTAACTTGTGACAAAAAATAAAAAATTCTAGGAACTCGCCATGCCCCTCACGGAATACCTTGGGGTGTCTTCTTTCCAAAATGGGGTCACTTGTGGGGTAGTTATACTGCCCTGGCATTCTAGGGGCCCTAATGTGTGGTAAGTAGTTTGAAATCAGAATCTGTAAAAAATGGCTGGTGAAATCCTAAAGGTGCTCTTTGGAATGTGGGCCCCTTTGCCCACCTAGGCTGCAAAAAAGTGTCACACATGTGGTATCGCCGTACTCAGGAGAAGTTGGGCAATGTGTTTTGGGGTGTCATTTTACATATACCCTTGCTGGGTGAGATAAATATCTTGGTCAAATGCCAACTTAGTATAAAAAAATGGGAAAAGTTGTCTTTTGCCAAGATATTTCTTTCACCCAGCATGGGTATATGTAAAATGACACCCCAAAACACATTGCCCAACTTCTCCTGAGTACGGCAATACCAGATGTGTGACACTTTTTTGCAGCCTAGGTGGGCAAAGGGGCCCACATTCCAAAGAGCACCTTTCGGATTTCACTGGCCATTTTTTACACATTTTGATTTCAAACTACTTACCACACATTAGGGCCCCTAGAATGCCAGGGCAGTATAACTACCCCACAAGTGACCACATTTTGGAAAGAAGACACCCCAAGGTATTCGCTGATGGGCATAGTGAGTTCATAGAAGTTTTTATTTTTTGTCACAAGTTAGTGGAATATGAGACTTTGTAAGAAAAAAAAAAAAAATCATAATTTCCCGCTAACTTGTGACAAAAAATAAAAAGTTCTATGAACTCACTGTGCCCATCAGCGAATACCTTAGGGTGTCTACTTTCCGAAATGGGGTCATTTGTGGGGTGTTTGTACTGTCTGGCCATTGTAGAACCTCAGGAAACATGACAGGTGCTCAGAAAGTCAGAGCTGCTTCAAAAAGCGGAAATTCACATTTTTGTACCATAGTTTGTAAACGCTATAACTTTTACCCAAACCATTTTTTTTTTCACCCAAACATTTTTTTTTTATCAAAGAGATGTAGAACAATAAATTTAGAGAAAAATTTATATATGGATGTCGTTTTTTTTTGCTAAATTTTACAACTGAAAATGAAAAATTTCATTTTTTGGCAAAAAAATCGTTAGATTTCGATTAATAACAAAAAAAGTAAAAATGTCAGCAGCAATGAAATACCACCAAATGAAAGCTCTATTAGTGAGAAGAAAAGGAGGTAAAATTCATTTGGGTGGTAAGTTGCATGACCGAGCAATAAATGATGAAAGTAGTGTAGGTCAGAATTGTAAAAAGTGGCCTGGTCATTAAGGGTGTTTAAGCTAGGGGGGCTGAGGTGGTTAATAAAGTTTTATATGATCAAAAATAAATAAATAAAACATTTTTCCTTAAAGTGGTTTTATTTTTTAAAAGACGTAAAAACGCACAAATTTATGGCATCACCGCTAGTCTTGAGTTAATAGAGCTTAGGATCATAGATTCATGATGTCGATTCATTCAAAAACTATGATTTTAATGCTTTCTCCGTACACCATTAACATGTATAGGCTCCACGTAGGCAAAATTCGTATCGCACAAAGTTGTTTGAGACTCCGGAGAATTGATTCGGTCTGCTTTGGGTCTCTTTGTAACTGGTTGGTACCTCGGTACTAACTGTGACTTCGGATTTACATTTTAAAATGTTTGTAGTAATACAGAAAGGAAGCTTATAAAGACTCTGGAAGAGCATCAATGGGTTGCACAGTGCACGCCATAACTGTTACTCTAATGGGAGCGTTGTAGAGATGGAATTATGCAGTAGGGGTGTCCTGCCTACAAAAGGCTTGTGAAGGCATTGGTTTAAGTGAATGCTGCAAAATTCAAGGAAGTTGTCACAAAAAAAATGCTGCAGACTGTAAGAGAACGGTGTCATGAGAGAATTATTGTCCAATAACATAATGTGGGAAACGTACTAATGAAAATGTGCCAGAATTCTTGCACAGTTTGCACCAAAAAGTGGCAACCATGCTTTGCTCCATATTTCTTCATTCTTTTAAGCAATTTTAGTGACTTGTTTGACAAGGGCAATGGCTTCGATTTACCATCATGCATCTAAATATTCCAAAACATTGACTGATTTTTTTGGGTACAATAAGCCAACAATTAGATTGTGTAAAGTTAAACAGACAATCTAAAGATGTGCCAGATTTATCATCCAGAAAAGCTGGCATATGCAATAAATAGGTGATCATTTGGCCTACAACTCTCTCCCTCTATACACATACACTTTTGGGTCAGCTTACCTGCTGTAGCGAAAATGTGTGGCTAGAGGAAGTTTCTTAGTCACAGCTTTTGGCAGTGGTTTCAGCCCTGGGAGCTATCAACTGGTTGCCAGAACAGCTCCAATATAAAATGTCATGATAAGACAACCCAACAAACATCTGGACGCTGAAGGTATTTTTTTATTTGCATCTCCTAAAACAAGGTGGTCCAGGTTCTAGTAATCAGTTGGGGTTTCAGCTTGTATCCCACAGTCTCTAACTTATCAAAAGTTTTTTAAACCTAACTTACACTTGAAAAAATTAAATGGATAAGCATTACATACCATTACAAGTATAAATTTTTTATTTCTTTGCAATGTCCATTTGATTCTCCAGCATTTACAACAGGGCTTGACAAATTTCCTTGGAATCTAGGAGCCAGCTAAAAAAGTTAGGAGCCAGGCGGAGCCGCGTCATAAAGCCCCCAGTAGGTGCCCCCATAGTGCTTCCCCCCCACTTCTCCATAGATTCCCCCCAATAATGCTGTATACCATGTTACATATACCGCCGCTCCGTCCCCGGACCCTATTGACTATAATGGGGACGGGGGTGGAGCTCCGGCGCAGCATGGCAGTTTGCGGTGAGAGGCCGCCGGACTAAAAAGTTGGACATGCAGTACTTTTAATATAAAATTCAAGATGGTGGCTCACTTCAAACGTGATTGCCGAGCAGGTGCTACTAGCCCTGGTAAGAGGGACACCCACCCTCTGAAAATGTGGATTGGAAAGCTATAGTAAAGGGCGAGCACACTTCATTTGGACTAACACTAAAATTTAATTTAAATCACACTTAATTTCACACGTGTATAACGGATAGATAAAAAGTTATAAAATACAATAAAATACAAAGTGAAGTGTATTTTATGCTTTGTATTTTATTGTATTTTATAACTTTTTATCTATCCGTTATACACGTGTGAAATTAAGTGTGATTTAATTAAATTTTAGTGTTAGTCCAAATGAAGTGTGCTCGCCCTTTACTATAGCTTTCCAATGCAGTACTTTTAGTCCGGCGGCCTTTCACCATGCACTGCCGTGCTGCGCCGGAGCTCCACCCCCATTATAGTCAATGGGGACAGAGCTGCGGTCCGGCAGAAGGACGGATCCGACAGGGTGAACAGCCTGCCAGATCCATCCTGCCGCAAGTGTGAAAGTAGCCTTAGTTCTATAGCTACTGAATGAGACAGAAGAAGGGATGCATTTAACATATAGATCTCCTTGAGAAGCCAATTTGATCCTAAAGGGTTAATTCAAACTGTAATCTAAACTGTGTCATCTGTCACTTCTCTCATCTCTCTGCTCCTGTCCCTTAATCTTATCACTGCTGCAACAAAAGCAGCCGACAGCCTCAGTGTAAACTGTTCTAGAGTCTGACTGACCTTTTAACTCAAAGAATCGAATGAGTCACTAACTGTAGGATCTTTAGATTCTTTTAACCTGAGACTTATTCGATTCTTTCTTACTTAGACTCCCTCCTGTACTTGTGTCAGTGACTCGGACTCAGAGCTGCTAGTGCTTGCCTTGCCTCAGCTCTGATTGGTTGGTGGGCGGGGAGGGGAGGGGCTGGCAGAAGCAGCCTCCACTCTAGGATCAGATTACACTCCTCCCGAGCCCCTCCCCTCCCTGCTGCCAGCGTCTCTGTTATTGTGTGCTGTGACAGAGCTGTTTCAAACGGTGCTGCCTCCGGACAGAACGGCAGCTCCGCACCCATCGCCCAGGCACCTTTGAAAACGGGCTGACAAATACCCAAGCGCCAGGACTAAATTCCTGGTCGCCATGGCGACCTGGCGCCTGGGATTTGTCGAGCCCTGGTTTACAATATACAATGCTTTGCTGGTGTCACTTGAAAAAATTAAATAAATTGCTTGCCACATTTTTGTAACCTTATTGCTCTTCTCAATTAATTTATCCTAGTTTATCTTGAGATATTTCTAGATATGTCTCAAAATTCCATGCCCCTAAGTGACAGCAATAGCGATGGTAAAATAAATATTAAAAATTAGCCCATAATAGTTAGCACTCCCTCAGGATACTTCCTCTCATGAGCAATTGTAAGTCTGTGAGATAGAGGCCCTTGGCAGTGCCTAAGGCCTTTATTGCTCTGGGGATTACTATTTAGGAAATAGAGTTGGTAGTCATAAATAAATGCATTGGTAGCACTATTGTGACCCAGTTACAAAAAGTGTAACTTGAAGCCGACCAAAAATAAAAGGAAGGAAGCTGACCCAAGTTTAATTCATTCTGTGTAAAAGTTCTTCCTGCAGTTACTTTATTCTGATTGGTTAGTGCAGAAGACATCTAATCCTCATAGATTCATCCATTTGTAGTCTACATTTTTAGTAAAATTAATTTATTGTGCTTGTGTGAAATAAATATTTCCCGAATAAACATTCCACTCTCGTGGGGTGGAGTTATTTACTGTGTTCTTTTGTTTAGGCCTTATGCACATGGCTTTGCCCATATTTTGGTCCACATTGGATCTGCAGAATGCAAATAGCTTCTGTGAGTATTCTCTTATTTTTCTCACTCCCATCAGTAAAAATGGCCCTATAGACATGAGTTGGCCCTGTGCTGAGGTTTTCCAGTCGAGCACCCAGATCTCCCCAAAAAAATGGGACAGTGTGTACTATCTAAGAAACGTGACTAACACACTGAAGGAAAATATGATTATCTGCATGAGCATTTTACAGTGTAACTATCATACAAAAGTTTTAAAAAAAGATCCAAAACAAGGAAGCGGAAGCGCTCCGTCATGCCCGGTATCTCCCTGCTAGCTGAAGGTGAGCTCTTACTGTAGAAAGTCTTGTGAGCCATGTTGAGGGAGTTAGGAGAGACAGCATTCATCACCCATCAAAACTTCTGACATGTCAATTTGACATTGACATGGACTTGTTTTTTAGAATAAAATGGCAATGCAGTAGAGAAATAATAACTTGCATGTTTCTGTAGATTTGTGCTGATAATACATATCAGCAAAATATATATATATATATACATATACATATACATTTTCCTCATCATTCTGCACTCAATGTCCCATATATAGTAAAAAACAGAATGTTTTTTTGTTTTTTCTATATCATTACTAATTTATTAAAAAGGAAAAATGAAAATCTTGAGTTTACATAAGTATTCAAACCCTCTGCTCAAGATTTAGTTGAAGCACCTTTTAACAGTGATAACAGCCTCCAGTCTTTTTGGGTATGTTACCACAAGGTTTGTGAATCTGGATTTGGGGATTTTTTGCCATTCTATTCTGCAGATTCCTTCAAGCTCTGTCAGGTTGGATGAAGACTGTTTGTGGAAAGCCATTTTCAGGTCTCCAGAGTTGTTTGATTTGGTTCAAGTCAGGGCTGTGGCAGGGCCACTCAAGAAAATTCACTGAGTTGTCCCTAAGCCACTTCTGGGTTGTCTTGGCTGTGTTTTTAGGGTCATTGTTTTGTTGGAAGGTGAACTTTCTGATCAGTCTGAGGTCCAGAGCAATATGGATCAGGTTTTCATTAGGAATATGTATGTACAGTGAGGAACAGAAGTATTTGAACACCCTGCGATTTTGCAAGTTCTCCCACTTAGAAATAGTGGAGGGGTGTGAAATTCACATTGTTCGTGCATTCTCACTCTGAGAGACAGAATAAAAAATTTAAAAATCAGGAAATCACATTGTATGATTTTTAAAGAATGTATTTGTCTTGCACTGCTGAACATAAGTATTTGAACACCTGAGAAAATCAGTGTTAATATTTGGTACAGGAGCCTTTGTTTGCAATTACAGAGGTCAAACGTTTCCTGTAGCTCTTGACCAGGTTTGCACACACTGCAACAGGGATTTTGGCCCACTCCTCCACACAGATCTCCTCTAGATCTGTCAGGTTTCGGGGCTGTCGCTGAGCAACACAGAGTTTCAGCTCCCTCCAAAGATGTTCTATTGGATTTAGGTCTGAAGACTGGCTAGGCCACTCCAGAGCCTTGATATGCTTCTTACGGAGTTACTCATTGGTTATTCTGGCTGTGTGCTTCGGGTCGTTGTCATGTTGGCAGACCCAGCCACGACCCATCTTCAATGCTCTGACTGAGGGAAGAAGGTTGTTGCTCAAAATCTCACAATAAATGGCCCCATTCATCCTCTCTTTCATACAGTGCAGTCGTGCTGTCCTTCACAGAAAAGCACCCACAAAGCATGATGTTACCACCCCCATGCTTCACAGAAGGGATGGTGTTATTGGGATGCAACTCATCCGTCTTTTTTCTCCAAACACGATGTGAAGTTTAGACCAAAAAGTTCTACTTTGGTCTCATCTGACCACATGACTTTCTCCCATGCCTCCTCTGAATCATCCAGATGGTCATTGGCATACTTCAGACGGGCCTGGACATGTGGTGACTTGAGCAGGGGAACCTTCCGTGCAGTGCATGATTTGAAACGATGACGGCGTAGTGTTCTACCGACAGTGACTTTTGAAACTGTGGTCCCAGCGCTCTTCATGTAATTGACCAGCTCCTCCCTTGTAGTTCTTGGCTGATTCCTCACCTTTCTTATCATCAGTGATACCCCACGAGGTGAGTTCTTGCATGAAGCCCCAGTCCAAGGGAGACTGACAGTCGTCTTTAGCCTCTTCCATTTTCTAACCATTGCTCTAACAGTTGATCTATTTTCACCAAGTTGCTTGGCAATTGCCCCATAGCCCTTTTCAGCCTTGTGGAGGTCCACAAGGTATTGCCCTTGGTAGTAGTTGACGTCTGACTGAATGTGGGGTGAAAGAGAAGATTATGTGTAGGATTTGGTCTATAGTGTTAATGACCTTTGAAACTTCTAGATACACATAAAAAGCGCCTGATCCCCACAAACATAAAACTAACCAAATATATATATACACAATTCGATGTGGAAATTTGACAAAAAAGGAGATCAACCGAATGATCAGCAATAACCCTATTTTATGTTTGTTTTATGTTTGTGGGGATCAGGCGCTTTTTATGTGTATCTAGAAGTTTCAAAGGTCATAAACACTATAGACCAAATCCTACACATATCTTCTCTTTGGCTATTTAAGTGTTTAGCCTGGTGCTAACACTATTTTTTTTGTGCAGCCTCCCCTATTACTGTTGTCCATATAACTAGATCCTCTTTTTAACCATTTAATTTTCACATAGAAATAATATTTCATTTATAGTCCTATCACCGTTGGCGCCTTGTGAGTGGGATATTCCTTGTCTCAAGGTCTTCCTAACCTCTTTTTTTTTGTATTTCTAAGTGAATGTGGGGTGGACAGGTGTCTTTAAAGAGCTCAGACAGGTGTCACTAAATTAGAGTGAGTGGAGTAGAGGTGGACTTTTTAAAGGCACAGTAACAGGTCTTTGAGAGACAGAATTCTTGCTGTTTCTCAGGTGTTCAAATACTTATGTTCAGCAGTGCAAGACAAATAAATTCTTTAAAAATAATACAATGTGATTTCCTGCTTTTTTTTATTTTTATACTTTTATTCTGTCTCTGAGTGGGAATGCACCTACAATGTGAATTTCAGACCCCTCCATGATTTCTAAGGGTGAGAACTTAGATACTTCTGTTCCTGGCTGTACTTTGCTCTCATCTTTCCCTCAACCCTGACTAGTCTTTTTGTCCCTGCTGTCAATAAACCTCTCCACATCATGATTCTACCACCATGGTTTTTCACTGTAGGGATGGTATTAGGTAGATGGTGAGCAGACGTTTAGAATTAAGGCCAAAAAGTAAAATTTTGGTGTGAACAGAACAGAGAATTTTGTTTCTCACAGTCTGAGAATCCTTTGGGTACTTTATTGCAAACTCCTTTTACTGAGGAGAGTCTTCTTTTTGAGCACTCTGCTAAAGCCCGGATTGGTGGAGTGCTGCTGGTTGACCTTCTAGATTTTTTTTTCTGCACACAGGATCTTTGGAGCTCAGCCGGAGTGACCATTGGGTTCTTAGTCACCTCTCTTACCAAGCCCCTTCTCTCTCAATTAGCGGGATGGCCAGCCCTATGAAGAGTCCTGGTTGTTCCAGATTTATTCCATTTAAGAATTATGAAGGCCACTGTACTCATGGGAACTTTCAGTGCGGCAGAATTTTTGTACTCTTCTCCAGATCTGTGCCTCCACACAACCCTGTCTAAGCTTTACATGCAGTTCTTTCCTCATCATGGCCTGGTTTTTGCTCTGATATACATTGTCGGCCGTGAGACCTATAGGACCACAGTTGGACTCCAGTCAAGGTGTAGAAACATATTGGAGATTATCAAGAAAAATAGAGGCCTCCAGAGCTAAATTTCAAGTGTCATAGCAAATGCATACATACTTAAGGCCTCTTTCACACTTGCGTTGTCCGGATCCATTGTGCACTCCATTTGCTGGAGGTGTCCGCCGGATCCGTAACAACGCAAGTGAACTGAAAGCATTTGAGGACGGATCCCTCTTCAAAATGCGTTCAGTGTTACTATGGCACCCAGGACGCTATTAAAGTCCTGGCTGCCATAGTAGTAGTGGGAAGCAGTATACTTACAGTCTGTGCGGCTCCCGGGGCGCTCCAGAATGACGTCAGAGCGCCCCATGCGCATGGATGACGTGATCCATGCGACACGTCATCCACGTCGCCCTGACGTCACTCTGAAGTGCCCCGGGAGCCGCACGGACGGCAAGTATACTGCTCCCCCGCTCCCCACTACACTTTACCATGGCAAACATGACTTTAGCGTCCTGGAAGCCATGGTAACCATTCAGAAAAAGCTAAACGTCGGATCCGGTAATGTGCCGAAACGACGTTTAGCTTAAGGCCGGATGCGGATTAATGCCTTTCAATGGGCATTAATTCCGGATCCGGCCTTGCGGCAAGTGTTCAGGATTTTTGACCGGAGCAAAAAGCGCAGCATGCTGCGGTATTTTCTCCGGCCAAAAAACGTTCCGGTCCTGAACTGAAGACATCCTGATGCATCCTGAACGGATTTCTCTCCATTCAGAATGCATTGGGATAATCCTGATCAGGATTCTTCCGGCATAGAGCCCCGACGACGGAACTCTATGCCGGAACCCAACAACGCAAGTGTGAAAGAGCCCTAAGTCCATGCAAATTTTTAGTTTTTCCATTTTAATAAATTTGCAAGCATTTCTAAAATTCTTTTTTCACTTTCTCATTAAGGGGTATAGAGTGCAGATTGATGAAGGGAAAAAAAAAATATATATATAATTTTTTATTTTATTTTAGTAAAAGGCCGCAACATTACAAAATGTGAAAAAAGTGAAAGGGTCTGAATACTTTCCAAATCCATTGTATGTGGAAGCGAGATTAAGTAAAGGTCAAATAAAATATACCTTACACATTCTTGTTACTGAATATAATTCATTTGGGCAAACCATTATGACCAATGTCTAAGGGTACGGCCACATGGTCAAGTCTCTGCAGTCTTGGAAGCCAAAATCAGTAGTTAATAAATGAATAATAAGAAAAATAAAAAAAATGTAGAAGTTGTAGTTGTCCTTTACACTTTTTCTCCTTTTATGATCCACTACTGATTTTGGGTTACAAAATTGCATGTTGAAACCTGACCCTAACTTTTCTTTTATAATCAGTAACTTATTAATTTTCTGGGAGGGGTATCTTTCAGCTTTAAAACTTGGCCAAACCTGTAAATAATGGCAGGATAGGCTGACCATCTTATGTGTATTGAGGTCACCAGACCAGGCTGCAATTAGGGACAAGGATGATAGGGCATTTTAAATTTCAACATATGTAATCCTTTCTCACAGGAGAAAAACTACTGCTAGAGCTTCTGACACTGACCTATTTCCTTCTCCACATTAAAAACACCTTCACACTTGGTTGAACCAGGTGGGATAGTGGTCGGCGAAACAATTGACCATCAGATATCTTAAGTGCATAGGCAACTTTAGTCGCAGAAGAAAATCTATGTTCAGGTACAGAATAAGTGTGGAGTGAGGAAGAATAAAAATAGTTAATATTTTGCAATGATCATGTATTGATGATGCAAACGTAAAGGAAAAAAATAAAATTAGTTGAAGTGGAAACATTTGCTTGGCCCAAGGTTGATATTCAAAGTTGAGGAAGAATTGAAATTGTCATTAAGAATATTCCCAGAAATGTTTGCCTTGTTGGAACATTGTTTAACCTCTTGGCGACATCCACTGTACGTCAAATTCAGTAAATTCCGAGTGAGCTATCAGTACAGGAGGTGTGGTGAGGGGAAAAAGGTAGCTAATAAGTGGAGAAGGAGACATTTTTCTTTAAGAAGATACATTGCAAAGTTTCTTATCTTAACTTGTAATGTTGATTTATGGGGGAAAAAAAATACATTTTAGGTATGCTTTAGACACAGTCAAATGCTAACATATTGAGGTCTCTTTCACTCGAGCGTGTCCCTCGCGGGAATCATGCTCCGAGTGAGAGAGCGATTGTGCGGTCTGGACTACAGAAGCACATGGAATTATCATGATTGAAATCATGATACCCGCAAGGGACACGCTCGTGTGAAAGATCCCTGACTGTTAGTAAGTTGTGTAGGTCCTATGAATAAGTGTACATGGCAAAATAACCATTAAAAGAGTTGTCCTTCCATTTATATTGTTGACCTATCATGAGGATAGGTCTTCAGTTTCTGATCAACAGGGGTATTACACCTGGCACCCCCGTCAATCAACTGTTTGAGGCATCACTCTATGCGGGCGTTGCTTCCTGTTCATTACACTACGTTTTCTTTGGAACGGTGGCGCAATTACATATACTCGTTGCATTCACTTGAATGACCATAGATCATCAATATAAATGGCAGGACATCCCCTTTAACTGTGTGCCATGGTGTTGAATTGCTTGTAGCTTTGTGCACCATGCTCAGATGTAGCGGCTCTTATGTGTAGTGTGTTACAGTAGCTGTTGCTTTGGAGCAGAGTTGTTTGCATCTGATGTGAGTAATTTTAGGCATTTTTGATTGGGAATGGAAACAACATTTCAATAGAATTCACTGAGTGAATCCACTTTTTAATTCCATTTTGAGTTCATGTTGACATTTGGTTGAAATAATGAGCTCATAAATATGAATTTTAGTGTGTAAAGTAACCTGCTGCTTGATGGATAGTTTCAGTTGTCATTTTGTCCTTTTGTGTCTTAAATGACAATTGGCAGTTCTGCAACTGCAGATATGGTGGACGGAAAGTTTTAGCAGAAGTTATTATTTGGAAGAAAAAAAATCGCCGAACTAGCTGCATTTAATACGTGCACAATATTCTTTCAAGCACAAGACTAATCTTTCTTAATTTAAGTCTTTTAGGAAGAAAGGCTTTGCAGTTCTAGGTGGTAGGTTCTGGTATCTCTCAAGTGATTTATTTGCAATATTAGTTTTCTTGTTCTAAGATATGTATTCAGCATCCACACTGAGACAATGACACTCACTTGATTCATATGCTAACAGATAGAGATATGTTTCCTCTATTTTATTACCGCTTTTAATAAAAGCAACTGTATAAAATACTTTGATTGTAGCCCAGTGTTGTCAGGCCTCTTTAATGTGTGATGAATGAATGCCTGTAAATAGTAAAAAATATGAGCAAGGTGATTAATTCTGACAATTTTCATGTTCGAAGCTTGAGATGATAAATATCTCCTGTGATTAGTTATTAATTTAGAGTCGGGGATTTAGCTTCAACCTAAAGGATTTTATGAATTGTGGCATGAAAAAATATTTCATAAGATAGGTACACACATTAAACCAAATGAAAAATTGCTGGGCCTTGAGTTGCAATAATTAAAAATGGCAGACATGACTCAAAGTGGCTTTTTGAGTTTCATCTGGCAACTACAGAAGAAAATAGAGACTCTAAATGTTCTGATTAAATACACAGGTTCTCAATTAACTCTGAAAATATAGGTTTGTCTTTTGGGAACCATGATACTGGAAGCAGAGGAATTTGGTGTATTAACTTGAATTCTGAGATTTGGAGAAAAAAAAAACTTAATATGACTTAGGTGCGTACAAGTTTACTAAACCATGATGTAGGATATATATAAATGATAACATAACATACAAAGCAAGTAACAGTCACCAAAGCTGTGAACAAATGAGTGAGCTCCCCATTGTCTAGTTCCCAACATGGCACCTAGCAGACGCCCTTATGATACAAAGAGGGGTGATGGTAGCAAGACGCATCTTACCCTGATGATGTCCTCAATAATGCACCTCATAAAGGTGTTCAATGTGCAGTACGCATGGTCAGTTACTTCAAACTTCAGGAATGCTAGGTGCCTGGTATCACTAACCAACTACATTACAAGGAATTGAATTAAGGAGTGAAATGGGAAAGAACCGCCAACCCAATTCTCAACCTAAATGTCCAGATTTAGTGACGTTAGTGGCAGCATTTAATTGTTGTAGATAATAATACTTACCGTATGCTATCTGTGCGTTAGGGCCACATTGTGCATATACACTTTTCAATAGTAATTATTGCAACTTAAAATCAAGCAATTTATCACTTACTGTATTTGTACCTGTTTATGTATTTTTATGACACTTCATGCTATGGGTTCAACAACCTTGTGTCTTCGAAGCAAGGAGCAGAAGATTTTACATAATTATTCCATTACCATGATTTTAGTTTTTCTGTATATTACAGCTTCACTGCCTGAAAGGATATTCCAGCCTAAAACGCTTATCACATATCCACTATGTTTAGAACTCCTGTCATCTAATGAATGCTGTCTTTATTGGGGCAGGAGAAAGTAGTGACAGGCACTCTGATTTCTGCCGTCTGTCTTTAATGTGGTGATATTTTTGAGAATTTAGGGGGGAATTTATCATTGTAGGTGTATTTGAGATAATTTTTCAGACTGGAGTTGATATCCATACCTGCGCCAAACTTTTGAAAAGGACGCACAATAATAATAAATTTGGTTCAAAAGCATTTTGCTTGTGCCTATTTCAGTCAAAGTGTGTCTGGGGAATGTCTGGCATAAAGTTTTTAATTTTGTGTGACTTTTTTAAAAATTCTGAGCAAATTGTTACTCTAAATCTGTAGGTGGTGCATGTGTCCCCAAAAAGATGAAAAGCCCTCGCAACTTTTTGAAACCAGAATTCTAGCATGCAGTGCTAGATGAATTCCCCCCAATTTCTTTAATTCTTGCAGGCAACACATGACACAAGTCTTTTCATGAGTTACCCACTCATCAACCGATGATTAACAGTTTTTCAAGGGAGAAAGCTGTTAAACAACAGCGAGGGACTCAGGAGCTCATGAATAAATGTGACTTCTCAGGCAGCGTGTGACTATTGCACAGTTTGGATTATGCTATAAGTTCTCCCCACCACCTTATATTAGGTGGTGCTGCTGGAAAAGCAGACCAGAGCTGATGCAAGCGTTTTGGAATAAGGAGAAAGTTGTTTGCAGCTTTGTTGAGTTTTGCTCAGTTTGTTCTTCTGGATTGTACCTTGATGCCCTATAACTCTCCTCCAAGCACCGCTGCAGCACTTCATACACAGGATACTAATAGGCGCTTCTACAGGTTCTTCTGGGATTTGTTGACTTATCAGTATGAGGTACTGCCACTCTTATCCTTATTTCCTTCAAGTGATGTCGTCCCTAAATTTTGTTATGTTTTATTACATATTTCCTTCTTGAATCCAGTCGTTCTGTTTCCTAGCTTATAAATCCTGTATTTTGTACTAAGCTAGTGAGACCAAACCTAAAAGGCTTCAGAAAAGGAATATAGGAAATGTTGGTAATTTGGTGCTTATATATAATTGGCTATAAAATTGTGAGTAACGTGTTGATTAAAGTGAATTGCTACTTTATATGTAATGTAGATAATTTGTCCAGTTACATGTGTTTAAACATTCATCATTTCCTCTAGCAGTTCATTAGGTGGATTTTTGTTTGCTGTTTGCAGTCACATAATAATGTCTTTCATCAGTTTAATAAATTGTGGCTGATTTATTAACATTACGTTGGGCTGGTTCATTGAATGGGTGAAAATCAACATGTCACCTCACATTTTAAAGGAAATAAACTAAACTAGAAAATTTGGATTATTGACTTGCTGATGCTTATTTAGCTCTTGTAACTAAATTAGTTTTTTTTACTCTTTGGTAGGTTTGATTCTGTAAAATTGTTTTATTTTTTTATTTTTTTCCTGAGCAGCGTAAAATAATTAGGATATACATTTTTGTGGCTAGATTATGGAAGATTAATATAATTTGTGAAGGCAGATTATTTTATTCATAAGAACAACATAAAGCATTGCTTTTTCAACATTAACATAACAATTAATAAACAACAGTATGCTATAAACTGATAAGTCTTTAAAGGGGTTGTACAGGAATTAATAAAAAGAAAATGCTTAAATATTACATTATTATAAATATATTCCCAAATACCTTTCAGTAGGTGTAATGGCTCATTTTATCTAGGGAGCAATCATCAGGAGAGCTAAAATGGCCGCCATCCTATTAGTACGCATAAAACCTGTCCTAATCAAACAGGAGGACAAGTTAGTTCAAAACTATGAACCAAACTGCTTCCTCATCCACCTTTCCTACTTGCCAGGGATTCTAATCTGGAATACAGCTGATAAGATCTTCAGCTGAATCTTTGTAGGAATGGAGTTCATGGGGAGACATGAAGTACAGAGAGGACGGACAAGACAGACTGTAGTAATGGAGACTGCATACAAGAGCTGCTGCTAAACAGCCACATCCCCACCCTTCTCTCAGTACCTAATGTCTCCTCATGAACTCCATTCCTACAAAGATTCAACTAAAGATCTTATCAGCTGTATTTAGGATCAAAATCCCTGACAAGCAGAGAGGAGGCTGAGGTAACTCTTTAGCGCAGTGTAATGAAATAACTCATCCTTCTGTGTGATTAGGACAGATTTTGTGTGTACTAATAGCATAGTGGTCATTTTATTTCCCCTGATGATTGCTCCTGAGACAAAACAAACCATTATAACGAATTAAAAGTAATTGGGAATATGCTATAGATTTTAGATTAGGCACATGGACACATATGACGAGGTCTGTACCTTTCCAAAAATTAGGCACATCCTCTGGCAGTACAGGGAATATCAAGACTGGCATAGAAAATGTTGGTCTTGATAGCTCTACTCCATCATGTTTTTTAAGGATAGCATTTTTTTGTCATATAACTTGTGTTGTCTTCAGACATCCTTTTTCCTGTGGACTCTATGGAAAACCGCCTGAAAAACATCACATTGAGAGCATGCTGCAATTAAAAAAATATGCCAAAGTAGCACAGAACACCAGGAAACTGTCTTAAACTGTGACCACGAAAGAACGCTGTGTTTTTAGGGAGTTTTGTTCAAGAGGTGCTTAACTTATCTAAATATAAGCAGGAAAATGGTGCTGCATTATATTAAACTGTGCAATCAATCTGCCAATCACAAAAAGCGTGGTTCAGTATTTCTTGCTACAATTACCATTTTTCACGAGCTATTTTTTCTTTGTAATAAGCATAAATATGTTACGTTTGAAATTAAATGCATTTTCTGTCCTCCACCACATCTAATTATAACCTTGTTTGGGGAATTGATTACTTAGCTTTGCTTCTGGAATACAACTTGATACAACACCATAAAAATGCTTTGTATTTATGTATACACGCCGGCTACTGAGTTGGTCTTTGTATGACAAATGAAATACCGGTAGATCCTATAATAAGCCCAATTAGTTTGGTTTTAATAAAACATTCTTCTCACTTGCACTTTGAAGATTACATTGTCGCATCTATTAAAATGTCTTTGGCCAAAAAAAAGTTGTTTTTTAGCATTCAGCTTGCATTACCCAAATCCTAGTACTTCTCTTTTAATTTCCACTTTGATTTGAACACTTTTGTTAATGTAATGTCTTAGTGCCAGACAAATTAGAGAGCCATTAAATATTTATTTCTGAATCGATTTTTATAGGCAACGCTAAGCTCGAGTACAGCCTCTTACTGACATTCATCATGAAGATCCATTTAGGTAATTTATTAAAACACAGAACTTCAGCAATCATTCAAAATGCTTAGCTTTCAGAACAGCAAAGATGAGCCCATTAAATAATGTATTTTGCCATTCTTCATAGCTTTATCTTTTTATGGCCTTTTTATTTAGTTTAAGTAACTTTTCCGAGTATAACTTGTTTTGCAAGACGATTCCATTAACTGCCTAGGCAAAACAAGAGTCTACAGTTACATTCAGCGCTTCACATTAGACTGATGTCGGTTTTATATTCACAATTTGTTTTTCATTTTAGTTTATTTTTACTCTGTAAAGCCTAGAAAAGCAATCTGTTGCTACCCGGAATCTGTCAACAAGCAGGGTACCTGTTGCAATACAAACTGGAGGGGGGGATTCCTTATGCCATATAAATTAAGCTAATCCTTATGTAATGAAATGTTAAGTTACTGTTAAATATATTGTGTATATTAATTTGTCAAAATGTATGCTGTCAGTGAATGGCCTATGCAATATTAGTAACTCCCAGTACTCACATGATGGTCTATTTTTTTCATGCTATTTGCACAGTCCCAGAAGCAAAATGCATTTCTTCCACAATCAAGCTTTTTTTCAAAACTTCACAGAAAGAACTTAAAGGAGTTGTTCATTGTTCTACTAACCCAACAGCGTGGCCGGTCCGGACGTGGTAATCATACTTTCCTGAAACCTGCCACTGGTTTCTGGCTCTATGCTCCCCCACTGCCTCTGCAGGTCCTGGGTCTCACCGCGTCAACATCCGGTTTGACATCAGATCACATGACCACAACAGCCAAGAACTGCCTGCAGAGATGACTTGTCACCCATGTGTCATGTCACCAGGTCACATGATGCATTGGGGACGTGACCTGGCATCAAACAGGATGTTGACTGTAAGACGCAGAACATACTGTCACAGATGAAGTTGCAGATAGCTGGAACTTATAAATAAACGACCGACTGACTTGATCCCAAACTAATGAGCATATTGGTGCGCCCTTTAAAACCCTACGAGCTCTCCCTGACTGCTATGCCCATGCAAGGGTCTCAATTGTAGTCGATTGCATGCCCACGTACCTAAGACTGTGTGACACCTGAAAACCCTATAATAGTGAGGGGACACGACCACCGACTCCCTGCACTTAATACGGACGGAGTCAGGCTCACCTAGAATCAAGCCAGCAAGGAAACACAATAAAGGAAAAGACTTATCTGAGCAAACAGCAACAGCAGCCTCCAGCAGTGAACACTTAATCCAGGAAGTAGTATAAACCGCAAAGTGAGGCAGTATGGGAGGGAATATAAAGGAAGACGATTAGTCTAAATAAGTGACACCTGGCAGAAGGAAAGGAGATGACAAAGTGAAACCAAAACAAAGAACGTCATACAAGAGGTAGAGAAGAACGTCTGCCAGACCTTCTCACAGATCTGGCGGTGACACATACAAAGCTGCTGAGGGAGCGATTGAGCTGGAACTCAGCATGGTAATCAGGTAAGTATAATATCCTCCGCTGGTCCGGCCACGCTGGATAGTCTGTATAAAATGTTCCTAGAGTTGAGCTATCCATTTAAGTCATACCTTCACATAATGATTACGTAAAGCTTTGTCCTGGAAAACTTAGCGGAATTGTTTCCAAAAATACTATTTATGGACTACTAGCCCCAACTTAAGTGTTAGACACGTGTCCACCCTCACCTCAAATTTGGGTTAGGGTTAGGATGAAAATTTTGTCAAATTTGACATCTTGTGACACAGTATCGTGAAATCATGTTTTTGAAAAAGCTAGTCTTCCAATTCCATACATCTTGGGATATGTTTAGCAAGGAGGATAGATAAGGAAGATCACATCTGTATAATGTTTTTCTTCTTTAACCGCTTCCAGACCTTGTCATTTTTCTCCTTCCTAACCCTGCCTAATTTAGCAAATCTGATGTGTACATTTATGTGTTTAATCACTTTGCAATGTTTTTACTTATCCAAGTGATTCAAAGATTGTTTTTTTTTTGACAAATTGTACTTCATGTCAGTGGTAAATTTGAGTCAATATGTTTTACCTTTATTAATAAAAAGTTATTAATTAACATTTACCATATGTCTAATTTATGTTGGCATCATTTTGTAAATGTATATTTTTAGGATATTAGAAGGCTTGAATTTTAGAAGCATTTATTCTAATTTTCAAGAAAAAAACTCTCCTGACATGGCTGTTTTAATAGCTAGATGCATTTCTACATGCATTTCTCATGTAATAACAATTCTGGAATCTAGTCTTATGGCTCTATGTTGTACCATTCATTTATTATTTCAACTAGACATTATGAATGAATTGCTAGTAGTCTGCAGTAAGGGTGCAGACGTGTGGTAACCAGTGAGGATTGTTTACCTGGACAGTCTGACAATGACCGCACTGACTGGATAGAGTCATCCTGTGCAGGTACTCACCCCCAACTGGTTACCACCCCTCTGTACCCTTACTGCAGACTGCTAGCTATTCATTCATAGCTTCTAGTAGAAATAATAAAGAAATGGTACAACATAGAGCCATAAGAATAAATAATCCAGACTTATTACATGTAGCTATTAAAATGGACATGTCAGGAGAGTTGACAGGTCCTCTTTAAGGACCAATTCAGTTATGAAGTCACTTTGAGGGGCTTACATAATGAAACCACTATAAATGATCCCATTTTAGAAACTGCACCCATCAAATTATTCATAACTGATTGTATACATTTTGTTAACTCTTTAGTTATTCCACAAGAATTAGCGGAAAATTGAGATGTTTTTGAATATTTTTTCCTGTAATGCAGCACGTGTTAACAGCAAAACAATCCTAAATATTTATTACTATGATTCTGCAGTTTGCAGAACCACCCCATATGTGGTTGTAAACTGCTGTGTGGGCACACTGCTGGGCTCAGAAGGCAAGGAGTGCCATATGATTTTTGGAGGACAGATTTTACTAGAATGGTTTTTGGGTGCCATGTTGCATTTGAAGAGACCCTGAGGTACCCCTACAGTGGAATTTATTGAGCGGTATAGTTCGTGCTTTGACTCAACAGTTGTTATTTAGAACTTTGATACACAGGGCTGTGAAAATGAAAAATTAAATTTTTCCAATAAAATGTTGCTTTAGATCCAGATATTTCATTTTCACAACAAGAGAACAAGAGAAAGTAAGTGACCCTGCAATATTTACACATTTTACCCTGAATACATTGATACTCTATATTATTGGCACACAGCAGGGTTCAGGAGAAGAATGTGCACCATGTGGATTTGAGGCCTAGATTGGTGATTTATACAGCACTGGCTGAGAACTACATAGGCTCTAAGGTTAAAAAAAAAAAAAAAACAACAAGCAAACCAAGAAATGACCCCATTTTGGAAATCACAACCCTCACAGAATTTATCAAGGAGTGTAGTGAGCGGTTTGAACCCCACAGGTGTTTTGCAAAAAAGAATGCACAACTGATGGTGCAAAGTGAAATTTGCTGTTTTTATCCAGATACACCATTTCATATTACCATGCCTAATATCTTGTGTCCTTTGTGTACTATCATAAAAAACAATCCCTCTTGTTATTATGCTGGTTATCCTGGTTTTAGAAACACCCTTCAAGTGGCCCATTTTTTTGCCTGGACATATGGGCTCAGGAGTAAAAGATCACCATACACATTTGAGGTCCGGTATGGTCATTTATCATTTTGCTGACAACTTTAGAGGCTCTCAAAATAAATAATAAATGAAACCCCTGAGAAGTGAACCTACTTTGGAAACCTCACCCATCAAAGTATTAAGTATTTTTTTGCAGAAATTAATGTGCAGCAGACTGTGCAAACTGAAAATTGCAAGTTTTTGGGAGATATGGCATTCGAGTGCCCGACTGGTGCCATCTGAGATGCATACTACACTTATTTAAATGATAGGCTGGTTTCACTGGCTTTGAAAATGCCATAAATGTGAGCCTAGGCTGCTGTATAGGTACACAACAGGGCTCATAAGGGAAGGAGCGCCATTTTGCTTTTGCTGAAATAGTTTTTGGGTACTACACAACATTTGCAAAGACGCTGGGGTGCCTGTACAGTGGAAGCCCCCAACAAATGACCCCTAAGACGTTATTTATCAAGGGGTGGAGTGAGCATTTTAGCACCACAGGTGTTTTGCAGAAATAAATGAGCAGTTGAATGTGCTAAATTAAATTGTAAGTTTTCCACAGATATGGCATTTCAGTACACAATATGTTGTGCCCAGCTTGTGCCACCTGAGACTCACACCACACCTTTTAATTATTAGGCGAGTTCCACTGGGTACTGAAATGCCATAAATGTGGATGTAAACAGCTGTTTCGGTACGCTGCAGGGTTCAAAAGGAAAAGACTAACTTTCGGGTTTTTTAGCGCATATTTTAATGGATCGGTTTATACGTGCCATGTTGCTTTTGAACAGGGTGCCAGGACAGCTATTTTTAGACAACCATCGTTTTTTTTTTTTTTTTTATTCTCTTAACTGATTAGAAGTAGGATAAAAAAGGCAACAACTCTGCCATTTCTTTTTGGGTTTTGTTGTTACGGAATACACCATGTGGGAAAACTGGCTTGTTAACTTTATTATGCTGGTCCGTACGATTACAAAGATACCAATTTTTTAGTATTTTTTTTTTTTACCCCTTAATGTAAAGCATTAAAAAATAATGTTTTTACATTGCCTATTTATTTTTTTTTTTTGGTGATGGTCTTGTGTTAGGGCTTGTTTTTCGTGGGATGCATTAACATATTTTTGTTAGTACCATTTTTGGGTACATATAACTTTTTGATCGCTTGATATGATGATTTTTGGAAAAGTGAGGTTACAAAATATCATTTTTTAAAATGTTTTATAGAATTCAACTGATGGGGTAGATCATGTGATATTTTTACAGAGCAAGAAGTTATGGATTTGTACCAAACCTATTTTTTTGTTCAGTGCTACACAATAAGTGTTTTTGAGCGCCATATTTTTTTTATTTTTCTGCCAATTGTCTTGTGTTTTTCTCATTTTTGTAGGATGAGGCAATGTTTTTATTAGTACCATTTGGGGGTACATGGCATGTTATGATTGCTTAATATATGCTTTTTGTGAGGTGACCAAAAAATGGCTGTTCTGGCACCTTTTTTTATTGTATTTTATTTTTATGGCTACTACCTGACGGGGTAGTTGGCAGTCATCGGTAAGCCACGAGTGCTTCACGGGGACCTGATGGGTTGAGAGGGAGGCCCCTTCCTCTGTAAGCATTGTAGACATCTAAGACTACATTCACATGACAGAAAAAAGAATGAAACGTCTTATGTTTCTTTTTAAGGCCATCACACATCCTTTTTAATGTTTATTGAAGTAATAAGACACACATAACAAAGAGGTGAGACACCTGGAGCGAGGTGGAACATAGACACATAGTACTGCTGTGGACAAGGAAGCACACTGAATGGATACTTCGGACCCCAAATGTGTGGACCTATACTTGTATATATCTAATGTATGTGATGAAGTTTACATCTCCACTAATAACACAGTAGAATACTATCAATAATAGTTTACACAGCTCCAATTTGAAGGGGAGTTTTTTTTTTTTTTTTCCTTAATTTAAGAAAATCATTATACAAATAAATAGGGAGGATGCAACCTCCTAGTGAAGTAATCAATAAACCTGAACGTCACATTGGAAAGCAAGTCTTAATGCAGAACTAACTAACTTTCTAATATATGTTGTCGGATGGAGTCAGATGAATGATGAGGCGGGAAGGATGCAGCTAGTGTTCGAAGGGGGGAAGGAAAGGAGTCCTATCGGGGACTATATACACTCACCTAAAGAATTATTAGGAACACCTGTAATATTTCTCATTAATGCAATTATCTAGTCAACCAATCACATGGCAGTTGCTTCAATGCATTTAGGGGTGTGGTCCTGGTCAAGACAATCTCCTGAACTCCAAACTGAATGTCAGAATGGGAAAGAAAGGTGATTTAAGCAATTTTGAGCGTGGCATGGTTGTTGGTGCCAGACGGGCCGGTCTGAGTATTTCACAATCTGCTCAGTTACTGGTATTTTCACGCACAACCATTTCTATGGTTTACAAAGAATGGTGTGAAAAGGGAAAAACATACAGTATGCGGCAGTCCTGTGGGCAAAAATGCCTTGTGGATGCTAGAGGTCAGAGGAGAATGGGCCGACTGATTCAAGCTGATAGAAGAGCAACATTGACTGAAATAACCACTCGTTACAACCGAGGTATGCAGCAAAGCATTTGTGAAGCCACAACACGCACAACCTTGAGGCGGATGGGCTACAACAGCAGAAGACCCCACCGGGTACCACTCATCTCCACTACAAATAGGAAAAAGAGGCTACAATTTGCACAAGCTCACCAAAATTGGACTGTTGAAGACTGGAAAAATGTTGCCTGGTCTGATGAGTCTAGATTTCTGTTGAGACATTCAAATGGTAGAGTCCGAATTTGGCGTAAACAGAATGAGAACATGTATCCATCCTCTGATGGCTACTTCCAGCAGGATAATGCACCATGTCACAAAGCTCGAATCATTTCAAATTGGTTTCTTGAATATGACAATGAGTTCACGGTACTAAAATGGCCCCCACCGTCACCAGATCTCAACCCAATAGAGCATCTTTGGGATGTGGTGGAACGGGAGCTTCGTGCCCTGGATGTGCATCCCTCAAATCTCCATCAACTGCAAGATGCCATCCTATCAATATGGGCCAACATTTCTAAAGAATGCTATCATCACCTTGTTGAATCAATGCCACGTAGAATTAAGGCAGCTCTGAAGGCAAAAGGGGGTCCAACCCCGTATTAGTATGGTGTTCCTAATAATTCTTTAGGTGAGTGTATATATCGGCTGGAGACATATTCCCTCCAACACTCTAGTGAACTTAGATGTCTAAACCTCTGAATATCTTCTATTCTTGCCAGAGTTTTGCGTAATTCTGAAATCTTCTCATTTCCCAAGAGGATATTTCTTCAAATCTATGAATTTGGTCCACTTTAAGGAGCCCATTTTCTATGTAGGGGGTGTCAGGAGATAGCCAATGTTTCGGGATGAGGAATCTGGCAGTGCATATAAGGTGTTTGAAGAGGCCCAGATTAGAGGTCTTATGATTAGCCAAATATAGGTTTAAGAGCGCTCTCTCCGGGGATGGGAGGAAATTAGCACCACACACTTGGTTGCTTATTTGGAAGTTTCTTTCCCACCATGGGAGCAATTTTGGGCAATCCCACCAAATATGTAGGTAGGAGCCTCTGACATCTGATCATCTCCAGCACACGTCAGAAGTGGCTTCAGAGTATAGGGAGACAATGTCTGGGGTCATGTACCAACTAGTGACGATTTTGTACCTGTTTTCCTGGAGTCTTGCACATCTAGACGATTTATGTGGGGAGATTAAGACCGTATCAATTTATTTGCGAGAAATTGTATGTTTCAAGTCCCTCTCCCAAAGTCCTATGAAAGATGGGTGTACAAATGATGCCAGAGATCTGAGTCTATTGTAGAGCTGTGATATAAGTTTGGGGGGGGGGGGGGGGGGGGGGCATGTAAACTATTCATCAAGCTCTCAAACTAACTTAACGGTCTTAGTAAATCCCCAAAGAAGATGTGTTGTGTTAAGTATGCCCTGAGGAAATGAATTGGATTGTTAAGTGCAAGAGTAGAGGGGATCGAAAGACTATCCCTCAGCTCGCTCACTGATAAAATCACCTTTTCCTGAAAAAGATCTCTCAAGGATGTGAGAGTGTCTCTGGAATGTTTAGGTAGACTTTCAAGGAGAGCTTTGGGGGCTAGTTGGAAGATATCTCGTACCTGTAGTAGTGGAGAAGGGAACAGAACATTATAATATGTGGATTGGAACCATTTTCAGGCTCTCATAGTGGATTTTATCAATGGGGTAGCTTCAGGAGGCAGAGGAGGTAGGCACTTATGGCTTAAGAGGAGGGTTCTAAATGAGGATTTAACTAATGATTGTTCCATAGAGACCCAGGATTTATGGGGTGGGGCCCCCAACCAGTCTACCAATCTGGAGAGGAGGATGGCTTTGCCGTATAATTCCAGATCTGGGAGGGCGATTCCTCCTAATGTCTTACAGCGACAGAGGGATTTATAGGAGAGGCGAGCTTTTTTTCTTGTTCCAAATGAAGGAGCTGAATAATGATCTAAGAGAGGCATTATAAGAAGTTGGGATTGGGATTGGAAGGACTTGTAGCAAGTAAGTGTCACCGCCAGCTCTCTGAGAAGGTCTGGCAGACGTTCTTCTGTACCTCTTGCATGATGTTCTTTGTTTTGGTTTCACTTTGTCATCTCCTTTCCTTCTCCCAGCTGTCATCTATTTACACTGATTGCCTCCCTTTATATTCCCTCCCATACTGCCTCACTTTGCCGTTTATACTACTTCCTGGATTGTGTTCACTGCTGGAGGCTGCAACGGCTGATTCCTCAGATAAGTCTGTTTCCTTTATTTGTGTTTCCTTGCTGGCTTTATTCTAGGTGACCCTGACTCCGTCTGTATTAAGTGCAGGGAGCCGGTGGTCGTGTCCCCTCACTATTATAGGGTTTTCAGGTGTCACACAGTCTAGGTACGAGGGCATGCAATCGTCTACCATAAAGACCTTTGCATGGGCATAGCAGTCAGGGAGAGCTCTATGGGTTTTATAGGGCTCACCCATATGTTCCTTAGTTTGGGATCAAGTCAGTCGGATGTTTATTTATAACTTCCAGTTTTCTGCAACACCATCCGTGACAGTAAGTCAATTTGGGCAATACCAAAGAGGTGAGAATATTTTTCCTACAAAACCAGGAAAATATCGGAAGGTCAAGGTTTTTGAGGGTATAAGAGATATGTTTCTAAAGAGGGGTGTAGTTTAATAAGAATAGTTGGGAGGGATCATTACTTATTTTGATTCCTAAGTATGTTAGGTGGGGAAGAGACCAGTTGAAAGGGGAGTTTTGTTCCAAACAAACCTTCTGGTGCCTGCATATGCCAGTATGTATAATCAGGGATTTGCTGTGATTGATCTTAAATTTGGAGTGCATGCCAAATGTTTCTATGTTATGGTAGATTTTTGGGAGAGCGATAGCTGGATTGCTGATCATGATGAGCAGGTCATCTGCAAAGGCAGCTGTTTTATGTTCCTGTGAAAAAAGATACTGGGCACTCTCTAGAATAAAAGGAACCTCACAATTTATTATCAATAGGACATATAAACATATAGACAATTCATTTAATACCATTAAAACACCATAACATAAAATCCGGATAAATATAATAAAATATGAAATATAAAACTAAATTCCTATTAATCTAAAAAATATTTAGGAATAAGACCGCCTCTGATTATTCGGGGATAAAAAGTCTTTTAAATAAATGTTCCTCCAACTTTGAGTTTGGGTATACTGTAGAAATATTCTTTAGGGTATTGATAGCCCAAATATAACTTCTCCTCCGCAAATGAAATGAAATCTCAGATTTTCAATACAGTGATTTAGTTATGCGGCGTCCCGCTTTACTCACTGTTCAGTTGAAATGCTTTATTCCGCTGCTGTGCCGGTACTTTGAGTTCAGGGATATCACATATGAGTTTCGTTCCCCTCTCTGTCTCGTAGGCGCCGCTCTATCAGTAGAAGAGCCGGCGCTCGATGGTTAATGCAGGCTCCTTTTTTCTGCGCTGGACTTGATTTGTAGATGAGGGTGTGATACTCCTCAGAGAAATCCTTTTGGAGTGCGCCTAAGGTCTGCAGTGAGACACAGTAGATCCGGGTATCTATGAGACTTTAGCACGGAAAGTCAATGTCCATCAGGGGGGATCCTAGCACCAAACGCGTTTCGGGGTCTGTTATCACCCCTTCCTCAGTGGTAATGAGTCCCCCTTCTAAGCTTCTTTATATAGTCTTAGATAATGACACAACTATCATCTGCTGTGTAATTGGACTTGTTTCACAAGACCTGGTGTGGATTTTGGAAACGCCTCATTTTCAACAGTTTCTTTTATTCTCTATACTAAATTTGTATATACTTCTTTTTATCCTTCAGCTATATCCCAATATAGGCAGTACGAAATGTAGAAAAACAAATTAAGTTGGCATTAAGCAAATATCAATTTTTATCACTACATTCAGTGTGATTTGTCGCCATTTCTATAATATCTTATCTGCAACAAAACGCAATCTCTCCCGCGGTATTCATGCGGTTTTCTTTCTACTTATTCATATCACCAAAATTTACTAGCATCCAATAAAATTTAGAATTAAACACTTGCACAAGCATCAATATAAATATACATAAATAAATATATGACTAATTATTTTTATACATTTTTTCAAAAAATCTTTTTAATTTCTACAAAGTTTTTATGTAGGGTGTGGGCGAGTTCGTGGCTAAGCAGAGTATACATGAATAGTGTCGGATACGGGACTGAAGTGTCGGTGGAGGCTCACCGCGGAGGACCGGACCCCCCCAGAAAAAATTTTTTCACTGGGAAGGATCCCGTCTCCCGCCGCGGGCCCCCCCCCATCATAAGAATCCGAATAACTCGAACTCTGAGTTCAGTCCTCCCGGCACAAGTGTGTTCAGTTCATAAATTCTCTGCGTCTCCACCCTCGACATTTTGCCTATATGATCTCCCCCCCTCCATTCTTTGGTCACCTTGTCAATTGCGGCAAATTTTATCCCAGATGGATTCTGATTATGTAGCATTTTAAAATGTTTGGACAATACGTGTGTCTCCAATCCTTTTTTAATGTTAGCTACATGTTCGGAGATACGTTTTTTCAACATTCTTTTTGTTCTCCCCACATATTGCTTCCCACAGGGACATTCTATAATATAAATTACGTTTTCAGAACTGCAGGTTAAAAAATCTTTTATAACATGTTTGTGGTGATTCACTGTTGAAATCACTTCTCCTGTTTTGCGTGGGAATGTGGTAATTTTGCAATTGCCACATTGCCCACATCTATAGAATCCTTCCATATGGATCCAGTTTTGTATGGAGGGTTCAGGTATTTTATTCTTTTTTATCGTAGGTGCCACTATATTTGCCAGGTTAGGGGCCTTGGTGAAAGTAATGCATGGATTAGGTGGGATCAGGGGGCCTATTATTTTTTCTTTCTTTAATATGTGCCAATGTTTGCGTATGATTCCCTGAATTTTTCTATATTCATTATTAAATGGGAGTGTAATCCTAATTTGATCATTTTTGCAAACTTCATCTTCCACCTGTTTATTTTTATTTTCAAAAAAATCTTTCCTTTGCATTCGTCTCACTTTATCTAGTGATCCCTTAATCAAACTCTCTGGATACTCTTTTTCCCTAAATGCTTCTGACATTGCGAATGCCTCCTTCTCAAATTGTTCATCCATCGTACAGTTACGTTTTAATCTTTGAAATTGTCCCTGTGGGATATTTGTCAACCAATTGGGAAGATGACAGCTACTGTACAAAATATAACTGTTCCTGGTTGCAGGTTTGATGAATGTGCAACTTTTTAAAAAACCGTCTTCTACATATAATTTTAAATCTAAAAATTCTAAAATGTCTTGACTATTATTGTGGGTAAATTTGAGATTAAAATCATTTACATTAATAATATTGAGAAATTCTTCCAAACTACTTTTGCCCGATTTCCAAATAAAAAACACGTCATCTATATATCTTTTCCAGAGCACCAGGTCCGTCCCCAGCCGGGGCGTTATGGCCAGATCTTCCCAAAATGCCATAAAAAGATTGGCATAGCTGGGGGCGAACCTGGTGCCCATCGCCGTGCCCTGAATCTGTAAGTAAAAATTTCCCTCATAATAAAAATAATTGTGCGTTAAAATGAAATCTATCCCTCTTATTAAGAACTCTATTTGGTCATCTTTTAAACTTCCTTCTTTTTTTAGTTGAGCACTCACTGCCTCCTTGCCCTGTTTGTGTTTAATGATCGTGTACAGTGAGTGTACGTCCAGAGAGCCCATCCACCAGCCTTCCTTATGTTCCTGGTCACCTAGTTTCACTCCTTTGATTTCGTTATCTAACCTAATTGTTTGTATGAGGGGTTCCATAGTCAGGACAAATAGAAGGGGGTAAAGGGGGCAGCCTTGATGGGTTCCGTTATGTATCTGTAATGGGGATGATATGGTGTCATTGATGGAGATTGAAGCAGAGGCATTAGAGTACATGGCATCCGTGCCGAGAAGGACTAGGGGCAAGGATTTCTTTTTTATGTAGTGTAGGATATTAAGAACCCTAGCTGTATTGTCTTTCCCCTCCCTACCCCTAACAAAGCCTGTTTGATCTCTATGGATCAGGGAAGGGAGAATAGAAGCCAGGCGGTTAGCCAACATTTTGGCAAGTAGTTTCAGGTCAATGTTAAGGAGAGAGATGGGTCTATGGTTAGGGCATTGTGTATGATCTTTACCCTCTTTTGGAATTAGGATAATATTGGCTTTAGTCATTTCTCTGGATAGGGGGTTATTCTTCAGAGCTAAGTTATATATCGAAAGTAGATATGGTATTAGAGTGACTTGAAATGAGGAATAATAAGATATAGGGAGACCATCTGGGCCCGGGCTTTTACCTTTTGGGGAATTACGGATAGCATCTATAAGTTCTTCTGAGGTAAAAGGGGAGGCCAAAAGTTTCTTATCTACCTCCGAGAAAGAAGAAAGTTGTGATTTTTCTAAAAAAGGAGGAGGGGGAGAGCGAAGTCCTCTTCACATTTTGTGTCTGGTGGTCAGTGTCAAGGCTATAGAGGGACTTGTAAAAATCCATAAATTGTGCAGCAATTTGGTTCGAGTCAAATATAGGCAAGCCTGAGGGATTTGTAAGTTTATGCACATAATTGTTCGACTTGATCTTCTTAACCCTCTGGATAACAAATTCGGAAGCTTTATTTCCATGAGCAAAAATTTTTTGCTGTGAGTTGAGATAGTACTTCGCTGTTTGGGTATTCAGCAGGTTTTTAAGAGAATGTATGCAATTATTTAGCTCATTCAAGAGTGATTGTAGAAGGGAGATTTTATGGGTTCTCTCCAGACGACTGATTTTCTCATGTAGGTCATCAAACTGCTGGTTTCTTATTTTCTTGAGGTGGGCACCTATACTAATACATTGGCCTCTCAGGAACACTTTGTGAGCGTCCCATAGAGTTTGAGGGGAGACTTCAGAAGTCTCGTTTAAGTTGAAGTATTTCACTAGAGCTTTTTGTATTTTGGATTTGGCCTCTGGATTTCCTTGAAGATGTTCGTTTAAGCGCCATGTAGCATAGTAGTGTATTTTTCTCGTTGTGGATAGGGATAAGTATGTTGGGGAGTGATCAGAGAGGAGAATGTTGCCTATATTCGCCTCTCTGCAGTTTTGGAGGTGTTCTTTGGAAATGAAAATATAGTCCAGACGTTGGTAGGAGCCATGAACAGAAGAGTAAAATGTGTAGTCCTTAATGTCAGGGTGCATAGTACAATACATCAATAAGTTGTGACTTCCACAACTTGGAGGTCAAAGAGCGTAGGATTGATTGGGAGTGGGCAGATTTCCCAGAGGCTGAGTCAAGAAGGGGGTTTAACACTAGATTAAAATCCCCTCCTATAACTAGTGTGCCTTCTCTGAAGGCGTTGACTTTGTCTAATACGTTTTTAAGCCATGGGATTTGCCTATTATTAGGGGCATATACATTCACAAATGTATATAGGTGTTGATGGATCTTCCCTTTTAACATTATATATCTTCCCTCAGAATCAATTCACTGATCCAGCAATTGGTAAGAACCAGAGTCCTACAAGGAGTATACTCGGGGGTGTAGAGAAGAGTTCCAAAACTTATTTTCCTCCTTAAGGAAAACCTCAGCAGCTTGGCGGCTGCAGGTGGAGGAGATTCTTCAGATTGTGTCCGTGGATAGACGTCTCTGTGTTAGGGAGTTGGCCTTTTTCTTCTGACGTTGGGCTTTAGGGGTTCGTCTAGGCTCAAATGGGTTAGGTTTGGGAACTTCTGGAAGGTAGGCGACGTCTTGAATAAAGTCCCAGTTCTCGATTTCTATGCTGGGGATCTCTAGGTGTTGGAAAACTTGCTCCAAATCAGCGTGATTCCGTATGGTGATACGAGTCCCCTTAAAAAGGAATGATAGACCAAATGGGAAAACCCAGCGGTATAAGACTTTGTGGTTTATGAGCCACTCCGTTAGGGGTTTGAGGGCTTTACGCTTTTTAAGAGTGATGGGTGCTAAATCTTGAAA
This sequence comes from Bufo bufo, assembly GCF_905171765.1. Taxonomy (NCBI): domain Eukaryota; kingdom Metazoa; phylum Chordata; class Amphibia; order Anura; family Bufonidae; genus Bufo; species Bufo bufo. The sequence continues at coordinate 157,739,832 of NC_053390.1, read as the reverse complement.
GATGGAGATTCCCTCATCTCTAAAAAGCACTTCACGTGTCTTCCTTGAGCTTTCCAGAATCGATTCTTGGAAGTTTAAAAAGCGGCAGATTATGTCTCTGGGAGGTTCTGTCGGCTTGGGCTTTGGACGCAGGGCTCTATGGGCTCTCTCTATGTTTGGAGCAGGGTGTTCTGGGCCTAGTAGCGTCTCACACAGGGCAAGGATTGCATCCGGGATTTCAGAGGTTAATATGGATTCTGAGAAGCCACGCAATCTTAAAGGGGTTATCCCACTTAGCAGTTTCATACTTACCTGTTGCCACCGCGCGTTCACTTCCTGGATTCTGGCTGGGGGCGGGCTTCATCTTGATTGAAGTCTTCTCCCGGCCGGGCCGCGCGCTGGACTGAACGTGCACGCTGCCGCGCATGCGCAATGTGACTTATTTCTGGCCAGTATAGTACAGAGCCGGCGTGCGCGTTCGCAGCTCTGTACTATTCTGGCCAGGAAGAAGTCACCGTCGCGCATGCGCGGCAGCGTGCGCGTTCAGGACAGCGAGTGGCCCGGCCGGGAGAAAAGAAGTCGTCTTCTGGGCAAGCGCGACCATCGGGATCTTGCGGAAGAGCGGTGGTCGTAACCAGGGGAGACCGAGTCACAACAATAAGGTAAGTGGGGATGAATTTTCTCCTAATCGGTGGGAATTTGTTAATAAAGTATATTTACAAAAATGATCACTGTCAAATCATTAAAAGATTTAACAGTGATCATTATGATGGGATAACCCCTTTAAGTTATTGCTCCTGCCCCTATTTTCCTGATCTTCCAGTGCAGTGTGCATTGAGTTGAGGTGATTCTGGATGAAGTGCAGGCTGTTTGAAGCAGCGGATTGGAACTCCAGCATGGTGGTCTGGGCTGTCTCTAGGTCTTCCACCGTTCCACCCACATGTCTGATGTCCTGCCGGAGGGACGATAGCTCACTCACCAGAGGTTCCAGGGCTCTTGTCAGGGCCGTTTTCAGGTATTTCCTCGATATCGGAAGGTTCTGGCGGCTGCCTTTGTCCTCAGAGTCGCTCTCTCTCTCTCTCCACAGTGTCAGGATTACCATCTTCTGGTTCGTTCTGTGTGGCGAGCGCCATGTTGAATTCTTTAGCAGCATGTATGGACGCCGCTTTTTTAATAAATTTATCCATTTCCCCGCTAGCCGCAGAGGTCTTTTGGTGTTGGGAGGAATCCCCAGACCTCGGGTGACCGATTTTCACCATTTTTTGCCGGCACAGCTAAAGTAAGCTGCAGTAAAGATAAATCAGTTAGACGGAGCTTAGGCGCACACGGCTTTTCACGTCCGGCGCTAGCTCCGTCCCACGAAGGGGAGCGGTTTTAATGTCCGTGTTTCATACAGGCATTAATTAAAAAGTCTGTAAACAATTGACAATTTTTGCCATTTTTAATGGACTAGTATTTCATTGTCCTATAAATGTAGCCTAAGGGTATAATCCGCCTGCATTTGAGTTTTAAGTGTTGCTGGTGGATACAGCAGGGGTGCAGCTGCTAGTATCAGCCATGCCCCTGCCTCTGATCAGGCAAGCACAGCTTCTGTGGCTGCCTGATCAGAGTGGGGTCGGGAAAGAGTTAATCATTTTAATTGCCTTTACAGATTATAATGATAATAGCTTCTAAAGTCAAGTATTTTTCACTAGTGTATCAGGCCGTTTGCCAGTATGGATACCTCTTTTGTAACCTCATTGCGGTAGGCAGTAGATGCACAGATTATGTGAAGTAGTACATAGCTTAATAATGGTCCGGGCAGACTTGAAATTGCGTTCACTGGCATGATTATAAAAGCCATTTCCTGCTTATTGTTCACAGATGTTCCTGCTTGGTGACTGCACAGCTTGCTTTAATGTCATCCTTCATTTTCAAAATTGCAACTTTACAACATAGGGATTGACTGTCTCTAATTCTATTAAGCTGTGGAATAACTTTCTGAGTATTTCGATGCTGACTGTCGTGTGGTTAACTCATTGCTACACAAATTAAATGCAGCATTCGGTATGCTGGTACATAGCAATGTATGTTAGAATAGCAGAGCTCTCAAAACTGCCTAAATCCACGCAGATGTCCCATACTTCTGTCCTTTCAAACTATGAGACCTCCACTATGAAGTCTGACCATGCCAAGCACGGTTTAACAAAAAGCTCAAGGTGGGAGCTAAAATGTTGCATTTTTAGGCATATAGAGAAGTAAATCTACAAATTTTTTGGAGTTCTGTGTTCCCTTCCATGCTATTTGATTAAGGTCTAGATTGTGTGCACTATACTTCAAATACTTCACTACGTAGTGCTGCTGTCTCCTTCTTTTGTGTGTGTGTGTATATATTTAGTAAGGGATCGCTCTCTCTCAGGAGGTCTCAATCACAGATTTCTTGCAGACAACCAGATTGAAGTCCAAATGATGCTTTGTTTTCTAGCCCTTTATCACAATACAGCAACTAAAATAACTGCTGCCCGTCTAGGCACTACCTAATACATAATTAATTCCCTGACTCACCTCTAAAGAACACAATTCACACACATAATATGCAGCTTTCTGAGCCCAAACAGTCCAGCAGCCTCCAGGCTGTGACTACAACAACATCAGTTCCTTTGGGGTATTGTGGCCCAGAAGTCCGCCTGACTCTGGTCGTGTGACCCTCTCTCCGCAGGTGTCGCTAGGTCCCCCAAACTCAGGCTTCCTCAGCCTATCGCTCTCACTCTCAGGCCTCCTCCAGTCTTTCCTTCTCTGTATAGTTCGTGCCTAGCTGAGCAAGTATTTATTGTTTTGTGTTGATGTAACACATTGTGATGTGAAGCTGCAACTTCATCGTGCCAAGTGATGCCAAACTTGGAAGTTTGATGTGCTGCGTGGCCAATAAAGCACTGTTTGAGCTTGAAAAAGCCTACTGTTTGTTGAGAAGACTGTCATTGCCAACCCACTATATATATATATATATATATATATATATATTTATATATATATTTGAGAAAGGCTCTAGTGCTGAGCCGAAACGTTGCGCTGCCCACATGGGTGAATAAAAGGTGACTGTTTTTTCATTTATCCTTGGAGAGCTGCCTTTTTCTGATATTTTGTATACAAGGACTGCTTATCCTCTGGGCCGTGCACCCTTCTACTTACTGAAGCCTTTGTGCTGCCTCATTTTTTATATATATATATATATATATATATATATATATATATATAGTGACACAGTGAGTGGTTTGGTCTGGGAAAACAGGTATTTTCCTCCCAGCATGTGCTGCTGGGCTGATTTACAGCCAGGTGAGGTCAAATACCGGACCAGATTTTAAGTGCCGGTCTGGGTTTTGGCAGCACCTGGCTGTCCTTAAATAGGCAGCTGGGCTCAGAAGCGAGGTCTCTGTGTTGGGATCTGGGAGCCTTGTGTCTGGATAAAAGCTTGCTACCTGTTTGGCGTGAAAACAGCTTGGTGCTGCTATGGTCAAGGACACTTTGAGGCAGAATTGCTGCATTGTGTAAATTACCATCAACACTGCAAAGTGACTTTTTGCTGGTTTATGACTGCTTGTTTTGTCACTTGCCTAAAGTGTGAATAAAACACTGAACAGTTTGATCCAAAGAACATGTTGTTATCTCTATACAAGTATTTAGAGAGGGCTCACCTATAGTTCAGGAATGGAAATGGGTGCACCTACCAAGAGGATTCACCCAATCCTCAAAAACAGTAATAAAATTAGAGCAAAGAATGGTAGGGCACACCAATATTCGGTACCACACGGACGGTTATTATACCAATATTTTATTTGTTTGTGATATACACTGTTAGATAAACATATATAAAATGTAACAATCTTAAAATTAATAAAATACTAAAAATAGAAAAACTATTGAATACAATAAAACCAATATAATAATAATAATATAATAATATAATATTGTGTTTTTATATAGTTTCAATAGTTCAACTGGTAATATACCAAGATGATAAATAATGTCCTTCCAGATGGGTGCTTTCACCCAATCGATACCCCAAGAATTGGGGACTACACCTGCTTACTTGGATAAAGTCTTTTTGAATGAGGGCTTTTTGAATAGTCACTGCGGCTGTTACGGTTCAATAGTCGCTATGTATATTATATCGATACACTCTTGCTGCTTGATAGTACAAAAAGAGCCGAAGCACTTATACTCACAGTTTGTAGTGCAGTATTGTCGGCTTTAGTGAATCACAGGTGGCGTCCCACGTGTGGTAAACAGTACTTGCACAAGGTGCAGCAAGTAAGAGTGATGCGGCTTTGGGGTCCTCTGTGTTTTTTAATATAGCCGTACTGTGTTTGGGGATCAGTCGGTGGTATATTCCTTCTGTATTTAGATAGATTCTTTACAGGAGTGGACTCTGCCACGAGGCCGACTCTCCAAACAAACAGGTATCCGGCTGATCTTGAATTGTTCAAGCTGGAAAAACAGCGATCCCTTATTTCTTTATTTCCTTCTTCTTTTAGCGCTTTAGGTCCTCCGGTATACTGCTTTATTCCATGGGGTAATTACCAAACATGTTTCGGAGTTAACTACGACTCCTTCATCAGTGGCTGCTTATCTCTATACTGCGTCCGCTAATCCTGTCTACCAGAGCGAAACCCCACAATATACATTGGATATAAAAATTCTACACACCCCTGTTAAAATGTCAGGTTTCTGTGATGTAAAAAAATCATTTCATTTTCCACCTTTAATGTGACCTATAAACTGTACCACTCAATTGAAAAACAAATTGAAATCTTTTAGGTAGAGGGAAGAAAAAATATAAAAATAAAATAATATGGTTGCATAAGTGTGCACACCCTTAAACTAATACTTTGTTGAAGCACCGTTTGATTTTATGACAGCACTCAGTTCTTTTGGGTATGAGTCTATCAGCATGGCACATTTTGACTTGGCAAAATTTGCCCACTCTTCTTTGCAAAAACACTCCAAATCTGTCAAGGGCATCTCCTGTGCACAGCCCTCTTTAGATCATCCCACAGATTTTCTATCTGATTCAGGTCTGGGCTCTGGCTGGGCCATTACAAACTTTAATCTTCTTCTGGTGAAGCCATTCTTTTGTTTATTTGGATGTATGCTTTGGGTCGTTGTCATGCTGAAAGATGAAGTTCCTCTTCATGTTCAGCTTTCTAGCAGAAGCCTGAAGGTTTTGTGACGCCAATATTAACTGGTATTTGGAACTGTTCATAATTCCCCTCTAACTTAACTAAGGCCCCAGTTCCAGCTGAAGAAAAACAGCCCCAAAGAATGATGCTGCCACCACCATGCTTCACTGTGGGTATGGTGTTCTTTTGGTGATGTGCAGTGTTGTTTTTGCACCAAACATATCTTTTGGAATTATGGCCAAAAAGTTCAACCTTGGTTTCATCAGACCATAACATCTTTTCCCACACATGCTTTTGGGAGACTTCAGATGTGTTTTTGCAAAATGTAGCCTGGCTTAGATGTTTTATTTCGTAAGAAAAGGCTTTCATCTTGCCACTCTACTCCATAGCCCAGACATATGAAGAATACGTAAGATTATTGTCACATGTACCACACAGCGAGTACTTGCCAGATATTCCTGCAGCTCCTTTAACGTTGCTGTAGGCCTCTTGGTAGCCTCCCAGACCAGTTTTCTTACTGTCTTTTCATCAATTTTGGAGGGACGTCCAGTTCTTGGTAATGTCACTGTTGTGCTATATTTTCTCCACTTGATGTCTTCACGGTGTTCCTTGGTATATCTAATGCCTTGGAAATTCTTTTGTACCCTTCTCTAGACTGATACCTTTTAACAATGAGATCCCTCTGTGCTTTGGAAGCTCTCTGTGGACCATGGCTTTTTCTGTGGGATGCGACTAATTCGATTTAAGGAAACACCAACTAGAGCAACTGAACTTTATTTGGAGTTAATCAGAGGCACTTTAAATGATGGCAGGTGTATGCTGACTCCTATTTTACATGATTATGAATGTGATTGCTTCGCTCTGAACACAGCTACATCCCCAGTTATAAGAGGGTGTGCACACTTATGCAACCTCATTATTTTAGCTTTTTTTTGTCTTCTTCCCTCCACCTAAAAGATTTCAGTTTGTTTTTCAATTGAGTAGTACAGTTTATAGGTCACATTAAAGGTGCATTTGCATTTTTTACATTACAGAAACCTGACATTTTAACGGGTGTGTAGACTTTTTATATCCACTGTGTGTGTGTGTATGTGTGTGTGTATATATATATATATATATATATATATATATATATATATTTATATTTTATAGCCTCAGTTTGGTGATTTGCTAAAGGTACACAGACAGTTATATGCGGCATCTGGAGGATGCTACAGCAGACTTTGTCTCCCCCCCCAAAAAATAAAAATAAATGCCCGTTTGCATTCAGAATGCCACAGTTATGTTACTATCTGTAATTTCTTTATACATTGCCATGATTTTTTTATGCTTTTGCTAAAATCCTCTTGAGTCAACCAGTTTATAGCACTTGACAAACCATATGATGAATTCCTATATGGTTTGGCTATGAGCCTTTCACTAGACAGAAGTGTTGATTCTCAAGGAAACAGTATTTCCACTTGCGCATAAAAGCTTTTTTTTAAAAAACAAACAAACAAAACAGACCACCCAACATCAAGGTCTTCTGCTTTCACCTGCCACTGTAAAAAGCATATGAACATGCTGTAGGATCTGAACTGTAGCATTTAGAAGAATATTAAGGTGAATCCTTCTCCTATAGCAAAGTCAGCCTCAACATTCTTTACACACCCCCACTCTTTTTGACATTCCCTTCTGGAAAAGTAGAGCCATTGTTTCTGTGCCAGATTGCTACAAGGCTTTTTCTTAAACCTGCAGAAAGTTGCATTACAAGGCCTCTTTCACACCTTTGATCAGTTATTTTCATCAGTTTTTTTAAGCCACTCTTAGAAGTAGATTCAAGAAAGTAGTACAAATGTTTTCATTGTATTTTTCTGTGTGTAAGATCCACTTCTGATTTGGCTTGTAAAATGATGAAAATACTGATCAAATAACAAAGTGGGAATGAGGCCTAAGGCTCCACAAGTTGGATAAAGAAGCCAGGGATATTAAAGAATGAAACAAAGTGAATTGGGTAACAAAATACCAAGAAATTAAAAGGAAGAGTGGTTAAAGGGTTTTCCTGTTTTTGTTAGCATCCCTTAAAATAATCATTTATGGAGGCAGCTGTAATGCATTTTTTTTTTACTTTTCTTGCTCATCCTTTCCATTCTGGGCTGTGGTCCCATGACCATGTCCATGCAGCTTTTTATTTTCTGTGAAGATATATCCATATAGGGGAGTCTCTATGTAACTAGCTGGTGGGAGGGGCTATACACTAGCTGGTTGTTGTTAGGGGCGGTGCTGGAGCTGTGGCAGAGAAAGGAGGAGTGCATCATGGGTTTGGTTGGTTACAGCAACAGCAAGTGCTACATACAGGATATATGGTGAAAACGGGTCAGGAAAAACAAAGCGTGGGGAGGATGTACATGAGGTAAAAAACTACAAGAGCATATCTGTTAAAAACCTTAGTAATCCTGGGAAACACCTTTAAGATTAAAGGGCCCCAAATGTTCATCATTTTACCACATTTTTTTTTAGAGATACTAATGTTTTTTGTTAACGGAAATCTGTCAGGTCTTCCCCCTCTCCCTCCAAACTAGAAGAAGTGGTGTATAGTGTAAGATGCAGAGTCTGGTAATGTAGTTTTTATCTTTATACTCACTGGTATTCTGACGCTGTGTTTCACAAACCAGCAGTAAAATGCATTGAGAGGACTCCTGAGCTCACACACAGAATGGAGAGGACTCAGAGGAGTCCTGTAAATGCATTTTACTGCTGGTTTGTGGGAGCATATTATCAGAATGCAAGTGAGTATGAAGATAAAAATTACACAATTGGACTCGGTATCACACTATACGCAGCTTAGGCTACTTTCACATCTGCGCTTTCCCTTTCCGCTATTGAGATCCATCATAGGATCTCAATAGCAGGGGAAAATGCTTCCGTTTTGTCCCTATTCATTGTCAATGGGGAGAAAACTGATCGAAACAAAATGCACCAAAATGCATTCCGTTCTGTTTGGTTTCCTCCCCATCGTGGCCAGAATAACGATGCAAGCAGCGTTTTTCTGTCCGTGATGTGGTGCGGAGCAAGACGGATCTATCATGATGACTCACAATTTAAGTCAATGGGGACAGATCCGTTTTCTCAGACACAATAGAAAACTGATCCATCCCTTGTTGACTTTCAATGGTTTTAGAGACGAATCTGTCTTGACTATTTTAAAGATAATACAACCGGATCCGTTCATAATGGATGTAGCTGATTGTATTATCATGACGGAAGCATTTTTGCTGATCCACGACGGAACCAGCAAAAACGCTGGTGTGAAAGTAGCCTTACTCTAGTTAATGGGCTCTTTTGGAGCTGAGTTATGTATCAATAGGCTTATTCACGTTATAATTCCCTGCCTATTTTGAGCTAACTTTTTTTCCGTTGATGTTGCTATATGAGTGGTACGTGTACGTGGTACGTGTAGTACTTTAAATGGCTATGTACTTTTGTATACAGGTGCATCAATTGGAGTAACATTGAAAATGTTAATGTATTTCAGTAATTCAATTCAAAAAGTGAAACATATAGGGCCAGATTTATCATTACTATGACAGCTCACTCCACTTTCACATATGGCTAAAGTTAGTTTTAGCCAAGTCAGATTTATGATCGGCCCTTTAAGACTGTAATAAATGTGGTTTGACGGTAGCAGTTTATCCGTCAGTAAGCAGCTTTACAAAAGTCGCACATCTTTACGAAAAAGTCGCATGTCTTTACTAAAAAGTCGCATGTTCTATTATAAAGTCTCAAAAGATAAGCATGGTCCTCACTGGAGTGAAATTGCGCATTTTTTTGCGACTTTTTTTGCAACTTTTTAAATAGTCCCAATAGTAAATCTGTCTAGAGATTCATTTACATAAGAAAACACGCCCACTTTCAGAAAACTGGCGAGCATAGTGCAGAGCAGAAAAAAGTCGCAAATTTGTGCGCAGTTTTAGCGTTTGCGCAGTTTTTTGCGACTTTTTCACTCCATTATTCTGACTTGAGCTAATGATAAATCTGGCCCATATTCTATAGATTTATTACACACAGACGGATCAGTTTCAATTGTTTATTTCTTTTAATGTTGATGTTTATGGATTACAGCTAATTAAAAACCCAAAAGTCTATCAATGTGCGTAGGTCAGACATACTTGGGATCACGGTTTCTGACCATGCTCCTGTAGTGTGCGCAGTCACTATTCCAGAAATAGAGGGGTTTGAGTGGTCCTGGCGGTTGAATCCCACGATTTTAGAATCCACTTCACAAGTCACAACTTTAAGCGAGAAATTATCTAATTATTTTCAGATAAATTAAACTCCTGACGTCTCCCCGGCTTCAGTTTGGGAGGCGCATAAATCTGTAATTCGAGGCGAAATGATCTCACTAGGCTCATATCTTAAAAAGAAGCGACAAGAGCAAGTCACCTCACTACTTACTAAAATTTCGGAATTAGAGGCAACTCACAAAAGTTCTTTGACCTCTGAAATTCTCAACAAGCTGACTGAGTTGAGGAATGAGTTAAAATCTGTTCTGAACGTGAATGCAGCTCAAGCCTACTTACGCCTCCGGCACAGACAATACGCCCATGGCGATAAGGGCAACAAGCTCATGTCAATTCTGGTAAAAAAAACAGATCCAACGCTCCTTCATCAGTCAGATGGTAGACGCAGAGGGCAAAAAACATACCTCTTCCTCAGGCATCGCAGGTATCTTTGCTAGATACTACCAATCCCTCTATAATATTAGACCAGGATATCAAGAAGGAGAGTTTACTCTCAGATCCCAATCAACTAAAACCTTTCTAGATGGTCTCGATTTACCGATTATGCCTGAGGACGCCAAAACCTCCCTAGTTGCACCAATCACTTTGGAAGAAGTTAGCAAAATTTTATCCACTGTCCCCAATGGCAAAAGTCCGGGCCCCGACGGGTTACCTGTGAATTATTACAAGAAATTCTTCCCCACCATAGGCCCCTATCTAGTTAAGTATTTTAACTCATTGCTTTCAGGTGCCCTTCCAGCGAAACAAAATTTGGAAGCTTATATAGTCGTCATACCTAAACCTGATAAGAACCCAGAATCTCCAGCAAGCTATAGACCAATATCGCTGCTCAACGCAGATTTGAAGTTATGGGCAAAGATCCTAGCTCATAGGGTGGCCCCGTTGTTGCCTGGATTGGTGTCTCCGGAGCAAACAGGCTTTGTTGGGGGTAGGGAGTGCAGGGACAGTACATTCCGTGTTTTGCAGGCAATCGATTATGCTCTGAAATATAGAACCCCTCTCGCTCTGCTCAGTATGGATGCTGAAAAAGCATTTGACAGAGTGGATTGGGGTTTTATGCAGGCCGCCCTGAAAAGGTTTGGCTTTCCCCAGACCTTCATTTCTGCTGTGCTCTCCCTGTACTCCTCCCCCCCATGCAAGAGTACGTGTAAATGGGATATTATCCCCCTCATTCCCTATAACTAATGGGACTCGGCAAGGCTGCCCATTATCCCCCTCGCTTTTCATTTTATGCCTGGAGACACTGATTCAGGCAATACGACAGGAAGAGACAGTGGCGGGACTACAAGTTGGTCCGGTGTCACATAAAGTGGCGGCATTTGCAGACGACATGCTCCTGCTACTGTCGAAGCCTGCTGAAGCCTTCCCAGCTCTACTTAACCTTCTGGAGACATTTGGGGACTTGTCCAATTTTAAAATAAACTTCGCTAAATGTAATGCTCTGGCCATTAATCTCCCCCAAGGTACCGTTTCAAACTTAGCCGCTAACTACCCGTTTCAATGGGCTAATACACATATTCGATACTTGGGAATAAATATTTCCTCAAAGCCTTCGCAACTTTGTGACCTCAACTTTACTCCTATCCTGAAAGAGGCTAAAAAACAATTAGATGATTTGCGTATCCCCTTCATGTCCTGGCTGGGCAGGGTTCACATGATAAAGACTTATATTCTCCCTAAAATCCTTTATACAATACAGACGCTTCCGGTATATGTACCCGACCACTTCTTCACAGCTCTGCGCAAAACCGTCTCTTCCTTTATCTGGAAACAAACCAAACCTCGAATATCTCATAATATGCTGATCTGCCAGAAACACAAAGGTGGTATCGGTATGCCAGATTTTAAATACTACTATTTGTCCTCCTTTCTTCGGTTACACTCAGAAATATTAAACCCCAATGATCACAAATTAGGCTGTCAGATAGCACGACAGGTTCTCACCCCAACTGAAGTACAGTGGCGGAAATAATTATTTGACCCCTCACTGATTTTGTAAGTTTGTCCAATGACAAAGAAATGAAAAGTCTCAGAACAGTATCATTTCAATGGTAGGTTTATTGTAACAGTGGCAGATAGCACATCAAAAGGAAAATCGAAAAAATAACTTTAAATAAAAGATAGCAACTGATTTGCATTTCATTGAGTGAAATAAGTATTTGAACCCCTACCAACCATTAAGAGTTCTGGCTCCCACAGAGTGGTTAGACACTTCTACTCAATTAGTCACCCTCATTAAGGACACCTGTCTTAACTAGTCACCTGTATAAAAGCCACCTGTCCACAGAATCAATCAATCAAGCAGACTCCAAACTCTCCAACATGGGAAAGACCAAAGAGCTGTCCAAGGATGTCAGAGACAAAATTGTAGACCTGCACAAGGCTGGAATGGGCTACAAAACCATTAGCAAGAAGCTGGGAGAGAAGGTGACAACTGTTGGTGCGATTGTTCGAAAATGGAAGGAGCACAAAATGACCATCAATCGACCTCGCTCTGGGGCTCCACGCAAGATCTCACCTCGTGGGGTGTCAATGGTTCTGAGAAAGGTGAAAAAGCATCCTAGAACTACACGGGAGGAGTTAGTTAATGACCTCAAATTAGCAGGGACCACAGTCACCAAGAAAACCATTGGAAACACATTACACCGCAATGGATTAAAATCCTGCAGGGCTCGCAAGGTCCCCCTGCTCAGGAAGGCACATGTGCAGGCCCGTCTGAAGTTTGCCAATGAACACCTGAATGATTCAGAGAGTGACTGGGAGAAGGTGCTGTGGTCTGATGAGACCAAAATAGAGCTCTTTGGCATTAACTCAACTCGCTGTGTTTGGAGGAAGAAAAATGCTGCCTATGACCCCCAAAACACCGTCCCCACCGTCAAGCATGGGGGTGGAAACATTTTGCTTTGGGGGTGTTTTTCTGCTAAGGGCACAGGACAACTTATTCGCATAAACGGGAAAATGGACGGAGCCATGTATCGTGAAATCCTGAGCGACAACCTCCTTCCCTCTGCCAGGAAACTGAAAATGGGTCGTGGATGGGTGTTCCAGCACGACAATGACCCAAAACATACAGCAAAGGCAACAAAGGAGTGGCTCAAGAAGAAGCACATTAAGGTCATGGAGTGGCCTAGTCAGTCTCCGGGCCTTAATCCAATCGAAAACCTATGGAGGGAGCTCAAGCTCAGAGTTGCACAGAGACAGCCTCGAAACCTTAGGGATTTAGAGATGATCTGCAAAGAGGAGTGGACCAACATTCCTCCTAAAATGTGCGCAAACTTGGTCATCAATTACAAGAAACGTTTGACCTCTGTGCTTGCAAACAAGGGTTTTTCCACCAAGTATTAAGTCTTTTTTTGTTAGAGGGTTCAAATACTTATTTCACTCAATGAAATGCAAATCAGTTGCTATCTTTTATTTAAAGTTATTTTTTCGATTTTCCTTTTGATGTGCTATCTGCCACTGTTACAATAAACCTACCATTGAAATGATACTGTTCTGAGACTTTTCATTTCTTTGTCATTGGACAAACTTACAAAATCAGTGAGGGGTCAAATAATTATTTCCGCCACTGTAGCTAACTTATGGAAGGTTAAGACGGCCATCACATCACTCACTCAGCATTATCGTTGGGTCTTCTCAAACTCCTCACCCTTCTATCAAGGGGTCCTTTCTGCCAGGCAGAAGCTGTTGTGCCTATTTGATCTCCAATCTCACCCTTCACCTTTCATGCCGATAAGACTCCTCCCATACTATGTGCTGAACGGATATTCAGATACATACAACTTGTGGTCGAGACTAGGAAACTACACTACTGGTGACATACTGAAAGACAGATGTGTACCGCAAGAAGGTAATCTTCTGGTGTCATACAAGTTGGATAAATGGTCCACACTACATTATGCCCATTTGAGTTTTTTCTGAAAGCGATATTTGGACATGACGCAACCTAGTTACCTCTCCTCGTGGTATGATGTTCTTTTGACCTCTGGCTCCCCAGTGAAGAAAGTACTTTCATTAATATACAACAAAACTCTGGAGACTAACTCCGAGAACACACCTTCTTTTATTTCTCAGTAGGAAAAGGATATGGGAGTCCCCCTTGTGGCATCAGACAGAGAGGAGATTCTCCGTCATTCCAACAGCTATTCTAGATGTGTCCGAATTCAGGAGAACTCTTATAAGCTAGTAACCCAATGGTACCGGGCCCCCGCTATTTTGCACAAAATGGACCCCACCGCCTCCCCATGTTGCTGGAGATGCCACAGAGATGTGGGCACAAATTACCACGTGTGGTGGACATGCTCCGAAATCACTGAGTTCTGGGGAATGGTGTCTAAGGACATACAATCTATCTGTTCTATAGGCTCTCCCTTATCTCCCAAGATAGTTCTCCTGAACCTACCAGCTGGAGATTACCCTCTTTCCAAATTCTCGTTGGTTCCACACCTAATAGCAGCAGCAAAAATCCTGGTCCCACGTCACTGGCTCTCGACAGAATCTCCGACTAGAGGGGAGTGGATAGACAGAGTTAGAGAAATATGCAGGTTTGAGGAATTATCCAGCTGGGAAACTTTCACCCATGATAGGTATCTCAAACAATGGGCTCCCTGGTTTACTTGGTGTGTTTCTAATGGGTTGACTCCCGCACCTTAAAGGGAACCTGTCATGTGGATATTTGATTATAATCTAACTAATTTACTAATTTACAATTTATAATTTAACTAATTAACTAATATACAATCATTAACTACTAAAAAGTGCCTTAGATGTATTCACTTACTGGTGTGACAGATGGTTATCTCATAATATACACACAAAGATGCCGCATGTTAATGAGCTGATTGGAGTCCGGCGTGATGTCATTGAGTCCAGCGTATATTTAATTCAAAGCTATAGCCACTCCCCTGCCCACCTGCTGCTGGTTCATATGGAAACAAACTGTCATTCAGCAGCAGGTGGGCAGGGAGAGTCAGGAGCTCATGAATATTCAGGACTCATCATTAGGAGCTGGAGCTTTTCAATACAAGATGTTAGCAGATTGACTAGGTCAATTAAAGAAAGTGACCCAGCATTGTGCTAAGAAAATCAATCACTTATTTATGTTGCCCTTAGTTAGGACACCATAAAACTGGTGACAGGTTCCCTTTAAATTACCTTAAAATTACCTTAAAATTATTATCTTGCTTCCTTCTCACCTAGTCATAGACCTCTTCAACTGCTATGGTCTCTTGATAGTTCTAGCCAATAGGCCATTTATAATGATAATCCCACCTTAACTCTATTTGTCTTAGTAACATTGCTCATCTAATTTTCACCCTACCAGATGCAGTGACACTGCTTTGCACACTTATCTGTGATCCAGGTTATGTATGTTTGTGTGTTTGTTTGTCCGTATGTCTTTATGGTTATTATTGCCTTTCAAGATATGAAAGGTAGATGTTGTATAGAGAAATAACAATGTCAAGGAAAATGATATTTAGATATGCTGTATTGTACGCCAACTTGAATGTTTACCCTGTATAACCTTGCCTTAATCTTGCCTTAATAAACAAAGATTTGAAAGAAAGAAAAACCCAAAAGTCAGTTTCTCAGAAAATTAGAATGTTGTGAAAAAGGTCAATATTGTAGAGTCATGGTGTAAGACCCTCATCAGCTAATCAACACAAATCGCCTGAAAAGGTTTCCTAAGCCTAAGGCTACATGCACATGACCGTATGTGTTTTGCGGTCCGCAAATTGTGGATCTGCAAAAAAAAAAAGGTTGACATCCGTATGCCATCCTTTTTTTTTTTGCAGAGGCTACGGAACTGACATACTGATGCGGACAGCACACAGTGAAATAAATTGAAATGAATGGGTCCGCATCCTATCCGCAAAAATAAATGGAACAGACACAGAAACAAACAGCGTTTGTGTGCATGAGGCCTCAGGGTGATGGCACACATTGCAGTGCTGACATGCATTCAGGATGCAGTTTTCAATTTAGACAGTTTGGCAGCCTTTAGTTAAACACTGGTGTTCTGCATTGTGGGAATGATTTAAAGGGCTCTATCCTCTGGATAGATCATCAGCATCTGATCAGCGGAGGTCCGACACCCGGGACCCCTGCCGATCAGCTGTTTGAGAAGGCAGCGGCGCTGGCAGTAGTGCCGCAGTCCTCTCGCTCTTTACCGCAGGCCTAGTCACGTCACGACTAGTATCAATGGCGTCGGTGCGACTATGCTCTATTCAAGTGCACAGAGCTTAGCCCCGCCCAGGCCATTGATACTAGTTGTGACGTCACTGGGCCTGCGGTAAACAGCGAGAAGACAGCAGCGCTACTGCCTTCTCAATGCTGATCGGCAGGGGTCCCGGGTGTCGAATCCCCGCCGATCAGATGCTGATGATCTATCCAGAGGATAGATCATCAGTTTAAAAAAACTGCAGAACCCCTTTAAGTAATTTCAGCTTGCTACAATAAAAAACTGCATCTTGAATGCATGTCAGAACTGCACTGTGTGCCTTCAACCTAAGTCCCTCAGTCTGGGTCAGTTGTCTACACAATCATGAAAGATTGCTGATTTGACAGTTGTCCAGAAGACAGTCAATGACATCCTCTTCAAGGAGGGTAAGCCATAAAATGTCATTGTTAAAGAAGCTGGCTGTGCACAGAGTGCTGTATCCAAGCATGTTAGTGGAAAGTTTAGTGGAAGGAAAAAGTATAGTAGAAAAAAGTGCACAAGCAACAGGGATAACTTCATCCTTGAAAGGAGTGTCAAGAAGAGGCCGTTAAAGAATTTGGGGGAGATTCACAAGGAGTGTGGAATGTGGCTGAATTCAGTGCTTCAAGAGCCACCATGTGCAGACATATCCAGGGCAAGGGCTACAACTGTCAATTCCTGTGTCAAGCCACTCATGACCCAGACATCAGAAATGTACCTGGGCTCAGGAGAAAAATGAGGAAGTCTGTTATTCAGTGGTTCAGTGCAGGTGTCTATCAGGAAATGTTATAGCTCCTCATGCTCCCCTCTGCTGACAAGCTTTATGGAGATGTAGATTTCATTTTCCAGCAGGACTTGGTATTTTGGCACCTACCCACACATCTAAAAGTACCAGTGCCTGGTGTAATAACCACAGTATCACTGTGCTTGATTGACTAGAAAACTTGCCTGACCTAAACCCCATAGATATTCTATGGGATATTGTCAAGAGGAACATGAGAGATATCAGACCCAGGAATGCAGACAAACTGCCAATATCGAAGCAATCTGGACTTCCATAACACCTCAGCAGTGCCATAGGCTGATCTCCTCCGTGCCACACAGCATTGACACAGTAATTCATACAAAAGGAGCTCATACCAAGTATTCAGTGCATATACTGTACATACTTCTCAGTAGGCCAACATTTTTGTATTACACATTTTTGTTATTGGTTTTATACAATATTACATTTTTCTGAGATCCTGACTTTTGGTTTTTCATTAGCTGTAAGCCATCATCTTCAACATTAAAAGAAATAAACACTTGAAATAGATCGATCACATGTGTAATGAATCTATAGGATACATGAGCTTCACTTTTTGAATTGAATTACTGAAATAAATTAACTTTTTGGTGATATTCTAATTTATTGATATGCTCCTGTAACGGCTTGGAAACACTTTTATTACATTCATTTTTGGTGGGTAAGGATGCAATAAAGCAGCATTTCCTGCAATTTTTTTATGTTTTAAGTTTTATTATTAAAGTGTTATAGAAGAGGTGACTTTGAGCCCTGACCTCAAGACAAATACCATGGAAGCTGCTATCACCAGGACTTCCTCTGATGTCGCAGGTGCGCTGCCAGCACCTGTGAGATCCACATGACAACAGTGTATGATGGGGAGCTGGCACCCGAAAGCGTCATACATGTTCACCACTGGTCAGGCACCATTTAATACAACTTTCGTCTTCCCCATGTATCCTATAACCACTCTCCACATTCTCTCACTTTCCACCCTATGTCTTAATCTTTAACTATATCCCAAATATAAAGCGTGAATGCTTCAGGGAATCTGAGTGCAAATGTGGTGCCTCATCATTTATATAAGACAGATGTGATTCCCAGTGTTTTTCCTCCGTGAGGTAATTATGGCCGTACATCTGGTTCCTTAAGTGTTGCACATCACCTGTGCACCAGCAGGTCAATTAGAGAGTTATTTCCAAGGGAAAATATTGCCTAATAATGACATGAAATTACCTGATTTTATCTTAATCTTCACCTTTGGGTTATAAATATTAGTTGTGCCATTGCATGATCTGGGGCAATTATACACATCAATAAATAAATGTGCTCTTGTAAATTTATTAGGAAACTTAATCCTATATTGAACATGATACCGTTAAAGTGAAAATAATTTCATAGCTTGTTGAATGCCTGTTCATTTAAAGACAGCAGAGTCACACAAGTATAGTTTACACCATCAGCTATTTAGGGCACATTTACACGACCGTATGTATTTTGCGGTCTGCAAAACGCGGATCCACAAAAAATACATATGACGTTTATGTTGCATCGTTTGTTTTTTGGCGGATCCATTGTAACAATCCCTATCCTTGTGGACAAAAATAGGAAATGTTCTATCTTTTTTGCGGGGTTATGGAACATACAGATCCAGATAGCACACATTTTTTGCAGACTCATTGAAATGAATGGGTCCGCATCCTTTCCACAAAAAATGCAGACTGGATGCAGACCAAAAATATGGTCGTGTGAATGTATTTCTGCCCATTGAGACCATAAATAATATATTGCTTGCTGAGGTTTTGTCTTGTCCACATAATGTTGATTTAGTCCTAGGTCACAATAATTTGTCCCCTCGTCCCTGGTACAAACATCACCAGAGCTCAAAACCATTGATTCATGTGAAAGCGTGACCATTACATCTCTTGAACTGATTTTTTACACAGTTAACATATTTCATCGGGTGGCATTTTGCATAAGGCCACTTGCACACGAATGTTGTGCATCCGTTCCATGCATTGGGGACGCCAATTTGCGGTCCCCAATGCACGGGCAATGTCAGTGTGGCGGCCGAGACGGATCGAGACCCATTCAACTTGAATGGGTCCGTGATCCATCTGCGCCGCAAAAAATAGAAAAAGTTCTATTTTTTTGCGATGCGGAAGCATGGACAGAAACACCATGGAAGCACTCCATAGTGCTTCCGTGGGGTTCCGATCCGTGCTTCCGTTCAGCATCTACGCATCCATGATGCGGAGTGCACACGGGCCGGGGCCCTTGTATTGCTGACTCGCCGCATACGGGCCACAATACGGCCATGGGCACACAGCGTTCATGTGCAAGAGGCCTAAGAGGTGATATCTATAGCTCTTTCAGCTGTGTTCCTCATCTTGTAGGTTTTGTGTTAAATACATCTCTCACCCAAAACTTTGGTAGTTGAAGGGGTGCAAGATTCTTAAAGCCAATGGTCGCCTTGTAACATCATGTTGTTCACTTATCATTGGAAGGGTGACCTAAAAATTAGCCTAGCATGAGTCAGCCCGCTGCTGAGATGCTCAACAATTAGCTCTAATCTGCTCAGGAACCTAGCGGAAAGTGTTCAGTTATATTAGTGTCCAAATACAGACAAGAAATGAAGCATTTCATGGTGCCTGTTCACATCAATAGACTGTCCGTTTAATGCAAGGGCATACTGGATCCTGTGATGAAAAAGGGAGTATGACATCAGAGTCCTGAACAGTGGTATCCCTTCTATTAACTAATTATCCCCTAATAGGTAATTTGGTTTTCCTCGACAACTGTAATACAGAGCCTCACGTTTCCTGCCTAGCCTTATAGAGCTAAGCTGCAAAACTGTGGCTGCCTGCATATCAATGTTGTACTCAAGGCAGTGCGTAAGTTGTAGTAGGCTTCCTTATGGCAATTAGCCAATTTTATCAATGAACCCTATGTCTGTGCATGATATTTTATAGTTGTATATCAG
Organism: Bufo bufo; assembly: GCF_905171765.1. Lineage (NCBI taxonomy): Eukaryota > Metazoa > Chordata > Amphibia > Anura > Bufonidae > Bufo > Bufo bufo. The sequence continues at coordinate 157,720,451 of NC_053390.1, read as the reverse complement.
GAAAAACAAACCTCTGACCGATTTAAACATGTTCTAAGAAATTATCTGGCACTTGTTATTTGAGATATTCAGATTGGGGGGGAAAAAATTGGGCAGTAATTTGTACCTAAACTTTTATTCTATTTTTCCTAATTCAATAGTATAGGTGAAAATAGTGGACTTTGTAGTATAGTTTGTTTCTGAAAAGTGCCTGCTTCTGCACTTACCTCTTCCACTCCTGCCCTGTCTTTGTATTGACTGATCAGGTTTGTATATAGAAATCCGTTATTTTTATTTTATTCACTTGCAGCGGAGCTCACAGTCTAAATCCCCCATCAGTATGTCTCTGGGGTTTTAATTAAATATAATACTAAGTTCACTTTTACCACTTAAATTTTATATAAACGGAGCATGCATTAACCACTTGCCGTCACAGTAACGCCGATAGGCGTCCGGACGGCAGCGCTCAGGTCTCAGTGACGACTATTGGCATCATCTCGTGAGACCTGAGATTTCCTGTGAACGCGCGCTCACAGGAGCGCGCCTTCACAGGATTGTGCAGTATTCAAGTTTAACTACAGCCTGCCAGCGCTGATCATTTGCTGGCAGGCTGTAGATTTTTAAAAGAACCAATCAAATAGGTATATCAGACGCTATTTTGTAAATAGCGTCTGATAGACCTGCTACCTGCTCCTCTGGTGGTCCCTTTTGCTTGGATCGACCACCAGAGGACACAGGCAGCTCTGTAAGTAGCACCACACACACATTACCCCCCCATCATTTATTAACCCCTGATCACCCCATATAGACTCCCTAATCACCCCCCTGTCATGGATCACCCCCCTGTAAGGGTCCCCTATCACCGTTAGTTAGCTACTTGTTAGGTAGTTAGCGCCCAGCCCACCGCAGTCACTGATTAGTCGTTGATTAGCATCATCTCTGTCGCTAATCAGCACTAGTACTATATAGTATCTGTAAGTGATCAAGACTGATCGCAATCAGATCTATATCAGTACATTAGGGTCACCTTAGGCTCTACAAAAAACGCAGTGTTCGCCCGATCAGGCCTGATCTTGTGCCCACACTTGCGTTCAGTCCGCCCCACCGCAGTGACAATTTTTTTTTTTCTGATCACTGCAAAAACACCGTAAAATCGCTGCGGTGCTATAAAGATCACTTTTGAACTTTTTGGATCTTTATTAGCAATCGCAGCTTTACTTCGCAAGCACTCCTTTTTACTAGGCAGGTGTGCTCTTTTTCCTGGGTAGTCTGAGGAATACCCCCTAAATTTAGTTAGCCCAAAATGTCAAAAAAGGGGTATTCCGCTGAAGAGGCCTACAGGATTCTGGCCCTAATGGATGAAAGCGATGGGGACGCCTCACCCGCTGAATCCAGTGGTTCAGAATATGAACCTGTAGACAGCAGTGGCACTCTAACCACTAGTGAAGATGACGAGGTTGAGGTCCCTGCTACGGTCAGGCGTACCCGATCCCATGTCAGGGTTCTGCATACCCCGCATGATGAGCCTCAGCACAGCACATCCTGGACCTTCTACCAGCACTGCCGTATTCTCTGGTGAAGTAGCGAGCACCAGAAGGGCAGTTCAAGCTGGTACGGTGGCACGTGCAGTAACTCCCCCGTCGCAGCCACCACGTTCACAGGCCCGTAGAGCCCTTAGTCTCCCAGAGGTGCTGGCAAACCCAAATTGGCAATCCGCCGCACCCGTATTGCTTGCGCCGCACCCGTATTGCCCTCTTTCACCGCCCAGTCTGGAGTTTGCGTGGAGACAGCTCATTTAGGATCAGCCCTTGAGTTTTTTGAGCTGTTCTTCACCGCGGATCTCTATGACTTAGTTGTGGCAGAAACCAACCGCTACACCACACAGTATATAACCGCCAATCCGGAAAGCTTCTATGCCCAGCCTTTCCGGTGGAAACCAGTCAAAGTTCCCGAGTGTCTATCCTGGTACCCCAACTCACCGTTCCCCAAGAAAAAGATGTGTCTGTAGCAGGGCTGGAATAAGGCGTGACACCACCGTTTTTTGTCCTGACTGTCCTGACCAGCCTGTCCTATGCATAGGGGATTGTTTCCGCAAGTACCACACACAGGTACAGTACACTATTAGTGTAGGGATCGCGTGACACAGGACAGGCACACAGGGGTCTTAGGGCCCGTATGCTCAATATAAGGAGAATAGCAGAAAATCCTAATGCTGGCCATACATGTAATGATTGTGGAGACCCTCAAATGCCAGGGCAGTACAAACACCCCACAAATGACCCCATTTTGGAAAGAAGACACCCCAAGGTATTCGCTGAGGGGCATATTGAGTCCATGAAACATTGAACTTTTTGTCACAAGTTAGCGGAAAGAGAGACTTTGTGAGAAAAAACAAAAAAATAATCAATTTCCGCTAACTTGTGCAAAAAAAAAAATCTTCTATGAACTCGCCATGCCCCTCACGGAATACCTTGGAGTGTCTTCTTTCCAAAATGGGGTCCCATGTGGGGTATTTTTACTGCCCTGGCATTTTAGGGGCCCTAAAGCGTGAGAAGTAGTTTGGAATTCAAATGCGTAAAAATGCCCTGTGAAATCCTAAAGGTACTCATTGGAATTTGGGCCCCTTTGTGCACCTAGGCTGCAATAAAGTGTCACACATGTGGTATCGCCGTACTCAGAAGAAGTAGGGCAATGTGTTTTGGGGTGTATTTTTACATAAACCCATACTGTGTGTAAGAAATATCTCTGTAAATGACAACTTTAAAAAAATAAATTATACAAAGTTGTCAATTTACAGGCTGGGAGCCACAAAGCTGGGACCAAATGCAGAGGAGCCATTCACAAGAACTGCTGAGTAGCGCAGAATTTAAAAAATGAATGAATAAAAAATATGGACAACCCTTTTAAGCCTAGTTTAGAGAGAAACTATGGACAGTATATGTGATCCTCTTTATTTCTCTGCTGATAACCTGGAGGCTAGTTCTTTTAAGAGAACCAAATTACCATATGTTGCTAACCTGAGCAGGGAAGCTCTTTTACATAGGACTCCCTTGCCCTCGGTGCCACCATCTCTGCTGCAATGGCGTGTGCTGCAGCCTGTTCTGCTCAGGTCCCTACAGGAGGTGGCAACTTATTTTCCTGTTCGGCTGTATTGACTATAATGCAGCTCAACAGGAAAAGAAGCTGCCACATTCAGTCTGGACCCGGGTGGAAGAGCCCACAACACGCGCCAGTGCAGCAGACAGCGGCATTGGGGTAGCGCCATACGGTCATTAGACCAAATCCCCAGAGAACCGCATGTTTAGCATTTCTGCTCCCAATGATTTGACTATTAGTATAAGCATTAAGGACTTTTTAATTCTATTTATTAGAGAAATGCTTTCAGTGAAGCCATTATGTCTGGTGGATTAAAAAATAAAAAATAAATAAAACACAAGGGCTAAAAGCTAGTGTTTGCATCTGCAGGAACAGTAAGAAGATTACAGCACAAACAATCTTTTAAAGAAGACCTTTCATGTTTTTATTTTTTATTTTATTCTAGATCAGGGGTGGCCAACATTACAGACACAAAGAGCCAGAAAAAAAAAACGTATGACAACCAGGAGCCACAAGCTATACATCGCGTGGTTGGGATTTTTTTCTTTTACGGCGTTCACCACATAGGAAATATTTTTTAAGATTTTAATAGTTCACACCTTTTCAGGCATGGCGATATGTAATATAAAATTTACAAACAATAAAAAATAAACATATGTAAAATTGGGAAAGGGAGCGATTGAAACTTTTTTTATTTTTTTATTCACTATTAGCCCCCTTAGGGGCTAGAACCCTTGTCCTATTCAGCCTGATAAAGCTCTATTAGGGAATTAGGTGTGGCACTTGAGGGGTTAATTTCCGCGGTTTGGCAGATCGCATGCCCTGTTATTGAGGCCTGGTATGTGATACCGCTGCTGGCACCCGCTGCCTCCCATACTTGAATTAATGTATTAATTACATACATTAGTATTGCAGTTGCCGCAGCCGCTCCCCTTTTCCTCCCTGCTATCTGCCCATTGGTGGCAGCGGCAGCCGCGTCACAGCGGAGAGAGAAGGAGGGACTCCCTCATTTACCACTGTGCTAGTGAAGAGAACATGGTATGTGCTGAGAGCGGCGCATGCCATGTTCTCTATTAGTCTGCGCAGCTGCTTCCCATCTCCACGGCAAGAGCCGCACTTGAAGCGGCAAAGAGCCGCATGCGGCTTGAGAGACACGGGTTGGCCACCCCTGTTCTAGATAAATACCTTTACTTGCGGGGTACCCCCCGCTGATGCTGCCTCCCTCCCTGCCTGTTTTTTTTTTTTTTTTAAATATCGCTCCTACGCACAGCGGTGCCCCCTGCAGTTTTTCCGCTCAGTATGGTACAGAGAGGAGGAGACGCCAGGGTTTCTCAATGGGCGTCTCCTTCTCCCTGGCTGTGCCGTGATCCAATCACAGCAGAAAGCTGTGATCCAATCACAGTGGAGAGAGTCACAGCCAGGGAGAAGGTGAGCTTTTTTTCTCCCTGGCTGTGACTCTCTCCGCTGTGATTGGATTGCGGCACAGCCAAAGAGAAGGAGACGCCCATTGAGAAACCCTGGCGTCTCCTCCTCCCTGTACCGATGCTCAGTATTAACAGGGGGCCACAGCTGCGCGTAGGAGCGATATTTAAAAAAAAAACAGGCAGGGTGGCAGCATCAGCGGGGGGTACCCCGCAAGTAAAGGTATTTATCTAGAACAGGGGTGGCCAACCCCTCAAGTAAAGGCATTTATCTAGAATTATAATAAAATAAAAAAACATGAAAGGTCCTCTTTAAGGTAAAACATGTGCCATTTTAAAACATGTCTACCTTTAAAAATATCTGGCAAAGGCTAGTAACCATGAGTGATGACTTTTTTCTTCACCCTGAGGCACTTCAAATTCTGACAAAGACCTCATCAACTTAGCTTTTTCTTTGCCTTGTTTTATTTATTCTTATACACTGTGACATTATTTGTGACGTTTTTTTTCTTTGTTTCAATCTTGAGCTTTTCTTTATTTTACTTTATTCCTGTATTATATATTTTTCTCTGAATAATTTGAGAAAATTATAGCCTTGATGTGCAGTTTTTAGTGGCACTCTTGTTGCTTTTTGGAGTAATGAGTGGGTATTACATTGCCGAGTGAATATATTTTGGTTACCTTTTATGTGTTATAATTCAGCTTTTGTATTTTTATTGTTTTCTCTTTTTCTTTGATACTGCTGTTTAGTTAAATGAATTCTAGCATCTTGTCAACACGGATGTATTCGTTTAATTCCTTTGGTGAAGCTGATTACTATAATTTTTTGCTCCCGCCTGGTAATTGACATTAGGTGAGACACCGTTTTTACTGCAGCCCTTCTTAAATCATAATACGCGTTGGTTTAAATAAATGTGCCGCCATCTGCAGTATATTAAATTCTTAAATATTGAAATGATACATCTTATGTTTGTCCAAATGTCATATTTCCATTGTAATATTCCAAATTAATTTCATTCTCATAGTACTTTATAAATAGTAAATAGGGATGAGTGAATCGACTACAGATGAAACATGCGCATAAAACTTTGTTGTAAGAATGTATTGTAAATTTAGCCAGTACCAGGGAGTGAGGAGCGTCTGTAATATCAGAACAATTTTTTTATTATTTTCATCCCTTTATATTTAGAATTTTCTAAATTGTTATTTTCCCCCCAAAAATGTATAATTGGTGCAGATTACTAAATGTGAACACCGGCCAAAAGTATAACAGCAGCACCTTAAAGGCTATGTACACCTTTGGAGGCATTTTTGTTTGATTACATCTTTTTTGCTAAATTTTTTGCTAAAAATTATATTTTAATTTTGCATTTACTAAAAATATCGAGCCATTCTGTCACAGCTTAACTGTTTTTCTAACTTTGTATCTGGTACTTTCACTTTGTGCTCGTCATCTAATAAACCTTAACCTTATCCTAACTACTGAGAGGTCATATACACTTATTTAAGCCACATTCTTATCAGTAAGATAAGAACTCAGTTATAATGAGTGTTTATAAGTTCAGAGATCAGATATAAGAGCCTGTCAGCTCCCCAGATGACGGAATAGACAGAAAATCCAAAGGCATCTAGGAGAGATTCTCAACTATGTACAGAAAAAAGGGCTCCATTTATTTTTATTTTTTTATAAAGACCAATTGAAAAAATGATTTTTATCTCAAAATGAGTACAATGCAATAATGAAAATAAAAAATTGCCTCCAAAGGTGTACATAGCCTTTAAGTGCAGGTAGAAGGGATCATCACTTCCAGGATCAGACTACATTGAGTTATGTTTGTAGTCTGTTACCATGCAGATGTCTTAATCTGCATAGGAGCTGTTGATGCAAAACAATTGTAAATTTACAGTACATACCAAAAGTTTGGACACACCTTCTCATTCAAAGAGTTTTCTTTTTTTTCATGACAATGAAAATTGTAGATTCACACTGAAGGCATCAAAACTATGAATTAACACATGTGGAATTATATACATAACAAACAAGTGTAAAGCAACTGAAAATATGTCATATTCTAGGTTCTTCAAAGTAGCCACCTTTTGCTTTGATTACTGCTTTGCACACTCTTGGCTTTCTCTTGATGAGCTTCAAGAGGTAGTCCCCTGAAATGGTTTTCACTTCACAGGTGTGCCCTGTCAGGTTTAATAAGTGGGATTTCTTGCCTTATAAATGCGGTTGGGACCATCAGTTGCGTTGAGGAGAAGTCAGGTGAATACACAGCTGATAGTCCTACTGAATAGACTGTTAGAATTTGTATTATGGCAAGAAAAAAGCAGCTAAGTAAAGAAAAACGAGTGGCCATCATTACTTTACGAAATGAAGGTCAGTCAGTCAGCCGAAAAATTGGGAAAACTTTGAAAGTAAGGGCTATTTGACGGAGAGTGATGGGGTGCTGCTCCAGATGACCTGGCCTCCACAGTCACCGGACCTGAACCCAATCGAGATGGTTTGGGGTGAATTTGACCGCAGAGTGAAGGCAATAGGGCCAACAAGTGCTAAGCATCTCTGGGAACTCCTTCAAGACTGTTGGAAGACCATTTCAGGTGACTACCTCTTGAAGCTCATCAAGAGAATGCCAAGAGTGTGCAACGCAGTAATCAAAGCAAAAGGTGGCTACTTTGAAGAACCTAGAATATGACATATTTTCAGTTGTTTCACACTTGTTTGTTATGTATATAATTCCACATGTGTTAATTCATAGTTTTGATGCCTTCATAGTCATGAAAATAAAGAAAACTCTTTGAATGAGAAGGTGTGTCCAAACTTTTGGTCTGTACTGTATAATCAAGGCTACTTGCCAAGTTGCTTTTTTTTTCTGTGCGCACTACACTCTTTATCTTGCTGACAGACGTTTACGTAGGCACAGAGTGACATATGTTACCCATTTAAATTGCTGTCACTGCAGTGACCCTGTACATAGTAAGCTGTAGTCTACTGTACTTTGTTTTACAAAAAAAAAAGTATGCTGGCCTATTGTACCCCAGAAGAGGTCAAAAGGACACTCTTCAGGCCTCTGTCGAGTAAACGGAGCTCTAGGAGTATGTTTGATAGCAGTTGTAACGCGTATAGGCAATGAGAACTACCTGTTAAAGGGAACCTGTCACATTGAACATGGTGTTTGAGCTGAAGGCAAGATGCTATAAAACAGGAGGAGCTGAGTAGATTGATATATAGCTGTTAGCCCAGCGCTCAGTGCCTGCGCTGCTGGCCCTACATGCGGACACTGGCATCGGGCTCCCTCATTTCCTCCTGCTGCCGTGCAGACGAGCACAGGTAGCAGGTAGCTTAAACTGTTCTATCTGCGCTTCTTGTCAATGCTTACTTCCTGCTTGAGTCATGTACTGTTTGTTAGGGCATGCTCTCCACCATTGTGAGGCAGCACGTACACGTCCTCTATCTCCCCAGCCTATGGCTGGGTTGTGGGAAGTATTTAAAGGCACTTCCTGCCCCAGGAAGGTGCCTGAGCAATCTTGGTCATTAGCTTGTCTAGTTCCTGGTGTGGATGTGTTTGGATGTTTTCTGCTTTTCTGTGTACTGCTTCTCGATTTAACAGATTTTGCTTGATTGCGGCCTGCCTCTGACCTTGGACTTCAATTACGGACTTGGATTGATCGCTGCCCAGACTTCATGACTTTGTCTTAACACTTGGTGCTTGCATCGGTATCTCTTACCCCCTGGTCAGCTGCCACTGAACTCGTGACTGCTCTGGAGTGGTACCTGGTAACTACCCTAAGGGCCCAAGCCTATCCTCACCATCAGAGGCTCCAGTGTAGACCAGCTAGTTACTTAGCCTTGCCCCTCCAGGGTATAGCTGATCAGTGGCGCAGTGGGTCCACACCCACTTGTTTAACAATAGCTTTGTGAGAAAAGATTCAGTATTTCCTTAAGTTATATCTCTGCTCATTCTGTGCTTTGAAGTCAAGGAGACGTCCTATCAGTGATTGACAGCTATCTCTGTATACACAGTCATAGAGGGAAGGCTTTCAATCACTGATAGGACCGTCTCCTGGACTTCAAATCCCAGAATGTGCAGGAATTTAAAGGGAACCTGTCACCTCCTAAATGCATGTAATCCCGCCAGCAGTACCTCAGGGTAGCCCGCAGTATGATACTAATCATACTTTTCATCCTGCAGTCCCATTTTGCATAAGGTCAGAAAACTTTTATCAAATCAAGGTAACCACGTTCCTTCTTGCCTTTGAGTGACAGCCCGCAATTCGGCTTCGCTTTCCGAAGTCTCGCATGCGTCGTGCCCTCTATTTTACTGCACGATCTCATGCCCTGATATGGGACCGCGCAGTAAAACAGAGGGCACTGCACATGCGCGAGAATTGGGAAAGCAAAGCCGAATTGCAGGCTGTCATTCAAAGGCAAGAGGGTGCGTGGTTACCTTGACTTGAAGCAAGGAGGCGCCTGCCCCCTTCACTTAAAGCTGACATGCAAATTAGCGCGGACGGAGCATAAAAGATAGTTTTCTGACCTTATGCAACATCGGACTGCAGGATGAAAAGTATGATTAGTATCACAGTGCGGGCTACCCTGAGGTACTGCTGGCGGGTTTACATGCATTTAGCAGGTGACAGGTTCCCTTTAAATTAATGAAATACTAGTTTTACTTCATCTTTACCCACAAAGCTGTATATCAATCTGCTCAGCTCCTCCTGCTCTATAATGTGCTGCCTGCATATCGCACTGCATATTCAAGGTGTTAGATTCCCTTTAGGGTCCATTCACACGTCCGCAAAATGGGTCCGCATCCGTTCGGCAATTTTGCGGAATGGGTGCGGACCCATTCATTTTCAATGGGGGCCGCAAAAGATGCGGACAGCACATTGTGTGCTGTCCGCATCCGCACTTCTGTTCCGCGGCGCCGGAAAAAAATGTCGCAGGCATAGACAAGAAAAGGCATTTCTATTATAGTGCCGGCCATGTGCGCTCCACAAAATGCGTAACGCACATGGCTGGTGTCCGTGTTTTGCGGATCTGCAGTTTGCGGACCACGAAACAGTTGCGGACTTGTGAATGGACCCTTAAAAGGAGTCTGTCAGCAGTTTTGATGCAGCAGCGTTAACAGTCAGAGCCATGACGCGTTAAGTACCGGTAGATGTGATAACTCACCAAGTTTGACTGTTAACTCTGCTACATCTTTATATCTGCAAGCGGTTTTACATCAACAAAACTGTTGAAAGACTTAATTTAAAAAAAAATAGCTGTTGCAAAGGTGTAGAGGTATGTGCAGAAGACACAGGGGTAGAGTACAGACGTAACATAAATAAGTTTACCAGACATGTAATGGTAGGAAAGTCTGTTAATACTTGCATACCATTTGACATTTGGGTGATTGAAGCAATTTTTCTTGGAGTCTGTGTTGGCATGATACCAGGAAAACAAGAAAAGTGAGGGGAACAGAAATTCTCACTTATATCCGTATTTTTTTTTTACTTCTGCTTTAATTTACAATTATAATTTTCCAATGTTGACCAGAAATTGAAGGTATCCAAAGTACCTCAGCAGAGAATTTTTGTTAATATACAAGAGGACACAGCTGTAACTGTGTTTTATGGAGCTGTGTGTTAATATACTGTATAGGGACTGGAACATGAAGTACTGCTTTTAATAACTCTTCTAATTGCATTTCCTATTACATTGAAGTTGTTCCATAATGTACTTTTGTTGTGAGGCATATTCTACATATTGGACGTATGCCTTTGTGACAAAATATTCCAAATTTGGGGCAAGTTTAGCAGATTTTCTTTGGTATCTATGTATTATTTTCACGATAGATCTCTTGTTTAGGGTATTATATCCATTAGATCTTCATCCATAATGTAGTTATTGTTCAAGCCATAAATAATTGGGAAGTCATCCCTTTTCATGTGCTGCCAGTTGAGTAGTACTTGTACTGTACTTTGAACTTCTTTTCCCCCACAAGGGTTTTATATTAAATTCAGTTGCTTTATTTTCTGTGTTTTGTCCAGTATGCACTGTACTTTTGCATACTTAGCTTGTTTGGCTGATTCTATGCCTAGAAATGAATGTAGAAAGACACAGACATCTCTTAATTCACTGTTCAAGTATGGCAGTCACTGGCTGCCTCGACAGGCAGAATAGGGATCAAGGGGACCCTGTTCTTCCAATGGGTGGTGGTCCCAGAGGAGGCAGATGTGGCTAGAGGTCCCACAAGTGGCAGACGTCAGACATTTTGAAAATGCCTTGGGTTTAATTAGCCGAGACCTCTATGTCACATCTGTAGTTTCAATGCCCAACATTTAATTGTCAGGTCGCTGTGTAGGTGATGGAATATATACCTTTTTGGGGTAATGGTAAAATGGACCCATGTTATTATCCTTCGATCAATCAACAAATGTTGGGACTGTTTTTTTAGACCAACACTGTTTATTCAGTTTCTGCAATATAGTCCAGGAGAGGTGGAGATCTACTATTGTATATTTGGAGGGTCTTAAGATTTACTTGTACCGAGTTGTGAGAAGATCGTGGAAAGAATAGTGTGAAAGTTCTTTCTTCAGCCCAACACGTCTCAGACCCCAAATCTTCTCAAACAAACAGCATGTCATAGCTCCTATATAGAGATTAAGAAGGAAGGAGAAGGAAGAATATGATAAAGTACAAAAGCAAATTCTCTTCATAGTCAAGTGTTAGGCCTAATCCAGTGTTCTCTTACCAGCGTTATCAAATTTTATGTACATTTTTTTTTACGTTATTTTTGTATATTTCTTAAAGGCATTTGTTGTATACAAAATTTGAAGGATTAGAAAACAAGGAACTTCCAGTTTAAAAAAAAAATCCGTATCATGTGATTAAACTATGCAATGTCAGAGACTTATGAAACTGTGTAACAGAACAGTGTTTTTGTGGCTCATGGCAGGCGATCACAGCACAGGTTGTTGTGTTCTCTCCAGTATTCATTAATTTGTCCAAATATGTTTTTTAACGTGATTCAAGATGTAGGGCAGGAGTGGCCAGGCTTTTTCAGTATGGGTTCTACTTTTTGTGGATTCCTAGTGATCTAATAGGATACCATGAACTGGTAAATGTGACATTGGAGGATGCAAATGCGCATCTTGACACCACACTGTACAGTACCAGCATGGTTGTCTTTGCTGCTCCTCCCCTCCACTATTGTATATATTAATCATGAGGAAGTTGTCCATGCAAGGGCTACACAGGTCATCTATATGATTTGATTGTTCTATTTCAGCAGAAAAGGGCGGTGACTGTAACACTGGAAAATGAATGTACAAGGGTAGAGCCTGTCCCCATGAAATGCAGTGTGATCTGCAGGCAGCATGTTATACGGCTGGAGAAGCTGAACACATAAATATGTAGTTTTTTGGGAAATTATTTAGCTAAACTTGTAAAGGTACATTCTAGGGCTGAAACAATTACTCGATTGAATCTAGTAATTTGACACAAAAAGATTCATTTGTGTCATGTGACCACGGAGTCGGAGTGAAGCGCTTGCTATTACTCACCACTCCGTGGTCACCCGCCGACCCGCGCTGCACTGTCCTCCTGACACATTGTCAGGTCATAGTGCACATAAGGGTGACCAGGACAAGGGTTCTAGCCCCCTAAGGTGGCTATTGGTTATTAAATAAAAAGTTAAAAAAAAAAGTTTTAAAAACCCACCAAAATATAAAAATTTTACATATAAAAATAAACATTGGGTATCGCCACGTCCGAACTATTAAAAAATATCTCCTATGCGGTGAACGCCGCAACAGGAAAAAAAGAAAAAAACACACGATTCAACATTTTTTTGTCACCTTGTGACTAGGACTGTTTTATTATGGGCTGGGCATTCCATAAACTGCGTAATGCACACAGCTTTTGTGATGTTTTATGTTTCTTTCGCATATTATTGAATGGTATCGAGTATCGCAATATTTTTTTATAGTATCGAAATCGAATCAAAATTTTGTTATCGTGACAACCCTATACACAATGTAATAAAAAGTGGAAGGGTCTGAAGACTTTACAAAAGCACTGTATATAGACACATTTTGTTTCATGTGTAGTTTTTATTTTGGGCAACTTAAAATCCAAAGAGGCAATTCCTCTGCATTTATTTCTCTAGTGTTATAACTGATGTAATATGAATTTATAGGCAGTACATTTAAAGGCGTTGTCCGGGTTCAGAGCTGAACCCGGACATACCCAGAGTTTCACCCAGGCAGCCCCCCTGAGAAGAGTCAGCAGTGAGCCCGGTGACGTCACCGGCACTGAAAGGCGGGCTTTAACACTGCCCTAGCCTGTAAAACGGCTAGGGCATAGCTAAAGCCTGCCCATTAGAGCCAGAGAGGTCACCAAATACACTGCTGGGCGGAAGCTTCCTCCCAGCAAAGTATTATTGTAAATAAAAAATCCCTTGGCCTGCACGATCCAGCGCAGTGCAAGGGAGCTCATCGGAGCAGGACATGCTCCGATGCTAACATCAGAGGGGCTGCCTCAGGGAAAATGTGGGTATGTCTGGGTTCAGATCTGAACCCGGACAAACCCTTTAAATTAACTATTGCTGAAGTTAATTTGATTATTGTTTTTCGAGGATTACTGCTGCTATCTAGTTTCTACTCGTGTAAGCTCGCTGTAGCCTTAAGAGAGACTCATATAAAATGTGCACTTTAGGCAGTGATTAGCCTCATAAATTCTGGTTCACATTGTTGCTGTGTAATTATTGTAAAAGCCTTTAGGATATTAAAGGGCTATTAAATTCAGTTTTTTTCTGTAGCTGTAGTGTAGGATGCTTTTGTAATGTTTTATAAAGTAAGCAGAAAGTTGTTGTTGAATTATAATTGGTATTAAAAAAAAAAAGTTTTCAACAGATTATTGTTTAGGCCAAACGTTTAGTGATATTTTATTAATGTGCATTAAATGTTTTAATACATCTGCAATTATCTATATAGGTAATCGAGTGTGCAGATTTGTCAGATGTTTGCATGCTGGCCTAATAGCAAAAGTGTTGTCAAGCCCTGGTCTTCTGTGTTTTTGTCTTGTGTAATTGTCTACCCTGAGATATTGTTCAGTCCATTTGTCCCTTATTATTGCATCTACTTTACATAGGTTAACAATAAACAGGGGCAAAGATAGTGTACATCCAGTAGCCTTTAACTGAATGTAAGTAACTATTTTCTATTAAGCCTCAGTTGGGCTCCTCTGGGACACCCGCCAATTTAGACATCCTGCACATGGACACTGCCCAGCCACTGCCACCGCCACCAAGCTGAAATTGAAATCCGCAGCATGTCATTTTTTTTTATTTAAATTTTTTTGGGCTTAAATGCACAGAAATCTGCATTGAAATTTGTGTGGAATTTCTGCAAGACATCCCCACCTACAGGCAGGTAGCCTTAGAGGGAACTGGCAGCAGCCTACATTATCTTAAAGAGATTCTTTAAGATTCCTTCTAAGTTCTAACACAACCCTAAATCCTAGCTCTGACCTCCTAACTGTATGAGTGAACCCTAATGGTGGGAGGGCTCATACCCGGAACTTCGGGCCCTACTAATCCTAGAGATCCCTGGTAATAATGTAAGGGCTAGGAGACTACCTGTTCATCCACAACAGGGAGGAACCGGAGTCTCCAGCAGGCCTAGCGACAAGAAAGGAGCATACATTAACATAAACCAGATTGGCGCAAACAACACACACTGGAACAACAGCACTTACCTGCCACAACAACTGGATGAAAACACAACTGCTACTAACTAGTGGTTCCCCCTTCCGGAAACCCTGGAGCCCACTTCTGCAGGCAGGTGGTCAACACTTTTTCCCCTCCGAGGAACTCAGGAGCCCCCTCACCGGAGGCACAACACACAGGGAAACTCCTTGTATACATGCTGGATGAACACCAAAAGACCAGAAATTAAACTACAAGATGTACACCACACCCTGAACATAAACCCACACCAAACATCAGGTAAGGTAGGGAACATGGAGGATACATAAGGGATGACAATCCATGTCCAACAAAGGGCCCTCACAATGGAAGATGGCAAATCCAGACCAGGAGCATAACGACAGCACACCCCAAGGCTGGAGTACAACAGACTCCTGGCCTCCAGCCACAGGTATAAGAAGCACCTAGTGACCACACCCAGAAAGGTGGTTAACTCCTCACGCACCAGCTAGGGAAGGAACAGGGGAAACAGGAGGAGATCACACACATACAAATAACAACACGTTGCCCCTGGCAACTGCATGCACGGCAACGTGTCACGGCGCACCACACCGAGATCGTGACACTGCCGTGACAACAGTGTTCTACACCACTGAAATAGCTGCCAGGAAATAGCTGATTTAGGCTATATTCATACGACCGTATGTGTTTTGTGGTCTGCAAAACACAGATCCTCAAAAAATACGGATGACGTCCATTTGGCATCCTTATTGCATCCGCGGATCCATTGTAATAATGCTTTTCCTTGTCCGCAAAGCGGACAAGAATATGACATGTTCTGTTTTTTGTGGGGCTATGGACATACGGATGCGGACAGCACATGGTATGCTGTCCCCATTTTTTGCCTACCCATTGAAATGAATGGGTCCCCATCCTATCCACAAAATAAATGAAACAAAATATGTTTTTGTGCATGAGGCCTTATAATTCGCTTCGTCACGAATTAATTCGGATCGAATGATGTTTTTTGGGGAAATTCGGTGATGCATCCAAATCTAATTTTTGAAAACTTTGCTCATCTCTAGTTGTCACCCAGTGTACATTTGTTTTGTTGCTATGCCTTTCATATTTTGGGGGAAATTGCATTATTCAGAATCCTGAAAGCAGGGTTTATCAGATATAATAGTGATATTACAGGTGTGAATTCACGTGGGAAACTATTGTTTTCATCTGTACTTCTCTTTGAAATTGGATTTTTCTAAATATATGTTTAGATGAAGACCAATTTAAACGGTATGCTCTATAATTGTAGCTTCTGTACATATGTACCGCACAGTGCTCTTATGTGTACGTCCCCAGCATGGGGGCTACTGTGATTGACAGCCGATGTCCAATAGCAACAACCAGGAACAAGAAATCACTGCAGGCCTTAGCATGTGCTTTTATAGAGTTAAAAAAATATAGACGTAGTTACTTTCTTTTGATTCCTAAACTTTTGTTTTTCATTTGATGGATTGGTTTCTGATGGAGTCAAATTATCCTTTGTAACCTTCAGTTTTCAGCCTATGCTTCCCCATAGCCTGTATCAGGAATATAGATTTTCTTTTCTTATGCTATATTTTTATTTGCTATAGCATTGATCTCTTCATGACACTAGTTGTGGAGACTAATGACAAAGTGATTGATGGGGATACTCTCCTGATATCTTAACAGTTGGTTTGAAAGCAGATCTGTCAGTTACAAAGACGCTCCTAAACTCCAGACAACATAATATTAATAACTCCCAAAGAGCTTGTTTCACCTATTAACCTGCATCCACACGGAATATATTTTGTTGCAACACGGATTACATGCAGATTCATAGCACATGTTACATGCGGATTTATTACACCTCCTGCTCTGCAAATGATGAAACCTGTGACTGAAATCTCCAGCAGAATTTGACATTTTGCACATATAAAAAAAAGCTGCAATGGGAGTCAATAGCGTGCAATAATTTAATGCGGCGTGTAGATGACATTTTTGAAAAATCGAACCCAACTTTTCTGCAACTGTGTATTCAGTATTCACAGTGTACAGTATCTGGCATGTGTATCCGTACCCTAATACTTGGCTATTTTGTATTATTTCACTGAAATCATTTCTGGACCTAACACATTCTGTGTCGTGCTGTTCACTGGAGGTACTGCTGCTTGGACCTCAAATGATCAATACAGTACTGATCAAATGTTTAAAACCACTTGAAAAATGGCAAAAAATCTTATTTAGCATGGTTGGATCTTAACAAGGTTCCAAGTAGAGCTTCAACATGCAACAAGAAGAAATGGGAGTGAGACAAAACATTTTTTGAGCATTCAATTTAATGAAAACAACAAATAAACTGAAACAGGCTGTTTTTCAGCTGATCAAAAGTTTAGGACCACACCTCCAAAAAAAAAATAAACCCCCCCCCCCCCTTCAAAACAAATCCAACTTCCAAACATGAACTCAGTAATGAGTAGCTCCGCCGTTATTGTTTATCACTTCCATGAGGTGAGTGGGAACATTTCTCCAAGTGGTGAAGACGGCCGCACGAAAGCCATCTACTGTCTGGAACTGTTGTCCATTTTTGTAAACTTCCCTTGCCATCCATCCCTAAAGGTTCTCAATTGGATTTAGAGCAGGGGAACACGCAGGATGGGCCAAAAGAGTGATGTTATTCTCCTGGAAGAAGTCCCTTGTCCTGCGGGCATTGTGTACTGTAGCGTTGTCCTGTTGAAAAACCCAGTCGTTACCACACAGACGAGGGCCCTCAGTCATGAGGAATGCTCTCTGCAACATCTGGACATAGCCAGCGGCCGTTTGAGGCCCCTGCACTTCCTGAAGCTCCATTGTTCCACTGAAGGAAAAAGTACCCCAGACCATTATGGCACCCCCTCTACTGTGGTGCGTAGAAAACATCTCAGGTGGGATCTGCTTGTCATGCCAGTAACGTTGGAAACCATCAGGACCATCAAGGTTACATTTTTTCTCATCAGAGAATAAAACTTTCTTCCACCTTTGAATGTCCCATGTTTGGTGCTCTCTTGCAAAGTCCAAACGAGCAGTTCTGTGGCGTTCAAGGAGACGAGGTCTTTGAAGACGTTTTTTGTTTTTGAAACCCTTCAGTCTCAGATGCTGTCTGATGGTTATGGGGCTGCAGTCAGCACCAGTAAGGGCCTTAATTTGGGTCGAGGATCGTCCAGTGTCTTGACGGACAGCCAATTGGATCCTCCGGCTCAGTGCTGATGAAATATTTTGGGGTCTTCCACTTGACTTTTTTTGTTCCATAACCCTCAGGATCATTTAAGAAATTCCAAATGACTGTCTTACTGCGTCCCACCTCAGCAGCGATGGCGCACTGTGAGAGACCCTGGTTATGCAGTTCAACAACCCGACCACGTTCAAAAAGGGAGAGTTTTTTTTGCCTTTGCCATCACAACGTGTGACTACCTGACAGAAAATGACAATGAATACACATCTTTGCACAGCTTTGGCCTTTTAAAGGCATGTGGTCCTAAAATTTGGATCAGCTGAAAAACAGCCTGTTTCAGTTTAATCGTTATTTTCTATTAATTGAAAGCTCAAAAAATGTTTTGTCTCACTCTCATTTCTTCTTGTTGCATGTTGAAGCTCTACTTGGAACCTTGTTAAGATCCAGCCATGCTAAATATGATTTTTTGCCATTTTTCAAGTGGTCTTAATCTTTTGATCAGGACTGTATTAGGCTATTTTCACACAAACTTGTGCGGTTTGGGAAATACAGTCTATTTGAATGCTGCATTTTCTGGACTGACTGTGGCTCAATTGACCCAAACTCACTGCATCAAAGTGCTATGATGCTGTGAGTTCCAGCCTCACAGTATCATGCAAGTTCAGGACAGTAGACCTGCAGTCTGGATAGAACTCACAGCTTTATAGATCATTATGATGATGAGAGATCCAGCCTGACTGTGGGTCTGCTGTCCTGAATTCACAGCACCGTGTAAGTACATGACAGTAGACCTGCAATCCAGAGGCAACTCACAGCTTTATAGATCTTTATGATGCATTGAGTTTGGGACAGTAAAGCCACGGTCGGTCCTGGAAATGTGGCAGGCACATGGACCATATTTCCCAGAAGGCACATGCTCATGTGAAACTGTCCATTATCTGAATGTGAACCCATTGACTATGAATTAGATAATGGTGTATTGCAGGAATGTACTGAACAAGAGGAGCAGTTATTTGTAGCTACTCACCACTCTGGCTAAGAATTGAGGGTCTCACTCTCCTCCCCCATCTTGAACTCAGAAGTTCCTAATACAGTATTGGAAATTGAGCCACACAGTCTTTTTAATAAAACCCGCTCCTCTACCCATTTTTACTGCAAGCATTTTCTATAGGATAAATAAATGATAGTTCATAAGATGTTATAGTAACTTCCAGATGTGGTCAGGATACCTTTACTTACAGAGCTGTTGATATTCTTAAAGTGAGAACTCACTTGGCTGTACCTCCAGTAAACTAAATAGAGAGAAGCCATTATCGCTGCAAGTAAATTAAACATGATGGACACACTTTGCCTAAGGCTCGCACGTCTGATTTACCAATATCCAACCACTTTTTAGGTTTTTGATTGAAATCCTTATTAAATCGCACCAGTGATTTTTACAAAGCCCTTCTCCTCTTACCTTATATAACAAGGCCACTTTATAAAGTCTGATCTAACAGGATAGGGTTAATCTATGACCTTAAAGAAGACTTGCACCTCTTTTGAAATTTTTGTCTACTCGTATTCCCCATTTAATGGCGATTCTGGATCATCATTTCTTATATCTCTAGCCTGTGCCATTCCCCTATTATTCCTGCTGTTTATAAATTGCTAGCAGTCTGCAGTAAAAGTCTATCTGGCTGTCACCAGTTGGTGGTGTGTCCCTGCACAGTCTGACACTGTCCACTGGTGGCAGACTGTGCAGGGACACACACCCAACTGGTAACACATAGTTGGATCTTTACTGCAGACTGCTGGTAATTCATTCATAAACCTAAAACAGGAATAATAGAAGAATGGCACAACATAGAGTCATAAGAATAAATATTCCAGAATTGTTATTAAATTGGGTATGCAAATTATTACTAAAACTGACATGTCCAGAGACAGTCCCTGTTTAAGGGGTTGTATAAATTGGACAATCCCTTTACATTTTTATGTCTTCTCAAGTTTCTGGATCCTGTTATTGCCAGTCATAACTGAAAGTTGCATCCTTCACTGCCCTGGCATCATGAAAAGAATATGAGAATTTCTCCTTTTGATAGTGAAAATCAAATTTGAAGGACTGACATGAAGATCCGGAGACTGAGCATATAAGACCCCTGTCTCTCTTTTTACATTCATGTAAAGGACCTTTAGCATCTCGTGACCTAAGTTTCTGTTGCAAAATATTACTAAATCGCTAATGGGACAACTTCCTGCCAAAAAATGGATGGAGATGTTTGGGTCACATGTCAGTCAATACCTGAAGACATGTCCATATTGTTCATAAGAGGTTATTGAATACCAGATTTGATACATCCATCCGAAGCATCACTGACCGCAAAATCTTTTCTTAATGGTTGTCACTTGTAAATCTCTCTAAGGGTCCATTCACTCGTCCATAAAAACACGGACACCTGCAATGTGCGATCCGCAATTTGCAGACCGCACATCACAGACACTATAATAGAAAATGCTTTTTCTAGTCCGCAATTGCGGACAAGAATAGGACGTTCTATTTTTTTCAGGAATGGAATTGCGGATCCCGAAAAAATGGATGTGAATCCCGAAAATGCAGATGTGGATCCCAGAAATGCGGATTCGCATCCGTTACAGCCCATTGAAAGTGAATGGGTCCGCAAATTGCGTAACGAATGCGGACCCAAATTAAAGACGGGTGAATGGACCCTAAATGTCATGATGTCACTGGTTTACACGGTTTTAATGGAACGTTTATCCTGCAGCTCCTCATCATTGTAGACAGCTGTGTTAACAAGGTGCCTCTTGTGTCTGTAGTAACGCTGTTCTCAAAACTTAAGGTGTGGAGCCCATTTGGAGGATGTAGGATAGGATTAGCTGAAAAATCTTAGAGGTTTTAGACATCATGCACACAGTAGAGGCCGTGCAGCGCTATCTGTGCCACCATACTGTGCAGTTATTCTTCCTTGGAAGCAATACTA
The DNA here is from genome assembly GCF_905171765.1 of Bufo bufo. Classification (NCBI taxonomy): domain Eukaryota; kingdom Metazoa; phylum Chordata; class Amphibia; order Anura; family Bufonidae; genus Bufo; species Bufo bufo. The sequence goes on along the minus strand of NC_053390.1, from coordinate 157,700,047 downwards.
TTGAGGAGTATAACTCCACTCTAATGGAGCATAATTTGTCAGAAAAACACCTCCGTATGAAGATGCGGACTGGGAGACTAACCTAAATCAGTCCCATGCTGTAGGTGAGTCCATATTGACAGATGGCGGGGCAAAATAAGTAGGCAGAGCCAAGACAACTACACAGGGCCTGCAATACCACTGTGCAGCATGAAATAGCGTCCAAGCAGAACAAAATACTGCAGTGCAGTACAAAATACTGTCTTAGCAGAACTAAATACCAGATAGATGCACAAATTTCCTTGCAAGAAGCTGATCTTCTGTGGCAGCCAGCACAACTTGCCTGGTTCTGACCTTCTCCTCCGTTTGTCTGTGATTAATAAATGGAGCAGGGGGCTGAGGAGGGGAGACTGGGACCACAGCATCAAGCCATTCCTACCTTCAGCATGCTGTCTGGTCCTTCAAAACCTAGAGGCGAATACAGCATTACATACCTATTATATCCAGTGAGGATTCCACCTTCTCCATTCTGCCCATGCTGCAATGATGACTTCTGTCAGCCATATCTCGTCTATGCTGAGTTTGCCACCCAGACATCTTTGCTTCCTCACTTTTCCACCACCCCCCTTCTGGTGTCCCAACTGTGTCATCCAGCTGCCACCCCAGTACTGTGTCCCCAGATACTTTACTGCAGAAAGAAACAGTGCTGCCACTAGTAATAACGCCCCCTCAAAGTGCACACAGTAGTAATAGTACTCCAGTAGTAATAACAGCCCCTTAAAGTCCACACAGTACCAAGTGCACACAGTAGTAATATTACCCCAGGAGTAATTATTATTATTATTTATTATTAAAGCGCCATTCATTCCATAGCGCTGTACATGTGATAAGCGGTGCACATACATAATACAGACAATCGCACTAATCATAAACAAGACAAGTTACAAACTGGTACAAAAGGAGAGAGGGCCCTGCCCGTGAGGGCTTACAATCTACATGGTATGGGAGAAGGACACAGTAGGTGCGGGTGAAGTTGGTCATGGCGGTATAGAGGCAGCAGGGTCACTGGTTGTAGGCTTGTCTGAAGAGGTGGGTTTTCAGGTTTCTTTTGAAGGATTCCAATGTAGGTGAGAGTCTGATATGTTGGGGTAGCGAGTTCCAGAGTATGGGGGATGCACGGGAGAAATCTTGGAGTCGATTGTGGGAAGAGGCGATAAGAGGAGAGAAGGAGGTCTTGTGAGGATCGGAGAGTGCGTGTGGGGATGTATCGGGAAAGTAGCTCCGAGATGTAGGGAGGGGACAGGTTATGGACGGCCTTGTATGTATTTGTTAGTACTTTGAAGTGAATTCGCTGGGCAATGGGGAGCCAGTGAAGGGATTGGCAGAGGGGAGAGGCAGAGGAGTAATAGGGTGAGAGGTGGATTAGTCGGGCAGAAGAGTTGAGGATAGATTGGAGGGGTGCGAGAGTGCTAGATGGAAGGCCACAGAGGAAAATGTTGCAGTAGTCTAGGCGGGAGATAATGAGGGCATGTACAAGAATTTTCGCAGAGTCAAAGTTAAGGAAAGCACGGATGCGGGAGATGTTTTTGAGTTGGAGGCGGCAGGTGGTGGAAAGAGCTTGGATTTGCGGTCGGAAGGAAAGTGCAGAATCAAAGGTCACTCCAAGGCAGCGGACTTTGTTGACCGGGGAGAGTGTGCAGCCATTGATCATGATAGATAGGTCTGCTGAGGGGGTTGAACAAGATGGGGGAAAGATTATAAATTCTGTCTTAGGGCTCTTTCACACTTGCGTTATTGTCTTCCGGCATAGAGTTCCGTCGTCGGGACTCTATGCCGGAAGAATACTGATCAGGATTATCCTAATGCATTCTGAATGGAGAGTAATCCGTTCAGGATGCATCAGGATGTCTTCAGTTCCGGTACGGAACGTTTTTTGGCCGGAGAAAATACCGCAGCATGCTGCGCTTTTTGCTCCGGCCAAAAATCCTGAAGACTTGCCGCAAGGCCGGATCCGGGATCAATGCCCATTGAAAGGCATTGATCCGGATCCGGCCTTAAGCTAAACGTCGTTTCGGCGCATTGCCGGACCCGACGTTTAGCTTTTTCTGAATAGTTACCATGGCTACCGGGACGCTAAAGTCCTGACAGCCATGGTAAGTGTAGCGGGGAGCAGGGGAGCAGTGTACTTACCGTCCGTGCGGCTCCCCGGGCGCTCCAGAGTGACGTCAGGGCGCCCCAAGCGCATGGATCACGTCATCCATGCGCATGGGGCGCTCTGACGTCATTCTGGAGCGCCCGGGGAGCCGCACGGACTGTAAGTATACCGCTCCCCCGCTCCCCTCTCCTACTATGGCAACCAGGACTTTAATAGCGTCCTGGGTGCCATAGTAACACTGAACGCATTTGGAAGACGGTTCCGTCTTCAAATGCTTTCAGTACACTTGCGTTGTTACGGATCCGGCAGGCACCTCCGGCAACGGAAGTGCATGCCGGATCCCAACAACGCAAGTGTGAAAGAGGCCTTATCCATGTTAAGTTTTAGAAAGCGAGAGGCGAAGAAGGATGATATAGAAGATAGACATTGTGGGATTCGTGATAGTAAGGTGGTGATGTCTGGACCAGAGAGGTAGATTTGTGTGTCGTCAGCGTAGGAGTGATACTGAAAGCCATGGGACTCTATGAGCTGTCCCAGGCCAAAAGTGTAGATAGAGAAGAGCAGGGGTCCTAGGACAGAGCCTTGCGGGACACCAACAGAGAGGGAATGAGACGAGGAGGTGGTGCGAGAGTGGGAGACGCTAAACGTCCGGTCTGTGAGGTATGATGTGATCCAGAAGAGGGCCAGGTCGGTGATGCCAAGAGATGAGAGAGTTTGCAACAGAATGGAGTGGTCAACAGTGTCAAAGGCAGAGGACAGGTCAAGGAGAAGGAGGACAGAGTATTGTTTCTTGGTTTTGGCTGTCAGCAGGTCATTGGTGACTTTGGTAAGGGCAGTCTCGGTCGAGTGGTGGGGTCGGAAGCCAGATTGTAGGCGGTCAAAGAGGGAGCAGGAGGAGAGGTGGGAGGACAGTTCTGAATGGACATGTTGTTCAAGTAGCTTTGAGGCATACGGAAGAAGTGATATGGGGTGATAACTGGACAAGGAAGATGGGTCAAGTGAAGGCTTTTTGAGGATGGGTGTAATGGTAGCATGTTTAAAAGCAGAGGGGAAGACACCAGAGTTGAGTGATAGGTTGAAGAGATGAGTTAGCGTTGGGATAAACACTGTGGTGAGGTTAGGGATGAGGTGGGATGGGATTGGGTCAAGTGCACAGGTGGTCAGATGAGATTTGGAGAGTAGAGTGGAGAGTTTTTCTTCTGTAATGGTGGAGAAGCAGGTTTTGGGAGAAGAGGACCGAGCAGTTGTGTAGAGGGTCTGTGGGGACTGTGTAGTGAAGCTTTCCCTGATGTGGACTATCTTTTGTTTGAAGTATTTGGCAAAGTCCTCAGCTGAGAAGAGAGGAGAGGGTGGGGGCGCTGGGGGACGGAGAAGGGAGTTAAAAGTGCTAAAAAGTTGTTTAGGGTTGTGTGACAGGGAAGATATGAGAGATGAGAAGTAGGCCTGTTTTGCATCAGCGAGTGAGTATTTAAATATGAGGAGGGATTGCTTGTATGCGGTGAGATGATCTTTAGAATGGGATTTCTTCCATTGCCGCTCAGCAGCCCTGGAAGCTTGTCTGAGTTTTTTGGTCAGGTTGGTGTGCCAGGGTTGTCTGTTGATTTTTCGGGTTTTGTTGTGTGTGAGGGGGGCAACAGTGTCCAGAGCTGTACTTATTGTGTTGTTATATAGGGTGGTAGCAGCTTCTGGGTCTTGGAGGGAGCATATGGTAGAGAGTGAGAGAAGAGAGTCAGAAAGCAAGCAAAAGTCGAGATGTTTAAGGTTCCTGCGGGGGTGTGTTAGTGTGTGGACCGGGGGAATAGTAATAACGGACCCTTAAAGTAGACATAGTAGTAATTGTACCCCAGTATTAGTAACTTGCCAGGGTCAAAGTTATCCCCTTTCCCGAGCATTACAGCGAGATACCTGCAGTCAAGTTTCTTTGTCTTCACTGTCACCATGACTTATTAGGCCATTTTTACACAAGAGAGTTTTCTTTGGGAAAGACGCTCCGTGTGGGAGCATGATTCCCGTCCTGTACCCTAATCTTGTAATGGAACCTCTCGGCATTTTAGTAATTTATAATGCTCTGTGCCCCCAAATCATATCATCTGTAATGTATTGTACTGACATAATGCTGCTTCTGGATCTTTGAGACTCTTTGAATACTTGTAATAACTTGCAGTCTGGGAAGTTCTAGGCATATCCAGAATGAGAAAGATATAGTAATACTCTAGTGCAGGGTTACTCAACTGGCGGACAGCGGTCCAAATACAGACCGCGTACTCCAGCTGTCTGGACCCCTGCCATGCCTTCCATAGGAAGCAGCACTTTAGGCTGCTTCCTAATCTCCCAGTGCTGGGGCACAAGCTCCTTCTCATGCAGGCGCTGGATGGAAGAGGAGGAACGCGCTGAAAGAAACTGGTCCCTCCACATGCAGGCACCGGAACTTGTCTCTCTTAGCGCTTTCATCCGGCGCCTACACGTGGAGGAAGCTGTCTCTCTCAGCGCGCTCAGTCCCTCCTCTCCTGCACCAACAGCACGTAAGGGAGCTTTAAGCTCCAAAGGACACTTACGTGCTGCTGGAGAAGACATCACCACTACCAGCTTAAAAATAAGTACTATAAAACGCTGGCTCCGCTAAGCCACGCCCCAGATCAGTTAGACCACTCCCCAGCCGATTGGGATTTAAAAACTCAAGGTAAAATCAACTTGGGGGTGTGGTGTGGGGGGTGTGGAGTGTGGAGGGGACTGAGGGGTGCAGACAGGGCGGGAACGCCTCACTGACCGCAGGAAAGGACTCCAAAGTGTCAGTGGCATTTTCCAATCTTCCCCGTGCCTCTCTTATAAGACTACTTTCACACTAGCATTTCTATTTTCCGTTATTGAGATCTGTCATAGGGTCTCAATACCAGAGAAAAACACTTCCGTTTTGTCCCCATTCATTGTCAATGGGGACAAAACGTAACTGAACAGAACGGAATGCTCCAAAATACATTCCGTTCCGTTCGTTTGCGTTCCCATACCGGGTAGCAAACTGCAGCAAGCAGCGGTTTTCTTTCTGTCATTGGATGCAGAGCAAAACTGATCCGTTATGACCCACAATGCAAGTCAATGGGGACAGATCAGTTTTCTCTGACAGAATAGAAAACTGATCCGTCTTCCATTGACCTTCAATGGAGTTCATGACGGATCCGTCTTGCCAATGTTAAAGATAATACAACTGGATCTGTTCATAACTGATGCAGACGGTTGTATTATCAGTAACGGAAGCGTTTTTACTGAACCCTGCCGGATCCAGCAAAAACGCTAGTGTGAAAGTAGCCTACTGGTGAAATAAAGATAAGGCTCCATTCACACCATGGTGTTTTTGTTCCATATCCAAGCCCCATTCTTGGTGGATTGGAGGCGGATCCCTTCATTTCAATGGGACCGCAAAAAATGAGAGAGCACACTGTGTACTGTCTGCATCTTTTGTGGCCACATTGAAATGAAGGGATCATCATCCAATCCACCAATATTGGGGATTGGATGTGGAACAAAAATACCTATGTCTGTTCTGCGGCTAGGTTTTCCACCCGGCCAGTAGATCACCGGCAAGGCCGGTATTTTAGTGGCCCTGCCAGTATTTTCCTGTACGGACTGTTACTAATGAGTGCTTCCATTGCAGAGCGCTCATTAGTACAGCCTTTACATCCACCGCCACTTGTGTTAATAAAAAATAAAAAAAACGTACCTTCTCCATTTGCTCTCGCTGTAGGAAACGCTCGCTGCTGACTGGAAGGTCAGGACAGGACCTGCGAGATGTCATCACACTGGAGCGCAGGTCCTGTCCTGACCTTCCAGTCAGCATTATTCTTACTGGGGTCACTAATGGGGCCTTCATCTTTACTGTTGGGATTCAGCTCGGACCTTCACCTGACTGCTGACCAAGCTTATGTGGACCTTTAATAAAACTAGTTGAGTACCCCTGCTGTCCGATTTCCTACTGTTTACATACATATCCTTAGGATAGGTCATCAATATAAGATCGATGATTATCCGACTTCCGGCACCCCCATTGATCAGCTATTTGGAGAGTACCCAGCAAGCACTGCGTTCTCTTCACTGTTTACCTGCTGCTATCGGCAGTGTAATTATAGCTCCTCCATCCCCTTCACTTGAATAGGAGGGAACAGTTGTAGTCACACTCTGTATATATACCTGCTCGCCTCTGCAATATCGACAGTACGGTAAGTGACAGTGAGGAAAACTGAGTGAGCAGGAATGCTGCGTTCTATTAAAACAGCTGATCTGTAGGGGTGTCCTGGGATGGGAGTCGGACCCCTCTGATCTGATTAGTGTCGAGCGAAGCGAGTATTCCGAGGTGCTAGTCAGAACCGAATCCGAGTTCCGTTTTAAAGTTGTAAAGGGGTAACTTAACCTCTTAAGGACATAGGGCGTACAGGTACGCCCTCGTGCCCTGGTACTTAAGGACACAGGGCGTACATGTATGCCCTGTGTATTTTCGATCACTGTCAAGCGGCTGGCAGTGATCGGAACCCGGTGCCTGCTCAAATCATTGAGCAGGCACCTAGGCTAAATGCGCGGGGGGGTCCCGTGACCCCCCCCATGTCGGCGATCGCGGCAAACCGCAGGTCAATTCAGACCTGCGGTTTGCTGCGATTTCTGCAGTTTCTGATCCCGCGGGGATCAGATACTTAAGTATTCCTAAAATATATCTGTATCCCCCCCCTCCACCCCTGAGTAATTTTAGCCCGGTGGGCGGTGCAGGGGGAGGGTTGCGGGCGGTGCGGCAGGCGGGATCGCGGGCTCTATAAAAATATCACATGACCTAACCCCTCAGGTGACCACCGTAAAAAAATAAAAATAAAAACTGTGTAAAAAAAAGCAATTTTTTTGTCATCTTACGTCACAAAAAGTGTAATAGCAAGCAATCAAAAAGTCATATGCACCCCAAAATAGTGCCAATCAAACCGTCATCTCATCCCGCAAAAATTGAGACCCTAATCGCCCAAAAACTGAAAAAACTATGGCTCTTAGACTATGGAGACACTGAAACTTTTTTTTTGTTCTAAAAATTAATTTATTGTGTAAAACTTACATAAATAAAAAAAATTGTATACATATTAGGTATCGCCGTGTCCGTGACAACCTGCTCTATAAAACTACCACATGATCTAACCTGTCAGATGAATGTTGTAAATAACAAAAAAAAAATGGTTCCAAAAAAGCTATTTCTTGTTACCTTGCCGCACAAAAAGTGTAATATAGAGCAACCAAAAATCTTATGTACCCTAAACTAGTACCAACAATACTGCCACCCTATCCCGTAGTTTCTAAAATGGGGTCACTTTTTTGGAGTTTCTACTCTAGGGGTGCATCAGGGGGGCTTCAAATGGGACATGGTGTAAAAAAAAACAGTCTAGCAAAATCTGCCTTCCAAAAATCGTATGGCATTCCTTTCCTTCTGCGCCCTGCCGTGTGCCCGTACAGCAGTTTACGACCACATATGGGGTGTTTCTGTAAACTACAGAATCAGGGCCATAAATAATGAGTTTTGTTTGGCTGTTAACCCTTGCTTTGTAACTGGAAAAGAAATATTAAAATGGAAAATCTGCCAAAAAAGTGAAATTTTGAAATTGTATCTCTATTTTCCATTAAATCTTGTGCAACACCTAAAGGGTTAACAAAGTTTGTAAAATCAGTTTTGAATACCTTGAGGGGTGTAGTTTCTTAGATGGGGTCACTTTTATGGAGTTTCTACTCTAGGGTTGCATCAGGGGGGCTTCAAATGGGACATGGTGTCAAAAAACCAGTCCTGCAAAACCTGCCTTCCAAAAACCATATGGCGCACCTTTCACTCTACGCCCCGCTGTGTGGCCGTACACTAGTTTACGGCCACATATGGGGTGTTTCTGTAAACTGCAGAGTCAGGGCAATAAAGATACAGTCTTGTTTGGCTGTTAACCCTTGCTTTGTTAGTGGAAAAAAGGGGTTAAAATGGAAAATTAGCCAAAAAAATGAAATTCTCAAATTTCATCCCCATTTGCCAATAACTCTTGTGCAACAGCTCAAGGGTTAACGAAGTTTGTAAAATCCGTTTTGAATACCTTGAGGGGTGTAGTTTATAGAATGGGGTCATTTTCGGGTGGTTTCCATTATGTAAGCCTCGCAATGTGACTTCAGAGCTGTAGTGGTCCCTAAAAAGTGGGTTTGCTTCTAAACTTCTAAGCCTTGTAACATCCCCAAAAAATAAAATATCATTCCCAAAATAATTCAAACATGAAGTAGACATATGAGGAATGTAAAGTCATCACAATTTTTAGGGGTATTACTATGTATTACAGAAGTAGAGAAACTGAAACTTTGAAATTTGCTAATTTTTCCAAATTTTGGTTAATTTAGGTATTATCTGGTGCAAAAAAAATAAAAAATTTGACTTCATTTTACCAGTGTCATGAAGTACAATATGTGACGAAAAAACAATCTCAGAACGGCCTGGATAAGTCAAAGCGTTTTAAAGTTATCAGCACTTAAAGTGACACTGGTCAGATTTGCAAAAAATGGCCTGGTCCTAAGTAGTGTTGAGCGAACTTCTGTTTTAAGTTCGGCGTCTAAAGTTCGGCTTCCGGTTAGCGGAGAATCCCGATATGGATTCCGAATTCCGTTGTGGTCCGTGGTAGCGGAATCAATAATGCCCGATTATTGATTCCGCTACCACGGATCACAACGGAATTCGGAATCCATATCGGGATTCTCTGCTAACCGGAAGCCGAACTTTAGACGCCGAACTTAAAACAGAAGTTCGCTCAACACCAGTCTTAAGGTGTAATAAGGCTGTGTCCTTAAGGGGTTAAAGAGGACCTTTCACTAGAATAAAACATCTAAACTAACTATACAGACATGGAGAGCGGCGCCCAGGGATCTCCCTGCACTTACTGTCAACCCCGGGCGCCGCTCCGTTCTCCCGTTATAGCCTCCGGTATCTTCATAGTTAGGCTCCATCCAGGGGAACCTGCCGGCGTCTCATTCTCCCATGCTGTAGCGCTGGCCAATCGCAGCGCTCAGCTCATAGCTGGCTTTTTTTTCTCTCAGGCTATGAGCTGAGCGCTGCGATTGGCCAGCGTTACAGCATGGGAGAAGGAGACCCCGGCAGGTTCCCCTGGGTGGAGCCTAACTATGAAGATACCGGAGGCTATAACGGGAGAACGGAGCGGCGCCCGGGGATAACAGTAAGCGCGGCTCTCCATGTCTGTATAGTTAGTTTAGATGTTTTATTCTAGTGAAAGGTCCTCTTTAATAATAACTTACTTTGGCTCATTGGAGCCCATACGTTCTAATACTGTACAGAGACGGATCTCCGTACAGTATTAGGCTACATTCACACAAACGTTGTGTTTTGCGGATCCGCAAAACACGGATACCGGCCCATGTGTGTTCTGCAATTTGCGGACCACACATGTCGTGGCTATCATTGAAAATGTCTATTTTGTCATCAATTGCGGACAAGAATAGGACATATTCAATTTTTTTGTGAGGCCGCGGGACGGAGCAACTGATGCGGACAGCACACGGTGTACTGTCCGCATCTTTTGCGGCCCCATAGAAATGAATAGTTCCGTACCCGTTCCGCAAAATTACGGAACGGCTGTGGACTCATTCATACGGTCGTGTGAATATAGCCTTAATCCAACGTTTTGGACAAAGCGACTTTGGGGTAAGCATTTGATATTTGATATTGATGACCTATCCTGAGGATAGCTCTTCAATATAGGAAAATGAAAAAACCCTTTTAATGAATCTCACTAGACTATTAGGCCTCATGCACACGACCGCGCCGTTTTTTGCGGTCTGCAAAAAAAGGAAGCTGCCCGTGTTGCCTTCCGCAATTTGCGGAACGGGCGCCGGCAATATAAATGCCTATTCTTGTCCACAAAGCGCGGACAAGAATAGGACATGTTATACTTTTTTAGCGGGGCCGCGGAACGGAGCCACGGATGCGGACAGTACACGGAGTGCTGTCCGCATCTTTTGCGGCCTCATTGAAGTGAATGGGGTCGTGTGCATGAGGCCTAACTATGTTTTTTTTATTATTTTTTTTTATCCTGGATATGCCTGAAACCTCCCAGACTGCAGATGATTATGTACTCACAGAATCAGAACTGCAAAACGGTCAGTCCTCTTCAGTTGTATGGGGGCTGTCGGTCAGTGAAAATGGACAAAAAAGTCCATTATTCACTGGCTGTCAAAAAAAAATGGCAGTGTGAATAACCCCATAGACTACCATTGTTATTAAAATGGACGTGTGAATGTAGCCTACGGCCTCTTATCCCCTTGGTACCCTGGGATCACATTGTAAAACGGGTGTTAATATGAAACCACTTGGTGTAAACTGTGGCATCTAAGGGGTTAAAGGACCAGGATCAGCAGTATCTCTGATCTCAGCCATTAGAGTGGAGTGCCAGCTGTGTAACAGTGTGTAAGGGATGACCCGGGCACAGCTCCTGAGCCTGTGCTATCAGAGTGCTGTACTTGCACCGTTGTAATAGTGCAGCAGAGTTGGAAGGGTACTAAGAACTGTATTATTTCAACGTATTTAAACATTTTTGACAGTTTCAATTACTCATTTTTGAATACAGTACATATTTGTTGTATGAATGAACGCTCTATTTTAGTGATTAGACAGTTTATTGGAAAGTACAATTTGTGCAGCGCTCAGTAAATGTGTTACACCTCCTTATGTTTTGGTTCATTCTGCGCTATACACGTTACACCAGCGCCTGGTATATTTTTCATATACGGCATTATATATTATGCTCCGGCATCTTTCTTAAAATCTGTGAATTGGCTTTCTTCATACCTTCTGTTATGACGATAGCCACATTTTCCCATTAATTCACTTCTCATTCATGGATTTAGCTAGCGCAGCAGTAATAACATACTTTATTAAAAACCTAAGCGGTGAACTCCTATACTGCGCGCTGCAGACTGCTGAATGAGCACGCTGTGTAACAAGAGCAGAAATGTTGATATTTATCTATCTTGGCAACCTGCTATTGATGGGAAAGGCGCTTGATTTATACCATAAAACAATAATCTGATTTTGTGAACTTCACGGTTCAGATGCTGCTCACATGAATATTGGTTCTGTGAAACATTGAATTCATCCATGAACCTGTGTCCTTCATTGAAGCAGGGTAAAAAGGGAGGTGATCCCAATTTATTGTTCCATGTTAAAGGAAAGTCACAATTTCAGATTTTTTTTCATGGTGGTTTTGATGTTACAAGAAGACATCTTAAAACTCATGCAGTGATTGCACACGTATCTGTGCTTGCAACTTTTACTGCAAAATGACAAACTTTTCTACAATTATTTTTTAAAATTTGTAGTTTGTAAATTTGTATACACAACATGAATGTTTGTAATAGCCTATAAAATATATTCCAGTTTAGTTATTTCATGGTCGTCACACATACCACATGTTATTTTTTTATAGCTATTTCTATATAGGATGATTATCGATGAGGTTCTGACTGCATTCAAGTATATGGCGCTGAGTTGCAACATCTCAGTGGTGTTGTGCGGAGAGGAAGCTGTTGTGGTGTACATAGTACATATTGATAGGGGTTAGGACGAGCGGTGAAGTGCGTCACTTGCTATGGCTGGAACGCCCTTTTAAAGTGGTTGCGCCTCATGTGTCTTTTGGTTGCTTCTGGTATTGTCGCTCAGCTCCATTCTAATAAGTAGCTGTCAGCAGTAATACCACACCCGTGTTGTGGACAGATGTGACATTGTGTTTGGAGGAAAGCAACCACGTTTTCGTAATCCTTTAAAAAGTGTAAGGAATGTCTCAGAATACTTCTAGTAAATGTTAGCACTAATGTTGGGTTTTAAGTTCAGTGTCCAAAGTTTAGGTTCGGGTTATCAAAGAATCTCGTTATAGAATCCGCTACCACGGACCATAACGGAATTTGAAATCCATAACCGGATTCTTCAATAACCAGAACTTTGGACGCCGAACTTAAAACACAAGTTCGCTCAACACTAGTTAGCACCTGAAAAATCCACTGTGGAAACTGCAGCATAAATCCAAGGCTGAACGTTGGGTTTTTGCTATGGTTTTTCCTACTTTGGGTCCACCTTTGGCTTCAGCCCCATACAATAGGACTAATCTATAGACAGACACCTGTTGAGATTAAAAGCAGTTTCAGTGCCAAGAATAGACATAGGGACACCTGGACAGCAATGCAGATTCCTATTAAAAACAATGGGAGCTGGTTTCAGTTTTTAGTGCACTAATCTACACACACAAATGCCATATGAACAAGTCCTTACATTGTCATTAGAATGCTATACTGTCAGATGCTCTTCTGGCTTAACAAATAAAAAAAAAAAAAAAACATTCTTCCAAAGTCACCATGAAGAGCTGTAAGACTAACTTCCCTGCAGCAAGGACTTGGAAGAAACTGACAGTCCTACTGAATAGGCTTGCCAACTGTCCCAGAAATTTTTTGACAGTCCATAAAAATAAGGAACTGTTGAAGAACATGATCTCAATGCATCCCGTTTTTTATTTTTTATTTTTTATTTTTTTATTAAAGAAAAAATAAATAAAAGGCATAGTCCATTTTGTCATGGCCTGTTTTTAAGGGGACCTTATTTTGGTAATCTTGAAAGGAAGTACAGTATAGCACTATTCATGCTCTATTAAGTCTACACCAGCCAAGGGTTGGTGTGTACTTCAGCTATAATTTATGCCGGTTTCTGGATAAGTTATGGTAAATATGGCTGGTCATGCGGAGCCCCGTCCCTCCTTTTTTTTCGCCACTCCAGAAAAGTATCAGGCATCTTAAAAAGTTTCAAATTATGGCGTACACATGACGTGCACCATAATTTGCAACTTATTGGAAACCGCTGAAAGAAAAGTATGATCTAGTCGATACACACTACCTCCCTTTTCAACAAATCAAGAGCTACTGCAAAGCTCAGTCAGGCTCTCTAGGTGACACGGAAAAGCTTGCGTGGTTCGCGGCTATACTGGGCAGGAATGGCACATTTATGTCCCTCTCAGAAATATACCGAAAGTTACATAACATACAAACAATAGGCTTGGTGAAAGGAGCTTTTAAAACCTGGGAAAGGGAACTAAGTGATCAAAACATAGCCAAAAAAATTGAGATGCTCCGGCCCATTACCTCCGACATTGCCCCAAGTGCGACCTCTCAAGAGCTGGGCTTCTGCATGCTTTGTGGGAGTGCCCAAAGGTGCAACCGCTATGGCAACGGTCGGTGGAGACAATAAAAGAGATTTGGGGGGAGATAGTGGGGCTAACACCGCAAGAGTGTATTTTTCACTGCATACCAAGAAATAGGGACAATAGTGGTGACAAGAGGAGTACATATATTATTGATGTCAATTAAAAAAATTATTTTACGACATTGGCTGCAAACAGAAATACCATCATGGGAAGAGGTAGTGGGGACTATGAAGAATGTGCTATATCTAGAAAGACTGGAGGTAGAGCAGGACAAGGATGGATTGATTGAAAAATACATCAAGAAGTGGAGGGAATTCATCGAGAGGCAATTGTCTAATTGCGAAATCAGGGAACTTATGGCTCACTTGAAGTTGACTAAATGGTATTTAGAGGCGCATTTGGCGAATAGATTGGGTAAATTGGCAGCATAGAAGGATTTAGGAGAGACCTAAGCTTTAGATAGGATGTAACATATAACAATAATAAGAAGAGATCACAATAGACTCAGATGAGTGTTCACGGGGTTGGGTGGAGTTGGGAATGAGGGGTATGGGGGGGTGGATTTGGAAAATTGTGAATTGAGAACCATAAATGATATCTTGTGGTATTGTTATAAGCTGACATTTGTTACATAATGCCATCTTTGTATGTAGATATATGCTTATAATATGTGGAATATATGAAAGAATTCTCAATTCAATAAAAAGAAAACTTATTGGAAACCGCTATTGTGGTCATTGGTAGATGTCCCTGTGTGTGTAATAAATAATTGTAGGTTTAATTAGTGATGATGTATTTTTCTCAGCACTTGTACTTAAAGATAATATGCATATTTTTTGTTATTATAGATGGGGCAATTATAGCTGAGCATAGCACAGGTTCCTTTAAAAGCTGCATGAAATATATATGAACATAAGTATGAATACTAACAGGTAATTTGCATCTGTAGCAAGCTGTCAAATTTGTGCTAAAAGGCATGAGTTTGATTTGAGCGATTTTTAATATGAAAAGCAGGCGTTAACAAGACAGACAAACATGAATAAATAAAGCGGGACTAACAGGGATATGAAATATTTATATATTACAATACAGAATGATAATAGACAATTAACCGGTCCTACTTATGTGAGATTCTGATTTTACCAGTCCAGCGATACTTTACATACCTTTAAAGACTCTATCTCTATCTATCTATCTATCTATCTATCTATCTATCTATCTATCTATCTATCTATCTATCTATCTATCTAATCTATTATATAGCAAAACAAAAAAAGTAAAGAGCAGCACACAAGCTTAAATATTGACCCCCGTCGATATATTTTTTGGCTACTTTGCTGCCAGTGCCTCATGAGGGCGCTATAGGTGGGTGTTTTTGAAAATGGGTGACGGTGGTGGTCCCGCTCTCTGTATTTAGCTTATCGTTTTATACTAGTACGTTATGGACAATAATGTTTGTGGTGATCATGTGCTGCGGTCATGTGATGTGTAGAGGCGTCCACATCGTTCTATGGGCATGAGTCTGCGCAGCTAATGTTTCTGCTTATTTGGCCATGTTTGTTGTGGTCTCCTATGTTGGCAAGGCTGATCACACCTCTCGAGGTAGTATGAGTAATTGGCGCCTGCGCAGTGTGAATTTCATAACGCCAACTAGGTCCTGCAGTCTCTGGCTCCATACGAGATTATGTCATTGGTTTTTATTCTTTTTAATCACTGGATTATGTGCACCTGGTGCTTGATTTATTTCAATCATGTTGGATATACTATATTCATTGCATAGAATGTATTTTTTATGAATTAGCAGTTAATCCAACACAGAAAGTACTGATCAATTAGATAAGAAAAACAACAGTAGCGTGGGGATACCAGGTATTGATAGTGGGGCGACAATGAGCATAAATCATCTACCCCATAAATGGATCATCCCTTATCCCAGGAAAAAATTCCCTCTGCAACTCAATATGGACAGCAAATTTCACTGTGTGAAAAACTGGGTATAGCAGGGTACTGTATATGTGGTGGCATGGCCGACACCGAACACAGCCAACAACCAACCACACCCTGAGCATAAATACAAGAGGCAAAATACCTGTAATGATAAATACCAACCAGTTTGGGGAGAGCCGAAAGCCCGACGAACGTTGCGCAAAGTTCGCTTCTTCCAGGGAGCGTTGTGAGGATTAATAAATAAGTTATTTTTGTATTTATCTATGTGTGGCTTTGATTTCTTTTAGGTTTCTATTATATATCTATCTAATCTATTATATATCTATCTAATCTATTATCTATCTGCCGATTTTAAACTTTCATATATCTATATCTAATATCTATCTAACTATCTTATATCTATATCTCATATCTATCTGTCTAATAATCTATCTAATCTATTATCTATCATTAGCTATTATTTCTAGATAACGTGAGATGCATTTTTTACAGGAATATTACTAGATTTGCTCTCTCTCACTCTTCACTTCTCATCAAACTAAACTAGAAATAGTCATCACTGCAAAAATCCAAAAAGTTGAGGACTTTATTTAGTCCATGTGTGACCTTTCAGTCTTTTTCTTTCTATTATCTGTCTCTCTGTCTGTCTATTACATCTGTGGCTATTTAAATGGTTTATCCGTGAATTTCATATTGATGACCTATCCTCAGGATGGGTCATCAATATATGATCACTGGGGATCTGACACCCAGGACCCCTGACAATAAGTTGTATGAAGAGGCCGCAGCGCTCCGTAAATGGGGCTAAGCTGCAATAGCATGCACAGCTGCCATAAAATATATGAGGCTGTGCTTGGTGAGCAGAGAGAAGGCTGCTGCGCTCACCGTAGCTCCAGCTTTCTTAAACAGCTGAACGATGGGGTCCCAAGAGTCAGACCCCGTCAATCACGTATTAGTCTGTGTGAGTGGCATTGGTGTGCTTTGTTCACTGGAAATGAGGATGATCTCACGTTCTTCCTTCACAACATTTGTATACACACCAAAAAATCACTATTTGGAAAAGTGTCAAGGGTGAAGTAAAAAGAGGCACTTACGACTTTTTTTTCCTCTCAAAAAATTGCATATAAAAAGTCACAATCACACAGCTTGTGAATTTTTAAAGCCGCTTTTCTGGTGCAAGGGAGATGATAAATCTCCCCCATTATGCTTTGACTGCCCACGCAGGTGAAGTAGTTCCCATCTGCCCCTTGATTGACAGGACCGGGCAACTTGCCCAATCCTGACAATTTAGTGCCTTGTGCTCTGAGGCTCTGCTTCTGCTGCTGGAGCAGCAACTGTTCATGCGCCGCCCCCCAGAAGTGTAGTTGTGCATGCACAGTCACTGCTTCAGTAGCGGAAGCAGAGCCCCTGTGCTTGTGCCGCTACTCAGAGCAGCAGCCAAGGTACGATCAATCAATAGGCCGGTGGGTTCCTCTTCACCTGGGAGGACAACCCCTCATAGGTGAAGATCTTTTGCCAATGAAACAAATCAATTCGCTCATCTCTACTGATTACATTTTCTACTTCAAATTTCAAGCTTTGAAATAGTTAAAAAAAAATATTTTTTTCATTTATTTTTCTGTTCTTTTACATTTTTAATAATCAAATACATTTATATTACATCTCAGCCGCAATGTGGAGTATTAGACCTTATGGGTATTTTTCCGGCTTTTTTTATTTTTTTAAATAACATTCAATTTGTTTATTTTTATTCTTATTGCATTTGTTTTTTGTAGAATGTAAATTTGTCCAAGTTGCAATTGTTTACATTCTTTTTGGAACCGCAGTAAAATTTTAGCTATGTTGTCTGGTGCATTTCTGATACGTGGCAGCTCGGCAGCCGCGGCTAAACTACTTTGCCAACCTGTCATAATAATTCTGTTTAACAGTTTCTTTGAACAATGTCAATTTACATTTTGGCTGCAGATTTTGTTTTTGTTTGCATGTGATTAAGTTGTTGTCATTAGAAATGGCCTGGATTCCTTCCAGAAACATACAGTAAATCCTTGTATTTCCTTTTTTTTACCACTTGCTAAGCAATAATAATTATGGTAAGTGTTTGACAGTCTACTTTATAAACATTACTTGACAAAACGGCGACAGGTTTAGATTGATAGCTGGGGTGTACGGGGAGGGAGCATCTCATTCACAGTGTAAGGTGAGACTAAATAACACATTAAATACATAAATGAATAACCAAACTGCAGAATGATTTACAGAGATTTTCAATAAACACAAGAAAAGAAGAAAAAAAAGAAACTCAAAGCTGGAATCACACGTTTTTTTTATTTTATTTTTTTTGTTTTTTAGCTGTCCAAAAATAATAAAACTTATAATTTGAAGACTCTGCTGTCTTTTGTATCCACTTCTATGTTTGGTTTAGAAAACTCTATTGAAAACTGCCAAAAAAAAAACCTGACAGTGTTATTCCAACCTAGGGGTCTTTACACATATGAGCGTGGCTCTGGTATTTTTTTTCCTGTAAAAAAAATAAAATAAAATATACGCCACAGTTAGTGCAGGCATTCTTTTGCCGCCTGTGTTTGCTTATTTTTATTTTTATTTTTTACTTTTGTAATGTTTTTTACTGGTGTTTTTTGCATACAGGGGTAATTTACCATTGTAAGTATGCCACCTTTTTGCCATTGTTTGCTTCACAATTTCATACCATTCCAGACATATTTATTAATTTTAGTGTACTCCAAAAATAATTACTTATTCCAACTTGCTTGATATTTCCTGATTTTAACCCTTTAATGGCTAGGCCTGATGTCTCTCCCAGTCTCCTATTGGGTCACTGGAGAAGCTCCGTTCAAAGTGTAATGGCGGAGCTAAGCTGCAGTAACCCAGCACGGCCCCTGCACTTTCAATGGAGCTGTGCTTCAAAGTGCTAGTTTCAGCTGATATCTGGGGGTGCGGGGTGTCGGACCCTCACCTATTGTGTATTAATGATCTATCCTGCACTCCTCCTGCTCTATAACATGCTACCTGCAGATTGGATTGCATGTTCATGGTGATAGACAAATTTTAAAGAGAACCTATCTGGTGCTAGATATACTTCAAATTCTTATCTCCAGCCGGAACCTCCCACCGATTTTGACATCCAGTGGGACTCTGATCCCATCTCATCGTAGAAGTGGACAAGGTGACACTTTGGGGGAGATGTATCCAACTGATGTAAAGTAGAACTGGCTTAGTTGGCTTTAGCAACCAATCAGATTTCGCCTTTCATTTTGGACAGCTTATTTAGAAAATGAAAGGTAGAATCTTATTGGTTGCTATGGTCATCTAAGCCAGTTCTACTTTACACCAGTTTGATAAATCTCCCCCTTGGCTATAACTCCCATCCATTTCGGCGGAGAGGAACTGTGCATGCACTGCTACCATCCCACTAAAAACCAGGGACCAGAATATCTTTCCTGGAGATTGTAAGAATCCCAGCTGCCTGCCTTCCACTGATATGGTGCGAATAACAAGTTATCGGGTTTACATTCATTGCAATTTAAAAATGACACATTACAATATGTGTGGTCCCTCTGCAGGGAGACAATCTCGTGCATGCTGGCATCTGCCAAATTTAACTCTGATACATTATATCCTAATAAGGGCTCATGCCCACGACCTATGTGTTTTGTGGTCCGCAAAAAATACGGATGACGTCCGTGTGCATTCTGTATTTTGCGGAACGGAACAGCTGGCCCCTAATAGAACAGGACTATCCTTGTCCGTAATGCGGGCTATAATAGGACATGTTCTATTTCTTTGTGGAAAGGACATACTGAAACGGAATGCTCACGGAGTAACTTCCATTTTTTTGGGCGGACCCAAAAAAAAACACGGAACGGACATGGAAAGAACATACGTTCGTGTGCATGAGCCATAAGTGTGGATATATAGCATTTGTAGAAGTTGCGGATACATATTTTGTGTTAAAAAAAAACAAAACAAAAGAAACCTCTGGGACACACAATCGAATATATGCATAAAAGACTAAACCTACAGTGTGGTCACTTGGGGCGGTGCCTCTCGTGTTTGAGGTAAAACAATGAAATATGCATAGTGGAGATGGGTGGGAATTCAATATTTAGGTTGGGTTCCTGTTAAACATTCAGTCCTGCGGGCGGAGGTGTAGTGGGAGCACTAGCGGTGACTTTGTACTACAGAGCTCTCGCCTTCACTTCATGTACTCGCTCTCCCTCCGAACATGAAATGCAGCTTTCAGCATGTGTAGCCGGATTCCCCCCTGTGTTTAGCTTTGTGCTCCCATTCATTGTCAGTACCTGCAGCGGTTGCATGCTAAAGAGTGCCCCTGCTGTTTTTCTTTAGTGAGCGGTAAAGGATATCAACATCTCATTAAATTTTAAAAATGCCCAGAAATAAAACGATGCAACAGAACTTCACATCATTTTCAGCTCCGCTTTGTAGATTCTTATTGCATTTGAAATTTTACTAGCTTAGGTGACAGCCATCAGAATTTTTTTCCTTAGAATGCGCCTCGCCTCAGGGCAAGTTATAATAAGGTGACAAACGAAAGTGAATATGGCATTAACCCTTTCACTTTTCATTTATTTCACTCTTGTAAAGACATTGTTTTGTGATTGAAGTGCAGCCAGGTCGGTTTGAGTAAGAGATCCCTAAAGATTGGCTGCTGATATCCCATACTAATATGAAGATATACTCTCAGATAAATAGATTATCTTCAGGAGGAAAGAAGATTTTATCCGAGTAGTAAGATTCTTTTTATTTTATTTTTTTCACGCCTTTTAAAATGTTGATCACTATTGCCACAGCTTAGCAGCGCTCAGCATGAGCAGATTTTAATTGCGGAACATAACAATTTAATTACGATATTCAAAAGAGTGCAATCCCCCAGTGGTTAATTCCAGTGTTCCTCCTCTCATGTTGATGTTCCATCCAATTTAAGCCCAAGCAAAAAAAAAAAAAAAAAAAACAGAAAGCAAATAGCATTAAATCCAGGATAAACGTGTGTGTTGTATGTGTCTCGACAGGTCTTGTGGGTTGTTCATTGTATACAGTGGTTAGTACCTAACAATTGGGTTCCAGGGAAGGTCATCTAGAGAACTGATGCACATGGGAAGCAAAGGTTTTGCTACGGATGTAGCAGGGTTAACGCACATGCTTTATGAGACATGTTATCTAAACTAAATGCAACTAAATGCGTTAAGCAATTGCTTTGCAATGGCTTTTGTTTCAAGATAATGCGATGAGTTAAGAAATTTGAGTTAAGAGGTTGCGTGTTACCCCTGCTACATCTGTATCTAATCTGATCCACAGAAAAGCTACTGTACGGTAGCTCAAATTCCTTACTTTTCCATGAATTACCTAAATAAATACATATAATGAATACCTAAATAATAAAAATAATAAATACAATAATAGATTTTTTTAAATAAATTGGTATGGTTAAATACCATTTTATATGGTAGGGTTAATCATGCTGATTGCAACAACCCCTTTTTTCTACCAATCTGATGATGTTTTGGAGAAAATACTTTTTATGCTGTTGAGGTGCTTGGAGCACTTAAGGGCGCCCCACGTGAGTGGAGTGCGCAGACAGCTGGCGCATGTACAGTCGATGCCCTGAGGCTGCTGCCAACACAGGGATGGAAAACCAAGCGGTGTCTGTGCGCCTGCGCGAGATTATGCCCCTTCTTCTCAATGATGTCAGGCCTGCAAGGAGGGCAGTTTGGGATGCGAGGTGGTGCTGGGATCCATACAAATTGGCGTGGCTGTTCTCCAAAACGCATCAATAGGCATAATCCTGGTGACAGAATCCCTTTAAATAAAGAAAGTTGCCCACATTTTTCATGCACCTCGATTTTGATGTAAATTATGCCAAAATGTGGCACAGTTTGGTACATCTAGGTATGGAGAAATGATCTGCTCCTAACCTGAAAAGCGTGGGCCGCTTACCGTAAAGCAGGGTGTGGCCTTGTGGAGAAGGTACAACCCTTGTTCCAAAATTGAGCCCCAGTTCTGGCATAAAATGTATTTCTCAAAGTCAGCCACTAAATTGTTGGCATATCGTGAAGCAAAAGTGTCTTTCCATACACCACATTTATCATTCATCCTGAGCCCCTGTGATGACCCTGGTGCGTTCGGTCCGTTTACCCCATTTGTAGCGTTAGTAAAGCTGATATAATGTTGCAAGATCAAATCAGTGCGTGGAATCGTGCATTAGAGACGTGTGAGGAGTCATCCACTAAGCACTGTGTAATTCTCTGTGAAGAATGTCTCCTTCTTCTAAATTCTTGGGATTCCTGACAATTGACTTTTATTAAACGGTCTAACAGATGTTTGAGCTATATTTAAAGTGCACAGTAGTAAATGACTGAGCTTAAAGAGGACCTTTCATGGGTCCAGACTTTGTAAACTAAGTATCAGGATATGTAGGGCATACAGCGCGGATCTAATAGCGCTTACTATTTTTTCTAGGCACCGCTCTGTTCACCCACTATGCCCCCCCATTAAATTCTCCCGCTCTGTATGGCAATTTTCGCATCCGTACAGGGAGTTGGAGACTGCCCTGCTTCTCAATGGGCGTCTCCTTCTCCCTGGCTGTGAGCTGTCCAATCGCAGCGGAGAGCGTCATAGCCAGGGAGAAAAAAAAACAACTCTCCTTCTCCCTGGTTGTGACGCCTTCTTCAGGGTCTATTCATACTGACAGGAGTCAGGGCTAGGTTTAGGGTTTCCTATGCGGTGACTCTCTTACCTTTCCCTAGCCGTGAGGCCTAGTTTCGGGTCATTTTCCTTCTGTGGTCATTCTGGTTTTCCTCCCCTACCCCTACATGGTGACACCTGTTCCCCTGCAGCGAGGAGAAGTTTGAATGGATTGTTAGCCTGTGAGGGAGCAGCAGTTCGATCCCCAATTTGTTAGCATTCATCACATATCCAGTGGGTTTATCACATATCCAGTGGATTTTGTGCTTTAGTGGTATACACTTAGACTCATGTACATGAACACAAAAGTAAAGAACCTGCCAACTTTGACACAAAAGGAAACGTGTCACCAAAAATTGTGTCTGCCAGTTAAAAATCTGTTTTTATTTTTTTGATTGCAGATTTTTTTTATTCTGCTTTCCGAACATGATTATGGGGGCGGACATTTTGCCCGAGCTTTACTTAACAGCATTTACACAGCATTAAACAAGAATTGCGTTACGTCAGTCTCATGGTCCATAGACACAATGGTCTGGAGGGGACCTCACTGACTTCTATGGGAGAGTTATCTAGGCATGCTCTGTGACCTGTGCAGAGGTCATTGTACAAGGAAAGAATAGATAAACTTTGACCATCACCTAGTGTGAATGGTGGATCCTGTCTTATCTATAGACAGAGGTAATATCAATACAGGCAGGATTAGAATGAGTTAACTGCAGTACTTAGTGATCTTTACAAACTAAGAAGTGGGGCCAATTGCAAAAACTGCTATTTTATTTTTATTTTAGTTAAATAATATATTTTTTAATATCTTCAAAAATTATAAAAAAAATTTGCAGCTGAGCAACTTCAGTCAATTACGGATGACACACGGATGGTAAAAACGGACACACAGAGCAACCACGGATCCTTTACAGACATCTAAAAGGATGAAACACGTACGCTTTTTTTCACGGACGTGACACTGACACGGAAATGTGAACGAGGCTTAATTCTACTAAATTGGATCTTCATGTGATCCTAACATAACACTCCATGAAAGTAGCACGCTTTCATAGCAGCATACATTTTAGACACCTTAAAATTAGACATTTAAATGCCACATTTGCATAGCCTCATAAACTTTAAGCACATTTAAAAACTCAATTCAGGCATTTATTTATGATTGATTTTCTAATTGCCTTGTTTTCCCTTCAAATCCGTCATCTCGAACTAGTAATGCAGTTTATTGGTGGATATCTTAATTCAGACTATCTTAAAACACCAAAAATTAAAAGCAGCAGTGTTTGAAAATTACTTCTACTGCACCATCTAATCGCTAAAGGGTCTGGCCGTTGTTTGGTAAAAGAAGGGTGGTATTAAGGGGTTAATGCTGTCTGCTGATGTACGGTTACGCCTCTTGATTCTTGACACAAACTTCAGCCCTTTGTCTTGCTCACATAATAAGTTTTTCTGCATGCATACTTAATATGCAACAGCTTTATTTAGCATTTCTGACATGCTAGAGTTTCTTGCCTAATTTATTTCAATTAGGTCCATACATTTAAGTGTGTAATTGTCCCTCAAAAACAATAAAAATCAGTTATACTAAATGATTATAAATTGCATTACAGTAAATTTACACTCTTTTGGAGCCAAAGACTTTATTGAAACCTAATATAGTGAACGGACTACTGTGGGCAATTAATTAAAAAAAAATATTTTTTGACGTTTCCAAGTGGCCTTTGCTGCTAGTGTATCAATGGATGAAAATAAAAGTCACTATGTGCATCATTAAAAGTATGTCATGAACTAAATGAAAGAATACTTTATATCCACCTTTGCAACCATTTATTTATTTTTTGTTGATTAAAGGGTTTCTATCACTTCGTATGACATAATTAGCTGTCAGACACTAGCGATCCGCTAGTGTCTGCTCTGGCCAACCATCCTAATATAACAGCTTTTGGGGCAGCCGTTTTGCTAAAAAAAAGAACTTTTATAAATATGCTAATGAGCCTCTAGGCGCTATGTGGGCGTCATTAGCACCTAGAGGCTCGGTCTACCTTCATAAACAGCCGCCGCCCAGCGCGTCCCTCCAGCCCGCCCATCTCCTGCTGAATTCGATCCTCCGTGTGATGCAGCGGACGAATTCTCGCGCATGCGCCGTGCGCGGCTGTATCCGGCGCATGCGCAGTGAATGTCTGACCGCTTCCCTGCTCAGACATCTCCACTGCGCCTGCGCCGATGACGTCATAGTGCTCCAAGTAACAGGCGCAGTGGAGATGTCTGAGCAGGGAAGCGGTCAGACATTCACTGCGCATGCGCCGAATACAGCCGCGCACGGCGCATGCGCGAGAATTCGTCCGCTGCGTCACACGGAGGATCGCATTCAGCAGGAGATGGGCGGGCTGGAGGGATGCGCTGGGCGGCGGCTGTTTATGAAGGTAGACCGAGCCTCTAGGTGCTAATGATGCCCACATAACACCTAGAGGCTCATTAGCATATTTATAAAAGTTCTTTTTTTAGCAAAACGGCTCCCCCAAAACCTATTAAATTAGGATGGTTGGCCAGAGCAGACACTAGCGGATCGCTAGTGTCTGACAGCTAATTATGTCATACGAAGTGATAGAAACCCTTTAACCCCTTCTACCCCAGGTCAGTTTTCACCTTCCTGCCCAGTCCTGTTTTTGCAAATCTGACATGTCACTTTATGTGGTAATAACTTTGGAATGTTTTTACTTGTCTAACCAATTCTGAGATTGTTTTCTGGTGACCCATTGTACTTCATGTTAGCGGTAAATTTGGTTCAGTATTTATTGTTTATTTTTTTAAACTAAAAAGTTATAGAAAATGTTAAGCCCGATAGAAAAACCTCATAAAATAGTTACCAATCAACATTCCCCATATGCCTACTTTTGGCTTCATTTTGTAAATGTCATTTTATTTTTTTTTTATTTTTTTTAGGACGTTAGAAGGCTTAGAATTTTAGAAGCAATTTTCCACATTTTCAAGAAAATTTATAAAACCATTTTTTTTATGCACCAATTCATTTACAAAGTCATTTTGAGGGGTTTATGTAATGGAAACCATTTAATTCTTTGTGTGTTATTAGTTTAAGCAGACTGTAATTGTCTATTGTTGTGACTTAGATGAAGATCAGATGACATTTTATGACCAATTTAGAAATCTATATCATTCCAAAGGGTTCACATACTTTTTCTTGCAACTGTATGTATTTATGGAGATATACACTTGCACTTTGATATGATCTAGATACTTGTGATATTTATGTGATACTTTTACATATCAGTGTATTTGGTGTATAGTTAATTGTGGTTGCCTTATTGCCCTCTACCTATTGCTTGATTGTGTCATGTCCCCTCAGGTGTAGTTCACTTTCTTATCTGATGTATTTCATCATACATATACACTGCGTGCAGAATTATTAGGCAAATGAGTATTTTGACCACATCATCCTCTTTATGCATGTTGTCTTACTCCAAGCTGTATAGGCTCGAAAGCCTACTACCAATTAAGCATATTAGGTGATGTGCATCTCTGTAATGAGAAGGGGTGTGGTCTAATGACATCAACACCCTATATTAGGTGTGCATAATTATTAGGCAACTTCCTTTCCTTTGGCAAAATGGGTCAAAAGAAGGACTTGACAGGCTCAGAAAAGTCAAAAATAGTGAGATATCTTGCAGAGGGATGCAGCACTCTTAAAATTGCAAAGCTTCTGAAGCGTGATCATCGAACAATCAAGCGTTTCATTCAAAATAGTTAACAGGGTCGCAAGAAGCGTGTGGAAAAACCAAGGCGCAAAATAACTGCCCATGAACTGAGAAAAGTCAAGCGTGCAGCTGCCAAGATGCCACTTGCCACCAGTTTGGCCATATTTCAGAGCTGCAACATCACTGGAGTGCCCAAAAGCACAAGGTGTGCAATACTCAGAGACATGGCCAAGGTAAGAAAGGCTGAAAGATGACCACCACTAAACAAGACACACAAGCTGAAACGTCAAGACTGGGCCAAGAAATATCTCAAGACTGATTTTTCTAAGGTTTTATGGACTGATGAAATGAGAGTGAGTCTTGATGGGCCAGATGGATGGGCCCGTGGCTGGATTGGTAAAGGGCAGAGAGCTCCAGTCCGACTCAGACGCCAGCAAGGTGGAGGTGGAGTACTGGTTTGGGCTGGTATCATCAAAGATGAGCTTGTGGGGCCTTTTCGGGTTGAGGATGGAGTCAAGCTCAACTCCCAGTCGTACTGCCAGTTTCTGGAAGACACCTTCTTCAAGCAGTGGTACAGGAAGAAGTCTGCATCCTTCAAGAAAAACATGATTTTCATGCAGGACAATGCTCCATCACACGCGTCCAAGTACTCCACAGCGTGGCTGGCAAGAGAGGGTATAAAAGAAGAAAATCTAATGACATGGCCTCCTTGTTCACCTGATCTGAACCCCATTGAGAACCTGTGGTCCATCATCAAATGTGAGATTTACAAGGAGGGAAAACAGTACACCTCTCTGAACAGTGTCTGGGAGGCTGTGGTTGCTGCTGCACGCAATGTTGATGGTGAACAGATCAAAACACTGACAGAATCCATGGATGGCAGGCTTTTGAGTGTCCTTGCAAAAAAAGGTGGCTATATTGGTCACTGATTTGTTTTTGTTTTGTTTTTGAATGTCAGAAATGTATATTTGTGAATGTTGAGATGTTATATTGGTTTCACTGGTAAAAATAAATAATTGAAATGGGTATATATTAGTTTTTTGTTAAGTTGCCTAATAATTATGCACAGTAATAGTCACCTGCACACACCGATATCCCCCTAAAATAGCTAAAACTAAAAACAAACTAAAAACTACTTCCAAAAATATTCAGCTTTGATATTAATGAGTTTTTTGGGTTCATTGAGAACATGGTTGTTGTTCAATAATAAAATTAATCCTCAAAAATACAACTTGCCTAATAATTCTGCACTCCCTGTATCTTATATGAATTATTGAATAAAATATATATATATTTTGCTACTAAACCCGTTTAGTCTCAGTTTATCTTTTTGTTTGTCTATGGGCACATGGCAGTGGTCAGAAGGGAAGGAGTGCCATATGGTTTTTGGAGGACCGATTTTGTTGAAATTGTTTTTGTACACCATGTTGTATTTGAAGAGACCCTGATGTGCCCCTACAGTGGAAACCCTTAAAAAGTGACCCTATTTTGGAAACTACACCCCTCAAGGAATTTAATTAGGGGTGTACTGAGCATTTTGACCACACAGGCATTTTATGGAATTTAGAAACACTTGGCTGTAAGAATAAAAAAATTCTTCCAATAAAATTTAGCTTTAGCCCCAACTTTTTCATTTTCACAAGGGATAGCATGAGAAAAAGCACACCATAATTTGTTGCCCATTTTCTCTTGAATACAGCAACACCCATATGTGGTTGTAAACTGCTGTAGGGGCATAGCGCAGGACTCAGAAAGGAAGGAGCACAATATGGCTTTTGCAGTGCACATTTTGATGGATTGATTTACAGGCACCATGTTGGTATTGCATAGTCTCTGGGGTACCAGTACAGCTTTTCCTGCCAACCATACGTTTTTTTTTCCTTTATGTGAGGCCTTTTTATTTGCAGGATGAGTAGTCATTCTCATTGGTTCTATTTTGAGGTACATACATCTTTTGGATCCTTTTTATTTTGCTTTTTAGAAAGCAGGATAAAAAAATCTAAAATTCATCTATTTGCTTTTTGGGTTTTGTTATTTCGGCGTACACCGTGTGGGAAAAATGTGTGCTGGTCAGTGTGATTACAGAGATACTGATTTTATGTTTTTTTTTATTTTTTTTTTATGTTTTACCGCATTTTTATTTAGAAAAATCGTGTTTTTGCATCGCCATTTTCCGAAAGCCATCTTTTTATTTTTTTTATTTTTTTTGCCGATTGTCTTATGTGGGGGCTCATTTTTTGTGGGATGAGGTGACGTTTTCATTGCTACCATTTAGGGGTACATATGAATTTTTGATCACTCAATAATTACTCATTTTGTTAGGTGAGTTGACAAAATAATGACTGTTCTGGCACTGTTTTTACTTATTACATTTTTACAGCTTTCACCTGACTGGGTAGATCCAGTGATATTTTTATTTATAGAGCAGGTTGTTACAGACACAATAATACCTAATATGTCTATTTTTTTATTTTTGTTACGTTTTACACAGTAAAAGTATTTTTGAACAAAAAAAGTATCTTGAGAGCAATTTTTTCTTTTGAGCAATTGTCTTATCTGGGGGCTAATTTTTTTGCAGGGTGAGATGATTTTTCCACTGGTACTTTTTTGGGATACATTTTGATCGCCTGGTATTAGACTTTTTGTGAAGCAAATTGACCATTTTACTTTTGTCACACTGTGGGACGTCAGCTTTTGGGGATCTGATCCCCTCTACAATGCATTACAACAGGCATGCTCATCCTGCGGCCCTCCAGCTGTTGCAAAACTACAATTCCCAGCATTCCCAGACAGTCTACAGCTATCAGCCTTCAGCAGGGCATAGTGGGAGTTGTAGTTTTACAACAGCTGGAGGGCCACAGGTTGAGCATCCCTGCATTACAATATATGTGTATTGTAATGCATTGACTGTCTGTGTATTACTAGTGTAATACACTGACAGCCTGCCTGTGAGACCCAGATGGTTGGGTCTCCATAGAAGGGCTGCCTCTCCATTGGGTCCCTGTGACCGCACCGTAGGGACTCGATGGGGACGGGGAGGGAGTCCCCTCCCTCCACAAACCCTGTAGATGCCGCAGTCAGTATTGAAGGAGTTAATGCGCTGGCATCGTTGTATTCACCAATGCCAGCATATACAGCAGGAGCTTATCTGTCAGGAACAGCCGGCTCCTGCTTCTGATAGAGCGGGCACAGTTTCTGCGCTGTTTGGGGCGGCAAGTCTCGTCCCAAAGTGCCGAACATGTCGGGAAGTGGTTAATGATTCAGTTCTGTAAGGTCCAGGTTTCTCATAGTGATGAGCTATCCTGACTACAGTTTTTGTTTAATTTATTTGTACGGCTTCTCTGCAGATCTTTGTGTTTCTATGGTAACAGGCAACAAACAAACATGGCATAGTCTGAGCTTGCAGTAAATTTTTTATTTTTGTGGTAGTTTTTAGAGCCAACGTCAGGTGTTGGAAACAAAAGAATGTCGCATAAATCTGGACTTTGTACTTTTGGATCCACTCCTGGCTTTGAACATTTCATGTGGGATTCAAGCCATAGGCCTCTTTCACATATCTGTATCCATGACTGTCATCCGTGATAATATGATCAGTGATCTATCCGTGAAGAATCCGTGTTTGGCTCGTGTGTTTTTTTTCATCCGTATTTTTCATACACTGCCAGGCTGAAAATTAGTTTCCAGAGCATCTCCTACCAATAATCCATGAAAACCACTGACCAAAAACAGATGACATTCATAGTGTTTCTGTGGTTTTCATGGACTCATAGACTAAAATATGCCTGAGGCATTCATAAACATGGCCAGAATAGGGCATGCTCCCATTGTGTCATGATAGACCCCCGGTCCGTGGAAGACCACTGACCACACATTAAAGTTAATAGGTAAGTTTGCTGTCCATAGAGAACACGGACATCATGTGATAGTGATTCGTTGACATGGAAGGAGCCTTTAGGGTGGTTTCGCACACTTTTTTTTTTTCTTTTTGTTAGTGCAGTTTTTGTGGTTTTTCATGCTGTTTTCTTAGACAAAGCCCAGAGGTGGATTTACAAGAAATATTCATGAGGTATTTAGTGCAGCATGAGGTGCGGTTTCCCAGATAAATCAGCATTCATGTCAGTTTACTAGAACTCAGACTTTCAACACTTTTTAGCTAGTTTATATACTTGCAATCAGTCTGTCAGTGTTCTTAGTTGCATGACTACTGAGGTTAGCCTGGTGTCATTATGGAAATAGTTTGTCGGCTCAGACTTTGAAGTGACTTATATGCAGTAAAATTCTTTTGGAAGCCTAAAGCATTGTAGGTTTTACTAAGTGATTAGACAATTTAGGCAGTATGTTTATGCAACTGCAGGCGGCCAAGTCATCACATTATAGTTTGCTCTATCAGCTTGTGTGATATCAAACTTGAATACACTGCTCCAGTTCTGAATTCGGTGACTGAAGTTTGCAAAATTTCTATATTGTTATTAACCCTGCCATACTACTACTGTACATACTGTATGCTTTGTTATTCTTTATTTTATTATTATTATTATTATTATTTTTTTTATAAGCCTATTCTGTGCCATTTCATAAGGTAGTGTGGGCCTCAATAAGACATTCACTTTCTGAAGCAGTTCCCTATGTTGTTTTGTTGTTTGACACAGCACCAAACACCAGTGGCATACATAGAGAAGTAACTGCCCCATAGCAAGGATCAAACCAGGCCCCCCACACAGGACAGAAGGGTTTCTGCCTAAACCCTTTTCAATGACCCTTAGGCCATTTATCCACTGCCTCATTTGCTAAAAGTTGTTCCTTTAGAGGGTAGAGGCTTGACCAAGTTTTCACCTCCAGTAGACGAGGAGATAATCCTAACTAAGACTGGGCCCTCTCTTGTCCTGGGCCCTATAGCAGTCGCATGGTCTGCCGCTATGGTAGTCACGCCCCTGCCAAACACTATTGTCCTCTCCATCAGCCTTGTGTGAGCTCATATAGAGAATTCATGTACACAAGTATTTCTATAGACAGTCTATGGTAACAAAAATCATTGGATCCCAATCACATTGGATGTCATATGCTTTCAAAGTTTTCTCTATATAACTTAATGATGACCTGAGAAAAAGGCATATACAGATCCCTTTATAAACATCCATATAGCTTCCAAATTTGAACATTAACCAAATTTTTAATTCTAGTGGAGTCCATGCAGAATTTATTATAGAGCTAAATCCTGTGCGTTTTCTAATCCCTACAAAAACCATACTGGCACCGTATCTTTATACTCAGTACATGTGTGCATAGATACGAAGTGAGTTTCTATACTGTAATGGAGTATCATGTCAAGTCACAGTGCAGCCTATACATTGATATGACTGAGGGCCTTGCATGCAAGAACATCTCATAGATCACCCATGACTACACACCTGTTATTCTGATAAATGCTGCACTGCCTGCAGCAAACCTGGCCATTCCCTCTTCTTTATGCTTTGTTCTACTGTGTTGTGTACTTAAAAAATGTAGTGTATTTTCAAAATTGCTAAATAAAATGTCTGTTTGAACTTGTGGCGTTCTCCACTGCATTAAGTCAGGAAAAACCATGGACTTAAAGGGGTTCTGCAGTTTGTTTAAACTGATGATCTATCCTCTGGATAGATCATCAGCATCTGACCGGCAGGGGTCTGACACCCAGGACCCCTGCCGATCAGCTGTTTGAGAAGGCAGCGGCGCTCCAGCAGCGCCGCGGCCTACTCACTGTTTACCGCTGGTCTAGTGACATCACGACTATTATCAACTGGACTTGGCGCGGCTAAGCGCTCTTCACTTGAATGGAGCTTAGCCCCGCCTAGGCCAGTTGATACTAGTCGTGACGTCACTGGGCCAGCGGTAAACAGTGAGAAGGCTGTTGTGCTGCTGGAGAGCCGCTGCCTTCTCAAACAGCTGATCGGCAGGGGTCTCAGGTGTCGGACCCCCGCTGGTCAGATGTTGATCTATCCAGAGGATAGATCATCAGTTTAAACAAAGTGCAGAACCCCTTTAATGCAAACCGTGCTACTATTTTGTGTGGTTCACAGTAGTAGTTGTATTCAGTCTCAGAGGCCACAATTTCAGCGATCTTAGACCACATGCTATAGTAGTGCACTATTTTCTGCTCTCACCAAGCCAAAGGCTAGATCTCCAGGTTGCGGAGACTCCCGTCCCCCCATTCAGCATTGCCCACATTTTGGGCTTTTTCAGATTCACAAGGAGAACAGAACAGGAGTTGGAAACCCTCTCTGAACGACCTTTGCTATATCCAGAGGGAGCAGATAATGAGATTGTGTAAACCCTCTTTGTAGGCCCAATCCCTAGACTATATTGACTTTCATACACATGGTGGACTTTTCTAAATCCAAAGGGAGCAGAAGATGGGATTGTGGAAACCCTCCTTGGATGCACAATCCCTGGACTGTCTTGACTTCAATATACACGTTCATCTTTTTCTAGATCCAGTAAGTGCAGAGGACGAGGTTTTGGAGATCTCCCTCTCTGGGAGAATATACTCGAGAACCCCATAATAAAACCAGCTGGTGCTACCTATAGTGTGTGGCAGACCCCACAATGTAATGTAAATATCCTGGTAGACAGAATGCTATAGTAGCACCCTGTAAACTGTATTTTGGTATTAAGGTAGATTTAGATGGGCCAGTGAGTCGCAGATTGTGGGGAAGGAAGGGTTCCTTCCTGAAAGTCTGCTGCTCGTTAACTGGAGATGAAGCCTTGCATTTACATGTGGAGACCACCTCCACAGTATGAGAACGTGCATTCGCTATTGCAATCACTTGTCCTTATACAACTGCATTGATTCTAGGCTGTTTAGACGTCACAATCTGCTGCCCAGAAACTATAATTTAGGTGCCTACATGAACGACGGTTTCACTTGATCTGCTGCACCTTTAGAAGGGCTATTGTCCGGAACGAGCGTTCACAGGATTATCTGGCTGTCTAAATCTACCTTTACACTAAGAGCACAGTTCTTTGGGGATTCTGCTCCTTTAAGAATATAATAGCATTTCTGTGCTTCCTAAAGGTCCTGGTCTACATATGTGACTTATAACCAGCTTCTTCCACTGGAATGATTGATGACTCTACTGTACTCCTGCCCTTTTTATCTTATCTCTCATTATCATGTCTGTGTAACGGTTACCGTCTCCCTGCAGTGTACAACTGCTTTTTGTAATGTGATCAGTGTAAAGAAAAATTCCACCTGACACTTAAAGCCACAGACTTCACCAGCAAGATATTCTTTAAATAACAGAAGCAGAAAATAATTTCTACTGGATCTTTTTTTTTCTTTCCTTCACTTACCAGTTACCTATTGATCTGATGAAAACACTGGTACAGGAGCTAATAGCACACAATTGCAGCAATCAAACTGTGCAGCCGGAATTTAAATGCTTCAGCGGCATCGCATCCGAACAGTACATCACATTTTGTCTGTGTTGGCTGGCAATTTATTTCATTGATTTGGGCATTTTATTGGTTCTTGTCACTTGGTTTGCTAGTTCCCAATTAATTGCCTTTCTTACTGTTATAGAATCTTTCTTCACTTTTTTGATTTTCCTTGTATCTCGATTGGGAAATTGAAATGTGTTTTATTTTTTTCCTTTTTAAAGCAGAGTTATTTAAAGTAAGAACTCTATGGAAGCCTCTGTTCACATCACATTTTATATTTATTTTGGGCGTATGTGCCAGGAAAGCATGTCATTGAATGAATCCGAAAAGAAAAAAGTTTACATTTATCAATTTCAGTTTCCTCGGCCAGATCCAAATTTACAATCCCATAGTATTGGCCAGACTCCCTGGTTTCCTGAAATTAAGCTTAATGGTTCTCCCTCTTGTTATCGCTCCTTTTGATCTCTATCACGATATTCAAGTCATTCTATTTTTTTTGTGGTATCCTCCACTAATGATGAGAATGCCAAGAATGAAAGATAGGGGAATCTCAGGCTTTGGTTCTGATTGCAAATTTCAAGTGTATGTTATCTACTACCACAGTTAACTTCACATCTGCAGATTGTCTACATATTTTTACGTTTTAAATTGACATTTAACAAAAAAAGAAAATAATGAAACGAGTGTAAAATAATGAAAAACACACTTTCATTGCTTGGAACGTGCCTTCAAAAAGAAGGGAGGGAAGGTGGGGGGAGACTGTGCTCACTGTGATTGAGTCCCCGTTGGCCTTCTACAGGGAAGGATTTTACCCCTCTGCATTAAATAATACTCTGCCTTTGATCAGTGGGGCTCACATTTTATGATTCAGAAAGCTATATTGGCAGCGAACAGAATTTCAGGAAGACAAATGCAAATGACCTTCATCTCAAATGTGAAGTTTACGTCTTCCTTTTAACATATTTAGTGATATTCTAGAAATCAGTGGTGCATTTCTTTCAAATGCACAAATCTAAATTTAGAAGAGATGAACTTTCTCCTTTCCATAAGTGGCGTCATGTGTCTGCTGTGACGAATAGATATCCGTATTGATTGATGGCAATGATCTTTCATCCAGTTGTTTTATTATGTGTACATTATATAGCTCCAGCAGATTGTGCAGAACTGTACAGAAAATATGTTCATTTGCATTAATATATATCCCAAAGGTCAGATGCACACACATTGTCTTGAAGGTTGACCTACTAAACTGATGTCACAGCGTTAACAAATGGCCTCACCAGGAGCAGGGGGTGTTTAGATGTGCAACATCTGTTCACTCCTTTGGCTGAAAAAACAAACCCTGTATATGTGACAGCTCACATCCTGAAAATGGGGATAAAGGCATGACAAAAATTTTATTTTTTAACATCCCTGGGGTCACTGCAGCTTCCCCTTCTAATCCTCCCTATCACTAATAACTAAAGCTGTATATCCATTCTTATGCCTGATTCTCCCAAATTGTGCGGTTTGCTTTGATCATGGTATTCTTAGTGAAGATTCTATAAAATAATATCAAAAGCAAAGCTCTACTATTATTTTTCATGTGTATTGGGGTTTGTTCACATGTCCGTTTTGTAAATTTGATAGATGTTTCCAATAGAGGAACAGACTACTGGAAACACTGTATCCGGCATAGCCAGACAACGCCCCTTTCACAATAATGGATCCGGTGGTTTCCTGCATGAATGACTGCTCTCTTGCAGCGGTATTTCTCTGGCAGACAGCCATCGTTTATGCTGGAAAGCCGCTGGACCCCAGCTATATTGAATGCAGTAACTCCAGTAGTCTGTTCCTCTGCCCTGCATACATCCTTGGCAGCAAAATGGTTAATGGCTGTGGACCTCTTTGGAGCAATTTTTTTTGTTTTTATCACTGCATTTGGCTCATTTTGGATTAAAAATAATTTATTAAACATGTTTAACTGTTTGTCATCTTCAGCCTATGGGCTGTTCTTTCTGCTTTTCACTAAAATCCGTCAAAAGATCTGCTCTGACATCTCATCCTGTAGCACTTACCTCTTCGCTCCTGACAGCTCATAAATACTAATTTAAAGGAACTGGCCAATTTCCAAGGTTCATTTCTAATTTCCATGTCCACAGGCTGCAATATGGCAGCAGAATCCCTTGTGTGTGCACATGCACCAGACATACCCAGGAACGGTCAGAGGAAGTGGTCACTGCCATCTTACAGCCCATGGATGTGGAGTATAACAAGTGAGTATGTTAACCGAAACCAAGGCAGCCGGCAGCCTCCATTAGGACAGCAGGGTGATACTATACAGTCATATATGCTTGCATGGGGAATATATGAGTGTATATAGCATTTAGAAAAACTACATTGGAAATTGGCCAACTCAACTTTAAGGCTTCTTTCACATTTGTGGCACAGCCCTCCAGCAGGCTGTTTTGGCACAGAATGCTGGGAATTGGCTGGACAAAAACCATTATGTGCAAAGTTATTTTTTTTTCCCCAGATGAATCCCGGCATATCTGCTGGGTAGTTGCCGGATCTCCGTCTCACCCCATTATAGTCAATGGGGCCAGCAGGCATTCTGTCTGGCAGTGCCATATCCGGAGAACTCTGGCAGGCTGTTCTCTGCCAGTACAGCCTGCCGGAATCCTGTGCCGCAAATGTGAAACTATCCTAAGCTAAATTCTAATCAATTTAGTCATAATTTAGCTTTAAGAGGTTGTGAGTTATTTAAGATGGCGTCCAGCAACCCGTCCTAGTATGTGAATAGGATGGGTTGTGTCCACTTACAGAGCCCCAGGGGTGCGGCCTTTCTGCCTACTAAACTTCAGTGCCTGCCTTCCTTTTACTTTGCTGAGCTTTTCTAACAGGCTGCTTAGTTTGACATTATATCCCACACGATTGCTCCATTGCCATCTACTGTTAAGCAAGACCTTGGCAATCTACAATAGATGGTAATGATGTTATCCTGCGTAGGACATGCTGTCATAGTTGAGCAGCCTGACAGGAACAAGGAGCAGGATTGTTTCATTAATATCTGTTGTAGTGCAAAGTTCCTTTACATGAGTGTTAGGCCTCATTCACACGACCGCATGGCTTTTTCAGTATTTTGCGGTCCGCAAAAAGTACTGATGACATCCGTGTGCATTCCGTTTTTTACGGAACATCTGGCCCATAACAGAACAGTACTATCCTTGTCCGTTATGCGGACAATAATAGGACATGTTCTATATTTGAACTTAAAGAGGACCTTTCACCGATCCTGACATTATGAACTAAGTATCATGACATCTACAGTGGCGCCCAGGGATCTCACTGAACTTACTATTATCCCTGGGCGCCGCTCCGTTCTCCCGTTATGTCCTCCGGTATGTTCGGAGACTTGGTTATAGTAGGCGGAGACTTAGGGGACTTGGTTATAGTAGGTGGGTTCTGCTGGGCGTCTCCTTCTCCTAGTCTGTAGCGCTGGCCAATCGCAACGCAGAGCTCACAGCCTGGGAGTTTTTTTTCTCCCAGATTGTGACCTCTGTGATGCGATTGGCTAGCGCTACAGCCTAGGAGAAGGAGAAGCCCAGCAGAACCCGCCTACTATAACCAAGTCCCCGAACATACCGGAGGACATAAAGGGAGAACGGAGCGGCGCCCAGGGATAAGTGCAGTGAGATCCCTGGGCGCCGCTGTATGTGTCATGATACTTAGTTCACAATGACAGGATCGGTGAAAGGTCCTCTTTAAATATGGAAACGGAAGGCATATGGAATACCTTCCGTTTTTTTTTTTGCGGATCCATTAAAATGTATAGTTCCGTATACGGAACGCAAAAAACGGAACGTAAATGGAAAAAAATAACGTTTGTGTGCAGGAGGCCTTAATGAGCTGTTGGGGACGTAGAGATACGTGCTACAAATCAAGATGTCAGAGTAGCTCCTGGATAGATTTCAGTGAGAAGCAGAAAGAATAGTCTGCAGAATCAGTGAAAACCTGAAGGCTGCAGAAGTGAAACTGTTAGGACAACTGCAAACAATGCTTTTTCAGCCAAATTAAGCAGAACGGTGTAATAAATAGTACCACTAAAGATTTCCATAGTCTTTTTGTTCTAACTTTATTTTTCCCTCTATACACTTACTGTATCCCTCCTCTTCCTCATAACTATAGTTTACTATACTGTATCCCTCCTCGTCCTCATACAAAATCATAGCTTCTTTGCAGCAGATCGCTGTTTAGACCACACAATCTGCTGTCCAGAAACTGATTGTTGGGTCCTGCATGAACGACTGGATCACCCGATGAATGAGCATGGGCAGATTGTCAGGAACGACCATTTGCAGGCACAAAATCGGAAAAAAAAAGGAGGTAGGACAGCACGCCAGATTTAGTTAGTTGTGGGTGCACGTCTCCATTTGCAGGAACAGTCATTCCTGATCTGAACCATTATTGGATTTTGTAAATGCAGTTTAAGACTTGGTCTAGACATTGCCATGGATTTGTGAAACTATACATGGTGTTTTTTCACAACCCTGTTCAAGAGGGAAAAAAATCATCTCTGTGAACTACAATTTGCTCATGTGGCAGAAACGCCGCTGAATTTTGCAGCAGCGTGTGTATGGAGAAATCCGTGTGAAATCTGTCGCAAAATTTGCTACGTGTAAAAATGATTCCCCGCATCTGGACCCATATAGTTCAGGAAAGGTTGGAGCATAGAGGGCTGACTAGGACATGTCTTGCTATGCCTGAAGCCTAGGTTATGTTGAATCATTATTCAACCTTTGACTTGGATTTGCTTGAAAAGAGGAACCATAATGCACATCTTACTGTAATGACGGCTTTGCACTGGTCGGATGCACAAGGAGGCTGCATTAGACAAGATAAGGAGGTGACAACAAAAATCTTATTGGTGTAAAATGAAATGTTAGATGTTAACAAGTTATCAAAGGCATGATTGCTATATGTGTATATGAAGAAACCATGAGGTTTACCCTGTGTTTTTTTTTTTTTTGTGGGGGGGACGGACGGGGGACAGAAATGCAAGTGGTTATTTATATGTATGAATTCTGTGGCTCATTCTAGTGAGAAATGGGCCATTCTGGAACAGTGAGAAATGTGATTGCTGAATTTCAAGCAGCTATTGCTGCTCAGTTGGAGCTGCTAAAAATGAGAAGAGGGTCAAACTGGCACTAGTGGCAATGTTTTATTCAATGTTTTAGGAGTTAAAGGGTAACTGTCATTTTTTTTATTTTATTTCCTAGTTTATTAGAGCTAGGCATGTATACCTGAGTCAGTCTGTCAATGATTGTCAAAATATCTGTAATTACCTTATAATAAGAGCTTTCATTAATGTCCTCTGTCCCTTTCCACTGCTCCCTTAAAAGACCGTTGCTAGGGCTCATCTGTCTTCCCTTTAGTATAAACAGAAGACAGATGGGCGACCTCTCCACACTGCATGACTGCATTAGGCTTCAGAGTGAGGAGGCGTGTCTCTCAGTAATCCAATTTGATTGGCTGGCAGGGAGCTGCTGGCTACCCTAGCAAGTGTGTATGGGAAGTGAGGGAAAGCAGTTTTGGCATCAGAGAACTGGCAGAGAAGCCATCTTGAGAAGGTCCTCATATTGTAAATATTTAAACAGCTGTAACTATGGGAAAAACTTAAGGAAAACAGTGGTATGTGAAGAAACTAAAGATTGCTTTATGCATAATGCTGCTGCAGCAGTAACAAGTGCTAAAATAGATTTTTTTGTGAAAACATGACAGTTAACCTTTAAATGTGTGTAAATACACTCACCTAAAGAATTATTAGGAACACCATACTAATACGGTGTTGGACCCCCTTTTGCCTTCAGAACTGCCTTAATTCTACGTGGCATTTAATTCAACAAGGTGCTGATAGCATTCTTTAGAAATGTTGGCCCATATTGATAGGATAGCATCTTGCAGTTGATGGAGATTTGAGGGATGCACATCCAGGGCACGAAGCTCCCGTTCCACCACATCCCAAAGATGCTCTATTGGGTTGAGATCTGGTGACTGTGGGGGCCATTTTAGTACAGTGAACTCATTGTCATGTTCATGAAACCAATTTGAAATGATTCGAGCTTTGTGACATGGTGCATTATCCTGCTGGAAGTAGCCATCAGAGGATGGATACATGTTCTCATTCTGTTTACGCCAAATTCGGACTCTACCATTTGAATGTCTCAACAGAAATCGAGACTCATCAGACCAGGCAACATTTTTCCAGTCTTCAACAGTCCAATTTTGGTGAGCTCGTGCAAATTGTAGCCTCTTTTTCCTATTTGTAGTGGAGATGAGTGGTACCTGGTGGGGTCTTCTGCTGTTGTAGCCCATCCGCCTCAAGGTTGTGCGTGTTGTGGCTTCACAAATGCTTTGCTGCATACCTCGGTTGTAACGAGTGGTTATTTCAGTCAACGTTGCTCTTCTATCAGCTTGAATCAGTCGGCCCATTCTCCTCTGACCTCTAGCATCCACAAGGCATTTTTGCCCACAGGACTGCCGCATACTGGATGTTTTTCCCTTTTCACACCATTCTTTATAAACCCTAGAAATGGTTGTGCGTGAAAATCCCAGTAACTGAGCAGATTGTGAAATACTCAGACCGGCCCGTCTGGCACCAATAACCATGCCACGCTCAAAATTGCTTAAATCACCTTTCTTTCCCATTCTGACATTGTTTGGAGTTCAGGAGATTGTCTTAACCAGGACCACACCCCTAAATGCATTGAAGCAACTGCCATGTGATTGGTTGACTAGATAATTGCATTAATGAGAAATAGAACAGGTGTTCCTAATAATTCTTTAGGTGAGTGTGTGTATATATATATATATATATATATATATACACACACACACACACACACACACACACTCACACACACACACTCACACACTCACACACTCACACACACTCACACACTCACACACACTCACACACACTCACACACACTCACACACACACACTCACACACACACACAGTTAACCCAGGATCCACCATTCACAATAGGTGATTGTCAAAGCTTATCTACTCCATCTTGAACTCTGTAGAAGTCATAGAGCATGCCCAGAAAACTCCCATAGAAGTCAGTTAGGTCCCCTCCTTTCCGTTGTGTCTATGGCCATGGTGGCTGCAGCAAAGCATATCTCTAAATGCTGTTAAGAACAGCTAAGTCATGTTCAGGAAATAGAATTAAAGAATCTGCAATCAGATTCTGTTTTTGGTGACACATACCCTTTAACAGAAATTGGTTGTTGGAACTTTCCCATACAAGGAGGATACTTAAGGATCAAATGGAGGCCCTTACCCAGCCTGGCTATATTGCCTAAATATAAAAAAGTTCTGTCCACCAAAGTACAAAGTGAATTATTTTTTTCCTTGTCCTCAAGACCAACGTTTAGTACACAAAGGAGTAAAATCCACATATTTAAAGGGGTATTCCCATCTTGGACGTTGGGGACATAACGCTAGCATATGCCCCCAATGTCTCATAGGTGTAGGCCCACCGTACATGTGCGGCCGCCGTCTATTTGTTTCTATGGGACTGCCGAAAATAGCTGAGTACTGGCTCAGCTATTTCTGTAAGCCCCATAGAAGAGAATGGAGCAGTGGCCACGCTTGAGTGGTGCACCTCCCATTCATTTCACTCGAACTTCTGAAAATAGCCAAGCGAGCTGCTTGCCTATTTTTGGCACTCCTATAGAAATTAATGAAGAGCAGCCCCACATGCACTGTGTGCCCTCGATCGCTTAACGTGCTCCGTTCTAAGTATAGGTGTGGGTGCCAGAGGTGTATAAGTGTGGGTGCCAGAGGTGGGACCCGCACTAATCATTCTTTGGGGGCATATCCTTTAGATATGCCCCCGGTGTCCAAGATGGGAATATCCCTTTAAAGAAGAACCTTGCGAAGTAAGGTTTCTTACCGTATTACAATAACAGTCCATGCACAGAATGTCATCTCGGGGTTTTCTTACTATGACAACCTATTCTCATATTGAAGACCGCCAACTAACCAACTATATTTCTGACTTCAAAACCCCAGCAATCTGCTCTTATCTGTGGAAAAACAGCAAACAAAATAAGAATGACTGACCATGTCATGTATAGATTGGCCAGGTCCATTAAAGTGAGAGATGTTCCTTATTAGTATTTTTTCTAGCTAATAATGGCAAGGGGGCAACTGGGCAGGAGACGTGATTTCTATGTGCCCCAATACTGCAGCAAAAAATGGGTTGCTTTTATAAGTTTCCCGATAAACATGAAGACTTTCCCACACTTCATTAAACAATGCTTATTTAAAAAATGAATAAAATATTAATAAATATATAAATACGACTACTGCACATATAAATAAAAATAAATATTTAACAAAAATATTAAATTATTTTACTTTTCGGCTCCAGGAATATATTTGTGTAAAAATGTTTTCGTTATTAGCATTTTTTGTTTTTCATGACCGTTTTAGATGTTTTAATTGTGAAAAATCATGTCTTCTGCAAACAATTATAATTGTAATTTTACATGAAAAGTACAGTACATGTGAATTACTTCAAAGATAAAATAGTGAATCATCCTTTAGCGATTTTCTTCTACTCATTTAATGGTATTTTAAAACATGGTCAATGCCTTATTTAGTTCAAAAGCCAATTCTTAAATCACTGGAATTATCTGGAAACAGTGCCGCATTGAAAGAATGTGCCAGTCTTTGACATCTGCATACAAACCACTTGTTCATGTTTTCCTTAAACGCCTTTTTTGGGATCAAGCATAGAGATTTTAGTGAATGAGAACTCACTTTAGACATTGGCAAGGCCAGTGAAATGCGAAATACGTTACACTGAATGGTGGAGCATTGCATGGTTTAAACATTCTGGCATCAGAGCGAAGTCGGCTTTGAGAGCTAAGCTTAAGAACTTCCTTAGTACAAAGTCTTTGTATTGCTTTAGAAATGAAATCTTGGCATGCACACATTGCATTTGCGCTACTAGTAAAGTTTCTTATGAGATTTGGTGCTGAGAAGTCTCATTCAGCTTCGGTATGCTCATGGAGACTGAATTAATGTTGTATTAGAAAAGCCAAGGACCAGAGTTCTTCAGATGTTGGGATGCGGGTTACATAATCCAGTAAGTAACCTGGGATCACTTTATTAACACTTATCAGACACTAATTCACTGTAGCTACTAATAAGTGAGTCTTGTGTATGGAAACACTGGTGATGCTAGTGCCTCGTGTCATTTTCATCACTAAAAGAACAAAAATAAAATGTAATAAAAATGTGAGAAAGCTTCATCAGTCAGGCGAAAGTTGCATCCACAACTGATTTGTGCCTAATCTTAAAGTGGACCTACATGGACTTCCCCCATAATATAATACACGGGGAGTTCTTTTTTTTAGAAGGCTGTGTCATGTGTCTGTTATTTTTCCTAATAATTTATGAATAAACTGACACCTGGATGTTCCCATTTGGGAATGTGTCGGTACGTACTCTGACATTGTCCAATAATTGATGAACATATCACATCATGTAGGAACACATCTCTTTGACCAGGGGAATGGTAACAGCCAGTTGTCAATTTATCCATAAATGTATATGAGGAATAACCAAAGAGCAGCACATCAGAGAGATCTAAGAAAAGATGCTCCAGAATTGTTATATCATGAGGAATGCAAGTATTTACTGAAAGAGACGTCCGAAGAGGAGAGGTGACAGAATAATTGGTTATGTGCATAATATATCCATGTTGAAGCTCTCGGCTGTCTACAACTGCCCCATAAAGGTAAATGAAGCAGCTGTGCAAATGAGTGTTCCGTCCACTCCATTCAAACTGGAGACCACATTGCCTATTCTAGTGATCAGTGGGGGCCCCAGTGGTCGGACCACTTCTGATCAGAAATGTATCCTCTGTCCTGTGGATATCGCATAAGTAGTTGTAATGGGACATTACTGCTAGCTATGTAGGAGCATAGCTATAGGGAGTTTCAGAAGTTGCAGTCATGTCTAGTGGCTGAGAAGGCCAGAAGTTTCCTCTGCCACGTAAACATACTATTATTTCTAAATGACACAGATGTTGTACATGCTGGGCTTAGAACTCAGGACCTTAGTGCTTCCAGAAAACAGTGATAATACCATTGGATACTGATGTTATAGTTAAATTAGATGTTAAAGAAAATTTAAATTATGTAGTGTATGACAACTCTACTTTAATCTAGGTGTACATAAAGAAAATGTAGTCAGTCCTATCTAAGACATTCCTGTTTTAGTCCTCCTAAAGTGCCATGGCTTTAGTGCAATGTAAAAGATATGGCATAACCTGCAAAAATCTGTCTCGGCTCAGGGGAAATTAGGCCAGACTGAATCTGCAACTTCTAATATCATGATGCAAGGATGATCTGAGACATCATTGTAGTCTGACATTACTTTCAGCTCTCTCTGGATATAAACATAAATTCCAATGTCTGGCTCGAGTCCTATTTTTAACATTACTGTTCTACCCAGTAAGATGCGCCATGTACAAACTTGTTTGGAGTGCTACTTGAAGCCCTCCATCCTAGCCACTTCCCGCAACTGTAACGCCGAAAGGCGTCATTGCGGCGGCTCCCCCAGGCTACGCTAACGCCAATAGGCGTCATCTCGCGTGAGCCGAGATTTCCTGTGAACGCGCGCACACAGGCGCGCGCGCTCACAGGAACGGAAGGTAAGAGAGTTGATCTCCAGCCTGCCAGCGGCGATCGTTCGCTGGCAGGCTGGAGATGTGTTTTTTTTAACCCCTAACAGGTATATTAGACGCTGTTTTGATAACAGCGTCTAATATACCTGCTACCTGGTCCTCTGGTGGTCCCCTTTGTTTGGATCGACCACCAGAGGACACAGGTAGCTCAGTAAAGTAGCACCAAGCACCACTACACTACACTACACCCCCCCCCCGTCACTTA
The DNA here is from genome assembly GCF_905171765.1 of Bufo bufo. Taxonomy (NCBI): domain Eukaryota; kingdom Metazoa; phylum Chordata; class Amphibia; order Anura; family Bufonidae; genus Bufo; species Bufo bufo. The sequence goes on along the minus strand of NC_053390.1, from coordinate 157,655,923 downwards.
TTAACCCCTTATTAGCCCCTGATCACCCCTGATCATCACCCCATATAGACTCCCTGATCACCCCCTGTCATTGATTACCCCCCTGTCATTGATCACCCCCCTGTAAAGCTCCATTCAGACGTCCGCATGATTTTTACGGATCCACTGATAGATGGATCGGATCCGCAAAACGCATCCGGACGTCTGAATGAAGCCTTACAGGGGCATGATCAATGACTGTGGTTATCACCCCATATAGACTCCCTGATCACCCCCCTGTAAAGCTCCATTCAGATGTCCGCATGATTTTTACGGATGCACTGATAGATGGATCGGATCCGCAAAACGCATCCGGACGTCTGAATGAAGCCTTACAGGGGCATGATCAATGATTGTGGTGATCACCCCATATAGACTCCCTGATCACCCCCCTGTCATTGATTACACCCCTGTCATTGATCACCCCCCTGTAAAGCTCCATTCAGATGTCCGCATGATTTTTACGGATGCACTGATAGATGGATCGGATCCGCAAAACGCATACAGACGTCTGAATGAAGCCTTACAGGGGCATGATCAATGACTGTGGTGATCACCCCCCTGTCATTGATTACCCCCCTGTAAAGCTCCATTCAGATGTCCGCATGATTTTTACGGATGCACTGATAGATGGATCGGATCCGCAAAACGCATCCGGACGTCTGAATGAAGCCTTACAGGGGCGTGATCAATGACTGTGGTTATCACCCCATATAGACTCCCTGATCACCCCCCTGTCATTGATTACACCCCTGTCATTGATCACCCCCCTGTAAAGCTCCATTCAGATGTCCGCATGATTTTTACGGATCCACTGATAGATGGATCGGATCCGCAAAACGCATCCGGACGTCTGAATGAAGCCTTACAGGGGCATGATCAATGACTGTGGTGATCACCCCATATAGACTCCCTGATCACCCCCCTGTCATTGATTACCCCCCTGTCATTGATTACCCCCCTGTAAAGCTCCATTCAGATGTCCGCATGATTTTTACGGATGCACTGATACATGGATCGGATCCGCAAAACGCATCCGGATGTCTGAATGAAGCCTTACAGGGGCATGATCAATGACTGTGGTGATCACCCCATATAGACTCCCTGATCACCCCCCTGTAAAGCTCCATTCAGATGTCCGCATGATTTTTACGGATGCACTGATACATGGATCGGATCCGCAAAACGCATCCGGTCGTCTGAATGAAGCCTTACAGGGGCATGATCAATGACTGTGGTGATCACCCCCCTGTCATTGATTACCCCCCTGTAAAGCTCCATTCAGATGTCCGCATGATTTTTACGGATGCACTGATAGATGGATCCGATCCGCAAAACGCATCCGGACGTCTGAATGAAGCCTTACAGGGGCATGATCAATGACTGTGGTGATCACCCCATATAGACTCCCTGATCACCCCCCTGTCATTGATCACCCCCCTGTCATTGATTACCCCCCTGTAAAGCTCCATTCAGATGTCCGCATGATTTTTACGGATGCACTGATAGATGGATCGGATCCGCAAAACGCATCCGGACGTCTGAATGAAGCCTTACAGGGGCGTGATCAATGACTGTGGTTATCACCCCATATAGACTCCCTGATCACCCCCCTGTCATTGATTACACCCCTGTCATTGATCACCCCCCTGTAAAGCTCCATTCAGATGTCCGCATGATTTTTACGGATCCACTGATAGATGGATCGGATCCGCAAAACGCATCCGGACGTCTGAATGAAGCCTTACAGGGGCATGATCAATGACTGTGGTGATCACCCCATATAGACTCCCTGATCACCCCCCTGTCATTGATTACCCCCCTGTCATTGATTACCCCCCTGTAAAGCTCCATTCAGATGTCCGCATGATTTTTACGGATCCACTGATAGATGGATCGGATCCGCAAAACGCATCCGGACGTCTGAATGAAGCCTTACAGGGGCGTGATCAATGACTGTGGTGATCACCCCATATAGACTCCCTGATCACCCCCCTGTCATTGATTACCCCCCTGTCATTGATTACCCCCCTGTAAAGCTCCATTCAGATGTCCGCATGATTTTTACGGATCCACTGATAGATGGATCGGATCCGCAAAACGCATCCGGACGTCTGAATGAAGCCTTACAGGGGCGTGATCAATGACTGTGGTGATCACCCCATATAGACTCCCTGATCACCCCCCTGTCATTGATTACCCCCCTGTAAAGCTCCATTCAGATGTCCGCATGATTTTTACGGATGCACTGATAGATGGATCGGATCCGCAAAACGCATACGGACGTCTGAATGAAGCCTTACACGGGCGTGATCAATGACTGTGGTTATCACCCCATATAGACTCCCTGATCACCCCCCTGTCATTGATCACCCCCCTGTCATTGATCACCCCCCCTGTCATTGATCACCCCCCTGTCATTGATCACCCCCCTGTCATTGATCACCCCCCCTGTCATTGATCACCCCCCCTGTCATTGATCACCCCCCCTGTCATTGATCACCCCCCCTGTCATTGATCACCCCCCCTGTCATTGATCACCCCCCCTGTCATTGATCACCCCCCCTGTCATTGATCACCCCCCCTGTCATTGATCACCCCCCCTGTCATTGATCCCCCCCCTGTCATTGATTACCCCCCCTGTCATTGATCACCCCCCCTGTCATTGATCACCCCCCTGTCATTGATCACCCCTCTGTAAGGCTCCATTCAGACATTTTTTTGGCCCAAGTTAGCGGAATTTTTATTTTTTTTTTCTTACAAAGTCTCATATTCCACTAACTTGTGTCAAAAAATGAAATCTCACATGAACTCACCATACCCCTCACGGAAACCAAATGCGTAAAATTTTTTAGACATTTATATTCCAGACTTCTTCTCACGCTTTAGGGCCCCTAGAATGCCAGGGCAGTATAAATACCCCACATGTGACCCCATTTCGGAAAGAAGACACCCCCAGGTATTCCGTGAGGGGCATATTGAGTCCATGAAAGATTGAAATTTTTGTCCCAAGTTAGCGGAAAGGGAGACTTTGTGAGAAAAAAATTAAAAATATCAATTTCCGCTAACTTGTGCCAAAAAAAAAAAATTTCTATGAACTCGCCATGCCCCTCATTGAATACCTTGGGGTGTCTTCTTTCCAAAATGGGGTCACATGTGGGGTATTTATACTGCCCTGGCATTCTAGGGGCCCCAAAGCGTGAGAAGAAGTCTGGTATCCAAATGTCTAAAAATGCCCTCCTAAAAGGAATTTGGGCACCTTTGCGCATCTAGGCTGCAATAAAGTGTCACACATCTGGTATCGCCGTACTCAGGAGAAGTTGGGGAATGTGTTTTGGGGTGTCATTTTACATATACCCATGCTGGGTGAGAGAAATATCTTGGTCAAATGCCAACTTTGTATAAAAAAATGGGAAAAGTTGTCTTTTGCCAAGATATTTCTCTCACCCAGCAAGGGTATATGTAAAATGACACCCCAAAACACATTCCCCAACTTCTCCTGAATACGGCGATACCACATGTGTGACACTTTTTTGCAGCCTAGGTGGGCAAAGGGGCCCATATTCCAAAGAGCACCTTTAGGATTTCACAGGTCATTTACCTACTTACCACACATTAGGGCCCCTGGAAAATGCCAGGGCAGTATAACTACCCAACAAGTGACCCCATTTTGGAAAGAAGACACCCCAAGGTATTCCGTGAGGGGCATGGCAAGTTCCTAGAATTTTTTATTTTTTGTCACAAGTTAGTGGAAAATGCAGATTTTTTTTTTTTTTTTTTTTTCATACAAAGTCTCATATTCCACTAACTTGTGACAAAAAATAAAAACTTCCATGAACTCACTATGCCCATCAGCGAATACCTTGGGGTCTCTTCTTTCCAAAATGGGGTCACTTGTGGGGTAGTTATACTGCCCTGGCATTCTAGGGGCCCAAATGTGTGGTAAGGAGTTTGAAATCAAATTCTGTAAAAAATGACCTGTGAAATCCGAAAGGTGCTCTTTGGAATATGGGCCCCTTTGCCCACCTAGGCTGCAAAAAAGTGTCACACATCTGGTATCCCCGTACTCAGGAGAAGGTGGGGAATGTGTTTTGGGGTGTCATTTTACATATACCCCTGCTGGGTGAGAGAAATATCTTGGCAAAAGACAACTTTTCCCATTTTTTTATACAAAGTTGGCATTTGACCAAGATATTTATCTCACCCAGCATGGGTATATGTAAAAAGACACCCCAAAACACATTCCTCAACTTCTCCTGAATACAGAGATACCAGATGTGTGACACTTTTTTGCAGCCTAGGTGGGCAAAGGGGCCCATATTCCAAAGAGCACCTTTCGGATTTCACAGGTCATTTTTTACAGAATTTGATTTCAAACTCCTTACCACACATTCGGGCCCCTAGAATGCCAGGGCAGTATAACTACCCCACAAGTGACCCCATTTTGGAAAGAAGAGACCCCAAGGTATTCGCTGATGGGCATAGTGAGTTCATGGAAGTTTTTATTTTTTGTCACAAGTTAGTGGAATATGAGACTTTGTATGAAAAAAAATAAAAAATAAAAAATCATCATTTTCCACTAACTTGTGACAAAAAATAAAAAATTCTAGGAACTTGCCATGCCCCTCACGGAATACCTTGGGGTGTCTTCTTTCCAAAATGGGGTCACTTGTGGGGTAGTTATACTGCCCTGGCATTCTAGGGGCCCAAATGTGTGGTAAGGAGTTTGAAATCAAATTCTGTAAAAAATGACGAGTGAAATCCGAAAGGTGCTCTTTGGAATATGGGCCCCTTTGCCCACCTAGGCTGCAAAAAAGTGTCACACATCTGGTATCTCCGTACTCAGGAGAAGGTGGGGAATGTGTTTTGGGGTGTCATTTTACATATACCCATGCTGGGTGAGAGAAATATCTTGGCAAAAGACAACTTTTCCCATTTTTTTATACAAAGTTGGCATTTGACCAAGATATTTATCTCACCCAGCATGGGTATATGTAAAATGACACCCCAAAACACATTCCTCAACTTCTCCTGAGTACGTAGATACCAGATGTGTGACACTTTTTTGCAGCCTAGGTGGGCAAAGGGGCCCATATTCCAAAGAGCACCTTTCGGATTTCACTGGTCATTTTTTACAGAATTTGATTTCAAACTCCTTACCACACATTTGGGCCCCTAGAATGCCAGGGCAGTATAACTACCCCACAAGTGACCCCATTTTGGAAAGAAGAGACCCCAAGGTATTTCGTGATGGGCATAATGAGTTCATGGAAGTTTTTATTTTTTGTCACAAGTTAGTGGAATATGAGACTTTGTAGGAAAAAAAATAAAATAAAAAAAAATCATCATTTTCCGCTAACTTGTGACAAAAAATAAAAAGTTCTATGAACTCACTATGCCCATCAGCGAATACCTTAGGGTGTGTACTTTCCGAAATGGGGTCATTTGTGGGGTGTTTGTACTGTCTGGGCATTGTAGAACCTCAGGAAACATGACAGGTGCTCAGAAAGTCAGAGCTGCTTCAAAAAGCGGAAATTCACATTTTTGTACCATAGTTTGTAAACGCTATAACTTTTACCCAAACCATTTTTTTTTTACCCAAACATTTTTTTTTTATCAAAGACATGTAGAACTATAAATTTAGAGCAAAATTTCTATATGGATCTCGTTTTTTTTTGCAAAATTTTACAACTGAAAGTGAAAAATGTCATTTTTTTGCAAAAAAATCGTTAAATTTCGATTAATAACAAAAAAAGTAAAAATGTCAGCAGCAATGAAATACCACCAAATGAAAGCTCTATTAGTGAGAAGAAAAGGAGGTAAAATTCATTTGGGTGGTAAGTTGCATGACCGAGCAATAAACGGTGAAAGTAGTGTAGTGCCGATTTGTAAAAAAGGGCCTGGTCTTTAGGGGGGTATAAACCTGTGGTCCTTAAGTGGCTAGGATAGAAACAGTTTTTAGCATCCTGCTGTTTTCTTTGAATAGGCTGCCAAATAATCCAGTGCAAATGTGCTTTTTATTTTAACGCAGTCCTCAAAATAAGATGTAAATGGATCTGTATCGATAATGGCTGCCCTTCTGCATTAAAGCGACCCTCCAGTTCAAGAAAAAAAATCACATTGACTGTGGAATGAACAGAACACTTACATGGTGTCCTACTTTTCAGCTGCAGTTCTGTTGATTCCCACGCTCCTCTTCTGCCATCCAGGATGGCCATACCACTTCTCAGAATATCTGAGGGGTGGGCTATTTAAACAGGCAGCTGCTGGCCAAATTTGCCTGTGATTGGTATTCCTGCTTCTCTGACATTGCCTCTGAATACTGATGTTGCCTCTGACATTATCTCCTGGTTTTACTCTGCTGTGTTTTTGATTTGTCCTGGTTTTTCTTGTCTGGCTTAGACCTCTTTGTCTGACTACATTTTGGTTTAGGTCTCTGCACTTAGTCAAGTCAGGTACCATCGCTAAGTTGTGGGTTGCCATTTTGGATGGATCATGGTCCTATCCTATTTTTTGGGGGGACAAGGTGAAAAAAAAAAATGGTGCATTGCGCAGTTTTTTTAAAATATTTTTTTATTTCTTTTACAGTGTTCACCGCATAAGAGAGATTATTTTGGACTTTTTGGACATGTCAATATGTAATATTTTATTTATTGTTTATATATTTTATATGTAAAATTGGGAAAGGGGGTGATTTATAAAATTTTGGTGTATTTTTTAACCTTTTTTTTTTTTTACAGTTTATTTAGTAACTATTTCCCCCTTTGGGGTAGAACCTGGGATCTTTTAATACCTTGTCCTATTCACCCTAATAGAGCTCTATTAGGGTGAATAGGCTTTACACTCTCCCTGCTGCCCTCTGCACAGTACACACAGCAGCAGAGAGCTGACCATGGCAGCCAGGGCTTCAGTAGCGTCCTGGCTGCCATGGTAACCGATCGGAGCCCCAGGATTACACTGCTGGCGCTCTGATCAGAAGCTGCCACTGCCACCAATGATTTTAATACTGCGCCACCAATGTTTTTAATACGGGGGGGGGGGGGGGCGCACTGCACCCCCAATGGAAATTAACGTTTAATATACAAATATAGCCAGCGGCAGAAACACATTGCTGTCACCCGACCTCTGACAGGGGGCTGCGAGGGGTAGATTGCTGCGGATCGCAGCGCCCTGTCAGAGGCAGGGTGCCGGCAATGTATTTCTGCTGCTTGTATTTGTATTGTATTAAACGTTAGTTATCATTGGTGGTGCAGGGGCCACAGCCCATCCCCTCCGCCGCCGCTCTGCGCTCTCAATGGTGGCAGCAGCATCACAGGGGGAGGGAGAGACTGCTTCCTTCTCCCTGTGCTACTGAGGGAATATGGTGCACGCTGAGAGAGGCCTATTCTCTGATACTGGGCTGTGCAGTAGGACAGCCTAGTATCGATAAAAGGCAAATCCCGGTATCATATCGATACCTGGACAAAAGTATCGACTGGGTAACAAAAGTTCGATACCCGAAATAACCCTTCTCATGACACTTTACTCACATGAGCAGTGTTGGTCAATATGACGGCAGCAAGAATGTCTTGGGGTAGCAAGGGCATAATATGCATCAGGTAGTCTTAGGCTTCTTTCAGACGGGCTTTGCGGGAAAATGTGCGTGTGCGTTGCAGGAACACGCACGATTTTTCCACGCGAGTGCAAAACATTGTAATGCGTTTTGCACTCGCGTGAGAAAAATCGCGCATGTTTGGTACCCAAACCCGAACTTCTTCACAGAAGTTCGGGCTTGGAATCGGGGTTGTGTAGTTTGTATTATTTTCCCTTATAACATGGTTATAAGGGAAAATAATAGCATTCTGAATACAGAATGCATAGTAAAATAGCGCTGGAGGGGTTAAAAAAAAAAAAAATAATTTAACTCACCTTAGTCCACTTGATCGCGCTGCCGGCATCTCCTTCTGTCTCCTTCTTTGCTGAACAGGACCTGTGGTGAGCATTCATTGCAGGAACAGGACCTGTGGTGACGTCACTCCGGTCAGCACATGATCCATCACCATGGTAAAAGATCATGTGATGACTGGAGTGACATCACCACAGGTCCTGTTCAGCAAAGAAGGAGACAGAAGGAAATGCCAGCAGCGCGATCAAGTGGACTAAGGCGAGTTAAATTATTATTTATTTATTTTTTTTACCCGTCCAGCGCTATTTTACTAAGCATTCTGTATTCAGAATGCTATTTTTTTCCCTTTATAACCATGTTATAAGGGAAAATAATAATGATCAGGTCTCCATCCTGATCGTCTCATTACAACCATGCGTGAAAATCGCACCGCATCCGCACTTGCTTGCGGATGCTTGCGATTTTCATGCAACCCCATTCACTTCTATGGGGCCTGCGTTGCGTGAAAAACGCAGAATATAGAGCATGCTGCAATTTTCACGCAACGCACTAGTGATGCGTGAAAATCACCGCTCATGTGAACGGCCCCATAGAAATGAATGGGTCGGTATTCAGTGCGGGTGCAATGCGTTCAACTCACGCATCGCATCCGCGCGGAACACTTGCCCGTGTGAAAGGGGCCTTAGAAACAGCTAAGCACCCTGAATGGCTGAAGAGGAGCCCCAGGAATGAATGGATCTGCTGCTTAAAATGAGTCCACCAGCTGTTTGTTCCCCAGTTAATGTCAGTTTTTTTCTTGAAACGGAGAGTCACTTAAAAAAAATATACAGACATAAGTATACTGCTAGGTAAATGAGTAAATGAATACCTAAGTCAGTTAATCACCAAGAGGTCTATGGTCTTGTCTGACTGCTATTGGCACAGTTGTTGCTAAATAATGGACTGAACCCATCTGGTCTACACACCGTTATGACCGACAAGAACGATGGTGATGTAATAAATGTGGTCGGTATAGGAAGCTGCATGGGTCTTTACCAGTCTTGTTACTAATTTGGACTAAACCAGTTGAATAGTCATTGACAAGTATTGTCACTTGCAAATAAGTAACTTGTTCTATTGCAGCAGGTTCTAAAGAGACATTTTGGCTTGTGCTGTGTGAGTAGACACCAATCAAGGAATAGTAATATATAATTGGGATGACTATAGCGTTGCATGTGCCAGTTGTAACCGAGATCGCGACACAGGTGTGAACAGAGCCCGACCTGTGCTTCTGGCGGGTTGCATGTCGCCACACCAGTTTTCTGGCTTGAGGTACACTTTGTAGAAACATTCTTTCATTCCTTGCCCAGAAATCACCATAAAGGAGTCTTTTTTTTTCCAGGACACTTAACAGTGGGATCTCCATTTAGCAGTCAGTCAGCTAATTGGACATTGCCTTAAAATTGCTTTAAATCGGAATGTGACATGTCTGGCATAGTATGTACAGCTCAGTGTCTGCCATTATTTCCTTATGTGTTCATTAGTATTCATCTACACACCATTACACTGCGGGTATTCCCTTTGGCCACACACTTTGGCAGGAATGAGTTTGGCAGTAGTACCTTATGACTGTCACTCAATTCTGGTCAGGCAGAAGAAATCCAAATTACAATATAGAGTCCTTAGAAGTGAGCAAAATGGTCTCGTATTTGCTTTCTTTCTACACCTAATGTGTAAATTAGTATTGATTATTTTTATTTTCTGATGTACCATAGCACTGAGGTCCCACAGACAGGAAGCCAGCACCTTTGAACGTATTAAGTGACAAATTAGGACAACATTTCTAGAGGTGGCTTTAGCAAAGAGCATTTATCATGTAGAGAAAGGAAATACAAGGCACTTACTAATGTATTGTGATTCTCCATATTGCCTCCTTCGCTGGCTGGATTCATTTTTCTATCACATTATACACTGCTCGTTTCCATGGTTACAGACTACCCTGCAATCCATCAGTGGTGGTCGTGCTTGCACACTATAGGAAAAAGCATCGGCCTGTGCACGTTCCCACGGTCCCAGCCACCAGAGAGGCCAGTGCTTTTCCCTATAGTGTGCAAGCACGCCCACCACTGCTGGATTTAAGGGTGGCCATAACCCTTGGATAAAAGAAGTGTATAATGTGATGGAAAAATGAATGAAGCCAGAAAAGGAGGCAATATGGACAATCACAATACATTAGTAAGTGCCTTGTATGAAGTTTCTGTACTTGATAAATGCCATTTACTGAAGTGAGACGACCCCTTTAGGTTTCCTGACCTTACATTATATTGTTATACTTCACGGTGTCAGCATTTGATTGCCAATCTCCAAGAATAAAGAGATCATTTTTGATCTATTGTTTTTGTACTAATGTTATTTTAGATGATAAAATTCAGTTAGATCTGTGGATATTCATATTAATAGACAAAAGTTAAAACATAGGATAAGGCCTCATGCACACGGCAGTCTGCAAACTGTGGATCCAGGGAATATGCATGCGGTCCATATGAAGAACACGTTTGTTCCATGTACACATTGACGTCTGTGGTTTGCATTTTGAAGACATATTCTGACTTTTTGCGGAACGGACATATGGATGCAGAAAGCACAGGGATGATCCATGTGGTTTCTGCATCCATGTGTCCGTTCGACAAAAAGATAGATTGCGTCCTATACCTGGTCACAAAATGGCAGACCATGGACCCACTGAGGTTAATGAGTTCGCAAAAACTGGGGATGCAACACGGACAGAATCCATATGACATTTATGTCATATACTACCATACACGTTTAGGATGGATATAACTCTTTAATTCAATATGCAGTGCTGCAAAAATTCCTATAGTTTCGGAAATTTTGGGTCACAGAACTGCAGGATGATTTGGAGTCTCGCAAAAAAAAAAAAGAAGACGATGACTGAGGAGAGAACCTATTAGGAGACTGGCAAAAAACTGGTCCTATTACTAGTATGATTACTATAGCTTCAAAGTATAATCGTGTAAGCGGTAACCTTTGCCGACCCTAGGCACCCCAATTTGTACCTATACGGCTTTGTGCCTTGTATACGCAGGATACGGTGGATGGTATACGCCTAATTAGAGCTGTTTCACACAGACGTGATCGGCCTGGACAAAGTGGGCCGTGGATCACCCAGGCTGACCGTGCTCCCTGAACTGAAGGGACTGAATCACAGTGTTTTATATATGATGGCGGATCTGTTGTACTGTCCTCACATCATTATGTTCGTTTAGGGGAGCATCGTCGGCTCAGGCTGCAGTATTTTCTCCTGCTCTGTACTATTTCTTGGCATTCTTCTGCTCTCCAGCAGTTTTGGTTCACAGTATGCCTGCTACGTCTCAACTGAAAGGTGTATTAAGATGTGAAATGAAATTATTTCCTATTGACGCTAACAAGCTTCTTGCTGTCTTTGAGGAAATGGCTCTTGTAAGAGACAGGTATTATCCAGATGGTTCACCTTCATGTCATAATGGTAGCATTACCTGCCTCGCGATTTACGGATAGGACGGAATCTCTTTTGGGTAATTTCTTTTCCCAGATATTTAATGTGGTTCAGTAGTTTATGTGTAAAGTATGACTAACAGAAGACTTACTGATGACCTCAGCCCCCAAGCTATCTGTTCTATCTCCTGATGGGGCATGGGCAGAGTTTCTGCTGCAGTTTTTTAGCCTCAGTATACAAACCGGATTCCAAAAAAGTTGGGACACTATACAAATCGTGAATAAAAACTGAATGCAATGATGTGGAGGTGCCAACTTCTAATATTTTATTCAGAATAGAACATAAATCACGGAACAAAAGTTTAAACTGAGAAAATGTACCATTTTAAGGGAAAAATATGTTGAATCAGAATTTCATGGTGTCAACAAATCCCCAAAAAGTTGGGACAAGGCCATTTTCACCACTGTGTGGCATCTCCCCTTCTTCTTACAACACTCAACAGACGTCTGGGGACTGAGGAGACCAGTTTCTCAAGTTTAGAAATAGGAATGCTCTCCCATTCTTGTCTAATACAGGCCTCTAACTGTTCAATCGTCTTGGGCCTTCTTTGTTGCACCTTCCTCTTTATGATGCGCCAAATGTTCTCTATAGGTGAAAGATCTGGACTGCAGACTGGCCATTTCAGTACCCGGATCCTTCTCCTACGCAGCCATGATGTTGTGATTGATGCAGAATGTGGTCTGGCATTATCTTGTTGAAAAATGCAGGGTCTTCCCTGAAAGAGATGATGTCTGGATGGGAGCATATGTTGTTCTAGAACCTGAATATATTTTTCTGCATTGATGGTGCCTTTCCAGACATGCAAGCTGCCCATGCCACACGCACTCATGCAACCCCATACCATCAGAGATGCAGGCTTCTGAACTGAGCGTTGATAACAACTTGGGTTATCCTTGTCCTCTTTGGTCCAGATGATATGGCGTCCCAGATTTCCAAAAAGAACTTTGAATCGTGACTCATCTGACCACAGAACAGTCTTCCATTTTGCCACACTCCATTTTAAATGTTCCCTGGCCCAGTGAAAACGCCTGAGCTTGTGGATCTTGCTTAGAAATTGCTTCTTCTTTGCACTGTAGAGTTTCAGCTGGTAACGGCGGATGGCACGGTGGATTGTGTTCACTGACAATGGTTTCTGGAAGTATTCCTGAGCCCATTCTGTGATTTCCTTTACAGTAGCATTCCTGTTTGTGGTGCAGTGTCGTTTAAGGGCCCGGAGATCACGGGCATCCAGTATGGTTTTACGGCCTTGACCCTTACGCACAGAGATTGTTCCAGATTCTCTGAATCTTCGGATGATGTTATGCACAGTTGATGATGATAGATGCAAAGTCTTTGCAATTTTTCGCTGGGTAACACCTTTCTGATATTGCTCCACTATCTTTCTGCGCAACATTTTGGGAATTGGTGATCCTCTCCCCATCTTGGCTTCTGAGAGACACTGCCACTCTGAGAAGCTCTTTTTATACCCAATCATGTTGCCAATTGACCTAATTAGTGTTAATTGATCTTCCAGCTCTTCGTTATGCTCAAATTTACTTTTTCCAGCCTCAGATTGCTACTTGTCCCAACTTTTTGGGGATTTGTTGACACCGTGAAAATTGGAATCAACGTATTTTTCCTTTAAAATGATACATTTACTCGGATTAAACGTTTGATCTGTCATCTACGTTCTATAACAAATAAAATATTGACATTTGCCATCTCCACATCATTGCATTCAGTTTTTATTCACAATTTGTTTAGTGTCCCAACTTTTTTGGAATCCGGTTTGTATATTGTCATACAACTTCCTAGTATCTGAATATTTTATACCTGTACTTTAAGAATGAGTTAATTTTTCACAGAATTAAAATAGTAAATATACATATTGTATATTGCAGCTAATTTAGATATTATTTACTAACTTGGTATATGTAGACCAAATGTTTTGAAATGTAGAAATCCTAAGCAAATCTGCTCAAATAAACGTGGTGATTTTAAAATGTGACCGGGGACGTGTTAGGGTACGGCCACACAGTCAGGTTTCTGCATGCGGTTTTGGAAGCCAAAATAAGGAATGGATTGATAGTGAGAAAGGGGCGAATTGTAGGGGTGTTTTTGAGGTGCTGGCCAGAGACTGAATATGGTCGGGGGTGGGGGGGGGGGGGTGAAGGAAAGATCAGTGTCAATCGTAAAGCCCAGACAGCAGGCGTCCTGCCATGATGGTGGTGCCACATACTGAGATGGAGATATCTCGTTTAGGTAGGTTCGTAGATTTGTTTAATTTGTCCTGAAGGAGTGGCACTTTCAGGTGTGAATGTGCTCCTACTCTAGGAGTAGCATTCATGTGCACTTTTGCCCCACCTATCTAAGGGGAGACCTTGATTAGGGTGGTACATATAGGTGTGTGTGCTCCTCCTCTCACCGGTTGCTGATGCACATGGAGGTAACTAGGAGCAACACACTATATGTGCAGGGGTTTGCACACCTGAACATAGATGCATAGCAGCCTAGGTAGGTTTAGCGTAGGACCTGCCTGAACTGAGACCACCTTTGCGCTGGGTAGGTGGTAGGGCTGCACGATATATTGCAAAAATAGTCGAATCGCGATAATCGCCAAATGCGATATGGCGATTCGGCCGACCCAAAAATGCCGCGATTATATATGAAGGGGCCCCTATTTATAAAATGTCCTCTCTCCTATCTATAAAATGGCCAGCCTCTGTACTTACTTTCACGATGAATTCACGGCAGCGAGCGAGCCGGCCGGCGCGTGACTGACGTCACTTAGTCACGCTCCTGCTTCCTGAATTAAGTCGGAGGAGCGTGACAGTGACGTCAGTCGCGCGCCAGCTGGCCCGCTCGCTACCGTGCATTCATAGTGAAAGTGAGTACAGAGACTGGCCATTTTATCAATAGCAGAATTATGTGCGCAGTTTAGGACACATGAGGGGACACATAGGGCCATGAGGAGGACCAGCATAAGATGCTATATGTGTGTCTTATGCTGGCCCCCCTCATGGCCCTATGTGTCATAGCACACATCCCCTATAACAGTGCCATCCACAGATCCACCCCATAACAGCGTCATCCAGAGGTCCCCCATAACAGTGTCCTCCACAGATCCGCCATAACAGTGTCCTCCACAGATCCCCCATAACAGTGTCCTCCACAGATCCCCCATAACAATGTCCTCCACAGATCCACCATAACAGTGCCCTCCACAGATCCCCCATAACAGTGTAATCCACAGATCCCCCACATAACAGCGTCCTCCACAGATCCCCCATAACAGCGTCCCTCACAGATCCCTCATAACAGTGTCATCCACGGATCCCCCACATAACAGCGTCCTCCACAGATCCCCCACATAACAGCGTCCTCCACAGATCCCCCACATAACAGCGTCCTCCTCAGATCCCCCACATAACAGCGTCCTCCTCAGATCCCCCACATAACAGCATCCTCCACAGATCCCCCACATAACAGCGTCCTCCACAGATCCCCCACATAACAGCGTCCTCCACAGATCCCCCATAACAGCGTCATCCACAGATCCCCCATAACAGCGTCCTCCACAGATCCCCCATAACAGTGTCCTCCACAGATCCCCCATAACAGCGTCATTCACAGATCCCCCATAACAGCGTCCTCCACAGATCTCCCATAACAGCGTCCTCCACAGGACCCCCATAACGTGTCATTCACAGATCCCCCATAACAGCGTCCTCCACAGATCCCCCATAACAGCGTCATCCACAGATCCCCCACATAACAGCGTCCTCCACAGATCCCCCATAACAGCGTCCTCCTCAGATCCCCCACATAACAGCATCCTCCACAGATCCCCCA